>NW_024104865.1:0-1271727 GCF_003945595.2 Pipra filicauda | reverse complement strand
AGACCTTGCCTTTAATAGAAGGAGAAAAAATGAAAAGTTTGGGACTGGTAACCTTGGCAAGAAGACTGAACATAACACAGGTCATGGTAGCTTGAGCTTCAGAGTTTATGAGATTTAGGAAACCTCACAAAAGGCCAAGAATGACTTATGGCAGATGACAGTCTCATATCTACCTGACTACACGATTCTCCACTTCCCTCTGAACTACCTTACTTGGGCTGCTGCCAGACAAGGTAGACCTCAGGCTTCAATCAACACAGCAATTCCCTTGTCCCTTCTGCTACTTTTTTCCCACAAACCTCCTACCTCTCCGGCTTTCAGCCTTGTCAAGGAGAACAGGCTGTAAAGTCTGCAAGGGCAAAGCACCTATTCCCTGGCTGCTGGTCCTCCCCCTCTGCCATCATGGCTCCTCAGTGAGCTGGTATGAATGAAGTCTGAATTTGGGCAGCTTCCTGCATAAAGGGAAAAAATCTTTCTTCACAACTAGCTCTGAAACTTTTGTCAGCACCAATTTCAAGTTCACCAAGTAACACCAATAAAAAGCCCCACAACTGAACTGTTTCATATGGTCTAGTCAGGGACAAAGCCCTGGGAATGGACCTGCAGCTGGAGGAGGGCATCATGTGCCCCTGTGGAGTCCGTGCGTGGATGCTGCTCCCACAGCCTCCCTGCAGGAAGGCAGGCAGCCACATACCCCTCCTGTGCTGCATGAGCTCTGGCCACAGGTGAGCTGCCAGCTGGTTCCTCAGTCTCCCACAGCTGAAAGGGCATGAGGAAATGACAGAGGGTCTCTGTGACCTGTGCCTGAAAACTTTTTCCCTATCTGACATTGCCTCCTAATAGAATTTGACTGGTCAATACTGGCTAGTGTACATAGGGTGAGAGCGTTTTAAAATGGGTGTTGAAAACTCTTTTGTGGAGAATTTCCAGCCTGCTTATTGCTCCAGGTGGGAGAAGCCTGGAGGAAAGCCACATGCATGCAAGAGTCTAGACATGTTTGATTTCTTTTTGGAATTAAAGAACAGAAGTCCCATAATACCCTTTTTTTTAGCATTTGTACAAGTAGCCAATATAAACAATTCTCTCACTGCCCTGAAATTTGGAGTTGCTCACAGGATGAAGCAGTGACCTACTGAACCTCTGGGAAGAGTAATATTAGCCTTCGTCTGGTCTGCTGCCTTCTTGGTTTGGTCTGCAGCCCAGCTGCCCTGAGGACCAGCGCAGGCGCTCTGGTGTGATGTGTCTCCAAGGTGCTTGTGGGGCTGCTGCTCCCATAAAAGGAGAGGAGACACACAGTGCTGAACTCAAGGACCCCCCATACTTAAGCACCAAACAAAACAGCTGCTTTTCAGATGCAGCAGGTTTCCCAACTTCACTTCAATCCACCTGGAGGGCTAAGCTACCGAGGACTTATCCTGGGATCTGTGACTGGCATTAGATCCCATGTGTTGAACACCAAGAATATTTTTACCATCACACTTGAGAGCTGTTGCTCAAGATGGGTTTTGAAGTGATTACAGACATGAGTACATGACAGCAAGCCCAGGCTGACTCGCTGACAGATGACTTCTACTTAAACTGAGGTGACTTCTGAGGTCTCCTGCACCCTCGCTACAGACTGGCTTTCATGCACAAGTGATGGAGTTTCTTGTCACAATATGAAACATTAGGATAGGTGTCAAGAAGGCCAGATAATTATTGCACTTGCAATCAAGTAAGGATGAGGCTGCTGATTCTTCTCTCACTGGTGGTGGTGCTTCTCCTTTGGGCTTTCCTAAGCCTTCTGGCCACAACAATGTTGTCCGGAGTTCTGCTGCTGTATCTTCTCCAGCTTGTTTTATACAAATGGATTTTTCTTTCCTGGGTTTTATGTGCCTGTAAGTTTGGTTCTACCTGCACACTCATGGCTGGAATTGCATTGAAGAGACACAATAAAGAACAACACAGAGCAGCGGCCCATATATCCTGCTTGGCTTCAAGTGCAGTGGAGTAGACGACAGCTTCCAGGTTGGACTCCTGAGCATGTAAATAGTTCAAAAAGGGCCAAAATCATACTGAGTGAAAAGATCTACTCAGGAGTCAACCTCCCTGACAACACAAACAGCCAAGAATGGGGGGTTCCCTTTAGTGGTAGGATGAGAGTGGGTAACATAAGAAATTCTTAAATGTGATGAAGGGATTGTTGCCTTTCAGCCAAGCCCTTGTCCTTGCCTTTTAGGACTTCAAGATAAAGAACTGGCATGTGAATCTAATCAGGACTTAGAGAAGCAGCCAGGCTGATAACATGTTTCAAGGCTTCAAGCCCTCTGGATTCATTTTGGTTTAATCACTGTGTAGTTAATTTTACTTCCCAAAGCTGTTTTGCAGGCTCTTGTTGCAGGCTTAGTTCTTCTTCACATCCCACCTCAGGCATACATGGCGCTGGTGGGTAGCCTTGCAGAGGTGCTACATCCCACAGGCTTCTAGGTTGGTTGACTCCCTGTGCTCCATGAGCTTGGAAAGGCCACTTGGGGTCCCCTGGCCCAAAGGTGCAATCCCAAAATGAGCAGTTGCTGCAGTTATCATGGCTGAAAATTCCTCTGGTATCTCTCTCTGCACTTCATTTCCTGCCTTGCTCTGGCAAAGCTCCCCGTTTCCATGGTGATGATTTATTCCTCTAAATAGTTCCCATTCAAGAACAATATCATGGGTCCTTCTCTGTTGTTGGTTTAAGTAAAAATAACCTACTCTTCTCCTGGCATCAGTCTTGGTTGAAGCAATTGGAATTGGACACCAACCTCCACCTCTCTGATCCACCCATTCTCCCACCCAGAGATGACCCTTCTGCCTCTCTGCCATTCAGTGTAACCCTTGAGGACTGTCCTACTGTTCCTGACCTGTCCTACTAGGAACCTCACACACGTGGAGCTAGAAGGAAAATTCAGAGAGGAGGAAAGGAGAGACCAGCTGAGCTCTTGCAGGACAGCACTGCATGCCCGACATCTGTCCAGCAGTGGAAGAGAAGTCTGACACCCTCTGCAGCCCTGCTCTTAAGCTTTCCTTGCTATGAACAAGGAAGCCTCGTGAGAACAGCATGGCCTGTGATGAAACGGTCTGTAGTGCTGTAGTGCTTCCTTCATCATCACAGCCCGGATGTTCAAAAGAGCTGCCAGAGAGGGGATCTTTCCCCTCCTCCCCAGTCTTTGGCTTCTAAAACAGGTTTGTTTTTTTCCTATGAGTGGAGCAAGGACTTGTAACCTGAAAACTGGAAACAAAAAAGAAAGAAAATTAAAAGGCTAAACTGCATATTTGGTAAATTTTAAGATGTCCATTTTATTGCATAAAAGTCTGAACAGGCAGCCTGGTCTCCATACAACAGGGGTCATTCAGTGTTTCTTGGGACACTTCCTTCTTGCTTTGCATAAAGCAGGAGACAGAGCATCTGGTTTCTCTGCTTCACTTTAAATGCCAATGCACCAGTAGCAGACGTACTCAAGAGCCTGGAGTTCAATCATCAGCAAGGAGAGTGGACTTTGGGGAAGTGAATTCCCATCCATGAAAGCAGTTCCTGAATCACTGCAGAAATATTCTAACTTGCTCCATTAACTGCAGCCAGCACTGGCTTATGCTGAGAGAGGGACAAAAATCTGTTCACAAAAAATAAAAGTCTATAACATAACCTTCCAATTGTGTTTTGCTCTGGCACGCAAAACAGCATCCTAGGAATGCCAGGTTGCTGGCTAATCCAGAACGGCAGGTACTAGGTAAGTTTCTTTCTGCAATACTCAGGCTGCAAAATCTTTTAAAGCAGTTGCAGCAGCTTTCAAACAAGCAGTGGAACTCATCCTTATAAGGTGGGAAAGCTTCGTGCTCTGGTGTTATAAGATAGGAATGTGAGCTCAGCAAGGATTGCTTCACGTGAGCCCTTTATCTTAGAGATTGTTGATAAAACTTAAGAAGTTCACGTGACATAAGGAGAAATTCTCCCTTATCTAGAGGAAGCCAGAGATTGCAAGTCAGAGGTATAACACACAGGATGAGTTATGAGAAGGAAATGATGTAAAGGAGCCAAGAGTTTGAAAATCTGCCTGCTTGCTTCTGTCCTATTGTGTGCTTTGGAGCCTCTATGCCTCTTAAAATACAGTGGGGGAAGATGCTGTGTTATCAAACAGTTCATTTGCCTCTTAGCAGACACCCACAAAGTTTGCCTGGAAGAGATTTTTCAACAATTTAAACCTTTGTTTTAAAATGGCTTGTTTCCTTTACGGGCAAAGAGGAAAACACTACTTCTTGGTATACAATATAGGCATGCCAAGTGTTAAATTCCAGGTATTTCCTCCACAGTCTTTTCAAAGTCTGGCTAGATACATCTTGCAGAGTTGCAAGAAGCTTGTGTGGTCCTCAGCTTCTCTTGACATGTCACTTTAGACAGTGTCTCTCTGCATGCTCCCTGGTTAATTTTGCCACCAAAACCCTCTTGCTTTCATCCCTCATGTCACTGCTTCTGCATATTTAATAACCTCTTTACAGCCTCTCCTCCACATGAGTCCTTTTAGCTGGTCTCAGTGCTTGGCCAAAATGCTACTTACCCCACCCAGCACTGTAATAGAAAGGCAGACATCACATGGTCCCTTCCCTGGTCCATGGATTCCAGTAAGGCACGGGACTCCTAGCAAAACCAGAGGGCTGTGAGCGAAGGGCAGCATGCTTACCTAGTTCTCAGGAAGTATCCAACGCACTCTGTTTGGCCAGGAATTCTCCACAGTAAAACCCAGGTACCACAAGAAGAGGTCCCCAGCAGTATTGTAGTTGTGATGCTGCGAGGCTATGTTATGGCATATACTGTTTTTCAGGCATTGGTTTTTTTATTATAAGAGCTTGTCCTTCATGAGGAGCACAGAGCATGTTTATTAAAGAATAGCCCTGAGTTATTTTCATCAAAGACAATATGGGCACTAGAAGTAGCATAATGGGGCTCATTGTGACTTGCTATTTTTCCAGAACAATGGCCATTGTTCTGGTGGAGCTGAGGACAGTTTGAGCTCTTACCAATTGCCATTTTCCTATAAACCAGGGTTCTGGTGGAGCTGAGGACAGTTTCAGCGAGTCTCTAAAAATTGCGCACTCAAAGGGTTAATGCCAAATCTTCGCTTCCTACAATAAACCAGGGTAAAAAAAGCAAAACAGAACCTGGCTTTTTAAATGGGCAGAGCTGCAGTGGTTTTTGCATTGCTAGTGTGACTAAAATGTGGTAAGAACACACTCCAGTCTCTCCAGCCAGCAGACAGGATGAAAAAGAGAGTGTTAGTGGAAGCCAGCTTTTTTTGGCCTGAGTAGCCTGAACAAAAGTGGCCCTGCTCTGAGTCAGTGGTTAGATCAGCTGTCCTCTCGGGTTCCCTTCAACCTGAATTTCCTGATGGTACTCAAGAATGATAGACTTCTACTGGTTTGCAAAAAAATTTGTCCTGAATTTTCACAGGCAGTAAAACCAGAATGAGATTCAAGATCCTAATGCCATTTGGAATTATAAGCTCAGGACCTGATGTGGTCTTCTGGTTTTGGTTTTAAACAGAGCCAGGGTATCCCCTGGTATGGAGCTTCACACCAGCCAACCCGCCGGCCTAGTGGTTCAGCCAGTGCCTCCCACCTGGCAGTCCATGCATGTGCATTTCCTCCCTGAGGGCAACACCCTGCAGTGGTAACTCTTTCCAAGACTCCCTACTGGAGCTGGAAGGAGTGAGAGACGTGTCTGTAGCTGTACATCAAAATGCAAGACCTGAATTTTTCCTCCTGGGACTAAGTGTAGAGTGAATTTTGCTCTGCCAGGGAACGTGGAAGGCAGATATTGGCCCTCTTCCTTCTTCAGAGCATCCATCATGGGCTTATTTGAAAATAGAGATGTACACTGGGACCAGGCTGGTCCGAAGGTCATCTTGTGCCTAATAAAAGTGGACGGTGCTAATGTGAGAGGGTGCCACACGCAGCACAGGGCTGTGCCCAGGGGACACCACAGCCCCTTCTCTGAAACATCCACATCAACAGTGGCCCATGGAGATCTAAGGGTCTCTGGGATGCCTGTGCAGGCAGAGATGGGGGGAAACAGACCTGCTGACAGGAGGGACAAGTTTGCTCCAAGGAGATTGGTACTTCTGCTGAACCAGACTGGAGAACAGCAGAAGAAATTTTTCAGCCGTTTACACCCATCTCTAATTTCTCCCACCAATGCTCTGGCAGAGCTGAAGTCTATTGATGTTTAAGAAGCTCTTGGAGCAGGTTTCTCCTCTCAGGGTGTTTTAGATGTATGCAATATGCTGTGACTATGCTCCCAGAAACCTGTTGGATGGGCTGGATTTCATAAATATGAATGCTAAGTCACAGATGAATGAACAGAGCAGATAAGCAGGTACAAGAGAAAATACTGCTGTAAATCCAAGGTGTGCCTCTTCTATAGCTTTGTTTGTGAATCAGGAAGAAGCCAGCGCTCAGTCCTGTTCAAGGTAGTGCTAGTTCTGGTATTGGGCATACACAATTTGGACTGAGTCTGGACTCTATTTCTCCCTCTTTTTAAAACTGCTCTTGCCAGAATTACCACTACTGTTGTGTGGAGGTTTGGGGTTTTTTTTCCACTTGTGAAAGTTTTCATTACTTGAGTGCAAAAGCTATGATGCAAATGGGAGTCACTCCCAGAGAGTGCCCAAGGGCTGGGATGCAGCTTCACTGAAATGGGTCATGCTGCAAAATAATAAGGGTTAGGGGCCTCGTTCCAAAACACCTGGCATTGGCGAAGATGTTGTGCCATTGCTGCACTGCAAAAGAAGTGCCAGAGTCACCAGCCTTGGTCATGCCCCTGCATGGTTGGGCTAGGACTCGCCTCTCCTCTGTGGTGGTCATACAGGAGGGGTTGGGCTTTCTCTCCCCAGAGCTATTTGAAAGTCTTGGGCAAACAAGGAGACTGGCCTTGGAGAGGAAACTCAGCAATTCAGCTGACAAATGTTCACAGACTATAAACTGCAAAAGCATGGAGAAAAGGGGGAGTCCTGTGCTCTACACTTTGTTTTTCATGTATAGGGATCTCGGACACCAGTCACAAAAAGACCAGATGTCTGCAGACAACCCCGTGATATTTACATTTATTTTTAGCTAAAGCAATGTAATTTGTGGCTAATGTGATGGCTTGAGAAAACAGAATCTGAAAAGAGTGAAGTTATTTATGTCTTTCACCAAGACCCGCACAGCCTGTTCCAGCAGCTCTACAGCCCCAGCCTAAGCCCCTGGGCAGAGGGGACGTGCAGGGAGATGTCACAATGCTCTGAGATGTGCTCAGCTCTACTATTAGCAGACACTATTTGAATATGTTATAAAGTGGTATTCCAATAACCTTAAGCTTATATATTCTCTGCTTTCCTCTCATTCAAGTCAAGCTATGGTTCTAAACTGAACTCTGCACAAGGGAGACCTGGGTACCTTTCAAAGTCCAAAATCAAGTCTTGCTTGAGTCAAGTGATGAAGTACTTAGATTTATTTTATACAGTGTCAATTGTGTACTTTTTGCATTGTCTGTCATTCAAAGAATGGCAGTTTAGGGATCCAAGAAGATGAAGGGGGATGTTTGGTTATTTTTTTGCCTTGCAGAAAATCATTCTTGAATAAAGAGCCTGGAAATATGATTAATCCCAAAGCTGTATGTTCCAGAAATTATGAGTATGTGGAACAGAGTCTATGCACAGTTATGATGAAAATTACTTCCCAGTTTTGTCTGCTGAGAGTCACAGGACCCCACAACAAGGTGCTGTCAGGAGAGGACTTAACCAGAACTTCCCAGCAAACCCCCTTAATTAACCAAGTTTGTATTTGTGCAGTGCTAGGGCTGAATTTGGCAATGCCTTGGCAGAGGTTGGCAAAAGTGTAATTTGTTGTAAGTTCCCTTGTATTCTTAGTCAAATATTCACACATTTTTGATTTCCATTATTCTTCAGTGTACCAGGTACTCAATAGACCCGAGGTACACTTAAGTATGGTTGGATCTGAAAGAAACAGGAGGGTTAAAATACATTTAAGAGCTGTAGATCGAGGTCTACCAGCAGAGAACTACTTGCTTCTCTGAGAGCAGATTTCTGTATCTGAGATGGCTGTGACCATTAGGACTGTGTGTCAGTATTGTAATGATTTGTAGTAGAAAATAACATATTTCACTATATTTCACAAACAAATATTGTCAATTCGTTTTACAAAATTGTCAGCTCCCTTAATTTTTTCACATTTTCCCCTTCAGAAACTACTTACTATTCAAAAAGGAACAAACCACCCTTATAAACAGACAGGTAGACTATGCTGCAAGGGTTTTTCTTTTATGTGGGTGTTGCTATAGAGGAAGATTATAATCCAGGGTTCTTGCCTGTGGGGTATCCTGAGAATCATCTAAGTTCATCTATAAAAGTGGAGGATATGGAACAGGACCTCATTAGAAATTGTCAGGATATTTCACAAAATCTCAGTAGCTTGGCATTTCCAATTTCCCTCTGCTAGACTTCAGCGTTGTGAACAGTGTGGCCCAGAGATGCTGGGTGCCAGAAGGGTGTTCAGAAGAACAGGATAGTGCCACAAACTCAGCCGCAGAGCTGCTGAGTCTTACAGTAAGACCGGGGCACTTTCTTTTTCTTCACAGGCTTCTATTTTCACCATTCCTCTTCAAACTCACAGCTGATGCAGTACCTGAAAGATGATTTTCTTAGCTCAACCTTATGAGAGTGAGTAAAGAGCACCTATGGCCCTTTACCACAACAGCACAAGGAAGTTTTAGAGGCTCATGCTTCATTAGCTCAGTTTCTCCAGCCATAAACATTTGGGTACAACATACATAACCTGCATAATGATTACTGTAAGAGAAAAACCTTTGATGCTTTTTCTGCCCCAGGGTCTGTGCACTGTCATCAACTATGGGAATCTTTCTGCTGGCCCTGACTATAACTCTAATTCCAAATACTTGCAGCCTTGGAAATCACAGGAATTACTGCAGTAAAAATATTCTGTGAGATGAAGTAATCAAAAAAAAATATAAAGTTAGAGATGAAGAGATGAAGAGACTGTCCAGCACACTGACCTTCTGGCTTGTTCTCATCATCTCTCTTTTCCCCAGGCGGGGATGTCCTCACTTCTTGTCCAATGACTTTGAGGTGGTGGTCCCTGCTTGGGATCAGCTTCTCAGAGCTGTGGGTATAAGCAAGATATACCAGCAAGATATATCACCAAAATGCTAAGATGAAGGAGGACACCATAGTAACAAGCATCTCAGGTGGAGAAATGACCTTGACTGAGTAGAAAAATGCTGGAGACACAACAGCCACAGGGCCACCTCTGCAAGTGGGACTGGTTCTGTTCTTCCAAATGACAGCTGCCACCTCTCTTTGTGAGATTCATTCCTCTGGAAGATATGAGTGCCACAAAGCAGCACATTGCTGTGGGAAGATGACACTTCAGCCTTTAGCCCTTACTTTTAGCCTTTCTCTGGCAATTTTCATGGAAATTGATTCCAATTCCTCTGTAGACTGAAGAAAAGCAAGTGTTTGCCATCCAGTACTGGTGTTTTAAGCAAAGGCTTGGACAGATGAGATAGGGCCAGTGATTCAGTGACAGAGGAAGTGTACTAGCCACATGCCAAGGCTGCAACAACCTCTTCCCAAGTGGATCCAAGTGTTGCCATGCAGGCTGCCTCCTGGTCAGTTGAAAGTGCGAGTGCTGAAACCCCATCCACTTCTGCCCTCTGAAGAAGATGGGGTAGGGATGTTCGGGGTATTTTTGGCCAGAAATAATGATGGTGAGTTTGCTGTTGGCCTGGACATAGGAGTAAACCACATCTTCCTTTGTGTTAACAAGTGGCCCTCCTTTTTCATCAGTGGAAGACCCAGGGGAGCTGTAAGGGCAGCTTTGACTTTCCAGAGAGGAAAGTACCACTGCTTTCTGCCTGTGTCCTGAAGGGCGATATAAAGCAGCACGTCTTTATCTACACAGTTATTTAAACAGTGCAGATGTCTGGAGCAGTAAGCCCACCCCCAGACTCCCCATTTGGTGTTTCTTCCTCTTGCCCCCTTTGAATCTAGCCCTTCATTTCTCAACTTCAGCCCTAACAGCCCTCTCGGGAGGGAGAGCCGGGCCTGCAGGAGGGAGCTGGCCCGGGGAGCCAGCCCCAGGCTGGCAGTGGAGCTCTGGGACCCCTCAGCCAGTGGGACGGCATCATCCCGCTGCTGCTCAGCCACTGCCATGCTCCATACAAGGCTGGAAGGTTTCCACCTTTCCTGCAGGGGGGCAAGCCGGCCTGCAGGAGACTGCCTTACCATAGATGGCTGTGAAAACTTTCAAGCTCCCGGCCAGGCGCCGTGGGGCCAGGCACCAGCCCATCGTGGGTGAAACCTGGGGTAAGAGTGTGGCATGGCCCACCAGGGACACTCGGCTTTTGTCATCACACCAAGCACCAGCCACTGCTGGAGCTGGGGAGAGACAGAATGAGCAATGGGGAGTTCAGTCCACAAGTGCTGTGGTGATCCGGTGTGTGTGCACCACTTATCCAGAGGACCCAGTCAAGACTGCTGAGCTGGACAGCAACTGCACTAAACCCCTGTTTAAAGCTTCAGATGATGTCATGTAAAAGCCTACAGTTTGATTCCCAGGCACCCCTCACAGGGCCACATCTGCCCTTCCTGGAACAAGAGCATAACTGCAGGGAAGGGGTCTGCTTGATGCCTGCCCTGGAAAAAGAGAAAAAAAAAAGTCATTCAGGAAAGAAACATGTACCAACCCATAGGGGTTAATTGGTTGGTCCAACAAAAGACATGAGAGATTGGACTTCAGGTTTAATGTGAGGTCTGCTCCACCACTTTATATTATTTCTCTTCAGCCAATTCATCTCCCCTCTTTGCTATTGAAGAAATAGTTGGGTTTTCTCAGGGGTTAAAAAAAAAAAAAAGCAGAATATATAAATGGACAGCAGGATGCCTGGGGAAGAGCTCCCAGAAATGGCGGATGACCTGCTTATGAGACAAACTCTGAAAAGTAAACATGACTTCTGAGAGCTCTGGCCCTGACTGCTGGGCTACAGCCAGAGAGAGCACAACTGGAACTTGCACACAGTCAGCAGCCCAGCCTGAATGCAGTGCTGCCTGTGCTGCCCTGAGGGCCTACTTCCCTTGGCCTGAAATTGCCACTGTCTACATTTTTCACATCTCTCTTTATTTGCTGTTTCAAAGCTGATTTTATGATAGGCTTGGAGGGAAGGCATGAGTAGGTAGTCATGGTTCAGAGAGTCAAAGCACTACAGGAGAGCCCAGGGCTTGTGCTGCTGGTTTGGAGCCTCCTCTTAGAGAAAACATTAAAGGAAGCTGGGGAGAGCAGCTTACCTAGTTTTCTTGCTGAGTGGCTGCCCCTGCTGTATGCTGTTGGTGCTGTGCGGCGGCACCTTCCTCGCTTGTCTTACAGCTCTGGATATCTTGCTCCAGAAGTGTCACCTTCTGCAAAGAAGAGCTACTGGAAATATAAAGCTGCTGCTTCCTAAACAAGCAGCTTTCTGATGCAGGAGATAACTTTGCACTGTGCAGTTTGATTTCTGGTAGCTGTGCACACTTGCTCCCACTGTATGGAGAAGAAACAGCAAAGAGAATGAGCTAGTTAGGAGACAAGAATAATGAACATAAGATGATTTTCTGTACAAAGGTATGCATAAGCCGTAGCTGCTTTTATGCAGCAGTTTTTACTTGTGGAACACAGAAGATTAACCTGCTCTGCAGGGGCAGGCAAGCTGCTGACCACCCAGGTGCTCTCTGCACCCTCCAGAGAAATGGGGTGAAGGGACTTTTTAAGCAAAGCCCACAGCCATATCTCCTTGTACAACAGATAGATTTAGGCTCCAGCAAGTGTACTTTTGGAGGGCAAAGTAGTGGAGCAGTGACCATAGGCTCAGAGTGTGTGCTCCACTTCTGAGAAAAGTCTGAATTTGGATCACAGCCTCGCTGACTCAGCAGCATGTTCCCCACTCACTGCTAGACCACTACATGCTGAGAAAAAGCTGACATGCCTGCAAGGCTGTTGGTATGCTTTCCAGCTGTACCAACTACTATTCTGAAAGCAGTGAGGTCTTCCTCCACACCATGCTGTGCTAAGCTGTGCCACCTCTGCTGCTGGTGGAGGCGAGTGGCTTGGCATTGTACACAAGAAACTGAAAACCTCATCTGTTTTTCCCTGATCTCCCAAGACAGCCTTAGCCTCGAGCATGGATTGTGAATATAGTTTTCAGTTTGATGTCACTGTGACCCATCTCACTATTGAAATAAACAATTGATACTAAAAGCATGAGGAGACGGAGAGGCCATGAGAGGTGCATTTAAAAGCCAAAACCAAGAGTGAGTGACGCATCTCCTGTGAGCATTTAGAGTATTGATGGTGAGTTTTGCTGGTAACTGTAACACATAAGAGAACTGCCACTTCCTTCATGAGAGAGCTGCAAGTGGATTTAAAGCAGTTTTTATCCATGTAAGTGTACATAAATGTCTTTTCTCCCACAGCCCCTTTCACCTTAGTCACCTCTCAGCTGAGTCAAGTTCCTGCAGCAGTCATGCTGCAATGTGCTTTACACATGGGCATCTGATGAGACTGTCTAGGTCAGGTTCCATATGTCTGATTTTACATTTTTATATCTCTACCATTGTAAATACTTTTCTTCCATCATTAGTCTCTTTACAAGCACGCCATATTGTTTCATGGTACTGTCTTACCCTCTGAAACTGACTGTACTGCAGGGTTATGAAACACAGGGGAGAGGGATCCCCAAAGATGACACAGGATTCATCTTCCAAGCTCAGGGTGGGGTGGATTGTCCTTAAAGTTAAGCCTTTCTTGTAGCTGTCCTACTTGTTTTTTAAAATCTCCAGCTGTGGAGATTCAGCAGTTTGCTTTGGTGGTCTCGTCAAGTGCTTTGCTTTCCTGACCATTAGCAGATTCTCCAGTGGCTATGGCAAATAGTGTACTGTGTTACACTTTGCAGTAAACTTTTACATATTTGAGGTCTGCTACTGTGTCTCACTTAAATTTTTTCTTTCCTAGACTAAACAAAGCCTGCTTCTTTCAGTCTCCCCCCAAAGGTCAGGTTTTCCAGACCTCTGATCCTTCTTGTTACTTCTCCTTTGGACTCGCTCCAGCTGATGCATATCTTTCTTAAACACTGGCACCCAAAGCGTGACACAGCACTCCATCCACGGCCTTACAAATGCTGAGGGGAACAGAAGGTTTGCTTCTCATGTCCTACAAATGACACTGCTTTGTACCTGCACTTCTGGACATGGATTTCCTGGGGGAAGGCCTGAGAAAGCTGCAGCTCTGGCATTAGCATCTGCCTACATAGCACACATGCCTTGCCATGTCACTGTAGTTGCATAGCATTCCCTGGCCGCTAACAGGACAGTCTGCTCCATATCTGTTGATGTCTGCTCTTATGTGTTTGCTCTGCAGAAATAACTGACATAGCCTCAAATCTCACACCATGGACTGCACCGCCTAGAATTAGAGTGCAGTAGATGCTTGGTCTGCTCGTATTGCATTTTGCATTGTATCAGATTTCTACCATCCATCACTCTCCATGGTTTCCCAGGTCTGCATCATTGCACAGAGAAAAAACTGTGAGCAAATGAACTTCATGCATGATCAGGTCTTACACCAGCTCTCTGCAACTTGTCAGGGATGGAGGGGGTGTGTGACCACAGCACAGAGCAATCTGGCAGTGCATTTCTGCAGCAGTATCTTCATATGCTTCTTCATATATCCTGCAGATCTTCCCCCAGGAATGCTTCTCTTGTGCGAAACTGTCTCATGGAGGGACGGATGAAGCCTGGAGTCTGCAGACAGCTACTGACCACTGCAACAGCATGTGAAAGCTTGAGCAAACACTCCCAAAGCACTTTGCTCTAAACATACCTGAGCACAGTTGTGGGTTTGGTCAGGCAGGGATGGTTGACACACTATTGCAACAACTGTGACCTACTGCTGCATGCCCTAACCATACTAGCTATAACTGTAAGGGACCCAGCATATCCCAGATCAGTGATTAACAGCATAGCAATGACTATTGCTGCTCTGATCAGTGTTAGACTCATAGGTTAGCGGCAGATCCATGTAGGAAGGAAGCCAGTGCAGTGTGCTGTTGCTGAAGTATGCCAAGGAAACCATACTTCTGCCTTGCTCAGAAGAAATTAAATGTTTGTTGTCTCTCTCTCTGGAAAGTGATTCCAAGCCATGGCCAGAAAAAGGTGCTCCTTGAAAACAGCCTGAGGATACCACTGTACAAGTGATGCACTTGGAGATGGGTGAGGGATTTATTTCAAGCATTGTCTAGAAAATAGCAGACTTGCAATTATGGAGAACATCAAAGTGAATGGATTTCAAGTGAAGTTTTTAAGCCATGGCTAAATAACAAAAGGTCTGAATGCTCAGGGACTCTCTCATAAAAAAAGGTTTTCCGTGAGGGCAAGGGTGGAGCTTGAAAGACACTAATCCCTGTGCTTGCCTTTCTGCTACCATCTTGCAACTGTTCCCTTTCCTGAAAGTCTTAACAATATTTGCCTCCAAAGCTTGTCACACTTACTCCATGGTCAGTTCTCTGCCTGGGAAGTGAGAGGAGCAACAAATTCTGCCTCTTGCACCTTCAAGCCACGGGCATGTCATCTGGCAAGCTCTGCTTAGTCAGAGAATGAGAACAAGAGACTCAAACCTGAGTCTCTCTTTCTGTGGCACCAGGAATGAGCCATCCTGTATTTCATCTGTGGTCTCCAGAAGTAATTGGGTTCTCCTGCTTTCTTGTTACCTTAGCCATGTGGAAGGCACAGATTGGCTCTGCCTTTCAGAGCTCTGCTCGTGCAGGTGGGTAGCTGCTGCAGCAGCTGCTGTACCATGGCTCCCTCTGTGCCTCAGGGCAGCCTCTTCCCCTCCCTCCACCAGTAGGGATGGGACTGAGCATGGCCTGGATCAAGCCTTTGCTTTGCGTGTGAATACACCAGTTGTCAGGAATTTGTGTGCTTATGGTCTCCAATTTGAAGCATGCTCTCTTCTACACTGTAATCCATTCCCTGTCTCTTGTAGGAACATGGAAAATGCTATTGTATTTAGCTTCTCTGGTCCTCGAGTCTCCTTATTGTTTGGGCCAAACAGAGGTATTGTACCTGCACTATGAAATGGAACATCATTTAAAGACTGACACAGAAAACCAAAAGGCCTGTGCAAAAAAGCCCACGAAGACCTGCCCCTCTGTACAGGGTAACTTGCAGGTAAAACATGAAAAAGAGAAGTACTTGCCATGGGTGACTAATGGTCTCTATGCCCATATCACAGAAAAAAGATGGCAATCCCACTGAGGTGGTCATTTCACTGCACGATGTGTTTCATGGCATCTAACATGACTCTACGGTGCCATTGGATAATTTTACTCCTTAGGTCCCTCTGCAGAACCAGCTCAGCAGCTGCCCAAGTTGCTTTGCTTGCTTGATGCTCCTGTGCACTGCTGAGCAGCAAACACCTTGCCCTTCTGGGAGCAAAGGGGCCTAGATGAGCAATGTTGGTCAAGTACTCCTTGCAGGATGAAAGTAGATACAATAGGTATATGATAACAGGAACATAGGACTGGAGCTGTAATATCTTTTTCTACTGTTGTTCAAGTGACATCGTGAAAGCAAAGGGAGCAATCTAGTGTATGCTCTGCTAGAAAAGTAAAATCATCATTTTCACAAAATTACACACTTCAAACAACATTAGCAAATATGTATGAAGACAGCTCTGTAAGTCACTTTGGCCTTAAAGCTCATGCTCTGAACAAGCATGGCTGAGCCCCAGTCAGTAGAAGGAGGAGATAACATCCTCTTCAAGTACTTGTGCAGTCCCACAGTCTAGGGTGAAGGACTGGGGAGTCAATTTTGGAAGCTGAGGTAACAGGGAAGGGAAGCGAAGGGAAAGAGGACTTAGGATAGTGAGGTCACAGTAGAAGAGGAACGCAAATTGGATAAAGAGGCTCTGAAGGAAAGAAGACGTTTTGTACTTGGGAACATCATATGGGCTGCTTTTTTCTTTCCTCCAAGCACAGCATTCCCGCCTTGGTTGTTCCTTTTTTTTTTTTTGCCTCACTTCCAGCTGTCCCTGGATGACCATGGCAATTATTCCATGGCACTTCTTAAAAGCAGAAGTTTTACCTAATTTCTGGGCACAAGCCCCTCCCTCCCTAGTTCCCATGAAGCATGGTATACCCCACTGAGCTCCACCAAATTAATGTCTGCATTTCATAGGGGCTGAGTTCTTACTGGTAATGTGTCCTGGATTGGGCAAGTAGAAATTATGGAAAAGAATTTAACTTGCTAAATTCTTTACCATAACAGCCCAACACGCAGTTCAAATTTAAGTGCCAAATCCCAGAGCAAAAAAGTTTTTGTGTACCTGCAGAATATAGGGACTGAAACTCAGTTGTGAGACTTCCCAAAACAAAATTCAAGGGCCACTTCAATACAGCCTTGTTCACTGTTGTACAGTGGCCAAGCTCACCTGCCAGACCTAATCATAGAAGCTTAGGGATGTTCTTGGCAAGAAAGAACGTATGTCCCCAGGGAAGCTTGCAAACTGTAGCTAACAAGTGAAGCACAAAGAGAAGGAGCAGCAAACAGTAACCAGAAATACCCCAGTGCCCTTGGGCTCCTTCCTCTTTTCCTCTGTTTCAGGCTGAAGAAGTAGGATGTACATCCAACTGTTCCCACGGTGACTCTGTCCCCTGGCCTACAAAAAGCCCACCCTCCCTTCATTGGATCAGAAACACCATACTGGAGACCCACTTGGTCTAGCAGGGTTTGAATAACACCCAAAGAAATCAGTAACGAAAGGAAGGGAAACCAGAGTACTGCTGTGGTTACAGACACCTCTCCCATCAGCGGCACTGGCCTCTGTAGCTCCCCTTGTTGCTGTGCTTCCCTCTCCTATTGCAAGCTCATCTCTTCCCCTTCGTCGTGCTGGTACAATTCTTTGCAAGTGCAAAGGTCAAGTGGATTCGGGAACTATCCCAAGTTTAGAAAGTCTCTTTTTCCCATCCTCGCTATTGCTCATAAGTTCAGAAAGCTCTGGCCAAGAACACTCACTTCCTTTTGTTAAGGAGTTTGTGAAAAGCTGGGATGGGCTTAGGAGTGAAAAATTAAGCTATTTCCCAGAAATCCAGGCAAGAATTTTGAGAAGTGAGGATGAGGAAGTTAGAAATACAAATGTCAGGGACAATTAGGAAAGAGGCTCTAATACACTAGAAACGTCACAGTAGTTCTTGATTTTTTAATATTTTATTGCACTGATGGTGTACATTAAATTGTCTAATTCATCCTCAGCCCCATGCAAGAATAAGTACATGAACAGGATATTGGCAACTAAAAACACTTTTGTGTTTATAGTATCACTAGCCCTCATAAGAGAGATCAGTGGGTGTATTTTACATAGGTAAGAATAAACAACATGATGACTATGGGGATAGTTGCTTTGTGACTCAACTCCAGGAACCAAAGAGGTAGCATCCAGAAGATTCAGCCTCACAGGAATGCATTGCACGTCTTAAGGCTTGGATCTCCATGATGTTCAGCATTTCCTGGAAAATGATGAAAATCCCCACTCACTAAATGGCAGCTGACACCACTCACCACATTTGGGAAGGTCTGAAATGTGGCTTTCAGTAATGGGCTCTTAAAGTATAAGGGTGGGGAAACAGTAGAGTAGGACCCCCTGCCTTAAAATACAAAGCCTAGAACTTTTCTCAAGGAATGTGTTTCCTTCCCTCCTCCTTTTGTTTCCCCAGATCTTACCAATTCCCATATTCTTCCACATTCATCATGTGGAAAGGGTCTTGATAAATAATAAAAATTAGAAGATGCAAAACTTTTATACATGTTCATTGTCTCTATCATGCGATTAGCCTGTAGCTGTTGATTCACAGTTTGTTACTGGGTGTTCACTGAATGGTTGTAAGATATAAAAAGTGGCCCTTTCTCTTCGAACCTTAATGATTTACCTATTTTCCCAATGTAAATTCCTCCACCCTGCTCCTCAAGAAACAAGCCATCATCATCTGCACCTCTCTGCAGTGCAGAATGGTGGGGGAAGTTTCTTTTGAGTCCATTACCAGCTCTCTAGAGTAACATGACTATTTTGCATTCCCTGGCACTTCATCATGAAGCACATCTAGGAGGATTTCCAAAGTGCCTGGTAGTTCTGGCTTACTCAGCTCTGGCTCCCCAGAGCTGGAATGCCCTCAGTAGCCTGGTTTCCCAAATGGTCTCCAAATGGTGACATCTTACATTTCTTTTGAAAATCATGAGTATGACTGCATTTACATATTTAAATAATCTTTCTATCTCGAGTGATGCATCACAGAGTGAATACAAGTCTCTGAATGGTGCACAGCAATTCTGATAATTATATTTGTGGTTTTGATGTCTGCAAGCGTACATAAGGAACATCATACGACACATGAAGACAGAGTACCATAGAGAGCATCTGTCCATTATAGTCTGCACAGTTATTTATGCCAAGAAGTGAAAGAATATATCCAATTTCACCTCCAATGTTTCTTAACAATCAAGAGAAAAATTCCCCTCTTGCAAGTGGAGCTCAGGGCTAAATACTGCTTGATGTGGAGCATTTCTGCTCAATTCAGCCTGATGCTTTGCAGTGTCCTTCTCGGCCATTCTCAGAATCTCACTCTTCCACATTCCAGGGCCTAAACTCTCCGCTTCCTCTGCATGTGGATGAATTGGGACACAAGCTTACTCTGCTCTGGATGGTGTTGTGGAATGGTGTTTCTTTGGGCTTCCTCTCACTTTTGTGAGAGATGTCATTGTGCTTCTCAGTGAGACCAGGGGAAAGTAACAATTCTCCTGTCCTTTTTTCCCCATCTACTTGTTTGCGTCAAGTGTTTGCGTGTCAGTACATTCCTTAAGATGCGTTTCTCTACTAGGGAGCTCCTAGATGAGCCAAACACACTTCAGTTTAGTGTTTTCCTGTCAAACAGGATATTTGTGGCCAGAAAGCGGCAGGAGTGTCTCGGAGGCCCTGGCGCAGTGCTGGGTGCTCCATGGCTGCACCTGCTGACTCCGGGTGTGAAGCCTCAGCCGCCAGAGCTGGCAATCCCAACCTTGACAAGAGGTTACCAGTCAGGAACAGGATAAAATGGTCTTTTTTTTTTTTTTTGCATTCTGAGTGCAGGTACACCTGTGGGACCCCACAAGGAAGCCACGTTTTGAGTGGAGCAGCGGCCTGACTGCAGGGCTGTGACTGAGCACCCTCACTCCAGGGCCCGGCAGGATGAGTCACCAGCCCTGCCACACAAAATTATCCCCGCTGTGACAGGACCTGACACACCTGAAGTTGTGTCGAGGAGGTTTAGGTTGGCTATTAGAAAAAGGTTCTTCACCCAGAGGGAGGCTGGGCACTCCCAGGGGTGGCAGGCTCCCCAGGGTCACAGCACCAAGGCTGACAGAGTTCAAGAAGCATTTGAACAATACCCTCAGGCACATGGTGTGACTCCTGGTCCTGTGCAGGGCCAGTAGTTGGACTCGATGATCCTTGTGGGTCCCTTCCAACTCCGAGCGTTCTGTGATACTGTGATTCTCCGTAAAATGCCGCCCGGGCTCGCTCCGCTCAGCCGTACCGCCTGTGAGGGCGCTTCAGTTACAGGCTCCCGGGCTCCCGCGCCCCATCCCGCCGCGGGACAAATGCCCCGAAAGCGGCGCTGAGCTTCACCGCACGGCACCGCGCCGCGCCCCACCGCCCAGGCCCAGCCCAGCGCACCCACCCGCGGCCTCGGCCCCCGCCGCCGAGGCGTCGGCGGTGATGGCGGTAGGGCGGGGCTACCGTAAACAGCCTATCGGGTCTGATTGGTACCGTGACGGACGTTAGAGATAACCAATAAGAGAGGGATATCGCTGATGGGTGTGGGCTCTGCCACTCGGGCCGCGGCCAATAAGCGGCGCGGAGGCGGGCGGGGGGCGGGGCGGTGTGTCGCGCCCCCGCGGCTCTGCGCGCGGCCGGAGTGGAGAGGTGGGAGCGGGCGCCGCCGCCGCGCGCTCGGGCTGAGCGGCCGCGGGGCCGGGACGGGCACAGCGGGCACAGCCGCGGGACCGGCGGGACGGGACAGGACGGGGCGGGACGGGCAGGGCAGCAGCAGCCGCCGCCGCAGCCATGGATCACTACGACCCGCAGCAGACTAACGACTACATGCAGCCAGAGGAGGACTGGGATCGGGACCTGCTCCTCGACCCAGCCTGGGAGAAGCAGCAGAGGAAGGTGGGCGCATCTCTGTCCTCTCCCCTCGCACGCCCATCCGCCGTGCTGCCGGGACCCGGCCCCGCCGCCCCCTCCGCCACCGCAGCGGGGCCGGTGCGCGCTCGGCCGGGGGCTGGCGCGGCGCTGCGCGGCGTGGCGGGGCCGCGGGGGCGGGCGGGCGGACAGGTGATGGCGGAACCGGGAGGGAGGGAGGGATGTGCGGCGGCAGGGCCCCCACAGCAACAGATGTCCGCCCTGTCACCGACACCTGGCCCGCAGGTGCGGCCGGGCGGAGCGGGCACGCCGGGGGGCGATGGCGGGGCCCCACCGCATCCCCCTTGCACGCCCGCCGCCGCCCGCGCCCCGGCCCCGCCGGCCGGCGGCGGGACGGCAATTGGCTTCTGGTTTGAATGGTGTGGTTTAGGGCAGGGCTTGCGCGGAGCTCATGTCCAAAAATGGTAACATTCGGCCCTTTTTTTAAACCGAAAGGGTGGCGGTGGGGAGGGGAGCTCAGGAGGAGCTCCGCTCGCTAGTTATTTTTTTTTTCCCCTCCTTCTTTAAACCAAAAGCATCCTGTATTAGATCACTCAGGAATCCTAATCCCCGAAACATTTCCGTTTTAGTCACTCCATCAGACAACAATAAAGCAGAATTTGGAAAGGCACTCGTGCTGGCATGGCTGGGGCACCGCGGGGTGCAGCAGGCTCCCGCCGAGCTTCCCAGACAGTCACTCGTTCTTTCTTGGCTCTTTTTGGATCGCGCCTTGCGCTTCCCGAGCTGCGAGCAGGCAGGAGAACCCCAAACCTTCCATGCGAGAGGGGACGATATTGCCTTTTATACATGGATGATATATTTATATATATAGTGTAGCCTGATGTGCAGGGCTTTCTGTAAGGAGCTGGGAACAACTGGGAAGGATAACACACCAGTGAGAAGGTGCTTATTCCTCTTTAACCCTTTTCCTCCCCCACTCCTCTGCTTCCAGATTATGGGTTTTCAGGTTCTCCCGTTCAGAGCTGTCTGAAATGGTGCCACTTAGAAGTCTTTCCCCTGGAGCCTGATGAGTTAATCGAAGGTGATATCTACAGACCTTCTGTCATTGGTTTCCTCACTCAAGATCTTGAGTGGTGAGAGTAGAGAGCATAAGAAGTAAAGTATACAAACAAGGGCATTTAATGGAGAAAGAGTTGATAGTGTGTGAGCTTATGTTTCAACAAAGGAAAAGCGAGGAATGTAATCTTGATCTGGGGTGTGAGTCCTGGATGGCTTATCGGAAGTCAGAGCTCTATTCCTTTGAGGAGGGAAGTCTCTTCCTTTTCAAAAGATCTGCCTGGCTGCGAACTCTGTTTCCAGGCCTACGCCTACGTCTGGCCAATACATCTAGAAACAGCCAGTGGGGCCCAGAGCGAGATGGGCAGCCTTGCTCATGGGCTGTAAAGGGAAATGGTTGTCAGGCTGTGGGGTTTTTTTGCCTTTCATGGTGCAGAGTGAGGTAAAATATTTTCTGTATAGTGGGACACTGATTTGGTTGTCAGAAGCAGGAGTGGAACGTTTGGATTCAAAAGAAGTCTCAAACCCCAGTTTGTGGTACATGCTGTAAATATGCTTTTAATATTACCTCCTTCCAGGAGACTTTAAGTCCTGTTGGTCCTATCACAAGAGGGTGACAGAGAGCTACTCTGTTAACTTGGGTTACTTGTGCAGAGGGGAGAAGCCAAGAGGGATTTTTAAGGAATGAATACATCTGCTTCAGAATAATCAAAGCCAACTTCTTTTGATGGTAGACTGCTACCAGTTGAACTTGATGTGCTGGGAGTCACTCTCCAGCTTGCTGAGCGGGAGGGCTCTATATGGTTAAATGTCAGTTATTGGTGGTGAGATCACTTTATTGTTTCTCTTCCTGCTGATAGACAACTGAAGCTGTTCCCTTCAGCCATGAGTGCAAGCTCATGGTTTTATGGGGACCCACCCCTCTGGTGTCTGTAGTTAGGAAGGATCAGATCTGGGAGTGATGGCTCTTCCCAGTTGCAGCCCATCAGGTTAATGACCCCCCAGAGGGATTGATGACTGGACCCTAGCCTGGGCAGGCTGCGCAGATATCAAAGACAGTCTTGATCCTCTCACGGGGGTCTGAATGTGACTAAAAGCCCTGTTGGGGTCTTGGGGCTTGCTTCCTTCAGAGGTGTGGAGGTAGCAATATCTACCAAGCATAAGCCTGGGATGTGTGGTGCAGTAAAACTGTCACTCCTTCTTGCCTGTGAAATGAAATCATTGCAGTAGTTAAATATAAATGTTCATTAAAGTACATGTTAGTTAATAGCTTATGGAGATGAACAAGAGAGATTCGTGCTTCCCAAGTATTTGTGTAGGTTCTCTTCAGGCTCAGTCTTTTCTGGTTGACTCAAGTGTTTCAGGTTTTCCTTCACCTAAGTCTGATTGAAGTACTACTGAATTATTGTTGTATTTATAGCACTGAAGCCAGCCAGTGAGGCAGACTTGAAAGTTTGATGCTCGGGCCCTCTCTGGGAGCAGGGACAGCACGTCTAAAGTGGTGACATGGTCAGTAATGGAGTGAGCAAGTGTCTGTGCAAGAAGTGTCTGTGTCTTGCTGGCTGTTTTCAACCCATCCCCTTTGTGTCTTGGCTCAGTAAGGCCCTGTGGGCTGGGTATGGCTGTGCCACAGTGCTATCCTGCCAGGCTTTGTGCTGCTGGAACTAATTGAAACTTGGGAAGCAAGCAGTCTAGAGATGTTGCTCAAAGATGAATTACGTCCAGCTTCCCTTCTCCTGGCTGCACGGATTCAGCAGAACTCAGGGTGGTTGTCAGAAGTGGGAGCATCTACTGATTTTTAGTAACAGCCTCTACAGGAGCATTATAAGGACAAGTTTGCTGAGTTTTTGGGAGCTGGTTTGCATGTTCCCTCTCTGCACTGAGACAGATATTACAGCCTTTGCTCTTTTGGATGGTGCTTTGCAATAGGTAAATAGGCAAAGTGCAGAGTGAATTTCATATTTGAAGGGTGAAGCCTGGCCTCTTGAATATGATACAGAGAAGAAATGATGGTCTCGCACCTCTTCCTACCTGTCTCTTCCTGGGAAGCTACTGTTTTACGATGTAGGAATAAAATGACAGTTTCTGGGAGGAAAGCAGCTTTCCATATGAAGCCTATTTTTCATGTCTATCAGAAGAGACTTTCTAAGAGGTTTTAAAGAGCTTGTCACAGCATTGCTATTCCTAAGTGGCAAAAAATACAATGTGCAGAATGAATTCAGCTACTTTTCATCTGATATAAGCCTCTGCACAATCTTTTGTGCAGGAGCAGGGGGTCTCTTCTGGGGATTAAAATACTTTCTCCTTTGAACTACATCTCAGTAGTTTGAACTGTTGAACTCATCTCAGTAGTTTCTTTTAATAGCCTTTTCTTTCTTCTGCCTTCTCTCCTGTCTGGAGTCAAGCCTCCAAGTAGCACTAGCCGAGGCATAACAAGATTGATCCTTCTGTTTCCTAGTGTTACAAAGCAAAACTTGCTGAAAGCCAGTGCAACAGACTCACCTTGCTGTCGAGATAGACAAGCTTGCCATGTAAAAAATACACACATGGGTGTTTAGTGGCCAAGAGATTGTCACTTATGCCCACAAGGACATTTCTCCCAGTTGATGACAAATGGCCAGCTGCAGTGTTAATATTTTCCTGACGGGCTGGTTCAGGAGCTGGATCTGGCATGAGGGACTAGGTGAACCACTTGGTGCTCAGCATGCCTGCCTCATCTTCGCAGGTGAGGTCAAGAGTAATGGTGAGAAGAGCAGCTTCCATCCACTGCCTCCTGAGCATCCCAGAGAGGTCAGGAATGACACTGGGGTGAAGCTGGTGTTGTTGTGGGGGGGCTGGTAGGGGTCAGCCTTCAGGCCCTCCATGTAACAGACTCTCCCATTGGCCACTCTCATTTCATGAGCTGGTTGCTCAAGGTACACCTCATTCAGGTTTATTTTAAAATCTGACCTGAAGCAACTGTTCCAACCGAAGAGCCAGCAGGGAAACTTTAAATGCCAAATTGCTTTTTGACCTGACAGCTGCTGTCTTGACAATATGAGTAGGAAGCAGTGTTCATTTGCAGCATGTAGAAGACAGCCATATGTAACTTAAATGCTGTAGGGAATGATAGTAACGCTTTTCTGTATTTAAAACAAAAATAAAATTGATGGACATAAATGTCCTTGTCTTTATCCAGTGCTGCTCTACCTCATCAGGTTTGACATCTCTGTGGCAATGTGGCAATAAATGATATCTCTGTCTGAGAGGACTGCACTGTTCAGATTTGTGGTGCTCCTGAAACAGTGATAGCACAAACTTTGGGAGCACCTTTTCTGCCCTAAAGAAGTGCTTACTAAGCACAGTGGTTCATGAACTTACAGAAATTCCCTGTTAGAAACTGCAGTCTCCCAGAACCCCTCTCGTCACTCTATGCCGTGCACTGCATCTAAAGATACAGTAACCTAAAAAACCATAGGTCTTGTGACCCTACTGTGTCTGTATCCAGCAGGTCTTACTGCTCTTGTTATGATTTGAATTTTGCTGTGCTGTTTGAGATGGGGTTGTTAACGATAGAAAGTATCCGTTAAACAGAGCCCTCATGGAAACAGCCCACCTCCAAGCCTGCTGGTAGCGTGCTCAGATCAGGTGGTATGAGTGTGACTTATTATCTCTGAGAAAATGTAAAAGTCACAATCACAGTTTCTTTTTCCCTCCTATTCAGAATGCTGTGTAAGGGGGGAAACTAAGGGAAAGTAGGCATGGGTTAGAGGAGACCATGTTCTTTGAGGGAGACTCTATAACAGATCCCAAGGATCAACTTATGAGCCTATGATACTCACCAAACTGTATTGAACTTTTCCTTCTAATCCTCTAGGGAAGGGTGAAACACCTCAAAGGCATCCAACTATCAGCCCAGTAATGTAAAGTGTGTCTGTCTGGGGAATTTCTTGCTGACTGCTTCAGGCAATCAGTTTAAATTCTTGTGCATGTGATTTAGTAATGACATTTTTCCTGTGCAAAAGTGCAGAGGCTAGAGAGGATAACATTATTTTCTGCCTGCTTGCAGTGCTCATGGCTCAGGGCATCTGTGTGCCACTTAGGGCATCTTTAGGTAGAAGCTGTTTGGAAACCAGTTTTCTTGTCTGTCTGGTGAGAACTTGTCCCCTCAGAAGGAACCAGGTGCTTTATAATTCAAGTTTAACTGGATGTAACTGAGAATGTGGGCTGGTAAACCTGTTCAGTAGACGTGTTCGTGAACACAGGAATCACAGTTTTAGAGCCATGTGTGTTACAGTGGTGAACCAGTGAACGATAACTGCTCTTGCCAGCCCTGAGGTCCCAGCTGCTCCTGGTGTAGGCACTTTGCTCTTCTCGTGTGTGCTGTGTGAGAGGTGCAGTTCTCATGCATTTTTAACTGGAGGAGGAGCAGGGTTCAGTTGGCCTCCCCAGCCAGGTTGTGAGTCTGTGTGCTTTTCTGTGCTGCCTCACTGGAATCCACTGAAAACATTGACCTGAAGTTCTTAAGGTTGGCACAAGCAGCAGTGACTGAGATGGTGAAAACTTGCATGGCTGTGCTGGGGAAGGACTGAGAGTATTTTCCAGCTGCCTGTGGATTATCACTGTTGTGCCTGACACCTCAGCTGCTCTCTGGGGTGCGCTTACGCTAGAAGAGAATGGCTGTGCTCTTTCTTACAATGAGGTGTGGAAAGCAGTCACTGTAGAAAAGAGGCTGAAGAACTGTCTAGGGAAATGTTGGGAAGCTGCAAAAATACAACATACGGTGGACTTGTCTCACTTTAATTTGTTGTGTCTGCCCCAGGGGCTTGCTGGATGTACTGCTGTGATTTTTTTAGAGATATTTTGTGCAATCTAAGAAATGGTGTTTGAGAAGATGGAAGACAGAGTGCAACAGAGTTTTCTTTTGTATGAGAATATACAACTGATTTCTTGCCATGTGTGACTATTGGAAACATGATGGTTACCATAAGGAATGTGCTTAGCATGACTTCTACAAATCTTCTATAGCAACTGTCATCCCCTCACATATGTGAACTGTGCCTAAAGGGGGGTAAAAGACATATAATATGCTTGACAACTGCTAGGGTAGGAAAAACATAACCTCAGCTGGAGAGGCACTTACCTTTTCTTCATAGAGGCGTAAGATTTGCTCTAACTCTGGGATTTTGGGGCTGAAGCATGTTACCCAGAGCTTGGATCTGTTGGGATGAGTTGGTATAGAGTGGTGAGATGAACTTGTCAGCAGCAGTAGTGTCTATCTGGTGCTGGTCATGCCAGAGAAGTCTATTATTGAAGTCTGTAGAGCCACCCACCACTTTATTTTGATCCTGGCATGTGACACTGACATACAGGTTCCCAATAGTCACCCAGATCCCTCAGACAGAACTGGGGTCTTCTTGGGCAAATCATGAAAATGCTTAAGTGAGCAAATCATGAATACGATTAACAAAAAAAAGCTCACTTCCTGTTCCCCTCCTGCCATTGCCTTCCCTGCTCTTGTTCCCTGCCTTCCCCGCTCTCGTTCCCCCTCTGCATGAGAGCAGAACTTGGTCATAGGATGTTTGTGGTGTGGCCTGCTGCCAGTTTTACCTCTTGGCTCCCTATTAGGCAGTAAAGCAGAACTGTTTTTTTCCCATGCTGGTTTCCTGTCGTTGTGTCTTTCCCGCTCAGCTGGCAATGAGTGTACCCTATTGGTGAGGGTTGGGTCAGGCCTTTGCAAGCCAACCCTTGTACCAGTACTGCAGCTTGCTGTCCTCATGCCTTTACCCGCAGTTGTCCTCCTCTTCTTCTTCCAAATCCATGGCTCCTTTGAAGCACTACAACATAAATGAGGCTCTGCAGAGACATTCTCAGACCTCAGCGCTCTGAAACAGCTCCCACTGGCAGGGCTGGGGTATGTGTGCATAAACAGAGAGGATTTTGGTCTCTCATCCGGATGAGTTCTCAATTTGACATTCTATCATGTAGACTGGAAATGTGTTCAACACTGTGAGGTGAGAAATGACAGCAAAATTGGCCTTCCTATTGTATTAGAGCCAAGATGGGAAGTGCTGGCAAGTGAAAAGACCATGTCTTGGCTACACTGGCTCCAGTGGACACCAGCATTGTGTGCTTCCATAGCACCTGTCTGTCACTCAGATTGGAGTGGTTTCAAGTAGGTTTCTGAACACCAGCAATCCAGAGCTAGTGGGCAATCTTACAGAAACACACCAGTGTGGATAGTTGATAGGTAGCTGAGGCTGCAGGGCAGATTTCTTAAGCAGCAGCTTTTTCCACATCCTCTTAAATGGCTTATGTGGTCAATGGGAAGGCAGGGATGACTTGATGGATGAGCTGGTTGCTACTTTGGCAGTCTGCTTGACTTTGCAGTGACTGAGCATTACTGCCTGTCCTTCAGGATAGCGCAGGTGGGCTCTGCTCATGTGTCCTGTACGTGGCCCTCATTTTTCAGAGGACCTTGTGAAATCTTGTGTCTCTGTCACACAACACAACATGGATGTGCAACTGGTTCACTCTGCTCTTTCCATGAGCACAGCGCTGGGTGGCTGGAGAAGTTTCACACAGAATACTTGTGTTTCCTTTTACAACACTGAGGACACCTCCCGTGTCCTACAGAGATGCCGAACAAAGGCCAGTTGGCAGTGGAGGAAGGACTTCTGCTTTCCATGGCCTTTGGATCAGGCAGCCAGGACACTTGCTACTCCTCACTGCAACATATGATGCTACGCACTCAGACTTCACTGCCGCTGTAAATGGAAGTTACATCTTCACTGCAGGGAGCTAGCCCATAAAGGCCTCTGAGAGATGAGAGAGAGTGAGAGAACCATGTATGGTCTCAGCATCCCAGCTGAGTGCTCTTTTCTTCATCATGGAAAGTGATGTGTACATCCTACAGCCCTGTTTCCTGGCCAGATTCCGTGGCACTACAGCAGCTGAATTTCTCTTGCTATCCAATGTACTTCCTTACCTGTAATCCCCCTCACTTTATTTAAATCTACCCTTCACTAGATGAAGAGTTAGTTCTGCTACTTAAATGTATTAAACCCAAGAAAGCTCTAAATTTTGACTCCATGGGTGAAAACAAAGCAAGCTAATTTCTTAACTACTAAACAATGTCAAAAAAAAAGAGGCTGTTTAAAGCTGTTGAGACCACACCTACGCCAGGGTTTATCAAAACGGAAAGCACTTAATTTCCTAAGGAAAACTTTGATTGCTGCCAAAATCAGTTCCTGCTTTTTAAGCATATTTATGCTTCCAGGTGAGTTTCCTACATGGCTTCTCTGGTTTGGGAGATGTGGAGGTCTCCCACCAATGAAGTAGGGGAGACCAGTAGCTCGAGTGCAAGGGTGTGGTGGCAAAAGGAGTGTGGGGGTACGTTTGTTCAAGCTTCTGCCGTCCCTCTAGCTCTGCTTGTAGTGTTGCTGTACAAGAGGAGCCTGTCCAGAGGAAGCATTGTTATTGGCACACCCGGTTCTCTGCACACAGCGTGAGACCCTGTGCTTCGTCAGTGCTTGCTCATCAAGCACCTTTTGACAGTGGCACTTGTAGGTGGCTGCGCAGTGCGGAGAAGGCTGGGTGGGAGCAGTGGGGGAGTACATTCACGAACAGGAACCAGTCTGTTTCAGAGTGGCCGACATGTGGAAACTTGCTGTTTCCCAAGGGTTTCGTTGGGCCGTTGGGGAACTCTGGCCAGGGATGAGACTACTTCCAGCTGTGGTGAGCCAAGTCTGAACTCACTCTGGGCAAGATGCCCAGATCCATTGGTTTTCTCCTGGCAGAAATCCTCGCTCTCCAACCGGTGATACCAAGCTCAGTTTCTGCCAGTCCTCAACTGAAGACCTCTGAAGGAAAAGAAAACAAGGAGACCAAGCAGAGCAAGATACTCCTGAGGAAGGGGCAAGGGGAGTCACTGAAGAGCTTGTGCAGGGGATGCCAATAGTGGTGTGTCACCACTAAGGGCTGGCTATTGTGGGTGAGGGCTGGTGAGAGGTGTAGGGACCTGCTTTTCCTAGGGCGAGTAGAGAAGTAAAAGTGAGTGGTTGTGGTGCAAGGGTTTGGCTTTCCTTGGTTAGGCAGAGCTACCTGACCTGCAGGGACATGACATATTGCTGGCAGTACCATCAGGGTAGTCATCTGTGAATGAGTATTGTTCCTGTCATTGTGGTTTCAACACACTGGGGATTTCTTCTGTGAAGTAGGATATTGCTTTCCTCTTTTGTGGAAGGTGCCCTTTAGGGTGGGGAGACTGTGTATCTGGGAGTCTTGCCTTCCTCAAAAAAGGTATGGCCACAAAAAACTTAATCTTCCAGAGTTGGCAGTCCTTCTTGTGCAGTTTCTGCATTGGGATAGGGCTTTTTGCAGGGATTCATTGATCCAGTTTGATTTTCTGCAGACTGGTCTGTAGTCAGATGCCATAAAGGAGGAAGGGGATGTGTGTGGCAGGTGTGCAGGGAACCTACCTGCATGTTTCTTGTATGGACTTCTGGTCCTCCCAATGCTGGCAACAATTGCTAATGAAAGGAAATTTATGCTCTTTTTGGTGAGTGTTCTTGGCTCTTGATAGTGTGGGTGTTTGTATGAGGCTGTTTGGTTAGAGCTAGCATGTCTCTGCTAAAGAGTTTCTAAAATGCCTGTAGTCACAACTCCTTGCATGCTGAAACAAAGCATCTCAGGCATGATGCTCTGTCAGTAACTTAGCATGCACACACCTGCCTGCATCATGTCTTTTCAGTCCAGTCATGGAGAGGTGGTGGAGCTGACAGGACCAGCGTATTAACAGAAGACCTTCTGTTCCTGCAAACACACCTCCTCCAACACTGATAATTTTCATGAGCCAGCATATCATTTAGTGACACATTACACTGCTCCTTGCTGTCGCAGCCTGTTGCAAGTAGTCTCTCCCAGCCAGCTACTGAGAGCCTCCTACGGGGCGGACTGCTGAAATCTGTTTCCATCCTAAACCCAAAGGAGTATATTCCTCCCCCTCCTGTAATGGGTTGTTTCTTTAAAGCTGTTAACTGGCCATAATCCAACCATTACTACTGTAATTAGTGAACTGCTTACAGTAACTAAAGCATTTGAAGCATAATATCCTCTGTTTGCAGAGCTTGGAACAACTTTTGCCTGCAGTCCTGTGGGAGGTAATTACTGCCGATGGCCCAGGGGTGGGTGCAGGGGACACAGGGCAAGCCTGGCACAGCTGCCACACTGCCTTTTGTGCCAAGCCCCAGCTGGTGCCCTGTGGCCTTCCCACAGCAGGGAGAAGTCTAGGAGCCCCATAGATGTGAGCCGGTGTGCCTAGCGCTTATGGTGGTGATCTGTTGTCAAAAAGGAGCCTTCTCTTTGGAAGCTGGAGCAGAAGACCGTGATGTTGGGTGGATCTTGCAGGGCAGCTGGTGACATTGAAGGTGTGATGTAGTAGGACTTAACGTTTGGTTTATATGTGGTAGAAAATTGCTATGTCGCAGCAGGGTTGATGTCTCCTTGCTGTCAGGCTACCCTCTTGTCCTATGTGCGGTGCCTGTTCTCGCCCTCCACCCACCAAATTACTAGTTTCACAGGCAAAGCCAAGGGACTTTAGCTTCTAGCCCTGCAGATTGATTCTGCAGGACTTGGGATTTCCAAGCAGGCACATCCCTCGCTGCATTCTTCAGCCACTTCTCCTTTTGGGAGCAGTGAGGCAGCTTTCCTGAAGGCTTCACCTACTCTCCCCGGTATACCCTGACAAGAGGGCAGTACCAGCATGCTTGTCTCTGTTCTGTTTACCTCCTGAGATGAAGCTTGTTGTAACTTAAGCTCTTCCTTCTTGGCGAGGAGGAGGGGCATGGTGAGGATCAAATGTGGGCAACTTTTAAAATGGAGAGCCCTACTGGATGAGGAGGAGTGAGGGTGGATGAGAACATGCAAATACAGCAAGAAAAGGCCCTGCAGTGGTAAAATACCTATCTGCCCAGCTGCCAGCCGTCAGTTGGCAGGCACACTGTACTCAGTAGCTGAGCAGGGTATTTGTTTGCAATATTTGGCCTGTGATGGGGTCAGAAAAATGAAAAGTCTTTTTGGCCTAAGGAGGAGGTTTTTCAAAAAAACCCAAAGAACAACAGCAACAAAAAAACCCCCAAAACAAAAAACCACCACTAGTAGCACCACCGTCAAACCTACCCACCCAAAACCCACTCCCTATGCAGGGTTTTCATTTTGCTCTTGAGCAATTATTGTGCAATGTCTCCAGGCTTCATTCCTGTATGGTGCTGGGCAATAGAGGCACTGTGTGCAGCATGGCCCTGGCAAGTGAAACGAACAGAGAAACAACCTTTGATGAGAATGAGTTTGTTCAATGTGCTCTGGACTTAGCCTAGGAAGGAAGAGATGTTCTCACCCCTTTGGACCTTACGCATGCTGTCAGCCTCTGCCACTGCTGTCTAATATACTTACCTTATTTCCCCAGAAATCTACTGTTGTCCCTGAGCTGTGTGAAAGGTTGAAAATATGCTTGTTGCCATGTCAGTCAGAGTGGTCAGTAAGGTGGGAAGAAAGTCTAGGGTGCCAGTGGCCAGAGATTTATGTGGTGGGCACTGTGATATGCCAAGATCTCTGCCTGCTGGCCTGAACAGAGTCTGCCTGTTGCCTTGCACTCTACCTGCGTCTTTCTGCAGTCTCTTGCTGGGCTTCTAGCTTGCAGGGTAATTAGAGAAAGGGACCATTTTTCTGCTCCATGTTTGTACACCTCCCTGTGCCACAGAACTCTGACCTGTGAGTGTGGTTCCCAGATGCTGCAAGGCCAAAAACACTGAAAAGATGGTAACCGATTTTAAATGTTCCTTTTTTTTTTTTTTTTTTTTTTTTAAGTGTTTAAGACAGTTGTGCCAATTTCAGCGCATCCTGTTTGTAGTACTTCCATGCAATGCACTTGAGTCAAAGAAATGATTTTCAGTTCCATGTTCATTCATTCCAAACGCACTATGCGTTTGACTGGTTGTTGGTTTTAGGTGCTGATGCAGCCACTATCAGTACACCCTGACTGCGTGCTTCTCAATCTCTCTTCAGGGCTAAATCTAGTGATGGATCACTTCAAAGTGGTGCTTCTGTATTTCTGTCATCTTTAGCTTCAGATGTCTGCTTTCTCCACACCCTTTCAACTTGCTACAGTAGCAGAGCAGTATTCCGTAGTGTGTTTCTGATGTGGGTGTAACTAGAGAATAAAATCACCACCATGCTACTTTTGTTAAATTTTGCTTAAGTTTAAAGCATCTTGTAGTACTCCGTGATATCTTTTTCTTCCTGTATTTCTTTATTCCAAATTCTACCTCCTCCTCTTCTTTGTTTCCTTGTCTCACCTTCATTAACAGGAGTTGGGGAGGGAAATCTCTGTTCCCATCTTAGTCTGCCGTTGTGTTCAGTGATCCTATGCTTTGGATTGAAGATTGCTGTTCTGCTTAGGTGGGTTGTTGGCTTTCATGGTCTGATACATTAACAAAATGATGTGGTGCTGAAAAGACATTCTAAACTTTTTGTTAGTAAGATTTTAATAATTATCTTCATCTCTTTCATGTAGAGAATATTCTGGTGGTGTCATTGTTCTTCAGAGGTTATTTGGAAGTCCCCCACTGGCACTGGGCTCCAGCAAGCCTTGCTCTGCTTCTGAGTGGGGCAGCAACAGGAAGGTTTGGGGTGGTGTTTGTACTGGGTGCAGTCAGGCTTTGGGAATTGAAGGCGTGGATTTGGGGTGCACAGCCCATCCAAAGGAACAGTTCTCTAGGCAAAGAGCAAAGCACTTCATCAGTGCTGGGGCACTGTACAGAGTACACAAGTACACAGTAAGAGATGTCCTTTGGATAAGCATGCCTCTGGGAATGAGTATTGTCCATACTATAGTGAAGAGCGAGGCATCTGCAAAGCTCACTTGGGTTTGTGTTCCCCTCTGACCTTCTTGTTTGGTGGATTGGTAAGTCACATTCTCCTATGACTTCTCATGTGAACCCTTAGCACAGTTTTGTAAGAGTGCTAATTTGTCGTGAAGTTGCAGTGTCCAGAAAAACCACCAACTTTCTCATCTTAGCAGAAGAGAAGTATTAGCTAGATGTGCCCATTTCTATCAAGCTAACTGGGACTTAATTTACCCACTGTTTCTTGCTTGCTTTGCCTACCTACCTAGTTGATAAAGGGAAGACAGTTGATATAATCTTTTTGGATTTTAGTGAAGCTTTCAGGACTGTCTCTCACAGTACCCTTCTGGATAAAATGTCCAGCACACAGCTGGATAAACACATCATGTAGTGGGTGAGCAATTGGCTCATGGGTCGAGCCCAGAGGGTAATAGTGAATGGGGTGACATCAGACTGGTGACCTGTCACTAGTGGAGTTCCACAGGGCTCCATCTTAGGCCCTGTGCTCTTCAACATCTTATTTAATTACGAGTATGCAGGACTGGAAGGGATACTACGGAAGTTTGAGGGTAACACAAAAATGGGAGGAGCTGTTGGGGACTCCCTTGAAGGTGGTCATGGGAGGCCCGTGCAGAGAGACCCTCAAAAATTAGAGGCTGGGGCAAACGCCAACTGTCTGAAGTTCAACCGTGAGAAAGTGCTGGATATTGCACCTGGGATGGGGCAACCCTGGATGTACATGCAAGTTGGGAAATGAGATGCTGGAAAGCAGTGCCACAGAAGGGGACCTGCAGAAGGTGTCCTGGTCAATGGCAAGTTGAATAGGAGTCAGCAGTGCCCTGGCAGCCAGGAGGGACAACCATCTCCTTTGGGGCATCAGGCAAAGCATCGCCCGCTGGTGGAAGGAGGGGATTGTTCCCCGCTCTGCTCTGCCAATGGTGTGGTTCGCACCCTTGATATATGTGTGCAGTTTTGGGCACAACAATATAAGAAAGCTATTAAGCTCTTAGAGAGTGTCCAAAGGAGGGCAATGAAGATGGTGAAGGGCCTTGAGGGGAAGCTGTATGAGGAGGGGCTGAGGTCACTTGGTCTGTTCATTCTGGAGAAGAGGAGACTGAGGAGAGACCTTATTGCAGTCTACAACTTCCTCATGAGGAAGAGGAGGGGCAGGCACTGATCTCTTCTCTGTAGTGACCAGTGATAGAACCAGAGGCCTGAAGTTGTGTCAGGGGAGGGTTAGGTTGGATATTAGAAAGAGGTTCTTCACCCAGAGGGTGGTTGGGTGGTGGAACAGGTTCCCTAGGGAAGTGATCACAGCACCAAGGCTGACAGAGTTCAAGAAGCGTTTAGACAATACTCTCAGGCACATGGTGTGATTCTTGGGGATAGTCCTGTGCAGGGCTAAGGGTTGGACTCAGTGATCCTTGTGGCTCCCTTCCATCTCAGCATATTCTGTGATTAGTGGGCAAAATATTTTACATCTGTATATTGGGGATAATGCATTTCAGAGCTTATAATATAGTTTATGTAGTGCTTATCTGCTTTTGGCTTATCAGCTTTGCTACTTCTGCAGCCTTACAAAATGGATGAATAAATGGGTGGTGTAATTGCTGTCTTTAAAGTGTATTCTAGAGAGTTTGCCAGAGGGTGACATAAGGTATATTCAAATTTGAGTCCCTGATGAATCCAAATACACAAATCTTATGTTTCGCACCTAATTTATTTAACTTTTGCATATGCAAGTGCTGAGTGTTCTCTCTTCATCTATTTACTTGGGATAAGACTCACTCCAGATGCAGTTTTACAATCTTTAGTCCAGTCTGACTGTGCTTATCTGTCACTTGTTCTCAGTTGGATGCACTCATGATCAGTACCTGCATATGCTGTGGAAAAGTGAGTTTTCAGCCAGGTAAGAGTTGATCCCGCTGAGCCTTAAGGTTAAGAGAAGGAGGTGTCAAGGTGGTGGGGAAGGTGAAGGGTAAATGCAGAGTGGGACTGCCCACTTTAATGGCAGCTTGTCAATAAAATGAGCAATGTCAGCCATGAAACCAATCCCTTTGGAGCTGCAGCAAATGTAGACAGGACCTGGCTCCTGGCAGCCAAAGGAGCTTGAGGTTTGTGCTTTGTTCCAGGCTTCTAAATACCTTTTGCTAGTTTGGAAAGCAAAGCAATACTTTCTCACTTTATTTAAGCCCTGCCCAAATTCCTTGAATTTTTGCAGCTTGGTCCAGGTGATAGTTCTAGTCTGCATGTGAAAAGAAAAAAGTGTCCACAAACTCTCTATGGGTAGGAATGCAGTTTAAAACCACCTCTAGCCATGCAAGATATCTGAGACTGAAGGAAGGGTTTTGGAGTGGGGAATGGAAATCTGCCTGACACAAATAAGTCATGTTGAAAGCTGTGAGACTGTGCTTATGGCTTGATAGAATAAGGGGGCTGAAATTAGCAATAGCTGCTTGAGAAATAGCTGTTCCTGGAGAAATAGCTCCCCTTGCAAGGCACAGCCTCTGCATTGCTCCAACATTTGCTACTTATGGACATGAACTGTGAGCCAGATGAAAGAACTTAATCGGCGTTAAAATTAATTTACCAATACAATAATAGAGTTAAACCTAGATCTCTCTCCACAGTGAGGGAGCAGCAAGAGAACAAGAAAGAACTGGAGAGAGTCTAAGAAAAAAACCCAATCTTGACTGTTTTTGCTGTGGAAATAAATCCCAGCACATCTGTGTTCTGAACATCACATTGCCTGGGTCCCCAAGCACTGGCCCTGGACTGGGATTTGGCATCTGTCTCATTTTCAGGTCCAGTGCAGTCTCCTGCCTTCTGGAAGCGAGTGCTTAATGGCTGGTCAAAGAACTGCTGCGCAGCAGCTGCTGAGCTGGGAAAGAAGCTGCTTCTGTTACCTATGCAGGAATGTTTGCTGCCTCCTCTTAGGCCCTGTAGAGATTGCCAGAGCTCAGTGCAGTTCTCACAAACCCAGTTGCTGAAGCTTTGAGGAAACAAAGCTGCTCAGCAAGTGCAGTCTTTAGCCATCCAAGTTTGAAAGATCAAAACCTGAAGACTTTGCCATGCTGCTTTGCAGAACACCAAACTTCTTCCATGAACAGATACCAGTAGTCTGATACCCATCTTTAAAGAGGGACAAGGCTGCTGTAGGGAGTTTTGGGAGCAAAGGGTTGTGATGTGGGTTGGCGTCTCATTCCTGGGAGCTGGTGCTTCCCTTTAGGAATAATGTAACGGGGGTTGTTTGCTACTACAGTTGCTCGTTGCTGCTATAGTGAGCTAAATGGGAATTCCCTGACAACAGGGAGATGCTCTGCTGTAGTGGCTCCACTGATGGGTACCTGGCTCTTTATTCCCTATCCAATGCATAGTGCTCTAATTTGATCTGGTTTTGCTATCCTGTCACTGTTCATATGGACATCTGTTGTCCTGCTAAGTTGCTTCAAAGTCGGCAGCATGAACATGTCAGGACGCTGTGCTGAGTCTTTGTGGGTAGACTTCAGCCTACAACAGTCCTAAATACAGAGAAACCACACAGAGAGCTGGAGACAGGCTCTAAATTATCAGGGTTGGGTTTTTAAGCATCAGGAAGTCAGGAAAAAAAGTGCTAGAGTAGCCTGCTAAGCAAATGCAAGAGGCTTAGCTATTCTGCTAGCTGAGAAGGGTAGAAATAAATTCTAATTCACTTAACAATACCTACCTGTGTGCAGAAATGAGTTGGCTTGCTCATGGCATGGGAGACAGTCTAACGTGGAAATGACTAACTTCCTCTGGCAGTTACCAGTACACTGTGTAGGATGTAGGAGGTAGGGTGTGAAGAGGTCCTGGGCCACTAATAAGTGTAGCTAGGCTTGCTAAGTATCAAGTTGAATTTAATGCTGTGAAAACTCAGAAAGTAGAGTTGGATTGCCTTATTTCTGCAGGAAGAAAATGTTTCCCTTACTAGCACAATGCTCTGTGGCCATCTGACTGCATAAGAGGAAGCAAGAGTCTTGCAAAGGTTAGGTCCTACATGCCTTGATAATAGGATATGTGATCCAGTGGAAGGAAAGAGAATCCCATGGGAGAGAGGGCCTGAAATTCATTACTATTATCTGCTAGCCTGCTGGTTCAGGTCACTTTGTTTTTGCAGCCTGTGGTGGGTGCTGCTGTAGGGTTGCATGGTCATAACTGCATGACACGTGTGGCAGCAGTTGGAGTGGGAGAACAGTGTGCAATGCTCTGCACTGGATGCTTGTGTGGCAGCCACTGTGTCCCTGGGTGATGGCCAATACCTACTGGGGAGTGTAACAATAGTGTGATTGCTTGCTGAGGAAAGGGTTGGGACAACTGTACCCTTGTTATTGAAGCCCACTCACTGTTTATTCAGCATGTTGGGAGTGGGATTGTTTCTTCCTGGCCCACAGGCAAGATCAGCTCGAGCCTCCCACTGCGGGATCTTAATTATCCATACCCTTTTCCCTGTGAGGCTGCATGTAATATTGCCCAGCCATATGCTTGGGTAAAGGTGGGGTAAATCACCAAACAGCAGACTTCCAGGGGGCTGAATGTGGTCAGAATTGCATACATCCTTCTGCAACCTGCCATTGTGTGGCTCTTCAGAGGAGACAGCAGCAAGCAGCAAGCTGAGGACAAAAGGCCAGTTGGTTCCTGGAGATAGTTTTGCTGTTCCCACTGCAACTTTGTGGTGACGTGCAGCTGCCAGCAGGAAGAGGGTTAAGCCCACGTATCACATGGCATGATTCTGTTTACTACATACTTCTCATAATCGGGGCTGGCATCCAAATCTGGATGATTAGCACTTAACAAGAGACCCTGAAACAAGGTGTTTCGTTTTGGTATTCCTCTGAAGCTATGCAGTCTGCCATCATTTCTCTTGCAGAGATGTGGTTCTCCCTGCAGCCTTCAAAGGGAGCTATGGGGAGAGCAGAAAAATAGTTTTAGGACAAAGACTGGATTGGACTGAACTGCATTTATCTGTGGTGTAAGCTTGAAGCCAGAGGAGTTTTGCCAGGAATCCACTTATACCTTAACTTGATTTCTACTAAAGGAAGTTTTTGCCTGACCCTTGTCTGAGATTAATGCACTGGCTCAACAGTGACTGTTCAGGGAAATGGGACTGTGCACCTTGACTTAAGGGTTTGGATGAGTGTCATTGAGCGATTTGTCCGGTGCTGAATACAAGCAGTGGTGGTGGTGGAGAACTAAGTGTAAAATTTATATTAGTTTTTGAGGTGTGGCTTTGGATAAGAAGGAAGGTGTAATTTTGCAGCACAGTCTATGCTTTATTCTTGCTATCAGCATGGGCATAAGTGTAGCAAACTTCCATGGGGCCCAAGGTGACAGTTCCTCTGTTTCTTTCTCTCTCCTCACAAACTCATTTCTGCCCATGCACATACACAACATGAGACTTTTCCCTTCAGTGTAGTAGCAGCTCACTTGTAAAAACCTGCACTGTCCTCTCTGGAGCTTCAGCATTTGGCAGCAAGCTGCATTGCTGCTGTTTCTGAACACAGATTGCAGAAGTCTGTTTTTCTCAATATTTCCAAAGATCTTTTTCCATCACCCTCTTTCTGTGTTATCTGAAAAGTCACATCATCATCATCCGTGATTAAAGTTTATATGAATTAAACATGGAAGAGGAAGGACAGAGTTGTACTTTTTTCTCCCCTCTCTGTGATGAAACTAATGTTAATGGAAAAGAACTTCTCTTGACCATTCTATTTGTTATTGAGGTCTACCTGCTTAGGAAACTCTTGAACTGAAGGGAATTAGGAGAGGTTTTCTGATCTAAGCACAAGCTTGAAATAAACCTGTCCATATATCTGTTAGTAATGTCAGAAGGGCCCTCCTTTTTTTTCTCAACTGCAGCGACTTTTTTTTACACAAAGGAGATGAGTTCCTGCCTCCTATTCTATCGAGTGCTGGCTGTGGCTGCTAACCTGTGGTACAGTTTCTTAGCCACAAGTATTAAAAAATAGCAGTTTGTATCTCTCTTGAATTAACTTTTTTGTACTGGTCTTACACTGAACTGCATTATTGTAGGAGAAACAGAAAGCTACTTGAACTTCCAGAAACAGTCCCAAATTCTTCTGATTAGAAGACTCATGGTGGATGTCTTAGTGACAAGATACATGGTCTGTCAATATCTTTGGAAAAAGGTATGGACATTTCTGGAATAAGGTTTTTAGGTCTTCTGAAACAAGTGACAATAAATGTTCCTTGACTGCTTGTATCAAAGTAATTTGACTTCCAGGTGGTAACTTACACTGCTGTCTGTCATGTGTATGCACCTTACCTGGCTCAGATAATTTTTATTTGAGAAAACAGACAAAAAACATCATGGCAATGATGACTTCAGGATTGCACGTGAACTGCCATTCGAGTTACCTATTTCTTGTCAGTGGCTTGTTGGGGTTTGTTTTCATAATGGAATATGATGCATTGTTCTGCTAGTTTTATTATTCCTACTGTATCCATGCATGCATATATTGCGATAGAAGTTATTTAAGCATTCCCTAGCAAAGGAATAAAATATCTTGAGTGTCATAGATCTTGGGAGGGGGGAGAAGAGTAGGTCAGAAAATGAACCATGCTCAACAGCCATGCATTTTTTACTATGTAACCATTACGCATAGTCACTATGTGTCAGTTGTGAGACTAAGATGAACTGCAAATGTTTTGCTTAGCAACTGTTGCAAAGGAAAATTGTCAGGCAACAGCAAAATTAGGAATGGAGATTATGGAAGGCACTCTTTGTAGGAGATGAGCTGTACTCTGACGTGTTATCTGTGACTAAGTGATTTGGCATTTTCCTACACAAACATGTAAGAATATGAGCATTTGCGAATAAGCATCAAAGCAAGTTCAGTCTAATCCCTGAGTTTTGTCGGTGCTCTTGCTGGCTTGGCTTTTTGTGTATAGTTGATATCTCTAGGCAGGTTACCAATACAAGGCAGCAGGGTCAAAGAGCTTGACATGGTAGTAGCTTTTACCACCAGTGAAGAATTTGAGTGGCCATCCAGCCGTGGTAACTGAAGAAAGCTGGTTGGCTGAGTCATTCTCCGTCATGAAACTATTCCCTAAAATAAATGATGTTCCTGAGAGGACTGTAACCAATACTGCATTTGAGATTTCCCTCCTGTGGAATTACACCAAGGTTGATGGTGATATAAGCACAAGCATGAATGAGATACTGCTGTGTCCACTCTTAAGTACAGAGCACGACAGGGCAAAATGACGAGTGACACCATATGCTGTCTGCAGAAGTGCTTGCTCAATAGTATTGGCAGTGGAGCCACCTGAATGGAGGGTGAGTCTACAGCAAAGTAGGCTATAATTTTATCATGTATAGGTATGCACATATTATAGAGAACACTGTGTTTAAAGTCTCCACGAAGGGGGCTGATCCAGCAGTCTTTAGGCATAAAGTCTGAAATAAGAAATTGGTACTAAGCTAAAAAATGACTGCTTTAAGCATTTATGTTGAGCAATGTCTGTGTTGATGTCTCCTGCCCTTGCTGCTGTAATCTTTACAAGAGACTGTCTTAGGAGAGGCATATGAGTAGCAGTTGGATATCGAAATACAAATACTATCAGGGTAAGAGCACTTTCATGTTACTTATTCATGGGAGAAATGATTAAAGGCAAAAGAAACCTACCTTGAACTGGCACATCACAGATGTGCCTCAGAGTGCGTGGGAGCCTTTCTACTGGGTTATCTGTGAGAGGGTGCTTGACACTTGTCTTGCAGACTGCTTTTTACTTGATTATTAAATTTATGCAAAAAAAAATAAATTAGAAAATTATGTAAGGAAGAGTCGAGGTACAGCTTAGGAACAGTCTGCCCAGACTGCTTGCCTAGTCTTGACGTGAAGGTTTTGTTTTTCCCAGTATCCCAGTGTTGCAGTGAGGTTTCTGTAGTACTTTCAATGCCCTTACAGGCCAAGGTTCATTTAGAACCAGAGCACAGTCTCCTCAGTACCTGCCTTTTCTTCCTTGCCTATCTCAAATGTATATCATGTGGGAGGGGGTAATTGCTGTTTTGCTTGGGTGACAACATAGCTCAAGTGGAAATTCTCCAAAATGAGAGCTTCCATGTTTGAACCAGGCCATGCAGGAAACTGTTTTCAGCAAAGTGTTTTCTTTTTCTGAAAGTTGCTTCCTACCTGAGACCAGAATATTTCTGCAAGTCCTGTCCCTTCTGGTAGAAGGATGCTGGAGGAGACATCCCTCACTGTGATGGGTCTTGGCAGATCTGGTATGAGCATTGATGCCACTTGCTGTGGCTTGGACTTGCAGTTCTGTCACTCTGTCTGCCTCATATGGGTTTTGTGTCCTTATCAGGAAGGACATCTTGTTGCAAGCAGTAGCTTCCGAATAAAGGTAGAATCCCTGCTACCTCATCCTACCCTCAAGTGACATGTCTTGTGTAAATAATTTGCCTTTCTCTGGGCAAGAGACCTCATGTTTATCCTTTACATCAGGAGTGGGAGCCTCTCGAAGCTCCTTGCCCTGCTGTACCTGTGGAGTTTAAGTCGTGGTAGTAAGGGGTGCATGTTGTTCTGTGCTGTAGCTTTTGTATTTGATCCCTCCTGCATCTCCTTCATCGCCATGCTGATGAGCACAGTGTGAAACAGGCCCTGGGGACCCTCCAAAGCTGCTGGAGGAGGCAGACACTGGAGAAGCCTGTGCTATCATTAGTGACTCACTATTCCTTGCAATTAATTAAAAAAAACTGTTTAAAAAAAAGCTGCTACTTGGATGCACCTGTTTTTCCAAAGGCTACGCAGCTGGTGGAAAGCAAATGGTGTCTCTCAAGAAGTGAATGGGGCAATGTAAGAAGGCATGCTGCACAGCTCCCAGGCCCTTTGCAATGTGGGTGAGAGGGTCTAAATGAGAGGGTTTAAATTAGATATAAGGAAGAAGTTTTTTACAATTAAGGTGATAAAACACTGGAACAGGTTGCCCAGAGAGGTGGTGGTTGGAGACATTCACCTGGAAACATTCAAGATCAGCTTGGATGGGGCCCTGAGCAACCTGATGTAGTTGAGGATGTCCCTTCTCACTGCAGGGAGGGTGGACTAGAAGACCCTTAAAGGTCCCTTCCAACCCAAACTATTCTATCATTCTATGCATCTCAGGAAACAAGGTGTACCTGTGTCCTGAAGGATTTCTAGGTGAAATTAGTGGTTCCAGCTATCCCTGTGCAAGTGTAAAGCAGCGGGCATCCTTGTACTTAGTTCTTCCGGACAAGCCAGACTGTGAATCATTTCCTGTGGTCACGAGCCACATCTGAGAGTTTCAAGAACAACGTATGTCAGTTGGGGACCTTGTAACTAAAACAACATACCTTTCACATGAGATCAGAGCTTCCTAGAAAGGAAAAAAATCTGAGGAAGGATATGGATTAGAGATATGATTGCATGCGTACTCAGTTTAGACAAATAATGTGTTGTGGTGGTTCACAGTGGTTTTGATAACCTGTTTTATAGGGGGTGCTGAAGCACTGCTTTTTGAAGCATCCTGGTTCTGATATCCACCCAAAATTAGTATCTTTGTAAGACTATTTCAAAACTTGCAGTACACGAGGTAAGAAGTACCCCATCCTTTGAATGGCTTCGCTTATGTGTATGAGAGAAGGGCACCTCCCTATGCTGCTCTCAGAGCTGCTGTTGTCAGGGGTAGTTAATATGCAACCACAATGTCCACAGAAAGTCTAGATTTCCACAATTATTACTGTACCTTGACAATGTCTTTTTCAAGAGTGGCAAGGGAGGGGCAGGAAAGGGTAGATTTCCTTTGTATTGCCTTAAAAGAGCTAAACAAACTAACTGTAAGCCACAGAGTATTGATCTGACCTTCACCTGAGTCCAATTTGATATCTGCTGTATTGGTATGGGAACAATTGCTGCATAATTGTATTCTGCTCTTTCCTACTGAACTGTTAAGTAGAAGTAAATTGAACATCCCAGATGATTTAAGGAGTTTGCTTACAAAAATGTTTTGTTCCTGCTGCCTCGTTGTGCAGGTTCAGGACCTCACTGTGCTCTGCATGCAGGCACAGCATGGAGCAGTGTGCTCTTACTGTGATGTCCATAATTCTTGTTCGTCCCATTCTTTCCTCACCTGTACTTGCAGTCTCCTGTCTACGGTATTGCTGTTTGTTAAGTGTATGAGTTGGTGGCTCTTCCCTGTTTTGTCCAACTTTATTTTGAATTAATTTAGGATCTAGTAAGATTTTCCAATACAGCTTAATCCTTGAGGATTTATCATCAGTGAGTTTTGTCATTATGTTACTCAGTTGTCTTTGGTTACATCTAGTTCTTCATAGCTAGGCTGTGTGAAACAAAATATGTTTACACCTTACTGATCATCCTCTTTATCACTAGTAATTACATCAGGTGACATTTTTTGCTTGTATGAGATGGTGTATAACCTCCCGCTTACTTGTCTCCATGATGGAGACTGGCCACTTTCATTTTCCATCTTCTAGCTAGTTTATATTTCAGGAGAGCTATTTGTCTTGGAAAGGTCAATGGTAACAGCAAAGTTGGGGGAAATAGGTCAAAAGCTGGGCAACAAAGACAAAAGGTGCAGACTTGTGCTCATTTCTAGAGGTGTGGCAAGATGGGAAAAGCCAAATAGGTTCATTCCTTACCTAAACACCAGCACACTGGGGCAGTGCAGGGAGCCAGAACTGGTTAGTACCACTGCTTGTTGAATGGCTTGTTATCAAAGAACGAATAGGTTAATATTTGACTTTGGGGGTGAGGCATTACTTTTCAAGAAGAGGTGAAAGCAATTAGGAATTGAATACAAACGTATGTAGGAAAGTGTGCACTAGCATTATTTTGCATCTTTCAAGAATGGCATGTTGCCTGTTTCATTACTATTGATTTGTTTGAGTTGCCAAGGACAGCTGATGTTTAGTGGTGCTTGGAGGCTAAGGCAGCTTCCTGGGAAAAAAGCCCTACTGATAACCAAAGCAGCTGTGGGCTTTAATAGCCCAGCAAAGGGGAGAGGAGACAGGGACACTCCTTTCAGTGCTGTTTCAACTGGATCCCATTTTAATGGTTAGCCATGATCACTTAAAGCCTTCACTAGGAGGATGGTGTTGACTTAATGCCTGCGAAAGGTTCAGTCAATGTAGCTGTGCTCTTGCAGCGGCTTGTTAGAGTGTGATGGTGGTAATGTAGGTAGAGCCTGTTGTCTGGAGGGACAGTACTTTTTGGGTGTTGTCCGCTCCTGCCCTTTGCAATGAGACAGTACTTCCTGAAGTGATGGATTTCCATTCCTTTGCCTGGGAGGCAAGGCCTGTGATTGGGTACTCATTTTGGTCACCTGGCATAGAAGGCTAGTGGATTGCTCTTGGCACCACAGTTAAACTAACTTCTTGGTGGGGCTTTCTTTGTGTTGGTCAGCTCTGCTACAGTTTTTGAAAGCTTCGTCTAAGTGGGAATTAAGCTCCTATGTTGACTGTACCACATCTCTCTTCAGAAGATAAAGACCACAAGTAGGACATACCTCAGGGATACAGAAACCTTTCTAGGGCCATAATTTCACTTGCAAGATTCTCTTTGTTCTCAGCTCTCAGGAGCTGTGAGGGCTCCTGGTGTATTAGTTGGAAAGCCAGGTCTCAGCCTTCAAGACTTCAGGAAGAACACATGCTTCTTGGGGTGGTTGCAGCGCATGGAGGGCTCCTGAGTTCTCTGTTAAATTCAAACGAGTGGTACAGAGATGAAGAGCAGCATACAGGCCCTTTAAGAACCAATTGGCAAAAGAAGAGCTCAGTATTTAAATTTAGTGCAGACGAAGAGGGAAAAAATTCCCTATAGCATCTGGTTTATATTACTGCTCTTTGCCTCAGTAGATGGTGTGTTTACAGTGAAGCTCTCTGGTGCATAGCGAGGGGAGTGCTCAAGCTGTTTGTTTCTCAGGAACTCTGAGCTCAGGGTATGCCTTGCATCTATCTCCATGTCTTCCCTTTGGCCGCCTTAACTAATCCCATCTCAGCTGTTGAGCAGAGCGGAGGGGTGCCCTATTGGGCTGAGATGCCTGAGCATAGCGCTCCATCTTCCCTGGTTCTCCAACATTGCATACTATTGTGGCTTCTTCCCATTTTGCTCAGCCTAGAAATGGAAGTAAATAGTCCTCCGGTTATGAGTTTATGCAGACATACGACTGGTGGCTGTGTACGAAGACTAATACTGCTGATGCATCCGTGTCCTGGCTGTTTTAATGCATTTAACAGAGCCGGTCACTTCTGATCTTTCTAAATGTAAGTTTGAAGCTCAGTGTGGGAGGTGGAAAGAGCAGAAGGATGTCTGGGTTTTAGCTGTGGTAGAATTTCTCTTTTGTGTGTGTGTGTTTTGTTTATTAAAGCACGGTTTGCGGTCTCTGAGCAGTTTCAGCAAAGCCCAGCACAGGAAACCTGAACACAGTAGCAGTAGTGGAGTGAGCTGCTCATCAGAAAGTACCGCAGCTTTGCACAGGTAGTGCTTTGCATAGGGTTGTGGTAATCCATGCAAATGCTCGCCTCCACAGGTAGCCTGTGCATCCTGTAGTGTATCTTCTTAAGGACTGACTGCACCTCTGATCATGAATGCTGTAAAAGTACAGCCGTTGGACCTGGCAGTTAGCTCCTGCGCTCTGTTTGGAGGACAGGGAGGTTAAAAATTCACTTAATGAACATATCACCTGATAATATATCTCGTATTGTAAATTTCATCATGTTCAAGGATAAAATACAATTTTTTTTATACCTGAAGCTGTGGAAAAAATAATTCCTTGCCCACAGAGCTAGTGATCATTTCAGTGTTTGCTATTTGAAACTTTTGGGAATAGATGCCATATGCTTCCAGGCAAAAAGAAGAGAATGGAAAATTCTGTATTTATATTCTTGTATAATACAGATTTTTGTTGTGGTCATTCTCCTCAGTTGCTGCTGGACTAAAGCCTGTTGCCACCACTGCCAGACTGAGATTAAAACTTGTAACACAAATAAATTCTTCTCCCAGCTATTTTTGCAACTTCTCCCATCCAAGAAAACACAAAACTAGTCCCTGCCTTCCTTTTTGCCTTGTTCTGTCCCAGAATGAGTCAGAAGCAGTTCTCGTCTTGCAATTTTCATTAACTCTTCTCTTTAAACAGTAGCGAAGGCAAATAATAATTAATCTTTGCCTGACCCCATTCAAATCAGTCACCTCAAATATTGGTCATCCATGCATCTCCTTACAGATGAATTGAAACTTAAACCCTGCCCTTGCCTCTCTGCCATCCTCTTTAAACAAACCTCTATCTTTTGAGCTGCCATGTTCCTTTTCCAGTGACTGTCCTCCTAGGGACAGCTTGCTAGCACTACACTCAGGAACTGCATGATTGATAGCAAAACAGGCAGCAATATGTGTGTGCCCTGTTCCTTGATGATGCTTTGGGAAATGCTGGTATGTAGGGGGATGTTCAGCAATTACTGCAAAAGGCCAATCCATCTCAAACTGTTAGAAATGTTCTTTGACCAAAAATGCATATACTCTTTATTGTATTATAGTGCAGGGCTTTTTTGTTGTTTGGGGTTTTTTGGTTTGTTTGTTTGGGTTTTTGTTTGTTGGGTTTTTTGTTTGGTTTGGGGGTTTTTTTTGTGTGTGTGTGTGTTTTCCATGGGGGGGAGGGGAGAGTGATATTGGAGTGATTTCTTGTTTTGATTATGGCCCCTCCTCCCCACCCCCCAGCCAAAAAAACCAGATCCTGGAAACAACAAAATCCCAACATTTTGGCCAGTTTTCTTTCCCTTCTGCAAAATACATTTGGGTATGCAGCTAAGAATTCATTTGTATATGTGGAGTGGTTTCCAAAGGGAATTTCATCTCCCATGATATGCACCCTGTAAAATACCATCCTACTTGGAAGCTTATTGTGGACGATGCCTTTAAACAAGTTCACGCACAGCAAAAGAAAATGGAAGCTTAAGACATCTGAACTACAGCTCCTGAAACACATCACAACTCCACTGCCAGAGAAAAATCCTGCAACTTGTGACAAAGTATTTTTATTATATGCACTCTTGCTGTAAACAGACCCTTTTCTGTAGAGCAGGAAAAAGATATCTCAAATTGTCAGAGCTATCCTGAAACTCGCTCCATGCTTTCCTAAAAGGGTTGCATTTGTACCTATTGATTGGGAGCACTATTTAAAAAGAAAATATCTGGGACTATGTTTAGGATTGAAATGGAGCTACAGAAAGGAAGGGAAAATAGTAACAAGTAATATAGAACTGTCTATAAAAATTTAATTTTAACTTTGGTTCTGCTGCGATTTTACTCTTCTTCTACCTTTGCTCTTTCCCAAGATATTTGCATTAATGCACATCTTGAGACCTTTGTCATAGCAAAAAAGAATTGTTCCAATCCTCTTTCTTCCAGCATAGAGCTGGTTTAAAAAAAAAAGCTATCTAGCTCTTTTTATTAAAAATTGCAAAGACACTGTAAACTCAGAGGTGCATTCATTTTCCTTGAGGAAAGTACATGATTTTTCTTCTCGAGTCTCACTTCCAGTTCTCTGCCCATCTGACAACTCTTCCTTCACGAGTGAAAACATTGGGGTTTTTTGCTCTCATCCCCTAACTGAGCTTTGGCAGCAGTGCTAACATTTTTATACCCAGAATGATGCCTCCTCCAGCCTACTGAAGAATGCGTCTTTTATACCAATGGCCTTTCCTATAAATGGAAAGGCTCTGGGTATGTGCGGAGCACAGTGGAAAAAAAAAAACCTAGTGCTGGCACTCACCATCCAGTTTACATCATTTGTCCTCTCTTGTGGTGAACTCTTTGACCTCATCTCCTAGAAATGAGAAAATGCAAGAATTTGAACATATCTGTGGCTAGGGCTTAAATCACACTCTGTCCTCAGCCATTGCTGCAAATCCGGCTCCTGCCTTCAGATTATTGATATGCTTTCCTGACAGGCCTGTGTGCCAATTTCCCCAGACAGACACAGTGGTAATTTGTTACATTTGGGCTTGTCGCATGTCTTTAGAGGGTGACTGTGGAGCAGAGTATGACTTTTAATACAGAACGCAGTCCTGGGCTGATCCCGAAGTCCTCACCAGTCAATGGAGATGTCCATTTGCCCAGGGCATCAATGTTGGAACTTGTGTCCCTTATGTCCCTTTGTGCTCTGACTCTCAGAGAACGTAGTTTCAAGCCTCCAGCTCTTTGAGGTGGAAAAGTAGAAACAGCAAACATTTCCTGCTGGGCCAAACTGGCTGATAGCAGTGTTTTCCTCCCTTCTGCAGTGTGTTTCCCGCTATGTTCCCTTAGATTTTCCTGTCATCAGGATGGCAAAAATCTTGCTACTAGGTTTAAACAGAGATCAAATTTTTCTCAGTAGTATCTGGTAAAGTGTTCTGCATGTCTGCTTTTAAATAATGCAGCAGCTCCTTATGGCTCCTTTGGACTTGGTTGGGAGTCATCAGACTTTTTCTGTCATTCTGCCACTTTCCCCCACAGCGCAGGGCCTGAACCCAGCTCCCTGCAGTCACTGGAAACATTCTCTGTGGTAGCCTTTGCGTTAAGTCCAGAAAATTTGCTGACTGCCTTTCCCGGGCTTTACCTAGGGCAGCTATTCTAACAAGCTCAACACCCTCCCAAAGTATTGCAGATCCCTGGTGCATGTGTCATAAAAGTCTCACTTCCTTTTTTCCTTTTCATAAAAGTTTTGGAAAATTAGACTGTAAAACCATAGCACAACCTTTTAAAATAATAAACAATACTAATAGATATGAGCTTAGAGCTACTATGCTAGTGGGAATTGAAACTGCCTTTGCTAATGGTTCAGGTTGAAAAATAGATCAAAGAAAATGCAAACCTGAATGTTTCTCTTTTGCTTGTAGTCCTTGATATCAGTCCCACATCTGACTTCTTTTAGATAGTTCTTCTTCCTTTGATAAACTATATAAACAGTCTCAAGACAATATAATCAAGGTAAAAATAGATAAAAATACGAGGTTTTGCTAATGAGATCAAGTAAGTTTTTAAAGACTACATTCCCCTCAAAGTTAAGTCATATTCTCCTTAGATTCCCAGCCTGGAGTCTTGGTGACTGAGAGCAGGGCAAAGGAGCATGAGTTTGGAACAAAGACAGCAAGTTGAAGGAAGCACAGGAGAGTGCTGTGCTGTCCTCAGCCTGGTGTTATGTTGGTTGAACCGGCATTGCCTCTCTCTCTCTCCTAATGCAATTGCTACTCTCTTGGGTTTTCTGAAACATTGAACCACAGCAGTCTGGAACAAAGCTCCTGCTGTAGTTACGATCTATCATAATGTTTAATCTTCAACTGCCCTTTTTTGTTACTTTAAGATCTCCATCCTGGTCTGAACCCAACATGCTGGGAAGACCTGACCTGAACCCCCTGTCTTTGCACTACTGAGCCTCAGTTCCTATGTTTGCTAAGTGCTAATCTCTACAGGGGGCTGTGCCCTGGACCCCTGTAACAGCCTCTACATTGGATAGCCCTTGCCAAGCTGTGTTTTCCTACCACCACTCCTTCTGGTACCTTGGCTTAGATACTCAGACACCTCTACATTGTTTTTCACTGTGCTGTCCAGGTGTACCCACAGACTTGGCACGGATCACTCAAGCACACCTCAGTACCAGTCAAGGCTATATATGCTGCATGAAAATAGGAGATCCCATCACATGCAGTGCATGTGGTGGTAAGTCTGTGTTAGAAGCTTGCAGTGGTGTGCAAATGCCATAAGGCCCATGAAGATGCTCACTAATTTGACCCCTTCTTGGGCTGGGATGTACACTGAGAAATTGCCTCCTATTCAGTACTGCTGTAGATAGTTTAAATCCTTTTGTATCCTAGCTCTTAGATGACATATTCATGCCTCATCAAGGAATATGTCTCAAGATTTCAGAAAAGACCATCTTCATGGTCTCACCACCCACAGAAGCTTTAGCACTTTTGCTATCCAGTTGAAATTAAATAACCATGCAATTCAATTTTAAATATGGCTGTCACCTTATAAAATACCTTTTCCCACAACCACAGGACACACAGATGCTGATCTGTATCAATTTGTGTTGTTCTTAGTGGTTTCACATGCTGGTTATTTTAACTATAACAGAAAAAACTGTTGAACCTACAACTGTACAAATATGTGAGCCCACTGAAGAGTTACAGCCTGGGAGGTGAGATGCCTGTGGTCAACTCCCAGGAATTCACTGAGCATCTGATCATTCTGACATGGTTGTCTGTGCGCTGCTGAAGGCCTGCAGGTTCAGTAAGACATGTAGTGGACACACTGGCAAGGTTGTGCCACAGTAAAGGCTTACCTTCCCTTCATGCATGAGAAGGTGCAGATCTCAACCCTATCCCAATTGTCTGTGCTGGCTTCACAGACATAACAGCTATAAAAAGTGACAACTCCTGCTGCTCTGTGTGAGTGAAAGGAGCACATCTACTAAGGGATAGATAGAGGAGCAGTTCTACCTTTTCAAAGTCTCTCTGTGGTCTGTGTTGCAGGGGTGGAGATGGGAGAGAGAAGGGGAGTCAAGGTGGTCCCTGTTCAGCGTTCCCAAGCCTCAGTTCTGTGTTTTGCCTTTTGAAAGACATTTACTGGTCACATGGATTAGCAGTGGGACTTTTTTTGTAGTGCCTTTACATAAACATTCAGTATCTTGCCTTCACCCAGATCAATTAAATCCTTTCATCCAGTAATAGATGTGACATTCCCTACTCTGACCTGACATTTTATTTATTCCGGAATGGCTGATGAACCTCCCATACAGCTCCCACATAGGCTCTCAATTATCTTATTTCTGAGTAATGGCAACATTCTTTTTTTCTGACCTCCATGAAGCAATCCAATCACACTCACCCAAACAGCTGCAGCAATAATTTGTCATCTATCACTTTTAAACATGCCCTTCAGTTCATGTCACTTCAGTAGCACCCTTTTCTTCACCTTATTAAATATGGGGTACCTGTCTTTGTTTTCAAGTCCCTATGTCACCTCTGCCATTCTTATCTCTCTGCTGTGAGATGTCACCTCACACTTCTATCAGCCCCTGATGCCAACTGTCTGCTCATTGCATTTTCAAACAAATGCTTTCTTGCATTTGTTTGTGCCACCTCTCTCAATTAGGAGTGATCTGCTATAGACAAGCACAGTCCTTTTGTTTCCCCTACAGTTAGGTTGCCAGTGCCAACTGCGTGGACTAAACTAGAGCAAAATGCACCATGGCAGCAAGATGTAGCTATTGGGAACAAGGTGATGGCTCCAAACATTGGAGTGTGAGGGAATCAGTCCTGTGGTCTTGCATGGGAGGCTGCATATCAGACACATTTACGTAGCTTGTAGGGATTGTGAACTGTTTGTTCCTTTCTTCAGATAGGATCAGTCTTTTTCTGGATCAAACCTCTCTTTAGTTTACTATGATCTTGATATAGAAGATGATAAGAAGTAGGTTGTGGGTGTGCTGAGACCACTGCCAGGCATCCTGACTAACACTGCCCCCTTATTTTGAGGTGCACTGTCTCCACCTTCATCACTGGGTCTCATACTGAAAGTGCTTTGGAGCACAGAGCAGCTTTTCACCCTGTGTATGGTAGTCCCTACCACAGTAAGATCCCTACCTCTGCTTCTTTGGTAGCACATGTGAATCACAGTCATATTGTCCCAGGAGCTATTTTCTTAATTTTGGAAAATCCCATTTCAAGTGAATGATCTTAACAATTGCAGATCTTGTTCAAAAGGTGAATCCTCTGGAGCTGGGATTGTGCTTCACAGCTGCAAATGAGCATGAGAGCTCTGAATGTTGACAGCACATTGCGTCAGGGACAGTGATGATGGCTGAGGAGACAAATGTATCCATAAGTCTTACTTTTCTTCTGTATGTTTTAGCCAAGAATTTGTGTTACTGGTGATGGGAGTAAAGCCCTAACACATGGTACATCTATGCCATGTAGCTTTCAGACACTGTTGGATATAGGTATTCTTCTGATTCCTTGGTCTTTGACAGGGACCTCTCAGGCTTCATGTCAGACACTGCTTTGGGGGCCTTTCTCACTGGAAAGGCAGCTATAGGTTCTTTTATCCAGAACACTTGCCATCATACCTTAGAAAATCAGATTATTTCAAGTTTTTTCTATCTTCCAGAGCTGCAGAGTCACTAAAGTTCTGCAGTCTGTAAAGCCCAGCCAGTGTTCTGTGCTAATTTTGCAGCATCCATACAGAGCAGTGGACAAATACATTAAGTCGTTTCGATTATTCAACCTGTTTACTTAGTTCTGCATTTAGAAAGCATGGATAAATGAAGCTGTAACTTCCTCTTCCTCCCGTCCCCTTCATCAGCAAAGTAAACAACCAAAGAAGAGCCACATAGAAAACACCACCTGTGAATCCTCCCAGGAAGCTCTGGGTAATCCCAAATGTCTCTCAACCTGCACTGCAGAAGGGCTTTCAGCCAGATCAGCTCCTGCACTGCTGGCTTCGTGGACTTAGTATAAACTGATACCACCACCACCACCAGGGCAGAAGCTCAAGACAAATCTTCATCAGAGCAGTTGTGAAGCAATGTGAATCCACTGGAGGGAAGGTCCTTCCCTGACCTGCTTCAAGTTGAAAGACATCTCCCACCCTCGGCCCGTGCTCTCAGAAAAGCCAGAGCTGGCATGGAACTGCATGTCTTGGTTTGTGGTACAGTGCCAGGTGTTTGCTGTCTTCCCCCCAGCCTTTTCCTGGGCTCAGGTGGGTGACACCTCATGATGAAATCAGTACTGGGTCTGGATAAACATTCTGAAAGCGTTTGACTGGATGGTGAGATGTAAAGTGCCAGGCCTGCCATCAGGGACATAAGGCTGCTTGTGAAGGTTCTCCTCCTGGTGTCCTGGCCCAATCCTGTACTGAGCAGTTGGAGTTCAGCCTCCATGAATCAGTCTGGCTTTCACTGTTTTGTTGCCACTTTTCAGTCTATAAATAGTTGCATCCTAGTGCTTGGTAAAGTTATTTCTTCCATTATAACTTCAAATGCTGTAATGCAGTTGGGAAACTCAGCATATAAAATGCAGAGACAAGCTCTGTTTAATTTTTCTTATGAGAGAGCTTAAAGCAAGTTGACATTTATGAGCTGATTTCATAGGAGAGAGAAGAGCATAATGAAGAGTCTTGCTAGTCTGAGCTTCATGATAAACTCTAAAAGACCTTACTTCTAGCCAGTTGATATCCTTGTGTATTTTGTTGGGGGTTTTTTGTATGGTTTTTGCATGTCTGAAGGCTTCTTCTAGGTTCCTAGCTATTCGTGCTCCCTGGTAACTCAGGGATAAAGAGAGCTTACACTTTGCTGATCTGAAATGCCAGCCAACTCACTGATTAATTGGTCAGTAGCTTTCAAATGCCAGAAGCAGATTCATCTTGAAATGGTGCAGTTCTGTAGCAGAAATGGAGTTAAAGGCTCCAGAGGCACAGATACGTAGAGAAGAACAAATATTTACTCTGTGTTAGACAGGAAGTGTGCTGGATGGAGATTTCTGCCCTCACCACTTAAGCCCGTTGTTAGCTAATAAAAGGGAGTGTTCTGACTCCAAAACCGTTAATACCTCACCGGTTAAAAACCAATGTGGAACATACTCTGGCTTTTTCTTTCTTTGTCCTGTCTTCTGGGATATGAGAATTAAAACCTGTGCAAGACACTGAGAACTGTAGTCCACTGAGCAACAAAGAAAACTCCTGCACTGAATTACTTGCGCTTCTTGCAAGTGATGTGCTGATTCATTGCCAGTGTCCGAAAGGGTGAACTGACTGTCAGGAGGGTTTATTTTCCCTATGCAGCAATTCTTAGCTACTCTGGACAAGGAGAGGCTTTGGCAGAGAGCTTCACATTGCCAATGGGATCAATGCTGGCTTCTGGTGTTATACTTAGGGCTGGGACTCTTACTGCTGTAGTGTTGTTCTCATCCTGAGCTGGAGAGATGGGTTTTGGGAAGTGGCTATGAAGTAGTGACTGAGTTCTGTGTTTCCAAGTTGCAGGGGCTGTGCCCTGGAGTTGAAAATGCAAGTAGACTTACAATTTCCCTTTTCACCCTCGGTAATTCCTTATGCAGTCACCAAATGGTTCTTTACGTGGATGCTGGTAACGCACGGTACAACCTCCTGTTTTCAGGGCGTAGCACTTCAGAAGCAGTGTGGGCTATGGTTTGTCTTTCATCTTGGAACTCAGCAGCTGCAATTAAACCAGAACAGGACATTACTGCTGATGCTAGTGGTACTAAATTCCTTTTGTGGAGGTGGAGAAATTGTGCTGCGGGTGTCTGTAATGATTCCTTCTGAATATCCACATAATTCCTTCAGCCTTTTTAAAAGGCAAACTCTATTGGAAAGCAAAGCTCTTCATTGTGAAGCATTCATCTCATTGAGCATCATACATGTAATTCTTTAGAGGTCACCTGCTGATAGTGTAACTCGTCAACACAAACCCATGTCCTGGAGAGTGGGCTTGGAACATAAATACCAAAAGGGTTTATCAAATGCCTTTCTTCTTTTCAAAATTGTATTGTGCCTTCAAATGCAAAGCAACGTTGGAGGTATTTCAGGTTAGAAGATGAAATTGGAGAGTATGGCAAATGGTGACTTTTAATTCAAGATCAAATAAAAGGCACTTTGGGTGGCTCCCTGGACCTGTGATGAGGTGTGTGTAGAGGATCTCCAATACCTGGAGCTCTCCTGCAGGGAGAGGACAGCTATTTGTGAGTATTTTTGGGCATCCTAGCAGACATCCAAGTACACCAAGGACTAATCCAGTAGGTGTAGTATACAGAAGTGAAGGCTATTGTAGGTCTGCACTTCCTCCCTCCCCATTGAAAACCACTAATATGTATGTGTATAAAGCTTCTGTCACTTGCAGCATGTGGACACCCAAGATATTCAATGGGCCAGTTGTACTTCATGAGGGGTGCTTTCAATGCCCAGTTTTCTTCACTGGGGTTGTTGGTGTGATCTGTCCTGTCCAGCCATGTGCCAGGATGTCAACAGGATCCAGGATTACTTTGTAATTACTCCTCAATTAAATGAGCACCTCCTTGTCAGCTTATATCACAGATTTGGACAGGAAAAGAAGCTGCAACCAAGCCTGTCAATTGAGTCTGTGTTGAGTGTGGGGAGGGTGTTAAGCAGCCACCCACGAGACCCCAGCAGTTCTTCCAAGTGTTTTAAGATGTAAAAGGAGGATTTGGAGAAGAGGGTGCCACAGAAACTGTCAGAGCAGTACCATCAAGAAAGGGAAAATCACATCAGAGCCTGGGAGGTAGTGCTGGTAATGAGTTAATGCTGAGTGAAGGGAAACTGAGACGAGATTGTTGAGATTTATTTTTCATGGCCTGTCCAGCTTTTCAGTCCAAACCCTAGCAATTAATAAGCTAATGACGGCCTAGTCTGTCTGTTCAAGGAGCAAGAGAGAGATACTTGTGGTCACTGTGGGTTAGCATCCTCTTTAATTGATACAGTATATTCAGCTTCCAGACTACCAAGGTGGAAAGGATCCCATTTTAGGGCAGCTGGACTTGCTTTATTAGTAATCGTATTGCTTGAAAAAGCTGTATGTGCAGCAGTTTTCTGGCTGCTCTTAATAAACTACTAGTTATTAAATGATTGCCTCAGTCCTTGTTACAGATAATTTCATTTAAATAAAATTCCTTGCATCGTGGACTCAGCTGTAGAATTTGTTGCAAGAACTAGCCAGTCTGTCTCGGCAGTCCTGTACTGAATGCGTGGCATTGTAGTAAGCAGGTGCCATGGAGGGTTTGCTTTCAGGCCAGACAGGGAACGCAGCCCGGCTGTGCAGTCTGAAGCCCAGATGCACTGCTCTGTACATGACTACCAGAAGTGCAGTATTTGCAACTGGGTAAATTGATTTTGTTTTCCAGCTGTGTATGATGTATTGTTTGAATATCCCGCTTTCTTTTCTGGTGACTGGAAAGGGAATCCTGCTGTCATTTCCCTTACAACACCAGAAGAAAGCCTGGGCTAGCACCTATAGCTTTCAGCTTACTCAAGACCTCACTTTGCAGAGCACATGTGTAGACAACATAAAACTGTGCTACTAGGCTGAGATTTGTGTGCTAGCAGGTCCATACCCTTCTTAACAGGAGCCAAACCTTTGTGGACACATCTCAACAGCAGAGCTGTATTGAAATACTTGATTAAAATTCATCCCCCAGCATAAACACAAGGAAGGAGGGTGCCATGGTGGCTGTGAACACTGCCTCCCTTTGAGCACAGTGGTGGTGGTCCAGAGAGGCACTGCTCCAGTGAATTCTTTCTTTGATTGCTTAAGCCAGACCTTTCTTCTGTCAGAAAGAAGGCAAACAGCACTGCTCTGGCTCAGTTACAGCTCCTCCAGGGCTGTAACACAAATATGGCAGTCTCCTGGCTGTGTCAGAAAGTTTACATTCACCCATGGAAAGCAGGGCTATATGGAAGAGTGATTTAGCAAGGAGAGAAGTAAAGAGCATCTGTAAAGGTCAGATAAAGCTGGAATGTCATTGCTGCAACCACAAAGAGATGAAACTGCCCATTTGGTTTTTTTTTAATATCTGTCATTTATATGGTTGTGGTAGCTTTGACATTTACATTGCTGAAATTGCTCAGCAGCTGAAGTGCCTTATGACTGTTTTCTTGCAGCAAAGAGCTCTCTAGATCTACTCCGCATGGTGTCACGGCACTGCTGCTTTCCAGGCAGAAGCATTCTTTAAAATGTTGACTTACTGTCCCACTTTCCTAGGTTTCAGGAATATTGCCTGAGCCACTTTAGTTCCTGAAAGGTACTCAAATTGGAAAGGACAGCATGGACAGGAAAGGTTATTGGCTTTCAGAAACAAAAGCAAATGTTTGAGAAGTACGAAAGAGTATCAGAGAGTGCATATGTGTATGCACAAATAATACAGGTAGGTTTGCAGTTGGCAGGACTGAGGGATACCTGGAAGGAGCTAGCTGGAGATGGTATCTCATTAGAGTTTTGGCTGCAGGACCTTTAGCAGTCGCCTGGCTGGTTTTTTTTTTAATTAACTCATGACTGGGCAAGGGCTAATACAGTGAAGAAGCAAGGACTTTTCATATTGTGTGAGAGAAAGGAAGTGCATTCCTGTTAAAATAGGTATGCAGGTAGGCTTATAAAGGATACCCTAACAGTAAATATGCTGAGGCAGCAGAACAGTTAATCATATTTACTTGCTTTTAGTAACATTTGTTATTCTTTTTATTATCTGACAGGTTGTATTGTAGTAGAATATGAAGGTCCTATTGTTCATGCAGCACCCAGCACACAAATAGCAAGAGTTGATCTTGGTGTCAGGGATCTTGCTGATGAAGCTGGGGTGTTTAAAAAAAATATATAAAAAAAAAGCAAGCTACAAATCATAGCTAGATGGGAGCAGGGAACATAGAGAGCAATAATGAGAAATGCATTTCCATGTGCATGCAAACTCACACGTGCTCCTTCATCAGACATCCTCTATTGCGAACACTGAACAAGAGGCAGACCTGCGGGGGGGCCTTGGTGGTCTGATGTGTCCAAAAATGAAATTAAGTGTATGGAAAAATCCAAGGGCCAAGAAACACAGCTCTGTTTGCACCTCTTCTGCAGTTACCATAGAAAATTTATGGTGTGAGGCTTTTGCTGGTATGTTTTTGTGCTATTATTTAACAGTAAGTAGTTTTCCACCTCTGAAATTTCCGTAAGCCTCAAGATTGAGTATTTCTTTTCTTGTCTTTGGGGCAGGGAGTTAGAAGTAAGCAGGAGAATAATCTCCAGGATTCTGTGTCTGCAGACAGCAAGGAAGCACATCTGCTGCTTCAGAGCAGCTTCCCACCTGGCAGTGTATTTCTGCCCTCTGAACTGGGGTGCAACTCACCTCACCCCAGCAAATGCAGGTGGGGTGTTGTTTTTTTTTTTTTTTCTTGCCTGGCTGATCCCAGGGCTGGACCTGCACCAGAAAGTTGGCTGGCTGCTCTTGACAGGCCTTTCCACTTTTGAAAACTTGTTTGCTGGTGACAGGCAGCACATCAGGGCTTAGCAGCCACCCAAGCCAATTGCCAGCATTATCTGTGACTCAGGGCGTGGGGAGGAGTGGCTGTGCTGCCCAGAAGGTTGATGGGGCCAGTGGGTGGTTTCGGTAGGTTTCCTAGAATAACAAAAAGTATCCTGTGCAGATGCGTGAAGCCAAGGCAGTAAAAATGAGTCTAAACAAGACTGCCAGGACTACGAGACCCAGCGGACAGCAAAAATTTCAGCTCTCCCTTCTCTTGCCCTCCCCCCCCCCCCACTTTTCTGCTGCATTTCTCCGGGCTTCTCCTATCTGTCTGTCAAATCTCTTTCCATTTTACTACTTTTAAGTAAGAAGATATTTTACCCCTGTGCAGTATATGCAGCAAATGCAACATAAAGCTGTTTTCTGATGATTGTGTTTTGATAGATGTTGCTCTGGGTTGGTCTGTGAAGAATATAGTTTGCGAGTCCCACTGCAGTTATTAAAAGTATTCATAATCCTACTTTCTTGTAAAATGGCCTAATGCATTCACACTGGGCTGCTGATTGTTGCTGTTTGCATATGCTGTTGTGCTACTCATAGTATTATGCTTATTGGAGTTCATGTTGAGCCTGAAGGATGCCTTGAAAAAAATGTCTGCACATCTGGGAGTTATCTAGTGGGAAGTGTGTGTTCTGTCTATCAACCCTTCATGATCCATGTTCTTGAAAAGCTGAGGTGTTGGTTCTGCCACTCATGGCTAATGGCAATGTTTTGCAGAATTGTTTCACTGCAGCATGTCTAAGGTCATGATGAGATTGAGATGGCTCCAATAGAGAACCTGGAGTGCTGGCTCTGTGACTTTGTTTTCCTTCAAGTCCTAGGTGACTTTTGCAGCAATAAAAATACTTTCACTGATCTAGCTATCCTGCCAGGCTTTATAATAATGCAAAATTTAGAAGATTTGCATATCATTTCATCTGTGTTTATTGGAAATGTAGACCTGGTCACCCTCTTCCACTCTCAAACTGTGCAGAGGGATGCCTTGTTGAACTCTGTTAGGATTATCACTGATTTAAAGCAGAGCTTTCTGGTCTGCTTTGGGCTGATGGAAAACAAAACTAAAATTATTTCGGAGAAGTCATACAAGAAATAAAAGTGCAGCCTTGTGGCCTGTGAGTTAGATCTCAGGCTTCCTTCTCGAGTCAATACAAGTTTTGTAATGTCACCCAGGACCAGGCACTACCTCTAAGTATCTTGCTTTGTCTGCTTTCCAAATATGAGAAGGAGGTTCATGGACATCCATGTTGTTTCTGACATAACATGCTCTCATATCTTGATATATGATGATGGTGTAGCATTTGAAAGCGTGTCTGCTCTCATTTGCCCTTCTGGAGGAGTGAAGTAACCTGGCAGCAAAAGGGAGCCAAATAAGTTAACCTTTCTTCTTATAATACAGCTCAGGCACTAGAATGAAGAATATAGGGCCAAAAGGATGTACTTCAGGATACAGGGCCCTTTTTCAATTAAAATCCCTCTTATTTGAAAAAAAAAAAAGCTCACACCTCTTTTATTTCTCAGGGGATTAACAAGAAAAAGCAATAAAAGGTGCCTAATGTCTTACACTTCTTTTTTTCCAGTCTTCCAAATCTGGGAGGAAACCAGGCCATCTTGAAAAAAGAGATCCCAGACTTTCACAATACATGCATCTGTCTAAAAGGCCATTGCCATGAAAGTATTTACAGCTGCACTGTTATCCTGCTCTATCCCACAGTCCCAGTGGAGAGCAAGGACAGAGCACAGCAGTGGGAAGCTCGACAGCTGTTGAGCAATGCTTTTTGCAAGTAAAGATTCTGCCACACTATTTGTAGTCTGGCAAACTCAAATGAAAGCAGGTTAGTAGTGAAAACGCAGCTTTGATACAACTGAAAACAAGCCCTTTGCCATTCAGGGTAATGTTTCTTTTGAAATCCTGTGCGTGGTGTAAGCAGTCGTGAAGTATTTCTAAATTTTTGGCATGCTATTCTTCAGTATGAGTCCTTACTTCTGTGGTTCCCCAGCAGCCTAAGACAGAATGGCTGCTGTGGTCCACTCCACCCTCCTGCTTGGCCCATGTATGCCAAATTTTCTCCTGCAGAGGCTTTTTAGACTCTGCTGAACTGTCTCCATGCACTACTGAACAGAAGACTAGCCTTAAGAAAGTAAACAGTTCTTTGCTGGGTCAGTGAGTTGAATTGGCTCTCAGATCACATCTGGGAGAGGGAGGGAAGAGTTTTCTTGTAGTAGCACTGAGCTTGGTTATTTTTGAGAAACCTCACCCTTCTATTTAAAGAGTGATTGAGGGGTTATCAGGTTGTACAAAGGAAAGGGTTTACTTGATGTCCTATTCAAACACTGTGAAATGCATTCGTTAGCACTTGAACAAACTTGTCCTCTTTAAAAGACCTGGTTTCTACCATTTACTCTTCGAACAGTAGTTTTGTGTCAAACAGCTTCTGCATCTTCAAGTTTGGCTCTATGATTCTCTTGCCTGTTTAACTCTATGCCACACAGAGGTGTCTAAGGTGTTTTATATTTGCTTCTTGTGTTTTGACCATCAAATGGCAGCACTTTTCTCTTTCAGACCCTTTCTCACAGTGCTCTTTTGAGATGATCCCTACTATCCCATCTCTTGGAAGAGGCGGTCTCTCCCCTGTTAGTGCCCCACATGCCCATTGTTCAGAGCATGGGCTTACAAATTGTAACCACAGAAAATGTGTCATGTCATCTGTTGTGGTGGAATTAATTTCTCTCATATGAGAGGTCCTTTTATCCTGACCACTTGAGGTCAGAAGGTGCTTTCAAAAAAGAGTTTTGTTTAGCCTGAGTACTGCTGGCTATGTTGTGGTTTGTATCTCAGTTTGTCCCACACTTCAAACTCAAATTATTTTTCCAGTGGTGGTGCACAATATCACTAATTACAGAGTGGCTGTGATTTTTATTATTGAGATGGCTGCAGTGGTGCATCTGCCAGAGGCTCTCAAATAGTGGGAGTTTGGAGCTGTGCTAGACAGTAGTGTTGCTAAGTAATCGTTACTTATATCCTTTCTAGGACCTGCACTTCTTCTGAAATGAGTGATAATAGCATCATTATTCAGAAAGTATTTACTCCTTCACATGATGGGGGAGGGGGAGAAGGTGGGACAGTCACAGGGTAGGGAAGTCTACTCAGCAGCTCGTGAGTGAGAATGGAGGCAGCAGGACAGACACTACTGGGATGTCGTTTATGTGGCTGAGGAGCTCAACATGTTGTCCCTTACTGCCTGTCTAAGGGTTGCGGTGTTTGCTGGGATGGAGTAGACCAGAGGCAATTGGATGTATAAGAATGGTTCTTTTTTTTCTCAAGCACCTGTCTAGAGACAAGAAGATCTGAAATGCTGTTCTCTGTTCTCCTTCATATTATGTTAATATGTGTCATCTAACATCACTGGAGCCCCTAGCAATCTGAGCATGCTTTAAAATCGGTTTCGAGGTATTCTAAACCAAACAGAAAATGAGAAGCCTCTCCAGAAAATCAGATGTGCTGGAGCTGTAATGTGACAGTCTGATTCAGACTCCCTCTTTTATGGGAACACCCTGCAACTTCTTTGAATATCTAGAGGTGCTATCCCTTGTGGTTCACAAGGACATCGTGTGGAAAGGTGATAACCTAACAAGATTTGAACCTTTGTCATGGTACCTAGCAGCACTGTTTTGGTTGTGAACTGTTGTTTTGTTTCTGTGAAGATTGTTAACTGCTTTTTTTTTTTCTTGCTTTCTTTCCTATGTTTTAGACATTTACAGCATGGTGTAATTCTCACCTCCGCAAGGCTGGGACACAGATTGAGAATATAGAGGAAGATTTCAGGGATGGTCTTAAACTCATGTTACTTCTGGAAGTCATTTCAGGTGAGAGAGGTTATGTATGTGTGGTGTTCTCAAGTTCTCAAGCATCTTTGTGCTGAAATCCGTCCTCCTCCTCCTTTCTTGCAGAATACGGACTGCAAGGGCTGTAATGCTGCAGATTTTGCTTCCTGATTCAGAACAAATTTCTCCCTAATGAATATCTGTCTCCAGCAGTGACCATTAATGTACTTTTGAAATGTACTCCAAAGCTCATGGCCTGTGCAGGCTGCCCACTGTGTTCCTGCTCCTGCCGCTCAGCTTTTCTCTGCCTGTCAGGAATGCACTGCTTCCTGTGAAGGCTCAAGCAATGGCTTTTACTGCTTGGCAGGGCTGATGAAACAGCTCTGGGAAGTGTGGGAATGCTGCACTGGCAAATCATACCAAAGCCACATGGCAGTGGGAGTACGATAGAAGTTATTTGAAGAGAGGAGTCAAACCAATAAATCTTTTGTGTTCTTCAGTTTCAGCTGTGACTGAAGTCATTCCATTCTAGTTTTAATCTGAACTCAGTGCTCAAGCCTTCATGGGAAAATAAAATCCCCCAGAAAAGCAAAATCTCAAAAAACTCAGTCTGAAATAAAAGCAGTGGCATGAACAAATTAGGTTGTATTTGTTTTTACTCCGAGTCACAAATGTCCCACTACAAGATAGATATCTCCCAGGGATTGTTTCATATAAGCAGTAATCCCTTTTGATGTGCTGTTGAAATAAATACCTTAGTAAAGTGTTGTGGGAGGCACTAAGAGAGAGTAAGACTGTATGTGTGAAACTGGGACTGTATGCTCACAGACTGTCTTTTGGTGGCTTTTGAGCCAGTTACAGCAACCCAGTGACTTGCACTCCTGACCTTGGTGCTTGTTCCAAAATGGCCATGATAGAAGCACTCGGACTGCCTTCCCTCTCTCCCTTCTTTTCTTTCCTTCCCCTTCCTCTTTGCCAGTTTCTGCGAACGTGCTATCAGTATACTGTCAGTGTTTTCAGAATTTATGAATATAGAATGAAACCTCAGGGGTTTTGCCCATGCTTGTGGTTTGGAGGAATCAGAGTTCAAAACACTATCAGAGCTTTGCAGCATGCACATTTTTTCTGCAGTGCCTTTAAGAAATGAGGTAGCAAAGTCATATTGGTTTATTTTCTGTATTTAGGTACCTTTACAGAGGCAGGGCTGCAACCTGGACACCAGGGCAGATGGGCCTTGATGGCTTACTTTCTAATCACTGAACTGGGAGAAAGGGGAGAGAAGTATGTAGAGGAGAGGGCAGATGAGGCTCAGTGCTAAAGCAAGGGGTCTCCTGTCTCACACTGCTTAATTTCCTTGCATTGTCTCCCACTCTCCCACTCTTCCTCTCCTATTGTCCCTTTGAGAGCCCACTGGCAGGGCCTGTCAGATCCGCCTCAGTTTGAGAAGAAGCAAGTGGCTTCCAACTGCACAGGTGGTGTGGGCAGAGCATGTACCTATCCCAGTGCAGAGCAGCTCTGTGCCTGCAACTTGCTGCTAGATGAGTGGGCAAATGCACGGAGAGCAGCTGGGGACTGCATCCCACCAGAGACCATGGTCCTTCACACATGTAAGACTGAGCATCCTTTCCCTAGAGACGGCAGAAGGTAGAACTAAGTTCTCCTAAGTACAGTGGCAAAAGAAGATAAACTTAGCACATTTTTTCCCCATTTCATTTCTGTCATTGGCAGTTCCATTATCAGTTGTGAGCCCCACTGATCATATAGATCATATAGCTGCTGGCTATACTAGCAGCCCTTTTGGTCTGTAGTTAGGGAAGCACCAGCCCATCTGAGGAGCAGCATGTGGGGGTCTCCTGATGTTTGGCAAGGGCTCGTCTGTAAGTTCTTGCCATGGTTCCCACTCATCATCTGCCAAAAGGGTGAGTCCCTGGAAGACTATTAGCCCTCTAGTTCCAGCTTCTGGCCTTGCCTTTCAGCTCTTGGCTCACACCTTCCTCTTCACATATACTGGGGAGCTGCAGAGCTGCTGATGGGAATTTGGCATGAGCAGGGTTACTCTGTGAGACTGATCTCCTCTAACCCAGAGGATGATGGCCAGAAGAGCTTTCAGCCATGAGAGCGCTGGTCCAGGTTGGCTGAGAGCCATGCAGAGCTGAGTGCCTCCTCCACCTGGCTGTATGGATGGGATGTGTGGAAGTGAGGGAGGGAGCACTGTCTCCCTCTGCCCCTGCTGTGGGGTGGTTGCTGCCACCCTGCCATGGTAGGAAGGATGGAGCCTGCACGAGTGAAGCTACTGGAGGCCCTATGGTGGAAGAGGGACTTTGTCACTGGGACTGTGGGAGACCTGTTTCAGGGCAGACCTCATGTGTGTCCTTGGGAGCACATTGCTACCAGGCAGCTAGGGCAAGTAGGAAGCAGTTTTCCCATTTGATGCAGTTTCCCAAAGTTGGGAAGCAGTGATGACCTGCAAGAGGAGCATGCTTCAGTTTTAGTCAGCCTAGTACCTTCTGGTGGAGAGCTGTGCTGCTGACAGGTCCTCTTTCAGCTCCACCAGAGCCCCTTGGTTCCCCAATCTCTATGCACTGGCAGAAGTTCCACAGATAGTCCTGGGACTTCCTCATTGCAGCTCCTCTCCTGCTGGAAGTAACAACTGCAGCCTCCCCTAGAAATTGCCCCAAAAGATACAATTCCGTTTTTCACCATGTGTTTCCTTCCCCAGAGAAAGTCATTTTAAAAATAATACTACAAGACTGAAAAAGGCTAAACTGACATTTAGTACTTTTAAAATAAAGTTATAAGACTCTCCCCCCCCCCCCAACAGAAGGAGGGACTAATTGAATTTTTTCCTAAATGAACTTGTAGTAAACAACTTCTATGCCAACACATCCTTGCATTGTTTAGCGTTTAAAGTACAGCCTTGGGCTAGTACATGAGGATCAGAGAATGGAAGCAAGTAGACCATTTTCATTCTCTCAGCTGGGAGAAGTACTGAGAAATAAAGCAATGATGCAAATAGCTGAAAGTAGAACATATTTCTAGCAGGCTTCCTTTTAACAGTCTACATCATTAATAATATATGACATGGAACCAGGTGATGCTTTTTTCTGGAAAACTAAATTTGTAATAAAGTCCAAGTCTGAAGGAAATAGCCACTTGGTTTTGGAACTTAAAAAGTACACAAAAAAAGGATTCTAATCTGAGAAAGGGAGACTGCAATTTTGCAATCACCAGCATTGCTGTCAGGGGGAACAATCCTGCTCTTCCCAGCCTCAGGGAGAGCTGCTCTCCCCCTATATTGGCATTGCACATGCGGCCACAAGGTGAATTGGATCAGCTTGTTGTTCCAGCTGAAACCTAATCGCTTGTCTTTATTTTTGTTTTTGCAAGGCTAATTTACAGTCACATGAGCTGAAGAAAATGGTTATTTTTTAGCTGGCTCAGCCCATTTGTTGACATTTGGTAGCATAAGTCTGCTTAGGTCTATTGTAAAACTAAACGTATAAATGTCATTGTGAAACTGTCACAAAAAATGCTTCAACTGTTCTTTAGAATTACTAGCATTGTCCAAAAATAAAGCAAGGTACCATGATGTGTACTTAGGGTTCCATTAAAGTAAAAGAGTTTTTTTTTTTAATCCTAGGATGGAGGTAGGAGCATAAAATACATTTTTTTACTTAAATTGCCAGACACCCGTGTTCCATTTTGAAAATCAATCTCGTTTTATCCTTAAGCGTAAGAGCTAATGACACCAGCCTACAGTAACCACTGAAACATTTCTATAGGATTTTAATTTCCAACCTTTTTTTCTTGTAGGGCATGGTTATGGAGATAATATTTTTTCTCTGTTTTAGCTTTTCCTCACACCTGTGTTGGGAAACAAGACAAGTACTTTTCTTTCTCACACTTAAGCATTGAATAAAGGTTTTGAGTTAACAGACATTGGCTTAAATATTCAATTCAAGATACAGCAGGAGACTTTTGGAACTGAGCAGGTCAGGTGAATAATTACTTGCCTAGACTTGCCTATTTGATCTCTTTTTAATTATAACTTTTTTTTTTCTAAAGTGCAAAACATCCTTGGATTTTCTTTAGATCGTTTTTGTATTCTGGAGCTTGTGATCTGAAAGTGGACATTCTGTTCATTTTTGGTGTTGTGTGTCACACACAGATGATTCCTGATATCACATCTAATTATATTTCTAATTGAGGTTCCTTTGAAATGCCCACCTGTCTGTCCAAGCTTTAATTTGCTTACTCTGAGTGTTGGGTTATTGTTAGTAAAAGTAGACTGTGAGCATAATTACAGGCAGCCTATCAGGAAGGACATGACTGCACTTAATGCAACTCTTTCAAATAAATACAGTCAGGAAAATGCTTTTCCAAGTCTTTCAGCTTTGTTGCAGTCAGGAACTGTTGTTATCCTAAGACTGATTTCTATCAGAGATTAACCTGCTCTTACCTCAGGGCTAGGCTGCTTCCTCCTCTGTGCCTCATTATAAACATTTTAAATGAACGGCTGTGTAAGAGACCTTGTGTAGAGTTAGAAATACATCAAACTTAATGGAAAGGAGTTGAGATGACAGTCCTGACGGTTATAAAGCCACTTGCCAAAGAATTATTTTATTTCCTGAAAGAGGCAGTTTTGGCCATTCGGTGTCGAGACCAGAGAGGTAGGAGGTTTGTTTCTTGGATGGGGGTAAGAAAAGGCAAGCTATAAGATCACCCTTATATTTAACTGTAGGGACTTCAGTGGAGAGATTTGCTTTGTAAATTGGATGTTGCAAATGCTGGAGGAGACCTCCTCACTTGTCTTTGTCAGGGAGGGAAATTTGTGCTGTTTCCAAGCATCCTCCTCATCTGTGGTTCGTGAAGGTTAGTTCTACTGCCTAGCTCAGAGGGGTTTCAGCTGACCTTTTCACCGCTGATACAAACCTGCTCTGAAAAGGTGAGGTTCTAACAGGTTCTCTGTTACTAACTTATATCTGATGCAACAAAAGATACTTTTCTGTCTTTCTAGGGCTGTCCAGGGCTGTGAGTTTGGCTGTCCTGAAAGGATACTTTCTGCCTGGCTGAGCCATGGGAGCCGCCAGCATGGGAAACACTCACCAGGGAAAAACAGGTTCAGAATTGTTTTGTAACACTTTTTTTTCCCTCTTTTCTTATTAGGTGAACGTTTGGCTAAGCCTGAAAGAGGCAAAATGCGAGTGCACAAAATATCCAATGTGAACAAGGCCTTGGATTTCATTGCCAGCAAAGGAGTCAAACTAGTATCTATTGGAGCGGAAGGTAAGGAAACCAGCTGGTTTGTCTGGGCCCGAGCTATGTTTAGTCATTATCTTTCTTATTGGCTGCATGTCATTTCCCTTTGCACCTCCCTAGCCCTACCGTGTTCTTGTAGAATAAGCCATCGAGTTAAAAATGGGATATGGTAGGCCTTTACTCTGGATTTAAATCCTGCTTTCACACCAGACTGCTGAACCTGATTCCCACTTGGGCTTATGGATCATGTCCTCCTGCTTTTCTTCTGGTTTTCATGAGTTAAGAAAAACTTTGGGCAGTGGCAGAAACAAAATAATTGAGATATTTCTTTCTCAAATGAAGTCTCAACTGAAGCATAGCAGAAGGAAAGTATTTAGCTAGTTGCAGAGCTGCTGGGGAAGATCGCCTGTTGCTGTAGGACACTGCATGGGTCAAAGCCAGGTGCAGTCCCCAGCATAGGACAAAGACCTCAGAGATTCCAATTTTCAGGGCTTCCAGTCTTCTTTTTGTGCACCCCAGAAAGCTGGGTGCTTGAAGCCTGTGTATTGTTGTGTAGAGATCACTGTGGGCAGCACCAAGGGATGCCCCCAAGAAGAACTTGCGGATCATGCAGAAAGCAGGCAGCAGGCAGTTGTGTAGGATTTCTGTCTTTTTAGCAAAGATGGTGGGTGTTTTGCAGATATGTCACCCAAGACCCAGAAGGGCTTGCAGGTTTTTCTGACATTTGTTTTGCTTTGTTCTGGATCTGTGTGTAAATGCTGCCTATGGACTCAAGTTGTCACTTGCTGTGGAAACACTCTGCTTCTATGGTATTTCTAGGTTTGTATTTACAGTGACCGTGGAAAATGAGGGAGGTTTGTTATCTCCACCTTGCAGATGGAAATACATGGTTTCTCTAGGGAAATTCATGACACAACCAGGAAATGAGCCCATGATACTGTTCTGGATGAGCATTCCTCCTTTGGGAGGGTCTTGGAGCTATGGGGCTGAGCCCTGCCTGTTCTCAGCTCATGAGGTCAGTGCAGTCTCAGTGTGCTGTCGCCAATTTTGGCCTTTCAGGCATGCTCTTGGGGCATGTCCAAGACATGTACCCACTCTATGGTTCACTTGTTCCATGTCAGATCAGGCAGAATACCTCTGCCACTGCAGGTGCTTATGTTTATCTTACCGAGACCTTTACCTCAACATGCTGCTTTAAATTCATGGAGACTTTGGAATAATTTGGAACTAGTGTCCAGGGACATTGCAGACACCTCTTTACTGTGTTGGGTATAGAAGAGCAAAATATAAGAGGCGAATGGCTGAATGATATTGATATTTTCCATGCAAACCAGTGGTAGCACCCTGAGGCTATTTTTGGCCCTGAGTATTGGTTATGTAGCACAAATACCTATCTAAGGTCATTTTTGCCTTTAAAAAAAGACTGATGTCTGATCATTGTATTGATTATACTATTGTATCATCCAGTGTCTGATACAATAGTCCATATCTATGTGGGACCCTTTTCAAGCTAGAAGTTAGTCCTGGAGTGAGAGGTCTTCCACCTTTAGACAGCTCCTGTTGTCATTTGGATCTCAGACAGACATTTGAATCCTTCTGGGAGTCTAAAGCATGTGCAAAGTTTACCTTTCTTTCCTGCTCTCCTGCTCTATTCCCCTTTTTTATTTTCCTGATTCTGCGCTCCCTGGCACTAGTTTGTCTTTTCCTCTTTTTCCGCTGGATTTTATTTTTGCTCTCTACTCCTTAGTCAGCTGTGACTGTACCCTCAGAGCACATAGAAATTATTTGCAAGTAAAATGATCTCTGACCAAAGATCACTAGGGCCCAGTTATTCAGTATGGTTCTGTAGCAGTTACCCTGTTCAGAAATAGACTCTGAGGTGCCATTTTGAGACAGAAGTATGTTTCATATCAGTCCGAATGGTGATCCTGTCCTCCCCTGCCAAATGTTTCCTGGCTTTCCTTTGTCCTGTTTCCCATGTGGCTACATAGTGAATACACATGGATTTCTTTATACTACCAAAAGCAGCATGGCACTGAAGTTTAGACTAAGGGTTAACTTTGATTTTTATAGAGAGTGCTTGGGCCTGTGCGGTGATGCCAGCTCAGGACATGTAAGTGTGATCACATCATGGACTCCCCAACACCAGTGCTTACCCTGCACACAGACTGAGCCCAGGCCACTCAGGTTGTCAGCAAGAAATATAACCTGGTGCAGAGGCTTCTGCCCAGCCCATCTAGGTCTTTGGTGTACAGTAAATTGCACATCAGCTATAAAAATAGACTTTTACTTTAAACAGCACAGCAGTTAATTCTGTCCACAGAAGGGATTATAAACCTTCCTGGAGCATAAATTTTAAGGACTTACTTCCAGACTTTAGGAAGACATCATGCAGCAGCAAGCTAGAAGATCAAAACCAATGAGTCAGTTATAATTCTGCACCAGGAAAATAAGCTGTAGATGCCTCAATCAGATTGGACTGATCTAGGAAGTTTTCTAGGTGGCTTTTCTCCCAGAGGAGAAAACCACCATCCAGCAGCAGTGTAGTGGTACTGTCTAGGACAGCACACTCCTTACCTCAGGGTGTCTTGCTCCATCTCTGGGTATCTGCTGGGCAGGAAGGTCCTGTATCTGCAGGTCAGCTGTAGTTCTCTGCACACATTGGCCCTCAATGTCCTGGCTTCTATTTATTTATTTATTTATGTTTTTATTTTTATTTTATTCTAAACACTTTGTTAACCAGAGTCCATAGAATCAAAGTAGTTCTAGCATTCAGCATATAAGTGTAAATCTGGATCAAGGAAGACACTAACCTGGTGCAGCTTCCAAATGGTTTTCATCTACTTTGAAATCTCACTGTCATCTGACACCTCAGAAGCCTTCTTTTGATGTGATAGATTCCATTGTAATGTCAAATGATCCTGGGATTTAACAGATTGAATAGGTCAAGTATGTGACCCTAAAACTGTTTTATTTTTAATCTGTATAGAAAGTTGCTGCTTTCTTAAAAAGATCTGGTTCCCTTCAACATACAGATAACTTTGAATAAACTGATCCCTATTCTCACCTGTGAAAGTGAAAGGAAAAATAAAACTTAGAGATTACAACATTTGTAGAAGTCCCATCTGAGCACAATATCTACTGAAGCACTAGGCAGTGCAAGCAGACACAGTGGAAAGTGGGGAAAAATAGGGTTCCTCCATGTCAGTGAGTGAAACACAGCACTGTATTTGTCCCTATGTCCTGTCCACTCACAGTTAGGGACTCCAGAGGTACACCCTTAACAACAATGCCAGCTATCTGTCCTAAATCTGACTGGACCATCATTAGCAACTTGCTTTCTGAAGATAGGGTCATGGATACTTGCTAGGATAAACAAAATGCAGAACAGCCTTGATTTACGTCACCGTTGTTGTTCTATGTCTCCAATTCCCAGATCATAACGCTATCCTGCCAGTTGTTCATACCCTGCAACAACTTCTCTCCATAGGTAACCAGAGGCTGTGCTCTCATGGGCAGCTCAGAAGTAGCTGGGGGAGGATAGCAGTTTCTGTATTGTATTTCTGCTTCTAACTACCCAGGCCATGGCAGAAAAGTAATCTTAATAATCTTTGCATTTTTCAAAATGAGTTCATGCATTTAAAAAAGGTGGTGGCATTTTAAAAGGCACATCTCTATAGCCAGCCAGGCTTCCTCCTGAGGGCTGGATATTTGTCAGATCCTTAATTGGTTGTCAAACAAGTGGATGAGAGTACTGTAGTTTTTACATACTTAGTTTGTGTTATTTGGTACAGTAATGGGAGGTAGGTGGAAGCATATTCACTGACACAAAAAATTTCCTTCCAGTGGACACAGATGCCTCACCAGCTTTAGCCAGCAACTGATCAACCCCCAAGTTGAATGTAAATCACATTAATAACATGTGCTTGCTGCTGTTCAGACAACAGCTGCTAGTGGTGGAGGAAGTGCAGACGGTGCTTGCAGAGATCCTGCCTAGGAAGAGCACTTGGAAAGCACAGTCAGGCAGAAGATACTGTCTGATTGCTAGCCTTTTAATATGTGAATTGCTCTCACATTACTGAGCATTCCTTATATCAGCAGGGAACAAACACAGTATCTTTAATTAAACATTACATTGTTCTAGTTTTGTAGTGTTACATTCAACTTTTTAACACTTCCTGTGGAGTTTCTTTTTCTTCATCACCAGGAAGCAGAAAGCCTCATGCAAACCTGTTTTGCAACCACGTTTTTCACTTTTGTTTCTTGGCCATATTCCACTATATTAGAAAGAAACTGGCAGCAGCTGAAGAGTGCTGAAGGGATCCTCAAGGAAAAGGAGGTTAGCATTGGGGAATGCAGGGGTGGAAAACCAAGTCAGTGAGGGCCAAAGAGCATAAGGCCTTTCTGATCAGGCTGCCTGACTGTAATCAGGTTGCCAGGAGTTTTTTAGCACTAGAAATGAAAAATGCTTGCCTGCTTCCAACAAATAATAAAAATTCTGTCAACTCTATTTAAAAGAGAGAAAAAGAAAAAGACTGGGGATTGTGTGGCTTGTTAAATGTGCATCCTGGGATGAATCACTCAGTAATCTCACTGACATCAGTATCTGCTTGGTAGGTGGTGAATTTTCTCTATATCAAGAAAAAGAAAATGATATATAGAGATGAAGCAGTAGAAATACTTTGTATTTCTTCCAGAGCAGCTTTGTTTTGGTTCACTGCTAAGGAATAATCAGATGGGAACAGGGAGTACATCTTCCTTTTTAAATGATTAATGTAGTGAAGAGGACTGGGAAGAAGGGGTGCTTCCACCTTAACTCCACCAACTAACTTTATAAAACTGGAATTTGACAATGTAACCAGAGCAGAGTGCTGAGTTCTTATGCCACATTAGCAACTTAGAGCTATCTGGTTTTATGTAAGTGTCTTGACCTTTATTTCTAATTAAAATCCATGGAACAGTAATATTAATTACCTGTTTCAGCTCACTGATTGATTTATTAGTGTTCATGAAGCGTTTTCAGCATTAAAGTATTGTCATCAGATTTTAATCTAGCCCATTAAAATAGAGAGCTCTATTTAGTTTCAGATCTTAAATATATCCTAGGGGAGTCCTGCCAACTGCTGTGGTTTTTAAAAGCATTGGGTTTTTTGCTTTTTGAAAATCCCCACAAAGATCTATCACATGAACGAAACAAGCAAGCTGAAAACATTGATGCTTTCTTATGTATTTTAGCTGCAGTATCTCAAGTATCTGTAACAATAGTAAGGATTTTCCTTTAAGTTGATTGCAGTGCTTTTTTGTAGGGGCAAAAAATGCAGGAAGTGCAGAACTGAGTATACTTGCCATCACATGGCATTTTCTTGCATCAGCCTAGCAGACAACCCCCTGACCCTAAAATGCCTGTAAAAAATTAATTTGTGAGAAAACTGTCAACAGGCAAGCATAGTTTTTTTATGCCAGCAACAGTAACTGTAGTTCTTTTGTACTGCAGTGAAAAGTTGTTGGCTGTTTAATTCTGGGCAAACTGATGCCCCACCAAGGTATGTATGTGTGCTCTGAAGTGCAGAAAGGAGTAAACACAGGGGTTTACTGGTGTAAAACAAGACGGCATGTCTTGTTTTCTATCTTTTACATCTGTAAATCCCTAATGGAGGTTTGTGTCAAAGGACAGTGGAGCTTATCATTCTAATTTACACTGTAAGTTGTGTGACATGTATCAGTAAATCACAAGCTTTCAGGAATTTGGACCAGGTAGACATGGTACCTAAAAAGATGTGTTTGGGGTGTGTGCTACTTGTCTGTTGGTTTTGAATACGAGACCCACATTTTGAGTTTTTTTCATAAGAAGAAAAGGGGTATTTTTAACAGCTTAAAAGGAAAAATTCAAATATTGTTTCTTTTGTGTCAGGATCCAGACAGGTGACAGTTGCCTATACTGCAACTTCCTACTTGTCCCAGAACACAATTTGTTGCTGCTGGGCAGCTTTATGGAAGCAGTGGCACAGAGGTGTCTACAGGAGTACAAAAGGTTTCTGACAGCCTTCTTGGGACTTGAATTATTCTACCTCCAAAGAGTGGGTTAATTCTAACCATTTTCTTACTGAAAATACTCTTAACTTGTCAGTTGTTTGAGAAAGGTCCTGCAATGCAGGAACCTGCTAGAGAATGAGTAGGAGGAGGCAGCTCAGCTAGTTTCACTATACAAAAATGTGAAGGCTGTAAATTCTCTAACGTGTGTATATATATCTCTCTGTGAAATTTTTGTAGATGCTGAGTATCAGCACTTAAGACCCATCTGCTCACTGTTTGGACTGTTTGGCTCTAGTCTATACATGGTGGAAGTCCCTTTCTGGGCCAGCATTGGCCCAAATGCCTCCCACCAGGACCTTGATCCCCATCCTAAACAGACTCTACCTCACACACGCAAGCAGTCACCTTGTAAAAGCTCCAAGTTGTTGACCCTTGCTCATTTATATTGTGGAGTCCAGTGAGCAATAAATCACAATCTGCTTAACATCATAGTTTGTTATGGTCTGTGCAGACTGGTCAGCAGGAGTCTTTGCTTCCACTTCCAGCAGGATGCATGTACTTTGAGAAATGCTCTGTTGTGTCTTTGGCAGTTACAAGACCGAAAGAAGTCCTATACAGGCAGTCTGATGTATTTAGGCTTGTTTGAAATGGCAAACGTTTAGGCTTGCTTAAAATTAAAATATTGATGTTACATGGTTTTCTTAGTGGTATCTTGTTCACAGGACAAAACTAGCTGTCAGAGCTCATCTGCTCTGGGAAGTCTCACTGGTTCTTCTGGTATAATTATGCTTGGGCAGTTATATAGGTGACTTGGAGGAGACATAGGAGAGTAAGAGAAGGAAGGCTTTTTTTTTTCTCAGTTTGGCTTCTATGACTTCCAAGGAATTGTAATTAAACCTGAACAAGGTGTTTTTAGGCCCCTGTGGGAAATTACACTGATCTAAATTGGTCCTTATTCCTGATCTTTGGGATCATCTGTGTCTGTTTTATTCTCAGTATTATACTGCAAGAGAACCAGTCTGAGTACTGGGTACAGAGCTGTACCAGCAGAACATCTGGGAAGGCAAGGAAAAACAGTTTTTAGCAGGAATGCCAGTTCTCCCATCTGCAAAAAGAAGTGCTCCCCAATGCTCCTGTTTTACAAGGATTTGTATTTGCAGCTTGATGTCTTCTATTTCTTCTCTTTCTACCTTTTTTTTCCAATAGAAATTGTGGATGGCAATGTTAAAATGACCCTTGGAATGATCTGGACCATCATCCTTCGTTTTGCCATTCAGGATATCTCAGTTGAAGGTAAATTTTAGTTCTTTCCAGCCAGTGTTCAATAACGAACAACTAAATGGCTTTGCTACTTAAAAGGCCCAAAATGTGCTCTTAAGTGAGTCACTGAAAGATCCTAGGAAGCTACCCTTCCCACGCTGCCTTGTCATCTCAGTGACATTTATGGCCAGGTTCAGGTATACTGAGAAGAGTTTTTCACATCCTTCTCTTACAAGAGATTTCAAGGGTAGCTCAAAAGGATGGCTAAGCCTGAAAACCAACTTTAATGTTGGAATCTGTTGGATTTCTTGCAGGCTGATTCAGGCACTAGCACTGAAAATGGACCTATCTCATACAAGTCCTACAAGACTCTCTGGTCTCAAAAAGCTATCTCCATATTACTGAAACTCATTAAGAAAATAATAGTAACAAAGCTATCCCAGTAGACTCTTCCAAACAAGAAATTTTCTGACAAGTGAAATTAAATAAAGCACAATTCAGTGCAGTCTCTACCAAAGAGAAGTTGATGATTGTTTTCTAGCATATGCTCCAGAGGCTCCTGTTTTCTAAGAAAATGAGTTCATTGCTGTGTTTTCTTTCTTTCACCAGAAACATCTGCTAAAGAAGGACTTTTGTTATGGTGTCAGAGGAAGACAGCCCCCTACAAAAATGTAAACATCCAGAACTTCCATATCAGGTGAGTCACAAGCAAGAACTTAGCTTTACAATCTCTATTATTTTCCTATATCTCTCAGTGTATTCAACAGTGTTCTTGACAGACCTCCCAAGGCAATGCATATGTGCATTACATAGTAACAGTGTAGTCCAGAGAGATGCCTAGGAAATTAAAGGCAGAGATTCTAAGAGGATCCGAGTACCTATATCCCAGTTCCTCATTCTGGTTACTATTGCTGCTTTCATGAAGTTCTTCAGACCATTGGGTCCTCTGAGAGCAGTGTATGTGCTGTGGGCTAAGCAAGAGAGCATTTGCACTGTGAAAACTCAAAACACTTTAGGAACCAAGAAAAAAGGACTGCACTCAGAGCTTTCGTAGTATGGGAGAGTTGGGAAGGCATAAGAGGTTTTCTTGCTCTGGTCTTTAGTATTTCCAAACTGGCAGATGTTCCAGTGAAGATTGTGCATAATAGTGCTTTTCCAGCACATCTTGGAGAGTTGAATATATATATGAATATATATGAATCATATAAATGTAAAGCACTTTTAAGAGCTTAACTGCCATCCATGCTAGTCAGTACTGTGGTGGAGCTAGCTGTGGACATTTGCCCTTTCCCTAAGGAATGCATTTATTCCTTCTTTAGGGCTTGTGTCTACACCTTTTTTCAACCCTGAGCTCTATACCTGTCCTCACATGCTCCACAAGATATGCACAGAGATTTCAGCACAGAGAACTGCCAAAAAGGATGTGGCAATTCAATGGGCAAGTCCTAATCGCAGTGGATTTTTGTAGGGACTGAAAGGAATCTTTGTTGTAGTCTCATGCACATACAAGACAATCCCTCTTTCCCAGCACTTACAGAAGCACTGTTAGTTAGAAACTAAACCAGAATTAGTTGTCCCAATGCCTTCCCTCATGCTCATCACTGTGTGTCTCCCTGGCTGAGCAGTGTTCATTGTTCTCTCTTCTGTCTCTCTTGTAGTTGGAAGGATGGCCTTGGTTTCTGTGCTTTAATTCATAGACACCGTCCAGAGCTCATTGACTACGGGAAGCTACGAAAGGTACAACTCAATTTGTTTGTCAGAACAGATGCTTGGCTCCTTGGAAGTAAAGAGGGAGAAGAATTAGCTTGATAAACATAATTGGAGAATTTCAGCACAAGCTGGCAGTTGCAGGACTGGGGGGGGAGGAAGGAGGGATGAATCAGTACATTCAGGCTTCTTAGTGAAGCATGAACTTAATGAGCTTCCTGCTTGACTTTCCCTGCTTTCAGACTGCTTTGTGTGAGACACACATACCCCAATCCCAGCTACTGAGCAAAAGCTGCCAAACTCAGTAACACCAAGTGTAAGACTAGTTCTATGCTAATGTCACAGACTAGCAAGACAAATCAGACTTAAAATTTCTGTGGCCACTTGGATAGAAACCAGTTACCTGTGTTCAAGTGCAATACCTCATTGAAGAGTTTGTGTCCCCTCACTGGACACATCACATACTTCCAGCTTAGCACTGAGTCATCTGCAGTAGTAGGCTTCTCCTAGCATGTAGGTACCAGGTGCCAGAAATACATTTGTCAAAAAGCTCAATTTTACTTTAAAATTGCCACTGGTAACATGATATCAAGCTGCTCCAAAGTTTGCTTCCAGTGTTTCTTGGAGACAAGATTGTTAAGTGGATGATGAGAATAACCATTCAGTGGTTTGTGCTTCTAGCAGTGTCGTGACCCAGCAATGCAATGGAAGATCAAACTGGATTCTTATCCTACAGTATGCTGAGATCCAGTTTCACTGTATCTGTGTGCATGTGGAATGAAATGCCACCAAGAGCATAATTCATGTGTTGTTACTGGTTAACACAAAAAGTTTGTCCATCAGATCTCATGGGCTGGGTGTTATAGATACGTACGTGTTAGCTAGAGAAATAAATGTAGAAGCCCATCACCAGTAGACCTGGGCTCTTTGATCACTGTGAGAATAGACAAAATGTAAATGACCTAATCAAATTAGCTGCATCCTTGAGGCAATGAATTGTACAATGCCTGATCTGCTTTTCAATAACCTTTTAGATCTTTACTCTCTTGCAGAGCAGTTAATTATATTATCTGATCAGTTTTAGTGTCTGGAGTCAGCATATGGTGAATAAATGGGGGGGGTGTGGACTGTACCTGTTTACATAAACAACAGCAATAAAAAAAGGAATTATTAGGGTGACATTTTCAGTGCCCAGCCTTGGGAAAATAAAGCAGCTAAGCAATGTGTGTCTGACAAACCCAGCCAGCTAAATGCTACGGTGCTCTCTGTTATCAAAAAAGCCCTAAGCCAAACCCAAGTGAAAACAGAGTAAAGGAAAGTGAGTTATTCGGTGATATTACTTGCAAGCTTTTTAAGGTGAAAGGTAGAGAGATTGTTCTAACCAAATTTAATGTACATGGGAAGAGATTTCTCCTACTTGGAGTAAGGTTAAAGGAAACCACCATCTTTTGATCTCTGCTTGCTTTTGATCCCATCTTTCATCAGGTTCCCTCTGCCTTCCTGCAGTCTTCTCACTCTTTCTGTATAATTTTTATTGTTGTTCTGCCTCAATTACTCCAAAGGCACGAGATTAAATGTATGTTAGAGAACTCTACAACAGCTGAAATCTTGAGCAAATAGCTGGGAAGAACTTAGCTCAAAGCTTAGCCTTTAGTTCTGGCAATTCGTGTGTGCTGAAGGGAAGTTGCCTTTTTTATGCTAGATCTTTGAAAAGCATTTGTGGAATGTATAAACACGGAAAAGGCTGCTGAGAAGCAGCCATTTCAGTGGGTGGTAGATTAGAGATCCACCTCAAGTTCTTTTCCAGCTCTAGGGAGCAATTATTGGCATCTCAGTTGCACCTTTGGCAATGCTATGTGTGTTTCTGTGTACACACACACACAGGTACAAGATAGGTGAAATCAGTCCAACCTACTCACAGTTCTGCATTTTACCTCCTGTCTGGGCAGTGTTCTTTTGCAGTTTTAGTGTTTTCCGCTCTTTCACAGAGGCTGTGTCTATGCTACCAACCCTGTATTGGCAGCGTATGCCTGCAAAAGGTAGCCAGTGGAGTAGCTCCATGTCTTCTTCCCAAAATTTAGCCACTTATTCTGTCAGCATTGTTTTGTATTGAGTTTGTTCCTAGCTATTTTTCCTAGTCTGGCTATATTAGCAGAACAAGCACAATTCTTTTCTACATATGTGCACTGCCTAGGTAAAGTTACTTGTATGGTCCAGGACTCAAAATAAAAGGTGCAAGTCCACCTAGCTTGCTGTCAGTGATTCCCTGACACCACAGTTTATTTAGTTAGATAGTTTCAATTCGGTGCAGGTCTGTCTGCTGTTGTTCAGCTCACTGTAGATAAGGTCTCAGGATTCAGCTCATGGTTTGCCAAGTGAGAAGTATGCAGAAGATGGGATTTCCCTTCCTCCTTTTACCCCTGACTGTAGCTCAACCATGAGCTGTATCTAAGATATTTTATCAAGTATAATGACTGACTGATGGCTCTGACACCTCCTCATATACCACAGTCTGCTTAGAACAGTGTACTGCTGTGTTGTATGCATTTATTACAAATCTTCCTGAAAACATGAGTTTTGGATTTCTTTCCTAGTGTCTTCAAATCTAGCAGATATAGTAAGTGCTTGCTCTCTCTTGATTTTCCTCCCCCTCCATCTCCTTTCCTGATTGCTAAGTAATAGAAGATGTTTTTTATGTCACATTGCAATAATTGCCATAGCAACCTTGTGTGCTACAAGGATTTGGAAATAACTGGGGGAAGAGAGAAGAGTCCCTGTGTCAGTTAGGGTTGTGGCGAAAGATGAAGACCTGTGATAGTCTTTAGTTAGCAAAAGCAGAGAATGTGCCAGATCGGCATCTGTTTAGGGCAGGTTTGCTGTCTGCCACCATTGAAACAAAGTAACTCCTCCATGGTAAAACTGCACATTTCCTCGTGGCTAGCCCAGCTAGAGCCTGGCAAGTTACTGTTCCTATTCGTGCTTCTGCCATTGCTATGGTCATGTAAATAAAATGACAACTGAGGCACCTCTGCAGAACCTCATCTGGGTCAGTGCTCTTTTGGGTGTGTGTTTCAGCTGTGGAAGGAATTAGGGGACAGGTGACTTGGCCTTTGGGTCCCTAAAGTGTACCTGCAGCCATGGTGCTATAGTGCAAGGCTTGGAGCTGCCTGGCCGGTCTTTATTATTTTATCCCTTTTCATTGCTGTCAACTGAAACAGGTGATTTGAAATAAGGATTAGCTGTTGTTCAATGGGAACTGACAGTGGTGGAGTCTGGAGGAATTTCATAGGACTTAAGATGCTAGTTGTAGTCTTGGACAAGCCCTGGGGAAACTCTGTCACTTGCATGAAAAAGTATCACTTTTGTGATGAGCAGCTCTACTGTCCTTGAGGGGTGAAGCTTTTCCTACAGGGAACAGGGTCTTACTTGGGTTTAGCTCTCTGCTTGTCTCAGAGCTAGTCTTGGACTCAGATAGCTTGCTTTAAGTATTGCAATCTTTAGTTTCATTCCCCAAGAGACATTGTGATCACACATCTTTCTTGCATATGAAGTAGAAATGTGCTGGCTTTATCTAGGTGAGTCTCCACTTTCCCACATGTTAAGACTTCCAGCCCTTCCTTTGGGACTGCCCAAGCCCAGTAAGTTTTCCCATCAGGAAACCTCTCCCAGCTTTCAGCTTAAAATTTCTTTTTAACCTTTGGCAACATTGCTCCTGGTGTTGTTACTTGCAAACTGATAGGAAAGCTATCTGCATTGAGTTTGCTCCTCCCTTTCCTCCAGGAGAGGCTGACAGATCTCCAGGCATCTCATTCAGATGGGTCTGTGCTAAGGAAGGATTTGTGTTAATACTAAACAATCTATAAGGATGTTAGCAACCCCATGGTTGTCATGGTCAGCATAGGTTGAAATTTGTTACATAGTGGTGACATTTTGACACACGTAGAAAATGGCACGTGGGCTAGGGGGAAGACTCTCAAGGGAGCTGCCACTTGGTATTTCTGGATGCTCCTGCACTTGAGTGAAAGAAATGCTGTTAATTTTTCTTCCTAAATGGAGGACCTGTCTACATAGAGTGAACAAGATATGTTATATACCAGCTAGTCTCACCTCCTCAAATAGGGCTTTTGGTTACACTTTGGCTCCACAGCAGGCACAGAAGACAAGTAGATTGAAGTTGAAATGGTACCAGCCTCTAATTCCATGGCATAGGGTGGTTCCTTGTGGCTGGTGGATAGTAAAAATCCACTGCCTGTACCACTGCTAAGCTCCAAAGAGGTGGATATAGATATATCTGATGTAGTCATCATTGAAGTGTATTATATAGCAATAAAGTACTGTTTGAGACTGTTGCTGTGTGTGATAGCTGCTGGCTTCATCACAGCATGCCTGTGCAACATTTCCTTGCTAATTATTGATTTGTTCCAGTGGACTAAATACAGATCACTGGTCACGTCTGTTTTCATGGCCTCTGTGTGTGATTTACTGTAGTAGGTGAAACAATGCTCTCTACTGAAGATATTCACCTGAAGGAATATGATGCTGATATGGGATGCCAGCTTAATAAATGCATTGATTCCTATGAAAATGCTGTAGGAAACTGCTTTTCAGAACAGCTCAGTTTCCTAGCTCATGAAGGCTGTCATCTGAGGACTACATAATGGCCAGAGCCATAAAGGAAGTTTTATACATGCCCATACCCTGTCTGCCCAAGCCTGCCTAGCTTCATCTTTCCTGCTGGGTGGATTCAAAGGAAACTGCCTGTTGATTAGAGTTCAGGCACAGCTTAATCTTCCAAGTCAATGCAATAAGCAAAGGCACATGATCTCAGATAGAAAATAAACAGAACAAGGATGCCACTCTAGAAGAAGGCAAAATAATTATACTTCTTATTTCCTAATTTTTTATGTGGTCTCAGTGTAAATGGCACAAATGACAATATGGAGAGTACCACTCCATCTTTCCTCTCTGCCAAAAGACACCAAAAAAGGTGTCTAAACATTAGCAGTTTGCGCACAACTTTTCATCCAGCAGAAGCCACATGTTTCAACAGTAGAAACTGATATTTCAAATGTTATTTGTCACCCATGAAGTGGATTGATCCTTCAAAATAATTATCATAGTTATTCAGGAATATAGGAACAGGCTTGTATGAGGATCTCATACGGGTTGGCAGGTGTCTTATTGCTGATTATGTTTGAATACTGGAAACAATTTGCAGAGCTCTTTCATTTCCAGTGACATTGGTGTTTCATGTTCTCTTGTCTTGCTCTTTAAAATCTACTTACCTTTGTGATATTACTCATGATCATAAGTCACATTTAACTGTGTTTAGGATTTGATTATTGTGTACTGATGTCTGTATCTGAAGTGTACCCTGCCATAGTAGAAGATATATATAGAGAGGAATAGAAATGTACTAAAGAAATTACAAGTCCCGTGCAGGAGGAAAAACAATACCCAAGGCAAAATGGGTACTTTTATATGTATTTATTTCGTAGAGATTTGTTAAAACATTTCTCTTCCTCCCACTCAAGTGGTGTTCAACAAACTGTACACTAGCTAAGGACAGGACCCGTTGCAGATGTTGCGTTACTATTTTAGTGTTGCTTAGATATTTTAACAGATATACTACTCTGCAGTTCTTTAAAATGGAAGTTGCAAGCCTAATATAAATATGAGATGTAAATGTGAGATATGGTCTCATCATTTACTGTCAGTATGATGTGAAGCTAATTTTACTTCAAACTATGTTCGAGACAAAATGTATTATTCCTTCTTGTTGCAAGTACATAGACTGTATGTTAATTATTCTGTCATGAATCTCCAGGCTCTGCTTTCAAAAGAAAACTAATTATTTCATCCTGCTACATGAGGCTTCACACATAATTTTGTCTGGACAGCACAGTTACCTCAACCAAACCAAGCATAATAGCTCTTTTTGAGAGAAACACTGTATACATTCTTATAAGTTGATGCTGATGCTCTGCTTCTGTTTCTTTCCCAGGATGATCCTCTCACTAATCTAAACACAGCTTTTGATGTGGCTGAGAAATATCTGGATATTCCCAAGATGCTGGATGCGGAAGGTAAAGTAGAACCCAATGGCTTTTAACTTGCTTTTCTCAAGAAATCCTCCACTCTTCTAGGTGGACTTCTTTTGTATGAGAATTCAGTAACCTCTGAATGCTCCCTCCATGACCATGTAGTAAATGTATAGGGAAAAAACTACTATGGAATAGTGAGTCACATGTTCTGCTTCCCTCTTCCTCCTGTGCCCCTCAGTCTTTTGAGTCTGGCATGGAGATCTTAACATGGGGTTGACGTGCTAGGCAGAGATGAGTAACACCTGGCTATATAGTCTGCTGACTGAAGTGTCAGGCCAAATAAGGAGTTAATGTATGGTGTAGGACTGTGTTCTTTTTGCTCCAGATTTTTTTTTCTGGGCTCTTTCTGACATTGCTGGTGCTCTTCCTTTTGAGGGCATGATATTATTATTATTGTTGTTATTGTTATTGTTATTATTATTATTATTATTATTATTATTATTACTGAACTGCTTCTTCTTGACTACTCGGAAATGTTTGGCATGAAAATCCTTCACTGACTAGGTCTGGAGACCAAGGCAGATTTCCATGTTGTTCAGAGATGCTTTTCCTACTTATTATGACTGCTTCCCTGGGCCACTGGGACAGCAAGGATTACTTTTCATAGCCTTGTCAGGACCAGCTTGGCAGTAGATTTTGAAGATTGTAACTCTGGAGTACAAACAATGGACTGAAATAGTTCACTGGTTGTTGGCTGTTTGCCTAAAGCCGTCTTGGGTTGGACAGGAGAAGCAGTTAAAGACTTTTGTTAAATGAAGGAGTGAGAGGAGCAAAGAGGAAAGGTGGGAATAGCACAGCCAAACCTAGTGAACCTGTATTTCAGTAACTAGGATGTTCGTATTTCTAGGTAGTACTTCCCATCCCTAGAGATGAGTCTTGCTTTCCCTGCATTCATCATGCTGAAGTAAAAAAAAAAATCATGAGGATTCCAGAGTAGATTCAAATGTTTCCTTGCTATTCTGTAGGAAATAAAGTCACCTCCAAAATAAGTAGATCTCAGCAAAGCTAGCAGTGATGAAGAGGGACCCTGGCAGGAGCTCTCATTGCTCTTTACTGATCACTCTCCTTCCTCATGGAGTCCAGCTAATGTGCATACCTCCACACCGTTAATTCTGATCTCTGGAGGTGTTGAGTTTCCCCTGAAACTAATGAAAGGGCCACTTGAAATTCAAGCTGTCATTGTATTGAAATGAATGTCGGAGGCATGGAAAGGAAGGGAGAAAGGATCTTTCCCAAAGAACAGAACTGCATGGAAGAATTGGAGTTTAATATGTTTATAAAAGTCATGTCAACCTGCTGCCAGTTTGGATTAATTCAATCCACCATTCACAATAATGTTCTCGGAACAGGGAAGTGCTGTGACACAAGACATGCTGACATACAGCTGCATTAGCCTGGCCAGACTGGAAGAAATTCTATCGTAAGGGAGGGGAACCAGAAAGGTGATCCTGGATTCTGGGGAAAGCTGGGAAGCCCTGTGGAGTTGCTATGACAAGCATATACCCCAGCAGGCCTCCTGGACAGTTGTGGTTCTACCTCTCCTTTGATTTCCTCCCATCAGCTGATTATACTCTTAACGTGAGGTTTTTTTTGACAGACATTGTTGGAACTGCCCGTCCTGATGAGAAAGCCATCATGACCTATGTTTCTAGCTTCTACCACGCCTTCTCAGGAGCCCAGAAGGTATCGCAGGATCCCAAGCTCCCTCCACAGAGCACACCTGGTGCCGTTGCTAATGTCCAAACCTTTTTTTCTTTCTCTCTCCTCTCTAGCTACGGGCATCTTTATTATTATGTTCTTGGTAGAGTTGGCTGTTGGTTCAAAGTGGTGCCCCAGATATAATACATGGGGCAGGGGAGCCAGGGGTTCCATTGTCCTGTAGTCAGCAGTACTTCCAGTGGCACTTAGGTATGCCACACTTTGGCATGCACACAAATTTAAGGCAATGGGGAGCTATGCCTTGTCCATTTACTTTATGAACCACTGTCCTAGTGGCCGAGAACCTGTACCTCCTGTTTCTGGTAAAACTGAGCTAGGATGCTTGGTTTCACAAAGGTGGAGACTACCACATAGATGCTTTGCCCAGCAGGAAACTGCAGCCTGCCTCCAGGGGAAACAATACAGATACTTATTCACTTTTTTTTTTCTTTTTCAAAGATGGAGAAACAGAGCTGACTTAGTGGTTTTATGAAGGGTTTAATGAATACCCAAAGCTTTATCTTTTGCCTTACATATGCTGAAGGTTCCCGCACCCTTGCTTCAAGGTCTGAACCTGCTGTTTTCTCAAGTTGTGCCATAAATTCAGTCCCAGTTCACCTGGGGCTGACAAAGCATGTCTAACGAGTACATCCATGGTGATTTTGCAAACAGAGAATTGCTTATCATGATGGAGATGCCTGGGTTTTTTCATTTGTTTCTTTTTTTCCTCTTTTCTCACCCACCGTGTTGGAAATTGGGCAGTTAAGTCCTTGCTGCTTCTGTCTTAGCCCTTTTCCTATTGGTAATGGAATCACTTCAGAAAAACAGTTTGTGGGTGAAACCTTGTACACATCTCTTGCCAAAACCAAGCAGCCGCCTGTACTTGAGTGCCTTAGGAACAGGCAGTGCGCGTCAGCAGAGCAGATACTGTGTAGGAAGTGCACTGTGTAGGAAGGCTCTGATCTCCAGCTCCTCGGCATACAGAAGGGCCTTGAGCGCGGGCGTTCAGACCTCCAAACAACCTGTTTGCGTCCTTGGGCCAGACCGCAGCTGTGAAGGTGCAGAGCCCAGATCCCCATCTCAGGATCCCCCTGGATTGGGGGGGAGGGAGGGGTGCCGCTTTGAGCCACAAGCCAACACTGCTAGCCATCTTCTGATCCGAATTCCCAGCTCTCCGCATGGAAATCTGTTTGGCCTGTCCTGCAATGCATGATGGGAAGTTTTCTCCCCCTCTCTCACGCCACCCATGATTGTTTTGTTTTATCCTATGTGCTGCTTCTTACTTTATCCTTTCAACCTCTTTTCCTTCTCTGCACAGATATTATAGGCACGCTAAGGCCGGATGAGAAGGCCATAATGACCTATGTCTCATGTTACTACCACGCCTTCTCAGGGGCGCAGAAGGTGAGACTTTACTGCTAACAACCCCTCCCCTCACCCTGCCCTGCCCACTGCTCCTCTCCACTGAGGAATGCGCCAGTCTCCCTGTCTGCCCCAGGGCATTTGCAGGGAAGCCCAATGCATCCAGGTATTCACTTGGATGTGCCATCTGTAGTCTTGTTAGAGAAGTGATGTAAATGTCCTTTCAGACAGACTTGAGCTGCTCCTTCCCTCCAGTTTCAAATCCCAGCAGAGGAGAAAGCATTTAGTAAAGCTGACATTGAAAAATGAATGCATGTCTGCTCTGACAGAGGCAGTACCCTTTCAGTAACTAGTGGGCATTGTCTTGGCCAGGCAGTGTGCATCCAAAAGTATCACAATCAAATCCACCCACTCCAGGAAATGACAGCCTATTCTTGGGCTGCCATCCTGCCTTCCACACCCAGCCTCCACTAGGTCTTTTCCTAGGCTGAATCATCTGTGAGCTGGTTATGTAGCGCTTTTGTGCTCCAGCCACAAAGTTCATTTCTACCAGGTCTTGAGCTTTCCCAGACTCAAATGCTTTTCCATTCCTTGTTTCTCCCTGGTCATTCTCCTATTTCCCAAACCACTTGTATGTTATATTTCTCTTTCCTCTACCTTGCCCATTTCTATAGCTTCAGGCCTTCCTTCCTTCTTCTGCTTCCTCTTTACTCCAAAGTCTCTTTGCCTGACATCAAGACACTGGGAACCTAATAGTCACAGATCTCCTTCGGACAAACTTCCTCCAAAATGGCAATTTCCCTGCAATCCTTTGAATGGGAGAAAAAGGTTCATCCTTTCCTCATATCGTAGCCTGCCTGGGCTACGGCCTTTCCACAAGATTACTGCTAATTTCAGATCGTAGGTTTTGGAACAATAAAATCCAAAGCCCAAGACTACATTCTTCATGTTATGAATATAATTAAAATCTCACTGTTTCCCCCAGCCACAACTTCTTTCTCTCATTAAGCCTTTTCTATTTGAGACACAGTCCTTGTGTAGCCCAGCTTGAGGGCTAACCTGACTATCTCTTTTGTACAAAGCAGTGCTGATGGTCCCAATGTTGATGCAGATACCATGGTGGTGCTGGCTTTCAGAAGGCAAATGCAGGTAGTAGGTTCCAAAGAGCAGCTCTTTAGTTCAAGCTTTTTGTTCTCTGCCCAGTCTCATATAAATTACATGATGCTGTCTTGCTTCCAAGGAACTGGTAATATGACCCACTGCAGTACAGTAGACTTGCCTGTTTGGCATAATTTGTGTAGTCATGACTTTTCTGCTAGGATACTGCTTTGTGATCCTGTGGTTTTTTGTTCAAAACATTTAAGACCAGTCTGCAAGCTCCAGCCAGCTGATACCTGCCCAGGAAGACTGTAGTCTCAGAACTCATGCCAGCCTGATGATGAGACCTGCTATTTGCCAGGTGCCCCTGAGGGACAGCTCCATGCTGTCTGCTTAACCTGAGGAACTCCAGATTGAGGAAACAGCAAACCACAATATGAGGAGGGTTTGTAACCTGCTGCAGGACCAGCTGTGCCCCTCACCAATCCCTTCCTCTTCTCTTTGCACCCATTCCATGATTTGGAAACCTGTTCAGCAGCGATTTCATCAGCAATTTAGGTGGATGCTAGGTCTTCTGGGATAACTGAAAACAACCCCTTACTTGCCTCAGGACCTGAACCAAGTAGCTGGGGCAAGAACTAGAGATGAAGCTTCTTAGTTATTGAAGTTTCAATCCCATGTAGTCAAACTGCTTACAGGGAAGATTTAATAATTTATTAATTTTTTAGCAGTCCTGATGGGCCAGCAGCTCAACTGTCCTGTGGCAGGAGGGGCACAGCTCCTTTCTGGAGCTACCCTAGGTGTACATTAGCCAGCTGATAAGTGACAGAAATTCAAACCCCCAGGCAAATGCAAAGTGATTACTGAGTACAAGCCCCAACCCAGATATTACTGTTGCTGCCCTCATGCACAATTAGGTGACTTACTGTGATATCACTCCATTTATCATCCAGATTTTTCATTACTGTCACCAGTCCTGAAGGGGAAGTCCCATGAGCCGCTTTCTGCTTCTTTCACTCTCTTATACTGAGCCTTTGAAGGTACAGGGTCCTCAGCCTGACGTGTGTGTAGATGGCTGCTTTTTCTCTGTGCCTTTTTTTATATATATATATTTGTAGGTATACTTGCTTTGGTTGGTTTGCTTGTTTTCTAACCGCTTCTGATTTTCACACTAAATGCATGCAACTACTGTTTGGCTTAATATTTTGTAAACTTGATTTCTGGGGTGAAAATTTCTAACTAATGTTTTACCATTTTATTAAGAGATTGTGTTTGGTGTACATTATTCTGGAGTGGTCCTCTGAGACCAGAGGACAGCAGCAGGCAGGCATCTTCCCCTGAGGCCAGAGGACAGCGACAGGCAGGCATCCCTACATAGTGCACTGTGGGAATGTCTTCCTTTATGATTCGCTTCAGCAGAAAGATTGGGATCCATGAACTAGAGAGATGGCAAACTCCACTCTTATCCTAAGCAGTTCAAGTTATGGTTGAGAAGTACAGAAAAGACAAAAGTCAGATATATTACTGCTATTTTGGCTATTCAGTTTTCCATTTTGATTCCATCAGACAGCACATGCATATGCACAACAGAGTGGTTTCAAGAAGAACGTCCTGGACTTGCCCTCCCCAAAGTCTCTGAGTGCAAGTAGTATAATATATCGGCACAATGCTGCACTGAAGCTGATGAGCTCACACAGGTTCTCTGAGAATACAGGTATGCAGCTTCCAGACCCCAGGATGCTGCGTCTTCTCAGTGCTCCTTCCATGCCTTGTGAGCATCCTAAATGCACTGTTGCCTTTAGCAGTGTGGGGAAGCCAAAAATGGCTTTTTCAACTCCACTAATGAAACTGTAGGGGGAGCTGCCTTGGCCTCATGTGAACATCTTGTTGTGTCACTCTTCTTTTACCTAAAAGTGTTTCACTTCAGTTTTGAGGTTGTCATCACCACAGATCAACTCATTAGCAGCAGTGTGGGGTGTATTGGAGAAGGTTGCCTGAAAGCACTGGGATTCTTTTGTTCTACCTTGCTCAAAACTAGTCAGTGTATTGTGTTGCTTGTGACATTAATGGTGATAGTGGCCACAGAGCCTTTCCTGTGGCTGTAGCAACAGCACACTATCGCATAGAGCAGTAATAAGAAGTAGGCAAGAATCATAGGGAGGCAAGTACTGGTAGGGGAGAGAAAGCCCCTACATTTCTGTTATTAGGATAATACAAATAATGTCATAACTGCTGACATTCTTAGGGTCTTTGTGTTTGGACAGTTGTTCAACACGCGTATATAGACACACATATTTAAACTTGGGCAGCTGGAGAAAATCTATCGTCAGATACATGTAAATATGCCTCAGCGAAATGGGTCCTGCCTGCACAGCTGGCTGCTGCTGCAGTGAGCCCATGGGGTGTAAAAACAAGAAAGTTAAGAGTTTGCAGTGAACACCTCTTCTGGAGTGATTGAGATAAATATTTTGTACTCCCAGTTCCCTGCAGCCACCAGGCATATCATGGTAGGGCTCTGGCAGTGTCTTTTTGACATACTGTTTGATCCCATGTCTATAGTTTTCTCTGGATATCAAAAGCACTCCATTAGAGTACAAACTTTAGTAAAAACAGATCAAAGTACAAGCTTTCTTAAATGTAACCATTGTTTGCACTTTTTGCAATTTTTTTTTTAAGTGAAATTGCTCTTTTTCCTGTACAGGTCTCTCTGATGTGTTTTAAATTAGTTGATATCTATGTATCTCTTAGCTGGTCCACTTTAGTAAAGGGGCATATGACTGATACTTTTACATCTTCTTACAAATTAATAAGATTGCCATGTCCCCTAGGACCTTAGCAATCCATACATCACTGTACAGCCTATGGTTTTATTGCTATTCTTGCTGCTCCACATCAGCTGCAAAAATTATAGGATTTTTCTGAAATGTCCTTGGAGATTGAATAAACAGATAATAAAAGGTCTTTTAAAAATAGAAAGAGGTTGAAATTTAGCAGCTCTAAGCTCAGCAAAACTTCTTTGGCATCAGTCCCAAATGTAGTTTTAAGGCAGGACACAGTGTTCACAACTGGTCTGTTGGCATGTACATGCTGGCATGTACCCTCTCCTCCTTATTTCTATTTAGCCTCTGTAAGGAGGACTGCTCCATAGGAGTCCCGTGGGTGCCTCTAGCACCTTTCCCAGGCACCAGGGCAACAGCTGTACTGTGGTAAGAGGGTGCTGAGCAATCTCCTGACGCCCATCACAGGGGCACATCCTTTGAGGCTTTGTGGCGTGGCACACACCATGATAATGATAAAGGGAGCTGATACCCACAGATACAGACTGTGCAAGGATCAGCCTGCTTGTATGTTCCCCATACCAAACACATGCATGACGCTCCAGGGCAGACTGACTGCTTCTGAGTTCATAGCTGGGATTTTTCTGATCCTTACTTTCCAAATTAATGGTTTAATGTGTTCATATCCCTCAAGAGAATAAAGTTTTGGTCTCAAGGGAAAGAAAGAAAAAAAAAAAAAACCCAAACCTAAATAGGAACAATAGGCTCTTTTTTTGGTGAGACTTGTTTTGGAACAGTAAGCAGAAAGATTACCCAGGAAGGGGGGAAAAAAAATCCTCTTCTCAGCTGGATCATGAGACCTTGACTACATGGTAGGTATCATGTGGCACGATGCTGGAGGAGGTGGCCCTGTAATGAGTGCCAGAAATACAGAGAAAGCTGGAAGACAGCTCTGTTGGGCAGAATTTAAGGTTAAGAGCAGTATCTACCATTTTATCTTCCAAACAAAATTACAAATTTCCAAAAGTCCAGTCTACAGATAATTCTGTTTAGGTAGATCTTTCCTGGGATAAACATATGGAGACTGTCTCATCAGCTTGACAGCACTCAGTTACTGCAACCAAGTTGCAGCTTGGAATGCTGGTATGAAGAGTGGAGGTGTTGACAGAAACCCCCTGTCTTTGTGAAGAGGCAGCCAGGGGCCCTCTGGTAGAAAGCAAACAACAGGGCCCTCTTGTAGGAGCAGCTTCAGAAAAGGCATAGAAATGTTGGTTATCCCACAACGTATAGGGTGGAATCAGTAGAGCTGAGAATCTCTAAAGAATGTATTCACCTGAGAAGGGAAAAATAAATCATTATGGAAGGTCAGATGGAAAACAAAGAAGTCAGGACAGACAGGTTACTAGAGACAAGGGTAGGAGACTTTACCTGCAGGTACGTAGCAGAAAACTAAGCTGTAAGTTTTGGTTCGTGCTTTTTTTTCACAGTTTTCCCTTCTTCTGTTTTTCTTCTCTTTGTCAGGCGGAGACAGCAGCAAATCGTATCTGCAAGGTGCTGGCAGTCAACCAAGAAAATGAACAGCTCATGGAAGACTACGAAAAACTGGCCAGTGATGTAGGTGTTGGTTTCTGAGTGGTGGTATGCAGAAAGAAATTGCATTTAATGCTGATAACTAATCTTGGAGAATGCTATTGGCCCATTGCTAGTTTCCTTGGAAAATTATTTTTTGCCTTTCCTACTTGAGAATAATTAAAGATTAAACTTACCTTAAAGGCAAGAGCAATTTACTTTAAAACAGAAAGCTTCCATAGAGCACCTTTGAATTTCTCAGTTTATTAGAAGCAGACACAGAAATGCTAAAATTGAAAGAAAAATAAAGCTGATTTAACTTTCATTCCTCAGGACTGTACAACTTCATTACATGTTTCATACAACTTGTATGCTGATATAGTATAGAAGTCAGGAATTGGATCAGAGAGAATGGAAGTTAGAGATAACTGGGGAAAGATATATGCATTTGCTGATAATTGGAAAGAATCTGTGTCAGATACGACCTGGAGTCTGCTTTGGTTAACTGAGAAGGCTGACAAACTGACAGCAGTGAAACTACAGAGAAGACCAAATGTAGACTGGAGTATGATTGTGGTAGATAAGTAGGGAGGGGAGGGTGGATGACAGAAGGGCAGACATAGCCCATAAGCCTGGTTTCAGCCTCATCTAAAAGCATAGGGTGCTGCTCCATTCACACTGCAGACCACCCATTCACCCATTGCATTAGCATTTTGCCAGCTCCCCAGATAGGTTCACTGAGGAGATCTGTTCAAACAGCATCGCTGACTTTGAGGAAGCTAGAGTGTGAAAAGTGTAACCAAAGGCAAAAACTTGATTTCTCCTGTCAGATCCTTCTGGAGATAATATGACTTACTATCTTTTAGTTATGCAACAGTCCAGCAAAACTCTGAGGCTTTAGCATAATCTGAGGACATAGTTTTGGTCGTGGTTGTGCAAAAGCTGTGCCTTAAGCATGTTGTATTGGCACTGCTGCAACAAGTGGTACTACTTAGTGTGGAAGGGAATGTGCTGCTCATTAAAGAAAATGTACTTCCAAAAAAGCTGTCAAACTTTTCTTTACAAGCCCTACTAGTGGCAGAATCTTTCTGACAGCGAACATAAAAGTAAATTGTCTCTAATGAAATCAGAGCAACATCTGCAGTTTTAACACAATTTTCAGTTCAAGACTTCTCGTCATTGCTCTTTCCAGCTGCTGGAGTGGATTCGTCGCACCATCCCCTGGCTGGAGAACCGGGCCCCAGAGAACACCATGCAAGCCATGCAGCAGAAACTGGAGGACTTCAGGGACTACCGCCGCCTGCACAAGCCCCCCAAGGTCCAAGAGAAGTGCCAATTAGAGATTAATTTCAACACCTTGCAGACCAAGCTGCGGCTCAGCAACCGGCCAGCCTTCATGCCTTCAGAAGGGAAAATGGTCTCGGTGAGTGGGGGGAAATGCTTGTATGTATCCCAATCATGCCTAAAAAATGAGACTCCCTTTCAGCCTGTGGAGGAACAGAGCATGCCCACCTTTGGAGTGAGCTACTCTGTGGGAGGAACCCTACAAAATATGAGGCCATAAGAGATGATCAAGTGGTCATTGTTTCCCTGTGTCTAAATCAGACTCTGAGGCTTTTCACAAGTTGCATGTCTTTATGAGATGTCTGGGTGCTTCTCATTCTTTCTGATTCAGAAATGTTTGGATTTTGTTTAAAGTTTCACGTAGGGAAGCATTTAGAGAGGCATTTTTCTGCTGACAATTATATCTTGACACTTCTAGTTCCACTTATCTTAAGTCTGGCATTTGGTCTCCCTGACCAGTCTGCAGAACACTGTGAGATGAAAAGCCCACATTCACTCCCTCCAATCAGTTGGAACCATATAGCTCACTGAAACTAATGCTGGTGAACCTCTTCCTTCCAGCTTCTAACTTGCCTTTTCTTCTCATGCTTCTGTCTCTAGGATATAAACAATGCCTGGGGTGGCCTAGAGCAGGCTGAGAAGGGCTATGAGGAGTGGTTATTGAATGAGATCCGGAGGCTAGAGAGGCTGGATCACCTGGCAGAGAAGTTCCGGCAGAAGGCATCCATTCATGAGTCCTGGACAGATGGTAATGCCAACCTGCACGCTTCCTACTACCTGACACAGTGCTGTCAGTTATGCAGGGAGGAAAAGGTGGATTGTGCATGGGTCCTTCCATGAGAGTTTCCTCTCAAGAAGACTAGATATATTTCTTATTTTATTAGAAAATAGCGTATGAAAACCAGCGTGATCTCTCTTCTGCATCATACAGTCAACATTGGCATTCTCTAATGGTGGCAAAGTGAAAACTTTGGATAGAAGAGAGCACCTACAGGACCGAGGCAAAGTTACTGTACAGTAAATGTTACAGTTGGCATTTACAGGACCAGCATACCCCAGTTGGCACATGCTGAGACAAGTCCAGTGTAAACTGTGACAGTGCTGGCTTGAGCTACTCAGTGTGCTTCTCAGCACTAAGTGTGCTTCTCTGTTTTAAATGGCAAACTCACACCCCTTGTTTAAAAGTGAGGATTGTGCTTCTCTAGGCCAACAGGCATGGAGACAAGCCTCGGGCAGGGTGGCTGTAGTGGGGTAGATGCCTTTCTGAGGGTCCCCAAGGCTGCCTGGGTGGCAGGGAGCAGGCTTTGGGGAGTTTTGGTCCTGTCCTTCATTCTTCTGTCCTTTGGCTCCCTCCCCAGGTAAGGAAGCAATGCTGCAGCAGAAGGATTATGAAACTGCAACCCTCTCGGAGATAAAGGCCCTGCTGAAGAAACACGAGGCATTTGAGAGTGACCTGGCTGCACACCAGGACCGCGTGGAACAGATTGCTGCAATCGCACAAGAGCTGAAGTACGGCAACCCGGTGCATGTCTGTCATTGGGGCCAGGGAGGCTTAATGAGTCTTGCCCTCTGCCCTCTGGAGAGCTATAAATCCATCCCCATGCAAAAATGCTGGGAATTTCCTCTGTTTCTAAACAGTATCTAGGATACTGCTCTCCAGTATCCGGACACACCAGAAAAGCAGGCCAGAAAACGGATGAGTTGTGGATGCTGTTGAGGAGGTGGCAGAATTATATTCCCAAGCCAAGTTTCCATCCTCTGCCAGTTCATTATGCTGCTGTGAACCCTTTCCTAAAGAGTCTGACCTGCTACTGGCACCTGCTAGGTTTCAGAGTTGTAACACTGTCATACTCTTCCAGGAGCATAAAGAAAGAGGAGAGGATAGCAGGCTCTCAGTTTGCTCTCTTTTAATACAAAAATCCTCCTTATTCTAGCAGAAAAAAACCTGCTTGAGCCCATCGTGGCCTCACCCTTTGCCCCAGGAGTACTGCACTGTGTGCGCTTTGTTCAGCGCTTGCTCCAGGGCATCCTCACAACAGCTCAGCTCTCTCTCTGTTTCCCTCCAGCTTGGAAACCTTCACTTCCACTTCTTTTCCTGGAGTAATACAGCTTACCAGGAGAAATGGGGGCTCATTAGTGTAGGAGTCTAATTGCTAGAGGTAGCAGGCAGGTAAAAACCTAGTCTCTGCAGCACAGAGAGATTCTGAAATCCTGCATTTTTCTTGGCAAAAAACAGTCTGAACAACTTGGTTTTGGCTCTGTTTCCTATTTTAAAAAGATTTATATATCACACTGGTCTATCTAAAGTTAGTGTCTGGGCTGAGATCAGTACTCTTGGGCTGAAAAGCTGTTTTTCTCTAAAAATTTCGGATTACTGGATCAAGACCATTATCTCCTTTAACAACACATATTTACACAATTGCTCCCTTGTCCACTGGAGGATTGACCTTGGAACAGGAGGAGGGTTCAAGACAATCCTCCGTGTCAGTAAGATTAAAACTGAGGCTGGCTAGTCAGCAAGCATTACCTGACCTGTCACTTCCAAAGGACATGCTACATGTTAGCCAAAGCAGCTGCAGTTCTAAGAGCAACAGGGAAGACTGAGGCCTAAGCTGTGAGAGAGGTTACAAGGTACTTCTTCCGAAGTGTGAGAACAGCAGGCTCTGCCATTCTTGCAAAAGGCGTCTTCCATTTCAGCAAAGAGGCCATGCCCTGAAAAACCATGGCAAAGCTCTTTTCTTCCCCAGAGGTACACTGCCAGACTGATGCAGCGAGTCTGGAGGAAGCCACTGCAGCTACAGTGCCAGGCATGTTTGGGGTCATGGCATGTTCCCCTCCCCAGCAGTAGTGGTCTAGCATGGGTGTGTTACAAGTCAGACTTTCAGAAGGAGTTCTTTCATATGCAATGCTGCTCTGCAGCAAAGTAGATCGAGCAACTGATCTGGATTAAAAACCTAGCAAAGAAGTTATTTTTAGCCCAAATCAGTTTCCTGACTAGTTTACTGGAGGATTCCACCAACAGTGGTGCCCACACACCTCATGAGGGCAATACAATGGCATGAAGAAACAAGGCTGGGGGAGGCAAGAGCATAACTTGTATTACTGCTTAGAAAAATGCTCATCAGATGGCCCAGGATCACTCAGTATCCCTTTTTCTTTCAAGGCTGACACTTCCCAGCTCCCTCTGCCTGCAGATTTCTCCCTCTTTGACCATGTGCAGAACCATGAGCACAAAGCAGTGCAAGACAACATGCTTCAACTTGCCCCTGTACTCTCCTTTCCCCAACCATACTTTTACCAGCCTGTCTTCGATGAGTGCCAGCCTATAGATATGTCAGTAAAGCAATCCCTGTCAAGCAAATAGGAGAGACCTACACTTTTATTCTGAGATTGTCCTAAATAAATTTATTGGATTGTGTAATTAATAATTCCTTGCCACCTGTGGTATGCAAATCTTATAGCTATCTTAGAAGTTTCTTAGCATTCCTAATAAAATATTTGCTTTCCATTCTGATGTACAAGATGCAGGTGGTTAGCCTGCGTAATGTTCTTAAGCAGAACGCAGAAGCAGATTGCTCTGCTCATAATCTGCTTATTCCCCGTTAGAGCAAAAGTCTGTACTCCCTTCCCCCAGTGCCAGGTTATTCCCATCAGGTAGCCAGCCTCAGTATTTGTTGAGGCCTTGGGGATCCTGTTCTGTGCTGTTTGATGTACTATAACATACAGTGTCTCCAAAACTAAATACTGATATCTTCACTTTATTTGCAGAGACCATGAGCATTTTGTTTGAATCTGTCCTCAAGACTGATCAAGATTTTTAATGGGTTTCTCATATTTCTCCACGAGGTCTTTATTTGACTTCTTGTCATTTTTTTCCCCACCTGTTATAGTGAGCTGGACTATTACGACTCTCCCAGTGTCAATGCCAGGTGCCAGAAGATCTGTGATCAGTGGGATAATCTGGGTGCCCTAACCCAGAAACGTAGAGAAGCCTTAGAGGTGAGACATATTACAAGTTGGACCTTCAGGATTATGTTGATAGGTCATTTGTGGGAAGCAAGCTGCTGTGGGTACAAGTAATTTCAGCTCATTTGTGAACTCCTAGAACATCCTGGACTGTAAACAAGGGCTACATTTCAGTATATTTAGGCTATTTTTCTTCCAGCCCAATTATGGTGCCATTTGTTTGCTCAGGTTATTGATTTATTTCTACTTTTTTTGAGTGTTTTGTCATCTCACTCTGCTTGAAAAGACTGCCTTTATTTTGTTTTATTTCAAAGAATCTTAGATTTATTTTATTTCTCTCAGAGGAAAAAAATCTATCCTGTGTGTAATCTCTAATAGCAGAGAGATTTTTACAGTAGTGCTATCCTGGGAACACCAAAAGGTCTGAAAAGAAGGAGCAGCTCAGACAACTCATATATCTATGTGATTATTCTTCTCTAACCTCTTTCCTGATTTTCTTTTTTTTTTTTTTTTTTTTTTTTTTTTTTTTTTTTTTTTTTTGGTGCATGCCCAGAGGACAGAGAAGTTACTGGAAACAATTGACCAGTTGTACCTGGAATATGCCAAACGAGCTGCCCCTTTCAATAACTGGATGGAAGGGGCCATGGAGGACCTGCAGGACACATTCATTGTTCACACCATTGAGGAGATCCAGGTACAGAGCAGTCGTTTGCATCAGTTAGGCTGGGATAGAGAGAAGTTGGGGGTCTCCTGCATTCAGAGTGGTGATGAATTTGTAGGTGATGCTTTGGCGCTTCTGCTCTATTGAGATAGCCTTACCCAGAGAAACAAAAATGAGTATGCTTTTCCTTGATTTTCTCCAAAAACCTGGACACCACCCTAGCTGGACACAACGAACTGAAAGCAGCTTTTTCAGTGTAATTCCAGAGGCATATTAATGGAAGCCTGAAAATAGAGAGAATCTTTTCAGGTCTTGTGGAATTTTTCTTAACCCACATGAGCAAAACTTAGTGCTACTCTCAGGGTCTGCAGGTCAGTTCTCCCATGTAATGTCACGTCTGAGTCATTTGGTCCTACGTGATAGGATGTGCCGTGAATACAGTTGTTGTACTGCCAGCTGGTTTTCGGTACTGAGCACAAGAAAAATCAGAATTGACCACTTTGGTCCTGAATTACCATTTGAAATGCAAGTTGTCTTGCCTCCTGTAAGACAACAAAGACAGTATCTTAGTTTTTCCCCTTCTGAAAGGGTGTTAGGAAAGCAACTTGAGCTATCTACCGGTAATTTTCAAACCTCAGAGAGCAGGAATTACTCTTTCCTGGATTGCAGTGGGGACTTCTATTTCTCCTGCTTGATGGCCTCATGAAAAGAATCCAAGTCAGCTCTTTGCCAGAATGGCTGACAGCAGTGTGACCATCAGTGAGACAGCAAATGGGAGACCAACAGGGAATACCATGCAGCCATGAGTAGTGACATAGTTACTGAGCAGCTAGTTGTTTCTTCCATCCTTGTCTCCCGAACAAGGGTTCATTAAGTCTTTCATAAAGCAGAACAAACCTAAACAGCATTTAAACACTTGTCATCTCTTTGTGACTGTTTGCAATATCTTTCCCAGCCCCCTACGCTTGTATTACATCTCCATAGCCTGTGCAGCAGCTGCAAAGTAATGAGTCACCAAGTAAGGAAGGAATTTTACAAAAAGTAGTTGCACTGTGTGTGTTGTGAGAGAGAGTGGTTAATCATGTGGTTTACTTTCATTCCCTCTTCTATCCACACTGTTCCCTCAGTTATCCCTGCACACACCTGTTTCCCATTTATTTTGCTGCCTCTTTCCCTGCGTTTGCTTCCCTAGACTTGATCTTCTAGGTTGCTAGGATGAAGGCCTGTAGAAGCAGTGGAAGATGAGCCAGGACCAACTGGCTTGTCAACTGTCCACAAACTACCAGCAAGCATGCCCAAACCATCGGTCCTTGGAGCACAGCCCAGGCACCACAGCAAGATGGGGAGCAGAAAGGCCCTGCTGCGTTCAGGGAGAAGGAGCTGTTTTCCAACAGCAGGAGTATGTGTTGCCTGTGCGAGTTTGCTGTTGGCTGGAAGACCTTCACGTGGTTCTAACTGACTCTGTTCAGACTGAGTCTGACTCCTTCTACTCATTTGGAGTTACCTTGGATGTAGAATAAGTACATATTTAGTGGGAGAAGAAAAACATGGCGCATTTAAACTATTGAGACGTGACTGTTTTATAGCAATGGTAGTAGTCAGATCTTCTTCCCAAGAGAGCTGATGGGCAGTTACTGAGCAGTGTTGGAAAAATAGTTCCCTCTAACTTATGAGACAGAATTATTCCACAATTTTTTGGTATGTGATCTCGGTCACTGGTCATCGTGGGACAGAAACAGAGGGAAAACAAGACTTCATATCATTTTACTACTTAAAACAGCCCATTTAGTGATGCTGAGAGAACCTGAAAAGTGTGTTAGAGTAGACTGCTTTGTATCCTGGGAATATGTAAGCTTTTGCAATCACTTCTGCAGTCATCCATTTGCTGAAGAGGTTATTCCGTAAGTAATGCTCTTACCCTCCTTTTGCTGCTGCCTTCCTTCTGCAGGGCTTGACCACAGCTCATGAGCAGTTCAAAGCCACGTTGCCAGATGCTGACAAGGAGCGACAGGCCATTCTGGGAATCCACAATGAAGTCTCAAAGATTGTCCAGACATACCATGTCAACATGGCAGGAACGAATCCTTACACTACGATCACCCCACATGAGATCAATGGCAAATGGGAACATGTGAGTTCTTTCCAAGCTCTTGCAAGTTAGCGAGGGAGAATGTCACTGCTCAACCACTGGGGCCCCAGGAACTGGATTATTTACTCTGCAGTTACCCCCTCATGTTTACTGCTGAGTTTAGTGGAATTTTGTCATTTGTTTTTGACTCAATTGCCATGTGCTTGGAAAGTGGAAGAGATCTTTGATACAAATGCCTGAAGTGTTTCAACCCCTTTTACATGCTATTTTTAAATGAAAGATGCTAAATTTCAAAGCTTTGAGGTTTTCAGTCTTCAGTTGACCTGCAAATAAGTATAATAGCACCCTTTGTCACCATTCAACTCCTCAGATGTTTTATCTCCACAGCCAAGTAGCCTTTCTTTGCTGTAACATTAAAAGAGTAGCTACTGTCCATAGTAGTTGTGGTGATGATTCTTACTACAAAACAAAATCGCCAAAGTGAGATCCTGCAACTCAGTTAACATGAGCCGCCAAAAACACAACTACTGAATGGAAGCCTCTTCTCGTCTTCCATGTCTGGAGATGAGTTTGCAGTGTGCATCCTACAGCAGATAGCATTCACATTCCATGCCCATCGTGACTTAAATGTGACTTTTCAGTGCAAACACCTACTCCTCCCTCCCGTGCAGCAACCTCTACATTTACTGTACATATGCCTTTATGTGTCTAAACTGCACACTTTGTTATGCTTTGCTGTAGGTGCGGCAGTTGGTTCCCAGAAGGGATCAAGCCCTGATGGAAGAACATGCTCGCCAACAGCAAAATGAACGACTTCGTAAACAGTTTGGTGCACAGGCCAATGTCATTGGACCCTGGATCCAGACCAAGATGGAGGTAGTGCTTTGCAAATTTTGAAACACTGTTTTCCTTTGTGATCTTCACTGATATTCTTATCCTTGATCTTTCTTGGCCACTGTCACAGCCGTTCTTTCTTCCAAGTTGCAGTAAGAGAAATATCATAGAAAATACAAAGAATCCCAAGATTGATATCGATTACTGAAGCGCTTGTACTTTTCTCCCTGTAACTCTTTATTACCAGACAAAAAGCGTGACTTAAGATGGGGAACACTGGTATTTTAAGATTTGTGTTTATATTCAGCAAGTTAAAAACTCTAGATCAGAGACATAGTTTGTGTAATTGCTTTCACAGCAATGGTCTTGATCCACATGACAAAATAAATACAATTAGCATATCAAATATCTTCAGAGGAGACATTTTTAAGGGAGATCTCTTTTTAGGTAAGATTTGAGTTGAAGTAAATGGAGTTGATGAAATGCAAGAATATGAACCTATTACTGATGGCAGAAGCTGGAAAGAAGAGAGCGATTACAGAAATATGTCTGTATGAAGGGACTAAGTTAGTGGCAGACAGTACACCAGAAAAAGATCTGGCTTGGTACATTACTAGCTTATGGACTGCAGTTTCCTTTTCTTATGTATCCTTGTGTTAGACACATCTTATGTGATTCACCTCACTTGGAAAATGTTCAGGGCTCTGCTAAATTTTTTGCTGACACTGTCTCAGTTTATGTGAAGTAACTGCTCCCTGAGATTATTTTTTTTTGAATCATCATCCTGTGTGAGAGTGAAATCGCTGCAATAAATGTCAAGCATGTTGAGGCTTGTCCTTTCAGTGGAGTCTTAACTCCTTTGACTTTGCTAATGCAGGAGATTGGCCGCATTTCAATAGAGATGCACGGGACCCTGGAGGACCAGCTCAACCACTTGCGGCAATACGAGAAAAGCATTGTGAATTACAAACCAAAGATTGACCAGTTGGAAGGAGACCACCAGCTGATCCAGGAAGCACTTATCTTTGATAACAAGCACACCAACTACACCATGGAGGTAAATGTTTTGGCAGCAGATTAGACACCCTCATCTGCTGTGGCCAGGTAGTGTCAGCGACATCTAGCTCAGGCAAAGTGTTTTGATTCTTAGGAAAATAGAGAGCTTGACAATGTGGCCAAGCATGCAACAACATGTCACTGAATTTTATTTTTGCCTTGCTGTACTTCATGCCAATCCATTCCAATGCACTTCCAAATACAGACAACAGAAACAATCTGAATGAGATCAATAGTATTGCTTGAAAAATTGTTAGGTCTCATTTCTCCTGCCACTCTATTGTGGCAGCCTATTAGCTGGGATGAGAAAGGAAAGTGCTGATGATTTTGAGCTGCCACAGCCTGGCAGAAGAAAAAAGTCCAACAGAAGTTTTTATAAATCTGAGACTGGATTTCTGTTGACAACATGAGGTTTCTTGGGAGCAATCTGAGTTCAGCATGAGTCCAGCAGAACACAGACAGCCTTTGGAACTTGTCTTTTGGTTTCTGGCCATCTCCATTAAGCAACAGGAGAGACAGTAGAGCACCAGCGTCTTCCAAGCACTGTGTTTTATTTATTTTCTCGGTAAGGAGGGTTTTTTGCTTGACTAAGTCCTAGAAGCATTGGATTTGCTTCTCATTTGTGTTAAAGGCCCCCAAAATATTGGGAGCCTTTCTGACTAGGCAAAGGAATTTTGCAATAGGACCAAGTCTTTCTTAAGATCAGGAATTGGCTTCCTTGGTATTTTTTTTAGGTCAAAATTCAGATTTTAAATATCTGGCTGGCTCACGCTGCAGATGAGAAGGAAGCTTTTGTGAGAAAATAGACTTCTGCCTTGGACACCAGGGTCATTTAGTTTGCAATAAGTAGCACATTTGATCCACTGGCCTCAGAGGCTGAAGAGCAACTTCTTAATTTTAAAATTGTCCTGACCTCTTTTTCCAGCATATCCGAGTGGGCTGGGAACAGTTACTAACAACTATTGCTAGAACTATCAACGAAGTGGAAAACCAGATTCTGACCCGTGATGCCAAAGGAATCAGCCAGGAACAGATGAATGAGTTCCGGGCTTCTTTCAACCATTTTGACAGGGTAAGTCAGTGCTGACTGCAGCTTGGTAAGCTACAAGCTTTCCTGTAGACTGCACAGTGCAATAAAACAAGCAGTCACCGTGACAAAATAAGATCAATAGAAGATATTTTATTCTTAAAAATGCTGTCAAGCAGTCATTTTTGTGAAGACTGCCAAGTGATCATTAGTCTGGGAGAAGTATATCTTCACAGGAAACTGCTACGTTTCCTGGTAAAGCTAAAGTATGGAAAGGTTTGAAGGGTTTTTTAGGTAATTAGACTTTTACCCCATCTTCTCCAGAGAGCAGATTATTATCTTGATTTATAAAGTTCTTTGGACCATCTGTTCTCCACTCTGATATGCCATCTCTGGTATATCTGGTATATGATCGCTGGTATATCTGAGGGCAGCCTGCCCTCAGAGATTGGCGACACTTTCAAATTGCTTAACACTGGCTATTTCAGCCCCTCTCTAGCTATCTAAGAAAAATAAATCATGGCTTCTTTTCTTAGAAGAGAGACCCATAAAGTTCTATAGAGATTTTAATTTTGACCTTCATATCATTTGCCCCTTCCTTCACAACAGTCTGAAGGGGCAGAACATGAGTTTCCCACCTTCAACTCTCTATTTGATTTGGACATTGACTTTAAAAGCTGAAACTTCTGAGGAAAGTCACTTAAAATTGTCCCCACCATCCTGTCCGTAGCTTCCTTGATCTGGCAAGAGATGGTGGCAGCACACAGGGGGTCTTTAGTGCTTGGAGGCTGTCCTGAGCTAAAATGCTGCGGGGTGGATGGCGATTCTTAGTTCCTGTGGTAGCTTGTGTGTTGTTTGATTGGTATATCCAGACACTGGGGGAGTGGGCATGAGCAAAAGGAAGAGCAGCTGCCAAGCCATGTTGTGCTGTGCTGTACATCCGTGCTGTTTGCAGAGCTGAGCACTTGAAATAGCTTTGCCAGTCAAAGCTCCACCTCATGTGCAGGTCTCATAAATACAGCCATAATGCTGCTCCCCTGAGCTTCAGCTGTTTTTCTTTGTCTATTCCTGGGGTGCCCTGACAGCTAAGCTTCCTTGGGTGTGTTGCCAAACACACCTGCCCTCACCTACTCCTTTAGTGGAACTTTTGACCATAAGATTAAGGCAATGCTTCCCACTGCCTCTGCCTGCTTACCTGCACTCCGGGTTACTAGTGAAACACAGGGCTTTTGACACTGGATAACAAGCAGTGATGCAAGTGATTCACGTGGGAGATTGATATCTTGAGGCTTCTGAGCATCAACTGTTTTTGTCATTCAAATGCTCTCAAGATGGGATGAGCTCTCTGAGAAGGAACTGTTCCAAGAGCATTTTTAGCACATCCTGAAATGTCATTGTGATATCTAATGTTGTGCACTTTTATTTTTCTTCCCTGTCTTTCTATCTGCATGTCATTCTTCCTCTCCCTCTCTCCTCACCCACTGCATGGTGCACCTATTTGTTGTCCTTTCACCTCCCTTTGAACTTCTCTGTGTCTCCCTTCCTTCTGCCCCACACCGTCACCCCACTGGCACTGCATGTCCTGCTGCCTGGCACACCGCATAACCAGGACCACTCCGGCACACTTGGCCCTGAGGAATTCAAAGCCTGTCTCATCAGCTTGGGTTACGATATTGGAAACGATGCACAGGTACTGAATGCTAGTGGTGAACACAGACAGATATTAAACTGTGAAAAAATAACAGTTTTTTCCTTTCTTTTCTTGTTTGTCTTAATCCGTCGTTGTTCTTGTGTTGGACTATATATACATCACTTTTCTATACTGCTTCCTCTCTAAATGTACTTTGATACCTATTCCTTTTTAATTCCCTAATTTTTTGTCTTGGGAGAATTTCTTTTATGTCCTCAAACTGTTCAATTTACTTCTTTGTCACTTAAAACTTTTCTTGTCCATCCCTCAATCTGTCTTCCTTGATATCTTAATTCCTTTTCTTCATCATCAATATGTTTCTTGTGTGTAAACAATTCCATGTCCAAACCTACCTTTGCTTCTTCATGGTTTCACAAACTACCTTTCCTCTGTTGTCTTTCATTGTCCTGTAAATCCTTTCTTCCATCTTCTCCCTGCTGAATCTCATTCTTTGTAATGTCTCCTATGGGTTCACTTCTTCCTGGACTGGTCTCCCCTTTCTCTCTTGGCTTTTTCCATCTTTGTATCATTCCCTGTAGAAGAAGACTGGTATGATGGATTGTGAAGATTTCCGAGCCTGCCTTATCTCCATGGGTTACAATATGGTAATGTAGAGCCCTCTGTCACTCCTATTCAAAGTGATTCTTTTAGGCACCTTCAAAAATAAAGGGAGAATGTGTAGTGAATCAAGGTAAATATAGCCTTATTTTCCAATATTATCAGCAATGGATGTTAAAACTAATCTTAGTTGTACATGTAAAATTTTTGTCTCACAGTGGTAGCTAAAGGTAAAAAAAAATGGAAATTATTGTCTAATTCCTGTGTGGTTTAAATAACAATTGTATTTATCAAACTGTGTAGCTACCAGTGGAAGAAACAATAAACTTCCTCATATTGATACCTGCACTCTGCACAGCACACACAACCTCCCCCAGCCCTGAGTGTCAGTTGAACTTATTGTGAAGTGTATACAAGACCTCATTTCTGAATACACTCAAAACACTGCTCCTCTCATTCCTACCATTTGTTCAAGTTCCAGTCATTCTCCCCATGACTTTTTTCCTCACCAGAGTACCTGAATATTCAGAGAAGTAACATGTGGCACCTTGACAGGTATGACAGCTAATAGAAAGAGCTTCACCAAAGACTGATGCTCACCAAAGGGCAGAAGAGTGCAAACATATTCAGCTGCACTCTCAGTGTCTTTGCTCCTGATATCAGTCAAAGCAGTGTTTAATCATCTTACTCGTCAGCCCAGGACAAATACAGACTCTTCAGTGTAGCATGCCAAGACATGGTAACATTTGATTAGGTGCCTTAATTACTCTTGAAGGTATACTGTTCTAGATGTGTTAGGAGAGCCTGTTCCCAGAAGAAGACTCTGCTCTGCTCTCCCCTCCTTCTCTGGGAAGTCCCAGGGATGAGAATAGATGATCTTGGTTTATATGCAAAAAGGAATGCAAAAACCTGCACTACAAGGTTTTGGCTTCTGTAGCAAAACTTTGCTGAAAGATCTTCCCTGTAAAAACTACTTTCCTGGGCTACTGCAGATATGCAAGTCCTTCTTTCCAAAGCTGCCTAGTAAATATGAGTAAGATAACAATGAAATATCCCAGAGACATTTCTCTAGTGGTTTCTGTTTTGTCAGCTGAAGAAAACTGTAAAAGTTCTCTTTAAGTAAATGAAAGTAAAAGGATTTGAGGAGTGCAGATCTTCAAATACTGCTACAGACATCTAGCACAACATGTATAGAGAAATTTGGGTCTTCCTCTGAAGTCTGTATGATATTGTTCCATGATAGGAGTGTTGTCCTAGAGCTAGATGGAGCAGGATGTTACCCTAGGGCACAGTTGACAATATTTTATTCCAAAGGACGAATGAATGGGAAGCATTTGTACGCAACAGCAAGCTAAAAAAGAACATCCTGATTACAAAAATAAGCAAAGGTGGTTTCTATTTGGCTTTGTTTTTCTAGCTGTGAGATGGGCTGCTGAACAGTTTCTCCTCACTTTCATAGCACTGCTGCCCAAATGTCCAGGCTTACATAACTCTCTTGTTCCCCAGGGAGAGGCAGAGTTTGCCCGCATCATGAGCATTGTCGACCCTAACCGTTTGGGTGTAGTGACGTTCCAGGCCTTCATCGACTTCATGTCCCGGGAAACAGCAGATACTGATACTGCTGACCAAGTTATGGCTTCCTTCAAGATCCTGGCTGGAGATAAGGTCAGGCTCCACACCTTCATTTCCTGCATCTGCATGGCTCCTGCTTTCCTTTTTCTCTCTTGTCTCTGAGAGAAAGTGTTGAGGGAAGCACTCTCCAGTGTGGACGGTATTTTCACAGGAACATTCTGTAGTGCTGGAGGAGTGCAAGGTTAAAGCGTGGGTTAATGAGCAGCCTGCCAAGGCACTCAAAAGTCCTGTTCAGCTCTCAGTCAGAAGTTTGCTGCCCACTCTTGCTTTAAAATTTTAATTAAGAGCTTGGTCGCGATTTGTTATTTTAAAATGAATAAGTTCAACAGACGGTTCTTGATTAGTCTTGAAAACTATTAATTACTGACAGCTGTAAACTTGAGATGACCTTTCTCAGATATACATGTGTCACTATCAGTTGTTATACAACCAACAGATTTTCATTGAGGATATGCTGTATTTGCAAGAGGAGCATCTTTTAATCACAGAAATTGGTCGAAAGTAGGAAAACTCAGGGGATGATACAAAAAGTAATAATTTTCTGAATTTACATCATCAGTGGAAGCAGCTGATAAAAGAATATGTAATCTTATTTTTATTACATGCCCACTAATCTTTTATGTAACTGAACAAATAATATGTACATGTAATATTAACGTATTTCTATATTTGCTAATTATTTATCTCACATGAAAAGTTGGATACCACTTCTCAGATTATAATGAGTTGCCCTTAAATCCAGTACTGGTTTCTATGTTTCACTAAGAATCCTTTTATAATCATGATGTAGAAACCCATGATACCAGTCCTTTAGACATCTACCTGGCTGAAGCCAGTTCTATTGTCTTTTGAGGCCTGAAAATTCCATGTTATTCAGATAAACTAATCACTGAGGTACTTTGGGGTGCAGTATTACTTATTAACTCATTTATTCTGTACAGTACGTTAACTATATTTGTCAGTGTTTAATATGCTATGGTGACTATAACATGAATCAGTATTTCATTATGAAGAAAAATACCTTTTACCCAGTCATTAAACTGAAAATCAGGGGGAAAAAATAATAAGAAGTCACAGGAGGGAGAAGGATGGCGTGAAACCTGAACTATTGTTCAGACAGACTGAAAATGCCCATGAGTCAGTTAGCTAAAGACAATATATTGATTAGCATAAAGGCAACTACTGTTGCCCACTGCATGGAGAGAAGCCAAGCTAGCTAGCTCAGTGCAGTGAGTCTCCAGAAGTCCAATGTCCATAAGTTTTGCTTGCTTATTAAAAATGTCTGCAGTGAAAGGCGAGGATTGTTGCTGGAACTGTGGAAGCAATACAAAGTGTTTGCTTGTCTGCTGCCTGCATTGGTGCCACCAGCAAGAGCTAGAGGGGATGGCCCCTTCCCTTGTTCTGAAGAGAGGGAATGGCAACTCTCAAGCAGCACAAGCAGTTGTTACCTCCTGCTGGTGAGGTACAGCATCCAAATTATATTACTGCTGCCTCACATTTGCTTTCAGCAGGACCTCCTCTGTCAACAGGAAGGCACAGTCTTAAACTAACAAGTTACCTTACTTACCTCCAGGTGTTTTCTTTATGTGCACTGGCATCTCTCCTGCAAAACCAAGTTTTCTCTCTACTGTAAAAACCTCCTCCTTGTCCATATGGTAGGGAGCGAGAGCATGTCCTCCCAAGGCGTAAGCGCAGAGAGCTCCCTGTGTGGGTATATGTCCCCAGCGTAGCTGTTGGGGTCCTGTCCCTGAGTGTTGTCTGCTGCCCTGGTGGGAGAGGGAGTGGTTGTCCCTCTGAGGAAAGTCAGTTTTCTGAAAGTAACGATTGCCTTATCATTTGTCCTCATTGCAGAACTACATCACTGTGGATGAATTACGGCGGGAACTGCCTCCTGATCAAGCTGAATATTGCATTGCTAGAATGGCACCCTACAATGGCCGTGATGCTGTACCCGGTGCCCTGGACTACATGTCCTTCTCCACAGCGCTCTATGGCGAAAGTGACCTTTAACTTTTTTTCTCTCCCACCACACGCTCCCTCCCCTCTCCCCCGTCCAACATACCCTACTTTCTCTTTGCAAAGCAACCTCTGCTCTGCTCTTTTTTGTGTTACCCTCTTTTGCTTCAGATAATCGATCACATTTTTAAGTAGGGGGGGAGGACATTGACATGGCACCACCTACCTTGCCCTTGAAATAACAGTTTACAAAATTATTTTGTGCAAAAAAGTTACGTTTTAAAAAGAACAGACATATTTTATTATAGAAAAGGTATTTTTCTCCACCAGATTGAAGCTTAAAAAGAAAATGTTAAAATATTGCACCAAATATTTTTTGTTGTGACATAGAAAGTCAAGCACAATGTTACATTCCATCCTTTCCAAAATGAACCAAACTATGACAAAACTCCACCTGTTCTGTTAACTATTACATTTGCGTATGTCTCTCTTATCACATTTATCTTGGGAGGGGGGAAGGCACACAAGTGCATGTATTTGCTGGTTCACTCATTTCATGAAGATATTTTATGATAAACTTTTGAAATTGCTGTGTTTTCTAGGGAAAAAATAATGTACACAGCTCATTTTTTCATATTTAATTAAAAAATACAATACGCCTCCTATGTTATCAGTGCACAACTTTTTTTTGTTCCTGAGCGTTGTCTGGTTTCAGAACATGAAGCTTGAGAGTTGATAACTTTGATATTGCTTGTCACAAACCATATTAAAAAATTCTTGTGATAACAACTTTAGACTTTATTCATTTGTATAGTAAAATTGTTTACCCTATTTAGTTTAAAACAACATGATGAAGAGAATCCAAAATTAATGTTTTTAACTGAAATTACAGTACTTTTAAAGGTATACTTCCTTGCCCCATAACCTTTTCATTTTTACTGAGTGGTGTTGGAATTTTCACAGCTTTATGACCACTTTAAATCCCTGATGCACCCATATCGCTAGGAACAATATTGTTATTCCTTAAAAAACGGGACAGAATTAGTTACTAGATCTGTACAAACAACCACCATGTCTTGAACCTTCTATGAAAAATTAATCCACTGTTCCATGCTCAGCACTGAATATCTCACTGGTTTTGATACCACATCTTTTGACATCATAAATTCCTCTAGAGATCATCCTTCTGTTGGATATAGAAAAGAAACCAGCCTTAGGAACAACTCCTTTGGGACCTTTAGTGAGTCATGTGCCTGAAAATCAGCAAAGGAAGCAGCTAATCCTTCCAGCCATCTCGTATTACAGGTGCATTTCCTGCCCTCCCACAACTTTTTTAGGAAACACAGGGTCAGGAGCAAAAACTACATTACTGCTTCATGACGTGTTTCAAGTAAGTGTTTTGTAAGTGTAACTAGCTAAGTCCTGAGAAAGGCATTGTATGTGGTGGGTTGGGGTTCAGCACAGCTTTGTGGTTAATTCCTGACCTTCAGGAGCACACAGTAAAAATCACATCAACGTGTTGTGATGTATCCCAACCTGACAGTATCTGCCTATTGTATATGGAAGAGGGGATGCTAATATCTGCTACCACACTAATTACAGGAGACACCAAGATCTGTATTCTCCTGTAGGCTGGATAACAAGTTTACAGGGAGCATGGTAATAAATGCCATTTAGCTTCATACATAGATAAGGCCAGACTGCACTCACCATAGTTTGTCTTCAAAGGTTTAAGAAGAGACAGTTCATGTAACTTACTTATAATTGTGTTGTTAATGAGGGCTGGAGTTGAGCTGAAGCTGAACTTTCTATTTTTAAACCATGATACTGACAAGTCTGGAGGGGTTGATATGAGTTGTCAGTAATGTAGGACTTGCAGCCACATCAGTATTTAATCCACTCTAGACTCATTTTTAGCTATATCACTGCCATGTTGCTACAAATTAGACTGTCCTCTTCAAAGATACGGGATGTTTGGGAATGGGATTCCATTGCCATGTGTTAATGTACACAGCATAGGTTATCTCTTTGAAAGCTTCTGAGTAGTTGAATAGAGTTAAAAATATTGACAATAGGTGTGCCTAAAATATATTAGTATTTCTTCTCAGGTGGCACGGCCTCTGACAAATTGGCTGGAGTTTACATGACCTGGTTTTTCTCTCTTGGCTGTAGATAAAGCCTCCCCGTTCCCATCGCACACAAGGAGGAGTGCTAGGATGCTGCAGGATGTTCACCTTCCTCATGTGCAGCACAATATTTATCTTGCAACCATGTGGCCTAACAGTCTCTGGCAGTTAAGATGCTGAAATCTGAAAACAGCTTTTGGTATTAGGCTCATGGTTTTGCAGCTAATGTGCCATTCCTTAGCCAAGTCCTGACATCAGCCTTGATGAAATTAATCTCTGGAAGCAGCTGTTTGCGGCTCAGTGACTGTCCCTTCCTCTGCCAAGAACAGAAGCAGCAGACAATCCACCTTAATCTCACACCTTCCAATAACGGGTAAACCATTATTGTCAATCTGCCATACTCTCTATTTTGAGGCATGGAAATTGAAATAATGCTTTTGCAAGAAATTAACCAAGAAATGCCTTTCATGACCATTGATATCTTTGGCTGCTGAGATCTCAGTACCTGCCTCAGCCTGACTATTTGACAGTACAGGGGCAAAAACTCTTCAGTGCTCAAAAAACGTGGGTCTGTCTTGCCTGCCAGAATGTCAACCCCATTTCCAAAAACCTCTCATACCTATCTTGTGACTGTGTGTGTGTTCAGTGCTGCCAGCATCTGGTTTGAAGCAGAGTGGAGGAGCAGAGCCAGGAGTCTCAGAAGACAATGAAAGGAAACTGGTCTGCAACCTTTAATGAACTTGGTTTCAAATATGGTTATATTTCCATATATCCATGGAAATTCCATCCAGATGAATCAGACTTACTGGTCTTATCAGGGAAAAAATGGAGAGGGCAAGGAATAAAGAGTGGGTGGGTGTTTGTAATGGCTGTGAAAAGGGACAGCTCAAACTAAAATGACTTGTTAAAAAACCAGAAAGCAGGTACAATTTTCATACCATAACAAGAAGATTATTTGTACAACATTAGTTGCACTACAGATGCTGGGGTAGGACAGACTAGCCAAGTACGAAGAAATCTTAATCATGTTGAATTGATTAAACTGTTGAGGTGACTGGCTACTGAAAGGGTTGCTACTGTGTAAACCCTTAAAATCCACTGCATTATCTCTAAGCTACTGGGAAAGTCTTACCATAATAAACATAGATTAGCAAAGGCTAGGACATGTCCTGATGCAAACAGGTAATCAGAACATTCCCCTTCAGGCACTGGGAAAATGTGCTCAGTGCTGCAGTCAGTAGAGTAGTCAGTCATTGTGATGAATAAAGTTGGATGATTGCACCTTGTACAGGGAAGGATGTTCTCTAAGGCTATTTCAAGTAGATTTAAATCTCAGTAATTTAAACCCACTGGAAATGCAAGGACAAAAATAATCTTTTCTATATTCTGAGGACTCGGAGCCATTATAGACTACGTCTCACCAATAAGATACTGAAATGGATTCCTCCCATGTCTTTGAACACCATACAAGAGTCGGGAAATAATTTCTCAGTTTTGTTCTCTGCTTTGATTTCTGGGACATACATGCAAGAAAATATGTTGGCAGAAACTGCACAACCTCCCATATCTGTCTTATCTCTCCTCAGCAAGTCTGTTTGCACCTTATTGCTATTAGTCAGCAGTTCACATCCTGGTGACCTAGCAAGCATTCGAGCAAAATCCTGAGGAACTCTAGCTATTGTCATACCTCAGTGACCCTGATCCTGATACTGTCTGGAAAAGCATGATCTCTCACTACTGCTTTGGGAAACATCTAGTGGTATTCCCACTGTGCAAATAAAGAAGGCACATGGGGGAAAAGGGCTAGATGTCACTAGAAGGTAGAAATGCGAAGCCTGTATTTACAATTGCAATCCAAGCAGTCTCTGTTCAGCTGCTGCCTGAGTCTGGAGGTATTGCTCACTAGGCTTTTCCCTGTTGCACCTAAGCCTTCTCTGTACACCTATGTTTCTGCTTTGGGGCAGGCTGGAACAGGCCATTGAAACTGCTGGACACCTGGTCCCCTGTAACAGTCCTCTTTAGGGCCCGAGCACTCCTCTCACAAATACCCCACATCACAATATCCTGGGGGCCACAAATCTCACCCTGAGTACAATGACCAGTACAAACCCGCAAGGCTGGTGGATTCCTTTGCAAAGTCTCAAGGTGGGTTTGCCACCCATTTGCTCCATAAAAGCCTAATTGCCTAAAATATCTTTACATGAGGAGAGGAACACAGGTTCAATGCTTCATCCCTACCTCCCAGCCCTACACCCTAACCAGGAGAAAACCTAATAGGCTGGGCCAGGGAGCATCTCCTCAGCCTCACTCTCTCTCTCTGAAATAAATAAACACTCAAGCAATAGGAGAGAAAGCATGAATCCATATCCTCATGGTTTAAGCATTCAGTTTGCAGAAAGAATGCTGCTTCTCTGTCCCTGACAGAGGTATTTTTTAGGTATTTCCTATTAAGCAGTCAAAGGATAAAGACCCTTAGGGTGGGAAACAAGCCCTAGGATGCCCTTCCCAGCACCCCAACCACTAGGTCTCTCCCTACACTTGCTCTCCCTTAGTTTTCCGCTCCACAGTGGCAAAATTTGAATGAGAGGAGCCTCCCTCCTCTACCACCACAGGCTCACACTGTGGTTAGGACACTTTGGCAGGTGGGAGAAAACCCAAGCTTTGGCAGAAAACCCAAGCTTCCAGAGTAATGGGTATTTTAAACAATAGGCCATTTTACAAAATGTAGCTGTTGGTCTGAACATGTCTTTTGGCAGCCAAAGAAAAGAACAAGTCCTAGTTGATCCTTGCTAGAAACTGATGTTGGCACTCTTCTTTGAGACAAGACCGTGCTCTGGTTCCCAAGTGGAACAAGGCTCTGGTTTCCTAGCTGCAGAGAGGTGCATCTATACTGAGCAGGGGCAGGATGTTTAGACCTACACATCTCCCCAGTGCTTCCTAGCAACTTCTCATTCATTCAGTAGCATGCGGGCATTTTTGGTCCCCAGATGTCCTGTACAAGATAGCTCTAGGTCTTGAATGGATTCTTTCTGGACGGCTGGCACCTCTTAGGTGCTTCAGGGTTATTGTCTCCAGTCAGGAATGACTTGCCTGTGGTCCTTAGGAAGGTTCACAGTGGAGCAATGAACTGGGCCCAGCTCTGTCACATTCCAGTCTAAGTGCTGCAGTCATCCTACAACTATTTAAAACTTTTTCCCAGACCATTGATCTAGTTCTTTAATCGCTGTTGTGGCTTTTTGTATGACCCTGTGGCTTTTGTTGTACAGATTTGCCTAGAACCAAGGACTACTTTAAACTGCAGAATTAAGAAAGCATTTTATACCTTCTTTATTATTAAGCGCATTCAAACATCACCACCATCACTTTAATGAAGAATTTCTCTCCTGCTACTTCTTACTTGAGTAGGACATAGTACTTAATCTGTGGTACTGAGCCACAGCATCCTGCTTTCTGTCACAGAGAAAATAAAATGTCTTCTTCAGGGAAGTGAGAAAGTAGTTCATTTATCCCAGCAATAAACAGATTGTGGTTTTTAAGTATCCTGATTCCAGATAAGTATTTGTTTACATTTGTAGGTGTGCAGTCAGAACACTAGTAACTCCCAGTGGGCTTTCAGATGTGCTTCTGAGAGGCCAATCTTTTTGTGCAACCAAAATAATGAGGGAAATAAAACAGCTTTATTACTAAAGTTGACTTTGTGTGTGATAGCTTCCAGAAACACTACCCATATACTAGAGGCAATGCTACAGATTCTCCTAATGATATATTTCATGCCTTTTACCACCCATGCAGAGCGTCCACAACCAAGAAAGAGAAAGCAGGACTCCAGCCCAGCTCAGGCACTGCTGGAACAGCCGGAGCTGCGTTCCAGACACACAGCTGCATTCTTTCCCACTGACACGACCCCAGAGGCTGCAGAGACACAGGATAAAACCGAAAAAGCTTTAATTGGGCTTCTAGTATGACATCTTTATTATTGCCAGTAACTCCAATCCTTATTACTCCCATACCATTCCAAGACTGCCACCTAAGGAGCTTTTTTCTGCTTCTGAGCTTCATAATGCAGCAGTTCGAGCACACAGGCACACAGAGACTCTTCTGCTGCTCCTGTAATAGTCCAGCTCTGCCACCTACATAGAATTTGCACAGAAAGTCACAGTGTTGCCATTTTGAGTGTCCAGGACAGTCTTATCAAATGAAGAAGTAAAACAGCCTTACAACTGAACATTGTATTCAAAGTTCTAAGGCATACTTGCACCAGCTACAGCCACCCACATTTTCTTTTTTAATTTCTTCTTTTTTAATCACAGTTAATGACAGCTGTGTTCAGCTGTCACATTCCTCCATTTTCTTACTAAATAATAGTTCACATCAGCTGCTTTGTGATAAAAGTCAACAGCATCCTGGGCTGCATTAGTCAGAGCACTGCTGGAGGGTCAAGGGAATTGATCTTGCCCCTCTATGCAGCACTGGTGAGGCCATACCTGGAGTGTTGTGTCCACAAAAGAAACATGGACTTGGTGAAGCAAGTCCAGCACAGGGCCACAAAGATGACTGTGGGACTGGAGCATCTCTAATATACGGAGAGGCTAAGAGACCTGGGGTTGTTCAGCCTGGAGAAGGCTGAATGTGTATCAATACCTAATGGGAGGGAATGAAGAAGAGGGAGCTGCACTCTTCTCACTAGCATCCACTGACAATTGAAACCCATGACATTTTATCTGAACACAAGAAAACACTTTTTTTACTCTAAGGGTAGTCAAACACTGGATCAGGTTGTCCAGAGAGGTTGTGGAGCCTCCATCTGGGGAGGTATTAAAAAGTTGAATGGACAAGGTCCTGGCAAGCTTGGGGGATTGGACCAGATGATCTCAAGGGGTCACTTCCAACCTAAAAGATTCCGTTTATTACATGGATGTTGAAGGTATAGGTTATCTCCATCCTGAAGAATAATAAGAGGGCAGTAAATTTCAACGATGCCTAAATTTAACATACAATATCATAAATGTAACTAAGATATTTACTCCAAGTTAAAGCAGGAAATACAGACATGATGCTGTCAGACAATGGGGGAAAATGGGCAAACCAAACTGAAGACTTAATAAGCTATGCTACACTGAAGAAACAGGTAACAATTTTTATCATTAATGACACTAAGAATTCCACAAAGTGAGTACATCTGATACTGATAAACCAGGAAAGTAGTGTGCTGTTTATGCATGGAAAAACTGCTTCTGCCCTACAGTCCTGGATCTTCACTAGCCACTCTTCCCCACCCAGGGTTTCCCTCTGGGGTCAGTGACATTATAGCAGTATTGTGGTTTTATCCAAAGCAGTACAATTCTGTGTGCTGAAGAGGAGAAGAAGGTGGTAGTAAGGGGCTAGCCACAGCAACCTTTTATTGGCAGAATGAGTGGCTAAGTGTAACACTTCAGATGAGTTCTTTGGACGTGTGACTTTGCTCCCCCACTTATTAAGCAGAAGTGACACCCAACTTTTTTGCCGTGTCTTAGTCAAAAGTCAGAGGCAGTTCAGCACCAACAGCTTCCCCAGAGTCGCTGTGGGTGCCCCATCCCTGGAAATGCTCAGGGCCAGGTTGGGTGAGGCTCTGAGCAGCCTGGTTGGTGAGAGGTGTCCGTGTCCAGGACCCGGCGCTGGAGCAAGGTGATCTCCGGGGTCCCTCCCAACGGCCCCTCCGCGCCTACACTTCCCGTGGTGCCGCGCGGCGCGGCGCGGGCGGGGCGGGTGAGCGCAGGCGCAGTGGCGTAGCGGCGGTCGGAGCAGCCGGCAGCCATTGTCGCCGCGGCCGCACCGAGGCTCCGCACGGCCCGCAGGACTCGCCGCTCCGCGACGGTGTGTGGCGGCCCCTCCTCGGCTTGGGGGAGGCCGGGGCGGGCGCGGGGAGCCATCGGTGGGGTTCTGGCGGCCGGGCCCCGCGGTGGGGTGGGGACGGGCCGAGGTGGGGGGAGCCGCGGGCGGAGGCCGCGCTGGCGCCGCGCGGCGCCGCAGGCCCGGGCGCTCGGTGGAGCCGCGAACGGGCAGGCCTCGCGCTCCATCGGTGCCCCGCGGCGGGGAAGGCTGATCCCGGCGGGGTGGCCGGGGGCCGGCGGTGTTTGGAGGCGAGCGCAAAGCTTCGAAGAGCCGGAGGGGCCGGCGGCTCTGCGTGGGCCGGCGCCGCAGTGGCGGCGGGCCTGTGCACAGGGCCCTCCTGCCTTGGGCAGGCGGCGGGCCTGGCGCAGCCCCGGCCCATCTCGGCCGCTCGAAAGGAGGGAGGAGCAGATGGCCGGTTGCTGTGGGGCCGTGCTTCTCGACGGCTTTTCCTTATTTTGTGAGCCGCCAGCGAGCGAACTCGGTGGGATTGCGGTAGGAACAACGTGTGAAGCTCCGCGCCTTGCAAGTGGCAGTACAGATCTCGCAACGACTGTAGTCTCTGATGGCTGAGTAAATAACGCGCAGGCGAGTTGTTCGCACCTCTTTCGCCTGTCCGTGACAGTTTCAGTGGTGGTCAGTTCCACCCACCCACCCCGTATTCATTTTCTTCTGCGATTAATCTCCCCACCTTGTTTTCCTACAGCTGAAAATACTGAACAGCAGCTACGCAGTCGTTTTAGTTTTTCAAATCTGTGTTGCTCCCCAAATGAGCGCTATTGCCAGAGTGGCTCTTCTTGCCGTGTTTTAAAGCACACCGTTACGTAAGGCTGTCTTTTCTCTGCAAGGGCTTGCCTTTCCCTTAATACCCGCTGCTGGCCTTCCCAGTGTTTGCGTGGTAAGGGTGCACCAGGGAAACCGGGGTACTCCATGCTTTGTGAGGGAGGTGAACTAGCCCACTGAACTGAATTTCTGTGTGGGCATTAAAATGCACGTGTGAGCACAAAGGAGAGGATGGCTACAAAGGGCAGCGTTGTGGAGGAAGCACAAAACTTTCCACATGAAAGTGATTAAATAAATAGCCATCACCTCAGGTCGTGGTTTGGGGATGTCTGAGGCGAGTCTGAGTGCTGTCACAGTTCAACCCCTTGCCCCATAAAAAGCCCAGTACCCAGTTTTCCAAAATTTTGGCACTTCTCACATGGCACAGCGAGTCTGAGTAAAGAAACTAATCAAAAGAGACCTAATGGGTGTTCGTTAAATCGCACTAATTCAAAATACTGTATCCAAATTGACTGGAATTATTTTCACAGCTAATGTGATATGTTGTCTGTTTATTCTGCCTGCTTTACAGCCCAGTATTGTAAGGCAAAATCACATAATATTTTCATTCTGTACAGTTTGGATTATTTGTTTATTGTATGACAGCAAGCTCACTGAGTGAGCCAAATAATATTTTCCAGTTACAAGAACTTAAAAAATTTCTAAATCACATAAACCGAAAAAGTGACACCTCAGGGTAAGCAATGGAGTTTTCATAAAGTGTCTCAAATTATGTATCCTTGATCAGTAGATAGTTTTGAAAATACGAATATCCAAAATAGCGATTTTTTAAATTTTTGCTGTTGTTGAAATCTCATAATGAAAAAATGTTTTTTCAGAACCTGGCAGACTGTTAAAATAAGGTATTTATGGTTACTGGAAATGGAAACAATTTGATGATGACCGTTTATCTCTTTTATGCTAATACAGCTTTTATTGCAGCAGTTCTTCCAGGTCAAAGCAAAATTTTTATGTTTCAATGTTTAGCATAACAGTTTTGTTCTTTTTTTTTTTTTTCAACTGCTGCTAGCCCAATAATTTAATCTTTGAGGTTATAGATTAGGGTTTTCTTTCATGCTTTGTGATACAAAAATCTTAGTAGTCTGACAGCAAACAAAAATGTTATTTCAGGTATAAGAAGTCGTTAAGTTACATGCTTAAAAAGGAGAAAATGGGGAGTTCTGTGTGGGTTCTAGCAGAAGTCAGCAAGACAGGATTTTTTCACTTCTCTTGATATAGAGAATTGGGTTTTTAACATATACCTGGAGGACAGTAAAATCAAATCCTATTAAACTAAGATTTCTGAGATGTAAAAGTGATCTTAATGACCCTATTTTAAGTTTGTTAATCTGATAAACAGTGCTGTTTTCTTTCTTAGCATCAACTTTAAGATGAGTGGCTGCCGTGTCTTTGTTGGACACTTGAGCTCACGTGCTCGTGAACGGGATGTGGAGAAATTCTTCAAAGGATATGGTCGCATACGAGAAATCCATCTAAAAAATGGATTTGGATTTGTGGTAAGTAATAACCTTGTTTTCCGTCCTCTTGCTTGTAGATACTAACCTTGCTAGGCTGATGTCAAGGAAGGGAAGATGATTAAAAGAATAATAGTTGCAATTGGAAATGGAAAATATTAATATACATTTCAGACCGCTTTTCAGAATTTGGGATTACAGTCCAAGTTTTGCTCAAAGTCTTGGTAATATTCTAGCTTCATTAAATACATTGTTTGATCAAAGGCTTTCATGGATTTAAAATTTATCTCTCATTTCTGAAGACTGTATAAATATCCTGTTATGGCAGTGCAAAATTTTACAGAGTCCTCATCTGGAGAAAAGCTTATACAGAACCACTTATGTTCCTCTCTCACTCCTTATAAGCTGTCTTATAACAAGTCTGCTTGCTCGTATCTCTAAATCACGGCCTGACATAAAACCAGAGTCGTTGGCTAAAACAACAGGTATAACAGGTGCTTGCTGGTGGACTACAGCAGCACAGCTTTTGACTCTTGTAGCTGAAGTTAGTCACATTCACCATCAATACATGTTAACAGGGCCTATGTGTCTGTCACACTGTTGAATGAAATAGATGGTTCATTGGATTTCAGTTTCCTGGCACTGCTTTCCAGAGCTCTATGCTCCTAAACTGTTGTCCAAATTTTGTGGTTCTGCGGGTTCCCAAATTGACTCAGGATCAGCCCATCTCTTAAATATTACCTCCTGAGAACTGAGAATTAGCTGTTCTGCAGCACTGAGTTCAAACTGGAAAGGGTGATACTGCCCTCACACTTTGGCAGGTTTACATGCCGTTCTTTCTACCAAGATCAGTCCCTTGAGTGAAGTTATAGGAAAAGAAAAAAAACCAGGCTTTGCCTACTTTAGCTTTGTATGAGTATTGTTCCTTAATGCCTACACATGCTGGTTCCTGGTTGCCCTGCAGTATGACCTACTTCTTGTTGACTGGCAGTAGGTAAATATGTGTCTCTTAAAGTCCGGAGGTAAATGGCTGATCTAGACGTGAGCCTGGGTTTATTTAGAGTGCTTTTTCCAATTGCCGCTATTTCTCAATCCCCTTTCCCTGAGTGTTGCTCTTCTCTTCTTGGGCAGGGCTGTTGACTCATTCAGGAACAACTTCTGTTCAACTCCTGTAAGCGAGTCAGTCAGTCCTCCCTCCTCTCTTCTCTGGTTCCCAGGCAGAACCATTTTCCTTTCAAAGCTCACTAATAAGATTGAATAATTGTCTCATAAATTTATCTAAAAATTTTAATTGTTCTCAGGATAAAATTTTTTTTCCTTTCAACTGAAGAAACCTTTCCCCCCCCTCCCCATCATCCCCCCGTCACCCCCCCATCCTCCCCCCCTGGTCATCCCATCACTCTGCACCCACATGAGGAAATCATTTCTGTTGTCAATGTAACTGTGTTTTAGGTTTTGGAAGATTCTGACTGGATCCCCTTGGAGGTGCCCTTTCTTCAGGCTGAACAAACACAGCTCTCTCAACCTTTTTTTTGTTCTCCAACCTTCTGATCAGTGTTGGTGGCCCTCTGCTAGCCTCATTCCAATTTTTCAATGTCTTATATGAGCTGGAGGGACCAAAACTGGACACAGTGTTCCAGGTGTGGCCTAACAAATGCCAAGTAGGGTGGGATAACTGGATCCCCTGGTCTGCTGCTTGTGCTCCTACTTATGCAGCCCAGGATGAGATTTGCTTTCATTGTAGCAAGGCCACACTGCTGACTCATGCTTAGCTGACTCTCCACAAGGATTTCCATGTCCTTTTCGGCAGAGCTACACTCCAGCCACTCAACCCCCAGCCTGTTCTGCTCCTAGGACTATTTTAACTCAGGTGCAGCACTTCACGTTTATATTTTGTTAAAACTTGTGATTCTTGTTTGCCTTACCTTTCAGCCTATCAAGGTCTTTCTGTGGGATGGTTTTTCCTTCTGGTATATCTGTTTCTCCTCCCACTTTGGTGTCAGGCACAAAATTGGTGAGGGTGCACTTGATCCTGTCATCCGTCTAATTTATAAACACATTGAAGGCATCATTTGTGGCACTTCCCTTGCCATGTTTTTGCCTGTTCATCTGGGTTTGGTTATTTAAGATCTGTGTTTATAGAGCCAGTCACAAAACCAAGTGAACATTGTTGTAGTGTTAAAAGCATGTTTCATTGTGCTTGATTGAAATCATTGCTTGTTCTGTGAAACTTATTATATCTACTTAAATTTTGTAGATTTCAGGGTGTAATGTTTTTAAACTTCAGATCATAAAGCTAGATAGACTTGAAGACATTCAGTTTGTTAGAAACTAGCTGAAATAATGGGAGTTGTAGGTGCTGACTATTGATACTCTTAAATGCTAGGCCTAAATTTTCTCAAGATAATCTTTGCAGCATCATGCGAAGATGTGTGATGTTTCACTTGGTAGTGAAACAGATTTGAGTACAGAATGGGGAAGATTGATTAAGCCAGTATTGCTTCTGAAAAGCAGTTTACGGTTATGCAAACACTTTCTTGAGAAACTTCTTCTCTGTTGTTCGTTGCTCACAAGCTGCAGTTCCACTATTTTTTCTCTCCGTCTACGCTTGCTTCAAGCAGTCCCTACCCAGCTGCTTGTTCTCTCTGCTTTATTTCTTTCCTTTGTCCCCTTGCCTCACATGGCGTTCCTGCAGTTGTACAACCACATAATGAACCTACCTGGGGAGCTGATCTGTTTGAAAAACAACACTGTCTTTTTCACCCCACCTCCTGCACAAAGTGTGCTATTTTTCATCTGGGTAGGTTTCTTGACCTAGTTTCCTGCAGAGCTGTACAAATAGCTTTGGCATGAACCAGTGGGCTGGATAGTGGGCAGAGGCTACTCAGGCTGACTAAAGCAGCATTTCTGCCAAAAGCGAAGTGAGAGATTCTGTTGGAACACTATATGGAATTATGCATGTTATAGCTAATCTGGACCTGCAGGTGGCCAGTGCTGAAGACGGGCTTATGTTTCATACTCTTCTTACAAGGGCACCTTTTTGCCCAGCTAGTGAGCTGAATTCACTCAGAAAAAAATTAGAAGGGCTTTTTTTCTGGTTTACTCTTTCTTTACCAATTCAGTAAGAACTGAATTAGCCCCAGAACTCTTAAGAGGATTTTGGGAGTGCACAAATCTCCTGCTTTTGTTTGCAGTTGATCAGCTCATGTTATTATGTAGGATTTCCCTGTATATAGGGCTGTGTTTTAAACTGTATGCCTTGAAATAATTCTCTCCACCTCTCCCCAAAAGTATTTTAGATACATCTGTAGTAAACCAGGTCATTTAATTAATTTATTTTATAGAGGTCCTGCAAATAGTTATACTGAAACAACTGAGAGAGGCAAAAGGAGTTTGTGGGGTGGAAGGAGAAGAAAGGGTTGTGAATAGGAACACCTTTGCTTTTCAGTCATAAATGTACTATGAATTCACTTTCTTGTTCAAAGTTCTGGGTGATACTTGCTGCAGAAATCTAAAATTTATAAAGAACACATACTAGTATTTGCATATAACGTGAGGGAAAAGATTTTTTTATTCCTATTTTCTTTCTAGGAATTTGAAGACCACAGGGATGCTGATGATGCAATTTATGAACTAAATGGTAAAGAGTTGTGCGATGAAAGGTAAGCGTGATATAATTTCCCTTAGGAACAGAAAAAGTGCTTTGCATCCAAATGCAGTGTATTATCTTGTGCTCTGATGCCCATTTCTTTTGGCTCTGTGGTGGGATACGTTAAAGACATTCATGGTGATTCAGGCTATAGTCTTCTGTAAGACAGAGATTAGTTTGGGACTGGAGGAAGAGTGGTTTGGAGCAGGGCTGACTGTTTTCTCTACTTGCACTTAGTTCTCTTTCAAAGCTAACTCAGGGTCTTGTTATTAGAAGAAATATTAGTAAGAGGGAATTAAACTTATTTGTTATTTATCTGTCTGTTGACCAGAAAATAAGATGATAAACCTGTCATCATTTGGAGCGTTGCCCTTCAGTTTGCAGCAATGGGGACTATGGTCATTGTATGTTACTGTAATTCTTATTATGATTGTGGAAGCTGGATTTTAGGTCATTAGGTTTTTGTTACTTATTTTGGTACTCTTTTGTCTCTGTGGTTATTCTTGGGCTCTAGTTAAGCAAATTCAGGTGTATCAGTCTAAATTACAGACCTGTGACAATTTTCATGAAAAGTCTGAGGGATATGAATGAGAAAAGAGAAACCCACTGGTCTGGCTCTTTAAGAAATGCCAGTGATTTTGTTATAAATCATTCTTTGCACGGGCAAGATAATTCCTGTTTGTGCACATGTGCTTCCAGTTGTGAAAGATTTTTAAGTCAGTGTCAAATACTTGAAGTTCGTTGGTTTATTTTTTCATGTGCTGTTTCATTTTGTTCCTGTCATAAGGGTCACAATTGAGCATGCTCGAGCCCGAAGAGGAAGGGGGAGATTCTCACAACGGTTCAGTTACTATCAGTCTCAGAGTGGATCTAGGTAGGTGGTCTGGACTCTTTTTCCTCCCAGCACAGCAATTGAAGAACTGGAGTGAAAAATTGTTTTCTTCTTGTGATTTAGGGATCCAGCACTGCTCTTGTATAGCTTCACAAATACGTTCTCAAACTGTGTAGGTCCATTACTATTATTTGCCTTCTCTGTCTGAGTGTGGATTTTAAAGCTGTTTAACTGTCTCACAGAGGTTCACAAACGTATTATGAAATGCTCCTTTGCCATATTGTAGGCACTACGTTGGTCTTGCTTCCTACCATCATGTAAATTGTGTGAAGGAGTATTGTTGCAGTTGTAATGGCTGTTTTTAACACTAAGTCAAGAAAAATGCCAGACTTAGCATCTCGAAGCTTTTGTCATCAAACTGAGCTTACATGCTAAGTAGAATTATTGTAGAGCAACAGTTCAAGGTACTTACTGTCTAACCAAGCTTTCACATTTCCAGTTGTATGGTTATCAAAATGCTTAGGTCAGCACAGGCTAGAAAAGGAGCAGTGCTAGGGCACAAGATACTAACACGTGCAGAAGTGTTTAGATACCAGTTGAGTAAGTTTGCTGACCAAGCAGGTGCCTTACTAAAGGAGAATCTCTGTCAAGGGATGGAATCTGAAAAACAGGACATAGCTCTTCTCTAGAATACCTCTAGTGGACGCGCAGTATTTGTGGAGTTGTTCATTTTCAATGATTTGAGCCAGTGCTGAACCTTACACCAACTTGCAGTGAAAGTTCTGCAGATTTGAATATATTCCACCACACAACTAGTCATTACATCTTTGCACTTTATATCTGCCTGTGTGAAGTAAAAACGTATGGAAAAGTTTGCTCTGTAGAAACATTTATAGCTGTGGCCTATGCAGAATAGAGATTGAAAGAAAGACAAAGATATAATGGATAGAAACCTTTGTTTCAAAGTCAGAATTGCTGCCAGTTACAAACCAGTGTCTAGAACATCTGATTTGCATATGAAAGTATGCTAATTAGATCGTTTTTTCTTAGTGGCAGTAACCTTGATGGGGTATGATTGGTCTGAGGTCCAGGCTAAAAGTGGACTTGTAAAGTAAGAAGTGTGATTTAAGGTTGTGGGCATCTGACGCTATAGTCAGTTCATGATGTCAGACTGCCAGTGCCGGACAGGAAGAGACTGTGGTTTGCTATAAAGGAAAAATGAGACAGCCTGCCAGTTTTGTGACTCTGGGACCTGTTTAAATACCTGGAAGATACGGATGTTCTGAAAAAAATTGGGACACTTTGAGGTATGCACTGAAATGAAATTGCCTGTGATTCAGTGTATAAATCAATATGCACAATTTAGGATTGTGTTTCTGTAGGAGGAGAAGATGAGAATAATTTTCTCTAAGGTCAGTGCTCTCGATTCTTGAATCTTTTTTCTAGTAAAACCAAGTAGTGTCATTGTTAGAATCCTGCATTACTTACCAAAAGACTGGCATACCTTTTTCCGTAATTCTCAAATCTCTTTCTATTCAGAATTACTAGGATTGGGAGCAGAAAAGACTTGCAAGGGTATTCTTTTCAGATTTACATTCTTTCCAGATGTTTTACTATCCTGTATGAATATTTTCAAGCCACATTTTCATTTTTGAGAGGGTCTTTAATTTTTTGTTAAATTGAAAACATCAGCTTTCATTCAGGAACTGTAAACTGCCATAGTTATTTCAGGACAACCAGTTCATTAACTTTCATTTTACTGAAATAGGAATATTTCTATAAAAAAAAAACCCTAATATAGATCATGGTGGTATTTAAAAATATTAACAAGTTATTTGGAATTTAGAAGCATGAACTAAAATGCCTTTGAATTGTGCCTTCTAGCTCCCTGACCTGAAGCAGAATGGAACAGCATAAAAAAAGATAGAAAAAAAGATTGTCTTTTCCATAAGTATAAACCAAGCAGGTCAAATACCAAAATTGAACTAAATCTCTTTATATTATTTTCATTCTACCAGACATTTATTTTGGTGTATCTAGAAAAAAAATGGCAACTATATTGACTGCCTTGGTAAAAAGTTCATCTAAATTCTTTTTAATCCCCATGTAGCAGCTTGCTTCTAGTAGTGGAGACTTAAATATGTTCTTGACTGGGGAGAAGTCTGCAGTCCAGCAACCAGGAAATTACTTCAATCTTACAGTAAACTGTAGAAAATGTCAGATTTCTTAAGTTCAAAATTCCTTACACTGGAGAATTTTTTTCTTTTTCTTCCTTTGAATTCTTCCAGCCGATATGGACCTCCTGTTCGTACCGAACACAGGATCATTGTTGAAAACCTTTCCTCCCGTATCAGCTGGCAGGTGAGTTAGCATCTTATCTTTTTTTCACACCTTATTTTACTACCCTATAAGTAGACTACTTTCAGCCTAATTTCTTAATAAAGCCATCATAAATATTTAATGTGAACAAAAAGCTTCAGTGATTGCTAAAAATTAGCATTCCAACACTTGAAGAAGTCTTTTGTTTCATAGCTGTACAAATAGCTATATAACTAGATTTTGTAGTTGGGAAATGATTCTCCCTTACTTGTGTTTACCAACTAATAAAACTTTTAAAGGCTCTAGATTGTTTCTAAAATACTGAAGCATAACATTTATTCAAATGTCATATCATCCTTTTGTATTGTTACACCTGGAAGTGCATGCCTTTGTTTTGAGTGAAATTTACGGTCATTTCATATGGTTTGCAAAAGACTTTTGTGACCTGATGCATGATTGAGAAGTCTGGTAATACATTGTTATAATGGAGGGAATTTTAAGAGAGCTACTGTATCAAGTATGCTTACTGTAGATATTTTTTAAAAAAAACCCCAGACTTTCAGTACTTGTCATGTGAAGATTTCTTACCACCTTTCATTTTTGTTTTTTTTCACCCTTTGCTAATGTTTTGCTAATATCTAGCTGGCTTTTAACAGAATAGCCCTATAATCAATTCCTTTAGTTGTGTTCTGCGTAGTATACAGTCTATATAGAAAGTTCACTTTTTAAGGGCATAGCAACAGATGCTATTTATGAAAGGTGAGTGAATAGTGGAGTTTAGTCTTGCTCTTTAAGCTTTATTCATTAATCAATATTCAAAGAATATAAAGAGACTTTAATTAATGTACTGAAAGATGCAGTAGATGATGTTGAATGTTCAAAGCCTCAGTCTTGAAGCTACTTCCCCGCGAGGAGGCTGCTCAGCTTGCCTGGAGCTCTGCTGATGTGTTTCATAAGAGTTTGGGTGCAGTCCATGCAGATAACCAGTTGAACTAATTTTGTCTATCTTCTGCATCACAGGTTCAAAGGGTTCATAATTGTACAGTTGTGTTAATTATTGAATAGCTAAAAAAAAAAACTGAGTTGATGTGATGAGCAAGTGGATTTAATCTAAATATCTTCTGGGTATGCTACGCGGTTACATTTATGAAGAGATTGTCACTTGGAAACGACAGTAGGGACCAGAGAAGTAAGCTATAGTGGAGTGTCAAGGAGAATAAATCGTGTTTAGTGTTAAATTTGTAAGTTGAAAAAAAAATTAGCATTTCCTTAAGTTTCTTTTACTTGTGAATATTTATAATGGCTTTATGTGTACTTACATCTTAATTTGAAGCCTATCCAATTCAGATTTCATACTGGTGAATCTTAAGTATTCTAATTAAATGTTTTAATGACTTAAATATATGATAAGTTAGCATAAGAAACTTGACTTCTTGATATTTGCCTAAATAGACATCATTTGAAGCTAACAACCACATGTAAGCTGCATTTAGTTTTGAAGCTGTACTACTTTGATACTGACTATAGTGTTTTAACTTCTAACTATGCTACTTACACAACAGGTTAAAATAGCTAATGCATTAACAGTAGTGGCATTATTCTTCCCTTCTAATCCTTCAGCTGCTAGGAAGCACAGTTGGTATAGAACCTTGCTTTAAAACTTATGCACCTGATTTCATCTTTGGTGTGTCCAGATCCCCATGCTTTGAGAACATCTGTCTCCTTTAGAAGTTATTATGTTGGGATATAAAAGACAAAAACAAAAACAAAAAACAAACAACCAAGCCACAAAATTGTTAATAGATAATCTCATCTCTAAGTAGTAGACAAACTGTTAGAATTCTCCTACTTTAACGAACATATTTTTCTGCATGTTCAGAGCTTTCCAACCACCCTCATTAGTTCTTCAGTATCTGTGAATTTTCAAACAGTTGAGAAAAGTAGGTCTGTTTTACATCAAGATGTATTTTTTAATCGGTGTTTGTTCTATTTATGGTTGTCCTACACTTTAGATTTTTTTGCTGTGAAGGACAACAGGGTTTTCTTGTGCTGTTTAAAGTGAATCAGAACAGTAAACTTAGGATAAAATTTGGTTGTTCCACTGGTTAAGTAAAACTAGATAACTTCAAAACAATCCTCTTAATAACAGAACGTCGAGCTTTTATAACACATGCACACTTACCCTGTTTTGAGCAATAATGCCAGCATCTTAATCACGTTGTCATTGCTATTACAAAAGATACTTCATGTTGATGATTCTTAGGATTCAGCATATAGTGCGGCAAGACTGGCAGCCTCAATTTTAAAGCCTAAAGTTATTGAATTAGGAAATAATTATGTAGATTAACAGTTTAAATTTCATTTTGACTTACCAGTCCTGGTCTGGTTAAACCCTCATTGACTTGAGCAGAGCCAAAATCTCTAAACTGAGGTAAACATACGGACATTGGAAGTGTTGTTTTTAATGGTACTATAGGGCCTATTTTTCATTGCTATTTCTTTGTGTTAAGTAAGACCTGTGAAACAAGAAAAATTACTACTTTGCATATGCCAGTTTTTAACAAAACTATTGAATTTTAATTAAAATACTAGATAAAATTAAGCTTTCTCATATTCTGTGGCAAATGTTCTAAAGTTTTTCTTGGCTTTTTGTTTTGTAGTCTTTTCTTCCTTAAGCATATTTCTAACCAAGTGCATTTTGAACCTCTTCTAACAACCTTGATTTGGGTAACCTTCATTTTTCTTGTGTGGAGGAAAAAGAACCAAAGATTTGGGGGTTTTCTAGTGGCTGAAATTCTAGGGTTTGGCCTGTTCTGAATTTTCCTTTTGGTTCCTATGACACTCCTGTTTTTTGGCGATCTAGATCTTGGTTTGCCTGGGTTTGATCTCGATTGGCTAGCACAGATCATCCTCGGGTTCTTTAGCCACTTCTGGAGACTGGAGACTATGTCCAGTGCTTTCAGGGCCTCTGGTACCTCCGTGAAGCATATTGCTATGAGCCATCACTCTGCCTTTCTCATGTAAGAGAGTTCCTCTTGGCCAGCTAGGTATTGGACAAGCAACTCTTTGCTTAAGGTACCTTCTTATATCACCTGCCACTTGTGGCGTTTTGCGGTAAGTAGTCTGGGATTATAAAATACCAGATACTGTTTGGTAAAAGTGCTGCCTTAACTTATACAGATGTTTAGCTTTTTTGTGACCTTTTGCATTATTTGTTTGTGCTTTATCTATTACTAAGCAAGTAATTTTACTGTTTCTGCGTGTTTCGCCTCTGTTAAGTTTAATACGAGGATTCTATTGACGTGACACTGTAGTGTGACAGATATTCAAGTGAAACTTAAGAAAAAACATTCCCTTTGGAAAATTTTTGATCATATAGTAATTACACGGTTTTGCTTTTAATTTTATTGGGAAGTTGGGGGAGGTGAGCATATAGGATGAATTTGTCTACATATATTGGATTGTCATTTAATTGGGGTGTTAGTTATGAAAATCTGCATTTATACTATGGTGCTTCTCATCTCTTATTGTTCTGATTTCAGTGCACATGTTGGTATTTTAAGTATTGCACTGTGTTTTCATAACACCTGTTTTTGGGATGCAGGATTATCTTAAAAGCAGTGTTTTATTCACTGTAGTTGTAAAATGAGGGCTCTTTTCTAAATGCAGCTGCTATTACAGTTTCAAAAACATTTTTTAAATTATATGTATATTTTTATACATATAAATTGAAAAGCATTAAGCAGTTTTAGCAGAGAAAGCTTTAGGGGAGTATTACTGGTAGCTGACTCATTTGTGTCATGTTTAAGACTAAAATGTTAACTTTTGCTGCAGGACTTGAAAGATGTTATGAGAAAGGCAGGGGAGGTCACCTATGTGGATGCTCACAGAAACAACAGGAATGAAGGGTAAGTTCACTTTGTGTCTAAATCTGTATAACCGAAACTGCTAAGGGCACAGTTATTCTTGTGATATAAAAGAAATGAAATATAAATCTATGTTGTGGCTTAGATGCTGAAATTTGTCCAGTTAAAAAAAACAAAACAACACAAAAAACAATCAGTCAGAAAGTAGGAGTTCAGTATTGAACTCAAGTCTCCATACTCTACCATGAAAACAATGTGTGAAAGCAGAAAGGAAAGGGAGAATACTTTTCAACAGTTAAATTAAGCTGTCTTTAACTTACTTTTATATAATCACTTATGAGTTGACTCCTGAGGCTAAAATACCTCCTGTCTGTGCCTGGTTTGCACTGCTTCAATAGTCAAATGAACATAACCAACCTCCACAGAGAACAGCTACTTGCCTGCTCTCCATTCCTGATTCTGCAGACTACAAAAGTACAAAGACTGAATATTTTGTATTCACTGTTAAAAATTCTTAAATAGGGCAGGAGAATCTGCAAGTTTATTTTGTTTCTTGGACAGCTTTGGAATGCAGTTTAGTGGAGGACTGAAAGATACTTCCTCAGCTGGTGCAGGTTTGTGTAGCTTCTTGCATTGTCTCTCATTGCAGATGAGAGTTCTGGTAATGTTAAAAGTATAGATGTGAAAGGTATAGGTGGCTAGTACTGTTAGTGTAATATTTTGCTGTTAACCAAGTTAAAAGTTCGTTTTCAGAAGATAAAACATCAAGCCATGAATCAACAGATTGAAAAAGGGCCAGACGTGTTATCCTTTTTCGATTTCTCTGAAACTTTTTTTTTCATGATGCTAAACAGGGTTGTGGAGTTTGCATCTTACAGTGACATGAAGAGTGCACTGGAAAAATTGGATGGCACTGAGCTGAATGGACGCAGAATTAAACTGACTGAAGACCACAGAAGGCATAGGTATGTCACCTGACCTGATAAAATTCTGTTGAGGGCAGGGATTTGGGTAGTATTGATGCCAAAGTTTTATTATCTAATTTTTTTGTCCCCAAGCTAAATATCACTGCACAGAACCACTTTCTAGCAATGTAAACAGATTAAGATAAGAAGTAACTTGCTGAAACAAGGTAAATAGAACACTTTTGGATGAGAGTAAGATTTTTTTTGTAAGACAAAATGTGATATTATAATGAAAGAACTTCTAAAAAGCTATACATTTTTGTATTGAAAACCTTTAATTTAATGGAAAGTTGTTTCACAGTCCTGTGAAATGTTGATAAATAGTTCTTAAGGCCAGCTTTTTTGTGACAATAAAAGAAAAACAATTAGCTTGCTTGCATTATTCCTAAAGCAGTTCTGCCACTTAGTCATTAAAAAAACATGTTGGCTGAGCTTTTTAATTGTCTTTCTTAAAAATAAATCCATTTCTTTCCATGAAAAAAGGGATGCATTACTAATTAAGGTGTTAAACTTTTAGGCATTAAAGTGTGCTGGTGTTCCACACCTTTAGAGACTTTTTTAGCATCTAGAAAGAAACTTACTAATTTTCATGGGCATTTCTAGAGAGAATAAATACCACAGGTATGAAGTTTCATTTCTGTGTTTTTCTTGATAAATGCCTAAAAATTGGTTTGTCTCCTTCTGGCAGGAGCTGGGGGGAGGCATCTTTTATTCAGCAGTTCATATTTTGCCAAACCAGAAGAGAATGTTAAGGCCAGCAGTTCCGGATAGCCTTGACCTAAGATACTGTCATGATGGAGCATAACAGAAATCTAGCAGCACTCTGCAATAACTGAATGCTGTGAATAGTGCATTCAGATGTTCAGATTGATGTGCCGTGCACGCCAAGTAGTTGAGAATTTTAATTGATTACTTTAAATTTAGTAGGAGTCGAGACTACAGCTTTTAATTGTGTTTCTCTAGAAGCAGATCTCGATCAAGGAGTTACTCAAGATCTCGCAGCAGGTCCAGGTCTACAGGATCTTCCAGATCAGACAGCCGGTCCAGGTCCAGGTCAAGATCAAGGTCCAGGTCCAGGTCTCGCTCTCGATCCCGATCTCGCTCTCGATCTCGCTCTCGTTCTCGCAGCCGTACTCCTAAAAAGAGTTACTCCCACAAAAGCCACCGCTCCAGCTTGATAGCTTCTTCCCCATCTCCTTCTTCTTCTAAAAGAAAATCTCGTTCTAGGTCGAGCTCTGCTCATAGCCGTAGTTAACCTGCTCTAAGAGATGTATTAAAGCATTTAATTTGATTCAAGTTTCTCGAAGACTTGAGACAAATTATATATGAGAACTGGGAGGGGAAGAGTTAACATGATGAAAGGGTGACCTCCTCTTACATTGCCAAAGTGCCTGTCATCAAATAGGCCATCTCTGTGAGGAGGGGCTGGCTGTCAGCTTTCTTCTTTCAGTGAAGTCTGGAGTGGGAAGTCTTTTTTATTTTTTTCCCTGCTATTAGTAAACATTTCTATCATAGGTATATTATGTACACATAATGCTGAGGTAATGGGATGAGACAATACGCTGCTTTCTCCCTATCTTGCCCCCACTTTCCCCTCCACCTCCAAGGCCTTTGACTTCCAAAATACTATGTTAGCTTTTGTCCTTGGTATTAAGTCCGAGAACAGGAAGTATAGATTTTAATCCTTTAAGGTTCTGTGGCTACTTTTCTGTGCGAGAATGAATGGACCAGATGAAATTAGTTTAGAGTTCCCTTTTTTCCCTGTTGCTTGGCTTAACAGGCTGTTTTAAGTTCCAGCTTTACATGACGTTGACAATATGCTTAATTTGCAACAGACTTTCAGGAATACACATTGTTTAGTTGAATATTGCTCATTTGGATAGTGAATCAATACAATGTTAAGCAGTAATGAAAGCTGGAATTTTCTGTTAAAATGAAACATACCATCCAAATGTCAGGATTATTGAGAATCCATTATAATAATTTTACAGTCATTCACTAGTATGTGGTATTGTATGTATAGGCCTTATTTGACAGGTGATTCCATAAAACTGCACAGAAATGTCAATATGCATGTCCATGTTTTTGATGTTTATAAGAGTGACATAGCTTTCATACCCAGAAGTGTGATACTGAATAACATGTGTATGACTAGCAATAGTCTTGATGGAAAGGAAGGTTATTTTAGTAATGAGAGCAGCAAAAAATATCCCAGGAAAAGTGTAGTCAAATCTCCTGAATGCACAGTTGTTTTGATTAATAGAAATTTCCACTGCAAATACTGTTCGTTCTTAAAATTTGGAATTAGGTACTTTTTTTTAACTTCTGTATCGTTAAAGAAGGGAAACGTTTTTGGAAAAAAATATGTAAATTAATCCCAAAGTCTTACATGTGTTTAAATGTACCATTCCTAATAAAATCAAACCTTTTTCTGGCTTACTTTGCAGTTTCATTTAATAGTGTTTGTTTACTTCATAAAATCTTTCTAACATGATCACAGAGAAATTTATCTGAAGGTATACCTGTATGGAAGCAAGCGAAATGTAAACTAGAAACAAGTTATGACATGTAAGTAAATGAGATCTGACTAACAGGACAGGATAGGATTTTACCGTCATGGCCAGCAGTGGCTGTTTGAATGGATGGCACAATATTCTTTCCTTGCAGACAGGTTTGTGTGATACCCTCTGTTCCACCAGTTCAGCAGAGGAATCAACAACCAGGTGGCCGTAAGTGTTGGAATCTTTCTGTAGGTAAACTCATTTGGTAAAATTTTGAAATACTGTACTAGAGATTCTTATTATAAATATGCACACAACTTCTGTGCATATAAGGCTTCAAGGTTGATACCCTTTATAGAGCCAAGTTACTGGTGACCCTGCCCATAGGAGGAGTGTTGGAACCAGTTGACCTTTAAGGTCCCTTCCAACCCAAACCATTCTGTGATTCTTTGCATGTTTGACATGATGTGATTTGAATATTCTAGCAGTTCAGAAGGAACACTAGACAGAAATCACTTTGCAGTGGAATCTTACTAGATATGACTGTTGGGAAAGCTAGAGTATGCTCATCTGTGTTGAATGTCAGTGTTGGTTTTGGTAATTTTGTTAGGCTACCAAAAAAATTCCCCAAAATGTCCACTGCCTCACCTAGTACCTTTGAGATTGGCAAGTCCAACGTCAGAGGCCTTCAGTGCTTACCTCGCATATTGTTAAAATGTAGAGCAAATGTAGATCTTTATTAATTCTTTCTTGTACAACATTATTTCCCTTCCATAAGTTTCCATTGATTCAGTCAGCAGTGGCAACAGTAAGATGAATATAGACCTATGAACCAGCCTCCCCTTCTCTCCCCTAACACCTTGAGGTTATAAGCAAGTTTAGCATCATCATCATGATTGCAACCATAAATACACACAGCTTATTTCTGAACCTAAGGCCCAGTCTGCCCATAGATTTGTGTTGCTATTAATAATGGTTAGAAGTGGGTTTTTTAAACTATACGACTGAACTGATAGTGGTTTAGTGCAGGAACACCTATGACAGTATTTATTTTCTGTGCTGGCACAGTAGTGATTTAAACATCTTTGCCAGCACAGCAGCATCTAAGTTAACTGTAGTGCTGGTTTCTAAATGTAGCAACAGGTAACTAAGGGCTGCAGATTGTAGGGTGGTGTTACCGAAGCAATGTGACACAGTGGAAACTGACCTCACTAATTTTTTTTTATGTTTTTAAGGTGGCAAGCAGTGGCTCTTTGTTCCCCTAAGATACATAAAGGTGTTTAGGTGAGGAAAAGGCAAGTTTTTGAAATACTAAGAATATTAGAGGTTAACTTTGCAGCTTTCTCAATATTTATTTGAAAGGCAGGGATAGGAATCTTCAGCTAAAACCAGTTTTCTTAAAGGAAAGGTTGAGTCCCTGGTTACTCGACTCTTAGTTGTTCCTTTTGGTGTATTAATTTTGGTGCCTGGAGAAATAATGGATTTCGAAGCCCCAATTTTTATTTATTGTGTATGTGACTTCCATGACTTTTTCTGTATCAAAAAAAGCCTAAGTCCTTAAAAAAATATACATGGGGAGAAGGTGGACCAGTGGTCTGATGTCACGCACTCCCCCTTTCCTGCTGTGTCACCACCAGACTTGTTTTTTCTTAAAAAGGACAAGCTATGAATAGCAAATGGGATTTTTTTTTTCTTTTAGGAAAAAAAAATAACAAAAACACAACTCAAACCTCAGGACTCATATCGGGAAGTCTTAACAATTTTGCTCAGATTTCAGAGCAGCCTAGCCCTGTTTGGCACGTGGTAGAGTTGGAAATGAAAACTACATTTTTCATTGGGGAGTAAAGTTTCAACCTTATCTGACATGTAAAATGAGCTACGACTGTGTACACTTAATGAATTGCTTTAATGAAGGGTAATTCATGGTACCACTCTAAGCTGGTCATGTTTGACCTCAGCCTGGGCCAAACCCAGTCTGGAATTTGCGGTTTTGCAGCATATGGGTTAGTGCAGAGGGGTTAAATTAAAAGGACAGTTCAGCAACCTGAATAAAATATTTATTTGGTGGTCTGCAAGCTAAGAATACAGTCTTGAGAGGAAAGAAGAGGGACTGGGATGGATAGAAGCCATGAAGGGAAAAAACAGGGAGTTTTGAGTTTTGACAGGTGGCAGTTTCAGTGTCAAGACGAGACCACAGACAGGAATACAACCTTCATACTCATCAACAGTTCAAATTTAGAGGTTTCCTCCAGCACATGACCCTGAGATAAATTGAGATAAGTGCTTGTTGGTTTTTCTTAAAAATATTCGATGTTCTGCTGAAGAGCAAAAAGGTCTAAAGAAAACTGAAGTTGTTCCTGTGAGAAGATGGTACCTATAAGTCAAGTAGACAACTTGATCAGTAGACACAGACTTGCTTGGTAGAATTTTGGGGACACAATGTAGTATGAAACTTGTCTGGAATGTCCTGGTTTCACCCCTGCTGGCAAATAAAGCACCACACAGCCGGTCACTCACTGCCCCCCACAGTGGGACAGGGGGGAGAATCAGAAGAGTAAAAGTGTCAAAACTCGTGGGTTGAGATAAAGACAGTTTAATGGGATAGAAATGGAAGAAAATAATTATAATAATGATGAAAGAATAAGAATACAAAACCATGATGCACAATGCAGTTGTTTACCACCCACTAACCAATGCCTGGTCAGTTCCCAAGCGACAGCCCCTGGTCACTTTCCCAACAGTTTATATACTACAGGATATCCCTTTGGTCAGTTGGGGTCAGCTGTCTTGGCTGTGTCCCCTCCCAGTTTCCCATGCCCCCCTAGCCTCCTCGCTGGCGCAGTATGAGAAGCCTAAAAGTCCTTGATAAATACTACTTTGCAATATCTGAAAACATCAGTGAGTTATCAATGTTACTCTCATCCTAAATCCAAACCACAGCACTATACCACTTACTAGGAAGAAAATTATTCTAGCTGAAACTAGAACAACTATTAGTGTATTTCTGAGAACCTAATTATTTTAAAAACAGAACATTTTTAGACTACAACGGAACAAATTATTTACCCATATCAGGTGCCTTACTTCCAACTTCACAGAGCACAGAAATGGAAGTTCCACTTTAAGATAACTGTAAATAGGCTTCTTTACTGTATTAAAGTCATATCTTTTCTATCAGTGTGTTCCAACGTCTTATGATTTCCATGAGAAAGCTGGGAACATCCCTCCCAACTGGCAGAAAACTACTGCTCCCAGCCCTGCAAAGCTGAAAGGAACAGAGTTCTGAAGTTGTGATGCATCTGCAAGTAAATCTGTCATTACTCCCCCCTTATTCTGCTAACCAGATCCTTGAAAGCACAAATTTCTCCTCCACAAATGGAGGCAACATAAGACAAAACAAATGATACATTTATATTCGATTCAAAGGTTCCTTGTGAGTGCAACCAGGCCATAGGACTGAGATCATTTAGCGGCTTGCTGCTGGGAAGACAAGCTACTATCCCTGTGTCTCCCCCTTTTCTTATGCCCGCTCTGACGTTCTTCTGATACTCCAGAAGCCAATTCAATGACATCACAAAAAGTAGGTCCTTTTGGGTTTCCTGCAATGCTGCTTTTTCCAGCACTTTCTAGGAGGGAGGAAGTGGAATGTTACCTGGGTTGTAATTCTCCTGTGATGCTTCTGTTTGCCTCCCTCACAAACACAAGTATCCTATTTTTCCTAACTTTATCCTGCCACATGTACTCCAAGTAGTCAGTCTTCAAGCAGAACCCCATCACTCTCCTCCTGTCCAGCATTTCTTGAGCTTCTCTTACCACAGGACATTTTCATAAGGGGAAGCCTTATGTTACAGCATGCAGCACAGGGCACAGCTGGAAGTCGAACACTGCTTTTCTGTAACTGGCTGCATCACACCCCAAAAACAGGAGTGTATTTTCTGTGATGTTTATGGCACTTCTTTATTATTAATTGCATTTTTGTCAGTTTAACACAGGGCTCTTCATCCAAGGATATCCCAGTAGTTTGTGAGGATATATTGTACTTGGCTACATCACATCTCTGCTTCACTGATGAGAAAAGGAAAGTGAGTGGTGGGGGTGCTCACCCGTGGCTGCAAAACAAGGAAGTGAGGAGGAGAAGGAATATGCCTGCCGGGAAGGCCAGGATTCCTCATGGAACAGGTTTGGCTCGTGCCATCCAGTGGCTGTCCTTATGCCTCTGCTCCTGGAACCATGAAACGGGATGAAAAGTGTTTGGTTCTGCTCAGGGCATAAAAAGTTTCCCTTTCAATAACGAGGTGAAGTAGCAGCTTTCGAGTAGGAAGAAGTGCCCCAGGATCTGCATCTGTAGCACTCTGCTCCTGCTCTAGCAGAGAGCCGAAGATGATGAGTGCCAAGGGCGGAATTTCTCCGCTCTGTCAGCTCCTCCTACTGCACCCTGATCTTAGAGCTGAGTCTGTACAGCTCGTAAGTGGCGTTAGTCTTCTTACAAGGGTTTTGGAAGCATGCAATTTGCTCTATTTCCTTCATTCTCACTCCATAGCCGTTGTTTGCTGGCAGACTAAATGCTCTGTGCGTACAGTACCTGAGGGCATGTTTCCCATTGTACCAGCTCTGCAACCAGTTCCCCCTTCACCCCCTTTCTTTGCAAACCTGCAGAAGAGTTGCTAACCTTTCACCCCGAGGTGATTTACTGGAACAATAACGACGATTAGCCAACAGTTATACCTGGCAGAGAGCTATGGCAGAGTGCTCCATGCATGCCAGCTTAAAGGAGGGGATATAGCAGAAACCCAAGTGAGCTAATCAGGCCTTAAGTTAGAGTCAGCACCAAGAGGAAAACGCAAGGGTTAACAGGCTGGGGACCTGGGTTAGAAACAAGGCCAAACTATATACTGTAGTGAAACACTAGCTAATGGCAACTCTGTATGTCTGGGTTAGTCTCAAGAATTTCAAAAGACATTCACTACTATTGATTTGCTGGGCCGAGGACCATGAGGGAGTGATGAAGGAGCAAAGAATGTATGGCAAAACCTGTTTTTCAAGATTTTCAAGGGCTTACAATAAGACAGAGTTTCACTGGTAATGAATGATACTTTTGTGTTGTGTGATGGCTTTTTCCTGTAACCAGGGATGAATGTGGTCTTTCCCTGTTCTTTCCTTTTCTACTCTAGAAATCCCTTGGGCATTTAGCAGTGGCAGATTGAACTGGAAATATCCAGATCAATATGCTTAGAGCAGATGTTTTGATTCAGACCAAGAATTTCTCCGTATGTGTGTATGTAGGTGTGATGCATTACTGGAGACCCTGAGATCTGGTTCAGCAGGATCCTACATGCTGGATTTGTTTTACCCAACAGCCTGGTGTCCTAAGGCAATTGATTTCTCCTTGACTACCAGAGGCCCATGGATAGTACTTTGTGGTTCATAGAGGTAAGGTGCTGTACAACACTCTTTTAAAGGAAGTGAGCACCCATTGGTATAGCTGAAGTTAATAAAAAGTCTGAAAAGACTCCCACTGTAGAGCTTCAAAACAGAGGTACCCTAAACTGTTGTTAAAATTTGGGCCAGATTTTAGCTGGGGGCAGGGTGGCAGTAGCGCTGGTACTGCAATGACAGGAAGCAGAAGTAAGGAAAAGGTATACAGGGAAAAAAAGAAACTGGATGAAATCTTTGCTTTTCACATCTACGGCTAAAAGAATTATTCCTTAAACTCAGTGAATGGGACTGTGGATCTAGGCCCCACTTACTTACCACCGTGTCTTCTGTTTGGGATATTCCAAGTGCCTCAGGCTACCAGGAGCCCAGGCCAGCAGCATTCCAGCTACCAGACAGAGCTCTCTCTCCAAAACAGACTGTGATAAGGTCGTGGCCTCTCTAGACAGCCTAGCCCTTTCATGCCTCTGGCCAAAGCTGGAATTTACCAGAGCTGGAGATCTGGTAAACACCCCATCTAGTTCTTCAATCTGAAGTGTTGGTATTGGTTGCACTTGGCTTTGTTCCTTCTATGTCTTTTTTCCAGTAAAGATTCAGATCACACTGGCTATTTAACAAAAAGTACAAGCAAGTAGCTGTGCTGTTTCTTACACATATGGTCATTGCCATGCTCTCTGCATCACTGCCAGTTCCTGTGAATGCCTAACTGAAAAGTGGCATGCTCAAAAATACAAGTTTTCTTACATGTTTAAAAAGTTTTTTTGTTCTTTTCTTTCAAAAAAAGCCTGTTTCTAGCACTGTGCAAGAACCACTGCTGATCATGTAGACTGGTTTTCCAGGTTTGCCCAAAATGCTTGCTGCAAGCTTTCCGCCCACACCTGCCCTCCATTTGTTTGTTTTCTTTATCTTTCCCCAGTTCTGGCACATGGATGGTCTCAAATCCACATCTGCTCATTGTACACACTCTCTTGAATTTTTTTTAGTCCAGTAGCTCGTATCTCTTATCCATGAGCACCAGAGTTATCGTACTATGCTGTATTTCCCAGAGAGAATGGATCATAGTATATTTTGAGCCCCCAAATCTCTCTGCAAACAACTCACCACCTGTGAGTGAATTTACTTAACTCTGCTAAGGCCTCACAAACCTTGGAATTTGTGTTGGCCACTTTCCTACCCTCCTACTGCCTGCACTACCCGAACAACAGTGACAGCTGTATGTGCAGAAGGAGTGCGGTGACAGTGGGTTATGCTCGTGCTTATGGTGAAGTTGTGGTGTGACATAACAGCCAGTGCTGCCTTGGACTGGGTTCTAGAGTTGCTCGTGCGCCTTCTCACTGCCACAGTGCGGTTTAGTAGCAGCGGGGTTTGTGCGATGCATCAGCGGTGGGAGCTCAGGGCAACGGGGCTGCCGTGCGATCCCAGGGGGGAGTTTCATCACACATTATGGGACACATCACGTGAAGCAAAGGAGGCCGAGCAGCCCCGTCCCGCCCGCGGTTGGCTGTCCCCCGCCAGATGGTGCTGTGGCACCGCCTCAAGGAAACAGTTTTTCTAGAAGAAACCGCACAATCATCTTAAAATCGCGTTGGTGACCCCAGCCGTTGCCTTTGTGGAAACCCGCCCCCAGACACACCCACCCACCACCCACCCACACAAAGAACCCATAACAACATCCTTGACTTGAGCATTGGAAACTTTGTCCCTCCCCCTCCCCTCCCCCCATGTGGTTTTCAGCACATTCACTTGCCAGCGGAGCAGAAAGAAAAGGTGGGGGAGCAGCAGCGGGGGGGGGGGCTCAAAACTCAACCGAGGTGAGCCGTGTGCAGCTCTCTCGAAGGACCTGCTGGAAGCCTATGTCTGTGTGTACAGATAATCTGGGTCCCATCCCTCTGACTTCCTGGCACTTCCTCGAGCCCTTTGTCATGAGAGCCACCCTGAGGATTGACCTGAAAGGCTGCAGACCTGTTTCTCAAGCCCAGCTGTGGCCCTGGAGTAGCTCTCCAGAGCCCTGCAACAGCTTCTGAGAGACACAGTGTCACAGCCTCACCAAGGGCCCGAGCTACCCACCTTTGTGACCTCTGGCAGGGCAAGGGTGGGAGATGGAGAGGTTGAATTAAGCTCCAGGTATTAAATTGCAATAGTAAAAATCCCAAACCAACCACCCAGGAAACCTACACAGGCTAATCTTGAGAGGAGTGGTTAAAAAGCCTTAGAAGTAGCGAGAGCTTACAAATGCTTTTCTCCTGCACTAGACTGAGAAACAAAACTGTCTGCTGAGGAACCAGCCACTCCCACCCCCGTTCTCCTCTTCTCCCCACACACGTGTACCCGGAGGAGCTGCCCAGAACTGGGCTACACCCTTCTGCCATGGCCCTGTGTCTAGACAGCATTAGGTATATATTGAATGTTGCCAGTTCTCCAAAGGAATCGGGTAACAAAGAGGCTCCAGGAAATAACTTTTGGCTTGGTCTGGAGAAAATTTCTTGTTATCTAGGTGTGACTTCTGAGAGGACTGCTTTTCTGCTATGTTTTACCACCCAGTGCCCCGAAGCAGCCTATAACAGGGCTATTACTCCTGGAGGCTGTCCTGTGGGCGGGCTAGGGGCTCTTTCCCTGGGTGTGCCTTTCCCTGGTCCACTCCAGAGACCTCTGGCCTTTACCAAGCCAAGTCCTCAAGGCAACCTCTCCACATGCCAATCCTCTGCCAATGTCAGGGCTCCACAGAGGCTCCCCTAAGATAGCATCTGCCACCCCTGGAGAAGGCCAAGTCATCCTCATCATAGGTCTTTTTACAGCAAGGGGACTCAGCTGGCTTTCTTGGTTCACCCCTGCTACCTGAAAATAGAATCAGACTCTGTGAAGTGTGAAGTTTCAAGAACCAATTCCTCTGCTTGAGAGCTTGAGGCCAGAACAGCCAGACTCCAAACTCGTGGAAGAGTAAACCAGCTTCCAGACTGTCTGGACCCCTGCATCTCCAGCATGGCAACAAAGTGGTTACCTGCTTAGTTATCTCATGGTTCAGAGAAGAAGGCAAAACCCTGGTCTTGGATTTTCCTGATCCCACTTTTCTCCCCAGAAGTCCAGTGTGTGCTGTCTTGCCCTTTCTGGTACCTGCTGGACTGAAAAGCAGGGAAGACAGAAATGTTAATGAGCTTCCAATTGGCCCAAATTGCCACGAGCATTACTTCCCCAGGATTTGGAAAACCTTGGGCAAACAGTAGTTTTCAACAGTCTCCATTTCGTCTGGGTTAACAGACTTTGTTGCTTCCTCCTCAACTTAACACTGATGGCCATCCACTCTGGGCTCTGTTTTCAGGAACAGCACTCTTGCTCTTCCTACAGTGCATTGCCAATGCACCTCCAGCTTCCACGTGTCATTGTCCAACATGCACACGATATCACTGGCTGGCTAACAGCCACCTCTCAGGCTCCAGGGGCGAGGGCGTCTGAGCCTCAGACCACTCAGAAGAGTTCCCATTCACATCCTCTCCTCTCTATCCTGCATTCACTTGTTTTCCTTTTTACTCCAAGAAGCAGCTTCAGGTCATTTTCAGCTCTGAGTTCTCCAAGAATAAGTACCACAATCAAAAGGCAGTATTGGGAATGTTATTCCAGGGTATTCAAACAAACACTTTTCACCATTTCATTTACTGAGAAAACACTCCACTGTGGAAAGCTTTTCTGGTCTTCGGTATCTCTGGGACTTATAGTGTCCTTTTAGGATGAGACCGTCACTGGGGGCTTGCCCCACTTCTCCTTTGCAACCGAGGTAGATGTAAAGAGGGCAGGGGAAGTGTTCCCTTACAGCGGGGTGGGAGGGAGCAGCCTGCACTTCAAAGCTCCTGAGGCTGTCTGCGTGCAGGAAGGGCTGCTCGGGTGACGCTGGGGCGTGAGGCAAGCCCGCCACAAGGAAACAGCGAGGCCGATGGGATGTGAAAGCTGCGACTGTGTCAAAGGGAGAACGGAAATGTTGTAGGGGCAGACCTATTTTTAGCCACCTCTTGCAGAACTCTGCTAGAGCTTGCTGGAGTCAGTGGCTACTTCCCCTTTCCTTGATGTAAGCAGTGCTAGTGAGGTTCAGGTCTGTTTTTATTTAACCATTCACGTAACAGTATTGACTGAAAGGTCCCTCCAGCCCCTTGGACTCTAAAACACCCATGGTCAGAGAGTCATAGATAAGGAGAAGAGAAAGCATCTGACACTTCCCTGTCTCCATTTCAGGACTGTGAGAGGTGGAAACCAATGCTGAGGCTGGGGAACGTGACTCTTAGTCACATCAGTGGGGGATTTTGCAATGTGGTGGGTGCAGGGAGCAGGGCAGGCAGCGTGCAAGGAAAATTAAAGGGCTTTGCAAGGGCCTTTTGTTGGGGTTCTCCAGCTGCAAGGCCAGGGTATCATTGCCCTCCAACCCTCACCTTCCTGCTCCACTTCAACATGTTCAGGTGCTCAAGGTGTGTGGGAGGTGGCAGGGTTTAACACACTTCAAATTACCACAGGTCATTGTGGAGAGCAGTAGGCTGCCAAGAGTGTCCTCTGCCTGGTTCCTTTTAACATTTGTCTGTACTAAATGACTCCTACGCCTGCTGTAGGGAAATGCTCAGGGGAGAGGCCATTCCTAAACCAGATGAGAGAGAAGATGAGAAGCAGCCATGTGAAAGAAGTGACAGCTGTGATGTGACTTTTCTATACAGACTGTAACCACCAAGACAAGTTACAGACTGGCTCCAGTTGCCCGGAGTTTGGATTAGTTTGACTTGCAATATTCAGTTCAGGAACAGATTGAGAAGAACAGGATCCAGGCCTAGGTACCCAGAGCTTACTGCTGGTCTCAGCAGACCTGCTCCCCCCACCTTGTTGTCAGAGAGGAATGAGATTTCTGTAGGGATGGGAGAAAAGCACATTCTGAGCCAAAATAGATACGGGTTTGGAGCATTTCCCGAGCAAACTCTCTAGTGAGGAGTAGCAATGGGACAAGCAGAAAATCATGCTCACTCTGAGGCTATAGAGCTTGATGTGCCTAAGTGGAAACAAACCCTGTCCCATACTTGAGACTCCCTGCTATAACTCTTTCAATACCACACATTTAACACCACTGCCAGAAACTTAGAGCTCTTCAGGGCCCCTCAAGTATTTCTGCAAGACTCTGCTTTGTATCTCGTTTCATACTGTCCTTCATCCCTGTGATAGATGCATCTATTATCTATATAGACCATTTTAAGATGGATGGATTAAGGCATGATATGCAATTCTTGAATGAGAGGTGTGGATGGAGAAGTGCTTTGTACTATAGCAGTTTCATTTAGAAATCAGAAATCCTTTATAATTAGGTAGTGAGAGGAGCAGGTCATAGCCAGTGCCATTGCTGTCCAAGGGAATGTGCTGTCCAAGGTCACTTTAGCCTCTAGATGGCAGCCCTATTGCTCACACCCCAACATGCTCAGACAGGCAGAAACACCTTCCTTTCCAAAATGGGGCATTAAGACAGGCCTCACACTGGGTACTTCCGACCTAAACCTACAGGCAGTCAAGACTGCATTGCAAACAAACTAGATTTTTTTTTTCTCTCTCTTCTTGTTTGTAATGAGGACTATGAGTTTGCCCACCTCTGGATGCCACACTTGCCTGCAATGGACCAGGAATTGTTAACCTGGGAATTGACCCTGACATTTCTGAAGTTGCATGAAAATCAAAGCAGAGTGACAGCAGCTCCATTAGGCCTCACGCTTGCACACGCTTGGTTTGTGCTTTGCCTGATGCACTGGCAGCTCTCCTGTGGGGAGAGCCAGTGTCTCCTCAGTATACTGTACTTGACCTTTGGGGATTTAGGGCTGTGAGCCTAATAAGAACCTAAACCCCACTTTGCCAAAGCTATCTGTACAATAAATTGCTTTATTGTTTCAATGAAAAACTACAGTCAAGCATTTAATGGCTCCCAGCCACAACCGCTCTATGTGATTCCCTTTCCATTTTAAGGTTTGACTGTTTCTTTTCTTTTTTAAGCACGGGGCCAAAAGGAAGAGTTAATGTCACTAATGTCGACAGATCTATCTTCATGCTCTCTTTTAGATGAGATAAAACAAGCCTTTTTAAGGAGAAGGGTCATAAATGTTTCCTTATTGGAGGTGTTGGCAGTGGGAATCACGTGAATCTGGGTATTAGCAGACAGTGTTAATAAACTGTCTTTCTAATTGACTTAAAAGTTACTTAGTTAACTTACTTGGAAATACCCCATTTTTATATTTCCTGAGAATCCATAATCATCGCTTCTTGCATCCTCTCAACACCCTGAGAGCTAAGTGCTGTAGTCTAAGAGGGGATTGAGACTGTCAACCAGACTTGAAAGGTATTCAGTACCTAGAGTATACATGCCCAACTTGCATTGAAATCAAAATGCAGCAGAAGCAATGCATTTTGAAATTCAATCAGACACTCTGACAGCATCTTTAAGTGCCTTGATACCTGCAACACTCCTCCTCAGACAATTTATGGGAAGTGTGTGGCAAAACCCTGCATGAACAAAGTGCGCAAACAAGGCAGATGACACCCAGAGGGTACATAAATGTGACATTTTTTAATTGACAGTTTTGGAAGGTGATAATAAGATAGGAAGAATGTCCTCTTGGTGTGTAATTCTGTTGAGCCGGTGCCTGTTATGAGTGACAAGCCTGGAAGTGGAGCAGGGCTCAGGCAGTTGTTCTCCACAACCAACAAACCTGGGGGCTCAGAAATGCACTTCTCATGTTACAGGCAGTTCTCAGATCACAGGCTTGTCAGAGGTGGGATATACTCTTCCCAGCGCCAGGAAGAAGCAGAAAGGAGAATAAATATATAAGAAGAAGAGGAAGCAACTTTTAAGCTAGTTTTTCATTTGGTTGTTGGGGGTTTCTTCTGCTTTAATAAAGCAGAAGAAAACTTGCAAGAATTCTACTACTCCTTGTGGAAATCCCTTTAGTGAATACTGGATCAGGTCCAAGAAAAGCAGGTTATTAACGTCTATTCATCCATAACTGTTCCCTTCTGCATGTGATTTTGTTAGATCTTGCCAGTAGATTTAATGTGAACCTCATCAGCAGTGGACCTGGATAAGACACTGGGATCATCTGCCTCTTAACTCTGAGCCAGTCTTCCCAGAACAGTGGTGTTAAAGGAAGATGCCTTGACTACATGGCAGGTAGATGTAATCTTGACCAGAGCATCCCAGCAGGATCTCTTATGGTAAGACCCAGCTGAGAGGTGTGTGACTTCTCTCTGTTTTGCACTGAACTGCTCTGCCAGGTCGGTGATTTTAGCACACCACAACCAGAACAGCTCAATAAAATGGCTTCTGTGTGAGCAGCTCAATAAAAATATCTGTTTGGTTGTGGTCAAAAAAAATGCAAACTAAAATCCCTTTGGAATAGGCAGAAAATGGACCAGAAAATGGCCTTGTATAGCCAGGACCAGAATAAGGCCAGGCACCTGGAAACAATCTCTCCCCCCATCTGGGAGACTGGAAATGAGAGGAAAAAGGCTGCAGTCCTGGCTCTGCCAAAGACTGAGTGCTCTTTTAATGTGCCATTGCAACAAAAGAGGTCAATGAGAAAACTCAGCTCTTGTTTCAGTGCCTAGGGACAGGGGAATGCTTTTGGGGAGCCTTGCACTTGCATCACCCTAATTTTGTCCTGTCCTCAGTAAACCTGTTTGACTTTGCAGAGCCAAGAGTTTTGAGCCAGGAGTACTTGTGCTGCCACTAAGGACATAACTTCTACATGGATCAGGCTCTTCTTTACTATTTGGAGAGCAAGTCTGTATATGGAAGAGGTGGTGTGAACATTCAGTGACTTTGGGCTTGAAACTAAGACTGAACCCTGAGTTACCTATATAAATATCTATCAGCACTTGGGAATTCACATTGAAGGTTATACCTAAAATATGTCAACTCATATTAAAAGGCTGGAAATATACTTTGTGATAATTTGATAGCCTTCCTTTCTTTTCCTGTCCTACCTCTCTACTCTACAACTATGACTGGGATATCACAGGGCATGTGGGTTCAGCCTAGACTGAATACGCTTCTGGGGATGTGGTTTTGGGTCTTAAGCCGCAGGGTGGCTATGACTTCTCCTGGTGAGGTGGAACTAGCCCTCACACATCCCACCAGCTGTCTCTCCTCCTGCGACACTGCTGTACAGGGTGCAGAGTGGGAGCATGTCATGTGTGCACAAGGCAAGGAAACTCGTGGTGTACCCCCAAAAAGGGAACAGGAGCAGCATCCTCCGCCCTCTTGGGCTATAAACAAAACCACTTCTCAGGTCCCAGGAAGCTGAAAGCTGCTCCAGATCCACCCTTATGTGAGAAGAAAACACACCCAATGCTTCTGCCTACAGGTTCCTCGCCGCAGCCTGAGCCAGCCCTCCATGATGATGTGTGGCCCTTGAGTGGCGTGACACTGTGCCCCCTGGGAGCGGGGCTGTCCAGGCTGGTGCAGGAGTAGGCTTCCTCAGCTTCTGTTTCTGCTGGGTGCTGCCTCTATGTAACAGCCTCCAGCCATCTGGAAATTCAATATAGCCCTGTGCCTTCCACGACAAAGATTTTGTTAAACAGTTTTATATTTCTAAATGGTACACAGCTCTGTTGCAAGCTCCGCAGTACCTGCCTCAAGCAGCTCATCTGAGCTGTTCTTCCCATGCTAATCTCTGTGATCTGTGGCATGTATACAGCATTGATGAGAACAGGACCTCCCCTTTGCTGCCCCATATTTGCCAGAACAGGCATAACTCAAGATAACCGGATTTGAAACAATCAGAGCAGGAAGCAGCAATAACTGGCCTGGAGGGAAGGCAGGGAGTTACCCATAGACAATTTTTTAGGGGGGTGCCCAATTTGTGGTATCTGAGCTCTTTCCACACTCTTTTAGCCTCACTTACAAAGGCAGGATGTAAAGCTTGCAAGATCATCCCTCATCTCCCTGGCTTGAGCGCTTGAGTTTAGATCTGTTTAGATCTTCTTTTTAGCTGTAGAGTTTTGTATGTGGTGATGTGTCTGCATGACAAAGACCTCTAGAGCTGCATCTGGTTCAGACACTGTGTTGTTGCTGAGGATGGACCAGGCGATGGATATTCATATTATTTTTTTTCTGGAGTACATGGACCTGAAGGCTGGTGCTGGTGCAGCTGATGTTTCCCATGGCTTATACCCCACAGTCTGTACAGGCAGCTCTCCCAGTCAGGACCTACATATCATGAGGGTCAGGGCAGGCCAAGGCAGGCCTGCAAGCGCCTTTGCTGATGAGCTGACAGCTTAGTCACCAGGGCTCTCCACAGAACCCTGTAAACACCACCCACATTCCCTGCATGAGTCTTTGCCATCAAGTTCCACCAGAGCCCCGTCCTCCTGCTCCCCATGCCAAGGGTCACGAGCTGGGACCAGCAGCCAGGTGCCAAATGCAGGCAGTAGCTCAGTGCAGCCAGTCTGCTAGAGGTCGTCACACGCCTCCTTAAGCAAACAGGGATCCACGCCAGTTGATAAATCATTTACGAGAAGTCAGAAGCAAAGAACTAGATTAACCAGGTCACTGGGTGTCCTGGGGGAATGACGTGTCAGTGGAGCTGAAACAGCAGATCCCACAGTTGCAATCTGTTGCCTTCTTCTGTCCTGACAGCAATTCATGGAAATCCCTGGAACTAGACACCAGAGATGGAAAAACCCATTAGCTCATCCCAGTCAGCTCACTAGTTAAAGCAGTCACTCCCATTGTACATTTTCTGGCAAAGTTAAAAATGTCTCTAGAGGGGATTTCCACCAGGTTTCTTCTCAAGAGGAAACTATTCCACCTATCAGGAAGGCTGCCCTGTGGTGGTATTTTTGGTTCTGGAGTTACTTCTGGTTTATAAAAAGGATTCTGCTGCAGGAACTGGGGCAGTGATGCTTTTCTGCCTGAACAGACATATGCCACATGGGGCATGTCTCCCAGTGGAAAGTCCATCGGTACACATGTGTTTACACACAGCCACCGAGGTATGCTCATGTGTGTGTACATACACCCATGTCCTTCTCTCTTCTTCCCAAGGGGGGAATGACCTTGTGCCTTCCTCACAGCCAATGTGTTGTAGTGTGGTATCACACCTAGCTCACACTTGTGTAACTCCACTGACATCAAGGTACAGCATGTTGCTCTTGGGAGGGAAGACACACATGAAAGACATGAGGCAATAGCTGATGGTGGTGCCCTAGCACCCACTTCTCCTTGTAAGCAGAGAGAAGTTGCTTCTCCTCAGCTGTGTCAGGAGAGGAACAGCCCCTCCCCCACTGCTGGGGGCTCTGAGGCTCGGCACATTAAGGGTCGAAAGCACTCAGAGCCCACATGAATACTAGAGATGGTGTAATGCAGAGCTGCATTGCTAAGGTTGTCAGCAGAGGCCATAGAGATTTTGGCAGCTAAGCTTTTCAGCACCTGGGAAGCACTGTGGGACAGTGGGGAAATAAATTAGCTGTGTGACGGCATTTAAAACCTTATCATTAGTTTCAGAGCTAATTCTGCATTTAGATGAATGGGTGTAGCTCACATTGCTGAACTGGAACCTGCAAGAGATAGTGAGGATTGCTCGCTGTTCCCATTTAGAAAATTTTTGGCCAGCAAAACTGTAACTTGCAGTCTTGGTGGCTTAGGTCTGGGAGCCCCTGCTGTGGCTGGGGTAGGCACAGCAGCAATGCCAGCAGCAAACAAGCCCAGTGCTGCCCAGGGCTCTGCTTACTTGTGCCAGGGGTTGTTGGCTGCATGCCGCTTAGGAGAAGAAGGTGAGGTATTGCCTGGGTGTTTGCGCTGAATTTGTGACTCCTCAACTAGGCATTTTATTTGTCTCTCACAGCTGGCACAGCTGCCTTCCCTACTGGGGACTCCTGAAATCTAGGCACTGTGTTTTTCACTGTTCTAAGGGCTGGACTTTCCTCTCCCAGCCAGCGGTGCTGAGGCTGCCCTCCTGAGCATCCTGTGCACTCAGTGTTACTGCAGGACAACTGACGTGCTGACCGTACCTAGTTTTAGCCTTGGCTTTCTTCTCTCCAGGGTTCTTCCTTTGTTCTGTTTAGCATGAAACATACCCAAGCGTGAACGAGGGCTATAAAAGAATTACATGAACTGTGGAAAAGGATCTAACCAAGGAGGCACAGGTCAAACTCTGGGTCTTGACCGGGTCCCTGCAGTTGCTGTGAGGTACTAGCCAGCTGACCTACTGAGCCCTTTGCCCCTTGCACTGTGGAAGGATAAGAGCAGGTAGAGCCCAGTAATATTTTAACTAAGAGATTAACTCTCTGCCAGTTCAACAACAGTGGGTCTTCTGTTTCTGTGGACAAAGGTGCTGACTTGAGGCTCCTCTACATGCCAGCCTATGCTCTCCTGCCACTGGTCAGAGCACTGGCTGCCCTGATTTCGGAGGAAAACTCACATTTAACCCTCAGTCAGGAAAAGAAGGAAACCTCAACTCCAGAGCCAACAGCCCAGAAGGGTGTTGTCCTGACTCTCTACAACCCATGTCTCTGGCACAGTCTGGGTGGCACTTACTTCCTAAAGGAAGGGTCAGAGGAAGAAGAACAATCCATCTTCCTTCTAGATGCTCAAGATTCACCCATTTCTCTACAACTGTAAAGTCCCAATGCACCCCAAAACCACACACCATGGTAGGAAGAGATTTAGGGAGGCCTCTGAACAATCCTGGTATTCAAATGCATTCTCTTCCCCCTCCCAAGTACTTTTGAGACCCTTAATTTCTCATACCTTGAAATTAGTGGGCGTTTTGGCATTGCTCTCAGCAGATGCAGTACCAGACCTTGTGAGGCAGGTCCAAAGCCCACAGAAATCAAGATGGATCTTTCCGCAAACTTTGTCGTGGCAATGGAAACAAATTTTGCACGTGGCAAAAAGAAACACTAGAGTCATTGGAACGGCCTGTTACAAAGATTATCTTCCAAAGATGAAAATACCATGTGTTTTATTTAGAAATGAAAGTTAAGGTTCGTGCAGGGAAAGCTGACCTCCCCTTCCGTAGTGTGACGCTGGGTGCAGCAGCATCCTGCAGGGTCTGAGCCCCAGTCAGCCAAATGAGCCGGTCTCAGAAAGCGGAACTGACTAATCTGAGTCGTCTGGGATGAGCTAGGCATGAGTGAGATCATTCCCCATGTAAACAGTGTGAAAAGTAAACGAAGATGATAAGGAGTGGGTTTTTTTATTGTTGTTGTTTTTCTTGATTCTGTGTGGGAGTGAATAACAACATAGGTGAGGATTTTAAATAGCAAAGCAGAATCAAACAATGGCAACATGTGGGCCTGGATGTTCAGTCGTGATGTGACACTGAAGGTTCTGTTCTGGGGTTTTTTGTGTGCTTGTACAGAACCACATTTAGAAGGCTTAGTTTCCCATAAGTGCTCAGCACTTAAAAACAACTAGCCCCACTGGAGAACTGGGACCATGATATTTATCTTCTGACCATGTGCTTTTAGAGCCATTTCCACTTGAGAGGCAACCATTTTCCTTCCACCTCCTCACACAGCCATCTTTCCTACCTCAGACATTTTCACCAGGACTGTATAGGGCAGAAATTAACCCAAACCCCAGCAGTGAAGGTGGTTAGATCATGCCCAGCATGCAGATTGTTTGCAGATCCTTGCAGTATGGTGGAATCAACCAACACCCTGGTAACAGTGTGTGTGATGTGGTTGAGGAGTACATGGTTGCTGATTTTCAACTGCCTACCTCTGTTCTTTGCGTGGCCTTGTGTTAGTTTCAGGCACAATAACATCATGATATCGTAATGATATATTGCGCTCTGATGACACCATCACATGGAGTAAGCCACAACAATCTGATCTCATTCTGCAAACGTGGAGATGAGTGTTACTGCTTCACAGGACAAGTGGGTGGCAGGTAGATGGAGCTGGCACTACCTATATTGTCAGCCCTGGGTGGGAACGTGACCTGCTGGGTTAAATTAGGTGGCTGGGAGCTTAACACCTCAGCTCTAAATCAGCCTCAGTGGTTGCGGGTGAGTCACCAAACCTATGTGCATTCACTTCTTCCATCTGTGAAATTGTGAAAATAATACTTCCTCACCTGATGGGGGAGGGAAGGGAGCGTGTGTACAAGAATGAATAAATGTTTACAAAGCACCTTGTAAGCAGTGTACAAGCTCTGGCTGTGCTGAGGAGGAACCCGTGCTGTTTCCTCTGCTCCGAGTTGCACCATACTGTGAGCACATTGTGAGGTGTAAACACTCCCCTCAAGAGTCAACAGTTTCAAATGAGAGCAAATTAGATAATTTCTCAGGAGAGAAACAGAGTGAAGACTTCATGTGTTACCAGCAATTTCAATAAATTCCATTCAAGAAAAAGCAAAGTAACTTTTAAAAGGAAAATAACGAAGTAGAAAAACAAATGAGCTGTGACAGGTATTTTTTTTTAATGGTACCGTGATCTTAGATTTCACTTCCCAAATAGTAAACAGAACAGAGAAGTGAATCCCCTAGAAACAAAAGTGAAGTTAATAACGGGATGCCTTTAGCTCTTACCACATCCTGTATATGCTGATCGCTCTATTTGTAGCTGGCAGGAGCCCTTCTAGACTTTTCTTTACCATGTTAATGCTTTGCTGAGTCAAACCATGTTGTAGAAACAGTTGGGAAAAGGCCTTCCTGCATCTCCCCTCTGGCACTGCAGTGCCCTGAGCGCTGTCCTGCACTGGCGCTCGCCTTCCTTCCCACACACCCTGGTGCCTGTACCCACATTGCTGCTCTTCTGCCCTCCCACTGGTACAGACCCACACTCCCCACGGCTGGCAAAAACCACTCAGTGAGCACTTGCAGTGAATGAGCACTCACACAGCCCTACCCACCCTTTTTCTTCTGCAGTTTCAGGTGCTTACATGCAGATGCATGATGGCCACTCAGTAACTTGTTCATATGCTCACTAGCACTTATTCTCATGCACATACATGAGTCCTTAACCCAGCACAAACACACACACATGCAAATATGCACACTCTTCTTAGTCTAATACATGCACTCTCACCAGTGCATACATACACCGAAACACTTATTTTTTACTGTTTCTGATACTACAGAGAGCATCTGCAGAGGGATCTGGACAGGCTGGATTGATAGGCCAAGGCCAGTGGTATGAGGCTCAATAAGGTGAAGTGCTGGGTCCTGCACTTTGGTCAAACAACCCCATGCAGCACTACAGGCTTGGGAAAGAGTGGCTTTAAAGCTGCCCAGCAGAAAAGAATGTGGGGGTGCTGATCAACAGTGGCTGAACATGATCCAGCAGTGTGCTCAGGTGGCCAAGAAGGCCAGTGACATCCTGGCCTGTATCAGCAATAGTGTGGCCAGCCAGACCAGGGCAGTGACTGTTCCCCTGTACTCGGCACTGGTGAGGCTGCACCTTGAGTACTGTGTCCAGTTCTGGGCCCCTCACTGCAAGAAGGGCATTGAGGTGATGGAGCAGATCCGGGGAAGGGCAACAGAGCTGGTGAAGGGTCTAGAGAGTAAGTCAGATGAGGAGTGGCTGAGGAAGCTGGCAGTGTTTAGCCTGGAGAAAAGGAAGTTCAGGGGAGACGTTACTTCTCTCTACAACTACCTGAAAGGAGGTTGTAGCAAGGTGGGGGTCAGCCACTTCTCCCAGGCAACTAGTGACAGGAGGAGAGGAAACGGCCTCAAGCTCAAGGGGAGTTTCAGGCTGAACATCAGGAAGAATTTCTTCACTGAAAGGGTTGTAAAGCATTGGAACAGGCTGCTCAGGGAGGTGCTGCAGTCAGCATCCCTGGAAGCATTCAATAAATGACTGGATCTGGCACTTAATGCTGTGATTTAGTTGACATGGTGGTGTTTGCTCAAAGGTCGGACTCAATAATCTTGAAGATCTTTTCCAACCTTAATGATTCTGTGATTCTGTGAAAAGTATGCATTTCACAAATGCAAGCTTGTCATAACAGTAAACAGCTCATCTAGGAGGCAGATCTAACCCCCTCTATAGCATTGTCATTACAACAGCCCTTCTTCCTGGGATGAGTTTCATGGCTAAGGGTTCAACTGCTTCAGGAAATATGGTGTAGACTGGCATATTAATTCACCAGCACAGATATTTTTGTTGGCCTGATTTAGGCTGGACACTTATCTTTTGGTGCATTACTGGATTTTGCTGCTGCTGCTGCTTTTCATTCTGCTTATACTGTTGGAGGTGACCATAGGACCCCCCCCTTCATCAGCAGACTTTCTCTTTTGAACAGTTTCACTAAAAAAGCCTTTACCATCCACCACCCCACACCTGCTCCTCAATGGATCTTCAGCATTTCAGTGACACTTAGAAATTCTGGTTTGCATTTTGAAACAGCTCCACTTGCAACAGACACTGTCATATCCACTACAGCTTGAATCTGTAGGTGTTTTATTCATCAATGATATTAGAGGTAACAGACTGGTCATCCTTGAGCCATGCATCTTGAACGCACCTGAACTTCGGAGGAGCTGCACAAGTCTACCCAGCATCCTGGCATTGTACTGGTCGGTCAATCAACTGCAAACTTCAGTAAAAATTAGTGGGCATGGTTTCCCAGCTGGATATACATAAACTGAAAGGCTGTGAACTTTGAAGTCAGAAGACTTTTTAAAAATTATTTTAATATATCTAACAATGCTTACTCTGTAGGCCTGGAGATAGCAATTGTCCATCCAAAGATAAACTAAGCAGCACAAGTTGTGCATGTGTTGTTATTGCAGCAAAGCCTCAGCTAGGACACTTGATGGAGAAATTTATTTCCAGGTAACTTCAGTTATCTCTGCTGGGCTGGCAAGGGAGAATGGCAGACATGGAGACACCAGTTACTGCAGAATTACATGAGTAGATACTTGTCCACTAAGAAGTGCCTATACCATTGGCTGAACTCTCATTTCACACAGGACATCAAGCAACCACTGAAGGAGAAGAGTTCCTGTTGCTAGGAGTTACTGCTGGACCTATTATCCAGTTGGACCGGCCACATGCAGGAGACCTGAAAAAGAAAATTTGATTTGTTTTTCTCCTTGACCACTTGAAGGTGGTCCCAAAGTTCTGATTAAGCTCTAGTTACTTGCCAAATAACACCTCCCTTGCAGACTGTGGGCTGGAATACTGACATTTTCCAAGTGGCACTAGAGGGCCCACATCCTCACATTTCCAGGAGAGCTAATCCCAGATGTTTGAGAACTGGGTTCCAAAATAATGCCAGTCACCTAAAGAACATAATAAAAAAAAAATAAAATAAAACCAATAATGTTGAATTCTGTATGTTTGCTTTTGACTCTAGTCTTTGACTCACACTCCAGAGTTTTCATGTTTTTCTCTGCACTACGTAGCAGGAACAGAATGCTTTTCTTAACTGAAAAACTAGATTCTCTTACAACCACATGATGTATGGAGCAGAGTTTTATAGAACAAAAAGAGCAGTAAAGTAGGAGAAGTAACCTTCCTCTTCCTCCCCAGTAGCCCGCAATCAATGTCTACGTGTCTGCAAGACCTTTTATCTCCTTACAGAAAGCAAATGATTTCTAAGGAGGAAGCATCCTGCTATTGATTCCCAAGGCTGCCTGGGTTTGGCAACATTGAGGTAACTGTGCTGTGGAACAGGACATCATGTCATCCCATCAGCACCTGTCCTATACAGCAGCCCAGACACCAGCCCCAGTGTGTCTGCTCTTGTGAGGAGCATGATTAGCTCTTCTTTGATGACAGTAAGTCCAGGCTTTGCTTTTGTTTCTCAGCCAAAACCCTACCTTTCCATGAACCCAGGCTCCCAGCACAGCACTGGCAGCTGGGAGCACCCAGAAATACTGATTGAAATAGTGACAGGCATCATTCAGCAAACGATTTCCCCTCCCTGGTCATCCACAGATCATGTGGCAAAGCTCCTACCTCTCCGGGGCAGTCACCTTATATGCATTGCACTTCTCCCTTTCTAGTTTCTCCACAAAGGTTTGTGTTTGCAGGAAAAATTGGAAACTCAGAAGGCATCTGTCCCCTCCCAGCCTGGCTGCCTTCCCGCACAGAGAGGACAGATGCCTTTGCTTTATGTCACCTCGCAGCCTCTGGTCCCCAAACTCCAGTCTCAGAATCAGTGTGGTTCTTTACTGACTTCATAAAAATAAACAAAGGCCTGGTAGCATTTAGGTCTACTAGTAAATTATTTACACACACAACCTCCTTCCGTGTCTTATTGCATGGGTCTTGGTGTCACCACACCCTGCCAGGGACCATGTTTGTCCCTGGAATGCGGTCCCCACTCCATGACAGCCAGGCACTGATGTAAGCAGGCTTTCAGTGTACAGGCTGTGCTTCGCCAGCTGCTGCCCAGGGCTGGACATTGCCCACAAGGCAGTTGAATCTAGCCTCTGCAAAAGTGGGTGTCAGCAAACCCAGCCTGAACGAGTACACTGCTATGGGTGGTTTGGCACGCAGAGGCAACTGAGTTCAGGCCAGGTATGAGCTTGTCAGTAGATCTCACCCAGCAGGGAACAGTACTGAGAGGCAGCCCAGTGGCAAAGCAATAACTTCCCTTGCAACTATTTTTAAAAGCACCTTTACATCTTTTTTTTCAACTTGCCAAGTACAAATAAACTGAAAGCATCAGCCAGTTGTTACTAAAGGGAACTATTGTTTTGTAGACCTCTGCAACCCTAGTGCAAATGAAATATTATACTCCTCAACCTCCCTTCATGGAAGAAGTCCCCCATTCGGCTCTGCCTTTGATCCCATTTCTATTCTTCTGTGCTGCCTTTAGCGGACTTTTGTTCTTGACTCAGTACGGTCCATCTTACAGTGTTTCTTTAGGTCCTGCTTCACAGTGGGCAAGCGGACATGGACTGTGATGTGTGCCCAGGTTATACGATGACATGTTTTTCATGCTGACCCTCAGAGCAGGTCTTTTACATGCAATGCTTGAATAGTCCTTGCCCGTGTCCACTGCTGACCCCCACCAGCCAACTTCTAAGTCAGAGCAAGAGGCTTGCTCAATTTCTTCCAAAACAGCTTGCTTTGGCATCTGTATGTGCTGAACTTTCTCTGTCATGGTGGTTTGGCTTCCAAGTTTAGTTAGAATCTTCTGGAGTCCCTTCCAGTCCTGCCAAGTCTTGGTTGCAATTATAATACATGGTTCTCTGTTGGCAGCAAATGCTGTTGTCTTGTTATTCCTCTTCCCCCTTTACTGATTTTTGGAATGGTATTCAGAGGGCCGCTTTCATCTCTGACAGGCATGGCCCCACTACCCCCTCCAACCCCTGTAAGCTTTTCTTCCCTGTTTGGAACACTGGCCTTTTACTTTTAATGGATTTTTCCTCCTGCCTATTAGCTCTGACTCAATATTCAATCCATGACAGGACTTTTCATCCCATGGCTGCCAAGTTTGTTTCATTCTTGGAAAAGCCATTATCAAAAAACCTTTTGAAAGCATAAATTACTATGGTCCTACTTGTTCCTGATGGACTTCTTCAGGACTCACAGAAGTCAACTGACTAGTGGGTCTAGTGCTCTACCAGTGTTCCCTCCACTGGGTGCTGGTCCACCAACGTGACTGGCATGGTCCCTGTTTTTCTGGAAGCCTCATGCTATGCCCTATCTTGCCTTTTTTTAAAAGGCAGCTGCTCCCTGGGGCAGAGCAGGAAGAAGGACACTGGGGTTCTGCCCTTCGCACTGTGGGGAGCAGCAGCAGGGCTGGTCATGGACATGACACATGCTGACTCCAAGACTGTGTCACAATGCCTTGTGTTTTCTTGGATAAACCCTTGAGTCCAGGCATCACGCAGAGCAATGCCCCGTCACTGGTCCCAGCAGCTGGGTGTTAGGATGCTACTCTGGGCACCATCATCCATCCCTGTGTGCTGTACAGGGTCCATACAGAGCAGAGGCCAGCAGGAAACACCTTGGACTGGTGCAGGGTTGCCCAGGTCTTCCTGGGGAAAGCAGAGTCCTGCAGCCAAAATGCCAGTTCACCATGCCCCAGGGAATGCCATGTGGCAAAGCCATCCAAAAGGCTCCAGAGCAGCATCCCTGATCATCCCTCACCATCAGCTGAGCCTGGCCCTTCTCCTTTGATGATGAGTGCTGGTAGCACCCTCTCATCGTGCAGCATGGCCCAACCACTGCCCAACCCCACAGACATCTTCCCAGGATGAGGACAACCCAGTTTAACTCTCCTGTGGCCAAGTGTGCCACTTAAACTAGGGTGTTCTCATCCAGGGAGCTCGTGGGCACCGCCAGGCCATCCTGTCCTTTGTCTTTTGCTGCTTTCCCCTGAAATAACAGTGAAATAATGCATCTCAAGAGACACATCCAGAAGTCGGCCATATACCAGGAGGTTCAGAAGTGGAGGGGCCGTGGTGAGGAGGGGCCCAGGATCAAGGGGTGGGTGCAATTGCCTGAGATAAGTGCCATGTCCAGCACATTCGGATCTGGGTCTCAGTCTAGCAGTAGTTTAGTTTCCCAGTTTACCTGTGAAGAGCTTCAAAGGGCACTGAAAGAGTCTGCAAAGGCCAGCAGGAGCATGAGCAACTGCTGAAACCTGCAGGGAGGATCCCAGGCTGCCAGGGCAGGCAGCAGTGGGAATTTTATCGCTGATTCCTCCAGGAGCAGAGTTAGGCGATCGCACAAAGCTTTCTCAATAAAAGTTCAAATATATGAATTTACCGTATCTAACGCCTCCCTGAAATCCAAACAGACTCGATTACATTCTCTTTCTGTAATGAATCAGTAATTATATTGAAGAACACTATTATTTGTTTGGCATGACCTATATAAACCCAACTTGAGGAGTGCATAGTTGGTATGGTGCCAGTGCTCTGTGCCCTGCGTATTATTGCCTTATAAACACAACCATTGTTTGAATTTCAGATCAAAACAAACCGAGCCATGTCGCTTGTCAGTTATTAGATATCTTTTTTCCAAATGCTCACCCAGGCCGTATTACAATAACAATAATTATTATGACATACTTCCTTATTATATGTTTATGCCGAGGTAGCACATTTGCCTTTTTCCCACACATTAGTTGCTTCTCCTGACTCTTATGATTCACTCCTGCCTATTTCCCAATGTCCATGAGCTCTTTCTGCATTCCCGGCTGCATTTTGTCAAGACCTACAGATTAGCACAGCGACTCATGGTGCTGTATTGCACCAGTCTGCAAAGGGTTGCAACCAGCACAGGGGCTTCACTCTTCAAGGGAATATGCAAACAAAAGAAAGACATGGACCCTGCCCCTAGGTGCTTTATAAATATTTAACTTGGTCTGATAATGTGATAAAGACTGATAATATGATTTGGACAGACTAAAACCCAGCCCTGCTTGGGCAGGGCTGGAAATGGACCCTCTGTGGGACACAAGGGGGGAAGGGGGCAAGCTAGAGCATAATGATGATTCTTTCAACAGACACGGCCGCAGCTGGGAGTAGGACTCACCCAACTTGGGACATCCAAAATGTACTTGTCAAGTCCTCAACATGTTGCCGACCTGCCTTTACAGTCACGGAAAAGAAGCAGTGCTTGGTTGTCGGGTGAGTCAGCCCTTCTCAAGATAAACTTCAAGATATGTGAGATGAATCATACACTAGAGGTGCCTATTTGTCTCCATTGACTATGCAGAAAGCCTGTCCAACTAATTAGGTTTAGATACCTAGCTTTTAGGCACCTAAAATCAGATGAGAGGAATCCCATCCTCACAGATGTTCTTCATTACCGGCTTGACAAAGGAGGCAGTGGGAGAGGCTCCCTGGAAATTTCCTACCAGTTTTGGACCTAACCAAACTCCTCCATCCTCTGTGCATGGGAATCTGCAAAGCCTCGCCTCCACGTTCTCCCCACGGAGCTTCTGCAGGCATGGGGTGCTCCAACCATGCCCAGCTGGCAGAGATGAAAGCATGTTCCCTACTGAGGACTGAATGAGGCAATGGTCTTGTGGGAAAAGATATAATAGTGGAGCTGAAGACTGTATTATAATGTATTCAGAGCAGGCAGGAGGAACACAAAAAAAGAAAAGGAGATGACCTTGGCTGCCTGGTGCTAAAGATGTGTTTTGATGGAACAGGATAGGTGGGAAAGCAAGCTGCCTCCCTAATGCAAATATCTCATGGAGTTGTAAGATGTGTGGAGTGCAACCCATGTGTTTGGAAACAAGGTTATGACGAGTTCCACCACGAAGGACCAAAATGGTATTTTTCAGAGAGTTACAACAAAGCCTGTTGGAGGTTAAGCAGCCACCAGCACTGCAAGCAGCACCTTCTGACACCAGCACTTCATGTCGGATAAATGTCATGACCCGAGAGGATCCTGAATAGTTTAAGACTTCCTCATTTAAAAAACAAACAAAAAACCAAACAAAATGGTGAAAGCACTTAGTCCTAGCACATTTTTTTGATGAAAATATCATGGAAACATTCCACTGTTTGATGTCTGCTGAATAAATCAGCAGCCAGGGATGCTCTAGCTGGAAATAGGCAGAGGTCAACAGAAATCACTGTGCTGCATTATTGCCCTGCTGTGTATGGGCTTGGGACTGTGGGAGCAGGATTTGAAAAAAATGTGGAATTTGTCCTGGTTTCTGAGACCTGTGCTTTCCATGTCCCTGATCATTTGTTACATGCATAACTACCCTGTTGATACATGGGCAATAGCTGTTTTGATGTGCAGCAGGTGTCACTTGCTCCTTTTTATCTGGAAACTGCCAACAGCTTCTTTAAAGCTTCTGGCACTTCCCTTAACCTGAACAGTAATTTATTAGGGTGAGAGATATTTGATTTTTCTCTGCCGCGGCAGATGTGCAGATTAGGCCAGGTTAAGGGCACCTATTTGAAGATATGCCCTTGCTGTACACCATAATCAGCTCCTGAGGTTGGGCCCACCAGTGATGCTGGGGACCCCAGGACCCCTACGTGCTCAGCTGAGACTTGAAGAAAAAGGGGGTGCTGGCACCAGGCTGCGCAGGTTGTCCCATGTGTGTGGACTCTCTGCAGGAAGGGGGATGGAGTGCTGCTTTGGGGACCTGCAGTGGGATAGCACACCACTCTCCACAACAGCTGCTTCGTGGATCTGCTCCATCAGTGATGAGAAACACATCTTGCTCCATACCTCATCTTGCTGAAGCTGGCTGGGCACTTTCTCAGCTCCCATTACCACACTGGCAGGATTGAAAATCCCTTCTCTAGCTTGATGCAGTTGCGGCATGTTCAGGGAGGAGATCAGAAGAGACTTGCTTCTTGCCCTAGAGGGCTTGTAACTTCACTGAGAACAGGTAAACCCCTAAGAAGAGGGAGGTTTCTCTGCAGGAGGTGGTAGGTAGGTGCCAGCAGCAAATGGGCAGCAGGGAGATCTGCAGCACTGCGTGAGGGGTGTGCTGGGCTTTGCAGCCCTGTGCCCTGTGTCTAGACAGGGTGTGCAGACCCCAGGCAGGGTGGTGGGTGCCCTGCCGGAGAGCTGGGGTACAGTAACAGCCACCCTCTGACCCAGGCCAGGGTCAGAGGGGCAGATGTTCCTCTTCAGCCACCTTTGCTTTCCACTACCATGCAGCAGCCGGTCCTGGTGATGCTCTTTTCCTCCAGCCCCTCAAATCTACTGGCACAGTGGTTTGTGTCTCAGCCCTGCTCCCACCCCTCACACAGGCTGCATGTGTTTGGGTGCAGCTGGACAGATTCCAGGATGTGGCTGGGCCAGTCTCCTGAGCAATCATGACAAACAGCTAAACACTAGCATAGACTTGCTGTCCTGCTATGTGGAAATATATTAATTGCATTAGTATTTCCACTGGAAATTATAACTTAGATCCATTAACTTCAGCCAATTTCCTTGCCCTGCGTCTGCTAAAAGGACACCTCTGCTTTTTCCACTGCAGTGTCTTGTCAGTGCCACCAGTGCTAAATTTGTGGCAGGCTAGTCACATCCATGTGACATTTTCAGAAGAGGTCACAGATTACCTCCACCTCCTGTCTCCACTTCCCCTCACTTCCCCCAGAGGTAGCCCAGCATCTGAGCTACTGAGAAACAGAAACCCATCTTTATGAAAAACCAAATCAGATCCCAAAACCCATTACTAATTAGTAAAGATGTCTTGTAATTTAGATCACCTTGGATGGTCTTTAGGTCATTCACAGGTGTAAAGTCAGGAGGATTAAGGGCATATAATATTTGTCTGGCACCATTGCTACCAATTCCAGCAAAAATAATGGAGCTGAATTCTTGGGTTTCCTGCTACCACAAAGTACACACATGCACACACTCTCTATTTTACGAATGTTTACATACCCGAGCTGCCAGGAATCTCATGCCCGTTGCTTCCCACCAACTTAACACACTTTCCTGTATCTCTGTGAATTTGTTTTCTCACCGAGCAGCTGGTAATATCCCTTTCGCTTGGGAGCAGGCAGAGACTGGGCTTCCTCGGGTGCCAGAAAAGCCTGGCAGAGGGCGCACCTACAAGCTGTGGTTTCCATCCCAAGCCGTTTACACCTCCCAGTGGCTACCCAGAGATGTTCGTTCCATGGAAGAAATGCAAAGCCAAGTAAAAGGAAGTATTAAAAAGTTACAGACAGGTGAGAAATGGCCACGCTGACATCCGCCTACTCCTCCTGTAAGGCCGCAGCGTCTGAGGTGGTGCCTGGAACAGAGGAAACATCTACACCGCTTGCAAAGACCAGCAGAAACGCACTTCCACACCTCCACCTCCAGGGGCACAGCCAACAAATATAGCATCGGACACAAAAGATATGAATAGAATAGTGACTGCAGAAAGCCTCGACTCATTTTACACCCTCAGCAAAATTAAAAGCAGGAGATTTGTCCTTGCTGTGTCCTCAGCCTCTGTACACCAGAGCACCAAAACAAAAAGGACATGTCTATTTACCTGAAGATTCCCATGTGAGCAAGGGAGTGAAGTGCCCAGATCATGTGAAACTCACAGGGGAAAACCTTGCTCATGACGAAAGCACTTCCTTTCCTACTTTGAAACTTTGGGAACTAAGCGGTAGGAGGGGGAACAAACCAAACCACCCCACCCCCACCTTGTTTTCAACAATTCAGACTTTTTGTACTCATGTTCTTGCTCAGTAACTCTGACGCAAGCAAACCTGCAGACTTTCTACTGCCAAACAGCTCCCGATGAAGTGCAGGTGCCTTAAGATAGCAACCTTCTTCTGTTGCTATGGGAGCTGTACCATCATCAAATATATTTGTGACAAAGCTGGCACTTGGATTCAGGTTATACTTGATGCTCAAAGTAACCTCTTAGTACCCTGATGGGGAGTGAAACTGGGTAAACAGTGCAGCCACCCCACGAGACTGTTCTCCAGCCTTTAGCAGAAGGCAGCATGTGAAACAGTGCCCAGCAGCTCGAGGACGAGACAGCGCTGATTTGTACTTCCCAGTGCTTTTCTCCTGGCTGTCCCAAACAACCTGACATTGCACAGCTAATCCCAAATTTGTGAGGCACACGCACGTCCAAGCCCATTAGGGTTAGACAGAGTATAAAGCTGAAAAGTAGACCCTAACTATGTAAAAATAATCAAACTGGATCAGGTCAAAGGTCTGTTGTGGTTTTCCTCCAAGAGCAGCCAATGCTAACGGGGAAAAACAGGGGAATGAGAGAGTGATACTTCTGCTGTGCATTGTCCAGCAACATGTTGCAGAGGTTTCCCTTTGCCTTTAGTAAACCTCCGGGGACTTTTCCTCCATAAATTTGTCAAATTGCTTTTTTGACCCAGTTTATACTTTTGACCTCCACAGCACCATGTGCCAACGAGCCCAAAGTTTTATACACACAAGCGACTGGAAAAACGAATCCTTTAAAACTCCTGCCTTTATCATCTCATTCACTGCCCCCTGTTTCTTCCCCATTTTCTAGCTACTCTGGCCTATTTCAGCTCTCATTCAGGAAAGTGTTTCTTAATTCCACTGTTAAATGTGTATACAGGTCTGATGCAGAATCTTATCCCTCTGTATTTTGAGACAAGTTTAGCATCTGCTTGCACTGGAACCAGGGAAGGTGAATGCTCCAGAAGCTGCTCCGGTGCTGAGGACAAGTTTGGGAATGGCTTGGGAGGTCCTAGACATTTATTCCCACTTCCCATGCCCAGCTATAGTATCCCAGCTGGAATGTGCTGGGCCTGGACAGATTGACCCACATGAGAAGGCTAGTGAGCATGGCATTGCATTCATTCACTTTTTCAGTAATCTTCTTTAATAATCGACTTTCATTTATTCATTTACCTATCTTAATTCATTTGCATTTATCAAAAGTTCTGGCACGGCTCTGGCGGGTGGTGCAAGGCTCTGATTTTTTCATTCCTCTGCTTGGTGTGAATTCATGCCCACACAAATTCCCACTCTGGCCCGGAGGGCTCTGACTTTTAGCCACGAGGTGGGGCGAGCAGCTAAATTTCTCAACGAGCATGTGCGCAGGCAATGCAAGGCAGACCACCGTGGAGTCGGGGTTTGCCAAGCTAAATCACTGGAAAAAAATTCCTTCTCAGCTTCAGCTTTTGCTGCTTGATCCATGGAAATGTGCAACCTTAAACTCCAAGTTTCCAAAACAAATGCATACGGTGCAAGCGAATAACACAAAAGCAGCAGGGGTGGACGGCTGTGCTGGTAGAGGAGCTGCCAGCCCTGGGCTCTCGTCTCTCTTGCACTGAGTTCAGCCTTGCACCCTGGTGGGCCGACAGGGAGGAACCACGCAAAAAACAGGCTGGGAGCGACTCGGTAGTGAAATAGTTATCTCGGCTGGCTTTCTCGGTAACTCTTGGAAAGTCCCCGAAATGACGTTTCTAACCTAACAATTAAAATGGGTTTAATTATAGAGAAGCTCAGAGCCCTGGGAACAAGCACCATCTACAGAACGAGTAAACAACTGCAGAAAATAATAGGCTGTTCACTCCCCTACTCCTCACTTCTGGCCAAGGCGAGGGGAAAAAAAGAAACTATAAAGAGAAGGAAATTCGAGGAACCCGATTGCTCTCCCTAAGTAAATAATAATAATAGTAGAAATCTGGAATAGCCTGAGCCTGTGGGGGTTTCAGTTGGTTATTTTGGCTGTTCTTGAAGACCAAAGGAGGGGAAAAAGATCAGCTGCCAGTGCAAAGTCCAGATCCCGCGACTCCAAAGCAAACAGAGGAGGAAGTGGATCATTCGTTTGAAGTTTTCAGTGCAATGGCTGCTCGGGTCAGCGCTCTGCAGCCGAACTCAGGGGTTTCTGTTCTCCCAGCCAAGCAGAATCGCAGGGCTGGAGGAAGAGCCTGCAGCGCCAGTCTGGGCCCCCCTCTCCCGCCTGCGCGGGGCAGAGGGCCCAGATGCCATTGCTCAGCCTTAGGGGAAACACCCACTGAAGTTATAGTTGGGAAGAGCGTCGCCTCAGCTGGGACTAAAGGGGATAAACGGGCAGAGACTGGGAGCTGAGGCACTCTGGTACTGATAAGCCTTGAGCAGTTCAGCTCATTTTTATTTTTACACAAACTGCCACCATCTTCCCCCTCCCTCCCCTCGTATCGAGATCAGAATGAATCATTGAATCATACTTTGTCTACTAAAACCTGGAACAGATTACTTGCTTAGAGCCTTTCTTTTCTTTTTCAGTTTTACAATGTTGAGTTCTGGGGACCGGAAGAGGACTCTTTGGGGAGAAAAGGCAAGATTTATCAAACGCCCTTTTAAAGGGCGTCTTTTAACAATTTAAATTAATGTGGATGTAAGCTATTTCCCCTTGTAGAACTTGCCAGGTTTCATTAAAAACTGGAAAAAAGGAGTAAGGCTATGGGGGGCGGGGAGCGGGGGCGGTCAACACAAAGCCCGGCAGCGCGCACAAACTCCGGGCAAGCGGCCGCACCGAACACAGATTCGATCAATTTAAATCCAAGCAGACCGAACCCCAATGGATTTTCGCGGGAAAAAAACGTCCGGCGAGCGCGGAGCTGCCGAAGCGGGGCCCGGCCCGGCCGCTGGGCGCGGGACGGGACGGGACGGGACGGGACGGGACGGAACAGCCGCGCGCGCTACCCCCACCGCGCGGAGGGCGGAAGGGAGCGCGCCCACCCCGAGCCGCGCCCCGCGCTACACACGCGCGCGCACGCGGATACGCACGCGCACAACGTGGAGACGCGCGGACGGGGGCGCGCGCAAATACGCGCGCACACTCGCGGTCACCGCACAGGCACGCGGACGCGCCCGCGCAGAGGCGCGCGGAGTCAGTCGGTGCGGCCACACAACCGCCCCCTCCGGAGCAGCGCGGGGCGGGGCGCGGCCCGGCCGGCACAGCCACCCCCCCGCAGCCGCTTCGCGTTCTTCACCCCCCCCCCGTCCCTCCTCCCTCCTTCCTCCCGAAAGTTTTTCTGGGCCTGCCCGCCCGGGTGATTCAGTCGCGGTGTCAATCACCCTGTCCTCCTCCACCTCCTCCCCTTCCTCCCACCGCCGGCTCCTCCTCCTGGGGTAAGTCCGAAACTTTATAAGTTGAGCCTTCCTCGACCCGCTGGAAGCTAGGAGCGAGCGCGGCGGCTGGGTGGGCTGGTGGCGGCATCAGTAGCAGCGGGGGGAGGCTGCGAGCCGGGGCGCTGGAGGCTGTGCCTTACCCACGCCGTGACTCCTCGTGTCCGAGTGCCGCTGCCCCACTCGCTTCCCCCCTCGCTTGCCGAAGATGTCCACAGCCCTCGTGTCGCCCACCATCTTCGACTTGAGCGAAGTTTTATGCAAGGTAAGGGGGCCGGTGGGGGCTGCGCCACCAACTCCGGGACTGTCCAGCTTCTTTGGGGTTCGTGTTGTTTTGTTGGGGTTTTTTTCCCCGTTTTCTGGTCGTGAGCAAGGGACCGGAGGGCGCAGGGCGGGGACCGAGCACGGGCATCGGGGCGCGGGGGTTTCCCGCCCATGCTTCCCGCCTCTGCCGCTCCGGAATGGGGAAACCGCCCCGCACTCCTGGCGGGCTCGGCCGCGGCGCCGAGCGGGGGGGCCGTATCCTTCCCGTGCCCCTGGGGCCGCCGCGCTTCAACACGCCCGGGCGCGGCGCGGCGGGCGGCGGCGCTGCCGCGGGGCCGGGCGAGCTCCGTCCCCGCGGGGTTCGGCCGCCCCTCGCGGGGCCGCGCGGGGCACGGGGCGGCGGGGGCTGGGCGGGAGCGGTTGGGCGGGCGCCGCGCCGCGCGCTGCCCTTCCCTTCCCGCGCGCCGCCGTCCCCGGGGGCGCTCCCAGGAAAGCGCTCCAGCCGCGCGGCGTTTTCGGGCGCTGTCAGCGGCCCCCCCGCGCCTGGCGCTCCGCTCGCTCCGTGACCGCGCTGCGCCAGGGACGGGGAGGGGCGGCCCGGGGCCCTCGGGTGGAGCGGCGAAGGGGGCTGCAGCAGATGTGGCTGCGGAGGGAGGGAGGGAGCGGGGGAGCCGTCAGGGCAGGGCGGCCGCCGCTCCCACGGCCGCGGCTGTGGGAGGCGGTGAGGTGCCGTGCCACGCTTCCAGGGCTGCATGGGGACGCCGAAGAAGGTGGTGGCAGTGGCAGTGACCGGCCCTTCCTTTCTCCCCGTAGAGCAACAAGATGTTGAATTACAGCCCCTCGGGTGTCAGCGGGTGCCTGCTGGACAGGAAGGCGGTGGGCACCCCAGCAGGCGGCGGTTTCTCTAGGAGGCACTCTGTCACTCTGCCCAACTCCAAGTGTCATCAGAACCAGCGCCTCAGCAGCCTGAAAGGGGAGCCGGCTCCCATGCTGAGCCCCCGGGAAAGCCGCTTCCGGGACCGCTCCTTCTCCGAGGGCGGCGAGCGCCTGCTGCAGCAGAAACAGCCCGGGGGACAGGTCAACTCCAGCCGCTACAAGACGGAGCTGTGCCGCCCCTTTGAGGAGAACGGCGCCTGCAAGTACGGCGACAAGTGCCAGTTCGCCCACGGCATCCACGAGCTGCGTAGCCTCACCCGCCACCCCAAGTACAAGACCGAGCTCTGCCGCACTTTCCACACCATCGGCTTCTGCCCCTATGGTCCGCGCTGCCACTTCATCCACAACGCGGAGGAGCGCCGCGCTGTGGCGGGGAGCCGGGAGCCCGCCGTCGCCGACAGACCCCGCCTGCAGCACAGCTTCAGCTTTGCCGGCTTCCCCAGCACTGCTGCCAGCGGGCTGCTGGACAGCCCCACTTCCATCACCCCGCCGCCCATGTTGAGCGCCGACGACCTGCTGGGCTCCCCCACCTTGCCTGACTGCGCCAGCAACCCCTTCACCTTCTCCAGCCAGGAGCTGGTCAGTCTTTTCGCCCCCAGCATGGGGGTGCAGGTGCCCGGTGGGAGCCCCCCCCCCACCTTCTTGTTCAGGCCCATGTCCGAGTCCCCCAACATGTTTGACTCGCCACCCAGTCCTCAGGACTCCCTCTCTGACCAGGAGGGCTATCTGAGCAGCTCCAGCAGCAGCCACAGCGGCTCAGATTCCCCTATCCTGGACACCTCAAGACGTCTTCCCATCTTCAGCAGACTCTCCATCTCCGACGACTAATCTGGGGTTTCCTCTTGCCCCTCCCCACATCTATTACGATGTTAAGCTGAACTCCCCCCACCCTCTCCCAAGTAGTCTGAGCTGGATGTTAACATGTCCACCTGCCTGCCATATACCCACTGGCTTAAACCTTAAGTGCCAAATTACGATGAAAAGCAATAACGTTTACAAAGTTAGTGCCTTTTAACACTTTCACTGTGACTGTATTACCTCTCCAGCTGCAGAGGGCACCAGCAGCTCTGTGCACTTCCAGATGTGCAGGAAATGTCCGAATTCAGCTCCCTCCACTGGCCATGTACTGCATCACCTTCTCCCAGTCCCTTCCTGACTGGCCAGTTTCTGCTAGACTGCAGGCATGTGGGCAAGCGTTAACATCCAGTCCTTTTTCTCCTCTCCCCTTAAAGACTAAATCTTGCCTGGATCTGCTCAGGTCTGCGGGAAGAAAAGCTGAGAACGGACAAAGATTGTAACATGAGTGGGACTTCGACTGTGAGGAAGAAAACAAAACACACACACACAAAAAGAGAGAAAGTAAAAAAAAGATGGACTATGAGAGACTTGATTTTGGTGCTAAAACTTCCCCATGTATACATGTGACATCTTAAAACAAATAAAGGAAGAGAGGGGGTGGGGCCAACAGAAGTCATTCCACACACACACACAAGTTCGTGTAAACAAAGTTCCAGTAGACATAGCTTTAATGGTTTTGCTCTAGAGTACTTTAGATCTATCTTAGAGCACTCACGCCAAGCTTTTTATTATTTTTTCTGGGTTTTTAATTTTGTATAACTTTTCAGAAATTGGAGAGCAAATTTTGCTTGTCACTGCACAACAATATAAAAAGCTTATTTAACTTATCAAAACGTATTTATTGCCGAAACCTATGCTTTTTAATTTTGTTCATATTTATCGGGATGATGAATCCATAGAATATATTCTTTTATGTTTAAATTATGATCTTCCATATTAATCTTAAGATTGTGAAGTGTCTTTTTTTCCTTTTTTTTCCCCACAGTTTAATATATTATACTACAATGACATTTTTTTGTAACTTTACACTTTTTTGGTTATTTTATTTTAAAAAATGAAAAATTAATTTAAAAAAATGCAAAAACTGTGTTTGGATTATTTATTTTAGAATTCCCTCTCCCTTTTTTTTGTGTTGGACTGCAAATGGAGTTAATGTGCTTCTTTGCCTTTTCTCTTCTCCTTCTCTTCCCCTCTCCCAGGTCTTGCCTGGGCTTTAGAATGTACATACCTGAGCTCTGTTGTGAGAAGCATGGAAGGAAGACCTTTTTCTTCCTTTTATTGTAAAGATTCTTCAAGGAGAAAAGCCTTGGGCTCAAAGTGCCTATCTGAAGACATTCCAAATACAGTTTGTCTTTGCATTTCTGTATTCCAAGTTTGGAATTTTCCTTGCCAAGGTGAATGGGACTGGCACAAAGAGAAAAATGAATGTAACTTTTTTTCCCCATTACTGTTCGCTACGTTGCTTTTTCTTCCTCTTTGTGTGAGTTTATTTAAAAGAAAATCTCTTTTGTAATGACTGTTTGCAGTTTAAATCAATAAACCCCAAGTTTTTTCAAGAAACTGACAGTGGAGCTGGTTTTACTTGCAAAAATTGAGGGACTGGTTTTAGACAACCCCACAAATGCAGATGCTTCCCTTCTCTTGACCCTTGAGGTGCCCACTCTGTGCTCAGGCATCCCTCCATCATCCCTCACTGATTCAGTGGACCAGCCCTGCAAGTGCATGGGTGCGCAGATCAATAGCAGCAAATATCTGATGTGACCTGCCCTGGTGGCCTCTAACCTTCTCTGTCTCTTACAGAGTGCTCCTCCTATCTTGTGTTGCTTGGTCTGTTCCCGCAAAGTTCTTTCTGATCAGTGTGGCTTAAACCTTGGTTTGGCTTTTGTTCCTTGTGTGTTTTGTGTTCCTGCACAGCTCCCTCCCCTTCAAGGAGAGCTTATGTGTGTTATGAGCGAGGCTAAAGTGGTATGTTGAAGTGTTAGCCCAAATATCAGTTCTGACTTGTTAGTGGTACTGGTCTGCTTGCACAGCAGGGCTGTTTGGTGTTCACGTGGGAGAGGAACGTGAGCCCCCAGCAAAGTCTCATTGTATGCACACATTACACTGCTATCGCATTTAAGCCCTTGTACATCTTGAAGCATCAGCAATCCCAGAAACTTCCAAAACCATTGGTTTTGTTTCGGAACACTTCCTTGCCAGCACTGCACATAGTCTTGACTTGTGTTATTATCTTTGAGCTTTTCTATCGAGCAAGCTTTTGCTTCCAAATCAGGGCTGGAATATTGCTGCCAAACCACTGATCCTTCAACTGTCTTAACATGCCTCAGTGTTCAGGAGAGATTCCCTAATTCATGTTGGAAAAGTTCCTGCCAAACAAAAGCTGTAAGATAGCTCAAGGCTTACGCCAGTGCACCTTCTCAGCTGTTGGCTTTGTGCAACACACTTACTTCTGTGGTGCAGCACTGAAGTTGAGCTGGGTGGAGGAAAGATGGAGGAAGAGGAGCGTGGCTGGTAGAAGCTGCTTCCCTTGAACACTGCAAAAGCTGTATGGTGAGTTTGCTGGCAGATACTGATGTAACTAGCATGTGGTGTGGTCTGCGTGCTGATCCCTGAGACAAGAGCCTTGGGCGCAGCTCTATGGCCGACTGAGCAGTACTGTTGAGCACAGCCTTGCTCCTGGGCATAAAGGCAAAGAGCCCCATGTGAGGGATGGGCTTCCGCCTGTGAGACTGCCGAGACTGCCGTTGCAGCAGGCACCCAAGTGTGCTTCCTTCCCTGCTGCTGGAAGCCAAGCTGTCAGTCTCTGAAGAGTGAGATGTACCTGATCTGGAGAGGATTCCAAGCCTATTGCAGAGCATGCACGTGAAGCTTGAAACTGCTTGCTTCCACTCTGGACTTTCTGTGCAGCTCTTCAAACAAATAGCCTTTGCCCAGTTAATAATTGATGAAATAGCTGTATCAGTTGCACAGTGCTATCGGTATGACAAACAACTGGGAAGCTGTGCTAAAAGTAGGTCTTTGCTCATGGTACTTGAGTACTTCCCTTGTCCTTCTAGTACACTGGTTCTGGGAAGCCAGCACCATTTTTCTTCTGTGAGTTTATTAATGATACATGCTCTCTCATTCTTGCTTTTTGAAACTAACCTTGAGCTAGGTCATGCAAGGGATAGAGAAGAGCAGAACAGAATGCAAGAGCCTCCAGCAATGCAGGGGTTTGCCTGATCTGATACCATTAGCATTTATTGCCGCTTGGGTATATGGCAGCAGCTACTCTGGAGAGACTTCTCCTTCTTTCTTGCTTTTACGGATGAGTTGTCCGTGCTGTCATCATAGAATTAGAAACTGTATCTCCTAGAATTTCACCATGGTTGGTAATAGCCTAGCCAAGGCTCAGAAAGGTATAAATAGTTTTTCCTGTCATGACAGTTTTGAGACACACATTCCTCTGACTCAGGGCTCCTCCATGCTCTGGCTTACTGATTTAGTGCACTGGACTCTCAGAGTGGCCTGGTGCAATTGCTCCTGGCGTACTCGGTGTGGCAGGGCAGAGAGAAGCACCCAAAAGAGCAAGATACCTGTCATCCCATGGAAGGTGCCATGGCAAACTGTACCTCAGTGCGCTTTACAGATTGCACTTACAGTTCTTACGGGGGGGGCAGGAGGACACCTGTGGTGGCTCTTGCTGCTCTTCACATACATTTCGTCGTAGTCATGTGTGCTTGCTATGGGCTCCTTCTAAAAGGAGACTTGGCCCATGCCTCTGGCTGCAGGCATTTGCTGGTTTTTGGCTTTGAAGTCAGGTGAGTCTAGTGCTATCCACCTTCAACATGTCTTGAAAATCAGAGCTGGTGTGTATGGCTGTCTGTGCCAGTTGCCTCTTGGTACTGAATAATGTGATGACTTTGATCTGCAGAGCTCCAGGTGGCTCAGATTCCATCCTGCTAGCTGCCTCCCTCCTTCCTAATTCCTACAACAGTTGTATGTGTCCTAATGACACTCCTTTGCAATGAGTTAGCTGTGGCTTTTGTACCAAAACACTTTCAGTTCTGCAGTCAGGGGCTGTAGAAGCAGAGGCTGTCTCATTCCCCAAACTTCTCTGTAGGTAAGGGATGAAAAGTCAAATAGGGTTTCTTTGTTGTTGCTGATGGTTTTGTTTTTAAAGGCAGTTGGGAACTTAACTGCCTAGTTTTGCTAACCTTTGTTTAGTATCACTTGTACATAGATATGGTGTGCCAGAGTGCAAGTAACAAAAAAAAAACAAACAAACAAAACAACAACAACAACAACAACAAAACAACAACAAAAAACAAAAACACATTTAAAAAGAGCCCTGAAATGGTCAAAGTTCCTGGTCCTCACCGAGTTTGTCTCATCAGCATAGTCATGAAATTGGGAGGCAGAAGGGGAAAGAAATTTAAGAAATATGCCTGGAGGACTGTTACAAGCTGGCACAAATTTTCATTCTGTATGGTTCCTATGCAGTGAGGGCAGTGGTCTGTGAACAGGACTTTGAGCTGCAGCTGCAAATCACATAAGGAAGAACGGGCTTTGCCGTGCCTTGCACAGCAGAGGGGAGGTGGCAGAGAGGCAGGAAATGATGGGGTCACCATCAGAGACTTGCAGCAAGGGAAGAGCTATAGATCAAGTCCACAGAGCATGGGGATAGCTCAGGTGAGAGAGAAGCCATGCTGTCTTGAGTCCAAAGACTAATGTTGTTCAAGTGCATAAAGGGTAATGAACTGAGTCTCTCCAGTGGGGCTCAGGGACATCAAATTGAGGGGAAGGTCTGGATAATGCAGCCTGCTGGATACTATCTGATTACTATGCCCAAGGATATGCATGACTCTTAAGATGCACTAATACATGCAAAAACCACAGCATGCCCTTTACACTTGCTAATTGCTGCAATTTGTGTGGTCTGTGTTGGGGAAGGCTAGCATGTGCTTGAGTCTGGAGAAAGAGGCTTTGGGAGAAGGTGCTGTGGTCAGTGTGTGAACAAAGAGGCTTCTGGCTCCAGTGCTGGAGGTGTTGCGGGGGCTGGAGGCTGAAGACATGTCCAGGAGTGACACTGACACAAAAGCACAGCCCCAGTACCTGCCTGGGAGGGAGAGAAGGGCTTGTGTTTCAGGGAGGCTCTTTATGCCCTGCACTACAACAGGCAGGCATCAAGATGTGGGGTCTTGTGAGGCAGTTCTCCTGCTGGGAGATGGTGTGCTGAGTGACCAGATGCTTTGGTGACAGGCAAAATTGTGGTGGGTGAAGTGAAAATAGACAAAAAAATTAAGAGTGAAGAATGGTGCCTTCCTTACCTGGGCCCCAGGTAAGAGGGGTCAGGAGTAGCCTGTATCAAAACCAGTTTCAGGTGTGTGAACCAGCCATAAACAGGAAGAAAGCAGCAAAAAGTGTTAGGAAGGAGTTCAGCTGAAAGGAAGGGGTGATATTAGTCGTATAGGGTCTCTTGGGCTAGGAACACCAGGACAGATGGTGAGACTGGCTCAGTGGGGACAGTTCAAGCATCTGCTGGGAACTTGTGGAACAGCCCTTGCCCTCAAGGCTGAGCTCAGTCCAAAATGTTAGAAGATGATTCTGCCTGGTGATGTAAAATGTCCTTTGTTTGGAGACTCCTTGGCCCCTTGAGCAAAGCCTACTCCTCACAAAGCCAATGCTTATTCCCTAGAATACTTTCAGCGAAAAAAAGAAATAGTTCCTCTAAGACACCCTAAACCAATACCTGCTGTGACTAAGCCCTGTGGGCAGCTCCGCAGATGATTTATATCCTCCTCCTCCAAACTGAAGGGGTTAGAGTGGAAACAGACGCTGCGTTAAACATAGCCGAGGGCAGCGAGCAAGACAACTCTGCAATGAGATGGGGAGGAAGCGGGGCTGTGGGGCGGCTGCTGCCAGGCGTGACGCCGGTTCGGGTTTCCTCGTAGGCAGAACAGAGCTCCTTTTGGCTAGTGCCGCTTTATGGGCTCGCCTGGGTTTATTATACTGCAAATATTTTGAATTCCGCATCTTAATTTCCAGAGAGGCTTTGTTTCACTTTTGCTGCTTTTTCCCCCCCGGTCTTGATTATTTTTTTTTTTTAATTACCACTGCCTTAACCTCTTTTTTTTGACTGGGTTTTGGTCAAAGCTGCCGTTTTCTGAGCAAACAGAGGACTGGAGTTCTCCCTGCCTGGGCTCCAGCTGCAAATTAATCTCTTTTCATAGTTTCATTTTATGTCCACCCACTATCCCCACCACATTAACTTAGTCAACACATGGAAGTGAAATTTTTCCATGCAGGATCCTGCGGGTTGTAAGGCTGTTGTGGAGCACGTGACTGCCAGCTCCAGAGTTTTCTTCCACCTCTGGGTGGAAGGAAGTTTTCTCATCCCCCACATATGTGAGCAGTTGTTGGTGGGATGTGAAAAGTTTTAACAACTGGTCGGTGGAAACATTTCGGAGTTCAGCATTCTCTGTGTATTTAAAGTCCCACCACACCAGCTGGGTGGAGGCAAGACTGTAGGTACGGTATGTTTGCCGTACCTCTGGTACTACCAGACCACTGCTCGGCAAATGAGCCAGACGGGTGTTTTTCAGTGGAATCCTGCTGTCTCTGGGGGTTTATCTCCCTCCCAGAGAGGACAGAAAGTGCAACTAATGATGATGCTGACAAATGGAGTCTGCTTAGCCTATGTAGATGTATTTTGTATTTCTACATGATGCCTTTTGCACATGGGCCTGGGAGAACTTTATAGCTATTTTGGGCACTTGGCAAATATAACCGTACCTATTCCACAGGTTTTAAAACCCTGTTAGATATACAACTGCCAGGTGAAGAGGACTGTCTGGCAGTGGCACAGTATCAGAGAAAGAGCTGCAAAAATTATTCAGGACTCCTGATACTTTTTCTCCTGTCTTAGTCTCCAGGCAACAGCAAATATTTCTCCTGATTACTCTGGATGAGCAGATGCCAACGTTGATTCACAGGAAAAGGATGTAGCCACGCAAGCCATAGAAATGTTGCTTGGGATAATAGCCACAGCCCCTAAGGAGACATTAAGCAATATGGAACACGTGCCAATGAAGCTCTTGAAGCTCTTGCTGTGTTTGCTATAAAGAGATTCTTGAGCACTCTTAGGTGGGAGCTTTTGTTATTTACCCTAATTATGCTATATGGAGAGAATATACTGTGTTTCACAGCTCTGGAGATGCTGGTAGGGCTTTTGGGCACTAGGAAAGTCCTGGTTTACTAAGAAGTTACAGTCACAAGATATGAGGAAACTTTTTGTTCAAGGCCCACAGCAGAGTGTAAAAGGTACACTCCTGCTTGGAAAAAGGATGGCGCCGAAAATGTGCAAAGAGGGTCCCTGTTTCTTTTCTCTCAAACTCAGGTCTTCTGTGCTGTGTTTACAAATAACACTATTTTCCCCATTATTACACTTTAAAATTTATCATGAGATAAAAAAGCCAAGAACAAACCAAATTCACCCCCTTTTGAGGATGCCCACCCAAAATAGTTAGGAGAGCTGCAGAAAATAATTTTCCTCCTAAGTTAGGTAATGTGGACTTTGGATTCATAGACTGAATCTGCTGACCAAGGTATTTTTCTTCTTCCAGCATTTCTCTGAGCAGAAAAACACTTTCAATGGGGATGAAAACAGAACTGGAGATTTTTTTCAAACCATTTAATAGCTTGTTTCAAAAGCGAACAGTTTGGAGGAACTTGAGGGCAGCAGCTGTGGGAGTCCAGTGGTCCTGTGATGGAGGCTGGAGACAGGCGGTCCATAGGGTTATCAGTGTATCATCCAGGTTGGCAGGGACTTCTAGTGAGTCACTCAGACCTTCTCTTTTAACCACGACAGGACCAATCTCATTATCCTCAAACCACCTCTCAGGCATAGAGAGTTGTCTAGTGATAGCCTTGAATGTCTCCAGCACTGAGGTGTCCACAGCATTCCCTTGTCAGGCAGTTTCAATGCTCAGGAAATTTTAACCTCTCTATATGTAACCTAATACTGAACCTGAATGTCTCCTACAGAGGTTTGTGGCTACTAATTTTGTGTCCCATCACCTTTGGTTAATGAGACTGGAGCCAAACTTCCAGGTGAAGTCCCTGCAAAATGGCGCATGTGGTTTCATCTTTCAGCTTTCCTGCCAGCTAATTTCTTCCCCAGCCTGTTCTCAGACAATACAATTTTCCAAACATTTCCATGCTTCTCTTCCCATGCCTGCTAAGAAAATAGCATGTCCTAAACCTACCCTGGACTCTCATTTTCAGCCTGGTTCTGCACTTAGTGGTGCTGTCCTGCCTTTGGTTCTTGAGAGAGTAAATTTAATCTTCCTGGCCTAATCTGGGATGAGGTCAGGAGAGAAGCACTATGTCGAATTATATTGGTTCTGCTAGAAATACAATGGGAATCAGCCTCTTGTCATGACACTGTGCTGCCAACTGGGGCCCTGCTCCACTACTGTGGGGTGTCCTGGCTCCCCTCACACAGCCTGATGATGGTGGGTTCCTGGTTCTTCAGAACTTATCCCCACTGTGCATACTTAATATCTACCTCTGATATTAGCACTGTGCTTCATGACACCCAGGATCCCTGGGCAGTCACTCCACTGTCAGGCTGGGGTAGCACAGGGCCCCCACCAGTGTGCTCAGAGGAAGCCATGCTCCTGCCCTTCAGTTTTCCTTCCTGAAGGAGTAACACTCTTCCCCATCCCCAGGGAACATAAGCTTTGAAACACGAGTTGATTTGTGTCCATTTACCACTGTCTTGGTTTACATAAATTACATCTCTTAACAGCGGTCATAAAATTATCTGCTTTAAAAAAATTCAGCTGTAGAGTTTGGCCTTGTGGCCTCTCTGTGGCCTCTCTGATCAGCTTATTTCCAAGGGGCAAACATACATTGGGGAAAGAAACAGCCTCTTCTTGTTTATCCCAAATGGTCATCTTCCTTTTCTATCAGCAGCTGGCTTGCCTGATTTCCTAGTGTTGGTCAGTATAGGAAAACACAGCAAGCCTTTCACCACGTGCTGCTTCACCATTCTGAATAACTCTGTCAAGTTATTTAAATCAACTAAATCATCCAGCATCCCTCACCAGTGGCCACCACATCACCAGCATTTTAGAATCAAGTTCTGCCCTGGAAAGGAGGCCCCTTGACAAAGCAGTGATGATCCTCACTTAGGGATGTCAAATTACCTCTGGGTGTACTGCAAGTAAAATACTGTCCCATAACATCTGTCTCATCTGGAAGCTGAAAGGCAGGATGGGTGATTTTAGGAATTGGTCTTGACCTGTGTTAGGATTTCAGCAACAAGAATCTGGTTTCCAGTTGTAGTAAGGAAAGAGGATGGATTAGATGCCTAGTGTATCTACAGGGAAAAAAATGCAATAAAATCTTATTTTAGTTGCTAATATAGAAACTATGGATCTAAATACCCTTAAAGATAGATGAGCTGGACAACCAGCAAAATCAGGTAGACACTGTTCCAGCAATGGTACCTGCACTTTATTTCTGCCAGCAAGTTTAGGTAGTGATATGGGCTCTTTCTTCATTAAAAACTGGTAGACAGTGGGGTCCAAGATGATAATTTGTACAATTAGGATTTAAAAAGAATACATTATTTCCCCTTTTCTAGTACATAGAGATTAACTGTGAAAAGGCTAGAGCTAGCAGAAGAGTGGATTACTTCAACTTTTGCACATCTATTCTATGTGCTCCCACTGGTAGGACTAGGGCTGCCATAACTCTTTCTCACAGGTGGCAATGAGGGGTGATCAGGGATCCAGCCTGTTCCTCTGCTCCATCTAAGTAAAATACAAAAAGTGGACAAGAAACATGAATACTAAAAAAGTAAAATCCAGTCCAGCTCCAGGTAAAGGTAGTGTACCAACTCCTTTTCAGTGGTGTCTGACACGTGGAACTGGTCCTTGAACTGCTATCAGTCTATGGTCTGCTAGTAAAACAAATCATAATGTTCAGTATGAAGTAAGCCAGGAAGAGAGGAAGAAACCACAATTCAAGATCAAGCATCTGAGCAGTATGGAAACAAATGCTGTTGGGAGGAGCTGGAGCCTCCAAATCCAGCCAAGGGCCCCTAACTCAGTGGTTGTGCTAGATTTGAGGTGCTTTCTAAATGCACTGGGCAATGAGGGACTGTGAAAAAAGCTGCTCCAGAAACTGACTGTACCTTATCCAGCTCTTAACAGCTGTTCTGTGTCCTGCTTTACTTGCTTTGGAAATGGTTAAATAAAAATTTAAAAAAAAAAAAAAGGAGAGAGAAAAAAGAGAGAGTGAAATTGAGATCAGGAAAAGAAAGAAACAAACAAACATGTTTTTGGTGGAGGAGCTGGGTTCTGCACCCTAGCACTGTTTCTACTTTCAGATTGTCAGCAATCTGATTGTCAGTGTGCTGAGCAGAGAGGACAGTGTGGTGGAAATACCTATGAAGCAGCAAGAGCCTTATCAAGGTACTGTACCAGGAAATACACTGCTTGCTTTCCTCTTCATGCACGATACTGTGATTGAACCAAACAGCATGCCTCATCATAACATGTGCCTTATCGACCTCACTATCTGATGACAACAGCAGCCCTCAGGAGACCAGAGTGACATCATCCAAAACCTCAGTAGTTCAGAGCAAAGACTGAAGTATGCAACGAGGCTACGAGCTGTGCTTGACTCTGTTCATCTGTTTGTACTGAACCTGCAGGCACTTTGCTAGAGGAAAAGGCATATAGAAATCAAATCCAAACAATGTTTCAGAGTGTTTCTGACAGGCATCAATGCTATTTAGAAAAAGGATGCAGCAAGCAAAGGAGGTTTTTGTCCTCAGCAAGTCCAAGAAGTCTGCTCCACAGCTTTCTGTAGCTTTGTGAGAGTGGAAAGAAAAGGCCAAATCAACACAATGTCACTGCCTGGAGGAGAGAAACAGTGCCACTGATGATTTGGTACTGAGTCCCCCTCTCAGCTGACCCCAGATAATTGTCATGGGGAGCTGTGAGGTTTGGGTTCATCCCATATCAGAAAGAGAGGCCCACTGTTTATCCACCTGGAGCTCTCAATCTCCAGAGCCTAAGCTTCAAGATGGCTGGTTCATACTCACATTGCCAGTCTCCTTGTTTGGTTACTGCTGGGTCACTGAGGCAAAGAATGCCAGCCCTGGCCTCCTGGTCTCCTTTCTCTAATTTAAGATGAGGGGAATTTCTGCAGTGACAAAAATAAGAAACAGAAATAGAGAAAGGTTTTCTTGTGTAATATTCACCAGACTCCTCTGGTTTTAATTTGTTCTCCCTGTCCTGGGTTCTTCAAAACACCTTCTCTCATTTACGTCAGCATAGATTTACCATGCCCCACTTACTTCAGACCTGGACAGCACCATGGAAAAAGATTTCCAGCCTTTTGGAGCTGCTTCCTTATGCCTTGGACAAAAGTAGATCATATGGGGCCATATTCATTCGAGAACTGCCTTTGTATTTGTACAGTATCTAGAACAAGTGAGCCTACTCCTGCTTGAAATTCACTGTACTACAAAATTGATCTTAAAAAGCCCCTGCTTTTAGTGTTTGATTTTTGGTTAGTTTGTTTTTAATTGCAATGCAAGCTTTCAGAGGGAATATAGCCGGATTTAAATGCTGAATGCATGCATAGCAATAAAAGTAGGGCCATCCAGCACAGGGATGCTAAGTGTCCATTTACAGCCCCCATTCAGGCAGCAGCCACCCCCCGGGCCATGCATGGCATGGTGGGCTGTACTGCCTGCTGTGACACCGGGCAGGGGAGGTCCCAGACTTCCACACTCCCCACTGGGTGCTGGGGTATTTTGAGATGTCTGCATCTGTTGCATGGATTTGGGGAGCTGTTTTGCAGAAGAGGCCTTGTCTTCCAGGACAGTAATTGTATCCTCACCCGGACTCGCTGCTCTCATAAACTGCTGGTTTCTTACCCTCCATCACAGCTGCCTACCTCCAGCAGCGATGGGCACGGTATGACTAACCAGTCAGGTTATGAGTGTGAGCTCTTTCAGCAACGTGTAGAGCATTGAAAACTGCCCAAAAAAACAAAAATAAAGGGATTTTTTTTTTTTTTACTGTGTCAGTGAAGGCTTGGCTTAAGGGACAGGCTGGAAAGAGGTCTGATGGAAATAAGACTTGCCCACCCTTTAGGATAGAGCATTAGATAAATCCAGCTGTGCTGTGCAACTGTTGGAAGCCTTCCGGAACAAGTGTAGGAAACATAGTGGGTTTTGAGACATATTTTTTTGTCTAATTTGTTAAACATATTTCTTTGTCTTTATGAACTTTAAGGAGCCCCGAGAACACAATGTGCCAGAGGGGGAAGGCCTACAGAAAGACTTGATAAGAAGATGGCATAATTTTAAAATATCTTCTCCTGCAATGCTCTCCAAAATATTCCTACTCTGAAGCACACTTGTTTTTTTTCTGCCTGATATATACATTCCTGACATGCACCTGGCCCTGATATATTATTCAATTAATGCTTTGGTTGATTTACTCTCATCATTGCTAAAAATACTGTAAAGAAATAACTTTTAAATAAATGACACTGTGGAAGGTTGTTGATATAGGGATTTGGTAAGAAATACGGGTGTTTTTCAGGTTTAGAGACAATTTCTTGTCCTACTTTCTTGAAGAAGAAGGACCTTTGAATGGCTCTTGTGAAATATGCTGATGGTCTGAGCATTCACATCACCAGCTCCCTATGACAATTATCACTGATTGACCACTTGCTGGCTATCTCCCAGCAGCCCAGGAATGGATGAGTCATGGAAACAGAGTTTTCCTTCACCCTGGCTGCCTCCCAGGCCATTCGAAGGAGCTGCATTGACAACAGAGGAGGAAAGTCAGTGCTGATTTTTTTTATGCTGTGAATCATTGATCAAACAAAGCACTTCTGCGTCCACGGACTTGATATCAAGGCAACGTTTTTGATGAGTGTTACCTGAATAATTTTGTGCTAAGAAAACAATCTCAAGTAGCACTGGTCACACTATTTTGTGCAGATAATTGATTCTGTGCTACTTCAAGCTAGAAAAACATGTATCATGTTTGCAAGTAGCTTTATCAGAAGATGCTGAAGACCATTGCCATGCTTAGGTGCAGCAGCATTTAAATACTGGTTTTCATTTTCGAGTGATTTTTCAAAATAGAGTTTGGTTGGATTGTAATAATTTCTAAATGACAATAACAGAAAGAAATTAACAGATTAGGCCCTGTGTGCTCCCCTGAATAGAGAAATAGAGAATTACTACTTTGGAGGGGGTGGGGGGAAGGAGGCAGGTTCCATTTGATGAGGAAACTCAATTTTTTTTATTTGAGATCTGCCTGGAATAATTATCAATATTCACACACCTCTGCTACTGCAGCTCAGATATAAATACCAATGGACCCATAGAGTGAGGTATTCAGAATTTCCCTTGAGGTATTCTCAAGTGAAAAAAAAACCCTGAAAAGTTTAAAGGAATGCTGGGAGAAAGAAATATAAGTCCTTTCTGAATGCAAAGCCTTTGCCTTGAAAGGAGCCTTTTGGGTTTTTTCAGCCCTGCACACAGGAGACAGTACACACTGCTGTAGTGGAGCCATCCTAAGGCAGGACCAGTGACTGTGTGGGATCTGCTCAGGTGGGTCCTGAGCCAGCACCTCCCTCCCTCCTTCCCTCACTCTGTCCTTTCCTGCCCATGCCATTCATCCCTCCCTCCTTCCCTCACTCTGTCCTTTCCTGCCCATGCCATTCATACACACCATGAGTAGCCCTGTCTTCCCCTCCAAGGTCCTCATCAGGACGTTTTCTGCAAAATTTCCATGTCACAAGGAGTTGCAATGGGTGGATGTGGCTCCAATGATTGCATGCAATGCTTCAGTGCTGGAGTTTATCCTGGCTTCTGTGCTGTGTCAGGATCCAGTGGTGCTGGGATCCAAATTTACCACTGAGGTGCTGGCTATGACTCAGAACCAACTGGAGGTTTTCAACTCACATGCCTGTGATGTGAGGTTGCATTGATGCACTTAGATTAAACAACAGTGCATAGAAATGAGCTGTAATAGGAATTGTACCTTGTGTCTGGCATCAAAGCCATAACCAGAGCTAACTGGGAGCCCTCAGCACAGACACCTCCCCTTCATCACTCTCGCTTTTAAAATGGCAGAGTGGGAGTGTCATGACCCCAGTTTTTTCTTGAGGGAAACGCATCCTGACACACACAGGAGATCTGCTGTGGCTGGTTGTGTCTGTCAGGAGCACTGCTTCCTGTGCCAATGCCAGGTGGGGCCTAGTAGCAGGGTGTGGGATGCCTGCTGGCAGCACCACATCCCTTCCACAGGCTGCTCTCTCATCATCCTCCCCTTGATGCCAGCCAGGATGTCTGGAATGCGCCGTCCTGTGTGTTTGTAACCACAGTGCCTCTCTCTGCTTGTTGTGATTCTGTGCTGCAGAAGAGGCTGCAGCTGCTGGGGCAGGGAAGTAAGTGTTGCCGCACCATTGGGGACACCCTGTCTTTTGTCAGGGTGAGTAGTCTGTGCTGCCTCAGCAGTTATGAATGCTCTGCCTTGCTTTTCCATTTCAAAACAATGATATTTAGGAAGAAAATGGAACTTCGTCCCCGGACATAGACAAGGATGTACTGGATTAGACCAACAGGCCATCTAATCTGTGAATCCTCGTCCACCAGTGGCCAAGCCTGGATGCTTCTCAAGAACACCTTAAGCCTCCTTGGAGCTGTGCAACGTTATCCCATGGAGAGTGCTGGGAAAACAGTCACTTAACCTGGAGTAGTGCAAGGAAAAGCAATGCAGAAGTGAATGACACACTGGGAAGCTTTCTGGCGGAAAGGGTTGTGTCATGCCACAGTTTTGCAATGCTGCCCTTTGACAGGGCATTATCCACATTTCACAGTCTGGCAGAGCAAGACTGCTGCACTGGTCCTTCCTGAGGTCTCTCAGAGATGGCAGCCACTGCAGAAGCACAGTGCGTTTGTTCAAGGGACAAATTCTCCTTGGAAGTATATGATGCCCATGTCCCTCCAGGACATAGTGCTATGGCTCACTGGTTTCTAGGTGCAGTTTTGGGTGTTGGTTGCTTCCCATAAAAAATTGAATGGCCCACAACTGGCTTTAATGAGCATTTGACTCTCCCTCTCTGTCACAGCAACTGGCAGCAGGAGTGTCTGTGCTGGAGCACCCTTGCTGGAAAAGAAAATGTCTCTGCAGGGGCACTGGGACATGCTGGGATGTGAGAAACCCCTACCAGGACTGGTCTGAATTTGCTAGTTTTCCAGTGCTACTCCTAATGCCAAATTTTGAAGACACTCAATTTTTGTGGGGGAAATGAGTCTGTTCCCCAGGATGAGGAAAACACTGAATGGGTTTGATTGGATTTGTAATTCCCCATGTAAGCTGAGCTTACAGATAAACTTTAGAAAGTGAGGGAAGTTCTACAAGTGCTAAAAAAACCCATTTTAGTGCAAAAGGGTACTCGAGTTCAAATTGGACCAAATTCTCATTTTGTTCTAGGAATCATTGAAATTAAGAAATTAAAAAACTCAACAAAATAAAAAACCCTGCGACAGTATTTTACAAAATCCCAGAAGTAACAGAAAATAGCTGGTAATATGTTTTGAAAAAAGCTCAGTCTTATTTTCAGATAACTAGATAAGATCTGAACACAGCCATTAACTTGTGGGTAGATCTGTAACCTTCTGGTAACAGTAACCGCATTAACTGCACTTAGAGTAACTGCAGAGCCCCAGATCAGAGCTGATGTACCACTTACACCCTATCTATACTTCATTTCAAGTGATACTTGGCTAGGGGTTTGGCCTTGGCAGCTCCACAGCAGAGGCGCAAATCTGCTTGGGTGCACCGCTTTGCATTTAGCAGTTTGGAAGGCACTGAAACTGATTACAGCTCTCTGGCCTGCATGTGTGTGAACTGCGTTTTTTGATGAGAGTACACATCTTGTTAAGATAGCCTAAACTGAAAACCTATGAGGAAAATGAACTTGAGAGGGTTCCTGGTAGTGTTTCTGCTGCAACTTGGCTGTTTGAATCAGCAGCTTGCCATGCTTAATGTAAACAAATTGCAAAATGAAATGTCCTTGAAGTGTCCTTGATTTAAGGATTGAGTTGGATACTTAAGATAGGAAGAAATGCCCAAGAGCCTCAGATGTTGCTCTGGTTTTCAGAAGTAGCAGGGTCATGCCTGCTTGTCATAGACTGACTGAGGTAACCGGCACAAAATAAGATCAAGCCTCTGCTGTTGGCGTGGGTGGCCTATGTGGAGCATGTGGCACCTGCCATGACCACGTGGCTGCACAGCCCTCATCCAGACCCACAGCATCTCCTGCAATGCAGATCTTTGCTCACTGTCTCCGCACCAGAAGAGATCTCCTTCACAGTGCCCTCCTTTGCTTGCAGCTGGGACCCCAAAGAAGCAGTGCTGGTGGTGAGAATCAAACCAGACCTCCCTGTTCCCTGGGTGTTCCTGTCCTACCTCACGCTCCTTCAGAAACTGTTAATCATCCTGAACTACTTACTGGTTTTATGATCTTAAACAGGGCTTGAACTCAGCTTTCTAGAGGTGAAAGCGCAATGTCTTACTGTAACTCATTTTGCCAGCCAAGTCTATCCTGAACCTAACAATATTTTAATCTGAAAATCCAACCTCAAAACCCACAGCATTTTCAGTTACTGTATTTCATCACCACACAGCTGAAAACAACTCTTTTTTTTTATAACCACTCTTGTTTTTCTAAAGTGAATCACAAACCATGGAACTTAACAGACGGAAAAGACAAAAAGACAAATACTCTCTCACTATCCTGGTGTTTATAAGGAATAATGTAATTAGAGTAAAAAAGCATTTCTCTACAGTTACACAGGTATAACAGAGTTACAAGAGTCAGCTTCCCCATTGCTAAACCAGATAGTCAAACAAGCCAAAAAGCATTGTTGCCTGCAAAATATTGGTGGCGGTGCCTATCAGTCAGTCCTTCTTTTTAATTAGCCCGAGGAAACCCTTACCTTTTCCCCAGAAGACAATTTGACACTCTCATAGATTTTACCATTATACCTTATGTCCTGGTAAGTGGTCTGCTACTCACTTTATACTGCCATTCTTGGCTGTGCCTCCTTGAATCACACCAAGGAATAAATAACATTAAGATAACACTAGTTGTCAATGGGTTGTCAGTCACCAGAAAGATGTTAATCACCAGAGTGGTCAGTGCAGCACCCATGAATAGTGTTCAGCCCTTCCAGGGAAGTCTGGTCTGTTTTAGTCACTCCAGATAATCGGTGAGAAAACTGGGAAATCTGAATTTAAACTCCTATAGGAAGGCTACTGAATAGCCAACAGAGAAAGCCTAATCTTCAGGCTGTCACTCCCAAGCAATAGCCACCTTTCTTCCCATGGTGTTTACACCTGGGAGAATCAATGGGCATTTCACAACCTGACAAGTTGTTTACAGTACCCAGCCTCTGCTTACAGAGGTGCTGGGATAATGGATCCAGGTATGTGTTCCGTACTTGTGCTGTTGAAGGGGCTGGAAGGAAACCCTCAGGTCTGGGGGCCTGGTCTCATTGACACCAAAAGAAATCTGAATGACTCCAGATTTAAAAACATTTATCCATCAGCAGAAGTCTGGCCCTCAAGACCAACTGATGCTTAGGTAGAACACGAGCATAAACGTTGATGTGTCAGAACTGTATAAAAATTTGGTTAGAGAAGGGTTGGAAAAAATTCCAGGTGATGAGCCAGTGTCCAGGGTGAGGCCAATACAGGTTGGTCCTTACATTAGGCATTGCCTGGGGCTGGTATCAGCCTGGGGCTACTGCGGTGAGGTCAACCCAGAGCTTTCTCTCAGCCTCACTTTGGGGGTCTCTCAAGGGCGGGACAGATTCAGCACAGGGCAAGTGTTGCAATCAAGCTCTCAGTGAGAGCTGATTACCCTCAGTCATGTCTGGAAGGGAGGGAGGGACTCACTTTGTGTCTTGATCAACGTCATGCATCTTTCTATATGGGGGTTTGCAAAATTGGAGTTCATAAGCCTCCCTCAGCCCCTTCCCTGAAAGCTACACCCACATTTTTCTCATGGATGACTCATTGTTAAAACAAACTGTTTCTTCAGCTAGAGTTTTTCTATGCATTAGAAACAGCTGAACATCTGCCTTGACATCAGGCTTCTCGGATGACATGAGAACGTGCCTGAGTATGCTGGTGTACATGAACTTGCACACATGTGTACATATGCTTTGTATATTCTTAATTTGAGTTTCTCTTTTGCCCTTTCCACTCCTTTTCCTTTCAGTTTCTATGTCGTGTTTGTTTGTTTTCTACTTTATGCCTCTCCCCTTCTGTTCTATGTGTGCCAACTGTAGAGTCACAAACACTTGCATTCTTTATTCAAAACAACGGTGTGAAGAGTAATATAAAATGACCTCATCCATTCCTTCATGGATAAACAGAAAAAGATTATGGAGTTCTTTAATATGATACAAGAAAAGAGAGTTAAAACAGATCAGTTTAAATTAAACAAGGGAAAACATTAGATGAAATAACAGGAAAAGCATCCTCAGTCTGTCAGATTGAGGAGTAATTTGTTTCTCAAGGGTAGTGGCTGAACTGGACAGGTTGCACATGATTTTTTTAGGAGCGATAATGCTTCTTTGTCCCCCAGAGCGAGGTGTGTCTTCATCACTTTGATGTGCAACTCTGAAATCAGCAGCATGGGAAACCATGGAGGCAGAGATGTCAGAAATAGTAAGAGGTTTCCTGAGGTGATAAAAAGGCCACCTGTGTGGTTGTTGTGAAGGAAAATTCCAATGACTGCATGCAGTATTTGGAAGAAACAAATAAGAGCTGAGGTTAGGATGCATTCACATGTGAAGGTTGCTTGCCTTTAGGTTATCTCCTGCTGGAGGACCCTCTTTACATGTGAGACATTCGGCCCCTTTTCAAAAATTACATTTTGGACTTAAAATGAAGGATGCAGAAATGAAAAAAATGCACATATTTAGGCACATGTCCTGCAAGGAAATCCAGAGAGGTTGGGGAAGTGGTAAAGGTAAGGAGATCTGCTTTGGGAAACTAATCCACAGCTCAGAAGCCATTTAGCCTGAAGGAGCACGGGCACCAGCCTTGCACCATGATGCTGAGGTGGTGCACATATCCATTCAACCCCTACTTCTGCTGTCCCATGGCAGCTGGGGGGCTGCTGGCTGTATTGGGGAGGCACAGCTCAGTGGGGATAGGGAAGGGAGTACCTACCACCACATCCCAGCCCTGACTGTCCAGCTGCCCCTGCCCTGCTCTCGTGTATGCACTAGGGTGGGGAAACAGACTTAACGAGCTGGCTGTGGGCTGGGCAGGGCAGGAGCAGCCCTTCCTCGCCTCTTGATCAGCTACGAGCAACCGCTGAAGGCAATTAACAATTCAACAGGCTGAACAGGTAGGGCGAGCGTGGTGGCAGAGCAAGTTCCCCTTACACTCCACTACCCACAGCACCCAGGCTGAAGTCTCAACTTGAATCAAAGTGTGTTAGGTGTGGTATATGAATTATGCTTGAAAAGTTTAATACATTCAAGGGTACAGCCTCAACTAGCAGCTAACAGCAATGAATGAGCCTTGGGGCAAGCCAAGCCAGCTTCCACTCAAGCCGATAAAGGTATGATCTTTTGGCTTCAGTGGGAACAGGATGAGATCCTCCATGGCCAGCCAAGGAGAGATTAGTCTAATGATGTAATGGTGCTTTTTAACTGCTTGCTCAGCCTTAATTCTGCTCTTACATTGGGAGCATGTATCATAGCACAGCCTGTAATTATGTGATAACATACTCCTTGCTCTGTAAGACACCCACCCTATTTGAGGCACAGGATGAGAGGTAAAGGCAGGATTCTCTCCAGCCCCCATGATATTGTCCCACATCTCAGAGCACTGCTCTGCAACAGGCTTCCTGTGGGGTCTTGGGCAAGAAAGGATTGTAATGTGCACATGGCAGGGACTGAGTTATGGTTTCACCTGCAACGTAAGCCTGGCTTTTTCTTAATATAGGAACTTGGGTTTGCATTCTTATTGAGCTCTGAGCATAATTTAATGCAACGGCTAGTCAACAGCAATGGTTTAAACTCCCTATACAGCCTATCCAGAGCCTCTCTGCAGGAGGTTTGAACATCCCTTGGCTTGCCTGCTGAGGCATGGAGGCACACCTATCTTTTGGCAGCAGTAGACCACATTGCTATCGGCAGCAGTACCAGTTAAAACCAAAGGTTTTATCTCCCTGATCTGACACCACAAGCTCACTCTGCTTCTGGCCATCTTTCCAATCTCACCTTCTGCTTCATTTAACATGTTCCAGATGCTCTGCTGGCCTGGCTTCCAGCATTACCATAACTGATAGCTGAAAAGCTGGCTGAAGATTCCCACTGACAAATGGGAATAAATGGATTGAATGGAGGAAGAGTATAGAAGGAAATTCTGAAGCAGTGAAAAATAGGACAGGAACGGAGTAAGCTTAGAAGGAAAAGGACACGTGTGATTTGGTAATGTCAAGAAGAACAAGGAGAGCTGCAAGGAAGTAAAGGAACTGCAAAGGATCTAGAGGGTCAGAAGGAAAGAACTTCCAGAGCAGAAAGAAAGGTTAGGGCATGAGAATAATCAAGCAGGAAAAACAGATGAAAGAAAACAAAACAGAGAAAACAAAGAAAATAGGTCAACTGGGAGGCAAAAGCAGGAAAGACCATACAGCACACCACTAACAAGCAAGGCTGTGGATGAGTTCCTCCAACCCTGTTTCAGCTCTGGAGCCCGGAGGCTCACCCTTGCAGGGCCTTGGCATTGTCCTGTGGAGGCTGACTGAGAAGTGACAAGGTGCGATGGTCGCATGGTGCTACAGACAAACCACTGTCCCTCCTCCTGGTGGGGCTCCCTGGCCTTTCTGGCACCCCCATCTCACCCCAGCAGCCCTTAATCCAGTGCACTTTCACTGGTGTTTGTGTCACTTAGGTACATCAGTCATTGCAACTCAGTCACTTGTTGACTGGGATCTCTCCATAAGAGAGGCTGTAAACACACATGCTGAGGGGCAGCATTCCGGCTGGGTGCTGAGACCCCCTGAAAGACAAATACTTTGAGGTATAAAATGAACAAACATAGCAAAAATGGAGTTTGGTCTCCTGCAAGGGTGTCTGGGCAACAAGATATGTCACAAGAGCATCTTCCTCCAAGTTTTATCTAATGCAGGAATGGAGTAATCCCACTGACGTCACTGGGCTAACGTTGATGTAGAGCTGGTGTGTGTGGCTGGTGAAATAGGTCAGAGGTGCAGCTGCTGACTTCACTGATAAAGAGGAACTTTTGCAGCTATTTCCTCCCATGAGTGCTTCAGAGCTCACCAGCTCGCAGAGGTTGAGCTGCACTCTTCTCTAGGCTTGGGGCCGGGGCCTGGCCCAGTTTCCTCTAGCACCCCTTTCCATCCAGGCGAGAAGTTTCCACAGGTCTTTGACAGAAAAATACCAGTTTTATTGACGTTCCACATTTCTATGGGTAAAAGCAAGATGAAGAACTATGTTCCTGGTGTTGTAAGGCCTGCATCAAAATTTTTTAGTTTGTTGACTGGAATAAAGCAACTGAGGACTTGGTGTGGTACTAGTTCTGACCACTGATCAGCTGCTTGATTTCACACCCTATTTTTTGTACTGAAGTGCAAGAGATTATTATTATTCTAATCTCATGTGGATACTTGACTATACAAAAGCTTTCCAGCAGAGATGTGAAATGAAGTGTTGTCCTTGGAGCCATGTTAATGCCCAAAGCTGGGCCTGCTCTGTCACTACACAGAGGGTAATTCTGCGCAGTCATTGCATTGCTGCTTTCCAGCATGTTGCTTTGAATTTCTGGGGTCATGCAAGCTGCTAACAAACAATGCATGTCATTCCTACAGATGGATCCTTTTCCTTCACACAGCAATGTGTGTGCAATCCACCCACCACTCATCACACCTAATCCTTTCTTGGAAGCAAATGTTGAAAGTGCAAAACACCCCTTCCCACAAACAACGAAATAAAGAAGAAAGAAAAGCGACACCCAAGGTGGAGCCCCGTGTCCCCCATGTGAGGAACCAGGCAGCGGACTTCCAGCATCCCAGGTGATGTAATGCTAGTTTAACAGCCATTCACACCTCTGTGTGCTCGTGAACAGAGCAGGCTGAGGCAAGTAGCTGCACAGAGAGCTCTGGAAGCCGCTAGCAAGAAATGCAGTTTGTTGTGTGTGTGTGCCCCTTTGATGCTGGGAAGGAATCCTCTGCTTTCTTTACTGCACTCCATTTTGCCTGTGGGCTATGTAGAAATACAAGAAGGTGGAAGCAAGAAGCAACTTGTTCTGTCGGGGAGGAAAAGCACTCTGTAGCTATTTACACTGCACACTACAGCTTTTAAATGAGGTGGTCTGAGTGCCTGCAATGGTTAAACCCCAAAATTCTTTCCACAGGACTGTTCATTGCCCTGGTGTGCTGCCTGCTAGCAGTTGGTTTTTGTTCCCCTCTGTGGCAGCTGGTTGATATGAGGTGATCTGGATTTGGTGATTCTTGTCTGAAATCCCACTGTGGTTTTTCTCAGTCTTGCAAGGCACTGTGTTTTGCTCCAGCAGTCTCTCCAAGGCATGACGAGGGAAACTGTTTCCTGTTTGTGTGTCTGTGATGGATGTAGCAGCCACTTTTACTACACGTGAGGCATCGGGGTTTTTTGTTCCTTCTTTCTTCAACACTTTCTGGGTAATGTTTTCCACATTTGGTCTCAACCCACAGTCCTTTTCTCAGAAAACTTAACAGAATCACCCCAGCTATATTTCCATGGGTGGGTGGATGTGTTTATACACACATATGTGTTAAAAATATCCTGCTTAATTCAGGTACTATTAGAATATTCCATTACCTTGTATTAATCTAGTTGAGTCAAAAAGCAGTTTAAGCAGTTTAAAACGGATGTAAACTACCTCCGTGTGTGCTATCTGGAAAGAGTTTACCACTTTAACCCAGCTCTGGTTGGCAGGTCCTGGTGGTCTGATGGGAACCAACCTAGAGTTCGCTCAAGAGAGACATGATTAGAGGGCTGCTGTTCCAGCCTGGTCCCCCCCCCGGGCTCTCTGGGCTGGGCTGCCCCTCCAGCTGCAGGGCTGCTGCTGCCTGCAAGTGGAGCAGATGCTGGCCTGCAATGCCCAGACCTGAGACAGAGAGGACATTGACTATCGATTACTGCTCCTGCAGACAAATTTACATATAAAAGCCGAACGTGAGAGATAACTAACAGATAAGTCTGCCCATTCTCCAGGTGCTGGAAAACCTGACTGCCTTCTTTATACAAATACAGGTTTAAGTACTATTCGCCTCAGGGTGTAGACGAGTTTATCTTGGTTGGGAATCCAAGGAAATGACTTTTAACCCCTAGCATTGTAATAGGTTGCCCAATGCATCTATATAAACACGATGCACATTTATAGCATAATGATCCCTAGGGTTCATTAAATACCATAACAAGGATTTTCGGAAGGCAGCCCGAGAGCCTGTTCCTCAAAGCTATACTATTAAGAAAGGCCAAACTGTTACAACAAAATGTTTTAAAGTTGGTTGTCTTTTTTTTTTTTTTAACTAGACTTGAATTATTTAGCATGTTCTCTAAGGGATTACTGTTTCGTGTCCCTTTTCAGCACTTGAGATCTGAAGAGTCCCTGAAATAGTCTCTGCAGGCAGTATCCAGTTAACCCTTCTGTGTTTCCACTGGGGACCTTCAGCTCTGCAGCATTCCTCCCTTCCCAGGCACCAGAATGTTGCAGGCAGCAGTGGATTTCAAGCACAGGTCTGAGCTGAAAAATGATTCTATACAAATACATATGGCAAAGTCCTGCAAAATTCAAGAAGATGAAATCAACAGCAGGCTACACAAATTTAATTAAAGTCCATAGAGATTAACTCTGGAAAGCAGCACACCTGAATAAAAAAGCATTACAAGTTTTGTAAAGCTACAAAATGCTATATATGACTTACAGTGTGTTAGCAAAGTTAAGGTTGACCAGTATACAGTAAAAAAAATAAATCACTTCTGGTGCTCAAGAAAGAAAAGGTTCTGCAGTTCATTACATGGCTTGTCTGTGTTGGTGCTGCAGGGCTAGAAGAAATAAAAAAAAATAAAATGTAATAAAATCTAACTTTGTCTCTTACACCAGCAGATCCAAAGCCAAAAATGCAAAGGCACAGTTCTGTTTTGTAAGATTGTACCATTTTTGCACAGCCTTTTCTCAGAGAAAATAACACACTCAAAGTGAGCCACAGAACTTTTACTGAAAAGTTCCCTTTTCAGTATATTTGGGAAGACTCCTGTATTGCTAACAGTAGAAGTGGGAAAAAGCTGACTAATCATCTAACCCTTCTCCAGGCCACAAACATGCTATACCCAGCGTTGTGTCTCCTGATGTGATACACAGGGTATGGTGTGTCCCAGGGGAGTGGTGGGGATCATGAACCCATCTGCCCACCCTGTCCTCCCACAAGTCATCAGCTGCCATAGCCACGCTGCCTGTTTCAGGCGCTGTGTCCCGGCAGGGGAAAACTGTGTGGGTGCCTCCAGCCCCATGGGGCTTGGCAGGCATAGGTGTGGGACAGGGATCTTGAATGGTGGACTGATGTTTCTTGTGCTTGACTGGGCAATAGAGCTCCTGGTCTCCAGATTCACCTCACCGGGGGAGGTTTTGCTGGCTTCTGGGGAGGCACTCTCTGCAGGAGGGCTTACAGGATTTGCTGAGCAAAATGGGAAACAGATTGATGCTGGAGGCTGACTCAGCAGCCCTCATGGCCAGGCTTCCCCTTTTCCACCTGCCTGGTAGGGGTGGGGTGCACAAGCGAGGCCCCGTCCCAGCGGCTCTACTGGAGAACATGCAAAGAGATGCCTATTCAGTTTGAAGAAACCACCAATCTACAAGGATTTTTAAAAACTTACTCAGTTTGGCTAAGCCTTCTTGGATTAGCAAAATGGGATGGAGAATTACCAGAAGTTGCTGCCTGTCGTCATGTCTGGTGCTTCCTGATGGGGTCAGAAACTCCAGTCACCCTGCCCTGCTCACAGGAGTTTCAGCAGTTTCACTTCCACATCGAACAAAATGCCCGTAAGCAGCAACAAAAAGTAACGGTTTAAAAAGAGGAAAAAAAAAGGATTAAAAAAGCCCACATAAATATTTCATAATTCAGAAGATATTTACCAGCAGAGGCTATAGTTGACAGAAAATGGACAGGCTCTGAGGAGGACTTGATGTGAAAGGAACCTGTAGCTTGACGTTCCTGGGCATGGTTGTTAAAGGTGGAGTCCAGGAGGATGCCAAGATTTGAAGGGGAAAGGAGGACTGCTCATGTTTCATTACAAACCCCTGGAGGGTCCAGCCTCTCTCTCTGTGTGGGAGCCCTGGCTCTGTGGCAGATTTGGGACCTGTTTGACCTCCCTTGCTGAGCCACCCTTTGATCTCTCACAGCCCTGCTGTCTGCTCTCCTGAGGGTCACAGCTTTGAGCCTGCTGCTGCCACCCTCCCACAAGCCCCATCATGCCTGGGGACAGCAGTATAGCACACTGACTGGTGCCTGAGGGGTATAGCCTGGGGCACGCACATCCCATGCATGACCTGCCCCTCAGGAGTGACCAGCATCTGATACACGGTTCCCAACCATGTAAGGGAGCTGGACATGAGGCAGGGGCATCCATGCTTTGTCTTTGGTCTGACCAGTGTATTTCTGCATCAGGCTTGACTGCTGTCAGCTTTTTCCCATCCATACAAACCCTGTACATATAGAAAGTCTTATTAAGAAAGGATTGGTCTGAATGTTGACACATGTTTTGGGGGAGGAGAAGCTGAACTCCTTCATCCACCTCTAGTGCCTCCTTTGCCCCAAAGAAAAGGCCGTTCTCATTCATTTCTTTCACTGCAGTTAATTAGTAAGTCTCAGCCAGCCTGTCCTCTGGAACTGGTAGTTCCTTTAATCTCTCTGTTGCTAGGGCATGCTGACATGCTCTGCTGGTACCAGCTCCAGCGTGATGCGGGGGATTGTGGAAAGAAAGGGGAAAGGGCTGATCAAACAGAGTCAGATTTAAGGAAAAAAAAAGTAAAAGAAAAGAAAAGAAAAAAGAAGCTCTTTTTGATGAGGCTGAGAAGTTTACAATGAGGGAAAGCACACGGTGAATGATAAGGCCTGGAGGAGCTCATTAAATTGAGGCAAGTTGAGCAGACTTATCTTATTTCACTTCCTTTCTCCTGCCACCCCCCACCCCTATGATGGAGAACTCTTTTATTGAAGTGGGGGAGGGCGGGATCATTTCCTTGAAAAGTGTTTGATAGACATAAATGTATACTTGTTTTCCTAGGAGTTTTTGTAAATCAACCCTTTAAACATCTGTAAAGCAAGCTGAAGCCTCAGCAAAGGGTGTTGCTTGAGAGAAGTGCAGGCTGCAGGTGAAAGAAGTCCCATAGCCCACTACCATATCCTCCTCTTGGCTCATCCAGCCTCCTGAGAAATAGCAAGATAGAAGTTAAATAGGACACATGGACCTCAGAGATGACAGACATCAAATATGAAGGCAAATGTGAAATGTTTGCCTTGGAAACGGTTTTGCTTCAGTCTTTACAAAATGGATCTGCATCAGACTTTACAAAACCAGAGTAAGCATGTGATTTGAAAAGATCCATGTATTGAAACAAAGTGCTGCCTAGCTAAACCTCACACAGTTGTTTTCTTGGGATCTCTGGCATGTGCCTTTCCTCTGACTGTGGCCAGTGCTTGCTGCCTCAGTAGCAGAGAAATCCTACCACAGCATGTCTCAGTGAGCACAGATATCTTGAAGAACTAGAGAATGGAAGAGGCTGCAGGCTGATAGGGAAGCTTTGTAGAAGGTCTGTGCTCAGCAGAAGAAACCAGGGTAGGGCTTAACCCCTTGCTGGAAACATGAACAGTGGCAGAATGCAGTAATGGACACTGCAGTATTTCCTTTAATCTGAAAATTAGCCAGATTGCTTATCAGAGCTCTATTTTGAGAGCCTGCATAAACAATGGACCACAAAATAGAAGTGGGCACCTGCCCCATGCAGCCTCTTACTCATATTGTCAGGAGATGAGCACTCACTTTCTTGCAGGTACAGAAAGGGGTGGTCTGACTGCAGCCCTGCTGGCCAGCACAGCTCTGGGCACTGTAATGGGGGCAGCAGTGGCAAATGGCATGTTTTCTCTGCAAAACTCCACCAGCCCTAGCATAAATTTTTCACAGGTTCTTGATGGTTTTGCTTGATCCTTTCCTCCATGGACCCTAAAGGAGGCTGATTTTTTGAAAAGCTACCTCATAGTCCTTTTTATAAAGCAATCCATTATTGCAAATAATATGTTAGCCTCCCTTGCCTGGAGGTCCTTCTCCCTACTTTAATACTTCCCTCTGGCCAAGAATTCCCCTCTTGCTGTGCAGGTTAGGGACGTGGACTACTCACTTGTACTGCAAAGGATAAAGTTAGCTATTCCAAAGATAAGAGCAGCCTTTAAATGTGCAAATATGTTTTCATTAATTTCTCCTCCTACTTCGAGTAGTTTCCCCTCCCCTCCAGCTATAGGAGCACACAGGGATCCTTGCTGCATAGAGTGATGGGTTTTACATATGGCAGCTCAGCCTTAGTACAGCTTTACTGGTTTAACCTCTTTCAGGTATCAGCCCATCCTTGTGTAGGCTGTTGTAAGACAATATTTTTTTTTTTGCTAAAGGATTCCCTCTAAAGAGGGGTCAGGTGTTTGGCATCTAGCACATCCCCCACTCTCATTTCTCTGTCCTCCGGTCACAAATTTCATCAGCAGGACTGTAGCCAAAGATATGATGAGACATGGTGGAGTAGGATGTCACGGTTGTCCCTTACTTTGCCTGGCTGACCCATGCTAGCAATTAGGCTGGTTTTGCTAATATAATCTGAATCAGTAAATGCATTCCTCACATAAACATAGGTTTAGCTAATGGGACGTACTGGTAGGGAGAAACTTTTTAGGGACCTTCCATTAACCTTGATGTGATATATTCATGTGTGTGGGCGCACAAATGGTAGCATGCTGCTCCTTCAATTACCACACTCATCTCCACTCATTTGGGGTCTCATGCAGAGCAAGCACATGCAAGTTCAGTGGGGCTTTGTTTGCTCAATGTGATAAGGATTTGTAAAATAAAGATGGAGAGAGAGGCAATTATAGTCTTCTTGCAGTCTCATCCATTACTCTACTGCACTATCTGGTTTAATGTCACCTGATACGCATTTTGCACCTGATGTTAACAGTGGTAATGTGCAGGACAGTGGAAAACTTGTCTGTTGTTTGTGGGATTTAATGCCCCTGTACCTATCTTTGACAGCTTGACAACACATCTCTTTCCCTTCTTTCCAAGCATAATGTTTTTTGCCTTGTTTCTTGATGAGTAGTCTCCAACAATTCCTTATAAAAACTGGAACTGTCACTGTCACAGTCTTGCTTTTTAGATGTGATACATTGTGTGCTGCTGTGTATCACTTTTACATATGAGTCACACATAATTTATGCATATTGAAGAAGACAAGTCAAAACAAGACCCAGTGGATGAAAGCACAACAAATTCAGATCAGAAGGCACATTAAGAGTGGCTGAACAAGGGGATACTGTGCTAATGGTGCAATTTGCCCAGGCTGAGGAGAGGTAATTTTTCTATCACGGAAAATTGTTACGCTAAGGATGGATAAGAACTCTGTTAGAAGAGGGCGACACAGCCATTATGGTTTGCTACTTCTAGTGTTAACCTCTAACAAACCACAAATATTGTGTAAGTTTCCATATACTGCAGTTTATCAGCAGGGTATTCTGTTACTTGATTTATGATCTAAACCAAACTGCTTTGGTTTAACAGCAGATAGTAGTAATGAACATGTCCCGGAGTAGGGTCTAGGAGGGCCTGGGTCTGAGACATAACTAAAACTCGTGAGAGGCTGTCTTCTTCTCTCTGACAACTGGCTGACACTGCAAAATGCACAGGAACCCTGAAAACAAAAGCAGCAGAATGGGAAGGAAGGCGACTCACAGCTAGGCACAGGGCCAGCTTTCTCTGCTTTTTCCTCTGGGTCTCCACTTCTGGAAGTCCCTGTTTGCACAGCCTTACTATCAACTCGTTTTAGCTGTTCATATTTGGTGAATCATAACCAAAGGGAACCAAAGCACTTTCTGAAATTTGCTTCCTCTTGGGCAACAGAGAGGCTGGCTGAACTCCTTCCCCTTTTGGCTGTTTATGCTGCTCTTTTGAAAGAGCACCGTTAAAGCAGTGCAACTGCTGTATTTACAGCGTTGTGGTACAGCTTCAGCTTCCTCAAGCAGTGAGCTTTTGAGCATCTTTATTGGTGAAAAGAATATGTGACAGTGGAAAAGTAAGTTAGAGTTTCTGGGCAGGTGTGATTTAAGTGTGATTACATTACTAGTGAATTCTAAGTTTTTCATACATATGAAAATAAAAACATGTTCCCCACTTCAACAGCCTAGTCTGCCCTGCCTTCAAGCTTGGCAGGTCAGGTGAGGAACGTTAGTAAAAAAAAGTACCCAAATGAGAAAAGATGATTTTCTAATGACCAGCTGAGATGAACCTGAAGAATACTTCTGTCTGTAAACATTTCCAGCACTTGGGACTATGTAAAGTTCAGATCTGGGTTAAAAAATGTTGTTATTTACACCCATCACTTATGGTAAGGATGGGAGGTTAAACAAAAACTGACCAGCAGAGACTGAATGTTCCCAGCTAGAGCCAAACAGTTGGTAAGAGATGGAAACAAAGATCAAGCTTCTGGTCTTTCTTAGACCAAGAAAAACAGTAGTGATTCCATTAAAGCCACTTGCTCAGTAACTAAAGGCAGTAATTTTGGACCTTGTGCAAGGAATAAGTTTTAGTCATGTAAAAAGCACCTTGGAGAAAACAGCAACAAGCATCAGCTATCCAAAAACCAGAGAGTTCATAGGAGGTGTAACAGCAGATCCACCTGGAGAAATCATCAGCTCTTCTTTGATCTCAGCCTCAGGGAAATGAGCACGTAGAAGCTGGGCTAGATATATTACAACAAAATCACAAAAAGGTCAAGCAGCAAAATGGGAGCCAATGAGCAAGAGACTTTAAAATGACAAGTAGTTTTTCCATCACTACTGTAGCAGCAAGAGGAAGATGTAGGTGACTGAAAACGTACTGCCCAGTGGGGAAGAAAGGTTCCAGACCATTCATGGCTAGAGCCCCAGTCATACCTTTTTTGCATTTGTTATCACTTCAGACAAATATTACAATCAATGTCAATGACACAGGAGGGTGAGATCACAAAACTAGAACAAAGACTAGATCAGAAGATCCTTCAGATAGTGTTGAAGTCAATTGGGCCAGATGAATTTCATCCTTTGGTAGTTGCTACAGCCAGTTATTTAATTGCAAAAGCTCTAGGTGTAACCTTGCCCAGCTCCTGGGATATTATGGAGCCCAGAGATCATACTTGGAAGCCTGGAAAAGTGCAGACGTAGTTCCGGTCTTTAAAAGGCAAAAAAGGAGGAGCCAGGGATTACAGATTGTTCAGTTTAACTTCAATTCCCGGAAAAATACTGGAACAAACAATCAAACTTTGGTAAGCACCTAAAACAAAACAAAGAGATGAATAATGGCCAGCATGGATTTGTCAAAAACAAATTGTATACAATGGGTCAAATTTCCTTTCATGACAGAATAAAAAAACCCAGTTGATAAGGGAGAAGCAATAGTATTCCTATGTTTTGATGGTGGTGAGGCTTTCATCACAGAGTAACATGATACTCCAAAGCAAATTAATTAAGGGAACCTGTGGTAGATGGAGCTTGTCTGGGATGATGGGATGCTGATTGGAAAGCCACACAAAGAGATTAGTTATTAGTTATACTTTAAAAATGGAATGATGGATCAAAGAAGAGTTGCTTAGGAGTCTCTACCGGGTCAGTCTGATTTAAGGGGATTATGAGCAGTTTGGACAATGGAACAGAGAATATTACATTTTTGGCTACCACAGATCTGGAAAGGTACTTTGGGTAATCTGAAATATAAAACTACAATTAAAAAGTATTTAGACAAATGGCCTTAAAAACAGGATTAATTTCAGTAACGACAGTTCTCAGTTTCTATACATGGACATCACCAGGAATAATTAATTCTATTTATATAGGGTACTGAATTTTTGTGCAAGTAGCAACTCTGCATAAAAAGATCTCAGAGATGTTCCACGTCACAGTCCAAATATGAGTTAATTACTAATGCAAAAAGGACAAATGTTTTACTAGAATGTAGTCCATAAATAATCATTCTGCTCAGTTCTTTGTGAGGCTGCAGTTGGAGTGTGATGTCCAGCTGTGGGTACTGTCCTCAAGACAAGGTCCAGAGAACAACTGGGGGATAATCAGAAGTCTTGAAAAACAAACTAGGAGGGAAGAAAGAACAAACTTCTTTAAGTTTAGAGAAGACTGGGGGAAGATAGGGTTACTACTGTCAAGTATTTGAAAGGTGGCTGGGAAGAAAAGGGGAATAAATTGTTCTCCATATAGATGATGGATAGGACAAGTAATGAGCTTAAACTACAGAAAAGGAGACTGAGGCTGGATGTTAGAAGGCAGCAAGCAGTAAGGATAATTACAGAGAGAAGTATCTGAGGAGGGTGTGGAATGGCCATCCGGCTTTTAGGAAAAGGTTAGACAAGCATTTGCCAAGTGTGACATAAGTATAATGATTCTGCCTTGGGACATGAGTCTGGACGAAGTTACCTGCTGAGATTCCTCCCAGCCATATAAATCTCTGATTCTTTCCTGGCTGCTGGAGGAAGCAAGGCTGATGTTGTGGAGCACTGTGACTGCTCCACATTTGTGGTGTGCAATGCTTTCATTGGTGAGTGAGAGCCAAGAGCAGTCCCGCAGGAGCTGTGTGCACTACTTTCTGATTCCAAGGAAAAAGGCTGCAGTGAGAGGTGAAGTCACTAAAGACTCAGATGTCCTTGAACTGTGAGAATATAGTCCTGCATGTTTTATCTCACATTTATCTGCATGTCTCTGGTCCTTACATGGTAATGGTATGTGACACTAACCTTGATTGATCAGTATAAAACAGTCTGTTAAGCTGAAAGTCTGTCACTCCGACTATTCCTAGGATTGCATGCCAGTCACAGCCTCCTGTATAGCCAAGCAGAGCTGGCTGTCCTGCTCCATATAATTCAAGACTCCTTGCTTCCATTTTGGTGGGAACCAGAGGCCAGTTCAGCCTTCAGCCCCGGCACCAGTGACACAGGCTGGCACTAGTAGCCCTAAAGCTGCCACACTGTCGATGCTGGGGAACAGAAATGTGAGAAATTGTTTTTTATCTGGAGTCCCTGCAGGCCATTAGGGACACAGCTTGCTAAAGATTATTTTATGCAAGCACTTAACAGAAGTTTGTGTTTCTCTAGGAATTCAATGGAAGGTAAGTGGAAAAGCGTACAAGCAGGAAGCACAGAAATATTTTATTTTATTTTATTTTTATTATATTTTTTTTTTAGTTTCCAAAGACAGCTTTTACAAACGTTAGTATATAAATAGAAAAAAAAGAATGCTTATTTTAAAGAGATGTCTAACCCAAAGTCCCTTGAAAAAAATAGTAGAAAGCAAACATGGAAGTCCTTCAACTCTATGTCATCATTTACAGGAGGTTTCCAATTGTGAAATCTCTCAGAGATGTGGGGCAGATGTTATGGTGAGGAAAATAAAACAAAAACAGATATTGGGATGGGAAATGCAGAGAAGATGAAATGACACTGTGTCGTAATCCTTAGGGGAAATCTCTATACGGCTTTCTAAAATACTGTGCTGGTGAGCAATTAGGAACCCAGATGAGCTATATAAACAGAGCCACTAGAGGTCTGTAACTGTTCCCATGCGGTTTCCACAGAGACCGTCAGCCTCAAGAGCAGCTTTGGGGAGGGGACTACTTCTGCCCACCATATTCTAAATGATCCCTTTAATATTCTGTCCAGAGCTATTTGTGTAAGAAATGCACAAAAACGGAGGTTTTCCAGTGCTCGTTCCTGTTCCTATGGCAGTACATCAAAGGCAATAATAATACAGATTTAATTAATTCAGGAGAAGGAATTCCCACTTGCAGTGGTCTTACCCCTGCAGTGGAGGGAAGTTGTCAATCATAAGGGCAAAGGTGCTAAAACTGGCATGGATTTGCGAGTTGGGGGATTTTTTGTTTGGTTTTCGTTTGGTTTTTTGTTTGGTTGGGGTATTTTGTTGTTTGTTTTGTTTTGTTTTGTTTTGTTTTTCCTCACTAAGGCATTCAGGAGGGGAATAAAAAAATAAATGCCACCTGAGCTTCAGAAAAAGTAAGGCTTCTTATATAATCAGCAATTTATAACTGTGTGTGAACCATCCAGCTGCAGGAAATCTGGACAACACTAGGCCTATAGTCTTGTCAAAAGAAACATCTCTGAGGGAATCATATTTCCCCATCCAGGTCAAGTTTGGAGATCATCCCTATCAGCCTTACTCTGAGTGCCCATCCTCATATCAAAGATTAGCAGCATCCTCAAAGGAGGCAAAACCTGCAAAAGTTGGGGAGGATCTCATCTCCACCTGCAACCATCCAACTTTGCGTAAATCACAGGAGCAGAGGGGATGAAATAATTGGCAAGAACCAAGAATTACTGACTCAGACACCAAGGAGTGCAGATAAAAATCCTTGCACGGAGCTAACATCACAACAATTAAGAAAGGCATTTTTGGGAGAGAGAGCAGGGAGCAGGCCACCAAGGTACTTGGGTTTTCTAGAATGCCTTAAAGAGGAGAAGGAAAGAAGAGAGAGGAAGTTCGTTGATTTTACTTGAGCTAGAAATTACCATTATATTAACCTGATGCAAATCTACAATGGGAGATCTTAAGGAGGTCAGCCGAGAATGGAAAAGCAGAAAGAATGACTACTTTCCCATCAAAAATATATTGTCTGAGTGGGAATAGTATAGGAGAAAAGACCACACAGAAAGGAAAATATTAAAGAATTCTGCTGATGTAAAATGAATTAATTTCTTCAAATAACGTCTTTAAAAAGACATTATTTTTCTCAAACCAGTGTTCTAAAATAATATTTAACTTATACCTGAGACAAAGCTCCCATTGCCTTCTCCTTAAACAATTGCAGAATATCAAAGGTAAAGTCAATATAAGAATCTGTTATCCTTTTACTCCGTATGCCCTCAGTTTCCTTTCCATCTGCAGCTTACCTAACCTGGCATAAGTTTCTTTCTCGACATGGGGGAAGGGACCCACATGATCCTTTGTGTGATTTCTGCAAGGGTGCTCCCAACAGATAGCACCAAGACAGCACCAGAGCTCTGCTGAAGAAAACCTGTGGCCAGTATGTAGTGAGGGTAGAATCTGCCTACCTAAAATTGCAACAAGGACATTTTTGTCTTTAGCAAAATGGGGATATAAGGCTCATACCCAACTAGGGCAAGATGGTGATTTGTCTACCACTCTGTGAAACAGGCATTAATTAGAAAAATCAGATAAATAAGGACTCACTTAGATCCAATGCCCTGGTCTGCTGCAGGCATATTTGTAGAAGTCCACTGCACAAAATGATTTAGAAATTGTTTCCAACCTGCAGCCTGTCTCATCTTTGAACTACAGCTTATACCATCCCAATGTCACAAAACTTTAAGGCTCTGACATACAAGAAAGGATCTTTACAGTGCAACATCTTTCAGCCAATCTTGTGGCTTTTAGCTGGAATCATGCATGCGATTCCCAGCACCACATGTGGTAAACCTTACCTACACAGAGACCTCTGTGTGTCCATTCATTCAGACACACCACCTGTGCCCACACTGGGGCTCACACCAACCCATGTGCATGTGTGTGTGGTTTCTCATCATATATGTTTTCACGGAAAGAGTAAGGTGAGGAAGAATTGGCCTTTTCATTTCTAGGAAGGCCCTGAACAATCATGTTGTATACGGATCTGGAAAAAGGAGGTACTGCCATTTGGAGGAGAATTTAGGTGCTCTGAAGAGAATGCTGGCATAATTTAATTTATCTATTTACTGGATATTGCCCCATTAAACCATTTGCAGCATGGCCAAGGGCGGGCTATATAAGGCCTAATTGCAGTCCCTCATAAAACTTAGTAGAAAAACCATTGACACTTTTCAACTTATTTTTTTGAGGTTTAGCACATATCATACGTCCTTTCATTTCCTTGGGAGTTATGTTTTTCATGGTCTTTTGCAGAGTTCAGTCCCTTTAGTAAGACATTACAGGAGCTTTCTCATAACCTACAGGGTGAAACCCGAGAAGTGGTCAGTCTGGTCTTCCCTAAAGTACTCCCTTGGGCTGCAGGGGTTGGCAGAAGACATGCCAAAGGCCTAGATCATACTAGTCAGTGGGTCATACCAGTCAGTGGGTCACAGTGAGCCAGTGTGCATGAAAGAACAGCACAAAAGCTGCAATCAGTTAGGATCTGTATGCTGTAACAAAGGGAAATGGGGCAAGTCTCAGCCTCAAGACATTTCCAGAAGGAGGTGAGGTGATGCCTGCTGATGACATTGCTTTTGATATAAGAGATCTTAACATTAGTTATTTAAAAAGCATTATTTTTTATATTTTATAGCCAGCAGGTTCTTTTGGCACAGAGGCCCCTTATCACAGTTCAGACATTATTGCAGTTTGCCACTACAGTTCTAGGGAGAGTCCTTGGGCTATTTGCTTCATAGCCGGAGTTTGGAGCCACAATATTTACTGTAACCTGAGCTTTAAAGGTTCTGCATGTTATTAAGAAAGCAAGCTGCAGCCTGCCCTCTTCCCCCGCCCTTTCTTCCGGGTGGCTATAGTACTGAAAATGTGCACGCTGCCTTTTATCTGGCTTCACAAAAACATATCTACAATAGTGTAATTTTTATGGTAGTAACACGTGAAAAGAATGTGTAAAGCCTATGAAAGTATGCAAAGACTCATGCTAGTTCTGTGTTTAATGACAGTGAGATATGAGGCTGCCACACCACACTGAATCTGCAAAGTTCTGGCTTTCTGAGCCAGCCTTTAAGAAGGCTGAAGAGTGTTTGCGTCCTGTGTGCCATTTGTCTTGTCAGGAATGTGCTAAAAACAAATCTCTGTATACTGGTAGTGATGTCTGGAGTAGGCCCAGTCCCCACGTGAATGCATTCTGCTTTTTGTGGTCCCTGATAATACGGAACTGTCTGTTATGGATGACTCGGATTTTAATCAGGGACATCCCTGGGAAAAGCAAGCTGATACCTACGCTATAAACTTCCATATGTTAAAACATCAGGAATTCTTTTGATTTACCTTAGATTTGAATTTTCTGGGGAGGAAAAGTATAAATAGTCCTTATATAATTTTATATTTAATGCATAAGTGCAGTGTTCCAATAAGTATTTTTCCCTGTAAGATAGAGATTGACTCTCAGGTAGATCTTCAGTTTAGAATGTCTTTTCTTGAAATCAGTGTTTTATCTCTACCCTTGCCATCCTCCTTTGCAATCCCAGAAAATGAAGACTGGTACATTCCTGAATGCTGCTCTAAAATAATCATCCAGCAACAGTCAACTTCTACCTCAAATGCATTAATGAACCCCTTTAAACCACCAGTGCTTATGAGAACAACATTCAGCCATGTGTCCATGCTTCAGATACTGGGTTGCTTGTGAAGCAGGCAAGTTTCCAAAGCTGGGATAGCATTCCTGTTACCACTTTCCCATGCCAGCTGTCTCAAGGAGCTGTTAAAAGAGGTGGTAATTAGATGCTCGAGAACTGCATTCGATCCCTCCTTCCCCTTGCCATGCTCCAGACATCCCTCCCACTGAGGAAAATGCTAGTAGAGTATTAGGTCATCTCGGTGCTTCTGTATGTAGACTCCTGTTTTCTTGACCAATTCTCCTATAGCTTGCTCTGCTGATTCCCAGGTCCCAGTGCACTGGGGTTATGGCTAAATATACAAAATAAAGGCGGAGAAATGAGTGGCTACATCACAAAAGCATATGACTGGACATTTTGTTTCACAAGGCTGATGAGACAATCTGAATCATACTGTTCCTCCCACACAGAAATCCCCTTCCGCTATAGTTATGCCTTGCATACCTAATAGCTTAGTAATAGGTATAAAGCAACTTCTCTGCAAAGCTGGGGAAAACCATATATTCCAAGTGGCCAAATGCCACCCTCTTCAGCTTTGGTCTACTACTGACATCTCGGATATTGACACTGTGATAATCATTACGAGAAGTGCCAGTGGAAAATGATTGGATGCAAAAAGTGCAGTTAGACAGCCAAGAATAACTGCAATGTCCTCTTAATATTTTGGTTACTCCACATGCTTTCACATGAACCTTGCTGGGAGAGTGGCAGCAGCATAACAAAAGCAGAAGAGTTTGTGGGATTATTCAAAACTCCCTGCTGCTCCTTACAGGCTTGTTTAATCAGAGGGACTGGAGATAGAACCATCCATCTCCACTGTGGCTCATGCCTGACATTCACATCTATCTTCACAAATGAGTGAAGTCTTTCTGAAGCTGCCCAGGCACTGGGAAGGCTCAGAGTCCTCATGCCCCTGCAGTTGGTTCAAGGCATGCAAAACAACCACCATTTTGTTTACCACCTAATGGAGGCTTTCTGGAGTCCACATGCCATCGGTCACATGTGAAACCCAGGCATGGGTCATCACTTCAGGCAAATGCCTGGAAGGGAGAAGGGCAGAGGGAGCTGAGGAGAAGTCAGTGGTATCTGATGGGTAGGTGGCCAGGAGCTGTCAACCACTTTATCCATGACTTGTATGCATGTGTTACAGTACACAGCAGAGTTTTCAGGTGCTGATCAGCAGTGTAATATGGGATAAAAAAGGAAATTTTGGCAGCATATGGGAGAGATTCAGGCCGCAAGGAGGTGGAAAGGAGGAAGATCTTTTGTGTGCAAACTATTACAGTGGGAAACTGCCACCCTTTCTCTTGGTTGTCTGGGAATACAGGGGCTGTGAGTCCTGTAGTTCAAGTTTACAAGTTTAAATCACTGAATTCAATGCATTTTCACACGACAAGTCTAGCCCAGCAACTTCCAGGATGCTTTAACTGGGCCCAAAGCACTCCTGCAGAACAGGAGGAGTATTTCCAACAGCTCCTTGAAGGCAGGTAAAGAAGTGAGGTTGGTGTGGCTATAACCTCAGGTACTGAACATATTGGGGCTTCACGGGGACTGGTGGGAGAGGTGGTTGGTGGAGACACTGGACACGTTTGTCCAGACTCTGCAAATTTGCTTTCCCTTGCCCCTGGCACTGGCTCCGTCCTGCCATTGCCATCCTGGCCCACTCTCCCTGAACCGCAGGCCTTGCTGCCAGCCCATCCCCATCCTGCCCTGAGAGCACCTGTCTGGCAGCCACCTCCTCAGTGCCCACCACTCCCAGCGGCAGCCCCAGCCAGCTGCATCATTTGTTTTGGAGGCCTGCACTAATTCCCTCCGCCCTCACGCCCCTCCGTTTACAGAATCACAGCCACTTCCAGCTTGTGATAGCGAGTGGCCGCCAGGTGACCCTGGCTTAGTGTAAATATTTTGCTTTTGCTGGAAGGAAATGTGACATACATTTGGGGTAGAAGCTATCCAGAGGCTGCAGCCTTGGGAGCCAAACTGCTGGGAAGTCCCTGCCACAGTGGTCTCAAGGTACCAACACTGTCAAACATGTAAGACAGAAGGATCATGCACCGACAAGGGGTCGAAGAGATTTGCTTCTTAGTGACAGAGCAAGTGCAATTGAGGGTCCCATGCAATTGGCGTGCCCCATGTGCAACCCAGCAGGGAGGAGTGAGGGTGCCCATTCTACCCAGGCACGGCAGAGCAAGGCACAGCATGGCTCACCTGCCCTGGCACACCTCCCCATGGGCAGCTGAGCTCTAGCATGAAAGAGGGTCATGGTGGAGAGATATGAGCACAGGCGCTTTCCAAACACCCATGTGAGTTCAGAGCAAAGACACCACCAGAAAAAATCACTACATGATTATTTTTATTAAACTATGTGGCTGTGTAAGCAGCCATGGGTAAGGTGGCTGGTCCCAGTCTCCTGCTAATGGGCTTTGCCTTGCAAAGAGTACAGGCCAGTTTAAGGCCTGGATGGGTTTTAAAAGCTGCCTCCAGCTGAGGGGGTTTTTTGCTGTTGCTGATACTTGTTATCACCTGACTCAGTCTGCCTGGCTGTAGCCACGTTTAAAAAGGAATAGTAATATGGTGCTTAAAGGCGTACTGTACCAAATAGCTAGCGTCACATTTTACATCTGATAAATATTAATTAGTGGTATTTCAAAGTACAAAAGGTGTTGGGCTCTCATGTGTTGGCTGGAAAGAAATAGATCTCCCAGTTTTAACCATAATCTTGCTGAATTATGCATTTTATTTGGCATGGCTGGTTACTCTGGAGTGGTGTCTGCTCATTTGGCATTCCTTGCTGGCATACCAAGGTGCCAACTTCCCGCAGGACAGCCCAGCAGCCTACTCAGGGAATCAAAGAGCCAGATTATCCAGAATGGGCAAGTTGCACCAAGTCAAAGGTTTGGTTTTTTGATAAGTATCCAGAAATTAAGGCTCTCACTTGCTGAGGTTTTAGGCCTAGGCCCCATCCTGATCAACTGCTGTGAGCTTAATTATCAGCCTTTGTTTCTCCAGACAGTCAAATTTGTTACGGAGAAAATGCATGTGTGCTGGATTCATTTGTGAAAGGCTTGACAGTAGATAATTTAAAATCAAATTACAGACTTCCATTAAACCAAAAGCAGAAAGTTCCCTTTCTTTCCCTTTTCACAGGACAGTGCTTCTCATACACTAAAATAAAAGCTGAAAACAACTGCACAGTAATGCTCAGCCAGTCCACAAAACCGTAGGCAGGCACATTGACTTTTTAGGAAGATCCCCAGTGAATGTTAAACAAACCCTGCCATTCCTAGCGCTACTGCCTGAAATCAGCGCTTCACTCCCCGCTACGTGCAGAGACATTTAAACAGCTCTTGCAGCAAACGCTGACATCATCATACTGAATCCTGCCTGGGAGACCTCAGAAATGAGTCACAGAGAGGGGAACTAACCTCTCCTTAGAGCTGTCAGTGGATTAGCCAAGAAGTAGTGGAGAAGGAAGGAAACTAAATAAAAATTTTCAGAATTGGAAATTTTCACTGGGTAATTTCATAATTAGAAATGCACACATACACACACATATACATACATATACACATATATGTACATATACATACCTGCAGATCCTCTACAGCCAAAGAAAGCAACAGTAAGCTGTTGCAACTGAAGCATGTGCCACACAATCCTAAACAGGACGTTCTGTTCGTAGTAGAACATAATGTAGCTCATGGAAGCTCAAGGATGAAGCAATAAAAGTTGTGTACTAGCCAGTTCAAGGTTACACAAAAACATTAAGCTCCCTCTTGTTTAGAAGACATTGAAATGTGATACATGAACACAAAAGAAGTAATGTCGTTAAATTTTGAAAAGAATAGCTGTTTTATTCTGTAGGGGTCTATGGGATCCTCCACTCTGAGGAAAACAAAGGACCTCCATTTTATTGACCGGAAGGAGGGATTAATTTTAGATGGAAGCAGTATACATGTGATTTTCCTCATGTGGTAAATTAACTGTAGGCTAGCAGGCCTATGGGCTACTCACTGTTTCTATTTGATATTCAGAGTTGTGCTGTGGGAAGTCGTGGAGGGCCCACACCTTAGCATGGGTCAAGCTGTTCTTATATGTCTATATTCTGATTTATAACTGAAAGTCATGGCAAAGCTCTTGCCTCAGGACACAAGTTGATGTCCTGTCTCCTTGAAATTGCCACCAGCAGCAGGTTGGCCACTGCCAGTGAGTGCCCTGCAAGGCGCTTCCATGCTTGTCTGAACCACCTCACATAGTAGAGTTATGGAGAGAGATTTTTGGCTGCCACAGCCTTCAGGTATGCTGTGTTATGTAGCACCTGTACTACGAGCTCCTGCTTCTCCCTAGAGCAGCCAGAAGGAAGGAGTCCTGGCATCACAGGGCTGAGAGACAGTCCGTTCCAGGCTAGCAAGGTGCTGATCCATGAACTCACTTGCCACTATGGATACGAAATGATGGGAAAAGGCAAAGAAGCTCACAGCCATTACAGACAGGTAATTCCCTGCCCAGACAATGACAGACCTGTCTCCCATCAGACTCTCTGTTTAACAACAGATTAACCAAATTGTTTTGAGCTTTTCTTGTGCTGAAAGGATGTTGCCCAAAGCAGCTGAAAGGACAGCCCACATATCCAATACTAGCAGCTCTTTTTGATCTGCTTTTCCTTTGACATTGCTGGGGTACCCTCCCACCATCACCCTGCAATGTAAATTCACTTTTTAATGCAGTTGGCTTGGATATGGGAGGAAGGTAAAGTGCCAACCACCTAAAAGGACAGCCAGAAGAGTTGCCACCTAAAAGACCAGCTGGCAACGAAGCGATTAAACCTGACTAAAAAGGAGTTGAGAGTAGTTGTATTATTTTGGGGTGGTGGGGTTGCAGGGAGAGGTGGTGTTGGTATAAACAAAGGGCTTTGGACTCAGTAAAAACAGCAAATTCAGCCAAGCACCAAAACTGGTGCCAGTTCTAGATAAACTTTGGTCCTCTTCTTGCAGTTTTCATCCAGAATTGTCCCAGTGAGCACTAGGAACTGCCGATGGGTGCATCTCATCAATAAAAACAGGCTAGAAGAGACTTGTGATATGTTTCCTATGTGGTTGCCTCAAACAAGGATGTATCTCACACCCAGAGTCCAACTTAGCTGAGCCAGTTCCAGAAGTTGGCTTGGTATCTACACTCCTAAATAGGAGCTGGGGAAGCCATTAGCCTGAGCAACAGGAGGAAACTTACTCTTTATTCAGAAGTGTTTGTTTTTGGCTTTGAAAATTATAGATGGGGGTGGGGGTGGGGGCGGGGGCGGGGGGTGGCATCCTTTGAGTTGCAGTTCTGGCTGCAGCTTTCAGTGGTCACAGTCATCTCTATATAAATACCTGTGATGAAGGACCTGGTTAATTTTCTGAGCACAAAGCTCTCCCATACTGAGATGTGTACTTCAAGAAGAGGAGAAACAGATACATGTGGCATGTGTTTCTGAGCTAGAATACATGAAAAATTATGCACAACAAGGAAGCACAGCACAATTGCTGAGAGGTAGCTGAGAGGGCTCTTTCCTTTCAATCTGTCTATCAAGAGAAAAGATGCTTGAAGACTGCACCCATCCTGAAACCATAATTTTCTCTTGCAGAGTAATAAGCAAATAGGTTTTAGCCTGTTGCCTGCAGGGAAATGGTTTTGTAATGGAAGGAGCACTCTGATTGAAATCAACAAACAGGAGAATGGCTGTGTTTGTTTTTCCAAGTACTAGAGGTGAAGGTGCAACCACGCTGGGATTTCTTTCACATCCTCTCCACTTGACACAGGGCGGGGGACAGGCACAGGTACATGCAGAGCTGCACATCTATGTGGAGGGAGCATGTAACTGTAATAACAAAAGCTTTGGACTCTGCCTCCCTCCCCCCCCCCCCTCAAAGTGTGTGCCATGCCCTTCCTGTAAGTGGAGTGGGAGATGTGGGGCTCCTGGCATGCCTGATGCTCTCCCTCAGGCTGTACTTGCTTGAATGTTTTAAGCCAGCACTTGCCACCAACACGGGAGCTGCCTTGGTGTCTCACTGCCTCTGGCTACTTGCTTCTATTCCTCAGCTCTTGTGCAATCACACCGAAGTGGACTGGTGAGTGCAGCTGGACCACAACCAACCAAGGCTTATCAAAAGGATGCCTTTTTTTGAATCTACCTCCGTTCCCCACTCCAGTTCACTCTCTTGCACTAGGAATGAACCTCATGTGCTTCTTTTGGCAGTGACACAGACTTATGTAGACAGGTGTTCACGGCCCCCTGGCCTGGGGCAAGGGATGACTTGGGTGGGCCGAGGCCATGCTGGACCCAGGGCATCCCTACCTGCCTGTGTGGGGGGAGAAGAGAGTGGCAAGCAAGCTAAACTTATCTACCAGAAGCAGTGATGCTGGTGGAAGTATCATGTTTAAATGCATACATATGCACTTTACCACAGCTAATTTCACAAGGGGCAGGTATTTTTGCTTATTGATTGTGAATCCAGAACCACCAGTATAGTTCTGTCTGTGCTACATATGTTTTCTTGGTATGTCTGAAGGATGTGTGCCCAGCACAGGCACAGACTCAGCATTAATTTGGAAAAAAAGAGTTATCTAGCCAGATAGAGGCATTTTTTCCTCCCTTCAGCTGCATTCCAAAGACAGACCATTATTTGGAGGTATCTTGTGTGTTTAGCCAGTGCACAGGGAGCATTTGCAAATGCAAAGGCAGCAGTGAGTATACGCTTTAATCCTGTCTTATACAGAGCAGTCCCCTTTTTCATATATTCCTAGCATTTAAACCATTATCTCAAAGGCAGGCCTACAGCTGGAATGAATACTTTAAGATAACTAGCCCTCTCCATGTCTTGGCCACTGGATGCCCATATGGACTTCTGTTTTTAATGTATATTTCCTGTTGGCCCTCTTTGCTTCTAGCAGATAGAGAGCAAGGTATTTCTCTGTGTGTTCTTGTATGTGCTAGGACAGGTACTTTTGTGCCTATACAAGTAGTTGTAAGCAGATGCAGATATAGATATGCCCATACAGACCCACATTACTAGTCACGTTTACATCTGTCTATATACATGCCTATCCTGCCATGCAATCAACATATACACAGGTTTGCTGCAACAAGCCAGTTGTTTTATTTCTCTCCTGAATTGCCAAATGCTGCAAGCTGCAGGCTAGCTATTGTGGACCCTGATTCCCAGGTTTCTTCTGCAGTTGTCGAGTAAGCAGCACTGCAAGTTTCCTAACAACTGGGATGAAGTTTTGTGTAAATCACCTTCTAGGCGTTAGACTTTTCCCAGCAAAAGAGGGGGGCGGGTGTTTGGAGGAGGGAGAGTTGCTCTCTTTGATGTGGGGATTAGTTCACATGTCAGCACTACCCCCCTTTTTTTAATATGCTGTGATTTATAGAAAGGCAGCTATGAGAGATAGCCAAGGGGACACCCACGTGGGACTTACTGACAGACACCACCTCCCAGAAAATACCTACAACTAAAGCAGCTGGCATCAACAGAAAGACTCCAATTGCAAAAAAATGAAAGCATCGTAAAAAAGCCCTGTTTTGCCTAACAAATGCTTTTTAAAAATTAGGATATACTTTAATGCTTATTAAGCAGAAACTGGTTTTCCCAGCAGCAGAGGGGGAGTCTTAGTGCACATCCATAATAAAGAAATTATCAACACTTTTTCCTTTAAAAAAATCCACATTTGTTTTGTATTTTCCCCTTAGAGCACACATCACTAGTGAGAACGAGTGTGGCTCCAAAAATGATTATGCTCACTTGAAATATATTTAGCAATGGGACTGCTCCAGTCAGAGTTTCCACGTTCTCCTGCATGAATATTTTATCAGTGCTTTAGAAAAACTTCACTTTTTGGTTGAAAGTTACGTGGTTGTTCTGCAATGCAATCTTATGTGTATCAGTGTTGAAGGAAAGTTTCCTGATGCTTTTCATGGGAACTGGATAAGGCTCTGACTTATTAGGCTAGAAGTCATATTCAGAGTAGCTTTGCTTTAGCATATCTGAATTATTTAGGCTTACTGCTTTGTGGAGTGGATGGATGAGGGGCTGGCAAAGGAGACACTGATAGATACAGTAAGAAAGATTTAACTAGTTTTATAGTCCATATTAGTACTTTTTCAATTTTTTGTCTGTTTTGGCCTTTTTCTAGTATTTTTATTTTTCCAGTTATCTTTTAATGAAACTTTCAGACAGTTTAGTAAAGCAACCCTTTTTTTTTTTTTTTAATTAAAAACCAAAGTTTAATTTCCAGACTTATCAGCTCTTTGAGCTGATTCCTTGTCTGGCTACTCTTGTGTTGAAGGCAGTGGGGGCCACAAGGCTGTGGCAGCCCAGACTTCAGATTGAGCTGCTATAAAACTACCCCAAATAAGCAGTTTTATCATGTTGTTATCACAGAGGTAACATGGGGTCTTTCTCAGGTATTTCTTTCAACTCCTCTCCCATCCACATACCTGAAGTCTGCATTCACCTTTGATGCTGCTTTACTGTGGTCCTTCTAGCACATCAGAGGCATCTCAGTGACTGCTTGGGCACCTTACCTTGAGGGACAGACAAAAGCCAAACCACTTCTTTGCCGCTATGTTTCCAATGGTCTCCCGTGATTCCCTCCACTATTCTTTTAAGCATAAAGAGGTGATTGTGTCACCCCTCAGCAACCCATAAATGCCACTGACAACCAAAGCGTGACACACGACGGGACGCGCCCCACAAGTAGGCTTTGTACCCAGGGCGGTGCAGTAAAGTGGCCATGTTCAAGTGTGGCCTCACAGTGTGACTTCTCCCACCCCACCCGGGGCTGCTCAGTGTGCTCTGACCCAAATGCTAATCAAACTACTTAAACCCACAGTGAAAGCACAGACAAAAGCTCTTCTGGCATCTCCACAAGCCAAGTGGTGCCCTGGCCCAGGGCTCCTCCGAAGGTGTGTTGTGGCAGCACTCTAGCACAAATTGGCCAGGCTCTGCAGAGCATGGCAGAGAGGCATAAAGGTTTGCCTCTCAGGTGCCTGTGTATGCACTGCCTTGGCTTGCTGCTGCTCTTTTGTGCCACTGTAAAGTGACTGCAAATACAACACTTCTCAGAAACATGCACAGAGTAATGTATTATATGCACATGCACCCTCTCCCTCAAAACAAGTAACAGTATAGTAACTCAGAGGGATGCTCCCTTTCAACCCAGAGTGATGCGGGGTTGGGGATGGTATGTGGAGAGAGACGGGTGACTTGGTGGACCAGAAATGATAACCCTTTCCACAGCCTGGGAAACACACCACATGTGTTTCTGGCAAAGAAGAGTATTTAAGAGACACAGCACATGCTGCACTACTTATTCTTCTTCACAGATGGCTCACTGGGGCCAAAAATCAAAACCATTTCCTACTTATTTGTTCAAATTGTCAAAATATTTGACGGAATGAATGTCAAGCAGTATCTTGAAGACAATACTTTATAGAAAGAAAGACAGTTTGGAGATCAATCTGCACTCCCATTTCACTGCACTTTCCAAAAATGGAAAATCCTCCTTGCTGGTCTCCTGGCTGTCATGTGACAGGGTGGGCAATGCCAGCTGATCACAGGGACAGACATCACCGTCTTGTATTTTTTTCTACACATATATTACCATTTGGGTGCTCAGGTCTGTCTCCATTCTCAATGGTAGCTTGAATCTCTCCTGAAGGTTTAAATAAGTTTTTCCTTTAAGTAAACAGAGAGCACTGGCTGATTAAACCCCAGTATTTATGCACCTATTTTGCTAATGCTTTTCAGTGAGAAAAGTACCTCCTATATTATGCTCTCATCTGGGAGAAGCAGGATTTCTCAACTCCTGTTCGTATGGAGTTGGGAATATACAATTTAAGCAAAGCTTGTTAAATGACATATATACTAAAGAGTTAGACAAGTAATTTTTCAGTAGTTACATTTGAGTGTGAGATTAGAACTCAGATTTTATGATTTTGGTAGCTTACAGTTACGAATTAAAGAATGTAACATAATGTAAAGCAATAATCAAACAGCCAGTTAGTCAAGCAGAACAGGCTTACACTTTTGCATGCATGAGAAAAGCAGAGAATTTGAAAAATATGTTGATTTGGGGGATTTTTTGTTTGTTTTTGAAAGTTAAGTTATGTTGGTAATGACGGAGCTTAAGTCAGACCAATATAAATAGACAGCAACTTTGCCATGGTCATTTTACTTAAAGCCATAAAAATGTAAGTATAGGTTGGAGTTCATAACCAGCTGGACCCCTCACCTCTCAAAAAAAAAAACAAAACCAAACCCAAGACTGAAACCAAACACTCAGTTTGATTATCCAGCTGTTTGGCTCAAAGGTGCAATTGGCTCGTCTTTCTGTGGGCTGTATGAAACCCAGATGAAATGAACACTGAACCCTGACCGCCAGACACAATTCCCATGCTTCCCAAAGCTGAGCTGCAAGTTATGAATCATACACCATCATGTGTGAAATCCTATGTGAAAACATCAGGTGGAGAACAAGAACTCTTTCTGCAGGAGATACCTGCATTCTCTCACATAACAGTGATAGCAAGGAAACAACTGTAACTGCCCCTATATATCAGAAACAGCCCTTGAATATTTCTGTTTTTCATCTACATTTAATAAAAGATCCATTTGAGATTCTCCAAAAGCATGTTTTTTCTCTGATGTCTCACAGGTAGGAGGGACGTAAAAGAGAACATGTCATCCCTTTCACAGTTTGTGTGATGTAGTAAGTACCTGCACTATCATCTAGAATTTGGTAATGGAAGGCTTTAGGGAAAGGACTGTATTTTCTTTTTGACTTCCTAGTAATAGACATATTGTCAATATTCAGTGAAGGTTAAAATTATACTGTACCATAGCTGTGTACCCTGTATATGGGCTTTGGGAAATGATTTCCATACCCTGATGAAGCAATTCACCATTAGTATGGAAGCTGGGCTAGAGAAAGTGAGGCAACCACAATATGCCTTTGGTTGGAAAGTTCTTTTTTTGCTTCAGGTCTAAATGGCAGCCTTGTCAGACATAAACCTGGCTCCACTGCTTTTATTTACAGCTTAGGAGGGAGCTCAAAGACTCTGGAAATACTGCAGCTAAATAGTCACCTTCTTAGCACCCTGCCTGGTGCAAAGCTTCCCTGGCACCTGATTAGGAAAACACTGTAGGGGATTCACAGGAACAGGGGCTGGGGTCAGGAGAAAGAGTTAAACCTTTGCGTGTAACTTTTCATGTGACCAGGCTTGCAGTCCAGTGACTATGGGCTCCATTGGCAGGCAGTGGCTTGTGGAGTCCTGGGAATTATTATATGGGATTGGGAGAGAATGCCAGCAATGCACAGAAGGCTCAAGGGGGAGGATGAAAGGCAAATGCCACTCAATGAATGAATTCAGAAATATGCATGCAACTTCTGAATGACTTCTTTCCCTTCGCTGAACCTGCACACCAGTTTCTACAGCCACCAGTGAAAGCGTCATGATACTGTCCCATGGTCTGAGAAGGTCTGTGCCAACCTTCTCGGCTCTGCCAACCCACCTGCTGCTCCAAAGCACCTGCTGCCCCATGGACAAAGGTCCTTGTCAAGACATCAGGGAGCCTCCTAAATGCAGCCGCCTTCAGCAGGAAAGCGGGGTGCAGCTCTTCTGAATGCGGCAGCTCCCACTGGTGGTGGCAATGCTGCGGGGCCGTGGCACAAGCCACAGCCAAGTGTAAGGGGGAAAAATTCAGGATTGCTGCTTCAGCAATCTGAACCAAGCAGTGCCAGAACAGCCTGTCGGCTAGGGGCGGAGCTCAGGAGGTTCCACATCCATCGTAACCATGGTGGTTTGGGACTCACCTGTCCCATGGCTGGCCTCCCCAGGTGGCTGCAGTTCAGATGGGGTGTGCAGGCATGGGCTTCAAAAGTGCACTTAGGAAGTGTGACTTGCTGCCTCCCCACGATGTGTAATCTTGGAAAGATGGGAGCAGGGCCATCTAGAAACGGTGACCCTGCAGCTCTTCGCTTGGCAGGGTAGAACCATCTTTTATTATCCTTCGGGGCTATGACTGCAAACAAAAAATGCTTTCATTTCAGTTTGGCGGCGGCTCCAGTTGTGTGTGCTCTGGCTGCTTCCTTAATTACAGTGGTTGTTGACAACTTCTGATAGAGACCCTCTCTTTGAACAGTCCCCCAACTCCCCCACTTTTTTTGCAGTCTGAACACATAATAAACTGGGACAACATTCTGTAAAATAAGCTCACTGTAATGCAGTGATTCCCATGCCACAGTTATGCTGTGTTCCTCTCTTCTGTCCTCTCAATTTGTGCTGCCGCTGTTTATTTCCTCTTTCTGGCTATAAGACATTTTATTTATTAGCGCTGGATTTCCTGTTGCCTGCAGCTGCCCATACTTTACTCTCCCCAGCTCACTTTGTCATTGGAGTAAGTCTTGCTCTCGTCAAGTTTGGCTGGTGATTGTATTAAGGAACACTTGACAAAGAGGGGGACTTGCACGTCACCCTGGGCATACAAAAAAACCCGTAAATAAACCAAAATCTGCTATGAGGACCCCTCAGAGGTATAGAAGGGGTCCCTTTTTCATGACTTACTGATGCAGAGATTATACTTTTTTGGATGGCAGGAACACTTCTTGTTTTGCTTGCGTGCACTGCATCACATGAAGGAAGTCAGCTCTTTGACTGTAAATAGTCTGCAGGTCTGACTGATGAGGGGCTAGAGGTTTGCAATTATTTCTATTTCAGACTATGGGCCACATCATGGTAGAAACATTGTGCAGATTTTGCACACTTGAGGTTCATGAATGACTTCCCTGACCTTTTGTGGACATGCAACATCCTCGTAGTAAACACAAAGATTGCTTATACAGAAAGTGAGATCATGAAGGGGAAAAAAATGTTTTGCTGCCTTGAACGTGATTTCCTTGCTGGAAGGAAGGAGGCAGCACAAGCTCTTAACGTTCTATCACCAGCAAGGTCAGTTGGAAAAGCTCACTCATCTGCTCTGGGGGGAAGTACTTCATCTAAATTCTCTGTTGCCCAGTTGCTATCTGGTACTATTTCAAATGGCAGAGAATAAGGTTGAAGCAGCATGTAATGCTGCTCTTATTAATATTCTCTCTTTTGTGTTTTATGTGCGAGGGACTGCCCTAATTTTATCATCTTCTTCTTCTGTTTGGTAGGGATTTGGAGCCTGAAAACTGAGTAATTAGAGTTAGGGGTGAAGTGAAACCCAAGGCATGGAGGCAGCTGAGGTGTGTTTTACAGCGATGCAGCCATAGTCCTGTCAGGATGTGATCTTTTCAGCTGCTGTTCACAGTGGGCAGTTGCTGGCGGAGAAGCGCTGCAGGTGCAGCACCATTTAGACACTTCTTCCTTTGTGTCAGATGTTCGAGAGCTGCCCAGAGACATTAAATAGGGAACTGTCTTATGACATCTTCCAGGTAAAATGGAAATGGGAGATCCTGAGCATTTGAATTATGAAAGATCCCACTGTGTTACCTGTGAGCCAGTGTTTTAACCCCAGTGTCCTGGCCAAATTCCAGCTCTGCTAATTACATCCTGCCTATGTGAAAATTCCCCCGCATTTGTACACTGCTTTCTTCCTCGCTTGTTTTCAGCAGCTGTGTGGAGTTGCCAGGTGCGGCGAACTGCTTGCCATGTTCCACCTCAGGCCTGGCTCCCTTTCAGCAAGGAATGAAATGAGCACTGTGCACAGCATTTGCAGTGAGTCCAGATCCTCTGCAGGGATGGGTGTTACAGAAGCAGCATACCCAAGGACCGGTTCTGGGGCCTCACCACAGAAGGTAATAGTGTGAAGAGGCCAAAGGCTTTAGTGCTGAGGTACACCATAGGGTCACAGGAGAGACAAGAGGAGGCTGCTGCACTGTGATCTGATTTTTCTCCCAGCTTCTCTCACCTACAAGGGCTGGAATAGCTGGTACACACTGATCTGGTTTTGGGGGCTGACTGACTTCAGGTTTGTTTGCTCAGTGGGAGAAGCTTTCAGTTATGCTTACACTGGTCACCATCAACATATATCCAGTTTTTGCACGTCTGGCTATTGATCAGTGTGGACAAAGGAAGCTAGGGAAAAGAAATAATTCAAAAACTTTGAATCTATAGATTTGTTTCCTTCTCTTCCACTTCATGACTCATATGCACATTGTTTTTGGCTCAGTCCTGTCGGGAACAGCTCTCTTCAACTGACCATTAATCCCCCCAGTAAAAACCTCTCATACCACTGGAGAGGAACTGGCTGATGGATTATCCCTCTTTTCTGAAGAAGTGAAAGAGATGGCTGCAGCAGTAGTTACAGGGTTCTGATAATAACAAGCAGTAAGAAATGCAAGTCACATATAGAAGGATAATGAAATTACATATATTCAATACAGGAGTGACTTATTGGCTCATCTGTCCAATTTTCTTGTCAGTCAAGTTCTCTCTTTGATAATGGCATTTTTACCATAGACCTGCCTGAATATTATATGGAAGCACGTAAAAAAATGTTTGAGGATGCTCCTGACAGAACACCAACTCCACTGGCAGTGGAGGAGAGCATGCCCAAGGCAGACAGAGCAGTGACTTGATTGTTTTTCCCTCACCTCACATCCCTCTCTGATTTTTTCAACATTTTAATTCCATGGGACAGCAGTTGTGAGCAATCTCTCTGTTTCAAGAGGGAAAAGCAAAGGTTGTCTCAAGGTGTGATGCCAGCATGTTTTCACCATATCCCAGAAGGGGAAGTACAGCAAGCCTGGAAAAGGGAGGGAATGTGTGTTTTCTGTGGTATAAGCTAGAAAGCTGTGACTCAAAGACCCAAGTCCTCTTACCACACTGCCCACGTGACTTCAGCAAGGCACAACTATTTTAGTCTCATTCGCCCTGTCTTTAAACTGTACTTGCTTCACAGGGATGAGAAGGGGATTAAACTTTAATTCATTAATGTTTGTAAAACATTTTAGAAATTGGATGGAAATTTCCCAGGTAGTGCAGAGAGCATTATCTCCCTCTCCAACTGCCAATGGTTCTGCAACATAAGAGAAATGAGTGAAAACATTTCGGTGTTTATAACAATGAAACCCACCAGCTTTCCCCCCCTCTATATTTTCAATGTTTTTTTAAAATAGGGAGAGTCAGCAATGAGAAATTTCAGTCTGAACAGAGTGCAGTTGCTCCCTGGAGACTTTAATGCATCTCAGTGGAATTTTCCCTGCTTTCAGTCTTTTGTGCTTCAAAAAGGTCCTGGAACCAGGCATGTGACTGTAAGAGCAAAAACACTTCTCTGTCTGAGTGTTCTACCAAATATTTACAAGATACCCAGATAAAATGGCTACAAGCAAGTTCAGCAGGGTTTGAGTGGCCAGTAATGCAACACCCTCAGTAAAATCTGAATCTTAGTTAAAACAAAATTAAAATTACATGTTACAAAGGTTTCTTCAAAACCCCAAACTGGTAACACTGAAGCTGGAAAATTGCTCTTCCCAAGGTGAAATGTATTAGCTTTTAAAAGTAGCTTATTGAAATGGAGTAGCTTCCTTGTTGTGATGGAAACTTCCTTGTTAAAGGAGAGCCCAAAGCTGCATGAGCAGGTGTGTAAGTAGATAGCTGCAGATATGCTGTCTCCATGCCATCCTGCTTGGTGGCTGGGAGTGATGCAACATCAGCTTCCATGTCTCTTGCAGTGCCACAGTAAGGGTGTGCAGTACTTTTTAACAGGGGCCATGTGCTCCCCAGGAACTCTCTCATCACCCAAAGACTGCCTAGCAAACAGCAAAAGCCTGTAAGGTAAGGAAGTAGTTCTGTGGTTTGCAGGCATGTTGTGCCAGAGAGCATGGTGTTGAGTGGGTATATCACATTCCCTATCATGTACCAGCCTCTGGGAAAGTTGAATGGTACAATGGACTGTTGAAAACCACATTGAAAGCAATGGGACCTTCAAACATTGGAATTTAGCAAAAGCCACCTGGTTCGTTAACACCTGAGGCTCTACCAATGGTTAGTTAACACCTGAGGCTCTACCAACTGAACTGGCTCTGCCCAATCAGAACCTCTATGTACCATAAAAGGGGATAAAGTCCCTGTGATGCATATGAGAAATGCGTTAGATTAGACAGTTGAGATTAGTCCTGCCTCAAGCAAAGACAAACCATTCTGTGGGATTGTTTTTGCTCAAGGACCTGGGTGCACTTGGTGGGTGATGCAGAGGAACAGGGAAACACGACGCGTATCTCACCCAAAAATCAAATACACCAGTCAGGAGCTCCTGGTGCAACCAACAGCACACCAGTCTTCCTGACCTGGAAGACATCTAGGATGGATAGAACTCACAGTCATGGACTAAGTGAACTCAACAGACATCCTGGCAGGGGGGATGGCTATTAGCTATTGAAATAATCCATGCAACTGTACACAAGGACAGGTATTATTTCATTCTGTACAGGTTACTCTGCTTTTCAAGCAGTTGCTCAGGGAGGCTTTCCCTGTGACAGCAGAGGACAGAACCAACCTCTCGGGCCAATGGCACTTGTGCATTGGCAGTTGGCACTAACTGAACCCATGGCTTTTCCTTAGGCTTGAGAGCTGGGAACAGCCTGATCCTGGTCACAGTACAGCCAGTGATGCCTTCAATGGCCTTGAGCAACTCATACTTTCTCTAAGTCTGTAAAGTGAGTAAATAGTTTTGTGGTTTGCAGTCATGGTGTGAATACTTTAAAAGTGCTTTGAAGACAGAGGAAGGTAAGCAGCTGTAATACACAGTGATCTTCCTACCATTCAGATTGCTACCTGTTCTCCTTCCATTCTGAACTGTCAGAGCCCAGCTATTAGCAACTCTTTCATCATTCTCAGGTGATTTTCAAGTGAGTTACAGGAATAAGTGCTCTCTGTGCTATCATTTCTTAATCACACCAATGAGCGGGTTTATCATTCTCTTAAAGAAAAGAAATGTACATTTCACTATGTTATGAGCTGTGGACACTCATGTGCTTAACTACTGGTTTCTCCAAACTGATGAGGTGAATGAGGAAGGGACGTGTGGCCTATCCTCCTTCAGTAGCATGTGTGTTGTCCAGAGGCTTTTATTATTAAGTCACTTAAATCAACTTGAACAAAATACAGGTTTTTCATAAGTTCAGAGCAAAGTGCGGCCCCATACATACAAAGAACAGTATTTGGTTTTAAAGTTAGTCTTCAAAGAGACAAAAGAAGAAGAATGCTACAACAGATTTTTGAAAAACAATGTCGTCATTTATTCTTTTCTTTGGGGAGTTTCCATTGGTCTTTCTATAGATCGGATGTATTGCTTGAAGTCTCTCCAGTAGTGCTAGGTAAAGTAGCACTAAGTAAAGTATCTTTCAAGGCAGTGTTCCTCACTCGTATGGGCTGCAGGGCAGGATTGGTTCCTTCCCAAATTAAATTTGTTTGATCCTTTCCGTCTGAAACACACAATAAAGACAGACACCTCAACCCCAATATTTACAGTTCAAATACATTTTCTAGAGTTAAACAGTGCACAGCTTATACCAATATATTTTACAACTAATAGCAAATTTCTTTGGATTCAGAGGAAATATTATGGCTCCACTCCTTATGCTTTATTAATACCTAGGCTGAAAGCAGAGCCTGCTTCCTAACCAGTATGAGCTGCTCCTCTTCTAATCTTAGTCCTATGTCCATGTCAGGCTGAGTGCTTTGGGATGAAGCTCTCTACGTGAATACAAGATATTATCATATTACTGTGATTAGACACCATATGTAATAAATGGACTGCTGTTTGTGAGAGGAAATAATAAAAAAAGTGAAAGCCCTCCTGATCAACCTGCAAGTTGATGAAAGGAACACAAACTGAAGAAACACACACAGTTATCAGGACCAAATATCCAAGCTACTAATCATCAGTCAGATCATGTCATGTCCTCATGTTTGCTGCTATTAACTGCATTGCAAGGCATCCCAGGCCTATTCAAATATGTACTTATTTTTCAGTCTCTACAGATGACCCAGTGAGACAAGGTCCACTGTAGCACACAGACCCCTCAGGTACCTGAAGGACTCTGCAGAACAGCCAGTTCATACCTGGGCTGATTCCTATTGTTCTGTAGCAAGGCTTTGAAGAAAGTCAATAAAGCTGAAAGGAGGAGAGTGAAAATCAGGGTATTTCATGGCAACAGGCCATGACGTTATTAATATTAACAGAGGTGATATTGTAAAAGAAACACAAGGCTTACTACATAAGTTGTCAAAGGAAGATGTGTCTCAGTCTTCCTCCTCCTCTGCTCACTTGCTTGTTTCTGTTAAACCATGATGTTTAAAAAAATCACAGGAGTTCTGGAAGTCTGTTTAACACCACTGCTTTTTGAACAGCATCACCCAGGAATTCCTGGCCAAATGAGTCTCAGATTTTGTAAAGCAGCTGACCATAGTTTTCAACTACAAGAGTACTATAGCTTTTTTTCTGGTTTACAGTAAGGTCCATTTTCCACCAAACAGGGTTTATATAGGAAGTTTAGTTGCACTTTTAGTGGAAGTATGATTAAAAAGCATAACTGGCAGTTTTTTTCTGCACTGTTTTTCTAGAATAACTACTAGTCATTCTCACAAATTAAAAAGCATAACATAGGTGGCAGTTTTTTTCTGCACTGTTTTTCTAGAATAACTACTAGTCACTAACAGGTATTGAACAGTTCCCATTGATTTTGTGTGGAATAGCATCGCCCAGTTGTATCCTCATGTGAAGTTGGTTGATGCTATATAAAACTGCTTAGATTTCTATACAAGCTCTGATTCAACCTTTTTATCTTCTCTGAGTGATTCAACTGGTGGAACTGGCCTCAAGGATTACAGATGAACACATGGGGCTAGAAGCCATTGCAAAGTTATTTGTACTGTATGTATGCAAATCAGCTTCAGTTCCAGGTAGTCTGGGAGAAGTTTGAGGGGGATTTCCCTGCTTTATGTAATCTACTGTTACTTCTTAGCTTCCTCTATTCACATGGCCAGGAGACATAAGCTTGACACTGATGGTAATTTCTCAAACTCAATTTGAAAGCAAAGACAATGTACTTAGTGACCTAAAAGCAGTTCTGTAGCTTTTGGTAAATCCTCAGATGCTGGTTGGATGATACCTGGAATGAAGGAGGCCTGAAAGAGTAGTAGGGGAATAACTCAGAGGGTAAGGACTTCGCTTCTGGCATACTTTGCGAATGGTTGGAAGCCAAGAAGATCTGTGTGCTATCCCCTCAGATATAACTCTGGCCTACCCATAGCACTAATTTCTCATTTCTCAATCCATACAGAGTGCTACACCTTGCATGTGATGGGCACTATCAGTTTAGTCTCTGATCAGTGTGAGGTAGTTACAAGTCCCCTGCAGACCAGACTGCCAGCACACAGATGTGACTGCCTTCACCTTTCCACGTGGAGGTGAGTAACAACACTTGTCTTACCATGTGCTTAAGCATATCCTGTCCCACTAAAGATAGTCACTGAAATGGCAGGCTGGACAGGCAGGTAGGAGAAACACCCTGTCTGCTAGAAACTCAAGGAGAGCTCTGTGCTGCTAAGGCCAGACTGCTTCTGATATCCAGGTAAGCCTGCTCAGGGCTCGGCTCCCTACCCAGTATATCATGCTGTACACATTGTGGTGTTATTATTCCAAATTGGAAGATTTATAATTCAGCAACTACCCAGATTCTGAGAAACGCGCTTACCAAAACCCGCAGCTAAGGGAAATACAACATGTGAAGTAAGCATGGTGGCATTGAGAAGGAAGGAAATCTCTCTGCAGTGCACTGATAAAGTGTGCTTGATATATACTGCGTTCAAGCTGGGCAATCTGCAACTTGGAAAATACAGGCTAGCTGAAGGAAATTCAGCTTGGAGGCCCTGGGGACTGAATCAGTCTGTTAAAATGCTTTGTTGGTTTTATTTATCACTACTTAATTAGGATGCTTGACCAACACACTGGAAAGATAGCAACTGTTAAATATTCAACAAGCTGACCTTTCAGTTACAATATTACAATTCTGAATAAAGTTCATGGAAAGTTTGTCCTTCCTAGGTACTCCAACAAAGCCAAAGGGAATGAGACTGGGCCAAAAAAAGAAAAAAAAAAAAGAGTAGAAAAAAAGTAGGGCAGTACTGTGGAGACCTGCTTAAAAATCCAAGTCTTGCCATAGACTCATTGAATGATCTTGGGCAAGTTGTTTCCTGCCCTGTGCTTCAATTTTTCCCATCTGTAAAAAGAGTACAACAATGCTGACCTTCCTTGTAAATCGTTGAGATGAATAGCTAGAAAAGCAGTAATACATTATTAATTACTTATTATTATTTCTGAGGAAGAAAAAGCAAAGAGAAGAAGCCATCAATCTTTCAAGGTTTTCTTGATCCTCATAAAAAATAAAAAAAGCATGACCTTACGTGAATTTCACACAACAGAAACTTTTGATAAGTCACCTTTTAAAAAGAAATAGTGGGTATACAATTAAAAGAAAGTTTTAAGTGAGCAGACACTCAGGAAAATGCTCCAGATGGTAAAATGAGTTAGGCTGCAGAGCAGGCTCCCACAGGAAGCCGTGAAACCCCCATTGTTTGAGACATTTGAAACTGAGTTCTTCAAAGTGCTGGTATATATAATACAAGGAGTCATTCTGCACTGCCTCAAAGTATAGCAGCCCTGGGATGGCCTGAGAGAACTTCACTTACCACTTCTCCAATTTTAAGAGGATTCTTGATGCTTTGACTATGGAGAGCTGTAGACTCTCTTTTTATCAATATAATACCTGAGGAACATCCGCCAGGGAGTAACTACACTGTTTTTGCAGGAGATGGATTCACCAATCCTTAACAGATCTTTCACATCCGTACTTCCAATGTCTGAACTTTATATGTCCAACAGGGGAAAAAAAGCCCCCCATTCTCTGAGAATTACAGTGTGCATCCTACTATTTATTTCCTGTATTACAATCTAAAGAGAAACTGGGTGGCTAGATTTTTACGAGCAGTGGTTTGCAGAAGAAATGCCATGATTTTAATGGGAACCAAATGAGCAATCGTTACGTAAACAGTATTATGAGACACAGAACTGATGCTGAAATGGTAAATGCTTGGGTCAAACTTCTCAAAATGGGAACTGGCAGTGGCATGCTGGAACACTGGGGTTTCTTCACACTCAAGATACTACTGCAAACATTTCCCACTGCTGCTAATGCTGGTTCAGCTCCTCTGCAGGTAGCTGTGGAGGGTGTCTGACTGCTTCTGCTGTTACTAGCTTAAAATCTTATTACCTTTGGGCCAGTTTTATTGCTAGAACTTGGTTAACTGGTTGGAGCAGGTAGAGCAAGAAAACTTTTTGAAAGAAGCTAGAATTAGAGTTTTAAAACCTTCATTTCCTCTTGGTTTCATACCTGCTAGTATACAAAAATATGACGTTAATTGGTTCAGTTGGTATATGAGCACTAGTGATCCTGTCTTACTCTATTCACCTGGGCAGGACAGCCATGGAGCGCTCCTGATCCCCTCTCAGCCCCTTGGGCAGGGGTGCTGTGCCTGGAGCAGCAGCGCTGTGCACCCCAGCACGCTTTGCCTGCTGCCTCTGCAGAGGAGGGCTGGCACTGCCTGCATGCTGCCCTGTTCCTGGCCAGAGATGCAGCAATTTCCTCAGGAATGAATCATGGACAAAAAACCAAACAACAGCTATTTAAGAAGTTTTCTTCTCCCCCTGCACTGTCCTGACCAGTATCATATTCCTGACAGTTTATTCCTCAAGAATTTAGTCATCTAAGGTTTCAGTGACTCATGTGATGAACCTTCCACCCATTTCCTGGAAAGTGTCTTGCAAGGTCCTCTACACCTCTTGTCATTTTCCTTGAGGGTCTCAGTTCTCACTACATTTTCATACAGTTCAGCTTTCCTTCATTTTTGGGGCAGAGGGGGGAGGCAAAAATACCTTGAGTGGACCTAAATTTGCAGTGTAACCAGAAAGCAGAGTGGTGAAAAACATTCGGAAAACAAAGACAGGCACTGGACCAGAGAATCTTTTTTGGAAGTAGTTGCCTCTTAGGGCTGAAATCTGGTTAGAAGAAAAGGAGCTGCTCTATAAAGTGCTGTGTGGTCCAATACAGTCATGAATTTACCAGGGCTGTACCCTGTAAAATGAAAATGAGAAAGATTTGAGGGCTCTCTCAAATCTTTGCCTGGGTAGGTGTGACTCACCCTGGGTAAATGCCACTGATGACAAGTACCCTGACAAAAAATATTGAATGAATTGGGCTGGATGGGAACCAAAGTAATCATTTTACATACTTGCACCAATCTGAAAGACACTTCTGTGTAGAAAACAACTGCTTCCTTTTCCTGATGAAAGTTCAAAAGCTGCTCATAGACAGCTTGAAGGATACTTCAGCAAGCTCTGATCCCAGTGGGGTTGTGCTATGCTGACAGCAGACAGCTGCCCGGACATCAGTGATGCCCAGACCATATCTCCTACCCCATACAGAAGTGCTACCTGTACATGTTTATGTTACAGTTAAAACGGGAAGTGTGGGTTTAGTGTTTTTGTTAAAATATTCAGAAATATCTGAGAGTGTGAGCTCATCAACCTCATTACCAAAGGGTGAAACGGCTCAGCAGCAGTGCCAGTGCATGCTTAGAGACCTACCCCTTCCACACCTAAGTCAGCAGAGTAAGCAACCTGATGTACACTAACATGAGTAGAGATAGTTAAGGAATTTGCAGATCTGTGTGCTGAAAGGGCCAGCACGTCCAGCATTCTTATAGGATTATTTCAGTGCTCAGTTATACCAGTGTAAATGGTATGTATACTGGTGTGTGTGCATACACACACACACACACACACGTCAATATATATATGCTGACATGCATCAGAAGCCTGTTCCCTTTAAAGGGATATAGTGTCAGAGTTGGCCCGACATTCTTCTTATTAAACAAAAATAAACTCCTACAAGCCCTGATTCCAACAGAAATGTTTCCATGATTTATTTTAAGAAGGGAACATTCCCCTGCAGTGTTCACCACAACCCAAACATTGCAGCACTGTGCAAGAGCATGAGAATCGGAGAGGACACTTAAGAATCTATTTTCACTGCTCCAGAAGAGAAATAAAAACAGAAAAAGCAGTGACAAATAGATTTTATTTTAGTAGCAGCTGTAGTGTTATCTATAGGATGGCTAAGGAGAGCAGACTTGAAGTATGCAGGCTTTTCCAGTGATTCCTACAGGACATATGACTAAGTGTGTGATGGGGACTTGTGGGAGCCATCTACACTGTAAGGAAGAGATTTATTTTTCTTTAGTTGATCTTTCCTGCTCCTCACACTTTGCCTTTCACATCTGAGAATCTGAACAGCAGACTAGAAGAAATTGCATCACTGTTTTCAAAGCTAGGAAATAATTTGAAGCTTGGGCAAGCTATCCAGAGAACAAATTCTTCATTTGTGGAAGAGCTCTTAGATGCTTGAAAATAACGGGAAGAATACTTCCTCTAAATATCTGGAGCCCTCTGTTCTACAGAAAGGGGCCCCAGCCCTCAGTGCTACTGCTTGTTTCTTTGCTCAAATTTGCAAAAAGCAGCAAGCATTAGAACTAAAAAAGGGCATATGTTGAGGAAGCACATAGTTTCGTGACACAACAATTGACTGCATTCACACACACATGCATGCAGACATGTACACACAGCACACAGCTCCTTAGTCTGAAAGGTCTGTGTACTGAGGAGAGAGAAAAAAAGTGAGTGAAGCTTGCCCAAAAGAGACTATAAAGACTGATCTTATGGCAGATTAGTGACTTCACCAGAAAGTTTTTGGAAGCCATAAACAGGAAATGGTTAAGTAAAAGCAGGTGGAGCATGCTGATTGCAGGAAAAATGCAGGAAATTGCTGAGCGTCTGAATGGATGCAAAAAAAATGCTCTTCTGCACAGGCCTTGGCAGTCACTGTACACCTACTCTGCTTTCTCCTGGTCCTCCCTCACTATCTTTATCTCCCCAAGCTGCAAAGTCTCAAAGTCTGCAAACACCTTTTGCTTGAGTAATCTGCTCTCCTTGAATTTTGGAACCAGTTCAGGAGAGTTGGGAGGTTCTGCTTGGAAGGCGAAAGACAAGAGGGGACTCACCTACTTTGACAGGGGTGAGTCAGAAGCACCCAGCAGTACCCACTGCCTGTCAGGGGCTTCAGGTCTGAGGAGCCAGAACAGCATCTTGGCTACTACCACAAATGTTGGGTTCCCAAATGTGTTTAGCATAATAGTTAATCAGAGGAACATTACTCCTATTGCCCCTTCTATTCAAGGGGACTCCCAAAGCACTAAGCTGCAGAGATCATTCTCCATCTCTACTGAAACACAGTCCCGTCTGGGACAGAGTACTGCAGATGTTTAATAGCTCACAGCAACATCACACAAGCAGATGGAAAAGAAAGTGGAATGTGCAAGAGGCATTCTTTCCACTTTCCTTCTAACCCTTCCTTTCTCTCCTCTTTGTCCACAGCAATTTATGCCAATTCTAGACAACTCCAGATGTGTGTCTTTCCCACCAGTATCTGCAGAGACTTGGCTCTGGAGATAGAATTATGTTTGCCAACAGGCAGCGTCCCTGTGCCTTCAGACCCAAGGGTCGAGTTCCTGCTGCCACACTTTCATCCCTGGCTCTGCTGCCAGATGTGCTGTGGGATGGAGGGCAGACATGCTGGTAAGGAACAATTCTGCTTTCTTCTAGATGAGTATGGTGTTGATATAAAATTATGTAGCATACACAAGACACTCTTGCCTTCAAAGTATACTAAACAGTCACATTAATGATCTGAGGAAAGTTAAGAAAGAAGTACGTAGACTTGTTTAATAATTTTGACCTTGTCTACATTTTAAGTATTGGATGGTAAAGCTATATTGGCAAACTCCGTTCTTAGATTTTAATTCTAGGAGAGGAGGAGAAATATCTATTTCTTATATTCTGAGCAAAGAAAACACTAATGGCCAACTGGCTTTTATGTAGTTACAACTGCAAAAACAAAAAGTTTTTTCTGGCAGAGAAATCTTGCAAAGAAATCCTGATCTTTTTTGACGTTGTTATTTTGGCCAAACTTACCAGGTGTTATTGTAAGTTCAAACTTATGCTGCCTTTTCTATATCTTTTAAAACAGAGAGTTACTATATACAACCTAACATTTTTGAAGTTCAAATTCCTAAATCCTAGTCTAGACAGAGCCTTTGGGAGGAAGGTTCAAATTCTCCCTGAGCAGTCTCCAATATCCCACACTTCTGCCCAGGCCATACCTTCCTGGGAATGTCCTGAGAACAGCTGTGATCAGAGTCTGGCACTCTGTACTGCCACTCCCATGGAAGGAGAGAGGGGACACTGCCAGGGAGAGGTTGATGTGACACCTTCTGCAAGCACCACCACACTCCTCTAAGATGCCATGGGGCATAAGTGCACAGAGAGGATGTGTGCTATCAGCTTCAGATGAATGACAGGACACCTTCAGAGAGCTAAACCTTGGCATTGACCTTTGGGAAAAACCAGTCTGTGATTCATACTGTGATTCATACATCTAAGAAACTGAGAAAATAATTGGAATGAGCTGAACAAAAATAAACAGGTGTCTCCTTCCTGCTCCTTTCACAGTTTCTGCTTCCCTGCACTCTCACCCACATTTTTTTTTCTCTTAAGTTGTTGAGAAAAACAGCAGGAATGAGGTTCCTGGTATAATTACAGTTTGCTGACAAAATAGCAGCCTGCAGCAGTGATTCTTTTACTGCTAGAGACAGATGTTGCTGAGGTCTAATCACAGTCTTCCCACTAACCAGGCCCTGAGTCTAATCTGTCATCAGCTGAGAGGCTGCTGGCTCCCGCAGTGCCTGTGAACCAAAGCTGCTCTGTTTGTTCCTCTCCCTTCGTCCTGAGCCAGGCAGTGCCAGAAGGAGGGTATGTTTCCATTCACTCCTTGCCCTTGATACTAAAGTGATACTACAGCTTCAATGTGCTGCTTATCTCTCCTCCATGCCTAGTATCAGGGCCTTTCAAAGCCTCGCTGGAAAGCGCTCAAGTGGTTGTTTTCAACTTGCAATGCATAGTGACTGCAGTTCAAAAATAAATTTAAGCTAAGTTGAAGGAGAGTCTTAATGAGAACAGCCTGTAGCTAATACCTCCTTCCAAAATGTATGGTATTTTCTGCTTATTAAGAGAACAAGGCTGCACTCAGTGATGGATCATATAACCTCCATATGTTAATAACAACAAAACCCAAAAGCTGACGAGCACAGAATTAGGAGGAGGAGAGAATAGCAGAACTGGGTATACTGAAAAAAGTCAGGAGAGAGAATACATGTGGGAGGAGACTGAACAAATCTCTCCTATGTGTTACACAGAGATGCCATTGCCATCAAATGTTTTGTATCTGACATTCAAAGTGCATTGGGCCACATCTTTGAACTTCTCTGTGCTAGTGAAAGAATCTTGAAAAACAACAGACGTCACCAGCTCAGAAGTGCCCCTGTCAGACAAAAGTCACCATGGTACTGGATTAACATCTTTAAATTGGATTCTGGTCGTGGAGGGAAACTGGCTGAAGAAGTCTATTTCAAAGGCATATTACTGCAGCATGAGTGAGCCAGTGAGAACTAGGAAAGTTCTTAAGCTGGTACCCACCTCACAGTTCTGTACAGTTAACAACTGCCCTGAAGTAGCAGGGAAGATGCTAGGTTGGGGAGGTGTAGACGAAACATCTGTGTTTTGCATAAGTAGCTCTTAAGCAAGGCATAAAGGAACAGAGTAGGTCGTAATTTCTAGTCAGAAGCAAGGGTGTATTAAACAAGTTGACTTTCTGTAGCAACCTTTGGCCAACTCAATTTCTTCTTCAGCTTTTTCTGAATCTGCATACGGTAGCTGGGCACAGATCTCTCCAGTAAAGGTGTGCAGGGCAGCATCTCAGCCACTGACAGACTGAGGGAAACAGAAAGCATAGCACAATGTGTCAGAAAAGAGGGAAGGAGTGACTAACACAGGAAGAAAAACAAAGCAAAGATGAACATAGAGCATAAGAGAAGCAGCAGACTGTTGGCTGTAAATCAGTTTTCTTACACTCAGAATGGTGGGCATTATGGTGAGAGAAGCTGTACTTGACAGTCATGGAAGTCCAAGGAAGTTTGATTAAGATTAAATGGCAGTCACAGGCCAACATAGAAAAGAGGCTCTAAGGTTAAAATAAAGACAGGAAGTGACTAAGTAGGTCAGAAGCTGTGGGTAATGAGCTGCATAGATTAAGTGGGACTTGGAGCAACTGAGGTAGCTCTGCTAATGACAAGTGATAACACTTACAATGTTACCAAGTTTAACAAATCTGACTCTGAAACCACCTTCAAGGCCTAGATAGCAAATCAGAGATTGCTGAGTCCTAATAGTATCTACATCAGAGTAGATCCTGTATGTGTTTTTTAAAAAGAGATCGGTTTTACAGTCACTTTTTGACCTTGCCAAGCTTCCTGTAAATAGTGTGCTGTTTTGTCCGAACAGGATTTCTTCTTAAGGAGCTGGGAAAAATGAACCGACTAATAGAAACGGTGAGACTGAGAAGGGCTACTGCAGGTTGAAAAGACAGATGCAATGGAGAAACTCCTTTCCACTCCTCAATTCAATAAGTCTTTGATTCGCCAGCTTTGTTCACATCCAGGACAGCCGGAAGAAAACAGTCACCTTGTATTTTTGTACCTGATGAGAAAACCCCAGATTGTATGTGTGCACTGGGACAGTTCAATGTCTGTCTATTCCAACTTCAAAGAGGCTTTCAATGCTCTTTGAGATGCAGGGTGTGAGGAAGGGTGAGAACTGCTAAAGCTAGCCACATCCTCATTAAATCTTTGCCCTCTTGGAGCAAGCATGCAAGTGGAGAGAATAGATGATATGCATGAGCAACTGAGCATCTGTGATCTCATGACCTTTGACTGTTGTATTATGGGAAATGTATTCTTTGGTTGCTATGCTTTTCTAATTCATTTGTATTTTCCTTCAGTGACTCCCTTGTATTTTCTCTGGTGCTCCTGTGTAACGGCTTCAAGGAACTACAGATATCTCCAAGTTAAGCATCCATACAATAGCTTTAATTAAATGTTTGTGAGTATCCCACAGTAAAGCGAGGGAAAGCAAACAGTTTTGTACTCACTTGTACCTATCCCTTCTGAGCCCTGGCTTGGGTGGAGGTGTCTGCACCATTGCCCTTTAAGTCTATTTCTAAGCCTTGAAATGAAGGCAATCAGGTTCTACTGCTCTGCCTGTAAACGCTTCAGGAATTTCACTCCCATTAAAAAGCTACAGATCACCTGTGAAATGCTAAAACCTTTTAGATTAGGCTAGAAGAAATAAAAAATAAATTAGGGGAGAAGTTTCTTTACTCCACTTACAAAACTGGAGAATGAGGCTAAAAATATCCTTAACCATTTCTTAAAATACACTAAAATGCTATAGGGAAGAGTAGCATGAAAGTAAAGGCTTTGGTCTTCAATATTCTGAAATCAATCTTTTTTATTCTCTGTGCCATTGACAGAGTCTCAGTCTTGGTGCCACCCTCCACGATAAATTAGATGATGATGATGATGATTATTATTATTATTATTATTTTAGATGGGGATCTTTGCTTGTTTCCCAAGTAGTTAACTACATTTTTTATGTATAGAAGAAAGCTGCAAAGAAATTTGTTTTCATTTCAGGCATTTAAAATAAATATACATGAAGAAAATGAAATTCGGAAGGGAAACTTTCATCATGCAAAGATGAAGGAATAGGAAACAGGATGCAAAGGTTATTTGTCAGTTCTTTGAGTCAAATACAAGACAATTTTACAGCATGTAAAGTAGTGAGTCTCTTTAGAGGAAGAATCTTTCTTTCTCTTGATATGGAAGAGTCAGCAGTATCTGCAAGGATAACCAAGAGGCCTAACACTAGTGATTACTGCTAATGCTTAGTACTAGTATAAAGTACTTCTCTTAAGTTTTTCAATGACTGACATCACTATTATTTCAGAGTTGATATAAACTAATTTTAAAACACTCTGACCTAGCTGTACATATTTTATTGCAAATCTGTCCATTACTTCTCAGTGGCTCCCAGAGACAACATACATCAGAAAATATAATTGTAAGACAAGAAAGAAAAAATAAAGGCCAGTTCGACGAATAATAAAGAATCCATGCTTCTAACACTGACCGTGGCTATTCCCCACCTGAAACCAGAGACATTGCCAGTTTTTGCAGTCTGATGTGCTGGATTCGAGTGGAGGCTGCGCAGAGCAGGGGCTGGCCTAGATTTGCTGGAGCTTGAGCAGCAGTGACTTTTTACAAGGGAACAGAAAGCATGGGTTGTTTCCCTTACATAGCAAGGCACAAACAACAATAGGGTTATCTGAGAAGATTGAGAACTGCTGACATTAGAAACATGAACTGGCAACTGCAAAGAAGAGCAGGAGTGGGATGAAAAGCAGTCCTACAAAGTGAAGGAGGAAAGGAGGCCAGGGAGGATCTAAAATTGGGAGCAGCTAACAAATGCTGATAGAGACATCTTTCCTCAAGGGCCTGATCCTGAGCACATTCAGGCCAACTTAAAGATTTCTACACAGATTTTTGAGATACTCTTAGTGAAGATTTCTGCTTTTTGACCCTCTCTTGAGATATAGTCTGCAATTCCACTGCATCTTCAGGAAATGCTTCTGAAAAATACACTTAGTTTTGATGATGGCTGAGAGTAAAGAACGTTTATTCTGAGGGTTGTGTGAAGAAGGATTTACATTTCACCCTCCTTCATCTCTGCGATGTCTGTCTGATGCCTGTATTCCAGCCCATCAGTTCAGATAGCCCAGTGACTGTAGCAAGGATGCAGAACAACGGCGCAAAGAGGGCACACAGCCTGGCCTTTTTTGGGTTTCTGCTCTGATAATGGCGGGTTTTGATTTTTGTTGTTTCATTTTCTGAATTATTTACTCAAGCTGCCCTGAGCGCTCTGCTCCATATAAAACGAGAGCTGGCAAGTACTGAGATTTATAAGTTCCACAGCTCCATCAGCTTAACTTTTATTCATTGCCTTAGACTTTTCTATTTGTCATTTACATTTTTTGCTTAGTACTGTTTATATCTCACCTGTCAGTCTTCTAAATAAAATGACTGGCAGAATGACTGTCTTCACTGTTGCTTCTCTGTCTCCTACTATATTGCAGTTGTGAAACTCTTGCACCAAAACCCAAATTACTCTTGTTTTCCATCCTATCATGTACTCCATGGACTATTTCTGTCCTTCTCCTCTAGTAGGACAGTTGATTTACATCACCAAGACTAAGGCCAGGAAAATGGATGCCTGACTTTCTCCCAGGGCTGAGATTTTATGGAGAGCAATTAGTTAACTATTTTCACCATACTTCCCAAAAATACCCAGCCCATCTCCACGACACTAATTAAGGCCCATAGGGATGCAGTAATCTTAGGCCTTGGGCAACCATAAGTACATTCAGTCTTCTCTGGTTCTTCATGTTGCATTTCCCTTTAGTAAATCATAACTATGTTTATTCTCCAAATACATAAGGAGCCTGAAGTTAAAGGTCAAAGTTCAGTGCAATCCATCTACTCTGATACCTAAACAGTGCAATTTACTGACAAATGCTCCCCCAAATTTTCTGCTTTCTTGGGATAAGGAGAGGGAATTGAAAGAGAAGAAAACAGTGATTAGTGATTTCTTTACAACTTCTTTTTATTAGCTTGTTCTAAACCAGTTTGGTGTCCCCCACCTATCCCTGACATAAAAGCAAGTGCAAATGTAGCAGACCTTTCTGTACGCTGTGAATGCAGTGCCTGTCACCCTGTTGAGACCCCAAACAGACTTGGAAGCAAGAAGACAGGTTGAAAAATGAGTATAAATACTCTGTACGAAGCTGGTAAGACAGCAAAGTCACAGTGGTGCAAAGGAAAATGTCAAAAGTTAATCCCAGGTGTAATACCTCAGAGGCCAGATGCATGTTGGGAGAGGTGTTGTTCAGCTAATATTTATGTTTTGTTTTCCCTTAGCCTTAGCCAGCGACTGCTGCATTCTCTATAGAAGCCTTGCATGGCCTGTTGTTGCCTTTCCAAGTTTCTTATTCAATAGCACATTTTTTCTTATTTTTAAATGCTTGCTGGAGTCTTAAGACATTTTTAACTTAACAATAAAACACCTGCATTTTATTAAGACTTGAGACTCAAGTTCCTCCTCCCTCAATTTTACTGAAGTGTTGCCATTACTTGGGTTAACTCTTTCATAGTCAGTTTTGCTGTGAGAGTGAAGTTACACATCTGCTACATATAACCCATTTCCACAGTCCTACACTGTATTTGGCGGAAAGGAAAACCAGCTCTGAGATAGACCCAGAGAACTCCATCCAGTGCTGACTGGCAAGGGGTGCAGAACCCCTAAGCAACAGCTGCAGAGGCTACACCCTGCCTAGCACAACAGCCCTGCAGTAACGTCTGCTGGCAACGTAAAACTTAAAACTGAAATGTCCTTACCAGCCACTTCTGTTTCAAGAGTGAGATCTTTGAGTTGTACCACAGAAACTCCATTAAACTAAATAGAAAAATGTATTATTTTCCCTGTTCCTTTCCTTTTCTCATTAAATTGAGAAGCAGAACAGCATTGTACAGTGATTTTTATGCCTGGATGTCCAAGTGTGTTATTATCCCTATATTAAATTAGAAAAATGGCAGCATGTGAAGTAATTGCCCAGATTCATGCAGCAGTTTAGTAGGAGGGCTGATAAATTCAGTTGTCAATGTACTAAGCAACTGCCTTATTACCCAATTAATTTAACTTTTTGATAAACAAATATTTGCCAAGTCCACTTCACACACATCACAGAAGCATTGCACTGTGAAGAGCAACAACTGCTAGCTATTTTACCAAGTATGATCACTGAAGACAGGAGACAGAAAATGCAACCAGACAGGGACTGAGGATCTGTACACCATCAGTTCTGATTCCATCTCTGTTGCTATCTATGTGTTTATGGGCACGTAAATTTAGTTTTTTATGACTCAGCTTCCTATCTATGCAAGAGAGAGAGTAATTCTTCACAGCCAGCAAATGAATTAAGAGGTCACAGACTTCTGAGGTTATTCTTAGTTATTCATCTTAGGACTTTAGTGACATACCTATACAGGAATAATTGTACTAATATGCATCAGACCTGCATGGAGATAACAGGTACATCAGAGGTTCAGAGGTTTGAGGATACTCAAATACCATGGCTACAGAGCAATACGAATTCCTAGGATAACCAGGTAGGCAGATAATTAGAAAAATATTAGTTGGTGCCCAGTATATATTACCAGTATAATTCATTCAATAGGTGGTTATTATTTATTATACAGTCTGATGCATTAGAAGCTGGTGTGATTTATACTGATACATCCCTACAACACTAGTATAGGAAATACTATCAAATATGGTGGCACTCATAAAAGGAAATGTACAAAGTTTACGCTACTCTTGCAAACAAATAATTTCCATTCATTCATACATACCAGTATATGATTTCAAATCTGTATAGGTATCAATAATCATTGGAAACGGCCTTTATCATTGTGGCAGAGACAGTTTTAGGGACATAAAAAACTATTGCTATTGCATAGAATGTGAAACGATGCGGGGATCCAGTAGACTGGCACATGTAGCAGTGAAAGTCATATTGTGTGAGAGTAGCAGACAGCCCCTGTGACCTAGTGCTAGCTCTGACCACAAACCAGGGAGTATACTCTTGTGTGCCCATTGAGGAGCACAGCTTGCCTCACCTGCCATTTGGAAAGATAAAGGCTGAACATCATTTATAAAGGTAATCTAGAGCAGATTTTTTACATCTGAGTCAAGACTCAGAAGATTCTTACTTTTCCATTCAGTGTAAATATGCATAAACAATCATTCTGAATTGCTTTTAAAAGTATATGTACACAGTCTTTCAAAGTGTCTCTTTAAATAAATTGGTGTAAATCTCACATTTGTTTGAGTTTACACCCTTTAACTAGCATTAGAAAGCTATGATTTATATTGCTGTGTAGATCACATCTGCTCATAAATCGTGGTTTGAAAACATTGCACATCTGTGGTATGAAATGTGTGCAAATTAGAGAATTGTATGACATTACGAGTTACTTACATGCAAATGTAAGCACTGTATGCTTCATTTTCTGTGTAGTATTTGAAGTCATGTTATTATGTAGCATAAACTACAATCATCTACTGTCTGCTTAGACAGCAATCCAAACAGATATTTGTAATCCCTTTGCAATCATTTTCACACAGCCATATACTCAGGTACCCCAGTCGGGAATGTAAGTTACAAACTGTTATGTGCCTTGAAGCATGCTTATGGCCCTTCTTTATAGGTGGCCTGGTCACCATACTCATTACTTTTGAGTAAATAAAAGGCAGAGTTTCATATTTTGGAGTCGTGCTTGTTGATGAAAGAGGTATTTTCTTTGCAGCAATCTGGGAAAGCAAAGGTTTTTCAGCTTTACTTTCGTCATGTATCTGTGGCTTCTTTTTGAAGTTAGTACCAGATTGACCAGAGCCAGCACCTTATAATCCAGGATCTAGAAGCAGGCAGGGGGAGCTGATATAGTCAATCTCTTTCAACAGTATGAAGGGGGTTGTCCCCTATTACAGGTTTGCTGTATTTTTCTTCCTCTGAGTGTCTCAAAAGAGAGCATCACCAAGATTTTCTTCCTTCTATTTCATACACTTGTTCCTATTTTCATGTCTTTTTACATAAGTTCTTTTAGAATCTAGTAATAGGAATGTTCTGCTTTAAATTTTATTTCTTTTTAGTCTTGACTGTATTTTCCTTTAGAAAACTACTTCTAAAAAACTTTAATCAGAAGACCCAACATTACTTATAAGCACCATTAATGAAGGCTGACAAAACAATTGTGCAGAAGCTATTATCATCTTTACTTTTCATAATAAATTACAGATAAATGAATACACGACTTGTCAAGGCTGTACAATAAATTAATGATAGCAGCTGAAAATGTAGCCTAGGAACTTTGACACCCACGCTGCTGATGAAATTATATGCCCTGAAAATACCAGGACTGTCTCAGATCCACTGTACCCTACCAACATTCCTCTCATATGACTGAAGTGTTTTTAGGCTATGAAAATTATAAAGAAAAGGAGAAAGAATGTAAATCAGTGTCTGACTCTAAATTGTTTTCCCCTTCAAAGCTAAAAGACTTTTTCTTCTTCTTGTCTTAATTTTTTCTTACAGTAGATATTGGCAGACTAAAAGTTGAAATAAAATAGGAAAAAATAACAAGCATATTTTGAGTGATTACTCAGCTGGGGTCCTTTGTGACAGGAAATGCAGCTGTGTGACTAATGGGCCTGACTTTCTCTTGGCTTCCTTCCCCCTTCAAAGATCTTGTTTATTGCCCCAGCCAAATTTTTTTTTTTTTTTTTTAAATTGCTAGAAGCTAGAATTTTCCAGGAAAAAAAAAAATCTTTGCAAGAGGCAAAGGCAGTAAATCTTACAAAGATCAAGGGCTGCAGAGCTCTCCCCCATCTACTCCTCTTAGCCTTCCAGGCTCTTGAGTCACGTCATATCTTCCCCCTCTCTGCTACGAACATGTGTCTAGCAGATTTTTCTTCTTTGGTGAGGGGAGGGAGTATGAGAATCACATTTACAGCATTTAACCCTGGAATTCATAAAGGAAGCTCTAATTCCATTAAGGAAACCAGGGGTCTCCTAAGCCTTTGGCATTTTGTCTTTTTTTTTATTATTTTTCCTCGAGCTCTCTCTTTTTAACAGCAGTTGTGTGCCCATCCTCCATAATGACATGGCTGTTAAGTGTGAGCTATTGAGATTTGACACCGTACAGTCCCATTAGTAAGGGGCCATGGAGTTTTAAATTTGTTTGCATTTGGCCTGGTTTGTAAGTCTGCTTTGCTGAGCTTCCCAGGTAACGGCAGATAGGCTAGGACCTGAACCTCCCCTGAACTGGAAGGGAAGAGGAACTGTGCATCCAAGCTTCTTAGCAAGCCCTTAACCCTGTAATTCAGTGCAAAGAAATCCTGAGTTTCCTCTCAGTAATGGACAGTGCTGGGCATATGGTTGGATAGAGTGCCTATGCAAGCAGGGTCCTGTCATCCTTTGGAGATGCATACCCTGAAGGACAGTGGTCCTGAGCCCTGTGGAGGGGCACACTGGGCTAAGGGAGGTGTCTGAGCTGTGAAGTGCTCCCATAGTTTTGATAAAGAAAACATGACATTTACTGGCCTGAGGGTGGGCACTGGCACAGGAGCCTGTGTGCTGCCAGCAGCAGTGCCAGCACCAGCTGTGCCACAGAGGAAACAGGTGAAACTTTGGACTAATAGTGGTGGGTTTATTTCTGCAAGGAGGTTAAAACTCAGACAGACAGGTACAAAATAGCCTCAAAAAACACGATGTATGAGAAGTGGGAGCCATTCTTCAGCCTTCTCTAAGGCCCTTCTCTTTGGAAAGCTGAGGTATCAAGTAATTGAAAAGGAGTTTGAGGGCTGCTCTGCAATCTACAACACTGGCATGGTTTTCTGTGCCCTGTAGCAGAGACTAAAAAAGGAAGTGAGCATATTCATTACTATAAACTGCACAGAGGAACCATCAGAATGGATATGCTAAAAAAAGAGATTAAACCTTTGCTTATGAACAGACCTAAAAGAATTGAATACATGTGTAGAGAGGGATCATTTTCCACTACCTACATGAGGAAAAATCTCTGGGGAAGTGGCTGATGCCAAATATTTTCTTACGCTTCATGTGTCAAGGGTCTGGCAGAATCCCTTAAAAAACAAAGCACGCATTTTGTGCAAATTGAGAATCACAGTTCTGGTGACTTGGATTGCTTCACCAAACTTGAGACATTTCTCCAAAAATACTGCAGATGTTTGATGATGTACCAAGTTTTCAGCATTTACATAGATCAGCAGAAAGAAATAACAGAAATAACAGAATAACACATTCAGATCTGTCCTGAAAAGAAACTGAGCTGGGTTAGACAGAAAAAAATGTTAATTTCTCAAAACAGCTCTGAAATCCTGGACAAGCTATACAATAAAGTTAGAGAGAAGCTAGGCTGGGTGCAGAAGTGGTGATCACAAGGATTCATTGGAATAGGAGCTGTGTGTGTAACCTGGCTGCATGACCTGAGAACATCAGGGCACTGCTGTAACAAGACTGGCAGTAGGCTTTGACTACAAAGTTTAACAATTCCAGAGACTGAAGGATAAAGGGGATGCAGCCCCGAAGTATATTAAAACTACATGAAACAGAGCTGTCTCCAGAAGGGAACTAGCCTAACCCTCTTGCAGCTATATGGTCAAAACTGGAGATCAGTAATCTCTGTGCAATGAATGCTAAGAAAAGCTGAGTGTCCATACATTTGGATAGAGAGGAAGGATTTGGCACTTGTCCATGAATGTAAAAAGTTTCCTGTCTTTTTTTTTTAATGAGAAGACTGTTTCAGAAAACTGACCAGAACCCACTTACTGCGATTGCCAAAATGGCCTGGCAAAGCCCCCTCTACTGTGAATACAGGATTTATTTTTTTCAGTTATAAATTGATGATTTGCAGATTGGGAGGGAATTGGCAGGTTCAAACTTAATCCCTAGAGCATTTGATGAAAAACCAATGATGCAAAGTCCAGAGTTAGACTTTGTATGTGATGATTTCCTTAAAAATTTTTGCTCGCGATGGGAATAAAACCCTGTTGGAAGTATATGTGTCTGTCACTGAGAATATTCTCAGCTTTGTTCTGACTTCAGGTGAAGTATGACTAATGCATCCTGGCTAGGAAAAATTATATAAACTCTCCTGATTCCCATTTGTACTTCCCTGAAGTAATCTTACTATAAGATAGTACAACTAAACAGGCAGAGGAAAATAAGATTTAGCTCTACCAATCTAGTTCCATTATTCCTAATCAATGAGTTGATAGGAAGTAGTGCCAAAACAAATTGGTTACTAATCAGAAAAAGTGTGGCATTAGGTTGTGATCTAGTTTAGGTCTGTTATATCCAGGTATCAACATGGAACACATGAAGTCAGTCAATCACTGACATTTTGCTTAACAAAAAACCCAAAAAACAAAAACACAAACGATTTTCATTCTTGCAGTCTTTCAATTCCCTAACATCTTCAAGGGTGTTATCGGAATCATGGGGGTTTTAAAGGCGAGTAAAGAAACAGTCAAGGCACAAACAACTTAGAGCAGCACAACCAGCTTCCCTGACAACTGTAGCTGTGATGTTCCAGTTCCAGAGATGTAAGCAACACTGCCCAGTCCTCAGGATCCACTGAGCACAGTTTATGTGATGCTGGTTGTAACTATTTGCAACCGCATATCAGCACAACTTGTCTGAATTTTATCCTGGCAAACTGTGACTTTAGGACCTCTGGCATTAATAACTGCCCTTTCCAGTCTGAGAATCCGATTGAGGTGATACAAAGTTCTTATTTTATTATGAACAGCTGGATGAAACCAGATGCATAATAAAACAAATCCTTCACAGCCAGCCTGGATGCACTGGATGCACAATGAAGACAACTGCATTTGAGCCATGGGGAAGTAATCAATTTATAAACAAACTTCTCCTGCACTTTGAGATGAAAACACTACAGAATCAGTTTCATTCACTCTACTTAAGCAACAAACTCTTATTTCATATTATTGTTTTCACGGTTATGCTACGCCAATCACACTGCAATTCCAAATGTCTTCACTCTATGCTGCAACAGCAGTCTGACATGTTCGAAAAGCCAGCAAAGTAAATACTTGTGATGGAAATTGTTCCCGTGTGTGCAGCCAGCTCGTGCTCAGATACTGTTCATGTTCCATTTCTCTCTGTCCAGTTAACAACCGGAATTAACATGGTTTTGAATTTTGGGTGTACTTTACCCACTAGTAGCATGCCCTAGGCACTGTGTTCTGTTGCATGATGGTCACCTTGCATTCAGGCTCCTGGCTGTCTTCATCTTCTACTCTGATGCTCTCCTGACTCTTGAATATCCCACCTCATAAGCAGAAACAACCAACCTATATATAAACGGTTTCAAATTCTGGGACAATTTGGAGATTTTATCTCTCCTTTTGTTGAATCCCGCAAAAAGGACTAAAAGCAGTGTGTTACTTAGGAGATCAAAAGCATTGGACTGTCTTTGGCCTGGGCAGTATTACTGAAACTAGATGTCAGATGAGGTCTAAATTAGGCATCTGCTGACTGCACAATGTAGCTGCACCCAAAATGTAATGCTACTGTTGTTACAGGTTAGCTGCATGGCCTCCCGCGCCTTTGTTTCTTCACCTGTAATGTGCAGACAGAAGCACTCAGCCATGCAACAAGGTGTATAGCGAGTTCACTGGCATTTCTGAAGACTCTGGAGATTCTCGGATAAACAGTGCACCATGAACAGAAACTAGTTGATATTGTATCTTTCTCTTTTTGTGATGCCCCTCTGCTGTTGGTGTTGTGCTCTCACTTTCCTGAGTTAAGCTTGCTTGGGGTATTTTATTTCATTTGGGATTAAAATCTGTTTCCTTCCTCAGAGAGGATGCTGGCATACACCTTTAAGCACAGCAAATCTCACATGTTCAGAAACTTCACTGTCAAGGCCCCTGCTAACTGCTTCCACCTGACATTTCTCACCTTTCTTAATATACTCAATCAAGGACGGTGAGAGCAATTTAATACATGTATGTTTTGCACACCCTGCAACCCCGTGCATTTTGAAGGCCAGACAGAGCAATCTCTGCCACAGCAAACGATTATCTGTAAATGAGAAGCTTTGGTTCATAGAAAAGACCTGCAACTATATGCCCATGTGATTGCAGATTTGCAAGAAAAAGTAGAACCCTGAGCTCTTGATAGTGAGGTATAGTCCTGTGCCAAGATACACGTTTCTGTTTCAGGAACTCAGCTCTATGCCTACGTGCCTTCAAGAGGCCTTGTGTGTACAACATCATCTTTGTCTTCCTATCTGTAAAATTGGGATTACAAAACTCTCCTATAATAGAGGGGTTTAGAAATGTCCATTTCTAGAAGTTTTAATAAATGTTAAATATTGGTTGTTTTGATCTTGTTCCATTACAGAGAAGCCCTGCAATTCTTCCATCCTCTGCTTTTAAAAAGATCCTCTTCTCTTGCAGTTTTTATATTATTTAATTGAATTGTACAGAGTAGTTTCATGAGCTAACCTCCCTTATGTAACTGACTTTTGCAGTTACAGAGTGGAGGAAGATGGGCATTTAGACAGTAAGTAACAATTTTGCGAGTAAAAGTGAGGGAAATGCTGATAAAAGCATTTCCATAAATAACTCTTTCCCCTCTGTGCTCTTGGAACAGCGCTGTCCGTGATAGCTCCTCTTTCACAGTGTGTCTAGGACAGAACAACTCACAATCAAAAAGTATCAGCAGGGTTGAAAAGCACACCCACACAAGTGGCAGGTCCTCAAGCACAATAGCTCTGTAGCTCCTGAATTTCCCACTTTGAAGCAATGATTCAACTTGGTGATGGAATTGGGAATGGATTAGGAGAAGAAATAATATCCACATCAATAGCAGCAGGTAATGCTAATGATGACATTAATGAGCATTTGTATTAAGGTGGAATGTTTCAGGTTTGGTCGGTGGTTTGCTGTAAGGATATCTCTGCTAGAGCACCTCCTGTATAGGGCAGAGGACTGGAGGCTGAAGGATTCCTTGAGGAGCAGGGACTGACAATGAGGGCAATGTACATTGGACAGTGCTCTGTGTCCAGGAGCTGTGGACAGCTGGGGAGCCCCACTGGCTGCTGTAGCAAGAACTGGGTTCTGCGATTTGCTGGAGGCATGGGCTTGTCACGCCAGCTCTGTTCTTCCTCTCTCTCCTTGAAAGCCACTCTTGGCCCACGCATTACAGCTACTCAGAGAGGCAGTGGTTCACTTCAACATACATGCTCACACATAGCTAATGGAACTGGAATTATTGCAGCGGTTTGGAAAAGAAGGAAAATACATAATGCCAGGTTGGATAAAACATTAAGACACTGTCGGCTTGATGTGGGCAGAGCTCCTGCCAGATGAAGCATTTGCACATGGAAATCCATGAGGCAGAAGACTGGTGCTGGAGCATTTGTGTTGCCATCAGCAAGGCAGCAGCTCACTCACACGTACTCAGACTCCCAGGAGGCCAGGGCTCAGGGCTCCCTGAGGAGGTCAGTCTTTTATATAGTAAAGCAAACAGTTTAGCTAATCAAGTTTTTTTTTTTTTCTTTTTCTGAGGCTCTTGGCATCCAGCCCTGTTACTCGCAATCTTTAATTTGTACTGTGACTTCCTTTTCCCTGCCGCCTTCTCACTCAGTCCAATTTTCCCACACATTTATTTCCTAGCTCTACCTCTACAGAGGTCTTCATTTTGTTCACACCCAAATTTATCTCAATCCTACACAAAGCTGATGGTACCTTACCATTTATTCCTGTAAATGACTGTCATCAGGAATTCATGAGCCTTTTCATGAACTTTCATGAAAAGTTTATGAAAAAAAGTCTTTTTTTGCGTTGTTACTTACAAAGTAACTTTATTCATATGCATTTACAGAAATGGATTGTGGATCAATTTAGACCTTCTTTTTGGTTATATTGCTGCCTCAGTCTCAAAATTTACACACACTACTCACAATTTGGCCATGAAAAAGCCTCTTATCATACAGCTTCCTATAAGGGAGCAGATTCTGATGAAACAAAGTCATATTTTGGCAGATTCTCCCTCCCACTTCCATGATGCTAAGAAAACAATGGAAAGGATAAAGGCATTTTTTTCTGTTTAGCGCAGCAACACTGTCCATAACACTTTGTATCATTTGTGCAGAGAAACTGATGAAGGCACCATGCAAACAAACACCTCAACTAAAACCATAGCAAAATCCCAGTAAAAATATATAGCTATCTAGTTTTTACTTGTTGACTTGGCAGAAGCTGGCTTGCTCAACAGCTGATAAGAGATGTAGAAACCTGAGTGAGAACTGGGCCACCTGACCACTAGGTTCTGCCTCATGAATTCACCTTTAAATGGTCTCTTCTGAAAAGCTGCACAGAACCCAAAGTGTTCCTTCAGTTTGCACACCCTCTAGGAGCTGCAAAACAACACCATGCTGTAACAAATACACAGCCTTCACCGTACACGTAGATCCACTTGATCTCATATCATATCTCCTCCTTCCCTGTGGTCATTTCCAAACCCATTTTGACAGAACTCCTGGGGCTCTGAATGGAGCTCAAGTTGGCAGGAGAGTACTTTTCAAGTCACAATGCAAGCTGTGAACAGCTAACAAAGCCTGACACACATTCCCCATATTTTCACTTTAACTGTTCCTCATAGCCACTTACATGCAGGCCAGAAGGGTTTTAATGAATCGCAGTAAGGAAGGGGCTAAAAGCACTGCGAGACACTGAGCTTGTGGACAGTGGATGCGCTGTGTGCCCGTCTTCTGCAAGGCAGCAGATCACAGCCCAGGACCAGCAGAGAGGACACAACAGGCTGTTCTTCACTGGCGGCCCTTGCAAAGAAGTCCCTTCAATTGAACAAAGCCACACATTAGGATGCAGATCCTGCCAAGATGTGCGCTGCACACTCTGTGTGAGGCAGCTGGTCCAATACTCATTAATTTCAGAATCCACTACTGAAGAAAGCACAGCTCTTTATAAGGTGGGACATGTTTTAAAAGAACAGTTGGTACAGATTCAACTTGTACAAAGCTGCATAGCTCCATTAAATACCAGGGGGTGTTGCTGATTTATACCAGCTGAGAAGTTGGCCACTACTCTTTGGAGCCACCAACTCTCCCACTGCCAGTCAAAATGCTGGGAAATACAAGAAGAAATAAAAAATGGAGCACATTTATGTGAAAAAGCTTCGATGTAAAACAAATGTCTGCTCAGTGCACAAAAGCTGAAATAATACAGTTGTTATTGGAACTGTGCTACAATAAAACATGCTGGATGAGTCAACCAGCAGAGTATCTAATCTCCACTGGCTGCCTTTCCGGTCCCCAAGCTCCTCATCTATTTTTATCTCTTCTTTTTTCAAGATGATTTTTGGTTTACAAGCAATAAATCTACAGCTCTTGGGACCCCTGTGCGCACTCTTGTCGGCAGGCCACTCAGCATTTTGGATTTTACCTAGACAGTTTCAGCTATAAGACCACAGAACATGGAGACTAGGATTCAGAGTCATGAGACACTGTGGCCCAGAGAGCACAGCAGAGACATGGGGCATCACAAAGTTTTCTGCACTGAAGGAAGTAGGCACCACACAGGACTATCTGAGAAACTTTAGGATGGGCTTGCTGCCGGACTTTAAAGAACACACAGATTTGGGCAGTGTTTTATCCAAGCTCCACAATGCACTGTAGGGCACATACAGATACACATGTGATGTGCTAAATGGTCACGCAATCGCTAGGGGAAGAGCTAGCACTAAAATGGCACCGCAGTCAGAGTTTGCTGCTGCGTCTACACAAAAAAAATGTTGTTCCCTTTTTTCCATGGATGGGGAAATTTTTAGTGAAGCTATTTGTACCTTAGAACCTTATATGTTACCCGTTACAGAATGTAATATTTGGAAGTTGAGAAAAAGGTAACCCTGATTTCAGAACCACCGGGCAGGTGATGGGAACTGTGCTCATGAAGTGAGACTTTACTGTTGTTTGTTGGCTGGGTGTGGTAGCCCTTTCTTGAGAAAAGTGTGGGTGAAATTTGGAATCACAATACTCCTGGCTTTATTTTTCTCTGGTAACCAAATTATGGTCCTAGAAATGGAGCCACTATTTTTTCTAATTTTTCTCTGTTCTCTTTAATGGTTTCATTATGAAGACATACAACTAGTCACCTTGAGCTCATACATGCTGGGAAACATCTGTTAATTGAATATTAGGATAGCCAGAGTGTTATAATGGATAGAAACTACTGGGATATGTTGCTAGCCTAAAGCCTTCCCTTTCATTCCAAGAGTACGTGCTTCAGGGAGCAAGGGAGAAGAGAATATGAATTTAATTTCAGACATTCACTTTTTAGGTGCCCCTGAGGGACATACCCATTTCCTATATAAGGTTTGGTCTGTTTGCAATTAAACTCTCTTCTTTGCATATTTCCTGATAGATTAAAAATAGCAAAACCAGCTTATTCTTGGACTTCTGGAGAAAAACAAAGCCATTGCTTGCAGGGGTTTTAAAACACTGATCAGACTCAGATCTTGAAGGCAGAATATGTCCATGAATTTTTTTATTCTGGATAAACAAGTATTTCCAAAGAGAAAAGGTAAGAGCACATTTCTAGAACTGGAGATCTTTTAATGCAACTTAACTTTTGCAACCTTCATTTTTAAACAAAACTAAATGTTGATAAAAAGTTGAGTACTATTTATACAGAAAGCTCAAGACCAGTTCAAACCTCTCCTACCATTCTCACAACCAATGGATCAATTTCCAGAGCTGAGAGGATTGCTCAGCTCCAATTACAGTTTTCCTCTTCTTTTTCTGTTGGGATTAACATCATCAATCCATTTAATCCGAAATGTAAAGCTGTTTTTTGTGATGCAGTCATCCATTCTCAAGGACCTTTACAGAAACAACTCATTTATAACAGTGCCTAAATTGCTATCAGATGGGATTGATTCCCATACATCCCTAACAGCCTGAGGTTGGACATCAGATAGTGATCTGCAACTGATAATTTCTTCCCTGCTGTTTAGGTCTCTCATTTGCAGAAATAATCTGGAAGAGGGGGCATTTTCCAAAGAAGTGCCTGACCACCATGTTGTGAATTTTAGTCTCTTGACACTGTTTTTGCTGTTTTCATTTATCTTTTGCAGACTGCTTAGAAGTCAGTGGACTGACTGATGGATCCATGGAGAATTGGAATAAAATCACTGATACAGCAGTTTTAATGTTAATTATTCACACACTTGTGTGCTGACAACAGAACTAGGATCCAACCAAATACAACAAAAATTATTTGTTAGTTTTCCTAAAGTTCAGAAAACTCTTAGGGCTACATTCAACTCAACAAATAACTCCCACTGGCTTCCTAGGAATTATGTTAATTTCTTCTGGATTTTAATTTTAGTAGTAGACTGGATTAAAGACTCAGATCAGCAATGAACTCTTAATGTTGAAAGTTCAATCATGGCATACACGCACCTCATAAGTATAATCTCTAATTCTGGTTGTGTTTGAGATTCCTTATCCAAAAATCAAATAATCTGATTACTTCCCTACAACCAAATCTTTTAGTGCTTCTTACATTGAGAACAGACAAGGATGAAAACCAGTGAGAAAGGCTGTGATTCCACGACAGTATAATCTGACCTAAACTGTGGCTGCATCAGCTCTGCCTCCTATAGCCCCTGACCACAGTCCTCCATCTCCTTTCTTGTACCTGCACTGATGCTCATCCAGCCTTGCAATAATTATTCGAGGGGATGGTCAAAACTTGGTTTTTAGTAGTGTTAACTTTCATACAGTTTAGCTCCCTGATCTGTGCTATTCCAGGGCCAGATACAAAACATTGTTTTTGTTGAGGAAACACTGGAGCATAGCTAGGCAATAGCAGCTCTGATTTAGGTTAGCTGGAATGGATGTAGAACTGTACTCTATCTACTTTGTGGGCAATGTTTGTTAAAAACATATGGGGACGACTTACAAAAAGCTGTTTGCAGCTTCTGTTCCTTAAAGACTCAACTTCCAAAGCAGAACTTCCAAACAGTAGGCAGTACAAGTAATTGTGAAATTCATGGGGTACTTTTAGAGTGTCAGGTAAAGGGCTGCCTGAGGAAAGATTTGACAGTCTGGCAGGGTAAATTGTATGGAAATTCTGGCAAATATTTAGGACTAGGCACCAACAGATTCAGGAGAGTATGTAGATTGGGTATCAGCTTGATAGAGCACAAGGACTGGGGGAACAAGTATACTGTACCCGGTGACATGATTAGCAAAGTTGAGAACTCCAGACTGTAAGAGGAAGACTAGCTAAATCTGAGATGAACTGGTGGAATTACATTATGGATGCTGGTAGAGAGAAGCATAGTAACAAGTCCTATTGTTCTAGCTACATAAGCACTATTCCTGAGGACATAATAAAGGCTCTGCTGTGTGACAAGAGTCATAAACAGACCATACAAAATGCTACAGACTTTTGTAAAAGCAGGACAAAATGTGTTAAGGTTTTCTTTTTAAATATTCTTTGAAATGAAAGTGCTCTTGATCCACTTTGGTTCTCAGCAATGTTAAGAACATGGAGATCTTTCTGGTACCATGGCCTATAAAGAGTCAACTCTCTGAGCTCCTACATGTGCTCCTGCACATTTCCAGGACATTTCTTGAAAAAAAATTCCCAAACAACAGAATAACCTTCAAGCAAGATTTCACAACAATTACAGTACCAGGCACAGAGAACTCTGATTGCCTGGCCCACAGCCACACCGCGGGCGGCAAACTTTCTCGCTCTCACAAACTAATTAGGTTCAGGTCAGGTATGTGACTGAGAGAACTGCAGGGAGAGTGGAGGGTGAAGCAGGAAGTGATTTTGATGATTCAACCAGGGATCATCTTGAAAACATTTTTGAAGTTGTTTCTTCAGAAGTTCTGGACATGAAAGGAAAGTGATTTTATTTCTAAGAGTATAGAAAAGGGAAACTTTCTGATAAAAAAAATTAAAGCGAGGACTCTTAGTTTAGTAAATAAAGAAGCAACTGATTCATTCATCAAAAAATTTCACAGCAACAGTTTATAGTGTCTAACAGTGGAGTGGGACAGGTGACAAGAAGGCAAAACCACTTTCAGTTGCTATTATCATCTCTCAAGATAATCTTTCTTTCTAGTAAGAAACTAGAGCTGCAAGGGATATAATTTTGAAATTCCAGCAAAGCTTCCTGCACACATAAAGACAGCACAGGAGTGACTTCAATGTCTGCACATGCAATCAGAGGAATGAGAAAGACTCACTGCTTGTTTTTGTATTAGATACTGCAAAGCTTTAGTAGTAGACACACTCTAGGGCTATGCTGTGCTGCTTTGTGCCATTCTGTACTGTGAGGAGTGGCTGAAGCTTAACACCTTCCTCCCAAAGCCATAAAATTCCAAACTAAGGTGCCACAAGCAATATGAGTTCTGTTCCATTCCAACACTGCATTTGGCTCCTCAGAAAGTCTGCTGGCAAGTTAAAGTAGTGCAATGCCAAAGTACTCTCATATTCTCCATTTCTTAACATCTTCAAATCCCACTTTGTGGGAATTCCCTAGGTCATGTATAAGGCATTATGCTTAAGGCAGAATGACCAGAGAAGAGCCTGCGGTCAGTGTTACACAGGTCATCCTTGGTTCTGTACCGGGTCTTTTGAATAATGCAACTCTACCATCACTAGACTCAAAAAATGTCCAAGTGAACAACCTACTATCTGGATACTGTTCATCAGCTTTTAGGTCCAGTTTTTAGTTGCCTGTGCCACAGCTCTGTTTGCTATGTGACACACTGCTGTAATGACTGGTGAAAGCAACAACAGAAGCAACATGGCAGAGTTGTGCTGGCGGAAGATGGATATGAACTTCATAGGATCAGCTATGTCTCATTCCACTTCTGGGTCTTTCAGATATGTCAATATAAGCATGGAGGATCTCCTATTGTGTTTGCACTGAACATTAGAAAAAAACTTTTCACTGAATGAGAAGTACAGTACTGGAACGGATTACTCAGAGAGGCTGTGCAATCTCCATCCTCGCATGTTTTTTTTCATTACTTGGCTAGACAAAGTCACAGCTGACTTGTTAAGTGCTGGCAACAATTCTGCTTTGAGCAGGATATTGGCCTAGAGACTTCCAGAGGTCCCTCCTTAACTAACGTTTCTGTGATGCTATATGTCTCTTGGATCCCAGAGTTGAGCTGACAAACCATGTTTTAGAAGGATTTTGTAGGGTGAAAGGCCATGGCTGGTAACATCTACCAAGCTGGAAATGGTTGGAATGGTTTATGTGGAGCAAACTAAGTGTCTGAGTGGAGGCCTCCCAACACCTACATGTAGTCTCCTTTTGAACAGAGACTGAACACCAGAGATATGGTGAAATACTGCTAATGAGGTGGCAGTACTTGTGGAACAGTGATGCTGCTCAATTCCCTTATGCAACCAAGGCTTCAGCAAAGAAAAGGTGTTAGCCTCCTGCAGGGCTCCTGTGACACCCTTTTGTAGCAGTGGTGAGAGCAATTGTGCTAGTGTGTGTTACCGGCATGCTGAGGCATTGCTCAAAGAGGGTAGACTTATGGCTGTTATAGGCTGGCATATACCTTAACTTTTCATTTCCTGCTTCAAAGACAATTATATTTAGCTGCTTCCCACATTAAAGAGACCAGAAGAGACTGCACTCTTCCACTACACAGAGAAGCAGATCCCAAACTGGACTGGCTGCAGGAACATGCTGGAGTCATGCAAAAGGTGATAATTCAGTGGGGACAGTTCTATGCAAGCTGACGGACATAGTAGAAATATGCACAGAACAGACAAAATTCTTTCCACAAAAACACTGTTTGCACAGTTCTGCCACACTTCATTCATTCATAGCTCTTGCTGGTTTGTTCTTGGCCCACATTTCTCCCCCACAGGTCAGAGCCAGCTCACATACTGCTGCAATATCCACATCTCTGCCAGTCCTTTAATCTCTCTCATAACCCCAGTACATTCCCTGCTTTCAGCACAGAGATGTCCAGCAGAAATGACAGAATCTGAGAAGTGCATGTACTAGTTGGACATAGGCAGAGCCAGAATACGCACCCCAGGTAAGAACTTCTCCATTAGCAAATGCAAGTTGAGATGTGAACATGTCTCTGAATGAATTATGTTTTCTAAAAACTGCCAGGAGTACAACTCAACTCACAGTGAACAAATGGAGCTTGATCTAACAACCACAGGATATCATCTGGTTCTACCAATGTGCCATAGAAAATCTTTTCCTTGAAAAAAGCCCTAACCACAGTGTACATCAGTGTGACATGTACTGATGTGGACTTCCAAATGACTATAAATAATGTTTCAGAGATTGTTTTCTCTTGTATATTAGCCTGAACAAATATTGAGCAGCTGAGAATGCTTTGGTAAGAGTCTGAATCTTGAGACCTTACACAGGCACAGAAAAATATTTAAAGAATGAGATAATTTTGAAAAATGCTGTGATGTTTTTAACATGGGCTGTTTCTCAGGAACTTTTTGCTGACATGACCCTAATAGCAGGACTACCAATGCTTTTTGGGACCTCCATGAAGCATGAACCAACTCCATCACCCTCTAAGGGTGTTTGAGAGTATTTAGGGCAGTAGATCTTGTGTTCTGCTATACACAGTTGTTATATTTATCTCCAACATGTTTGATAGTCACAAATATATTAATCTCAGTTTTCTCCACAGAGAAGCCTAAATATATTTAGGAGCCCTAAACAATGAGACTACGATGGCAGTTAAATCATAACTACACAAAACAGTAGGATGCATGCTCAAGAGGATTCTTCATGTCAACCCAGTAGAGAGTAAAAGCTTCTCACACACAACAAATACAAATAAAGATCTTTATCTACTTCCTAATAATTACATAGGGATAAACTCTGTCCACTCTTGCATATATATAAGAAACCTCTCCACAGCTCCTATGCAAGAGACTAGCTTCAACTAGCTTTATGCGTTCCTGTTCTGCTTCCTCAAAAATTGTCCACTCTATATTAATGCCTGCCTGCCAAATCACATTAATTCCATAGCTGTATCCCTGTCATAAGCCATTAGTTCCACAGCCTTGCTACACATAATACATACATTCCATATTCTTTTCCTTAATATGCAAATCTTTCCAACCACGGTCTCCTTTGTTTCGGTGCCTCTCTACCCACCAGAATATGCAGGAGGGCTCACGAACTGATCCTCTGGGATATACTCAAACACAACCAATATGTTCCTTGTGAGTTGTATGGAGACAGGAGAGATTTTGATGTTCCCTCCCAAGCCTTCAATTGCTTAAGTATTAGCCAGATTCCTGATGCCTCTCATCTGCACCAGGTGGTTTACACTGGTCATTATGAATTTCCTTTCAAGGTTCCTAAAGAAGAACTGATTTTGTTTATAGTAAAAAACTTTTCCAATGGCCCAGAGCAGTGTTCTGAGTCAAAAGACAGGCTCAGGTGAAGAGCCACATCACTGCCACTATCTCCTGCTGTCAGAATCTCACTAGGACCTTACGGGACTCATGGCTATGCATTGCATTCAATCAGTTAGAAATACTTGTGTTAGGAAGAGCAGCTCCACCTTTTCATATAAGTTGTCAGTCCTAATGGTTCCTGCCTCTATCTCCTTCAAACCGTTTCCTTTCAAAATCTGCAGCTGGAATCTACTACACAGTCACCTGAACATTTTAGTAGTTCAAAAATATACCAGAATAGACAAAGTGGTATTGTGCCCCAACAAAATTCAGGATCTTTCACTTGCTCCAGCAAATTCTTTTACCTGATGACATTGTGGTACTCAAGATCTATAATCTGTTTAATTGACACAACTGTAGTCAATAGACACTTAGAGCTGGCAAAGTCCATGATAAAACTCTGAAGTTCTGAACACTACTAACAATACAACTTTAGCCCTAGAGCGTGAAGTCAGATCTTCCCATTTGTATGGCATAATGTACAGCACAATTCTTCCTACAATTCCTCTTATTCTCCCAACTGCAGTGGCTGGCACCATCTGTCTCTGAGTAGGGAGATGGCTGAAGAACAGCTGAGAACTTGGTCTTACCAGCCAGATTTATCACTATTTTTAATTTGCACACATGCTACGGTGACGTGTACATTACATATGCTTAGATGCACGGCTGAATGCTCACGTTAAATCAAGCTGTGGATGGTTTACAGCTGGCTCTGCTCCTTGAGCAGTGGGAGCAGTTCTTGTGCTTTTCTGAAAGGCAAACTACAGCCAAGTGGCCAGAGCTGTTATTCTCCAGCCTGATCTCTCCCGTCCCAACTACTGTGACTCCCTCACGCCCCGACATTCTTTGCTGCGTTGTTTATGCTGTAGAAAACATCTGTGAGGGTATTTGGCCAAGGTGAAAGATTCTGGCAAACAGCTCTTTTTCATAGCTCAGCTTAAAGGGAAAATATGAAGAGTGCCCCTCCTTCTCAGAGAAGAGGAAGGGTGGAGTTGAGAAATGAGATCTGACTGCAGCCAGGCCAAATAGCAGACTGGCTGTCCCACTAGCCCCTTTAAAGGAAAAGGGAATTGGTTTTTTTTCAGTAGAATGAACCACACTGCAGAAGAGGAAAGGTTTAACTGAAAGAAACTGGATCAATTTTTAGAGGAACCATTTAGATAATCATATCAGGAAAATCTTTAAGATGTTGGGATGTGTTAGGCTGAGCATAATATTTCAAGAGAATGCACAAATCATGCTGCAGAGATCATTTAAAACCAGGGTGACATAATAAAAATCTGAGAACACCCCTACACTACTAGGAGAGGGGCTTAATTACACTGCAGGTCTTTTCCAGTGTTTAATTTCTATGACTTCTTATAGAATTGGGTCTTGTAAGGGGAGGGAGACAAAAGTTGGCTTATTACCTTTGTTGATGAACAGATAAACTTTACTCAAACATTGAAGTACTTACATGCCTACAAAGTATAGACTGTAGGTAGAGAACTGCAGATTTCCCTAACAAGATGTAGTTTGTTACTGACATTCTGCAGTGGAACAGTGGAGCAGAGATGTCAGCACGTGCCCCTTTGCCTTTCTCAGGTTGGCTCTCGAAGATAGGGAAGGAGAGATGAAAATTCCCGCTGGGAAGTGAAGGACTTGGGGGATTACAAGATTACAGATTTGCTGTAAGGACCTGTAAACAGGCAGGCACCACTTCATTCCTCCCTGAATTGCAGCTACTCCTAGGTGAAACAGCAAAACTGTTTACAAAACATAGGGAAGCTTAGGATAGGAGGTGAGGAATCAGGTGTTATTGTTTAACAGGAAATTGGAACAAAAAAGTCAGGAATCACTCAGAAGCACTGTGCTGCAATGATAAATGAAAAGGTCTGCCTGGAACTGAAGTCCGGCTCTGTCCCCAGTCACACTCAGGCCATTCCACTCTCTAGCCATGAAGTCAGTCCCTGCTCACATACAAGGAAGCTCAGCTACTGCCAGATACATCCCACTGGTATGTAGCAGCTACACAACCTCCAGGATAGAGACAAAGCTATCTTAGAGCTCTGAGCAGAAATATGACACAGGCTGAGTACTAGGGATCCATCTATGATGTGTCATGAGCAGTTGCCCAGCTGACTGGTGAGAGAGGGCACTGCTGGTGGGGGCATGCAGCCATGCAAGCAACCACTGCCTCTTCTACCCTCCTTTCCCTCTGTCTGCCCTTCACCCAGATCTAGTTGGGCTCCAAATTAATTTTACAACCTGGAATGCTGTTAACACAATCAAATTATGAAAGAAAAACTCATCTTGAGGGAAGGTAAAAACAAGCTCCCTTCTCTGTCTCACAGCTGTCCCCTCCTCCTCACCATGTGTTCCCGAAACCTGGGGCTGTTCCAAGCACTAAATGCACTGGAAAGCATATCCTTGGGCCAGCTGTGATCTGATCATGGCACATTGGCTGCGGGTAAATCAGAAACCAACCGATAGGCCCAGGAACAATGTGGCCCCTTGTTAGGCTCTGAGAACAGCTATCGTCTTAAGCCTCCACCACCCCTTCCCCAGCCAGCCTTCAGCAGAGCAGGATGCTGGGACAGCTTCTGTAACATGTCCTGCATGATCCTTTCCCACCAACCCTGTGTTGAACTACAGCTATTTTCTGTTTTGAATGACATGCTCCTTGTGTTGTGAGAGACTCTGGGTGGGGGCTGTTGCAGCCTCTTTGGAAGTGGATGCACAGCTAGTCACGGGCTGATACCAATATTTATGTGCAAGCTGCTGTGGTGCAGTTGTGGAAGCAGCACCTGGGACCACAGTTCCCCTGGAATCCCAGGGGCTGGAAACCTCTGGGGAACCTGCTTCTCATCAGCCCTACAGAGCATGCAGTGCATTGCACAGATCCCACAAACCAGATTTTATCTGGCCTCACAACTTTGCTGATGTTTTGTAGGCTTTGTAAGTTTATGACATTAAGTAAGCATTATGGAAATTAAGCAATGGCACAGAGCCAGAGTCCTCTGTTTTTCCCAGCCCATCTCACTGCTAGCAAGGCTGTTGCAATTCTCAGGAGCAGATGCTACAGGAAGGGGGTTAGTGGTGGGACAAGGCAATATTCTGAGGGGAATGTCTGGAGTTAGAAGTCATAGCCAACATGGATTTGAGGCAGTTTACAAAAGACTGCAGAGAAATTTAATTCTGGTGTATTACCAAGTCTCGAAACTAATAGTTCTTTGCATTTATATCAAAGTAGCATGCCAAAGCACCAATCAGGACTGCCCACTGTGTTTGGCAGAACAGGGGCAAATATGCTCTTCCAATCAATTCCTACTGCAATTTTGATTAGACACAACAATTTCCTTGCTTCCTGCCCTAAACAGTTGCCATGTTGTACCACAGCTACATTTCAATAGTGGATAAAGGTTCCAAATATGTTGGTTCTAGCAAATTTCAGTGTAAATATGGATCTTAAATTAGGATTCTTCCAATTAAAAAAATATTGCACTGGTGCACAGCACTACTAATTGTTGATAAATGAAAACTACAGATTTGTTCTGTACCTTTTGCTAATCCAAACTGCTTTATAAGCTAGGAACACTACATACTCTATATAGGAACTACTTGATCATTATCAGAACAGTCGCTTGCCTGATGGGCAGCTCTTATGAAGGTACCAGCACCAGATCACAAAAGAAATAGAGCAGAAAGTTAATTTTCCTGAAAATTAACATTGCTTTGGATAGCTGTAGTAAGTTTCTAATCATATCCAAACTGATTCTGCAGCTGTGGCTCAAATGTGTTTATACTTTTCCACTCTACTGACTTTTGCTGTGGAACTCAGACATTTTGAGCTGAAACATCCTTGAAGCTGGCCCTGATATTCCAGTGTAATACAGTTGCACAGAAGTAAAATTTGCCTGGCTAGATCCAATCTAAATAATTAAAATGCACAGTCAGATGTTTGTAGAGATTAAGTCTTTTATGAAATATATAAGTCAGCAAGAATCATATATCGGGCCATCTCAGCAATGAATGTGGGGTGCAGCAATTGAGCATAAAGCTAGCAAAAATTTAACATTAGTAAGTTTTACTAAACCTTAATCACTATTCTACAAAGAGAACTATGAGGATTTTCTTGATATGTTGAATTCAATAAATTTGCTTTGAATAGCCGTGTGTGTGACAGAGAGAGAATTAGGCTGGAATGCTATAAGGATGGCAGCCAAGCTCTCAGCATCTGGAAAGCAGAAAACAGAACTATATTTAGTGCACAATGACTTGCAACAATTTGCAGGGGGAGGGGCATAGAGGAACAAAAGACAGCAAGAAAAAAGAACAAAGTTTAAGTTGGAAGTGTTAGGCAATTAAATGAATTATAAAGAAAATAAAAAAAACACGACGAGGCCGGGAGAAGGATAAATGAAACCCTGGGGAATATGTTATTATAAGAGCTTCTACAAGCAGAAATGCTGTAGGGAGTTAGCAGACATATTTATAAACATGTTACAGATAATGCATACTTCAGTATAAATACCACCTCTAAGAATTTCTGGCACAGAACAGTCAGGGCATTGACCTCTGCTGTACATTCATTTCCTTTACGTGGCTGAAATGCCTAAATATGTTCCTCAGTTGGGCATGGGAAACTTTTTCCATATGGTAACAGCATCTGCAAGGGTACTCCATTACAGTGCTCAGTTATGAACGTGTTATGAACCCTTTGCAAAGCGTGTTTAGGTTACTGAGTGTTCTCCTACACCTACTTGTAAACAGAACAAGCACCAAGTAAAAGGCTACCTTTCATTGCTGTGGTACATTCAAAATGAAAATGGTGTAACACTTTCTAAGTTCCTTACTGCCATTATAAAAACAAGGTGCTGAACAATCAAGTTCCCCTTCTATCACTTACACAGTTTTTGTTCTGTCCTTCATTTGATTTAAACATTCCATCAGCTCTTCAGTGTCACTCTTGTTTCCTGGCAGTTTCTCAGACCTGAGAGCCCAGGATCTCAGAGCCTTTATCTTCAGCACTTTAAGGGACATCTCAAATAAAAAAAGTAACCTATTAAAACTGAGGCACAGATCTCAGGCACACTGATGTTGGTTAAAGGATAACTAGGATGAAAGTAAACAGTATTACTGACAAAACAGTAAAAAGATTATTATATACATAAGCGTCAAATTATTTTCTGGTGTTCAAATTAATCTGGCTTTCAGCTTCTAGGCAGCAGTGTGCTGCCAAGAGATGATGGGTGGCATCCAAGAGATACCAAAAGTGAGAAGAAAAAGTTACCTCTGCACAGGCACCAATTCCCTAACCTTAGTGAAAGACAGCAGAGATCTGGGGCCTGTGAGCTGGGAGGAGAAGCTGAGTTCTGCCTGCAGTTGCCAGACAAAGAGCAGATTATTGCCTTCAAAGCACACACCAGAGCAGCAGCCATTTTCAGAAGAAGCACGGAGTCCTTCTGTGATTTGGCTGCTTTAGCCATCAGTCTGTACTTTGCTTGTACTTACAAATAACAGCCCCCTCCCCCCCCCCAAAAAAAAAAAAAAAAAGACTTCTTTCTGAAATAGGCAGTTTGAGAGGAAGTCAAAAGCCAGCAGCCACTTTCCATCTGGCTTCAAGATCAGCTAACATTTTTAGAGACCCATACAGCCTCTTACTTCAAGTTGGGACTCTCTAAATTCATGCTCTCATGTGCCTCATGTACAGGTACAGGCTGCTTTTGAGATGCACTCCTGTTGGCTCTCTATGTATTAGACAGACATATTGCTTATATGTCCTACAGTGCTGTCCCTAAGGAAAGGGAGAGATCTTGTTCCTTGTAGTTTCTAGACCAGATTCTGCTAATTAACATACCAACATTTGTGATATAAGTGCCTATGAACTGGGCCTAGACCAAACCTACCCACAGAAGCTGCAGGGCTGTGACTGAGGTAACTCTTCTGCAGTGTCTCACATGCTCTTCACCAGTGATATGATAAACACACATAATTTAAAACAATGAACACTTTTTCAATGCAGTACAAGGAGTGACAGTGCACCGTATCTCTTTTTAGAGCCATACCTATCCAGCAACAGAGAGGATGGGGAGTAGGTATCTTTGCTACCTCAGAGCAGAGTGGAAACAGGACAACATACATGATTCACAGAACAAGGGGACAAGGAGGTAGAGATTGAAGTAACAGTTACGCAGATGTAACAAGCAACAGAAACTGTAGCAATGCCTATGATACAGTCTACAAGGGCAATGTTAGAAACAGTAATATAAATCATTGTATCCATCCTTCAGTTGTTCTAAGGATTGGGGAAATAAGGACACAACTGGCAAATGCAGAGACTGGAGCACAGCTCTGCAATGTGAGCTGACTTGTCCCACTAGGTGAGATTACAGTGCCTAAAACAAAAGACAAGATGCTACTGCTCTTATTAGAGTTGGCATGGAGCTTTCTTTTCCTCACACTCCCCTCAAGCAGAGCAGTCACACATATCCTGTTTTTAAGGAAAAACGTATGTTTGAGGTATTACAAATGAAAGCTATTAAAGAAAACGGCTATTATAACCGAGTAGATTTTGATACATGTTTTACATTCTTTGAGGTATGAGGTCTCATTCGAATTTGCTGTCTGCAAACACCCCGCTGAAGTCAGCAGAAGAAGAGGATTTACAGTAATCACTACAGCACTGGGCAGTGAGCTAGGCTTGTTCCTGAGTAGTTTCCTAAGAGATGTTAACAGCCTCAGCTGGGTGCTCTTTGTAGTGCTGGCAGAGGTCAGCTCTGTCTCTAAGCACAGATCTGAAAAGTAAGTCTAGTCTAAACAATTCTCTGTACTGTTCCAGAAGCAATTAAAGGCACTTTTCTTTGTATATTTCCCACAGGTGTGAGCAGACACTTCCCACGGACAGTATGCACAGCAAAAGCTCCAAAAGCATAAACTCTTCGCAGAGGAAAAGGCAAAAACCCTTGTAGCTTTGGGCATGTAAGACTGAACTGGACAAAGCAGGATCAGCTTATCCAAGGCACTGTCTAGAACCTGTCCTTGGAGAACAACAGTGGTAAAACAATTCCAGCTCAGCTCTTCTAACTCCATCAGGCTCTTTATTAGCAAGGTTAATACCAACAGATTAGATATTCACTTCCTGGTTTGGTATAATCTAGGTAGGAATGAAAATGTAATGTGCTCCATCAACATGTCACCGTAATTCACGAGAGATACTAGCATGCATGAAGCTAAAAACGTCACTCATTCATGAGCTGTATAAAACCAGAATGGTGTGAAAAGGCTTGAAAGAAGTGAGCACAAAGTGAACCCTCACACATTTTAAAATTAATATCTTTGGTTAAGAGCATTTGGCTGTTTCCTTGTTCGTGATTCTCCAAAAATGGAATAATAAATACAAATACTTATAAGTATTCCTAGAATACACTTGCTATACCTAAAAACTCCCTCTGGTTTTGCTAAAAACCAAGATGAGCATTCCTGGGAATTCAACACATACTCCATGAATATCCAATATATTAGCACTAGCATGTTATTAATTTTTCAAAACAGAAATCTGCCTGTATAACTAGCACTCCTGATAGAGGGCATGAAACATGAGTAGCTTATGGACTCAGGATTTTTCAAATTTATTATTTTACATTCTTTTTTATTAAATCAAAAGCCACACATTCATGCATGGTGCCCCTTTTCAGCCTTGGTGTAGCACAACTCCCTACACAGCTGTGGTATGAACTGAATTAAGGAAACAAACGGATTCAGGGATAGTTCAGTTAGACAAAAACCATCTAAAAGCCTAATGTTCCCAGATGTGGCTCACCTCATGATCACACAGAGGTATGATCACTGCTTACACAGCAACAAGCACAGGGAGAGGAGTAGGTAGGACAGCATTAACAGTAACAGCAACAGCAAAGCATGATGAAAATGTATTCTGAAATCTTGGCCTTAGTCTGTGGCTACAAACTTATCCCTGGTTTTATTAATATGGTACCTTCTAACTGCAAAATATTCCCTGAAACAAACTCCCAGAGCATCTATTTATAGTATTGACAGTGACCAGCAGAAAGCAGGCCTGGAGGGCCCTTACATAGCTGACACCTTCTGCACTCTGGGAAGCACACTTGCTCTTGTTAGGGGATGCCAATAGCATGTGCTGGCACTAGATGTGATTTTGCAGCAGCCTTGCAGATTTCTGGTTTCTAAGTGGTTCCAAACACTCCTTGTCCCAGTCTGCCCTTGAACAGAAAACTTTTTCACCAATGGCTCATCTCCACCCATTGTTAACTTTCACCAGCAGCAGACAGATTTTCCTAATATGCAGAAGGTGCATATGCATTAAAAAAGGACAGTATTTTTTATGCTTGCAGAGATAACATGGTTTTTTACTGTTCTGTGTCTCCGCTGGTCACTAGCAGCCCCAAAGAGTACTACTTCATGGTGGGGAAGATCACAACTAGCAGCAGAAAAGAGAAACACGTTCACACATATTGTTGTACCAAGCAGTTTGCATGAATCGCTCCACCTTCTCGGTAAATTCTCAAATAAAAATCTATCACAGTGGTTTTGCATAGGAAGAAGCAAGACACAACTAGAGGCTTGGTGAGGCTGCAGAGGAGCCTCCCACTTCAGGTTATATTCAGGAAGCTGAAGATACCAATCTAGAATGCTTCTAAAAAACAAACCAAACATTTTTTACTCTGTGTCCCCTATGTAAACACTAGATAACCACCACTTCCATCGTCAGGAAAGTGATTTTACCATTTACCATTAGATTACCTTTATGGGAAACTGAGTGTACACATGTGACTCTTTGCAAACAATCTGCTCTGGGCACTCTGGAACCTGGAAGAAAGGTGTCATGCTGAGTGCTATAAAAGGAATTTTTGGCATGTGAATTCAGGCAGTATTCAGAGTCTATAAAACAATCCATGCTACAGCCTGAATGTCTCCCTGTGGATTATATCAGTGAAGAAAGGGGTCCCAGGACTTCTATGATAGCATAATGTCAGCTTCTGGATCTATGTGGGTCTGGCATGAGTTCTTTGATAACAGAAATTATTTAAATGCTTTTAATACAGTAAAAATTGCTTCTCCACTCTCTCTGACAGAGGGTTGGAGGAGAAGTTAGGGCACAAGAAAAGAAGCTATTTGCAGATATTTGCCCCTGAGGTGCCAAGCTATCATTCATAACAGGACTATCCCAAAATATTAATCCAGCAGAAGATAAAGTACACATGGCTTTATTTCATACTGTTTTCTTATACACATCTACAAGGGAGGCAGCTGGCAGCTGGCTGTTCTCATCAACGAAACCCTAAGCAGGAGGAATTCTCTACTGGTTAGCTGACCATCCTAAGGCCATTTTATACTTTCACATGGCTTAACAGACCAGAGAATCAGAATTGTTGGGGTTTATTCAGCTAACAAATACTAAATATATTGGTTTCATTAACAGTATCCTTTTGAAGCTGTGAAGTGTCATTTATGTACTTATGTATTGATTTCTGTGCAGGATCCCAGCCGAAATAAAAGTCATGAAGGATCACGCAAGCCTTCAGCTGCTATCATAAAATCATTACAGAACATGGTATAATTAAGCCCTATTTACAGTTGCATTTTAAAACACATCCTGGCCTCACCTCTCTTCACTGAATTTGAGATGATCTGGCAGCACTGTGTGGGATTACACACTGAAATTAGATAAATGTGTGTAGGCCAGGCTGGAGGTGCTTTGGTTGTGAGATTCAGGACCAAATGCACAGGCAGGAGCTACAGCTTTGTTGTGAAATGGCAGGAACAGAGCTGCGAGGAGGAAGTTTGCAGAGTACCTGGGAATGTTGCTGCTGCCTGGAGCTGGCATTCCCACTCTTTCACTTTCCTGTCCACCTGGCATGTCTAAATATCTTGAGGAAAACAAGAAACAAAACAATAGGTGACTGTAGTATGAAAAATAAAAGCCTAGATTCCCTTTTGGAACCTGACTGCTGCTCTAAAACTGCCCCAGCTCTGCTTTCATGATCCAGGATGCAGCACAACTGCTCCAGTGAATTAATACCTTGTGTTCACTCCAAGGTTGTCTACAGTACCCTTTTATAGACTGTATTGTAAGACGGGGATAGGTTTCTGGGTCTAAAGGTCAGCACTACCTCTCTACTCCAGAAAGATACATTCTCTAGGATGCTATTCCAGCAACTGAAAAAAAAAACCCAAAAAAACCCAAAACAAACAAACAAAAAAGTTGAAAACAATACTGCATTTGGGATGCACTGAGTTGCCAGTAGTATAGTGCTTTGATCCTATCAGGAACAGGTAGAGCAGACATTAGAAATACTCACTGACAGATCCTGAGGGATCTCTGGTATAGCAAAAAGTTTTCTAAAGATACAATAAACTGCATGACTGCACAATTTGACTCAGAGGCAAGGGTCATATTAGTCCCAGTTGAAACTCCATGGATTTCAGGCAGCTCCCTAAAATGAATGTGTCCCTAAACATGAGTGCAGTTTTTCTTTCAACACCAGGGAGACTGGAGTGGATACTAAGGAAGTTTACAGGTGACAAAAAACTGGGAGGAGCTGCTGACTCCCTCGAAGGCAGGGAGGCCCTGCAGAGAGACCTCACCAAATTACAGGACTGGGCAATCATCAACCATATGAAGTTCAGTGACAGAAAGTGCCGGATTCTGCACCTGGGATGGGGCAAGGTACAGACTGGGGAATGTGATGCTGGAAAGCAGTGCCATCGAAAGGACCTGGGGGTCCTGGTCAATGGCAAGTTGAATATGAGTCAGCAGTGCCCTGGCAGCCAGGAGGGCCAACCGTCTCCTGGGGGGCATCAGGCAAAGCATTGCCAGTCGGTGGAAGGAGGGGATTGTCCCGCTCTGCTCTGCACTGGGGCAGCCTCACCTTGAATATTGTGTGCAGTTTTGGGCACCACAATATAAGAAAGATATTAAGCTCTTAGAGAGTGTCCAAAGGAGGGCAATGAAGATGGTGAAGGGCCTTGAGGGGAAGCTGTATGAGGAGGGGTTGAGGTCACTTGGTCTGTTCATTCTGGAGAAGAGGAGACTGAGGAGAGACCTTATTGCAGTCTACAACTTCCTCATGAGGAAGAGGAGGGGCAGGCAGTGATCTCTTCTCTGTGGTGACCAGTGATAGAACCAGAAGTTGTGTCAGGGGAGGGTTAGGTTGGATATTAGAAAGAGGTTCTTCACCCAGAGGGTGGTTGGGTGGTGGAACAGGCTCCCCAGGGAAGTGGTCACAGCACCAAGACTGACAGAGTTCAAGAAGCATTTGGACAATGCTCTCAGGCACATGGTGTGACTCTTGGGGATGGTCCTGTGCAGAGCCAGAAGCTGGACTCGATGATCCTTGTGGGTCCCTTCCAAATCGGCATATTCTGTGATTCTGTGATATGTCCAAATCATTCCAAGCTAATATTGGACTTCACTTACTGCGTGTTTTGATTTTTTGGGGAGATGAAAAAAGATACCATGCCACCATCTTAACTATTTCTTTTTTGTAACTGCAGTCAGTTCTTTAAATGCTGGTGTGCTGTCCTTTTGCCAATGACAACAGCACAGACTTTCCTTTCCTCTTCTTGTTTCCAGTAAAAGAAGACCAAATCATAAGCCAGGCCTTCTCTAGGCTGTGTCTCAGAGATTATCAGCCAACTGAAAAGGCATGCCCTTCCCTTTGTGGCAGTGTAGTCTGTGTTCGTGTGGTTTCTACTCATCTTGGTTTTGGAACAGAAGAGTGAAATCACTCCAGTACTCTTCATAGGTTCAAATCCATTTAAAAATAGGAACAAAAGGTAAAAGAAAATATGTACTCCTTGCTGATTTATCTATGAATACTGGAGAGCAGTTGTATCACTAATGTTTTGGAGAAGGATCAGACACCTTTGTAGCCATACAGCACCGTCCAACATATGGCACTAGATGAAGGCTGCCTTTTGCCTCTCAAATTCATTCTGAATCCCTCTAAATCATCCCTGCCAACACAATATAATCCTTGAGGATCATTAACATTCATCAGAAGAGCAAATTCTCACTTATGTAATAGGTTAGGTTGCACCACAGCAAGTATAGAAAGCTGGGGCAAGACACCTGCAGAGTCTATTCCTTGACCTTCAACTCTGCTGCTCCTACAGATGAATGATGTTTGAGTCAGCACTACATTAGTAGTATATACACAGACTATGTCTCAGGAACAAAACATTAGCTTTTGTGAAAAAGATCAGCCTTATAATTTCATTTGTCAGGTGATGCTTCCTTATAATTTTGACCAAAGGAAATTAATTCCTGTTTAAAATAAGAAAAATTTGAATGCATTCCCCAACTCACTCTCTTTGTAAAAATGTGTATCTCAGAGAGCAAAACGTAAACAGAGATTGTTGTTGGAAGTGTTATTCTGTAAGAGTCCCTCAAAAAACTAAAAATACATAAAAATATGTATCATTCTATTAATGACCTGAGGTACCCTCAGCAGAGTCTGGAGCACACTGTAACTCACATGTCACTGGTAAAACTCTATTTCTTCTGCTTGCAGTAGGTATTTCAGCTAAATATAAATGGAATAAATGTAAAACTTCCACTTAAATTTCTCCTGGATTTCCCAAGTAAAAATAGATGGGACTTCCAAGGAAACATATACTTACGGACTTACCCATAAGCACGAACAGATACAGGGATTTATATGTTCTTTGAAGACAAGTAAAAAGGAAGAAGCAGATGAGGAATTTCTAGTCTAAATCAGGTCAAATGTTTGCACGCTACAGAAGGAAAAAGTATGCTATTGATCCCAATATAGTAGCTTTCCTCACATCCTTCAAGGCTTATCTGCTCAGTGTGTCAGGCACTCCTATTATCCTGGGAGATACAGTGGCTGTCTTACCAAAGAAGTGGAGAAAGACTACTTGAAATCTTTTTCTTCCTCAGTGCAGCATATTCATACTCTCAAAGAAAATAAATCTTCACACAGCACATCCCACATATTAGCAAGCATGTATTTTACACTGGAGAGAAGGGAAGGATCTTTCCACTTTAAATAGTCCAGTGAAATTTTTCTTCTGCAGAGCTGGGGCTCTTTGTTGGGATTACACTGAGGTGCTCTTCTATTACATGTGCATATTAGGAATTTTTAATTCATTTGCTCTTCTTCCAATCAGCAGAAGAATTCTTCAAATTCTATCAGTTTATAAAAGATCTATTCTCAGTATTTGGAGAAAAGACGAGAGAGCCTGGCTGTACTGACACTATGCAATGACTGACTTATGTGGGAACCCATGGGTCTGAAGGATTGGGCCCAAATATTCAGCAGCTCAGAGGAAAGCCCAAGATGTTAGATGCCAGAAAGTTTGGAAGGCGAGATATGTAGTTACTAGAGCAACTGCAACTGTGACAGGTAAGGTCTGAAAGCAAATAGGGAGATTCTGGTTTGGAAGGAAGCAGATGACACTACAGGATCAGTGTAGTACTGGACAGATACAGCTGGATTTCATCAAGATTGCATCTTTCTCTGAATGGTAACAAGAAGCCATTTCCAGACACAACCAAATCAGAGAGGGAAGCAAAACCCATATGACATTCAACCTGCCTGAAAGTAAGTGGGACCTGCACCCTTGCTGTGGGAGCACACAGGCCTCAGTAGGAGTAAAAAGAGAACTTCTGCATGTAGTGATAACCCCTTGCTCAGCTCAAATCACCCTGAGTCAAGAGTCCCTCTTGACCTTCCTGATTGCTCTAGCTCTGCATTCATTGCTGAATTCCCTACTCTTGAGTTAAGGCCCAAAACTATTTTGGGAGTGAGCAAATCTACTTAATCTCTCCCAAATGTTCCATCTCAAAGTAATGGCATAATACCTGGCTCATTCTTTCAGCTCCACCAAACAATAACTGCCAGGAAAACAGCTTACTTCAGTCATTCCTAACAAAATGCAGTTAGCTCTTTAAAACATAGTCTTCTTTTTACTTAGTCTAACTGCTCCTTTTTTGGTGTAGATATTTGTAGGTTCCCTTGGTTAATGCCAGCTGCATTCTTCCCCCAAAGAGCAACTTGTTTCTTAGAAGAAATAAATAATTTTGCATTTGGAGCATTTTAGAGCTGGAACATTTCCTAAGTCCTTCCACTTCTGACTTTACCCTTTTTTCCTGACAGTCTGCATGAAAGGATACAGGCATCACCTGCAGAGCAAGGTACTGGACTTAGCTTTGTCTCTCAAAACTCTGACTTTCCATGAATCTCTTCCAGTGAGTATTAAAATTGGAAAAGCAAGATAACTACGTCTCTGTGCTAAAATGGTCAAAGTTGTCAGATAAGTACACCTATAATGGACTTAAAAACCAAACAACACAAAATGACAGAGTTCATACCTCCTTGCCAGATGTGCTAGAGCACTACTATGAAAACAGCTAGGTGGGTACTAGGTACATGCAAGGGCTTTGAAGCAGGAGGCTGAGAGTAAGCAGTTAAAGACATGTAGAGACGGGGAAAGAGGGAGGAAAAGGTTTGGAAAATCCTGAAAAACAAAATACAGTACCCAAAGGAGAAGATTTCTATAGTGTCAATCCCTTTTGGAACTTTTGCTTATTCATGTTTGGTAAATGGACCAAGAACCTCTGGATGGCTACATACTGCTCAAGGACTGTCTCTGCAAGGTGACAGCAAAGAGGCCAGAGCAAGGAAAGGAAGCAGGAATCTCTTGGAAATATCATAAAAGGCTATCTGATTCCTCTTCAAGAAAATACTAGTTATTAAACTCATTTCCATGAAACTCTGTGAGAACGTTAAAAATGCCCCATGGTATTTTCTTCCTGTTCTTTAAAAGGAACATAGGTTCATAGCCCCTGCTACAGTCTTAAGAAATGAGACACTCTCTGCCTAATGGAACAGGGTCTTGTTTATGAACTTTCCTGGGACACTGTGATAGGAGGTAGTATGCAACATGAGAGCCAACAGTTTAATGAATAAGGCTGGATCGTACAATATGTGGATTCAATTTCTGACTTCTATATACACTGGTACAGACTTCTATATACCACTGAGAGCCTCTTCAATTCTTTCGTTGTATCCCTTCTGAGTAAGATGACAGTAACAGCCCCTCACCACGTACTAATACTTTATCATAGAGAAATTAGTTCCTATTTGTACTCAGTCCTGTATTACAGAAACAAACGTGGCAAAAACAGGAGTGTCTGCACTTGCACAGCCTAAGCAGACATTGCAAGTCTCCTGAAGGATTCTGATATACAATCCATTATACTATTATATAATTGCTTTAGTGGCAAATACAGCCTTGCAAGGCTTCTGCAGTGCTGTAAACCTTGCTTTCAATGATCTTAGCTTTCATGGATTTTAAATGATTAAGCAAAGGTTTTACAAGGCACCTTCAAGTGGCCCTTAATAGACAGGTTTTACTTTAGAAAGGGTTTCTGAGTCTACAATGAAATATTTGCATGTGAAATAAAGAAATTTGAATTAAAATAGGTTTGTTTATTTTAGAAGGCACTATAGCCACCCACTGCACAGCTGAGTTTCCAGAACACCAGTACTGGATGCCAAGGAGCTTCAGGAAGGGAAACAAGAAACAGAATGGGAAACTGAGCAGCTTAGCTTCTTCTTACATTAGCTGCCAAAAGTGGGCAGCACCACTTAAATGATACTGTATAAAATCTCCTCTTAACTCAAAAAGCTTACTGTTTGTTTCCTACCCCAGCATCTTCATTAAAAGAATTAGTCGGTTTAGGACCAAGAAGAAGATACATATTTTTATTGTACATCTTCATGTACTCAAGCAACATTTTTTTCCCGGAATGAAAAAGCATCTCTTGAACAGAATGTAGCAGTTAAGACAATACCACAGAAAGCTACCTTTCCTACTTTGTACAGAAAGCTAGGACATCACCTTACTAACTAAAATATTGGTAAAAGTCTTATGAAAAAGCATCCGTAAAAAGCATGAGGATACGAGGCCCTGGCTTAACATCTCATCTGATGTCAGAGGCTGAGTTGTATGCTGCTGTGGAAAGCAGTACTTCCAGGGAAGTACTTTAATTCCAAATCAAGAAGGAACATCATCATCTCATGAGTCATCAGGACTACTTCCTGCCTTTCTGTGTGCATGTTCATAGGAAATCTTTCATCTAATTTTTTTCAAAGCCCAATACCACTTGGCTAGCAAGCTCAGGCAAGATCCAGCCAACAACAGTATAGGCACAACAAGTTTCAACAAAAATATTTGTTGCAAGAACACTCTTTGATTCATTTGCTCTTCCTTGGCTGAACTTCATCTACACCCATCCTGATGCACACTTGCAGAGTGCTGTTGCCATGTCAGGATCCAAGTTCAATTTCTGCATACCCAAGTGATTTCTTCTGGCTTTGAACACTATCCAGGTGGCTGCACAAGGGGCTACGGGAATTACAGGGAGATGGCAGAGTTGGTGAGAGGACTTGCCTGAGAAGCAAAGAAAGGGGAGATACCCACATTCTACCAGCCCGTCCCTATCCAATCTGCCCACAATATGCTGTTGTAAAGAGTTTGCAATGAAGCTGGGGATTTGGCACTAACATGGTGTGGAATAGTCATCAGATATTTAAAACAGAGCTGAGAGTACAAAGAAGGGCTTTGTAGTGCAAGGCAGCACTGAAAACCCTGAACCTCTGCCAGCCAGCTTGCAAAGAGTGTTTGCTAATGTACATAGTGGAGTGCATTCCTCTCATTTGATTACATGACAGTTTTATACACCAGGTATATGCAGAGGGTTTTTCTTAACCCTTTAAGTCCTCCCTCATTTATAAATCCTGAAGAGACTCACAGTCATTTCACTTCTGCTGTCTTGTACATACATGCAACTTCAGTCATGAAAGGCTGAGCATGTGCTGTGGGCAACTAGTTGTTGATGTGTAAGTACACTTATTTATGTTGTGATGAATAGCAAAAGTAATTAAGCATGAAAGAATTAGAAAACTAATACTTTTCTTACTCATGCTACAGTTTTCTGCATCTCCCTTGATTTAAGCAGTGAGTATAAAGAGGATTGTTTAAAGGACCACTACCGTTGCCTCTCCATATTGCAAATGGAGGATGCAGAGACTGCTATTACAGCTCCCACTTGTTAGACCAGGGAGAAGGGAGCCAGGAACCCCTGGCTTGGCTAATGCCATATTCTACCATATACTGTATTACATAGTGTCTACTGTAAAATGAGGATAATTGTATGTGCTCTTCTTGGTGAAGTTCTTCTTTCTATGGCTACAATGTGTTGCCTGTAACCAGGCAATGCTCTATGCATTCAGGCAAAAGAACTTTTCATTTGTAGGATGTGAGGCATACAGATCGAGTACAGGACCAAGGGCTAAATTGCAGGGTTTGAATGCTTTAGTGCCAAGGGATTGGTAAGGGCAAAGTATTCTTACTTTCCTGTTAAGCCAATGCACAAAGCAAATTTCTTAGCCATAATTATAGTAATACACAACTACATTTTCAGAAGATCTGCTGTGGTGTCTTTCGTACAGTCTAAGTTGTAGAGCTATTAAGTTGTAAAGTTAGAAGACTGACTTCTGTTAATTAAGTTAAAAGAATAAGAGAGACACTAAAAGAGATGTTTGTGGTTAAACTCTTCAGCACCCATATTGTTGCCTGTATTTTTAATGTTGGTAGCTCACAGACCAACATCTAATTAAGCCCACATTTAACCAGGAATTATTTTCCTGCTTAGCCACCCAGGGAAATAATTAAGACATGAAAGCTAAAGCATCTTGACCAATATCTGGATGTAGCATTATAATTCATGAGATTTGTACTCCCATACTCCAAGTACATAACAAAGCAGAGTTTGCCTTGTAGGTAGAGAGGAAGTGTTTGGGGCTGGTGTCTGGAATCAGATGGACAAAGAGAAAGGAAGGTAAAAGAAGGCGAAGGTTATTGAAATGGTGGAAAAGCGTACACAATAGCAAATAAGGTTGGTGCAAGATGAGTGAGAAGTAGGCCAGAATAAAGGCAAACTAAGCCACTGACCTAAGCCTCCATAAATTATTCAGAGATTCTTACCATAGTAAGAGTGATTTCAAAATAGGTCCCAGAACAGATGGGTGTAAAGGACTTAGGAGAACAGCGATGGGAGTACTCCATTCTGTACATATGAGCAGGCAGACTCTTCCTGGAATATTGGTATGTTCTTGAATTTGTAAAGAAGGAGAAACATTTCCCAAAACAGAAATTGCTTATGATTAGATACCACAAACACACAGACACAGGCAAGAAGTGGTAGATATCCTGTTTCCAAACTAATGGTATTTTCACTAAAGAATGACAGAAAACTGCCATATTGGCAGAACTAACTTACAAAAGAAAAGCACTTTTTGAAGTTTCCACTTAAACACTGATAGACTTTTAAAACTATTATTAGTTATGGGAACTTTCTTTGGACAACAGAAGAAAATGTTACATTTCTAAGGGTATAAGGGAACTGGAAACATTGCAGAGGTTCTTACGGGAAAGCCAGATGTTTCATAAAGCCTACTGCACATGATACATTCAGACAAGTATCTGTGTCCTGTTTCTGAAACTGTGTCTTAATTACTTTTTCCTACTGTTAGATTGCGCAACTTGGAAATAGTACGACATTTCTGAAAGAGAAATATTTTCTATTATGGAAATTTATTTTGTACTATGAGGAAAGGGTCAGAAAGTACTCAGATAATAGCATTTCTCAGCAGCTTTTAGGTGTAATGATCAAAAATGCTACTGTGTCAGTTTAACACTTCGTTGCATATGAATGTAAAAGACCAAGACTCATCTCATGTTCCTTCTCCTCCTAAAGGGTCATGATACACTGACACACTTCTGCAACCACAGAGGCCCATATGGCTCAGTTATCTTTCCCATACCATAAGACATGTATAAATGTGTGAGAAACAGCACCCTTGGATGTCAGGAGAGCATTTATGACACTTAACTACATACTGTCTTCACTTTACAAACAGATAGCACTGTGTCCCAGCCATCTGAGGTCCTCAGCTCAAATAAAAGCCAAAGAAAAACCATGCTGCTTAGTCAACCACAGAAAAACAGGTGATGTTGGCAGAAGTGGTGAAATTTTAGCCATGCTAGCAATTATCAAGCTGTGTCAAAAGAACAGACTGCTGTCACAGTGGCACAGAGCATTAAGGTCTGCATGCCTTCCTGATGTAGGAAATGCAAACAACTGTGACAGCCAAAAAAAGCTGATCTACATTGTGACTTTTAAGGAACATGGTCCCATTCTAATGTTCAAGGCCATGAACACCTAACTGTACAACCTTGAGGACTGGGATCATGGTGTGATGTGCAGCTTTATGCCCTCAAGCTTTATTTCAGTAAGCACTGCATTTGGGATGATTTGAAGAATTCTGAGTTCACTTGCTATGTAGCATCTTGCTTACTTAATAAGCCACCTCCCCCAGCACAAGTGACCATACAGATGACCTGCTCAGTTTAAGGCCTTCAGATCTTTTCAGGGAAATAAATATAAGAAATTTGACATATGAAAGGGATAAATCTTCAGAATTCTCTGAGGAAAAGGGCTAATAGTGGTCATAAATTTCAGTGTCTTCAGGAAACTCCTTTTCAATCCTGTACAGTGCTTTTTAAACAACAATTAAAGTGGAAAACATGGAGCTGTACCCACTCTTATCTCAAAAGAGAAAGCACAAATTTGAATGAAAAATCAAGCTGATTATTAAACAGTATGCTTTATGTTTAGGCCAGAAAGAAAGAGATAACAGAGAAAAATGACCCTTGTTTAACATAGTGTTACTTTATCAAGTTCACAGAGTATTAATAAGGGAATATAATGATTTCTCAAGCATATTCTACAAGCAAATATTAAAACTCCACACCCATCCTGAGAATGGCTGCAACTAACATATAGAGCAGCCTTCTTCTAACATTATACATGGCTTACACAACACCGAATCCTGGTTGTGCATCAATGAAGCCATGAATGCACAGCTCTGGGAATGGTATTGATTAAGTTCTACATGGGACTCACTAGAGGGAACACATAACACTGTGGTTTTTTGAGTTCTACCAAATAATGGAAATGGTATTTTTTTTCCCCCTTGCAGTGGAGTAATGGAACAGTAGATAAACTGTGCAAAACCACAGCTAAATATTTAGAACCCACAAGAAAAAAGTCCTTTGAGCAAATCAAGCTATTTCACTTACAGGCTGGGAAGGAAAAGAGAGACAGAGGTTTGTCATTGTTATTCCTGTTTGCAAATGCATTCAGGGTGCTTAGATACTATGCTGATAGGGGCCACATAAGCACCAAAAGAAACAAGGGTAGGATTTTTTTCCATGAAGCTCTTGTATCTTAAGAGTGGTGATCTGGGCTTCAGCCTTTAGCAGCATCTTTTTCAATGAAAACATCTGGAAATGTCTCAAAACGATTTCAAAAATCAATGGAAATACTGCAATATAAAACTTGGCCTTCGGGCCATGTGGAGATACGATGGGTATTTGGAATTCCCAAGGATTTCCTCCAAAATGACTATGTTCACTATCTGCTCCTTGCCCACCATCACACAGTTAATATTTCTCATTTAAAGAATGTCCAAAGAAGTTTCTCTGATATTAAAGTATAAAATACAGGCTGACAAGCAAAAGTACTTAGAAGTTTTGAAATATGTTTGAATTCACTAAATAATTGTGTTATTTAATATTCTGTACCTCACATTTCCCACCTTTAAAAGATTTTCTTGTTAAACGACATTTACTTATCTAGAAGGATTACTAAGAGGTTAATGAATATTTTTAAAATATTTAAAGAAGTCTAAAGAAAACTATGTGATTTGAAACACAAAATAAAAGGGGAAATGAGAAACATATAGAGAAGGAATTGAAGGTTATCTCTACATAACAGGACAGAGACTGGCAATATAGTACATACACAGATCCTGAATCCTCAAACTTCTATTCTTCATTCTGCTTTTAAGTAAAACCCCATAGATGAAGTGCACCTATAGTAAGAATGAGCACTTTAGTTTCCCTGTTAATTTCATATTGATCAAACCAATTCTGCAGGAAATTTAGTGTCCCCCTCCTAAGAAGAAAGAAAACCCGCTTCTCACAGTTCTCAGGAGTTAAAGCAATAATCCAAATCATAAAGAAAAAAAAAAAAAAAGGAAAAAAAAAACCCTGAGAAGGAAGCAAAGATAAATCAACTCAGACACAAATGAAGATAAATCTCAGTTCAGAGACTGGGAGGACTGGATAGAGTGTCTTCATGCCTCAGTGACAAGTCTGTTAACCAGTGAACATATACTTGGGGTTGCAGCTGAAAAATCATAAAATCTTTCCTAAATATTAATTCGTTTACATTTCACAGTCCACCAATAATATTTAACCAGTACATTCTCCAGAACAACTTGTGTTGCTGACTACCTCCAGTCACAGCTCACTGCAAATGCCTCAGTGGTGAGGCAAGACACCTTGAATTGAAGTCTTTATCTGTTTTGGATCCAACCTACTGTCTAGAACACATCAAATTTCTACAAAAGACGAGGAACAAAAAATTTTAAAAAAAATAAGCACATTTTAAAGGTACTTGCTGCTGCAATTGAAAGCAGCTTTACTCAGAAATGAAATCTGAGACAGTTCCACCACTTTGCATTTCAGTATCTTTCACTGCAAGGTCTCTTTTACTCATTTAGCTAACTGAGCTTTTAAACAACATTTGGAATTGTATCACTGATCCTGTTTCATGCCCAGATATGTTCAGACAGAATGCACAGCAAGTTAGCTATTTTTTTAGGTTTATATAAACCTATATTACTCACCACAGAGTAATGCTGGGGTGAGGATTCAGGAGCCCTGCCTCCCACCCTGGCACTGCTGTGTACACCACTAGCCAGCCATCATTCAGGGCTCCGGTGCTAGCTTAACTTGTCTGGCTCTGTAATAATGAAAGGAAGAAAGGATTTTTCACTAGGAATTTGGAGTATTTTCTCATTATAACCAACCAGTATGACCAGAAAAAAGAGCCCTGATGCAATCCGTGGGCCTAGTTCTCACTCCCCTGCTGGCAGGGCCTGAAAAGACTGCTGGGGCCACAAGCCCCACTCCTCAAGAGGGGAGGGAGAGTGTGTAAAACCAGACCCTGTCCATCAGGCCTTGTATCCTGCCTTCAGCACTGCCCAGAACTTCACGGTTCAAGGAAAAGCAAACAAACAAACAAAAAATCCCCCCTGCTTCCCCCTTCCAGCACCCGTGGCCTGTGGTGCAGTAACCAAGGAAGCGGTTTGTCCCATTACTGGCAGTCAGCCTTTCAAGCAGATGAAGATTGGGCAACGATAAACTCCAGCAAAAATCCCACCTCCAATATTGTTCTTCAGACCAAAACTAGAAAATAGGGCAGAATGGGCAGGAATTGGTAACTTAAGGGCCCTCCTGGCTGGAAACAAGGGCAGCTGAGAGTGTGATGTGGGGGGAAGATAGCAGCCTAGGGGAGGTCAGCGCACAGAGGGATAACGTGTTTTTCCAATGGCGCTTCAGCAGTATGCCCAAGGTATGGATTACTGCCCACCACAAAAGCAAGTCATCGAAGGGGGATTTTCTTCTTTCCTCTCAGTTACCCTTGACACTACAGCAGCAGCTGAAGGGCCTTCTCCTTGAGAAGGCACAGCAGGAATAATCCCACAAGGTCGGGCGGCAAGGCCAGAGGCCGGAGGGCAAGGAAGGTCAACACTAGGCAGGCACAACGTGGAGCTGCCGGAGCAGGCAGAAGGTCTGTTTCTGGGTCCTCCAAGCTCTGCTGCCAGAAACTTAAGATGCACTTTGGGAGACCCAGGGACGAGCCTCATGGTAACCAGCAGTAACAGACAGCTGACGGCAGCGTCTGTCCTGGGAACGGGAGCAGGAGCAGGGGGAGGAGAGGGCTCCGCACTTTGTCCCCGCTGACGTGACTGTGTGTTGTTCTGCTTGCAACAGTGCAGCCTCAATGCGCTTGTGGTTCCTTGTGCATTGAGAATCTGTGCCCAGATAGAGAGGGGAGGTGCCAGCTGAGGCAGCGCAAGGGAAGTGAGAACGCTGTCAAGGTTTTGCTCACTGCAATGCACGTGTGCACTTTTTCCAATATAGATGAAAGAAACAATGCAAAGCCACAACACAAGGTTGCACCAGGCCATTGGAAGTCCTGAACTGTGTGTTCCGCTCTGCCATGGACTTACTTGGCTTAATTTCTCTTTCACACACAGTCACAAGTCAGAGTAGATCTCCGGCTGTTGATGGAGTCACACCCTTGTACAACAGTCACAACAGGTGACCAGACCTGCTGCGTGACTCTGCGTCTTGAGTCTTACCTACTACTGTTCCTGTAATAGGGATAAAGGCCACCATGCATGTCAACTCAGGCTGAAGAGGCACTTCAGGCACTCCTTCAGGTTTGTTGTGACCCTGAGAAGGTGCTGGGGGGGGGGGGTAGAGTGGTTTGTACCACCCCATACACAAACCAAGGCCTCAGACAGGAATCACCTACATATTCCTTTCAACTCTAGTCTGATGCGTGGTACTTTCTCCTCTCTGCCACTGGATTTTATCTTCCTTTTTCACTTAAACACAAATAACTGGAATTGAGTTTTCCTGCCTGTGATTACATAAGGTTGCTATGGATAAGCACTTAGTAGGTTCATTCTCCCTCTCCCCTGCCACCTATTCCTTCCATCAGGTTCTTTGTTTGGCCTTGTCATCACCTTGACATTACAGTCCACTTTCCAGAATATGTGAAACTTTGGTCACAGTGACACTCGAGGCCTTCCTAACAGCTCCTACACAAGCTCATCATTGCTAGTAACAGAGCGGAGACAGTGAAGGCAGGAAGCATTTTAGCTGAGAGCCATGTTTGATCTGCCCAGTAGGAGAGGCCAGGCAGACAATAACACAGGCTTCTTGTACCAGATCATGCCAACAGTCTGTTTCATGCAAAAGTCAACTCATTCAGAAGAAAACAAAAAACGTTAGCATACGTAGACAGTTGTAAAGCAGAGTAGACAGAAATATTCCTTTCTTTCCTTCCCTGACAGGGAAGCCAAAGATACACTGTTACATTAAGATTTTTTCTGCCATGAATTTGAGCCTCCTTTTTTTCCCCATCTGATTTCATTTATCTCACCATGGTTTCTGGCTGGTAGCAGAAGCAAGAATTTAATTTCAATATGATATCTGGATCTGGAACAAAACTTTCTTAGAACGCAGGAATGTTTGATTTTGTGTGTGTTTTGATTTAACCCATTATTTTGCTGCATGAATCAAATTAGAAATCTGAATACATGTCTGACAGTCCCAAAACTTAGAGCTCTGAATCCATTGCTTCATGTTTAGCAGAAAGAGAAACAGAAACCAAATAAAAGTAAGGAAAAGGGAATAAAAATTAAATTTACAAAACACTTTTCTGAGAGCAACTGCTAAATTTCACAAGAATGTGCTACCTGCAGTTATGGAATATCACCTTTCAACTTAAGATATTACAGATCCTGGTTATAAGAGTGCTAATTTCCAGGATGCAAAGCTGGGACACAACAACTTCATTCCCAATACTGCCAAGCACACTGGGATTTTTCCTTATCATTTTTATCATCCAAAGAGAGAGAAATTCTCCTTTTTCCTGAAATTAACTCTTTGCCTCTTATAAGGAAGCCCAAAGAAGCAAGTTGGCTGCCCAGAACTCAGAGGCTGCAGAAATTGAAAGAGGAAAACATGAAGCACTACCTTTTCCTTGGAATGGGCACAGGCACGGGTTATTTTGGGCACAGGTGACTTAGGATTTGAAGATCGTTGCTGGCATGCATTTCATTGCCATGCTTTTTAATTGCTTCTCTGCATGATGGATGAGGTTTTTTGTTGAAATGAGGTCACTGTGTTTTACCCTTTCCTCACAGGCTGGGACTATTTGCTGTGTTGAAAAATATATTCACATCCTCTGAGCTGTGTCCTTGTACCATAAAGCAAAGCCGATTTTGGCTTCCTCCACTTGGCAATTGTAAAAGCCGGGAGCATTTGGGTATAGGCTGAATGGTGCACAGACTGCCCTCCACTGTGCAGGCACCTCTCCCAAGCCAAAGGGGACACTGGGAAACTTTGGCCTTGAAGGTATAGGGTAATGATGTGCCTCACCAGGACCCACCTCTCACACAGCCATCCCACACTGGAGGGTAAGAGGGATCCTGAGCTCACCTCTCTTGTGCAATTTCAGGGAGAGGCAAGGGCTCTGGACCTCTGCCTCTTGGCAGCACCACAAGATAAACCTGCCACCTTTGTAATTTCTACCATTCCATTCACCCTCCACGGAGTAGCTCTGGATGTGTGCTCTAAGCCGTACTTCTCGACCTCCTCTTTCTTTTCAGTTCTCCTCATCCTCTGCACAAATAACTCCACTCTTTCAACAGCAGTCCAAGTAAAACTAAGAATTTCAAGAGAGGGAGGACACTGCTAATATGTACCCAACCCAAAATATATCTGCCAAACTCTAGAGCCCTGAGCCAGCTGGAATGGGCAGGGTGGAAAGGGAAAGAGTCCTATGCCAATGCACTGCTCAAATCTGACTCAAGAGAAAAAAGCCTTTAATGTGACAACACAACAGGGCACCACTTCCCATTTCCACACAACCAAAATCTGTGGACAGTTTTGATCAGCTGTAATGTGTAATGTTCAGTGTATGGTAGCTTCAGTCACTCAGCCTCCCAAGTCAGCCCTGGAAGAAAAGAAAAAAACAGATACATGCATTTGCTCCTTCCCCTAATCTGAACTTGACAGCCATTTATGGCCTCCCCCAAAGATGAGCTGATCTCTTGTCCCTGACCTTTGCTGTAAACTCCAGCATTGTCATTATCTCCGTTAGAGCCTCCTGAGTCTGTTCTATTGCCCTCTGAGCCTGGCACTGGCTAAGGACACACCAAACAGCACTAAGTAAGGGGCTCTGTTTACATGGCAGAGACCCAACAACTCATCAAGCCCCTTAAAAGCCACGAGAAGACATTTGAAGAAAGCAGGACTGCTGCAGTAACAACATTGTTTGTTCTGACCACTAACCCCTCTGGCTCCACAATAGCAACATGGTGAAGACATTTGATAAAAAAGTGGGACTTCAATAAAATAACTCCTGTGCTTGCCAAACACTAATCTCAGTCCCTTTGGAAGGCTCTCCCTAGAGTTCATGGTCATACCCTGACATGTAGGGTGTTCCACAGCTGGGCGCTCTCTATGCCTTGTCCCTTGTGCTCTCCAGCTTTTTGGGAATTAGAGCCTGGAGAGGTCAGAAGCTCCAATCACATCAAATGAAGCTGTGGCAGACAGCCCTAAATTATTAATGTCTTTAAATACTAAGTGCACTCGGGAACCAATTCAGCCTCCAGCACACAGGCTGTGCATCAACACAGTCCCAGAGGAGTCACAAAAAAAAAGCTCACTAAGGACTGTGAAGCAGCAGTTCTGTTTGCACTGACATATTTGTCTCTCCCATGGACAGAGGATACACACAGTCATGAATCACTGTTTTTGTAAGCATGTCCACTCTTCTCTTGATGTTTCAGCCACTCCTTGTCCCTGAGAGACACAGCAGTCCTAACCAAAAGCTCCAATTTATTAACATTTAAGAAGACAGTCTTGCAACCTGTGAGAAAACTGCGAGATAACCTTTCAGTTATATGGCAAGAGAATCATACCTCCACATCTACAATTTTGCTTTAGGAAGGACTCCGATTCTGTCACTGGAAAGACTGCAATTCATTAGCATAGCTCTGCTATGCACAGTTTGATATTTATCTTTAACCACATCCCTTTAAAACTAACCTTACTGACAGCTTACTTCTGTAAGCTTCCATTTTTTTATTGATTTAGTTTCATCCCCTATGACTGCAGTGGCTTCTGCCTCTGGCTCCTCTGGCTACAGACCACTGCCACAACGGGCCTGCAGATAATAACTCTGACTCAGGTGCTGTGTTTATTAACAGTTTGCTGTTTTCATGGAGCTTTATTTTTGTACCAAGAGGAACTGATGCTGATTTTTGCTCCTGTTTCAACATTTAGCAGATGCACGAAATTCCGCATAATGTAGGCAACGGGAAGAAAGCTCTAACTTCAACTGTTTAGGATGTACATGCACAAACAACACAATCAAAGTACATGCTTCTCCTGTTTACCTCCTCCACACGTTAGTTTTTCTGCTTGCTTTCTCTACTCTTCTGGGAACGTATGTCTTTCATTTCTGTTCATCTCTCTCCCACACCCATAGGCATGCACTGATTTGTTATTGCTAAGTCACTTGCGATTACAGGTCTGGATAGCTAGTTTATTGCAGGGTTGTCCTTGGCTTGATAGGCTGCTTGCTGCTTTGTTACTACAGTGCTAAAGCCTCATTCCTCCAGTTTGCTCTCTTTCACACACACAGCCCCCTCCCCCAAACCACCACAAAATATTTATTTTGAAATGGAAAACATAAAAATTGACTCGAGGTTTGCAAACAATTCAAAATGGAATGTGGGAAAAGGGGGTTACAGGTCCTGTAAATGCAGCCTCCTTTGCCCCGCCTAACTTGTCTGAATGTTTGCCATTTTTCTGTGGTACTGGCATATAAAGCGTCAAGTGCCACAAAAGGTGCATGTCCATTTACTTTGCTTGGCTGCAGAAACTCAGGCACTGCATAAGCATCTGCAAAGCTGTTAGCTGGAGCTAGGGAAAACTGCTGGTCCTTTTTGGCTATACAGACTTTGACAATAGCTGTTACAAGTTAGATTTGGCTCTCAGCAATAGGCAACAAACACGAAGAACTGAAAACCTCTAAAAATTATTACTGATGTATTTACACTTATCAAATATAATAGCAAACCCCTCCCCTGAAATGTGTTTCAGGCCTCTTTCAAAAAAGGGGAATTTCAAAAGCAAACCTACACCTACCCTCACAGCAGACAGAATTTCCGTTCTATTTCAAAAAGTCCTGTGTATACCCCTACTGCATTCCTGTTCTTCCCCCTCCCACCAAAAAAAAATAAGGCAAACTTCTGGGCATAGCTTAAAAGCCACAAAACTTCCTCCATGTGTGTATTCTCCAGCTCCACTGCAGATATTTGGAGTTACATAAAACTGGGCAGTTAGTGCTTCTGGCAGCTGAAAAATTACAAAGTTCAGGGACTGAGGAGGGCGTAGGCCAAGCTGAAGTTTTCCAGAGAGCAATACCAGATGGTGCGGAGGAAAAAAGCTTCTCTTTCGGCTCAGGAAGGTGAAGTTAGAAGCTCTGAACCTTAAAAAAAAATTCAGGGAATATTCTACATTCCCTGTTCTCTGTGAACATTTGTATTGGCAGTGCTGGTTATCAAGCATGACTTGGACCTTAAAAAGCAATGAATGTGCCTTTTTGTATGTGTCGATGCAATGCCTTTACAGTGACACGGCAGAGAGTGACTGCTGCAGTTAACCCCTGTTAGCCAGAGCTGTGCAAACCTTCTCCCTTATGAACCAGCAGCATGTTTCCATTTCCATTTGGACAGTTGACGTATAAGGATGAGATCAAAGTGCATCATGTAATAAACTGCAAACTACCAAACATGCTCCAAGTCAGCACAGATACAATAGAATATGGTTTTATGTTAGAACATCTGTTTACTGGGATGATGCTGAATTTAACTGTTAAATTTAAATTATGTCTGAAAACAGCCAACTCCAAAGATTTGGACTTAAAACTATGCAGGTAGGAAGAGTCATCCTTCTTATCTACTCTGAGTGCTAAATAGTGTGTGTGTTAGCATGTGTTGTAAGATGTTGGAATTTTTCAGTGTCAGTAGTCCCAACTGTGTTTTAAAACATCCTGCCTAGTCAGACTTAATTTTCTACCTCTGGACAAGGCTTGAAAACATGCTTTAAACTGTGACTAGCTATGATCACACTAAGGGCAAAAGCCTTTAACCATGTGTTCGTTAACAAAGACTGCTATATTGTGTCCAGTCTTACAGCATACACTGCAAGAAAGACATTTGCAAGTTGAAGTGAAGTCCAGTGGAGTGACCCTAAAATGGTTAGGGGCTGGCATATAAGAGGCTGTGAGAGCTCAAATTCTTCAGCCTGGGGAAGGCTAAGGCAGGAGACTTTGTATAAGAAAAAAGAACTTTTTTATTTTAATGGAAATGCTGATAAAGAATTCAAATTTAGATGCTTTTCAGAAGATAATTTGTCTACTAGGATCTACAACTACTTACTTCACACAAGTGAAAACCAGTCATTTGATTTTTGATTCTTTTAACTGTTTGATATGGAAACCAGCCCAAGTGGCCTAGGGAGGAGACGCCATATATGACACGTTACCAACTACTACAAGCAACTGATTCATATTGTATTAAGGATGGAAATTTGTTTTAAAGACAGAATTTTCTGCACAGTGTCATCAGTTTTCAGCGAAATAGGCATGGCAAGGTCAACTCTGTTTACCTATTTACTATGAATACAACAGACGAACTTCTCTAACTCAGCATGGAATCAGTCAGCTAACTAAATAAAGTAACTACTTATGTGCAGTGCGGTCTTGGTCAAGTCACTCAAAAGCTTACCACTTAAGATTATGGTTCTGCAGCAGTCTAAATTAAACTAACAGTTGGTTTATGTGGTCCAGCTCTGGCTATGTGTTCCCATTCCTCCCTTACACCCAACGCATTGCTCATTACACTATTCACCAAGCTGTTTCCCGATCTAGGTCAACATAAAGATCACCTAACAAAAATTAACACAATCTTTTGTACAAACTAGGATCACAATAATAGCTAAAGCTATAGGTAAGAAATGACATTTAAGTTCAATTTCCCTTCTAATTTTAGACAACTGCAATTTTCCTCAGATTTGGGAGCTGCGGAGATTGGGAAGTTTTGGAAAATTTGATAAAATGCTCATTCTTATATGCAACATAAGATTTCAACATGCTTTCTCTGTTATTGTCACTTCACGTTTCTTAGGAAAAAGTTAAAGTGAAAATTAATGAAATTCAGTGAATGTCTGCTGGAAAATGTTTTCTTTATAACGAAAACATAGGCATGCCATGACAATACTTAGAATGGAAGGCAGAAAGCATTTCAGATAGTTTTTATATCTTAGAGAACATTATGTAATTTGTTACTTAGATGTCATTAGGCTATATTTAAAAAAAAAAAAAGAAAGACCAGACATACCAAATAAAAATTAGGAAAAAGCCCCTTTTTTCCCCGTTGTAGTACAGCTTCTAGGATCCAGGGTTCTGACCCTGTTAAGACCCTCAGTCTGGCAAGCAACTATTGCAAGCCACAGCTGCACCAAAGCTCTCTCCCTCTGTGCTGGAGCCCCCTTGCAGACTACAGTGATCTGCACAAGACAATTTTTTCCCTCTCTGTCTGGGATCTGGCAATGACCCCCTGCAACTTAACTGCTCTCCTCACCAGCCTTTTCTCCAGGCCGTGTGTTGACCTGGCAAATGCTTCTAGCTGCAAGGAGATGAAAAGAAGGTAAGGGAAAAATGGGGGGAAAAAAAAACACAGCCCTGCAGATGAAAGTCTGAGGCAGTGTTTTCCTTTCCAAAGTGCTGCTACATTCCCATAAGCTTGTGGTTTCCTGCATTCTGTTAGAGGCCTTTTTTTCTTTTTTCTTTTTATAAATCCTTCTGGTGATATCTGAAGAGGGAAAATATCCAGCACTAACAGGAGGCCTTTTGTTCTATTCGTTTCTAAGTGGACTTTAACCCAGTTACTACAGAGTGAGTCACTGTAGAAACAAATAAAATAAAAGCTCTCTGTTTTGTCCCTCTGGACAGGTCAGGGACATGTGAAGTTCTATTCTCCCTCATCTGTTTTTTTGAAAGCAGTACTAGACCTGGCATTGCACTGCAATAATAATGAACATAGTTTATGGCTGTTCTTTTTTATATGTCCTGGCAACCCCTACAGAGCTGATATTCCAATAGAGCCAGCATTTCATTAACAAAATAAATGCACAGGGGCTTATCTTTGGGTAATGAGATGAAATTAAACCAGAGAAAGGCTGGCTAACGGGGATCAGTAAGATGTAAGTGTAAAACATATAGGTGAATACCTGAGTTATTTTGGTACCTTGTCAGATCTCAAATATTTTGGTGACTCACAGCAAATAACTGCTTGTCACTGAATATGACTTTAAGATTCTCTTACTATCAGGCTGAATTTTAGGCTGAATCTGATGGTTGAATTTTGGTAATTTGTTGCAGTTCTGATTGCTATGACAAGTTATACCCTGTTACCATACATCAATTTTAGGATAAATCATTATATATTTAGATCTCAACCATCTAAATTAAAACATCTAAGAGGAAAGGAAAAAAAAAGGCATCTTATGCATAGACCTGTGATTCCCTGGGTTTACTGATCTCTGGAGGTTCTGGAAAGTCTGTGCACAGGATTGCTCCTCCTCTTTACCCCCTTCTCTCATAAGCCTGCTTTCACTGAAAACCTTTTTAACTGTTTACTGTCCCCTTACTACTGAGCTCTGAGCACTGCCAAAACAGGTGCCTGTTGTGGCTGGCAAGTGCAGAAGCTGGCTATAGGCTTGCTTTTGCCCCTCTTTTGTTCCCTCCCCTACAGCTGCTTACTAAGTTGCTTATTTAAAGCCATTGTGTTGTTTTCCAACAGCCTTCTTTTTGGTCCAGGGTACTCCAGTTTGTTTGTAAAGTAGGGAACTTTAATTCTGGGAACAAGTCAGTAGGAGAAAGAAGTAGTAGTAGGAAGTACTTAGTACTCATAGAAATACATTTTTCAGCAGGGGAATGGGCCTTTGTGTAAAGGTAGGACAGTGACAAATAGCAACACTTAGGAGAGAGGATTTTGTACAAGAATATGACCATGCAGTGCTGCATAGAGAACTAAACACAGGGAAAGCCAAGACTGTTCTGGGCAATGGGTGTGAGTCAGCAAGAGTTTCACATGTGGCTAGTATTGTGCTGGGCATGGGAGGACAGAAAACACAGAGGCAGAGGACTATACTGATGCCAGAGTCGGTGTGCAGAGTCAGGACTGAGCTCAGCACCGTGCCAGGCTTCCTGCTGCTCCCCTTTCTCTCTTCTATTTCCCAGCAAAATTGTCATCCTACAGCCACAGCACTCTGAGATTGTGTGCCTGGCACAAGTGGCAAATGTTCCCACACCTGCTCAGAGCTGTGTGGAAACACTGTCCTAGCCGTTGAGGTTTGCTGGAGAAGTATTTTGATCATGCCTCCTTCTCCTGCTTCCATTTCTTGTGCATCTTAATGTTCCTCAACTCTGAAACAGTCCAGAAATAGTTGGTCAGCCCCTTATGCTGTGCCAGAACAGAGCTTCTTTTAGCCTTTTACTCTTAGTAAAAGAGTAAAATGCACATCAAATGAAAAGTGAATATGAACTGTTAGGTTATTGATTTCTTAACACACCATATACTGTCTGCAGGAACCTATCAGTCTACACAAGCTGCAGCAGGAGTTCAGCAAAGGTTCTGTGATCTTGGTGCTACCCAGCATCATTATTCTTACCTAACTTATCCTTTGATTTATTTTGAAACAGGCATAAGAGACCAAAATATGGTCCAGGTTTAACATAATTTCAGAGCATAGGTGTCTGCATTACTCTTTCCTTGTTATAATAGCAGCAAGGGAAACACAGACAGATTGTTCCCTTACCTTGTTCCTTGCTACTACAATATTGGGGTTTCACTGGGATGGTCCTCACATCACTTGGGCCAAGAGAAAAAATGCAAAAGAAATTCTCTCCCAACTAGAGACCTGGAGGGGTTTCAGAGCCTGTCAAGAGCAAGTAAAGCAGCAAATCATTCTGAAGTTCAGATGGCAGATTCTTTGGAACAGTTTCCAAGAAAATTTATGTTCATTTCTTGGCTGAACACAACTTGAAAAAGAAATCAGAATGGTGAACATGGGGAGAAATTTGCGATCAGCAGAAGTAAAACATCTGTTTTACCAGAGACAATTGAACTCCAGATGTTGTCAAAATCGCATAATTCTAGAAGTGCCAACCTCTTTGTGGGTTGCTCTGAGAAAGGTCATGTCACTGAACTCTTGGTGACTGAATGGCTTTTGTACTGGAAAATCCACTGCCAGATGTGCAGTGCATGCTGGAGCTTGATGCAATTTGCTTTCCTATCTCAGGCAGAGGGAAAAAAGAGATCACAAGGAGATACCCTACTTTAGGAGAGTAAGCTGGTATCATAGATCCTGCACAAGTTGTGCTTGTTCTCATTTCTACTGAAACGTGTTGAACATATTCACTGCTACAGAATGTTTCCTCAAGTTGTCAGTAAGATAATCAAATACCTTTACTTCAGCCTGATTGGTTTACAGGAATGGCACTCATCAATATAAGTACAGGTTACAAATCAGAGTCAATGCTGAAACAGTCTTTATGTTCCTCTGGAGGACATTGTGCTACTGAGATAAGCATTAACCTAAGTTCTTGCTAGAGCGTTCCATGTATAGTGCAGGCAGAAGGAAAATATTTGAATCTCCTTTCAGTACAGAGTTCTTTCCCAGTTCTGAGCACTAACAACTGGGTTCCTTAGCTGTACTATCAATTCTTTTGCCTCTTAACCATTGAGTCTCTGACACCAATAAAATTATGACCACCAAGTGTAGAAGCACTGTAATGCTCACATCACGTGTCATCTGTTTCCCTTCTCTGTTTCATGCATAGAGCCTGTAGGCTGTGTTTGTGCATGTGACAGAGGGAGGAGAAATAAATGACACATGATTCAAGGGTTACAGTAAGACTATGTGCATTTGCTTCAGGACACACCAGCATGGCATAAATGAGTGCAGTGTGTTTGTATGACATGGAGGCACATGACTATGCACACCACTGGGCAGTTCTGTAAAGAGGTCAGTGGAACTGATTTTCTTTTGTAAAAGCTGTTCTCCCTGACAGAATTTTCCTTTTCTGTCACAACTCTACTATTGCTTTGCAACATAAGAAGATTCTCAGCGAAATCTGTTTTCTTGACACTGCAGATACTAGGAAAGCTTAAGAATTTTCTGTGTATCATCTTATGCAGAGTCAAAATGTGCAGCAATTACATGCAGTACATTATATAAAAACTTGATTAGAAAATGGGTTTAAGCAATAGAATAACTCGTACCCATCTGTCATTCAAGAAGGGATGCACAAAAGACCCTGTCACTTAATTCAGTAGGGTGATCAGTGGGTCTGCCTGGGAATGTACTTATTTACAAAAGGGCACATTATGGCTTTAGAGCTTGTTGGAGTGAAACAGGCTTAAATGTGAGTGTACATATGAACCGTTCTATTTTATAACTTGTAAGTTGCTCTTTCTGATGTACTCCACCCTCCAGTGACCTTTTGCTCAGAAATTAACCTAATCCACACACTAACTGAGCTTCCCTCCTTCATCACTATCACCAACAGCTTTCTGCATATTTGCATTGAGCACAAAACTTCAGTTACTCATCTATTTTTATAACTACTGAAGTCAGTTTATGATGAGTTTTACCAGTTGCTTACAGCAGGTCGCATTGCTTACATTTAGTAGGTAGTATGGTCAGGTATGAGTTCTAAAAAGATTTTGCATCAACAAACAAATAATAAAAAAGTGCAGAAAGCAATTTAAGCAGAGGACTTAATTTCTGCTAAGACCTTTGACAGCAGATTCATTGGCTTCCAGCTGATGAGACAGACTTTCAGCTCCTTGCTGGCTTTATTCTCACATGATCTGAAGGCATTTGGATAGTGCATTTTAAACCAATTGGTTGTTTTCTCAGAGTCTACATAGAGGTCGGGGAGAAAGGGGAATATCTTTCTTGCTAATGTTAGCCAGACAATGGCAGCTTAACTGTAAAGCCCCCTAAAAGAGAATAAGCCTATTGTGTTCCCAGTGTGTTTCCCACATTTCAAAGGCCACTAAGTAGCACCAGCATCTTTGCCTCTGGGTTACTGAGAAGACAGACTCTTATGCTTATTAAATGATGGCTTTCCCTAATGATTTGAAACAAAAAAGGCACACACATACAAAACCAGAGATGTGCACATTTAAGGCTTCTCCTGCCACAAGGTCAAACACATGAAAAGACACAAAAAAAAGTTTGGCCCCAAGATACCAGAGTAGACCCACTTCCCCATCTCTCCCACACTGGCCCTTACTCTATTTTCTGCCGCAAGAGCCCCCGTTCCTGCACAATTAAGCTCAGCACCAATGGCAATTCTGCTGCCGCTCCTTCCACTTGGCTTCACTGCTGAGAAAGGAGTTTGTTCAGCGGGGAGGTGGGCACTGCTGCCTGAATAGTCTCTGAAGCATTCATTATCTCCCACCTAATTACATGGCCAGCATAGTGGTGGTGTTGTGGGAACATTGCATCACATTAATCAGCAAGGGGATGTGCCAAGATGAAAGGGTCCCCTTGTGTCTGCTCTTGGCTGTGGAAAATGGGCAGGAGGGTGGGGGAAGGAGTGGGGTATTTATCAAGTGGCAAGTAGGGAAGGCACAGCGGGTGCACCCCAGCTTGGCCTGGCCAAGTCACCATCTTCCCGGGTCACGCTTTTGCAGAAAATACACTTTCTGTGCTCGTGCATGGTGATGGATCAATAGCTTCGGAGGCTGAAATCCTTCACCACAGCACAGGTATGAGCAAGAGCTGTAAGGCGACATACCACTCAGTTGCTCCTGGAGGGAGTGGGAGCTGATCCTCCATAGCCTGTCCTGCTCTCAGCCTGCTATGATCAGAAATAAGATCATCAGTTTGAACAGACTCAGATTTAGCTGCAACCTGGCCACAAAGCTTCACAGAAAGTCACTCTCCCCTGAAACACCCTCCACTCATGCTCTCCTCCAAGAGTCTCCGAGTCAGATGTTAAATAGTAGTTGTGATGGGCCTCCTGCATCAAAGTCAAGCTAATACACAAAAGCAAAAGTTTCATTTCCCAAAGCCTGCTGGAGAGAAGACCAGTTCACCCACACAGTATACTTTTTAAATGGACTCTTGAAATCTGAGAAGCGATCTCATTTCCTCCTATCTTTGTCCCACTTGCAGGACATTTGAAAGGCTTTGTAAGGCTTTGCATAGATGCTCCTCTGTGTGTTTGGGCTGGGGGGAGGGTTGAGGCATCCACACTGTAGTTGTTTGGCACTCTGCAAAATACTGGGTCAGACTGGAATATAAAATGACTGTCTTTGGCCGAGCTGCTTACTGCTGTGAGATGCAAAGCAGCCCTCTAGAGAGAATACAGAAAAGTAACAGAAAAATGAAGACATTACAAATGCAGTTCTTTGCATTGGTTAGCCTCTTCCATTCAATTTTGATTCAGTCAGTTTACATCAGATCTCTTTAAAATCCTCCAAGGACAAGCAGCAGCTCATGCTCAACTCTCTTCCCATTTGGCTTCCTGCAGGCCTTCTGTCCCTCACAGCTTTTCTGCACTTGAACTGTGCTGCAGGTGGAATTCAATTGCTTGAAATGGAAGTGTCTTGCATCCAAACCCCATTGTTTTTGCAATGCATCTGGCTTGTTAATGCAGGCTATTAAAGCCACTTTGGAAGCCAATTTACTGAGATGCAGATAAGTTTATCTGCCACAAACTAGGTGTGAATGCCAGTTATTCCTGCAGTGACTGTTGCCAAGTCCTCCCACTAGTATCCCATGCTGGTTTGGGACAATTGGGGCAGCCTGCTTATCTGTGTGCCACCTGTTGTGTTGGAGTCACCCTGACCCAGTGCCACCTTTCTATTCAAATACTGTTGCCAAGTCAGGTGGTGCTCTTTGGGTTTCAGAACACAGGGAGCATCGCTTATGCGATGCTGGACGGTCCTATACTAACAGGCTTGACTTCATTGCCCTCTGGTGAGAGGAGTATATACAACAGGGCCTATCGATTTTTTTTTTTGAGGGAGACCAAATGGGACCTGCCGAGGTTACAAGCAGCAATCAGACTGAGGAAGGGAAAACTTCCAGTTGACGTTGTTGCAAATAATATAAACTGAGTGTATGAAGAAGGAGAGAACATTTCATATAGCTCAGCTCCAGATATCATCTCTCCATCTTGGGTTTTTAATGGCTAGTGTTGCTCTGGTTTGTTTACCTCTGCTTCTTGATCTTTGGGCACAAGAAAAAAAGAATAGTGACTGTGATACAGAGCATGTTTAAATCCAGCATAGGGACTGCATGGCCAAGCAGGTCTCTTAGTCCCACTGTCACAACCCCTGTTTCATCTGTTCCAGTGCTAGAGATCCACACTAGAAAAGAGCATCTCAGCTTAGCTTCCATATTTACCAGGTTTTAACAGAATTCTTCCTCTGCCACTTGGGCACAACATCCTTTAAACAAATTAACTTAGAGAGCTGTATATGCACTTTCTAGCTCCTCTCCTCTGCTACGTCTTTGGCTGACAAACCTACCTTGAAGACAGGACCCTTGGTACTTTATTAACCTTTCCCTCAAGTCACCAGGACAGTGGTGCTCTAGCCATCTCCTTCCCAACAGAGATCCAGAACATTCACAAGATTAAGAGCATTTTTCCAGGGCCATACTCACTAGAGACTGATAAAACCCATGGGACTGGAATCCTAACCCCAAGACAAAGCACAGTTTTACTCCTAGTAGTATTAAGGTTACTATTTGAACAAGAACTAGCTGTCTTTTTCATCTCACCTTTGCCTGACAAAAGTGAGATATTAAACTTCAATCACTGCAATGTATGCTGTGCTAAAGCCAGCAGGTTTGCCTCCTGCTTACACTAGCACCTGAACATAGGCATGAGCTTGCATGCACACTGCAGTTTGTTTTGGAAAGTGGCTTTTGACTTGTGTTTTACCACCACTGCCAGTTACTTCAGGACTTGAGCTTTGTTTTGGCCTATGAGTCAGGGCACTGGGAAGACCAAATGCAGATGTGGCAAATGAAGAGCTCTAGAAGAGGCCTAGGGTAAAAATCAGTCCAGTTTCAATCTCCTCCACTTTCATGTGCCCCTCTCACTGCCACATTTATGGTGGCTTACGTGGGACACTCCTGCAGCAACTTCTGTGTAGTAAGAACTGTGCAAATCACAGCGTTTCTTCCAGTTTTGGGAATGTAACTTTGAAACAACTTTTTTCTTCCTAGAGACAGCAGAAAGGTGATGGTACAAAACAACTACAGAAATTTCTTGTTTTGACACAAAATTTCATTGCTTCTGAAGAGGAAAATCAACACCACAAACATCCCCCCTTGCAGAAAAGGGAAGGAGAATGGGGCAAGTGACTGCTCCACACAAAGTTCTCCAGCCCTGAAATGAAGTATCTCCAAAGGTCTATGTGCCACTAAGGCACATCTGCAAAGCCCACGACAAATGCCAACACAGTTAAGTTCTGTTTCACAGTTTCAACCACACTCTTCATGTGACAGCTTTCTTTACAATCCCACAGTATCTCTTTCTCACCTGGAATCATCATCTCTCGTTTTTCTTTCTCCTTGTTTTGGCCTCTGGTTTCCAATGGATTGTTAACCTAGAACCTCTTTTCTCCCTTTATCTATGTTTCTGTCAACACTGCTTTACATATTCTACTACAAAAAATAAAACCAAATTTCAGCTGCATGAAAAAAGGACTCAAACTATTTGACAGTAACTGCAGCATTCACGCCTATCTCTCATGGGTGCCAAAGGTGACTGGAATTTTAGTAATTGAATAGATAGATAAGATATGGGAAGTTATTTGATTTAGTATTTGGTTGTACCATGTTTCTAAAATACTGTGCAGCTAAAAAATGCTAAAGGTCACATGATATGTTTCTTTAGGTAAATGAAACAACTTTTTCTAAAGTGATATGCTCATTCCAGGTGCAATTATCATATTTTTAAGACTTTGCTGCAAGTTCCCGTATAAAGGAACAGCTCTGAGGTGATTTTAAGTAATTTCCCTCCCTTCACATGCCTACACTAACACCAACAGGGCTTACAAGGAAATCCCAACAGGCAGACTGTTATTCAGTCCGTTTCTGCATTTCTAAGGCTCATCGACCTTTCTTTTGTCAGATAAAAGCGTCCCATCTCTTTAAGCCCTTCATTCTTGCAATAGTCCCACAGAAAAGTTGACATCCTTTGCAAGGATAGTGAAAAGCAGCTCGTCCGCCCTTCCCAATAGGCCAGGCTGGAGTTGTTTTAGCCTGTTTAAATCTCTCCCCTATTTATATGCTAATGTTCTGGTATCAGCAGAAAGTATAAACAGTGTTGTTTACAGCTCCCTATAGTCTGTGAGCATCAAGCTGCCAGGAGAATACTGCAAAGACATGTATTTATTGACAGTAAAAATGGCCACTTCTAAGACTATGAGAAACAAAACTGAACTGTAAAAATGCAGTGTCAGCCAACAATATAACCATACAAAACAGGACTGGCAAAAAGCCATTAGCCAGGGGGTCACTCATGGGCTCTAGAGAGCTACGAGATTTCATACTTAACCCCGAGAGATCTGGGGAGACCTTCAGCACAGAGACCTCTGAGAAAAGAGAGTATCAAGTTCCTTGGCAAGGTAGCTTACATGCTCCATTTGCCATTATTGCAGATTTTTGTTAGTGGATAATGGCTCATAGCTTGGTTCATAGCTCTCCTGGATCCTGAAGTGAATTAAACTCTCCTAAGGAAAACAGCATGGTCTAAAGGAGCAAGCACAGGAATTCTTGTGTTCAGATCTTGTCTCTCCATTTTGTGGTCACTCTCTTTATCAGTAGAGCACTACGTCTTAAAAATAACAGTAACAGCAAAACCAGGCAGCAGTGAGGATGTACATCAAAGATGTTTGTGCAATGTCAAGCTCTCCGAACATTAGGGCACAGAGCTTGTCTCTTCTTTACATTAGTGAACAAAATGTTGACAATTGTAATGGCATTCCCTGTTCAAAACCAGGGAAATACCTGCTCACATCAGCAATGCATTATCTTACAGTAAATACATACTTAAGAACCTTAAAAAAATTCCTCATTTTCCATAATGCCTCCTGTGTGCAATTTACACACAAATGCAATTACTGACAAAAGATGCTGCACTGGTTGACTTCATAATCCTTATAGTATTGCTTTCTACTGAAAGATGGAAAAAGATGGGGGCCATTAAACTTTAACTCACATTCTCCTACTGTATATATGTTTCAGCTCTCTAATTCCAGAAGGGAAAATGCAGGAGACTTCAGTGGGGGCTCTTGTGAGTCCATGCCACCCAGGCCAGCTGAGCTGCATCCAGTGCCTGCACTCTGCTCTCTTCAGAGCTGGGTCCTAGTGGCCAGATGACCAGTCCAGCCTGTCCCAGTGATCCAAAATCACATCACACCCACAAGTACACTGCCTCTCTTGCTGGGCAGTCTCTGACAAGGTACCAAGAAAAGACTGAGTCTTTTTTCTTGCCCTCACAGTCCTGCAAAAGCAGTGCAGAGGCACCTGGGGAGGACAACATATACTTGCTTGGCTGTTACTAGAGAAGTATACATACACAGTAAATAAAAGGAAGTCATCTACTCAGCAACTTTTTATCAGCAGCACTGAATTGATGAAAGAATAAAATGCTAAGAGGACCACTTGCAATGACATTGTGCCTTGTCAGAGCAGCACAGTCACAGAAAGAGTGTGAGGTGGTGAACAATAGGAGTATTATATTGGCAAAGATGTGCTTTTCTTCCAGTGGGAATTCAGTTGCTAAGTGCATCAAGAGGATTTACAGCAACCCTTTGCTGTAATAACTAAACATAGGCCTGCATGAAAATCCTACATTTGGCTGTGGCATGCTGGCTAAACTACTCTGTCTCCTTCTAGTAGTGTGTTCCCAAAGAAGGAAACAGCTTATTTCTGCTACTATATTACATCTGAAATCAAGTAGGAGTCTGGTGGTGCCATGCCAAATTTTCCAATGCAGAAAGTTTTTCTGTCTCCCAATTTAAAGTAATCTGCATGTGGTCTTGCACATATTATTTACATCATCTTTTTAAGAAATTTAATCTAGCCAGTTTTGAGCTTTGAAGTTCTGCTGTATAATGTAAAAGGGTTAAGTCTACACAGACTGCATCAGGTGCTCCTCATGCATTACTCCGCGTATTTTGCAGGATTACAAATGCTTATCAACAGTGCAAATAAACCAACCCAGTGCTTTTATTCTACTCAAAACTGTCTGAAATGTGTTCATTTCTAATAACTGACAGCTAAACCACTAAGCCAGGTGGGGATGATGCTTGTTGGAGCCGTTTTGAGCTTCAGCAGAAGTTCCTAAATCTCCTTCCATTACTTACCATTATTAATGGTTATTAATTACCATTCTCTAAGCACCAGCAGTAAGAGGCAAATACAGGCAGCTCCATAGCAAGGGGTTAACTTTTAAGTAAAAGGCATATCAATTAAAACCACAGTATGAACAGTGAGAGATATCTTGAATCTGAAGCCAGGAATTAAGATTCTTGTATTTATATTTTTGGCATCTGCATCTGAAAAAAGACAAAGAGGCCTATAAGTGTTTCTAAGGGTAGGTGGGTGTTTTGGTCAAGGAGAAAGCTGACACATCTAAAACTAGGTAAAGAGAGAACTGTAGATGTACTTCTTTGAGATACATCTACAGAAATAATAATAAAGAAAAGGTTAGAATGTAGTCTTACATAATTCATTGCTGCTGGGACACGGGCCGGGAGGGAAGAATGGAAAAAACAGTCCATAAAGATGCCAATAGTTTCTAAGCAGAAACATCTGCTGAGGTCTTAAAAACAGTCAGGCCTGCAGCAAGCTCAGCAACAGGAAAGCCTGCAGTTGATCACTCCTACCCTCATCAGCCCCATGAGCTCCTACCCCTGAGACTGGATTGGAGCTTGGAAGATAGCTGACACTATGAATCAAACACAGCTCCTTTCTTAAAGGGGAAAAGGGGAGGAAGAGAGAATCAGGATGGGTGCCTGGGGAAGGCAAATGATTATTTGGAATGGAGGTATTCAGGAAGAGTTACGAAAGAGTAAGGGAACATGCCAAGGGAGACGCAGTGGCTTATCCACGCTGTCCCATTGGGGGCCTATACGCTGAATTTCCATTGCTCTGTCCAGTCTAATTTTAAATGTCTCAAGCAAAAGGCCTTGCTCCCCTTGGGAGGCTATTGCAAAATCTCACAAATCATCTTTGCCTTTTACATGACTGCCTCTTCCTTTGTGATAGTTCATTTAATTTTGTTTTCTCTTGATATTCAACAGTGCCCCTAGACATATCAGTTCCAAACAGCAATTTCTTCTTCCTGAAAGCATTTGTTCCTCTCTGCTGTCTTCTCTCAAGAAAGGAGTTATCTTAAATATCTGTGGAGACTATATTTTGTTCATCTCTGCATTTTCCAGCAGGAAGGGAACATGGATCTGCTGGATCAATGATAGGGGGGCCTCAGCTGCCATATTACAGGAGAAGTATACATTGGCAAAAGTTCTTATAAAGCATGGTTTGAAGTCTTCTCTTCCCCATCTCCAATCATTTCAGGTGCCAATTTTGACTAATTGCTCATGTTAAAACTTCTTAAAGTACGCGAAGCTTTATCCACCAAGAAGGTCAAACTTCAATCAATGGCAATAAAAATTTTAACTACTAGTCCTTGGGTGGAGATTCCATTTTTGCTGAAAATGCAAAACTCCAGCAGCCTGCCACATCCACGAGAGTGGGTAGTAACCTAGCAGTGAATTTCTGAGTTTGCAAAGGATTCTATTTTAAAGTTAGTGGTGACTGAAATACCAGGAGACCTGTACTTTATTTCTCAAAAAAGGTTAATATTTGAGTGCTTGGGACTTCAAAGGTATTTATGCTGCACTTTTGAAAATCTAAGCAAAATCCTTTCATCCCCTCAAACTAATCACTAACATTTTCCTAGCAATAGTTGTTCTACATAAACTGAAGGATCAACATATGGCTTACATTGGAACTCTTGCTGTGAAATTACCCATGCAATCCACAACCAGCACCTCATAACAATAACAGAAGTGAACAGAGTAGTGGTTAGTGTTCAGATGTTCAAAAACAAACTCTGCAGTTCTCAGTATTCATCAGTTTTCAGATTTTGACCTGGCCTAGACCTGTACTCCAAAATGGTACAGTGCGATTTGCTTCCCAGTTCTCAGCACTGAACATCAAAAAGCTTGCTGCTTGATGGGATCTCTTCCAGCCTGCCTCACTCCCTGCTCTTCTTCCCCACTTTTTGCTATTTTCATTAGATTACTAGCTTCAAACAAGCAACTGTGGCACTATCTGAAGCTCTAAGGATCCATTTATCAGGCTTTGTAAGATACTCTCCACCTTCATTACTTGCCTATAAACATTGTATCAGGGAAGGACTTCCTGACAATGAACTTGTTCATGTTTCTAATTGTGAAGTCAGTTGGACAGCTTAGTGTTGATGGTGGGACGAATAACATTACTAGAAGTAGTGGTATTAGACAGCTTTTCATGTCACACAGCTCAAAATGGCTGACCAAAAGGTCTTATCAGTAGCTTGGTTTTCCTTTCAGGTGCAGAGCAAAGTGTTCACACTGCATGTGAGGCACTGGATGACTTCAAAGACTCAGAAACACAAAAAGGCTTAGAAACCTTCCTGCATCCCGCTATTCCTCCTGCAGATTTCTAACCAGTCTCAACCAGCTGCCTACATCCAATCTGGGCTCATGAAGTCCCAATTCCCTGCAGGTCCTCTGGCAGCACACAAGAAGGGAATGGTCTCCAACAATGCAGGAGTAAAGGGAACTTTTAACTCAATGTTAAGCCTCTTAAAAATGAGCTGAGGTTCCTCTGAGATTTTATTAAATCTGCCAGCCTGTGAAATACTGCCCACTGGATCAAAGACACAATGCACCCTTTCTTAGCTTGTGTTGAGCTCTTCATGGAACTCCAAAGGGCACTAGCGCTGTAATGTCTCGTTAGGTCAGTCATTAAATACAAGGAACTGAAAAATTCACCAGAGACCGAAAGTTAGGATGGGATTCTGCCATCCCTTCAGGAGCACAACGTCTGACCCTTTTAATTCATCTTCACTCCCTTCTACCCCAGTACACTGAGAACCACTCACTGTTGCTGATGCACAAAACCCTGCCACGACAACTACTAAAAAGGGCAGCTCCATGCTGGCATTGATCCTGCCTTCATCTCACTGCATTCTTTGTCTAAGAGAACAGAGGCAGGATTAGAAGGGGGTTTAGAGTGCAACCAGGCAGTAAGATTAATAACTGCTCTTAGCTTCATTCATGATCAATTGACTGTGTGTGAAACTGCAGAGGACCTTCTCCAAACAATCAGTAGAGACAGTAATGGCAGTCATGGAACCAGAAATCCAAAGCAAATTTCAGTTACACAGCACTTTTTTAGGGAAAATGTAAATGCTTTGCTATCTCTTGATCAGCAAATACTGCTCTGCTTGCATTGATTGGCTAGTACTTACCCCCAAATTTGTTATGCACCCTTTCTTACCCCCTAGGAAGTCCACTGACTCCAGTGGGCAAACAGGCAAGTATTATATAAAGGAAATTTTGCTATCAGGAATGCTTTCAGCTACACACTTGAAATGTGTCAGCTACTCTTTAAACAAATAAAACACCTTGAAGACTACAGGATAACATGTTTCACCAGGTTTATCCCAATTTGATCTCCCAAAAGTAAATGCAGATAAATTACACAGTCTGGCTCTTTACTTGGAGGGGCTAGCACTTTCTTTCTGAATTCTTGATTATGTGAATACAAGATATAGCATGTACAGTGGTCAGAGGTGACCATCAAATGAGTTCCCTACTGACCAGCCTGTTGGTAGGACCTCACTGGTCAGAATTCAGCATTTGCTAGTATAAAAGTGGAAAATGCACTCATGTGAATGCAAACTGGCCGTGTTTTACATTCATTAACTAATTCTGTTGACATCACAGAACAAAGTATTTTTGTAGCACTTTGACTGGCTGCTTGCTAAGACATGCAGTATAACGAATGACCCCACTGGGCATATGGCTTTGGAACACCACTCTGGTGGGAGCAAAGCCGTGTAGGAAAGGTGCATGTTGGGTTTTGATTTCAGAGTATACAACATCAGATAATGTTTCTTTCCAGAGATGCCCCTATTTTCCACTTGTACATAACTTTTTATTCTAGAAAATATCAAAGTATTGGCTGTTCAAACTGGTAGTGATGAAACTGGCCCTGTGATGATGGGTAGAGGGATCAGGAGCACAGGTAGTAATTTCCTTAATTCTTCTGGTAACAAGGAATAATATTGATAGGAATAGACAGATCCATCAGGTCAATGAGTGGCCCCGAGGTTGGTGTAATTGGAAAAATTTGGGGTTTTTTGACCATAGGATGATCTACTCAACACCTAGTCTACTGATACCTATCAGAGGGGGAAAAGAGGTCTAGCACAGGAACTATTGGGGCTCATTGACAGAGCTTGGAAGAGGGAAGGGGACAAAACAAGGCTCGCCAGTGATGAGCGATGGGATGGAGTGCCAAAACTTGAGAAAAAAAGCACTCAGGGGATCCCTCAATCTTCCTCAAGAGGTGTTGGTTACAGTGTACCACACCTGAAATGTTTCTATACTAATGCACAAAGCATGAGGAACAAACAAGGTTTGGCCCAGTCCCAGAGACCATCACTGGCATAAGTGAAACTTGGCGGGATGATACCTGTGACTGAAGTGCCCCGTTGGATGGTTACAGGTTCTTCAGGAGAGACAGACAGGCAGAAGAGGTGGAGGGGTGGCACTGTATGTTATAGAAGGGTTAGAATGTATGGAGCTCACAGTTGGCAATGGCACAGTTGAGAGCCTCTGGGTAAGAATCAAGGGGCAAACAAATGATGTGGATGTCACTGTGGGAGTCTGCTATAGACCTCCCAACCAGGACGATGACATCAATGAATTATTCTTTGAGGAACTAAGGAACACTCCCAGGTCAAGTGCCCTTGTCCTTATGGGGGACTTCAACTTGCCAGAAATTCCCTGGGAGCATCACACAGCTGGTACAACCCAGGCTGGAAGATTCCTAAAATACCTGGATCACAACTTTATGGAACAGGTCCTAAGAGACCCAACTCAGAAAGATGCCCTCCTTGATCTGCTGCTTGTCAACAGAGTGGATCTCATGAGCAAAGTGGACATTGGTGACCGTCTTGGCCACAGTGACCACGGCGTGATTGAGTTTAAAATCTCTGTTGGCAGAAGGAGAAGTACCAGCAAATCCTCAACTCTGGTCATGAGGAGAGCAGACTTCAGGCTACTCAGGGAATTACCCCTGGGAAAATGTTATTGCAGATGCTGGGGTCCATCAGTGCTGGTCACTTTTCAAACATCACCTCCTAAGTGCACAGGAGCAGGCAGTTCCCAAATGTTGGAAGTGAGGCAGAAGACCAGCTTGGCTAAGCAGGGATCTTCTCTTGGAAATAAGGCAAAAAAAAGGAAGGTGTATGCCCAGTGGAAGCAAGGTCAAGTGACATGGGAAGAATACAAATATGTTGCTTGCTGCTGCAGGGAGAAAATTCATGTGGCCAAAGCTCAGCTGGAGTTGAAGCTGCCAGAAATGTGGGGGACAATAAAAAGAGTTTCTTCAAATATATTAGTGGCAATAGGCAGTATAGAAATATCATCAGCCCGTTACAGGGTGAGGATGGTCACCTCACAAACAGGGACAGAGACAAGGCAGAGATGTTTAACACTTTCTTTGCCTCTGTCTACAACATGGATGAATGACCAAGGGGGTCTCAGTGCCCTGAACTGGAGGACCAGAACTGTGAGAATGATCAACCCCCAGTCGATCTTGAAATTGTGCAAGATCTGCTGTTCAAGCTGAATCCTTATAGATCTATGGGGCCTGATGGGATTCAACCCAGAATCCTCAAAGAGCTGCTGATGTCATCGCAAAACCTCTCTCAATGATTTTTGAGTGGTCTTGGGAATCCTGAGAGGTCCCAGCCGACTGGAAGCTGGTGACTGGTGTCCCAATTTTAAAGAAGGGCAAGAAGGAGGATCCTGGAAACTGCAGGCCTGTCAGTCTCACTTCAGTGCCCAGTAAAGTTATTTACTTTACAGGAGAGTATTCTGGGAGGTATTGAAAAACAACACAGTCACTGCTCACAGCCAGGATGGCTTCAAGAGAGGACAGTCCCTTTTATCCAACTTGATTTCCTTTTATGACAAGGTATCCCACCCAGTTGATCAAGGGAAGTCAGTTAATGTAATCTTTTTGGATTTCAGTAAAGCTTTTGATACAGTCTTTCACAGGATCCTTCTGGACAAACTGTCCAGTCCACAACTGGATAAACACTTCATGAGTTGGGTGAGCAATTGGCTCATGGGTCAATCACAGAGGGTAATAGGGAATGGGGTGACATCAGACTGGTGACCTGTCACTAGTGAGGTTCCACAGGGCTCCATCTTCGGCCCTGTGCTCTTCAACATCTTCATAAATGACTTGGACACAGAACTGGAGTGGATACTAAGCAAGTTTGCAGATGACACAAAATTGGGAGGAGCTGCTGACTCCCTCGAAGGCAGGGAGGCCCTGCAGAGAGACCTCAACAAATGAGAGGACTGGGCAAACACCAACCACATGAAGTTTAACAAAGATAAGTGATGGATTCTGCACCTGGGATGGGGCAACCCCAGATGTTCGTACAAACTGGGGAATGAGATGCTGGAAAGCAGTGCCATCGAAAGGACCTGGGGGTCCTGGTCTATGGCAAGTTGAATATGAGTCAGCAGTGCCCTGGCAGCCAGGAGGGACAACCGTCTCCTGGGGGGCATCAGGCAAAGCATTGCCAGCCAGTCGAGGGAGGGGATTGTCCCGCTCTGCTCTGCACTGGGGCGGTCTCACCTGGAATATTGTGTGCAGGTTTGGGCACCACAATATAAGAAAGATATTAAGCTCTTAGAGAGTGTCCAAAGGAGGTCAATGAAGATGGTGAAGGGCCTTGAGGGGAAGCTGTATGAGGAGGGGCTGAGGTCACTTGGTCTGTTCATTCTGGAGAAGAGGAGACTGAGGAGAGACCTTATTGCAGTCTACAACTTCCTCATGAGGAAGAGGAGGGGCAGGCAGTGATCTCTTCTCTGTGGTGACCAGTGATAGAACCAGAGGCCTGAAGTTGTGTCAGGGGAGGGTTAGGTTGGATATTAGAAAGAGGTTCTTCACCCAGAGGGTGGTTGGGTGGTAGAACAGGTTCCCTAGGGAAGTGATCACAGCACCAAGGCTGACAGAGTTCAAGCATTTGGACAATGCTCTCAGGCACATGGTGTGATTCTTGGGTATGGTTCGAGCCAGGAGTTGGACTCGATTCTTGTGGGTCCCTCCCAACTTGGCATATTCTGTGACTCTGTGAAGAAGACCAAGCTACACAAAGGAATGCCTATATCCATGATTGAAATGGAGCTAGGGGCAGCAGTTAGCCATGCCAGACAGCACTACACAAGAGCTTAGGAAAAACATGAAAAACAATTTTCCATTTCTAATGGTCAACAACACCTTGTAGCTCAGTCCACGCAGACTTGGAATGTCTGGACCCAGGTTTCAAAAATGTGGAACAATTCAGGCATTTTGCTTGGCCTGACAAAGGAGAGGAAGGAGGGTATGTGGTTGCCTTGCCCTTACCACACTCCCTAACATGTCCTGTAATGTGTCCTGCACGAACAAAATTCTTACTTCAAATCACAGAGCATTACCTGAATAGTCATCCCTCAGTCTGCACACAGCAGCTGGCTGTATTCTCAAGCATTTAGAAATTTGCCATCCCTATTTAATTGAAACAGCAGGAGAATTTATGGAAGCAAAACTAAATTCCCGTAACTGATAACTGAGAGATTAACTTCTGGAAGGAATGCCTTGAGATCACATATGACCAGGACCGTGGTTTAATATCTTCTCTATCCATGTAGTACTGACTAAAACAGTGCTGAAGATAGAAAAAAGAAGAAAAGGAAATAAAAAGAACATACTGGCCTCTGCCATCTGAAATATGATCTAAACAGGTCACTGCAGCAGCCCCACAAAATCCAGCTGCCCAAGGAATTTCTTACTGATTAACAATTCCTACTGGCATCAGAGAGAAAGAGTCCAGGAAAAACAAAGCTGCTCCAGCATGTTTTAAAACAAAACAAAACAAAACAAAACAAAACAAATCCCACAAAACTCCCACAGGCTCTTGTTTTCATTAAGCCAAGTGCCACTGACTTCTGCAGACCTCAACCAAGATCATTAATGGTTGAACTTGGACTACCTTTATGAGACCACCATACGAGACTCGTATTCGCTCTTCACGGTAATTTTAAATTCTGTTTTCAATTCACACTAACCTCTTACCTCCCCAGAAGCATTTATGAAACACTGGCATTAAACTGAGACTATAGCCCTTCACATTCAATGTGATATAATATGTCAGGGGATAGGTGAAACCTCAAAGGGGGCAGTGCAGTGAGGTGCTGCTTCTGCAGGTTCCACTAGAGCCCCAAGGTAGCTCAGTAACTTTGAAGAGTTGCTTTTTCATGACAGGGCTATGTTACTCCATTGCATTATTTAGAATTAGACCTTGTTAAATGCTGCTTCTTTGGCAGTTTTGGCTTAGAACTGACCATGGAAATATCCTTTTCTGCTCATATGAAAAGGACTTTGCTTTAGGAATGAAGCACACTAGTCACAGCAATAAGGAGAGTGTGGAGCAAACAGTAAACACTGGTCTTCAATGCTGTCATATTAACACTAAATTCACTTTAAAAAAACAAATGAGAGAGACATATGGTAAGATAGCTAAGAACGCTGACACTTCTGAGGAGGGGAGCAAGACATGGGTCATTTGTAAAAATGGCAGAAACCCTGTCTGTAACTTCAGCAACGTTTAATTTCTGTATTTAAAAGAGTCCTCAGAGGCTGCAGCTTTCACGCACAAACCCTAGCTTTCACAGGGAGCATGGGAAAATAAACTCATTGTGTCAAAAGGCCTTGAAAGGGAAAGAAGGCTTGAAGCAGGATGGGAGGAGGGGAAGAGCTAGAGCCCAGCTTGAAAACGCATGGAGAGAAATCAAAAACAAAGATGTACCTACCCCCAACATGCACACACACACACAGAGGCAGGCCCTAAACTCTGACTGAACTCTGAAATCGGAGACCAAGCTGCTTCAGGAGCCACTGCTAACTTTTCTTCTTCTCTCCTTTTTTTTTTTTTTGTGGGTAGTTTTTTTCTTTGTTTGTTTGTTTTGTTTTTGGTTTTTTTGGTGCTTTTTTGTTTTGTTTTCAATTACCTTTCTAAGAAGGAAAAGAAAATCAGTAAAGCTGTGTGTGTGTGTGGGTGTGTGCATATGTGTCTCCTGGGTAGCTTAGGAAGAGCGAGTTGTCAAAAGCCCAGCCCAGGATCTGTCTTTCTTGTTCCTGGTGAGGATTTTATAAATATTTTGGAGGTTGCATGGGGTTGAAGGCGGGGTGGGAGGGATGGGGGGGGCTGCAGGAGGGAGGCTAGATAACTTTTGGGCCCACACAGCACAGAAGTTTTGAAAGCCTGCTTTTGATTAGCATTGCCTAGCAACCAACTCATCTGCTGCAAATCTCATCACGCCCCTGCAAAGCATCCACGGCATGCTAATCTTTTCATTTGATAGAAAAGCTGCTGTAATCTTTCTTCCTTTTCCTTTCTAAAAAAGCAGACAATAATAATAATGATGATAAAAAAAGATTTCATCCCTCCTCCTCCCCCTGCCCTGCACCCCCCAGTGCTCTTGTTGATCCAACACTTTGCCGAGTTCCCATGGATGACCTACATGTGTGTGTTCTGGCAGACAAGTCCCAGCTGCAAAGGCAAGCTTGGGTTGGTTTTTGCTTTCTGTGTTGTGTGTGCTGGAAAGGGAGGGCGGCAAGGGGGAGGATTTTTCTGGCTGGGAGCTGAGAAAGGAAGGAGGCAGGCAAGGCTACAGCACTCAGAGTCCGAATGGCTTAAATGAAATGTCTGGCTTCAGATACTGTAACTGAAGCCTCCCCAGCAGACAGAGAAGAACTGGTTTGTTCTGGTGTGTGCGCATGCATGCTTGTGCATGCTTCTGTGTGCGTGCACAAGTCCAAGTTCTCGCTATATCCGCAGGAGAAGAGCGAGTCTTGCTTTGTTGCTGTGTACAGCCAGCAGCAAACAAGCCATGTTCTGGAATCTCCTTGGGCTCTGCCTGTCCTTTCACTCTGAAAATATCATGCCTAAGGGTAGGGGAAGTGGTTTGGACAAAATAAGACTTGACCTGAGCATCTGCCCAGAACTGAAACCAAACGTTTGTCTCCCTGAATTTTTGGCTTTTGATAAAGCTCAGATAATTTTTCTTGCCACCTGGCCATCTCCAAGCATGTCTGCGCTTTATGGTTCCACACAGATGCACTAATCTATCATGAAACAGGCCATGCATGCAGCTTCTAAGCTGGTGAGAAGCAGGAATATTAAAACATACAGAAAAGCACATTTTCAAATATCCAGCCGCATTTTTACAGGCACACATCCCAATAAGCAAGGTTTGTGCTACCCTGCCCTTTGTCCTTTCCTCAGTCTCCTTCCCCTCTTTCTAGTCTCCATATTTTTTTATCCTTTTTAATACCTTTAAGTACTCCTAAGGATGTCTTGTCCTCCCCACTCAAAAAGAAGTCAACTCCTCCAAAGTGCAACCCTGGGGCCATTTCACATTCTGCTTAACAACCTATCCTCTTTCCTGCTCCTTGAACCTGTGAACTTTGAACATAATACACCTCACTCCTACCCACATGTGATGATTGAGAGCAGACTCCTTTACAAAGATGTTTCCTTTTCTCCTCTACAGCATAATGCTGGAAGCATTCCCACTAGTGAGGTGCTATAAAGATGACTGCAGGATCACAAGGCCCCAAAGCAAAGATTAAGTCCCTCTGGTCAATAATCTTATACCTAAGGAAATGACAATGCAGCCATTGTGTAATAGATCAGGCAGAGATACTAAGAATTTCCTAAGAAATCCAGGCTAAAACAGGAGCAATATGAGGCCTGAGAAGCAGTAAATGTTATGTAAAGTTGAAAAGGACACTAAGTTTGTGGAAGGTGTTTCAGTGTCACACTGCTTTGCATCCTTAAGCAATACACAGTGAACGATCAATTTTCAGGCCTACTCCTACAAAGTCCTAAAGGATAGCTAGGCCCAGTAACAAAACTTATGACAGCGTAGCTGAAAGAATGGCTGTAAGGCCACAGTAAAGGACAGTGAGGAAATTCGACCAACCTCATCTTGAACCTCTTGCAACCACTTCAAAAGGTTTCATGGAGCAGAGTGCCCACAAGCCAACAAAATGAGACCCTTCATGTGCCATTTACAGCACTCGACAGAGAAGAATTGCCAGGTTTTGAAAAGCACATCCACCCACTCTCTCTTATCTTCTAAACAACTCCAGTCCTACCAGCTTCAGCACTCTGTGCTGCAAACGCTTTTAGAGTCATCAATCAGGTGAAAACCCTTTCCTCTATGCACACACTGGGCTCAAAACCATTATGGGTTGGCTCTGCTCCCACAGCCAGCTGGAGACAGAGGTGCTTTAAACGCATTCAACGGGAAATGAAATAAAAACCCCACCTTAGCTGGTTTTTAATTAAAAAAATCTCAAGCCTCATTGGTTCTCAGGAAAACATAGAGTTGGCTCATGTTTAAAGTGATACTATGAAATAAAATTAGTATTTTAACAAATTCCTTTCTCTATGTTAGTAAGAGCTTTAACAAAACGGCTGGTCACCCTAAAAACGAGATTTTTGATCACTGGAAGGCAGGTATTTTTGACTCAAAAGAAGACTGAATTTGGCTACTAATTGCCTTCTCTTGCTAGGAATTTGCACCTATCTTTTCACAGACCTGAATTTCTTTGAAATCAACTCTAGGCCATTCCAGGGACAGTCAGCTCTGCTAGGCTGGATAAAAAGTAACAGATAGCAAAGCAGTTTCACCAGATGGCAGAGAGCAGCAAGTGAGGAACTGAGTGCCACTTATCCACATGGCAGATAATTTGCTATGAACTGCCATCACTGTAGAGACAGAAGAAGATAGATTGTTGTGAGTGGAAAATGAACTGGAATGGAGACAAGATTCCTCAGTTCAGACGAAACAGTGATTATCATAATTTTTCTGTAGAGTCCCAGAGAGTAGAAATTAAATATGTGGCAAGTGTCAGGCCTCTGTTGTCCTTGAAGAACTTACAAGCAGGTTTCAAATATCCCAGCCTAAGCAGCATTCTCATTAGCAAAATGAGCTGAGAAGCCAAAAACTGAATGAACATCCCTCAGATTCCCAGATGATGAATGAGGACTTAAAGGTTGTAACATATAGTAGTTTGTTGTTGTTGTTTTTTTTTAAATTTTTGTCAACTTAGAGGTAAGGAAACATAACTGCAAGCTCCTCTTGTTAACGCTGAATTCAGGTTTATGGATATATGTTCCTCACAGCCTTTACTGGAGAAAAAATTCTTTATCAAAGAACAGTAGCAACTTATCTGTAATGATCCATTCTTGGGAAAGACTCAGGGCTAAGCAAACAATAGATTGTTATATGTATCAACCTTTTTTTTTTTTTTTTTTTTAATTCTAGCAAGTTGCAACAGCTTCTCTCTAAGATTTATTCCTGCCTTATAGCAGTCATGTTCTTACAGTATTAATAAAATGACAGCTCCCAATGAACAGCGCATAGAAGGCTTACAGTATTGGACATGGCTGAGAAATGTCAGCTTTCATGATGTTCTGCAGTTCAAAAGTGAGGAAAGTTTGTCACTTTGGCAGAATATTAGCTGAGGGAAAGAAAAATGTGTGAAGGCAGTTAAATAAGGTTACACAGGTGCTGCTGCTTCAGACTGTGGAAAAAAATAAATTAAAATACATGTAAAAGAAAATAATCTCTCTAATGTTTGAGTCTACTTACTGCAGGGATAAAACCACAAGTCTGCTTTAGGAGTGCTGCCCTTCTTGAACTAGCCAAACATCACACCGACATTCTTTGGTGACTTGTGGTTTGGAGAGATGGCCATATGTAAAGCTGAGGTCTATGCACTTCTTAGAACCAGAAACTATTTGTGTATGTTTGGGTAAACTCTGAGATGCAATCAAGCCAAAGGCAATTCTATATGCTAATAGAACTTAATTTCATGATAAATTTTATAGTCTCCTAAGACAATTTCAGGCTACTCTTTACCCCTCACAAATCAACAGATAGTTTCCAGTTTTAGGGGGAAAATGAGAAGGGTTTAAATGCTGCCAGTATCAAAACACAGCATTTCAGAATAGTCAGAGATTGAAGCAAGTTCTGTGATTGCTAGAAATACATCAAAGTCAAATTACACTCACAAGCACTCCAAAAGTTTAAAGAAATTGAGGGAAAGAAACAAATGTGGTTATTACCAAAGTAAAAAGATGACCTTACCATGAACTCGTTTGTACTGAAGAAGTAGATATAATTTTACCAAAGAGTTCTTTAAAATTTAAATTGCTATTTACATAGAAGTCTTGCCTTGTAGTTCACCCGAAGTCCCCTTATTCTAGACAGAACGACTCAACTGCTTTCTTTAGACAATTCACAAATGCCTTTAATGCACCTATGCCTTTAATGTTTTCACAGAATAGACATCAGGATTTGGACTTGCTGCCCTACATGGCATTTTCCCCCCAAATTTACTGAGATTCAGTTGTATTAGACATCAAATCCTAGAATCAGAACAACAGGTTTTGTATTAGCATTGTCAAACACCTATTAATTTAAAATGTCAAATTGCATTCCATCAAAGAAAAATGCCGGTATTTTTAGGGTTTGGATAGCTTTGGATCTAAGGTAAATACTTTTAATTCCTTGCACAGGAATAAAAATACTTTTAATTCCAAGCACAGTGTTCTTTGTAAAGATAAGAGGGAAATGAAGCAAATATCTTGTCAACCAATTGCTATGCAGCAGTGAAATAGCGAGATTCAAAAACCTCAGCATACATTTAAGGTCTGGAAATGAGTCCTTTTAAGCTCTATCCTCCTACATGGATCTCCTCTTATGCCACGCCAATTTTAAACCTCATTGTGGCTGTCACTTCTACAGTCTTCTGCTTCAACAGTTTCCCAGTTCATCATTGTCCTGATTTTACTGCTTGCTGCTTTCCATTTCAGTTCCTTCAAGATGCCCAGAGGGGTACTGTGAAATGGGAGACACAGCTTAACTTCCCATGTCCTAATACTATCTTCCAGTGACCCAACAGTTCTTAAAGGTTAGAAAAAGGTTAGAAAAAGTTAGAAAATGGACTCAGGCTTGTGCTAGAACATGCTTAGAATATGACTACCTGTGCAAATTTTCATGTGAAAATAAAACTTCTTTCCTTTTTTTCTCTTAACACCCCGTTTACCCATACATAATGTGCAATCTGTACTCAAAAACGGAGGCCACAGAGCTTCTAAGAAAAGAAGAATTGTTTTCAACACTTGTAAGACAATTACTTTCTTCCTAAACTCAATACAAACTTTTTGAAGAAACTTTCCATCAAAACCATCCAGAAACAAGTCCCTTATATAAGCATTTTTGGCTCAAATGCTATGGTAAATTATAATTAGATGAAAACAGTATTTTATGATGGAAGATATAAGATAACTGCAACAATCATTGTGTGACTATCTCTGCATGCCCATCAGTGATAAGGTGACAGCAATTCCAAATGTCCGAAGGATCAAACACATTGAAAACAACCTTAAACTCCTTAACAGATCACTTAGGATACATTGATATACCCAGATGCTTCCTGCTCCCTGGATAACAGGGGCAATTCCATGCTTATATCTGCACTGGTCTTAACCCATGGACTTCCCCTGGAGGTCACTACCTGGGCTTTCATGTGTCTGCAATGCCTTGGTTGTAAATGCTTTCTGGTATTGCTTTCTGGTGTAACTGTGCATGCTTGTGTGCTTACAAACACAGCCATCCAATAACTCCTTACCATCCTCTTTTGCCAGGGATTACTCAATAGATAGAGAAAACACAGCAAAAACAAACCAGGATTACCTGTTCGAAGTTTTTCATTTTGTTCTGCCTGCAAATCTGGGTTGCTAAAAAATAAAAAGTCCTAAGAATGTTGGGATCAGGAGCTCTCTAACATCCATGTGATGGATGAACAGCAGCACAAGCTTCCCCACTGTCTGCCAGTTCATAGTCAGTGAATCAGGCAGAGGAAGCCTAAGGACAGGAATGAGGTATGGGCTCTGACCATTCCCTCTGGGACTTCTCTGCTGACATCAACAACAAAGGTTCCAGGTGGTTTTCCCTAGCTGACCTCAAGTTGGACCACTGACTCTTACCAGGAAGACTAAAGATGAGAAGGAGTAAAGTACTAGGTCCCATCCTAGATGTGTATGCTGCTCCAAAGTTTTGTATGTCAACACAGAGTGAGGATCCCTCATGTAGGGAATCAAGGTGATCAACTGCTCTCTGCTGTGAGGGAAAAGAAACAGACTACAGCAAAGGGAACTCTAACCCCTGTTCTTGCTAGAGACTTCTGAAAGGCAAATGCCTTCAAACTGTCAGTGACTGTTAGAGACAAAATAGATCCAATCTTATAGAGCCAAATGTCTAATACTGTAGGTCTGTAGACTTACACTACTCTACTGAAATCAAACTCTTCATGATGTTAAACTGCCTATAAAGCAATTAACTTAGACACTCTTTTCAGTGGTTTTAAGAATATATATTGCTTCATCTTTACAGAAGGTCTGGCTGCATGGGAAATTGCATTTGTAAGTCAGCTATGAAACACAGGCCACCAAACTGTCCTGGAAACAGCAGCAGCCAGCAGACTCTTATGTAACTGGAAAGCTTAGAGGAACTGATGTACGATTATCTAAAGATGCAGTTCCATGCCACCTTCAACCAGTCTCAGTTGAGTGGCCTAAAAAAATCCCCCAGGATTGTTTTTCAGCCAGTTTAAGCCAGTTCATGCAACTATTCAGGTCAGAAAAGTGCCAATACCAGAGCAACAGAAGAAGAGGGGAACACATAGCTGGGAGCTGAGGGAGTAGGAGCACAGCAGACTGAGCAGTTTAAACTGCTATGGAGCTGAACCTTGGGAAAACACAGAAAGAAACTATTTGATCCATTTTCCAGTCACTACTGAATGCAGCATATGAGCTCCTACATGTTCCTTCTTAATGTTAAAGTGCTTTTTCAGATATTTATAAAAGATATTCCCTGGTTATCATAGAGGTAACTGGGCCCTGCCCCACTTCCACTGAAGGTAGTGGAAAGAAAACAGGCTGCTTTTGGTCAACAATGGGAAACCAAGCAAAGAGTGAAACTGAAAAGTAGCAGTGGAAAAACATTCTAGATTCAGAATTACGGACAGTAAAGAAATCATGAAGAGAAATGGCAAGTGGAGCACCTTTGGATTTTGAACTGAAACCTGCTCTCTTGAATATTCTGCACTAACTGGGAAATGGAAACAATTTACAGTAGACAAATCTCATGACTTCTGACAACTTGAGTATTGGCACAGTAGTGAATAGAAGTTGATGCTCATTGACTCCTAAATCAAATCAACTTTGAAGTCTTTAGTAAGGGGTAAAGTGTGAATAAGCCGCTTGAAGGGAATCTAGCTTGTGTGCAAGTTAGCCGATGGGCAGATGCTCACTCTGCAAACAGCTGCCCTAGTCTGAGAGACTGCTGCCCTCCAGTTGCCTCTATCTGCCACCCTGCTCAGAGCTGCTGTCTCCCCAGCAGCTGGCAGACCCGCTGCTGTGAGCACTTCCAGGCAGGATTTGTCACATCAGTTTAAGCAAGTGGTTTGAGCTAATACGCCTTTAACACTACACCCCAAAATGTACTGGGGAGTACGTACACAACCCCCATCCATGGCCGAGCAGTTGAAGGTGGCCAACAGAGGACTGTGGTAACTGGCCTCAGCAATACCTTCCAGCTGCGTCCAGAGGAAGAGGGTTGTCTGTAGGTTTTGACTTTGCTCTTGTTTACACAGGGAAATTACACTGCTTCAAGTAAATGCACGGTTTATATCCAATTTACTTAAACTATTGCAAACCCTTATGTAAGCACTTAGTGAAAAGCAGCTTAAACAGAGAATGAACATGGGTGTGGCACAAGTTCCAGTAAACCTGTTAAACTTACTTAAATTAAACCAGTAGGATTTCCAGCTGTTAACAAATTCTTTGCAACTCCATAAGGGCGAATTCTTCCATTATGTCCATACCCACGCAGGAGTAAACATGTTTGCAGTAGGACCAAATCAGTTCAGAATTTGGCTCTGCACTAAGCACAAACCAAGTTTTAAATTGTAACCAATCCTAAGCACCAAATCACAGCAAACTTCGTATTCCTTTACTGTTATTCCCAGGGTAACACACCACCTGAAATGTGGAGAATATGAAGCTCTCCATCCTCATGATCACTGTACCTATTTCCCTCAGGCTCAGGCTTTGTAAAAAAATTAGAAAGTACCATGGTCTCCCAGTACTTGAAAGAGTAGAGGCCTTGTAAATCTCAACATCCTGCCCGCCCCAAAGAATGGAGCAGAGCTGGCTTTGAGTATGGGGGAGGAGAAAGGAAGTGTTCATAAGCCTGAATGCAATCAGTGCATACAGTAGGTCTAATTCTTGTCCTATCAGCCTTGACGCAATGTGTCCTTTTCCTTCAGCTACTTCAGATAAACAGGAAAAGAAAAGAAAAAAAACAGTGCTGGAAAAAATACAAGTAAGTTCAGAAAGAAAATGTTATTGTCAAATGTTCTAATAGCGATTTCAAACAATAGTGAGTACAGTATGTCATATGAAAACAGTGTTATTGGTATGACAGTCAATCATACCAAAACCGGAAAAAAAAGAGAGACTTTTTTTAAAAATTATGCTGCAATAAGAATAGCTAGTGATTTGGAGCATTAAGCATTACAGCTTACGAGTAACAAAACCTGAAAAGTGGAAACCAGCACAAGTGGTAATATTCTTACATCCATTTTTCTGACAGGGAAGGTTCTTTACAGATAGTTAAAGTGGTTTGCCCTGGTTTTTAATAATTGTAGAGTGTACCTATGCTACTGCCTAGCAAAGCCATGAATAGCACTACCTTCCTCTAGCCATTAAATTATTCCAAGAAGTATTCTTTCATTAATGCTTCATACAAAAAAAAAAAAAAAAAAAAAAACAAACAGGTGAAGACTAGTTACACAGTAGGAATAATCTGGTTTGGCACTCAGTATTACTTCTAGAAGCCAAGTCAACTTTCTGGTGTGAATGTGGGAGCGTTAACACCACTGAAAGGGCTCATTCTACAACTGAAGACTATAAAATATAATCTTTCAAAATTATTTTTGTGCAGAAATCTATGAAAAAAGACGTAGGTTATGATAGCAGACCCTCTCAATTAACGATGTCGTACTTATAAATTTTGTTTATAAAGACATTGGACCTAGTAAGCCAAATCATTAGTGATGGGCATAGCTTCAAAGAAATCAGTGCAACTCGGTGACGTGATAAGAAAATTTGACTCAGTTTAATTTCTTATTGGTGGGCTTTTATCATTTGTAGCATGGACATGAGGGATATGAAGGGACACATTCATCTGTTTAATTAATTTAACAGATCTCCTTTAAACCACACAGTATGATGCATTGTCACAATCAGTTACCAGAAATATGGAAATCAATATCTTCAAAACATTCATAACTAATTATCCCACACATTTTCACAAAGTAGTTCAATGTTACTAACTACTCTGTGAAAATGTTCACCGACGTTATCCATTGTCATTCAACAAATCCAGAGCTGAGCAAACATTAAAAAGGAGCTCCTCGTTTCCACAAACACCTTCTACCCATTAGACTGTGCTGCTTATTCACACTCTTAAGGAGTTAGCTGTGAGTAAGAATTGATGACTATTTTTATCTCTGTTACCCATCAAAAATCCCTTTATTCAGTGAATGGACTGTATGTAATGGGCTTCCATTCCAGTTCTTAGAGCATGTCTCTTCACAATACAAAAAACACCCTTATTAAAATTGCTCTTAAATGAGTCTCTAGAAGTGTTATGGATGGACTGGACAACACTGACAATACTCTCCTTTGACCCCATTCTAGTTCTTCTGCAGAACAGACTGTAACACACTATTAAATTTAAGAGAAGAAAGATGCTCTGAAAGACATCCTGGAGGATGCAGAGTTGCTGATACAGAGTATGCCCTGGTCAGGTGACACGGTTCCAGTTCTCTACTCATTCAGTCCCTCCACTCCCTGTGATGCTGTAAATGTCTCAGTTGTGCTCTATAACTGCCTGGAGTTGTTTGTTCATCCATCTGTTCAAAAGTCAAGAGTCAGTCAACACTTTCATCTTCCTCATGCTCTACTATAGCAGGACTTTTTTCTTCACTCTCCCCATATAGCAGGGCATGATAGTTGACTTTCTCTACTTGCTGCCTCCTGCTGACATTTTTCTCTTGTACCTTTCGCTCTGCTTCTGCTTTCTTTCTTTTCTCTCCTTAAACCTAGTTGACAGGACTACCTTTCTGGGCTGTGCCCTTTGTCTGCAGGGGTAGCGAACCCTGATCCCTAGAGGAAGCCTTGAGCCCTAAAATTCAGGTCAAATAAGTTACCAGTTCTGTGAACTCAGTATTCTCTTTTTAAAATATTTTAAAAGGAGAACTTGTTCGCAAAAGAACAAAAGACCAGAAAGGTTTATAACTCCTAACAGAAGCCATCTGCTTGAATGTAAAGCTAGGAATGTATTGGTATTTTCAGTTCAGGCCAGGACAGCTGGGATCAAGAATACCAGCCTGCAGGCTGTTGCTCAGACTTATCTTTCTGTTAATGAAACAGTTTTTGCAAGAGAAGTGTTATCGTATCCTTAAAAACAAACAAACAAAAAAATACTTTCAGAAACCCCCAGCATACCCTTTCATGAAGCTGAACATTTTCCTCTCACACTTCAGAGAAAAAGGGCAGGCTACTCCACACGAAATACTGCTTGCCATTATAAATCAAACAGAGGAAAGAGAAATGAAGAGCTGATTCTGTAGTTGTTTTTTATTAATAACTTTTAACTAAAGTTATATATTAAAATATCCAACACTGATTTTCTACAAAAAAACCCCAAAACAAACAACCCACCAAAACTCAAACCTGTGAATTTCAACCATTATGGGATTTTTTTGTTTCTCCTCTCTCAAAAATAACATGACCATGGCCCGTTTTTCAAGCCAGATTTCAATCCTCTCCAGCCAGCTGTCAGGAAACCACAGAAGGTGCTTGAAAGAGCACAAGAAATGACTGGTTCTAATCTGAAGGAAAAAAAAGTTGGGGAACAAGGCAGCTACTTGTGGCAGAATGTTATTTTTTCTTCAGTCTCTGCCTGCATATTTTCACAACATGTGTACTCTGTTACCCCATCACTTCCCTCTTTTCCTTTGGTAAATATCTCTGCTTTGGAATAAAAGAAGGCCCAGGGGTGCTACTTGTAAGGACTGCACTTGCCTTGATATGTTTTTTTTGAACTGAACACATACAATGGACACATTTCAAACTTGGACCTTTGCCATCATACATGTTGCTTTTAGTCTAACTTTCTCAGATAATGGGGGGAGGTTGGAAGTAAGGAAGAGCTGGGAGTGGGGTCATACACTCTATCCTTTACCAGATGTGGGATCTCATGGGAGGCAAGTGTGATAGCCCACACAAACCCCTCTAAGCACACAGCATAATGGAGAGAGAGAGTGGAATGCAAACTGACTCTCTCCAAGCACTGATTGCTTGCAAAATCAAATACGAACCCAATGGAGAAATGGATGACTAGGCCATACCTTTGCCATTCAGCTGCTTAGATTAAAAAAAAGGTAGCATGATTAACAATTTATTTTTAAAAAGAAACAAATCTGTTTACAAGTTCTTTTTGAGGAAGAGAATCAATGAGAGGGAGATTTCTCTCCACTTTCACCCTGTACACTGCATGCCCAGTTAAATGACTGTGTTTCATTTATTTGATTTAACCTGCTATTTGCAACCCAACAGATGCACTGAAGTAGATTAGACATTTGTTCTAGAGAAGAATTAGAACAGAATTGGCATCTAGGAAACTGGATTAACGCGGCTCAAAGACTAACCCACACCCAAACACTAACCCAGTTAAGAACACTGGGTAAGACACACTTTTCAATGTTGTGCTCATGCATCAAATGGCAATGCAGCAACAGCTAGGAGAAGGACAAGAGTTGGCAATGGGCTCACCCTGTGAACTTACATGCCAGGGCACTTCCAAGTGGCATGTGAATGAAGCCTGAACCCCTGAAAGCTGCCATGTGCACTAAGCAACTTGGAGATGGGAAGAGCTGCCAGTGGGGCTGAGGTAGTGCTTGAGCAAAGTTAATTTGGTCTAGCAAAGTTAAAAAGGTCTAGGCAGGTCTGAAAGATTCGAGAATTCTCTGCATTACATAGTGTTGAGTCCAGCTCTGCAAAGTATTTTTGAACTTGTATTTTACATACATGGGACTGTATTTTCCAGAAGTTGTGGATTTCTTTATATACACAGACCTACCTGTGAAAAATGCAAGAGAGGTTAGGAATGCAATAAACTTCAGTTTTTTGCAGCTCCTTTACTAACCAACTGAACTAGCTACACCATTTAAGTTTGGTTGTCAGGTTTTTGTCTGCTACTAAGACACAAACAGCTTTGGAGTAAAACACAGTAGTACTTTGTAGAAGCCAAGCAGTGTCACGCAGCAGCAAAAGCCACATAAAGAAATCTAATAACATTATAGGAGGAGAATTAAGGTCCCATGTAAGAAAAATGAACATCAGATACTCTTTGGCATGGAAGGGCTAACAGAGTTTTCTCCTACAGTATATGTGCTATCCTGTCAGTGATAAAGGATTCAGCTCTGTGCTGGGACAAATGGCTTCTTTTCTTGGCCTAGTGTAGCAGAAGTCTTCTGTCCTGCTGTTTTCTCTTGGGAAAAGAAAAGAGTTACTACAAAAAGGTGCAAAAAGCTGCCTAGAGCATGGGGAATTGAATCACTATCCCTGGCACAGTTGGTATCCTCTGGCACACACTGGGCAGCTTATCAGGCAAAATGACAGCAGGTCCAAAGCTCCATTTCAGATGCTGCTGCCGCTCAGCCCAGAAGTTGGGTAGCAGTCCTCACCATGCTAACTCTGCAGCAGAATACTTAATCTAAGAGGATATGTAAGAAAGGAAAAGGTGTAAGACCTGCCAAATGACAAAACCTTGTAACATGATACTAGCAATGGAATGTGTGCAAGAAAATAGAGCAATACCACAGACAGCTAAAGAAAGGTGTTGCCATGACCTGGTAACTTCAGATAAAGTGATATGGGCCCTGCTGCTGCATGTCCCATAAAGAAAGAAGGGGCTCACATATACAACTCTTCACTAGCTCCTTTCTCTCTTTTACAGTTTCAACTCAAGTAATGTCACCTTGTGAAGAGGCAGAACTCCAGAGCCATCTAATGAAGCTCTGAAATCCACTGCTGCCTACCGGGGGGACCAAGATTTCAAGACATTAAAGTTAAAATAATTCCCAGTAGGTCTCCTACTAACATCTTAATGTGTCTGTACCGAGTGGTATTTTCACAACATTCCCTTCCTTTCTCCTTTGACTGGATAAAGAGTTAGGAGGAAAAAAAAAAAGTACCTATGAATACTGATGTGCAGGGAACCCTCGTAAATTCGCTTCCCGTCACTTCAACAAATGAGGTCCCCCTGGGAAGCTGTGAGAGAGAGCCTTCTCACAACAGCCTGATTATCAAAAGTTTCTTCTGTCTTGAAATACTCTAACCTCACAGGGACAAGTATCATAATATTATGAAGGTATCATAATAGCTTGAGCATTGTAAACTACTTTTGTAACTTGGGATGCGTGAGGCACATTTCCAACAGGTTGGTTCCCAGCGATACTGTTTGCCTCTCTGTATCACTTGAGAATTACCCCAAGCTTGAAAGATTCATGTGCTGTACAAATTCAATTTCAGAATAGAAATGTGATTCTCCATATATTGGATTTCAGGTAGTCACTGCATCCATCATAAGTTTAGCAAGCTACCTTTATCACTGCCTTCTTCTCTTCAGAAATATAATATGTGTTACCTGTTACAGTCCTACCCAGTATTTCAAAACTTTTCTAGAAATAAGCTGTTCTTCAGGGATTGCCATAAGTCTACAGTACTTCAGTATTGATAGCATTTCTGTCAACTTACAGATCTGCCCTTCACAGTTTTCTGTCCTGGATCTTTTCCATTTTTGCAGTTTACAAATCCATCCATGTTTTGCAGCTGTGTGTGAAGGCATTCTACATAATAACCTGAGAAGTTATCTCCTGCTTTCTTTCCAGTCTCCCTAGAGTTTCTGGGGCAGCGCTTTTGTATGTTGGTACACAAAGCTAACCTCACATGTATCCTTCTCCTAGCGCTAAAAAGAAACTGCCTTTACAACCATGTTTCACTTTGGTTGTATCGTTAAAACTCCAAACTCTAAGAAACCAGAATGAACTAGTGTAAATCAAACAGTGCTCTTACCACTTAGACCCGCCCTGCAACCCTTTGCAATCAGGGAATCTAAAATTACCATATTTACAGCATCTGCAGCAAAGCCAAGTACAAAACAAGATGAATAGCTGTGACGCACAAGGCAGAGTGTAGAAGTATGCAGCTGGGCCTGCAAACAATATAGGCACTCGGCACTGAAGTCCATCTAATACTTTTCACAGATCAGAGTGACTAAAAGGGGAAGGAGGGGGAGGGAGGAGAAGAGAAATTCCAGGAAGATGAGTGAAAACACAGCAGAAATCCCAGGCTGCTTCACTAATGGGTAATTGAAATGACTCACAAAAGGTCTAATAGGGAATTCAATTAATTAGGGACATGACTGGGCAGGGAGGAGGAGGGAAAGAAAAGAGTGCCGGTGATACAAGAAAATCACTCCTTTCCATTTACTTAAAAAAGGGTCTGGAAGAAAACCTGAAGGTAAAAAACAGCCAAGTTTTTCAAGGCAGGGCCTCTACTCCTTCTTATGCACAGAAAAAGCCCACAGTTGAACCACCTTGGCTTCATGGGATGAGAAAAGGACAAATAAGCAGATTCCTATTGCCTGTCTTCCTTTCCCTAGATTTCTAAAGAAAAGGAACAAAAAAGAATAAAATTTTATATATTTAATACATCACCAGTAAGGCAACTAGTAAGAAGAAACTATGAGGACAAGACAGAGGAATGATGCAGAATAGATTAATACGATGCTGCTAATAGCATCCCCATCTTCATAACACCACTACTTCTTCCATGTGACAATGAGGGGAGGGCAATAGGAAGCTGTAGGAAGATGAAAAAATGAAAAATACATGGGGACATATGAAGGAAAAATGTAATGGAAGAAAGGGAGAGCAGCAGGAACGGGGAGATGAAGGAATGGAAGCGATATGAGGAGGGAGAGGAAAAAATGGAAAAGGAGTGGATGGAGGGAAGGAGAGGGGAAATGAGGAAGGTCATGGGTGAGAGGAGCAGGAGGGGGAAAACCTGAAAAGGAGAAGAGCAGATGCGGGAGTGGTCAGGGAAAGAATGAGAAGTTTCACAATCAGTCAGCAGTTAGAACTTGCTGTGATGGGTAATTGGGAACAGCAGTGTTGATTCAGCAACCATCTATTGACAAATACTGCTTCTGATTAAGCCTCAGAGACTAAATTTACACTAGTGCTAGTTTAGAAGTCTCCACGAATATGTGACCCAAACTTGCAGGCCCACAACTGGTCATTCCTGGTAATGGAACAGCAGGGAGAGATACAATGACAGGGGGCTGGAAAGATCCCACTTTCCTGAGGTGGAAAGTGGGATCTGCAGCCTTTCAGAATAAAGTTACCATAGCTTGAAACATAGCTCTTGTTAATTCTGACTTGGAGCTGTTATTGCCAGGCTGGCTGTTCAATAGCTTTACAAAAGAAACTCACAGTCATTGTTTACCTTTGTGAACCATGAAGAGAGCTAACAAAAAGTACTTCTTGGGCCTATTGGGTTCAGCACTGAATACCCTCAGAAGGCTTAGATATGCTCTCATGCTCAAGGATCAAGATACTATCACTGTGAAAGGTTGGCAAAGTTTGCAATATACTGCATGTTTGGGCAATTAGTTGGGTATTTCTGTTCCCAGAGCTGTCAATCTAACATCTTTGCATGAAAACATATAAATCAAACTATATACCTCTGCCAGTGAACAGACCATTAATGTCAGCTCGACTATCAAATGACTTCCAGAAAAGCAAAAGATTGTTTATAAGCCTTATATTTACTGTAATAGAGTAAAGAAGATACAACACTGCCCAAGAAAACAATTTTCAGGCAGTCCAGACATACTGGACCAGAAAGAAAAATATACTGTTTCAGTAACAAGAACCAGTATGATATAAATATCTTTATACTACTGTAAATACACCTGTGTCTAGATACATAAATTGCACTACCGTAACTAAATCCTGGCTTTCACATTGTTTTAAGGTAGATTCATGCAAAAATGAGTATGCAGAAATCCCCAGCTGATTCAGAATTGACCTTCCAACATGACACTAAGGAGTATTATGCTGCTGCAGGAATCATCTTTCAGAAGTATAAATTCAAAGTGGAAATTCAAATTCCTTTGGGCTGGTTTAAAAAAATAGCCCCTAGAAATTTTGCAAAGACATTATTGTTGGTGCTCCAAACAAATGTAAACATATTCTAGTTTCAACCAACTAGGCTGGTATTTTCTAAGGAAAGGACTACAAACTGTGGACATTCAGTGCCTAGGTGCCCATGCAACAATGCTATTGTCATACAAGAATTACAATACAGCTATAAAATGTCAATTAAGTCAGGCAGCCTCAAAAGTAAATTCAAGCTGGGTAGCCAAAGCACTTGACACAGTACTTTTTTGGCTTCAAAGCTCCATTCTTTTCAAATTCTCTAACATGTCGGATGAAACAGACAGAGCAATGTGCTCTGAAGGTCATCAGTTTCTAGCCAAAGCGCCTCCAAAATTTAGCAGGGCCTTGATTTCATTGCCAATATAATTTTGTCCTTTTACTGAGCCTTCATCAAGTTAGACTCAAGAGAACTACAGGCTAGGTCAACATGTATCTCGAGGCTATCTGGGTTCTGTTAAGCCAGGCTGACGCATTTTGTCCAGACCCTCCTCTCCTTCTCTTCAAAACACTCATCAGAAAATTTAAAAAATTCCCTCTCTTCTACAGAATTTAAATAATTAGAACAAATTCTTTTTATCTCTCTAATTAAGTACCATCCTGTATTTAGTCAGTTGACAGCACCAAAGAATGATTTTTCTGTATTCCACAATGTCATCCCTCCTCCCTGGATCTATTCAAAGCCTCTTGTACATATTTAATCACTCCTAGCTAGGCCTGGCTAATGAAATGCAGGGCCTTGCCCTGACCTGACCTTGCTATTTCTATTTTGGCTCAGCACATCCTCTGCTAGTTGGGTAAAAAAAAAAAAAAAAGTTCTTTCTTTCTCTTGGACTTAAAGGTCCTGTTACTGGCAGGGGGTATGGTCAAGGACACTGCTGAAAACAGAACAAATGACTCCGAACGCTGCTTCGCAAAACTACTGCAAACCCAAAAAGGACCATAGCAACTTAAGTGCAAAGTTTTTTCCCCTTTTTCCTTTGCTTGGCAAAGACTGGTGGGCACTGTTCATCTACTGGGAATGGCTTATGGCTACATAATTCTGTAAGAAAAATGGACTGCTCAAATTGTTTCCAGCACTCATAAAGCACTGGTATTTGTTTTGGGCACTTACTGCAACTAAATATGTTTTTCTTGGTTTTCCCTATCTACCCTTCCTATTTGCCAATACGACAATTAAAAATATATTTTCCCTTTCCAAGAGCTTGTGAAGAAGTGTGATCCCATTTATGAGCACTTAGGAATGCTGGATGTTGGGTTAGCCCTTTTGTCACATGATGCTGGTTGCAGGAATTTATCAACATGCCAATCAAAAGTCAGAAATGTTTCTAGTATAGGACAGGACAACATTTACATGGTGATCGTGGTCTTTTTAAGCTAAGTTTGTTTTCAAGTGGTTTGTGATTTTGTTGACCATTAGTTTTGGTGCTCAGTTTTATGTACTGAGTTGCTGGATGAACCATAAACCATATTTGAAATCAGCAAGGGCAAGGGCCATCTTTTTATTCTTTGTGTGCACACACTGCCTTGCATTGTGGAGCTCTGGATACTGAATAGGGGTCACAGATGCTATCACAAAACAACCAGTAACAGCACAAGGATCTTTAGGTACTCAGATTGTCAGAAAAATAAGGCTGAGTGGCTCAATTCACCATTGTTCCTTGATTATCTCTCAACGGAGGCACGTCAGAGAAATATGGCTGAATAGGACAAGGATGCCTTTAGCTAGCTGCCCGAAACTAATGCCCTACATCCCATGGAGCACTGTGAGTCCTAAGGACCACGGATATAGACCATATTTCTAATGGCCAGAATCCATGTAACACATCCTTTATTAGTTCTTCTGTACACGCTGGAACTTACATAAGAGGAGTTAGACTCTTGCTTACAAGCCCAGTTTTTTCTCAGCTCAACTAAAACAAACAGGTTCAAGTTGCAACATTCAGACAAATTGAAGCAGTAGGAGATTAGACATTGAAGAAATAATAAAATCATGTTCATAATCACTGGAATGGTGTGCTGTGTAGAACAAGCACACTCACACTGACTGTCCGTGTCTTTGGTTTTTTTGTGTTATATTCTGCTGCAGGCATTTTTGTTGTGATTTTACACTACAGGTATCAAGAGCATTGAGTGCTGAATCTCCCTGCTTATGCTGTTCCTGATGTTTGGCAGAGTTGGAGAATGCTACCTTGGGGTCCTTCTTCCCTCAGAGATCTCACGGGATGTTGCAGTTACGCCACATCCCCACAGCTAAAACCACAGAATGTAAAAACAGCTGTGAAATCCAACTGTCTGATCTGCCTTGGTGTTTAGCTGGCCTCTGTGGGGCCAAATTTTTTTGACTCAGAGTAAAAATATGATTTAGCACAATTCATGAGACTAGGCAAAAGCATTTTTGGAAGGTTTTTTCCAACCCACTTGTAACAAACAAATTTGGGCCATCACCTATATATGCCAGAAAAAATGTTTATCTAGCTTAGCCAAAATTGAGCAAAATAGATTTGTTGGCAGCATGGACAAAGCTTTAAGCTTTATTTTTTTTGAGGTTCCTTCCTAATTCCAGTTTTCTATTCCCCACTCTTTAATTTTTTCTCCCTTATGGTTCTTTTCTTTCCTTTAGTCTTCTTTTGCATTTGTTTTCTTTCTGTCCTGTCTCATGGGGGTATATTAAAAGACTTCCTATCTCTACCATTCCTACCTTTTCTTTGCTAAATTATTTTCCCCTGGCCAAAGGTACATCCTTTGATACCCCTTGATTAAATTTCCAACATATTAAATGATTGGGAAACACAAATCTTAACAGTAGGCTAAGACCATTAATCCAAAAACTATAAGGATTTTTTTTTAATCTACATTTGTCTTACTAATGTAGATATTTATATATAGATACATATATTTTAATATCTCACCACTTACTCAACAACTAGCATAGAAAAGATACACGTAAGACAACTTCAGAAAGAGGAAAATAGACAAATTTAATAGCTTAACAAGGAAAATTTGAATCTATCATTTCCAGGTACACTGGTCTTCCTTCTGCTGTTACAGACTTCATATGTTTCCCATGAGGTGAACCTCAAAATTCCTATTTCTTTAGCATTAACTGCATGAACCATTATAAGATGGCTCACGCTCCCAAAAATCAACATAGAAATTTTTAGCACTCCAGTTAGAACTTTCTGAAATTTCATTTGAATTTTTTAAATACAAAGTCAGACTGAGTCTCACAGTAAGCGCCACATAGTTTTGCATGCATTCTTGAGGCTACTAAGACTGACCCATGTAAAGACCTGAGTACTATCTAATTTCTGCTGAATATGTTTCCTAAAAATAGTCTCACTATCTCCAGAGACTTTAAATCATAGTGGTAACCAGTTGTCTTGGGGATGACAAGAAGCAACTCTTCACAGGCAGTTGTTCAAGAGAGCCTTCCCAATTGATTCTTCTAGGGGTTCATATCTCCATGTTTTATTAAGAGCCTCTAACTGTTGCCTTACTTTTTGGAATATATGAGCACTTGAAATTAGTTCATGATAAACTTGTTGAGGGTTGATTTTATCACTTTTTAATTGAAAGCAGGTCACTAAAAAAAAATCGCCCATGTTGAGAATCCAAAAGATTTAGGAGGGGTATGACAAGTCATTCAAGCAACACTGAGTGTTCAAATGATGCTTAAATGCTCAATACACAATCCCACCCATAAGAAGAAAAACTGTGCCTAGGCAGTGTCTATGCATACTTCACAGTCACATCAGGACTGGCTCCCAAACACAAAATACACGCATACATCATGCTAGTAACTGGTCAATGGCTATCATTACTCATCAAAGGCTTGGAAAATACAATGCAAACCTAAATTACAACTAAAACCTTTTAATTCTCACTATCAATTCTTCAAGCCAAGAAAGAAGTCTTTGTTTTGTTTTGATTTTTAGGAGTCCTGCTGGAAACACAGATGGCATGTTCACCAGCTGCATCACTATTGCTCTGACATGTATCCACAGTGGCTCTCAGCAAGTTCAGACAAGAAATGGGAAGACTGATATCACTTTCTTGCTGTGAGATCCAAGTCCTTGCTGGGTCAGAAATCACATGGTGTATTAAGGGCTTAAGATTGATTCCGGAGATTTAAACTCCTGTTTTGACCATATACCATGAATGGAAATGGGCTACAGAAAAAATAAGTTGGACGGATCTGGGCCATGGAGTAAGAGAAGACCGTAATCAAGGAAAAAAGAATGAATTAAAGTGATAGATGTGCTTTTAGCATCCTGTCAAGTAAGTTACACCATTAGCTTGTTTCTGGAATCTGACAAAAAATGACAATATTAGGTATTTTATGCTAGAGGACAGTCTTTGCAGGGGGCTCTGTAACTCCATTCATGGTGACAATTTCTGTGTTAAAAGGTCAGGAATAATCTGCTCCATTAAAGAATGGAAGGAAATCCACTCTCTTCAGGTTGGTTAGCAGTCCCTTTTTCTTCTTTCAGATGTAGCCCGGATCTTACTGTAAACTGACTATTAAGTAAGAACTCTGGTGTCTATTACCAATACCTGAAAACTTCAACATGTTTTCATCTCTTTATAGCCAATTCAACATTTTTTTATCACTGGGAGTAAAAAGTAATAAATACAAAGTAATGTCCAAACCAGTTCCCAGCCTTCAGAAGACTGTACAACACACAGATGGCATCCTATACTCAGGTAATATATTTCACTGGATGATAGATGAAGAGAGATTTCATATGGCATGTAGGGATGCCATTTTAACATCAAATACATTCCAACTCCCTTATCTAATCTAATGAGCCATTTAACAGTTTATCTATCAGATCAAGTCTTTGAATCAGTTTTGTGCCATGGGAGTAAAACATGCTAATATTTAAATAACCATCTTTTTGACAAAGGTGAATTTGATCAGTAATAAAGATTGTTTCCAATCAATGACCTTCAAAAGATTTCTTCCGTTTCTTTCCAGAGGACTACACAAAACATCACAGTCCATAAAATACCTTGGTCAAATCCACTACCACTTATTTTCCTCTTTGTCACTATTTCTTAAACTTTATAAAGTACTTTCATAAATGTTTTGGGTCTAGAGAAGGCATGCTCTTACTTTCATATGGAAACTGTAAGCACTTTCATCCCTCCGCTGCCAGAACACACACACACAGCTGGTACATTCTTCTAATCACAAAAGTAAAAAAAAGAAAAAAATCACAGCTGCAATATTAATAGCAAATATATTCTGGTTCATGTCCAGTTACACTCAGGTGAACACTGATAAGTCATGTGTGAGGTTCTCATACATAGCTCTGTCACTGCAACACCAATCCTATCACGCCTCAGCCTCTTTTTAACATTGTTGTACAGCTTGTTCCTGAATGGCATCTTGCTGATCCATTCCTATCCAGTAGAGATTTCTTATAGTCGGCCATAGTTGGGTTGTTGCTTTTTACAGTATAATAAATATATGGGCCTCTGTCTCCTCTCAGAATTTGAGACTTCAGATAGGCAGGTTGGCCAAATTCTGCAGCAACGCTTCCTCCAAATGACAACCTTCCTCCAAATGACAGTGTTTGCAAAATACATGATTAAAAAACCTGTCCTAGTTAAGCTGGTTTGTGTGGTCTTCTAACTGCCATAAAAGTGTTTCAACAATAAACATATAGAAATCAAATTAAAGTACAATGTTAAATGAAACAAAATGTCTACATTGTGCAAATGTGTCCTAGATTAAAGTAGTGAGCTCTATAAGCACCATCTTGGCCATCTTAGGACGCACATACCCTGCCTGATTTTCAGCTGATCTGTATAGCATTTACAGCATAGGGAAATTTCTGTGGAAGGAACCCTATCACCATTTTTCAAGAGCAGACTAAGGTTTGCCTTTAAAGCAATAATGCTGAGGCAAATTCCAGTATGTTCCCTCCCAGCAGTCTTGGTACAGCAATTTTTCACTACTTGCTACACTAGGCAGTGTTTATGGAAAGTCACTGAATACCTTGAAGAAGCAGGTGTCTGACCTACTCATAGCACTCGCCTCCAAGTGCGTAGTATTCCTAGCACAGAATTAAACACTGGGGACTAGCATGCCATGGCATTCATAGCAGGGCTTTTACAGCACGCTCAGTTACAGTATGCTCAGCAAACATACCAAGAATAAAACAGTTTAACATGAAACACTGAAGAACAGTGAGCAAATGGCATGGTATCTATGGACTGTCACCAAGGCACCAGGCCTTCATAATGCAAAGTAATGTGCAAAAATAGAGCTTAATGTAAACAGTAGAAATGGGAAAGCATTGCCAGACATTAATGAAATGCTAACTTTCCTAGCTTGGGAAAATTCATTCATCTCTACAAAGCCATTGCTTGGTAGCTTGATGCAACAGCAGAGAAGGATGCCTAAAGAATTCCTTATAGGCAGTAAGAATTTTAGAGCTTCTTCATGTATAAAAAAGTATTTTTTTAAACCTATGAGGTTCAAGTCAAATGGGCAATCCTATGAATCTCTAATCAGTTTTACTTTCTTTCTCTTCTCACTGTCAAATTCTGGTCTCCTGGACCACAGCTGCAGAAGAAATTTCCAGTAGTTCAGGACATTTTCACAATTACTTAAGCTGGCTTAAATGGCCTATGTTAAGAGGCATTATCACGTGTAATAATCGGCTACAGGGAAAAAGCTTTGGCCCAAATAATCGATATTCTTTCAAAAAGAATGATGAAGATTGCTGCCTCTAAATGTAATCACTGTACAGACCTGTTTTAACTTTTACCTCCTTGGCCTTAAAGTGACTACATGAGATAAAGGGACACAGGCACAGCAAAGCTGTGCTGTGAGATCTCATTCTTCCTTTGGTGTAATTTGGTGGCATCATGGTCCGTAACTCGGTTTCTCAAAGCTTACAAAGGAAATGCTCAAAAGTAAGAAACAGACAGCAGTGGGAATGCTTTGCTATGCAACTCCTGATGTGTAAGTCAAATTGAATTATACAGAGAGAATTGCAAACACTCAAGGGCCCCCCCAACCCAGGGTTCGCTCTTCTTGCAGTACACATTAATGGCTTTATAGAAAGCAACTGCCTTTCCACATTCCACCATGGGCCAAAATAAGCTGCCCATCCCAACCTGAGCAACCAAATTCAAGCACTTTCCAGGCCCCTGTAACATGAGCAACCTATGAGGGGATGCAGCACTGTGCTGGATGATGCACTCAAAATGCCTGTCCTCTCCTTCTGGCACAGAGAGCACCACTGTTCCTTTTTAAAAATTCCCTGCTCTTAGCAAGGTTTGTTTTTCTAACTGGTTCCCAGAAACCTCTTGGGGGTTCCAAGCCCAGAAAAGTAATTACTGCATTACTTTGGCCACAGACACAATATCAACCTTGTTAGACTTGGCCTGTGGAGAGAGCCAAACACCTGCTGCTGCAACATTTATTTGATAAGCTTCATGGTTCGCTAACATAAACCTGATCCTGCTGACCTGCAGGAGGATGAAAAGGAGTTGGGGGGAAAGGGTGGAACAGGTAGGCAATCTCACAGCCCTCTGGCCCAGCAGCTTACAGCCCTCTCTCCCAGCAAGCTCTCATTTCTCTTTGCTTTCTTGTTCCCTGGTGAGAGCTTCAGAGAATTGGTTTTCCCCCTGCAGTTATGCAGGCAGATGTGGAAGGGGCTAGGATTCCCATGCCTTATGACGGATTAACTGACAAGTGCGGGATCAATACGGGAATTGTTCTAGCTCTGGCTGCATCTGTAGGCTTCCAAAGCAGACAGAATAGCTGCACACATTCTCGTTGGCATGGTGGTGTGTGCACTGAAAGGCTGGCTTAATGCCAAAGTCTATTAGTTAACAGCAAGGAGGGAAGGGAAGAAGGGCTGCAAATCAGTCAAATTAACAGATAAATGTTGGGGAGAAACACAGATGTAGAAATAGAAACCTGATTCTTATTCTTCAAATGACAGTTTTCTTGTCTAGTAAAAGAAAAAAATGGGGATGGGGGAAATAAATAAGGTTTTATCTCAAATAGGACCATTTCTTCCAGCTGATACTGCTAATATCTGAGGAAAACAACACAAATGCCAAGGGAATTAGTAGGAAGAAGAAAATAACCTTCCCAACTATGGTGCTCCATATCAGGAAAGAAACTTATTCTTCTGACTGGCAAGCTTGTCTCTCTGCCTCACCTTTTTCCAGGTAGAGGAAGTAAAAAATGGACAATCTAGAAAACCAAGAAAGGACATTTCAATGTATCTGCTAGTTATCACATGGAAAGGGTTTGATCTCAGAACAGTATGTTTTCTAGTGTACCTCTGTCTATGTGTGTTGATAGTGTATCTTGGAGAGATACAGTGTAATTCACCCTCTTGGGAGACAGTGAGAAGCAGATGAATCACTGTAGATTACATCAGAGCCAGACCAATCTTTCATATAAAACTTGGCAAAAATCTGAAGACTAACCCTCTGAACATGTGTGAAATTGTCTACATGAGCATTTTCTATCTTATTTCACCTTTTTCCACTCAGAACTTCAGGAAATTTATTTCCGGATGGATAAAAAAACCCTGCAAAATTCAAATAATACAGCACAAGGCATTTTCTGGATAGATCCAACCCAAATCAAACACCTCAAAAGAAAACTTCTCCTGTGGAATCTCAAGCACAGTTCTGCAGGTATGTGAAATTCAGGTAACGAATGACAAATATATCAAGTTTTGGACTACCACCAACATTCTATTTTTGTATTCACCCTTCACAGGGTAAAGGTACAGGACTCACAGCATCAAAGCGAAATGCTAACTACACTCAGAAAACCAGCATGATTGGATTCTCAGAGCTCTATTAACACAGCCAACTGTTTTTCAATTTCTGCTTTTATTGACTAGATTGTTTCTCTACAAAGAGTACGAGATAGATTTTTTAGAACTAATAATTAAGGAAAACAAAAAATGATGTGATACTATTAGAAGACTCTTGTGGAAAGTGCTGTAAGCAAGAAGACAGAAAGTGTAAGGGAATTTGACCTACACTAGGAAGCCTACATTGCTTGGAAGCCTGTGAGCACAAAACATCCACAAAGTAAGTGCTGCCCAGCAGGAAAATCTTGAAAGCAACATACAATACAACCAACTCCTGGCAAATCCACCAGACTGAGCCGTCAGCTTTGTTGAAAATTGCTGATGACCAAAGCAAATATCTTTATTCTTCCTCCACCAAAGCAAATACCTTTATTCTTCCTCCACCATTTTGTTTCAGGCTCTACGCCAATGTTCCCCAACAGAATAAAAGCAAAACCAAGGAACTCCAAACACATTGTTCACCCACCAGGCAATGGTGATAAGAAAGAACTCATGGCTTGTTCCTCAACAGCTGATACAGAAACCAGCAGCAAAAGTCCCAAGTTAAGAACAATTTTATTATTTGGAGCTCTTAGAACAATTAAAGCCATCTTATTTCTGAAAGTATTACGAAGCATTACAGGTAAAGTATTGGAATTACTATAAAGATCCTCCTAATGGTATTTCTACCATTAGGTAGAAATAAAATCCCTAACATATTACAGGATGCTTATCTATATTATTCTGCCTTTTATTCTTGTTTCAGACTGTGAGCAAATGTTCACCTTGTACAGCAGTTTCTGCCTGTAGTTTCCCCAGAGCATCACACATGCAGAAGCTCTCTGAAGGATATATGTTTCATGGTAAAATACTGGTAGACTGTTACACTAGCAGGAATAGTTTTAAAGAAAGTTGAACAGGTCTGACAGCAGACAGGGTGAACCACGGCTGGTTATCTGAGAAGTGGAACCCAAGGATCTTCACCTGACAAATCAGCAGAGCACTGTGAAACTACACGAAGTTTGGAGCACAGGAGGGTAAATGAGAAACAATGACAGCCACACAGCTCACTCAGAGCATCCCCAAGAGAGCAGCCATATGCTGACAACGAACACTGCAGCCAAAAGGAACCAAAATCACATAACAGCTTCTTAAAATAAATCCTCCCAACAGGCCCTGCTTCCTGTTCTGTAACAGCCACCAGACGACAGGAGTGAAACTTAACTCTGAGTCACGTAAGTGCACGTGTGCTTGTGTGCTCAAGAGCACCAAGCTCTGGGCGCCTAGGCACGTGTGGCTGCCCGTGCTTTTGTGCAGCCAGCTACAGGACTATGAGAAGAACATGAAAGCAGGATGCCTCTCTCTCTCTCTCCATATTCTTCCTCTATGCAACGAACTTTATGAAAATTGAAAAATTGTGAGCCTTTTCCTCGCTACAGGTAAAATGTGAGCAAGTGTTGGAGGCCCTTAACAGTGCACGGGTAACTAGAGCTCAGTCTGGTAACATATCACTTGTGCTGTGTCACATCCCTGGGAACCTCCAGGATCAAGACCTTACCACCATTTTGTATGATAAAAAAAGATCAAATTGGCCAGAGTCAGAGTAGAATATCAAGATAAAACTTTTTAAAATGGTAACTGAATATTGTGCTCTCAAATCTTCTCCTTTTCAAAAGGGCATTTCTAACTCTAATAATGTGAAGACAACTTTTATGGTGGGAACCAAGAGTAAGCAGTATAAGTTGCCCAACTTTGCAAACACACTAAAATAGGTTTCTCAAAAATACATCATAGCTTGATGTCTTGAAATGATTGAACCGCATCCTTCTCCTGAGTTTTTTGTTTGAGCATATCTGGTTTCTTCAGGTTGGAATCAATGGAAGAAAAAGACTGTGTTTTTTTGTTATGTCTTGGGTTAAAACCTATTGAAACTGGTCAATCTAGCACTACATTTCCTTTCAAGCTAAATAAGGCTACGGTTAAATACCTCTTTGTTTAGTAATTGCTGAAAACAAAAGACTACAAAAATACACAAAGGTTGTGCAGGGTCTGGACCTCACAAGACAAAGGGAATCATGGGAACAGAACAGATGCCACAAATGTGGAGATTAGGCCAATGAGTAGTGCAGCTCTGCTTCTAAAAGTGTTTGGGATGAATATGGTATCTTTGTCAACATATGAAGCATATCCTACCATGTGAGGCTTACTGTAAGTCAATGTTACTGATATAATTTTTACTACATCAAAGTATAGTAATTATTTCTTTGGTAATTTGCTAGCTGTCACTCAAAGCATGTGGAATAGTAAAAGGATAAAACTGTTTACTTTATTTTTTGTTTTTGTTAGGGGAGGGGTGTGTGTGTGTGTGTAAAGAATACTAAGAACAGGTTTCTTCTTAAAGAAAGTCATCCAAAGACATCCAAAATTAGGTTTACTCTCTCAGAATATTCTTATGTTACCTTGAGCCTTAAAATAAATCTCCGGCCAAGTCCTAGGTGGTTAATTACTTCCAGTTATTTCTGAATAAAGTTTTAACCACTTTTCTTGGAGTCATCAGTATCTAACAGGTTAGGGTGAGGGGAGGAAGTGACCTGTCTGAACATTAGACATATAACAGACTTACTGACAGAATAAAAGCAAAAGAACAAAACAAAGTAACTGGAAAGGATAGTGGACTAATTTGCTTATAGCAGCATTTGAGGAAGGGCTAAGAAAACAGTGAAACACCTTACAGTGTCCAAAAGCCTTCAGGCCACTTTAGTTCAGCTGTATCATGCCCTAGGTTTTGGCAAGAAGAAATACGGGCAGGACATGCTAATAAGATTTCCAGTCCTTCACCTTGATATTCAAATAGTTTTTTTCACAGCACCAGTACATCAACTTAAACTTGATTTATCCTTAAAAAACCCAGTGTAATTCCTAAAAGCTCTGCAGCAGCTCTGGCCTGTTTTCAGAGCACTGTGGCACACGGGAGGTGAACTGGGTGCTGATGGGGGAGGTACAGCATGTGCTTAGGAGAAAGCCTACAAGAGAATCCCATGGAAAAACCATGTCATGCTCAACCTAGTCTCCAGATGACCTTTTATAAATGTGAGAAATTATTTGTCAGGCAAAGTATAAGGGATTATGTATGTATTTAAACCTTTGCTTGAATTGACTCATAAAGCAGGAAAGCCATGAACATGCAAAATTCACTTTGGAAAAAATGCCCAGATAAGTAAATATAAGACTTTACAGATAACTATGCAATAACTGGACTATATGTGTACATACTATATGTATACATATACTATATGTATTTAACACTGCAGAAATGAAGCATCCTTCATATAATGCTGAAGATTTCAGCATCTCTGTAAATTAGAAAAGAAGATTGAAAATAGGACATGGTGAAATTCTTCTGTCCATTATTGCAAAAAACTGGCAAGAATTAGCAGCTGAAGCCAGATATCCTCGAGCCTCAATCTTAAAACTGTATTTTTTTTTATGTTACTCATTCCTAGGGCACATTTAAAAGAGCAGTGAACAACTGGTGCTGATTCTTGTGGCTTATTAGCCGCCGACAGATACGTGCCGTGCATATACTCATTTACCATAACAAATATTTGCACAGGGGTTTGAAACACTGGGAGGCCATACACGCACAGCTACTGTCTCAAGTCAACCCTTCCTTTCAAGGCCCAGTTCCACTCCCTTCTCCATCTTAGTCCTTCCATTAATCTCCCCATCTGCCTTCTAGTTTTGCTTAGATTACAAATTATCGTTACTAAGTACAAGAACACTGTAACCAAAGACTGACTGTGCCTAACATAATCATGCAAATAATTTTCTGTTTCCTTCACTTTTCCACCCACTGTCTGGCTTTTTTAGGGCAAAGACATAACTTTTTGCATGTTGCTAGAGGACTACACACACTAGTTGGGCTAAGAATGCAATAAAAAAGATTTAATGGCAAAGAGGATGAATAGAATCAATGAGTATTTTCCCTTCAGCAAAAAACAGTATGTTGCTACTTCGGTGGCAAAGGCTCTTATGCCCAGAAGAAGTTAGAGAACTGCCTTCTGTAAGTGCAAAGACAGTGGAAGTACTTTTGGCTCGACATACCCATATGTCTGCTGATCTGATTCTTCAATGAAACAATTCACTGTCTGTTTCTGGGGACATAACGAATGGAGGAGTTAGATCAATTATCCAAGAGTCTTCAGGATACACTCTGACAGATGATGAAAGGACTCTAATATGTAATTGAAATACCCTCTACCAAAATACTTACATTAAACGTTGGCTGATTACACACAGGTCTGAGTTGTTTTTCAGTGAAAGCCAAACATCTAAAAAGCTGGCTTCCCACTACAGAGCCTTTGTGTTGGGTAAATTAGCTTCAGGAAGAGAATAAAAATGAATTAAAACCATATGGAGATACTCTCCCTTTCCCCCCCTTTCCCCTTTCCTTTCGCTATAAGAATCCCCTCTGACTGACAGAGGCCAGTTTAGTATAATTTAGTCCAGTGTTTTTGTTTCCTAAAGTCTCAGTCTTGGGCTGAGTCCATTAATAGGCTGCAGCTGATTTTAATCTAGATGAACTCAAGATTTCTCTCTTCTTTGGTTTTAAAAAGATTACAAATTGTGTGTTATATAAATAGAGGGAAAAGAACCAGAATGAGTAAAAAATCTGTTCTCCATTAGCTGACCTGCTGAATAAGATTATGATCCAAATAAAGATGAGAAATGAGAGATGTGGGGAGAAAAATACACAACTAAAAGCTCTAGTGATACTGCATCCAGACACACTGGTAAAAGGAGATGTAGTAATGTCTGATAGTGACCATTACTATTGTAACAACACAGAAGAGGTATTAATGGGACTCCAAAAGTGATAAACCAGATGCCTCGAGGACTGTTCTGATGGTTTGCAGCACCCCTTCCCAGTTAAACTTAAAATCACTTTGATAACGACTATGACCTCTTTGTATCTCGGGTCTGTCTGGTAGCTAAGGTGGAATAAGTTGGTCTTAGACTAGCTCCTTGTAGATATTCTTGAGTGTGAAAGAATGCCATGATACTCACGTGGACTGATTCAAGTGGGACTTGTAAGCAGAGGTGCTGAACCTAGAGAAAGTTGCCTTAGATTGGTGCTGAGGTAATTTTGGGTGGGAAGGGGCTGGTTTAGTTTTTTGACTTAATGCCAGCCTGAATTCCATGTCTGCTTTATGCCACCTGGAACTCCAGACACAATCACAGGACTGTGGATGGCTCAAGACTGCATGAATGCATGATTTTAAAAATACTTGCTATAGGCTGCAAATGTGACACTCATTTTTATTGATGCTCAACCTCAGTGCTGATGCATTAAAAGTTTCCATTAAGAGGAATCTCATGAACAGCTCATACACACCTGCTCCATTTAAAAATGGCCATTTAAAAATTTAAAAATGGTTGAGCAGCAAAGCCAAACATGAAGCACAGGAGTAGAGTGTAACTACTCACAGCACAGCAACAAGATGGCTGCCATTTGGAAGAACAAGAGTTATAGAATTGTCTGTAACAGACTTTTGATATTTAACTCCAGCTGAAAAATATAGATAAAAACCTGCTTTCAATCCACAAGAAAAACAAAATGTTTTTCATAGCCTATGAGTAAAATTTTAAGTGAGCTGTACTCACAAATAAAAGGTCTCAAGAAGCTGGAGTCTCAATGTCACTATGATAACTTAAAAATTTCAAAATAGCATTTTATTCCACAGAGAATCCATTTCAGAAGTCCAGAAATGTTTTTCTCTACTTGCTAACGCTCTCATTCTGGGAATCACACACATCTGTTTTACACAAAAAAAGATAGTATATACCTGTATAAAGTAAAAATCACAGCTTTGCCCTAAGAAGGGCAACAGATACAGTAAAAGTACTAGTAATCAATAATAAACAGTAAATATGCAGAGAAACAGACGGACAGACAACATGAGTAAGTGGAATTACATGGTTCTATCAGCTTTACCTGAATACAACCCCTCATAATAAGTTTCAATTACAATGATAAACGTGACTGGATTAAACCCAGTAAATTTTTCATTCCTTGCTAATGGGGCAAATGTAACTTGGAAGGAGTCTGTATGCAATCACTGGAGGTTTTATTTGTATAACTTTTCTGGAGTTTGACTATATTTGATTGCATGTGGGTGGCTGTGGGACGGGCGGACAGCTGGGTGAAAAACTATGACAAAAGGAATCTTGTCCCATTTCCTGCCTATGCTTCATTCACTAATGAGCACTGCTCTGGGTCATTCTCAAGATTTCTTCATCTGTTGTTGTCTTGTCTGCAAAAGGGGCACCCCAGCAGTGGAGCTGTTGTCAGCTTGTCTTGAGAGTTTATTCTGCTGCCTCTCACCCTTGCAGCTGTGTGGGATTTTAAGTGCCTGGCTGTAAACAACTCCATACTTTGTGTTTCTTTTTGGATGACTTGAAGGCCAGTCTGAGGCCAGATGTGTTTGCTGGTGTAATCTGTTTCTCATTTCTTCTAATAAGTGCATATCTCAACAACTAATAATAAAGTGAAATCAGGATTTATCTGTTGTCTTCTTCAGTGTGATTTGTGTTGGAAAGAGAATATTAATAAAACATAGTTAAGTCCTCAGTCTCTCCTTTCTTCCTGGAGTGCTTGAAACATTCACTGAACATAGCCCTACAAATAAACAACCAGGCTGGTGAATTAGACTGATGCCATTAGACTCCTGCTGTAGCAACCAATATCCATCTTGCTAACTTGTGGAAACAAAGCCATTTTGCTTCTTTAAGAAACACTGTTTTTCAGTAACACTGCCTCATTTATTCTTGTTTCTTTTGTCAGATCGGTCCACTTGAAAAAGTTTCTTCCTGATAACAGGTTTAGTCGTTTTAGCAAGATTCTTTTATAAAAGGCTTCTATCTGTGCGCAGACAGGTTTCAGCTTTCTCCCACTGCAAACTGTTCTGTTATCAAGTCTAGTCCATTAATGAGAAACTCCATTAAAGGAGTCACATGAGGACTGCACCTCCCTTTCTGTGTCCAGGGTAGCTCCTGTTTTACATACTCTGCAAGTTGAAATTATAATAATAGATAGACAGACAAACAGATGTATATAGATGGTAATAAAAACAGTTTCTATAAAGAAAGTCATAGGGTTTCCTTTACTCAAGAAGCCTTTCAGAGAAATGCTCTAGTTTCATCCCAAAGGAGGTTTTGCCAAGCCCTCTAGCCCTGGGAAGGAAAGGAAACCCTTTCCACAGTGCTAGGCAGTTCTAATTACAGATGCATCAAACCAGCACCTACTTTTATTGAAGATAATTGTTCTCTGACAGTACTCAGAAGCTCATCTATTGTCTTCAACTGCACTAATGAATGTTAATTACTCAGTCAGCCTTGCTAGCTCTGTTCAGCAAATGGGCCACCAAAACCCTAAGTAAATGCTATTTCTTCTGTGCCTCTTCAGTTTTATTTTAACACCCAAGTACAAGAACTGTAAGTGCATATGTAAGCCACTGTGACTGGCATAACTGAAGACAACTGTTTTTACTGGCAAGGAAGACACAATTTATTCTATTAAAACCACTCATGATGATATGTGAGAAGGAAAGACGCTCTTTTAGTTTTTAAAAAACAAATAATTTCTAGGGTTAGTAATTAGGAAAACAAAACAAATGCAAAACATTTGTATTTTTAAACTGAGTATACTTGTTGTGGCTTGACTAAAATGTGCAAATGTAATCTTGGAATTTTTTTCTTCAAAGAACCACCGCACTTCAAGATGCTAGGAACATAAAAAAAACAAGTATGGGCAGAGTCATTCTGCTACTGGCCCATCTGGGTTTTCAGTATTTTACTGAGCTTTCACATCTACCATGTGAATTAAAGATCAATCAGTTTTCAGAAGGCTACTTTGGTGGGTGGTCTGAGTTAATTTTATTTCTTAATTTAATTTTCCAGAACATTCAGAGTTTTCTTTCCATTTTCTGTGTTAAACTTAGTGGTTTTATAGCACCACAATACCAACAAGGTAATATGGAGTACATGCTCTATTTCTTCCTGTATCCAGCATGGTTTTACACACAAACTGATCACACATAAAACCACAAGAAGCATTGAGCATTTGAGCTTGGCCCTAACTCTCCTGCCTTCAACAGTTTTGTATATAGTTGACATACTATGACCCTTTAAAGAATATTCCTTTCACTTGACCCTCTCAATAATTTCATGGGATTCTCCCCATTCTCTTTGCATTCTTATCAAATGCTTTCACTCTGACAAATCAACATGCCCTCAGATACTTTGCATTAAACAAAACAAGGCTATTTTATCTAATAAAGTTCTTGCTTTGTCTACAATAATGTTCATAGAGCCTTTACAAAACATATTGTTGTGAGCACAATTAGATTCCGGGATTATGGAAATAGACTCTAACATAAATGTGTGAAAGTGTCATTTTGTACATCATACACCATGGTAACCTGTGAATTAACAGGAAATCAATGCGGGGTGCACCCTGAATTGGAAGACAAAGCTGATAAGAATTTGTGGGCTGCTTTTATTTTCTTTCCAGAAATTTTAAAGCATCATATATGAGAAATGAATTCTGTCTATCAGAATCAAAATATGCATCCACATTTCTCAAACATCCTAACACCAGAGCATTGCCTTTAATGGGAGGTAAATCTGTTTCTCCAGTGTCTCTGGATATGCTGAGTTGGTACATGGAATAGACAAAGCCAGAGTAAGACTAACGCACAGGCAGGCTAAGGAAACTTTCATGATGGCAAGGGGTATCTTTAAATCTTAACCTGAACTTAGCTGATGACACAATCATTGCCTGAGTCATCTGAAAATCTGAAACAATGGCTCTGAGCACGGTAAACTTAGTCATTAATCTGACAGTGTGTCAGCCTCATGACTTAAAGGATGAGGAGAGGGATGGCAGGGATTCTGCCACTTCAGCAGGCAGCACTCCATGGGTGGAGCAAGAGCAGAAAAGTACAGTAAGCCTGACTCAGTCTCTAGCAGAGACTATTCCTGATGTTTCAGCAACATGAGTGAACGTCACACTCAGGACACCCAAAGCCTGTCACATTCAATAAGGAAATGGCATCTCTTACTGCTTCTAATGGTGAGCAACAATGCAGAGGAGGAACCAAATGGCAGAGAAGCAGAAAAGCAGAGGAAACAGGGTTTAAAAACAGGGCTTTAAAACCTCACATGACCTAAATAAATACTAGCACTGATATACCTGATTTGGGGCTGTCATGCAAGGGAAGTCTAGTCTTTAGATAAACAGAGTGTCCACCCTTAACCTCCTGAACTATCAATTTTCGTTTAATACTGCAGAAAGGTTATATTGCAGTGCCCTGTGCTTCCTCACATTTAAAGTTAGGGTAGCCAAGGGCAACAAAGACTCCTTCCTCTCCAGCCTGATAGCAGAGCTCTTCCTTCCTTTTGTTCACATGAAGAACAAACACTGAGTTGAACAATAACAGTGGATGCTTCATTATGATGCTCTCCTGGGCACCCAGCCTTGGTTAGCATTATCTTACCACTTGGTTTTGTTTTGAAGGAAACCCTGAATGGACCTTTCAATAGCTGGTGTTTCAAGATCAACATTACCTCTACTTCCTCTGTTTTCAAGTTTCCTTATTTTACCAACAATATGTGGCACTATGAAAAAAAAAAAAGACATCCCAACGAACCGAGACTTGCCAGTCTGAGGCAAGCAGTAACAGAAGACCAATTAAAACTAGCTTTCTCTGAACCAGTTAAGCTACTGATTCTGAGCACTATGAAAAAACCCCCACCAAACCAAGAACAAAGAAACCCAAAACAACTTAATCCTTGGCAACTATTAAAGGAAGTGCACATGAGGAACACAGTTTAGGCCTGGAATATACTTTATTTGAAAACATCCAGGCATCTGTTCACACTTCCTGAAACCAACGTCAGCAGCAGACCACTCTCTGTCACATCTCCTACTTTATGGTCAAAAAGGCCTTTAGTTAAATTTGACAAAATCCATACCCTCTGATCTGGTACAGAGAGGTAGTTATCCCAGTTTACCACAGTTATCATTTGTGCATTCCTGCAGACTTTTACTCTTCTTGGACAAGTAATTGTTTTGGACAAGTTTACTACATTATCTCTCACTTTTCACACTTTGTTCACACAGGCGGACAAATTCAATGTCAGGTTGACAAGTCTGTAGCTCCCTAGATTCTCCTTCTGGCTATTCTTATAGATGGGTGTCACATTTACCAATTCCCAATCACCTTTGACCTCCCCTGTCGACCAGGACTGCTGGTAAAGGATTGAAAGTGTCTCTCTTGGCACTTGAATCCCATCAGGCACCATGGACTTGCGCAGGTCTAAGTTGGATAGCAGTTTGCTGACCATCTCCTTCTGGAGTATGGAGGCAAAAGCTGTTTCAGTCATGAGTGGGAAGAGGAGCAATTTGGGGCAGATAGCTTCATTCTCAGTCAAAGTTCTTTTTCTGCCTTGAGTTTGCAGATTCAGTTTATGTGCTAAAGTTTCCTGTGCCTTTGAGTGATACAGCAGAAAGTGGTGTCGTTCCCCAGACAGCAGGGACCAGCTTGAGAGACACCCTTCTCCCTGTGTGTTCAGATGTGACAGCGGAATGTAGTTCATTCTACACTGGAGAAAACTGGATTTGCTCTGATTTCTGTCCATCACTTAGGAACCTTTCCTAGGGCACGACAAGTCCTTCTAATGAAAATCAAACAGTGCCTTGGGTGTCTGCCTGTCCTTGCTACTGCTACTGTAGGTTGGAGACTATGGGTCAGTTGTGTGACCACTCATTTCCCAGTTCAGCCTAACACACATCTGAGGGGAGAAAAGGGGAGAAAATGTGTTTTTCAAGGAAAATAAAGTATTCTGGATGAATAAAAGTCACCTATGTTAAACTCCAATAAAGTTCTAATGAGTATTACTCAGCTGGAAGGACTGAAGTGATGAAGCAAGGCAGTGAAGTTCTGGGGAAGGAGGGCTGAAATGCAAAGAAGAAACAACATACCTTTGAACTCTGCTGTGTGCACCATGAGGTCCTGACTCTGTATCAAATATGAAGGTGGCTAGGATCATATTACAGGACTATCAAAGCTATGCTTTAACCATCCTGATTTAGCGGTTTTGGCTTTTGCTACCACATTAGAATACATTGGCTTGATTTTCAAAGGTAACAAGCACCTACAGCTCCCACTGCCTTTGGTGACAGCTGCAGCTCTAAAAATCAGTTTAAGATAGTTTGCATATTCAGAAGAAATGAAGGAAAATAAAAGTCTATTGTGTGGAATAGAGGAGTTTAAACACTGTTGATTGGTTATATATGAGTCCCATTCCTTTTCAAATGAATTTCACTTCATGTTTTGTTTGGTTTTCCTGTTGATGCATCCTGCACCCTCCAGTGCTAAGCTGGTGGGATCCCACATACTTTTCCTGGCATGTGGTGTTTAAAATAAGAGACCTCAGCAATCGGATATCCTCAGCATTTCCAGCTATTGAACACAATCATGAGTGTTGTGATCCAATTTCAGAGCAGAAGAGGAAAGATATACAGTAATATTCTCCCTGCGCTGGTATGGGGCAGACAAAAGAAAACTAGGCAAACAGGATGTTCTGCTCCTCTGTGAACTTCAGCAAATGCCTTGGCAGATAGGATATGGTCTACAGACTCACAGCTGCAATGTAGGTGCCTGGCTGCCCAATACCTTGCTTTAGGTAATTCACTCACAGCATAATATGGCAAGAAGTAAAAGATGTAGTGTGCAGTTCCCACCTGACATGCCTCAAGCTGAAGTCCTTCATTAAGCATATGCAGCCTGAAGGAGGAATGGGATGTTTTCTATATGCTACTAAGCAAGAATATCCTTCCTAAATTCACTCAGAAATCTTTAGGAGTGCAATACTTGATGTTCACAACTTTGGATATCAGCCTACTTATTCTAAGCCTATTCACTGAGTAGTAAGACATATCTCAGCCAAGGTCTCCACAACATCATATAGCACTCTATTCGGCCTACTTGATAGCACTCCAACATTCCCCAACATTTTCTAGAAACATCACTCCTCACATCTCTGCTGTTACTTCTGGAAAGTGCACCTTCACAGGGCATTGGACTGTATGGGAGATGGTTTCTGTAATGGAAAAACTAGGAAGTTTAAATGAAAATGACATTCAGTGGACAATAAAGCAAAATCTTTTCAACAACATCTCTTGTTGAACTGTTAATTGTAATATCATTTACCTTTGCTTCCTCTGCACCCCTGCAGTTATACATGTGCTGCCTTGCCTCCACTGAAGCCTAAGGCAGACCCTCTAGGGTTATTCAGGTGGCAAATCAAGGAACAGCCAGGCTCCAGCAAACTGCTGACTAAAGTTGTTGCCTCTTTCATCTCTATAATCCCTGTTTTAACTCAATCTGGCCCTGAAATTTAATCTCACAAATTTTTCAGGGGTCTTCACAGAACTGAATGGCAAAGGACGAGATTCTGGTTTAATTACAATGTAAGCATTGAGGAGCAGTGCTAAAGTTCAAAGGAACATTGCAGAAAATACTTCACAGCAATAGCCCAATATTATTAATTTTAGGGAATGACTGTAAAGAAAAAAAGCTTTTGAAGTAAACTGTTTGCTGAGAGAGTTTATCATGTCTGTTTCTATTAAAGTGCTATATATTCCTATTCCATGTTATCAAGACAGACTTAAGGTTATATGAGAAGATCATTTAAATCTGTGATTACTCCAGTTTCAAAGACAGGGCAAGTCAACATGTCAGATACAGAGATACCTGAGGTTGTTCTGCATGTGTTAATTCTAGAAACAGAGAAAGTTTCAAAGAAAACAGTACTGGGGCCAAAGCAGTGGAAGCCCTATTTGTAAAGCATTATCCCTGTGCTAGTACATTCCCCCTCAGGCAAAGTTTTCTAGTTTAGATGAAGTGTTATTCAAATGTGCTTGTCTACGAAGAATTGCACTCTGGAGACTTCCTGGTTTAAACCGTAGGCAACTGTAGGATCTCCACAGCACTCTCCCCCCCCAGCACATGGAACAATAAAAAGTCCAGCATTTCTCTTTGGTGAACAGGCTGTACAGTCAGAGATTTTATAAGATTTTAACATGGAGAATACATGAATTCGTACAGCTAAAGAAAAGTTGCATGTATTACCAAGGTTAAGTCATTTGGGTCATAGTCCTCTATTGTTAATTATCATTTCACAAGATTAAATGACAGTAGTGATGGCTTCACCAAATGTGTTAGTGGTGAAGCCAGAGCAGACATAACTTTTGAGGATAACAAAAGAAATCCAGTCGTGCCTATGCGAGAAAGGAATAAATCACAGCGAGACCTAATTGCCTTTCACTTTCATAAGCTGCACACAAAAGCACGAGACTTTACTCTGGCTGAAAAACATGTTTTTGAACAGATTTTTTTTTGGCTTCCTACTCATGACTGTGTTCATTTAAGAACATTAAGTCCATTTTAGGTACATTTGACCTTATTCTACAAATCTGTAGCTTGAAAAATGTAACAGCTACATTAAATCCAGGCAATTACTGGTAGAGACTTGGTATTTTATTACAATGTTCAGTTCCCAGAACAATATATTGCCACAAATCACAGATACTACCCCTAATCAACAGACAATTTCAGTCCTTATGTTAAAAGCCTTTTAGAAAAAAGGCCATTTGCTTTAGCACTATGCTGAAAACCCAGGGGAGCAACCCACTTTGATCAGGAATTCATTAGAGAGCCTGGTAAGGAGATTTCTCTGAAGTGAGATCATTTTGTCCCAGAAAGCCTATGCCAGCCTTGAAAAGAGGGGAACAGATTTACACTCTTCAGCTCATTGTTTTAACAACACTGGATTAAAAGAAATTAGTTTTGTTTCACATTTGTGTAAATGAGAACAGATTTGACCCACTGCCTGCACTAAGGTGTTTTGCATATTACACTTAGTAGAACTTCAGACAAATGAAATGCTGGCACTTCAGTTGCACTCTAGCAAAGCATTTAGGGACATGTTTGGCTTTCAGTGCAAGGCAGCAGTACTGCGTCTTCAGTATCTCTACAAGCATCTTCAAAAATAAGCAGATAATTCAAGACATTGTGCTAAACTGGATTTATCCAGCATAATACCCAGTCACAAGTTAAGCTCACAGTAAAAAGTATGGCCAGAAACTTTACTAATCTGCTATCTACTAGGCTACTATATGAAAGTTCATGTTTGCAGACAGAAGCATTTAATTTTATTGAAATGGTAGTTTATTTTGTTTCTACTGGATCTAAACCCAAGATGCCTCTAGTTCTCCTTCACCGGTAAAATATTTTCGTTTCCCCTCTCTAACATTTTTAGTTGGTTTTGCATCTGTGCTTTGTTTCTTTGACCTCCTTCATTTGATAGCCATGAGTTTGGCTACTCCAGCAAGGCTTTGCCAATGCTGCTGCAGAGCAGTAGAGCAGTTCCCACACAGCCATCTAGTGAGGACACCCTCACTCAAGCAAACACCATTCCTGGGTCAGGTTTAGTAATCCATTCCTCAAAATGCCATGAATTGCCCAAACAAAAGGATGTTTTCATTGATGTCAGCTACATCTGTACAGGAGATGTTGTTGGCATTGGGACGATAGTTTTATATTTTTCACATGCCTTACTGCCTGGATAGACCTAACCTGACTGATAGTGCTTTTTTGCTCTCATCATTACTAACCTGTTAGAAATAGCATGAGACTTTCAGTGTCCTGTGGGGAATACAGCAAAAACGGTTTCACCCTACAGAGATCCTAACAATGATCAGTTCATCTTTATGCCTCCAATAGAGCTGGAAATCACCAGTGGCACTGCAAATCTGTTACCATCTCAATAGCAATGCACAACTCTATTCCCATTAATCTGTCTTCCACCCATTCGCACATCAAGTACAACCCTGTTTCATTTTACAGATTATATCCATGTTGCTTCAGACAAAGGTCACTTTATAGTTACAGTTCTTCAATTGAATAAAAGCTTTTGATGCAGTAAATAATTGTCTTTTACTGTTCAAACCCACACAATACAATACAAATAATGCTGCCCTTTCTTTCAGAATTCCCTTTCTACCTCACTACTCGATTCTTTACAAAATAAAATGAGGCACTTTTCACTTGCTTCAGTCACATAAATTAGTTATAGTACTTTGGAGACAGTTTGCCGTGCTGCACTACAAACCCAGACCCTATGCTATTTTGAGATTGAAATGAGCCTCTTTCATTACTTTAGGGACAAATGAAATTAATGTACCAAGGTTTCCCTAGATTTAGCTGCTACTACAACTTTTCCCTTAGTACTCTGAAACCTAGGACACTCTCTGCCAAGTGCCACATTCTTTTGTTTCTACTTATCAGAAGTTACCTGTCTCAATAAGACATTACATGCAAGTGAGCACGTTTGTGTTAAGACAGATTGTGTGCAGTGGAAAAGAGGGCAGGAGAAAGGGTGGAATAATCAACTAACTAATCATCCCATCTTGTGGCACAAAACCTAAACTCTTCCCTTTAGCAATACAAAGTATTCTGTCCTTTCTTTGAGTAGTGAGGAGAGCCAGTCAGCATGACACACAGAAGTTTTGAGGTTATATTTACAGAGTTATAACTTTCTTTCAAAAGGAAGAGTAAAATATAGCATAGCATAGAGAAATCACAATGCCAAGTAGACTCATGAAAAATAGCAACCATCTGATAGCAACAGAGCTTTATTTAGCATTGAAGGTCATGAGAAGAACTGAGGCTAAAAGCTGAAGGCAGACAAATTCTAATCTGAAATACAGAACAAGTGTTTAGCAGCAAGGTAGCTAAAACTTGAAAACACGATCAAGGCAAACCAGGTACTCGCATGTCTTCAAACAAAAGTGAATACCTTTCTAAAAGACACAATTCAGTGTAATCTAAGTTACCAGGTACCTGAAAGAAACATGTATGATATATGGGAGGTCAGTTTGGATGAATTGCTAATTCTACCTATCTTTAAACCCTATGAAAATAAATCATTACTCAAAAGCAAGTCCTAGCTCACTAATATAATTTGCCTTACATTTTCAGTGCTTCTGAGTTTTTTCAGTGAAGAGCAATGTTAATCACTTAGTTAAAGCATTCAGTTAAAAATCCCACTAGAGTCTGAAGTTGGCAAGCAGCCACCGTGTTCCCTGTCTTCTTTCACAACACCATCCTCTTGGTAACAGAAGGCATTTACTTAAATAAGATGGAATGAGATTTCCACAAACAGCAGAGTTATCAGCTGCTAATAGCTAGGCTTGTTGCTTGCTTGTATTTATACCCCAGAACACTGCTGCTTCAAAAGCTAGACTCAGATAATCACCTACAGAATACAGATTAAAACTGACATCAGTTTATTCAGCCTATGTTTTTTGCATATGTGTGTGCAAGGTTAAGTGGCATCTTCTAGTTCAGCTGACCTAACCCTGCACGTGCTACATACAGGTGTTGCTGACAGCAACTTCAAGAAAACTACAACCAGGCAAGAACAGCTCAGAATCTCTTCTGACTGATACACTAGGAACAGAATTACCAGCTAATCATTTCCAATCAAATCAGAAATTATATCACTGCCAACGAGAAAAATCATTTTATGACTTGCACTCTTAAGCAACCTGTAGCTTTTTTATTGTTATTTTTCTTTTTAACAATATAACTGCACTCACTTTAACTGGTATATTGAAATAGGGAAGCAACAGCAAGTCCTTAAACAGCATACACAAGTTGACAGTTAAACTTTGAATATTTTGCAGTGCTTAGATCCAGGCTTCTGCCTCTTTGTCTGCTGGCAGACTGGATTCTGCACTCACAATTAGGTTCATTACAGAGTGTCACTGTACAGCATGGCAGTACATGACATGACATTGTATTGCAATGTAAAGGCAATTGAGGGATATTTTTGGGTTTGCAGTCCACTCCTTCCACAGCACAGAGCATACTGAAGCAACTAAAGGAGGAAACTCTAGAGTTTCCTTGCTAAATCTCTGACTGTCCAATCTTGCTTTTGAATCATCAAATTTAATTTCTTTAGTCTGAACGTGGAATTAAAGAGTGAGTGAGTAAATGGATTCTCTTCATCCCTGAACACTTAAAGTTTATGAAAGCAAAGAATTTTTCTCCATGGCACCCTTGGGCAGCCTGGAGATCTCCTCTGACAATAAAAGAGAAGCAGTTCTGCCTTCACTAGGGTCTCCTCCAAAAACTTCTGTGCTTGCAGAGGCCATTAGATGCAAAGATACCAGGGAAACAGAACAGCGATTTACATTGACAAAGAGGATTTTGATACACTCCTCCAAATGGGGCAGCATTACCATCTTAATAGCCTTTTGCTCTCAGCCCTCTTCCTGAGGACGCTGGAGATTTTTGCGAATGGAGAACAGTTCCGCTTCTCATTTTAACTGCAACAATAGCAGAAGGGCTCCTTAAACTGCATCAAATAGCAGTCTGCGAAATCCCTAACTAGCCACACTGCCTCTCCTGCCGTTTTATTATCCTCCAGTCCACAGAACAAAGAGGGAGGGAGCTACTCCTCTTTTTTTTTTTTTTTAGCCTATTCCACACATCCTAATCCCTCAGAGGTGGCAATGGAAATTGCCTGTGGAACTGTTAAATCACACTTTCACTTTGTCTTTCATTCCCCATTCACCCTCGCTAATCAAGGAGCTTCCAGCCACATTTTCCGATATCAATTTGTTTATGGCCTATTGGTTAATGGTCCCGGGATGGGACCCCCTGAGTAAAAAGAAAGAATCCTGGGCACTTCAGCCAGCTGCTGCTTCTCACCAGTTCCCACACCCATCCACTTGTTCTCATCAGCCACACTGAATGTGCTCACCTCCTGACACCAACTGAATTAAACAACAAAGCCTGAATGGGAGAGTTGCATTTGCAGTCAGGCTGTGGGATAGATTCCACTTACTAGTGCTACATGATGTCTCTTAAGCAGCAACACAGAGATACTCCATCACCAGCTGATCCATGGCCAGTTACCTTGCTCTCATCTTACCTTGTATCCAGCTTCCCTTTGGAAAGAAGCACCAACTACAACTCCCAGGAAAACTCTAGCTTCTCTTGCATAAGGCAGCCTGGTGCCACTTTCTGCATCTAATCCAAACCAGCCATTTCCTGGTGATTTGCTCACTTCCTCTTTCCACAGAAATAATGATCACTGAAATGTGGGATGAGAGCATGCAATATTTACTTTGCACAGGTCAGGGAGATGGCTTACATGTAAGTGCTTAGAAGTTTCTTCTAAAACACTTGAGGCACATTATCAGGGGAATCATGCCCTTCCTTGCTACCCGTGTTGGAGAAAAATATTTGAAGTAGAAACATAATGGTGTAGTCAATGTAATGGCTCGGGCCCGGGCACGGAAAGGAGCGGGAGAGTGGGAGCTTCGCCTGTGTGGACAGTGCCATCGTGGGAGATGAGAGGGGGAGCCCCGGAACACACAGAAGAGAAGGACAACTCTAAACCCGGGCAGATGGAGCTCGTTCAGCCCTGTAAGGCCACCTATCTAAGAGAAGGTCACTCTAATTAAACCTACATCCTGAGGACCTCGCTGCCACCGTCCAAGCTCGCTCGGCCCCGGCAGATGAACCTTAGGATTAAAGAGTGGGCTCAGTTCAGCGCACACTGTGTCTCACCTAAAAAATCCACTGCGCAGGCTCGAAGGCCTTACCCGCATTTGCAAAGCCCTGTATCACCAGCGTGTTTGTAGCAAACATGGGTAGAGACCTTTCCCAAATCTTTGTTTGCGAAGACTGGCCATGACGATGATACGAGTCAACGTAACAAAAGGCTCGCACGAAGACAAGCTTCTAGCTGCCTTCCAAAATGTACAAAGAATGCCTGATATTGAGATATCATTTATTTAAAGAAATCCAAACTGGTATCTCACCTGTTTTTAGAAAAATGGCAAATGATGTTTTAAATTTACACCCCAGAAACATACAGATATAGGGAAATCAGCAATTGCCACACTCCTAATACAGTGATACCCTTCTATCAGAAAGTGCTGTTCCATCATCATTAAGTGTAAACAGGCCCATTTGTTCTTTAAAGGTAGGGTTCAGTCCTGGGAAAGCTATATTCATGGCCCACAGAAAAGAACTGAAAAAATAAACATCCTCTCTGAACAAATGCTCTCTGTTTCTGAAATGGGAAAACTTTCTTTCCCAAAGTTTCACTACATTAGTGCCTGAGGACAGAGCAGGAAACTGATTTTTTTTATAATAACCAGAAACATCTATGTAACCCAGAAGACATCCAAGATAGAAAAGTAGCTTATCTTCAGCCCTACACTGAAACAAAACATGTCAAGACCAACTCTTGCAAGTAACCTCAGTTTAAACTAATAAAATTTTTTTCTAGTTCCAATAGACTTTTACAATTACTGGTACCAAATAAGGCAGATCAAATACCCAAAATGCTATCTAATAATACACTGAATATAGTATCTAAAGGCTTAGAAACACTGGATGGACCCCTGTCCCCATTATCATCATGTAGATGTATCAAATGGAAGCAAAAACACACCACAAAACATTTTTATTTCTTTTGTTTTCTGACATTTTGCATCACCTGAGATGTAAGCACATTGAGTCATTAGGAAATATAAATGTCATTGGTATGGTACGGCCTGTTTGAAGGTGAGAAACACGCAATCAGAAAGAACTGTTCACATCCCTTAAAATGTCCCTAGTCACTCATGGGATCAGTGATTCCCAATCACCGGAACCTGAGAAACAGCTATACTGACTCTTCTTACCGCCATGGCTGCATATCACACTGTCTCTTCTGAGCAAAAGCTGACAGGCACTGACTAGTTTTATTTAGTCTGTAAAACTGACGCAGCGATAAGGAGCCAGGCTGCGTATCAACAGACAGCAACTCAACAAAATTGGTCTATGAATGTCTGTCAAAAAGTAAGGATGTTTACTGGGATAAATGGGGAAAAGAAGGGAAGAGCTGAACTTTCTTTGCTGTGGTCTGAAAGTACATGATTTAGGATATGGTCACAAGGAATCCTAGTTCCCTGCCATCATGGTGGTAATATCCAGCTTTTCAGTATACTACCTCATATCCCAGAGAATCTGAGGGTTATTTAAGACCATGGGGCATTAGCGTTAAAATGATCACAAATACAGAAAACAGATATTAATTTCCTGTATTTTTACTGATGTCAAGCCACTTGCTAAAGAAGAGACATTTATTAGAGCAGGTTATTAATGACAGATGGGTACGTTTTTCCTGAAGAAATCTATCCCATAGGACCAATGTTACCAGAACCATTTCACTTTACCTTGAAGGAAAACAGGGAGCCTTGATTAATAATTCCAGGGCCCATTCCTAGATCCATGGCAATATAGAAAAACTAATTTAGTGTAATCCAAGACAAATCAGTAAATGCAGCACAAGGCTGCCCTCGTCAACCAGGCTGTTTAAATGCGTGGGGCTTTAATTAGTCATAAATAGCACCATTTTCAACAATAGTTGCTGTTATCTACATTCAGTCTGCTTAAAATACTAATTGAAAAGGCAAAACAACCAATGCTCTCGTCTTACCCTGAAGAACCAAGCCTGATTTCTCAATGGTGTAGAAAAAAGCGGAGAATGGAGAAACAGGTGATTTAGCGACCAGGAGCTGCAAAGCAAACATAACATATAAGCACACGTATTTATAACACACTGATCAAAGCTGAAATCTGTAAAACAATCTCACCAAATTTAACTTCCAGAAGTAGTAAAGCATACTTCAGAAATAATATGGTAGTTATTGATCTAGCTCTGTCACTTCTAAGTAATTGAGGTCTTCTCATACACATATATAGACCATACTACAATTTTAAAAGGACCCACAGGTCTTAAAAAAACACTGCTGTGAAAGCAGTAAGTTTTGCTTGTCTTACTGACATCCTGTTAAGCTTAATCATTCCTGCTGGTTCAGGCTGTTGCACTCAGAGACAATTTTGAGCAAAACTGCTACTGCCACTGTGTACGACAATTTTTAATTGCCATTAGCCATTCCACAGATATGCTCCCTTGGCTTCTCAAAGAACTCCACCCATTAACTTCCTCCACACCCTGGAAGCAACATGTCCACCCATGGGTCACCACACTAGGGATGGTAATATGCCATTGCAAGTATCTGGATGTCCTCTTTTGCAAAAGGAGTATTGACCAAGCAAAGCTTTATCCAAGGATTGTGTCTTTGGAATATCAAAACAGGAACTGGAATTCCCTCGCAGTGTATAACACAATTGAATTTAGCTTGGCATTAGGGTGTGATGGCCATTCACCATCAGGTCAGAAATATCCCAGGCTCCCTGGCTCCACTACAGAAGAACCATCCTCTGTGGAAGATAAACTGCAGCAGAGCTCTGGAGACAAAGAAATGGGCTTGTTGGCAGGGTAGGGAATGTGGGACCTGCAGGTGGCAAACTCAAACAAATGTGCCAGGCTTTATTGCTTGGCTGTTTGATTTTTGCTCATTGCCAAGGACTGCTCTCTCACAGGTTGCCTCAAAATAATCCCCATTCTGTTACATGAACCTACATGAAAGTGACATTTTAATGACAGATTTAACACATTCTGCCCAGAGCGTGATCAGCACAAACACTGATCTGCTGGTGCTTGTGTGGCCCTGCAAAAGCTGCTGGCAGCAGTGGCTGAAGCACAGAATGTGCTGTTGCTTTGCCTCTGGTGCAGAGCTGCTGAACAAACCTGAAACATGGTTCTTGCTCATCTCTTCAACAGCTAGAAAAGGACAATGTCTGGAAACCAGCCCTCCCAGCAGTGGCCATGTACTCTGGGAGATCGTTCCTGCCTTCCTGGCCTGAGGACATGGTTTGGGTAGACAGTTTCCCTTCAGCTCATGCTGACATTCAGCAGGGATCCGAAGAGATCCTCTCAGTAGAGCCTCTGCTGAGGACACAGAGCTGACCCTTTGACTTTCTTTCAGTGCACTGATTTCATCTACCCCATCTGTGAGGCTTGTTGAGCAGCATGCTGTGGAACCATCAAACACCTCAGTCTTCTTTGAATATGAAAAATAAAGGCAGGTATGTGAAGACCACAAATACAGCCAAAAAACATCAGACCAGTCCAAATGTCAGTGTTTTCCTTTCAGCCATATGAAGGTGGTAAAACCACCTCAGGAGGCAATACAAACTTTGTGAATACCCCAAATAGGAAAACTGTGGTTGCATTTTCCCCTCTTCCATGTTAATTACCATTCTCTCTGGGATGATCTTCTGGAGAAAAGGGCACATCATATCCCACATCCCTGATGCACCCCCACAAAACCCAAATTCTCTTGCCTGTCATTATCCCCAGAGCCAGCACTTCCCAATAGCACAGCAGGAGGGGGACCGCCAGGAGGAAAGAAGAGTGAAGTTGAGTGGCTCCAGGGGCTTTGCACACTCCCTCACCTCTGAGAACATGAGGGGGAGGATGGGTGGAAAAACTGTGCAAACACTCAGGTAGAACCTCCCACAACAGCTGGATGTTTAATTGGAAATATGCGAAGCGAAACAGTTACAAATCTTTTGTCTAAGGTCAAATTTTTGGCATTCCATGCACTTCTATGCACATAAATACTAACCTATATGTGCACTAGGCACACAGAGGTTACACATGCACATGGATAGACATTCAAATAACCATATGTATATTGTGTTGCTGCATTTTTATGCAGTTACAATATGTACATAACTAAGTATAGCAATGAAAAAATATAATAAATCACATTATTTCAGTAGCACATCATAGGGTTCCTCTCAAAGGCTGCTGCCTTTCACAGATGCACAGCTACATCTGAGGCTCTGAATTAGCTTCCTTCTTAGTGAAACAGGAACAGCTCAGAATATTCAAAGATATTGCTTTATTTTGAATGTTTGCCTACTGAGAAAAAGAATCTTGAAAGTACGACTGCATATTTCAGAACCAGATAGAGCACATAGAATTCTTTTTTATAACACCAAACTCTACACTAACACAACATTTTTTAAAAAGAAGTAAATATGTATTTAGATTTGTTTTTCAACCAAAGAGAAAAAAACTGTAAAAGGTCATTGCAAACCATCCTCTGGTTGGAACAGACAACACAAAGTAGGTTCTTACATATAGACAAGGAACTCATAAAGCATAGAAGGAAATATATATCAAAAAAAGAAAATTATGTTTTGGAGGCCAGGAAGTGAAGGTAAAAGGAAGAATTACCAAAAATCAAGGTAATGTTGACCCTGGAAAGATCAACAATTTTAATATAAACAACATTAAAAAGGAAATAAAAGTTGAAGTTATCATGAAATGACATTGGATAGTGATTAAATGGATTCTAGATATAACTGAAGAAATAATCAGTTTTCTACAAGTAGGACAATACTGAAAAAGAAGAAGAGGCACATAACGGGAATTATCTATATCACATAGATACAAAAATATCAAATGAATGGAAAGAAAACTCCAGGAGCTTAGCACATTCAGCAGAAAGTAGATAATCTCTACAGGAAAAACACTGCAAGAATCAGCATATGAATCTAGGTTTGATAGCTAGTTTTGTCATGTATCTATGAATTTGAAGAAGATAACATAACTGAGAAGCAGCAAACATAGTCCTCAAAGGGAAGGGAAAAAAAATGTAAACTAGTGAGTTGAGCCCTGCAACCTGATTTGAGTACCATGCAGGGCTTTAGAAGAAATTTTGAAGAGAAGAATAACATCACTTGCATGCAGGACTCAAAGCCATACTAGGTAAATTTGCTGATGACACTAAATTGTGAGGAGCTGTTGACTCCATCGAAGGCAGGGAGGCCCTGAAGAGAGACCTTGAAAAATTGGAGAGATGGGCAATCACCAACCACATGAAGTTCAACAAATGAAAGTGCCAGATTCCACACCTGGGATGGGGCAGCTCTGGATGTTTGTACAGACTGGGGAATGAGATGCTGGAAAGCTGTGCCATCGAAAGGACCTGGGGGTCTTAGTTGATGGCAAGTTGAATATGAGTCAGCAGTGCCCTGGCAGCCAGGAGGGCCAACCCTGTCTTGGGGGGCATCAGGGAAAGCATCGCCAGCCAGTTGAGGGCAAGGATTGTCCCGCTTTGCTCTGCGCTGGGTCAGCCTCACCTTGAATATTGTGTGCAGTTTTGGGTGCCAGAATATGAAAAAGACATAAAGCTATTACAGAGTGTCCAAAGGAGGGCCATGAGGATGGTGAAGGCAAGCTAGATGAGGAGTGGCTGAGATCAGACACTTGGCTTGTTCAGCCCATAGGAGACCTCATTGCGGTCTACAACTTCTTGTAGGGGAAGTGGAAGGGAGGGTATTGATCTCTTCTCTCTGCTGACCTGTGACAGGACCCGAGGGAAAGGCCTGAAGTTGTGTCAGGGAAGGTTTAAGTTGGATATTAGAAAAAGGTTGTTCACCCAGAGGGTGGTTGGGCACTGGAACAGGCTCCCCAGGGAAGCGGTCACAGCACCGAACCTGACAGAGTTCAAGAAGCATTTGAACAATACTTCAGGCCAGGAGTTGGACTTGATGATCCCTGTGAGTCCCTTCCAATGCAGGATATTCTATTATTCTATGAACTAAAGACTTGGAAAATGGGGTAAAACAAAACATGGATGGCATGTCAGACATACCTGACATCCTCCTTTGATTTTTTTTAGCAATCTCATACAAATTTGAACTCATCTCTTTGGATGTTAAAAGCTTTTAACACTGTTAAATGGGAACTGATAATGAAAAAAACAAGCATAGGCATAGAAGCTGTAGGATAAAAAGGGAAACAGTCAGTTATTGAAAAGAAGACACTTCCTGGGTATATTAGTACCTCATCAGATTATTGACCCATAAGGTGATGTTGCCAAGACAACGGCGGATCCAGTTGTACAGTGCACCACCACATACACCTGGCAAAACCAGGGATATGTGGGTGTTTCTGTACAAGCCACCAGCAAGTTTTAATCCGGAAGACCATGTACTGTACAGGTCACTCATGAACTCAAACTGCAAGAGATGTGCTGTATGCTTGTGAGAAGAATGGAGTGTTCATCTGAGATGCCACTAGAAAAAGTTAGCTCAGGGAATCTAGCAAAAACGGAGGTTGACTGTATCTATGTGTGTAAATGAATGGGGAGAGGGGAAATGAGAGAATGGGGCAGGAAAAAAGAAAAATGCTTCTCACACTGGCAACACTGGCAGAAGAACAAACATGCAGCCATGAAGACATTTTGGCTGGAAATTTTAAAGAACATAACCAGTAAAGTGAGATTCTAGTAGAGCATTCAGCTCAAAGAGGCAAAGCTAAAAAAGTTAATCTTTGTCTTTAGGATTCAGATTAAAATATTTATGAAAGGGATATCAAGCAGTGCCTAAGGTGCACTCCACGACCTATTAAGTCTCTCAAGTCCTATATCTTTTATGCTAATAGAACTGACAGAGTTGGAACAAACAAATGTCCTTTGACGGTTCACATGCAACTAAGGATCTTTGTGGTGAATAAACCAAGAAGAAGTTGCTGTTTTTTAAATACGGAATTTGTAATTTAAAATCTTCTCATCTGCTCCTCTCCTTAAGATTCCAAGCAGCCACCTGAGGATATGGAGAACAGGACGGGTCTTCCAGGATACCTCTGAAGCAGACAGCACAGCCAGAATAGGCCTTTCTAAAACTCACGCATATTTAACTATATGTCTTGATTCAATTAACTCCTGGCCAAAAACTGGAGAGAGTACAGAAAGGTATATTATCTGGACACAGATCTGAATCAGAAGTCTTTAATAACAAGCTGAAACACAAACATTTTTCCGCAATCTTACTTTTCAAAAGTTAAGAACCTAAATTTTCAGTCCAACATAAAAGATTTCCTCAATTCCTTTTTTGCTTCCGGAAAAGAAAGGAGAATAGAAGTCCACTAATGTTCTTGATTCATGTAAAGGAATCTACTGCTGTTTCCTAGCCAGATAAGCAAAAGACACATCTTTAGTGATAAGCGCTATTTAATCACAGAATCAAAGATGAAATACAAACCTCACCAGAAATTTTTTCCTATTAACACTTCAGTGCAGTCAAAATTTGCACCAAAAGTAGTACACATTTTGAGATGAGTAAACAGTAATGGTAAATAACAATCTAAAGAAATTAACAGGCATTTTGGTTACAACATTTTTTTTTTAAAATAGTGACATTAACAGAAAATAGACATAGAAAATTAATGAAACAGTACTGAGTCTTTCTAATTCATCCTATCTATGATACTTTTGGAATGCTATCCGTGATCTACCCATGAACTTCTGGAACGGAATGTAAAATCCAGATGCAGTTATTCTTATGCTGCTGTCCCTACAAAATGCGAATGATAGAGATGGATGAGAGAAGTAAAAATCAAGGCAATTTCGAGTTTTGCCAAGTCCTACCTCTACAAAATGTTGAAATCTTAATTTCCTTTCTAGCATCACATTTCCCCATCAAGGAGTTTGCAATAATTATCTATTATTTGACAACAATGGAGAATAAACATTAAAAACTGAAAAATTATTTCTGCCATGAGGCACGTTAAGAATACAAAGGTCCTGTGAAAGAGGAAATATATCACCTTGATGAAAAGTGAATAGAAACTGGGTAGATGCCATTAGATTAGATAAAGAAAGATGAATGAGACACAGGCAGAACAGTTGAGAAACAAAAGGCTTAGAGAGAATTGATGATGACAGCAGAAAAATTGTACATTAAAGTTTGCTTTTTAATTAGGGAAAGCATTTTTATTAACAATTTATTGTTTATAGGCTTTATGGAAGAGATGAATCACAGAAATTGACTGCAGAAGCCCAGCAGAAAATACTAATTATTGGGACAACATCCCCTGTCAATAGCAAGGAAAGTGATGAATTGGAAAATGTATTGGATGACTTTCAGAAGTAGTCTGATCCCAGAAATCAAGCCAATGTCCTACCAAAAAAAAAAAGGAAGATGAAGTAGTCTTGTCTCAAATTAGTTATGAAAATGCCATGATGATAAACTACCAAACAGGGAAATAATAAGATGATTTTGACTGAGCTGTGAGCTCTCACATGATAAAAAAAATATATTTTATCATGGAAAACTAATTATTTCAACAAAACTAATGAACTAAGATATTTCAATGAAATACTTGGGAAAATCAGCTGTATTACCTTTAAATACACCATTTCCATTTAATCTGGAATGACAACCAGTGTCATCCCCATTTTTTTGCAGAGACTATTATATGAAATTGGTTCTTTACAATGACTGAGGAACATGAATAAAGCTATCTGAAGACTCTTTTAAAGTATGTTAGCTTCTTATCAGTGAATAGATTCTTCTTTTTATTTTGTTCTGTGTGAAGTCTTTTCTTACCTTTCCTTTTCTCCTAGACTTACGTTATTCTCATCTGTTGTACTGACGTACACTAAGGACAGAATGAAAAATAAACCCACATTTACAGTCAATACATATTTTGTAATTCAGATCTACAGACTGAATACAAGAGACCCTGTGAAGGGAGTCTGGTTCTCATTATGCTCATGGGCCTTACTGAAACAACAGTGGCTTGCTGGGATATTTCGCTAATTCATATTGTTTTCCTATTGCATAAACAAGCATTGCTAATAGTTGGTGCATTTCAGGAGAACTCTTCAGTTACACCACATTCACTCAGAAGAGCATAGTTGAGAATTGAGAAGGCAGCCTACACCATCAACAGTGTCACTCAACAGGGAAAAGACTATCTCTCAAGGTTTGATTAGACTCATGTACTAATAAAATCAGTGCTAAGCTAAACAAAGCTTTCCCATAGTTGTGCCAAATTGACTGGGTGGACAATCTTCATGCCAGAATTTCCCTTCTTATTGTAGATTAGAAGTATTGTTTTTTCAGCTGCAACAGAACCCAGGAAAAATTCAGTAAGGAAAACATCAAAGTTGATTTTGCATCAGATATCCCAGCAGACTTCATAATTGTTTTTTCTGCCCTCCCTTCTGCTTCTTCTTGGGCCCAGTGTACAGGAATTTGATATATTCTAGAAATTAAAGCAGCAGTCCTTATTCTGCAGATCATTCACTTTTGAGCAGGAGCTGTAACCTAGTTCCCAGGGCCAGCTCTCTTTCTCAATCCCAGAGCTCATGCTGCTTCCAGCCCAGCGGAAAGGTACCCAAGGAGAGAACAAAGAGCTCCCTAATGGGCACTAATGCTGCAGTGGCATCAAGGCTTCTCAAAGCACTATACCAGTTGTTCCCTGCTCACTCTTCACATTGAAGCATCCTTCAGGGCAATGGGATAGCTTTTTACAAGGTAGGAGAAAAATGGTTGTGTTTTCTGCCAAGTCTTACCAAACACTAGTGCCCGTTAGACCTTGGAGCTCTCTGAGGCTTCAGTCTCACAACAGGTTCTGCTTTGACTTGGGAGATAAATGCCCCTTGTTACAGAAACAAAAAGTGACCCTTTTGTTTTGTTGAAAAAAAAAAAAAAGTAGTTTCAGTCTCCTGCAATCATTTACTAAGCTCGCAAGATATACATATAAACAATTTACTGATCACTGACCGCAAATGATTCTTGGGATAACAACATTTTGCTTATACGTGGTACTTAATCTATAGATTTTAAAAAGGCTTTACTAGAGTGGAGAAAAAAATAACCCCATTATGCATTTGCATAAATTGAAGTTGAGAAATTAAATACAGTCCTAAAGATTTTACAGCTGCTATCAGTACCAAAATCCAAATAATATGCTATCAAATCACATTAAAGCAAATCCCTGTAGAGCTTGTTTGACTTTATCGGGGCCCTGTGTTTTCCTATGAAAACAATTATCCCCTGCTTTGTATCTTTGTCCAAATCTGGTTGCAAGGAAAAGCTTTTTATGAAGAAATTTTCCCCTTTCAAGCAGAAGAAAGGTCAGCCACTCGAGCAGTACTGTCTGCACCTGTATGCTTGTCAGTAAGAAAGGTTACAGGCTGGGCAGGCTATGCAATTATTGGGAATAAAGAGGTAAAACAGACAAGTTAAGGGAAAAAAAGATAGACGCAATCATTCTTCAGCCTTCCTAAACATCTAGACCCCACACATGTATTCTCCCTGTTAAAAAAAAAATTAAAAAATCAGTGGATTGAAACAGGGGATGCTTAAGATGTCTTGAGCACTAGAGAGTAAACTATGAGAAGTGGTGTTACAAACATTCCCCAGTACTGGTAGCAGATGTGGAGTCCCTACCACTTTCATACATAAAAAAAAAAAAAAAAAAAAATTAAAACTCAGTCACCATTTGGATTAAAATGATTTCTTAGGAAACTATAATTTAATTTGTGCCATGCACAGCACTTGAGAGATGTGGTTCTCTGAAGTCCAGCTGCTTGAAAGGACTTTCATCAAGGCCAGGTTAATGGGCCACAACTCAATAAAACTCTTTATAGAGCAGTTTAAATGGGTTGTATCTCCCCTTTCCCCACAGGAAAATTCCACCCAAAGGAAACTGTTTAAGAATGAGTTTCCTTTCTACTAATTTAATGAAAAGCAACAATGGCAGCTAGAGACACTTTATGAGAGACATTCCATAAATTCAAAGCAATTAGTGCAGAAAAGTAGGCAAGCAGAGTTTATGTGTACATCCTAGAAATGCCCATTAGCCCACATCTGGAAACAACAGCAAAATGAACAGACTCAAAAGGCAAACTGACCATCCTGCTGTTGTTTCAATCCCTCAAAATGTAGCAGCACATCTGTTTGTTTTTTTTTAGTGCGATGCATACAGATTTCATATATTAAAAAACATTGTTAAGACTGCAAAGCCAAGAATTCCCTATTTCTCATCTTAAGAAAAAGTGAGTGAGGGAGAAATGCAGATGCATTTAAGACATTTTTGCAGGGGAAACAGCAACCATAGGCACTGACTTGAGTAAGAAAATTAATGAAATGAAAGTTGTCAAAAGCCTGAGGGAAAACATGAGATGGATTCAGTATGGGATAAAGAATTGAAAGAAATATCTATGCTGAAATATCAGCATGACACTTACATTAACAAATTTAAATTAATATCAAAGATATTGAGCCTTCTCAGCCAAATTCTGTCAGACTACCTTTGATTATAAGAGTCAGCGCTAGTGGAAAGTAAAGATTCTGAAATATTTAGAACAAATCTCTAGAAATCATGAACCTATGTGATAATAGAAAATTTCAGATAAATCATTTATTGACTTTTTGTTTCATCCTAGCAATAACTTTTAAGGTAAGATCCTATATTCTTTTGGGTAAGCCTAGGCAGATCACTCACCTTTCCTCCTCTGTGCTCCACTCTCAGCAGTGGTTAATCAGCAAAAATTAACTCTATGCCTCTGTATTTCTTATGTGAAATTATTCAGGCTGCTTACATCTCTATCCTACATTCATGTTAAGCATATGTTCCTAATTCAACTACCAGTAGTTCAATTATTTATCCTACAGATTGATCTTAAAGAAGTATCAGGAATTCCTTACATGGCCTTAAAGATGGGGTACACAGTAGTCTTGCCTACAGTGACACAGAATTGTGTGATAACTTGAAAACAAAAAAGTGAGGATTATTTATCCAGTGTCAAGGCTACAAGTGCAAGTGAGGTAGAAGCATTTCATAGTACTTTTTACTTGCATTTTCTGAATCAGCCACTTCATCACAGGCAGACCTGGTCAGGTGATGTTTACTTTCCTAAGAGTAGCCAGTGACTGTGCTTGCACTTTGTGCAACCACAAATTCTTCCCCAATAAGAGATCAACTGAGTTGCTGAGGTAGCAAAGACATGGACAGATGGTTGAAAAGCTGACCTAAAAGCTGACCATCATACAAGGAAGCTGAGATGTGCTAAGATTCTGCTTTTTGACCCCAGACACAACAGGACATTCAGGAGGCAGTACTAGTGTCTGAGTTCCAAACTCTCAATATCTTAAGGATATCAGTGGATACTCTCAATGGCTACAGACAAAACAAGACTTTTTACAACAGAAAAAAAAAATATCTCAGAGCAGTTTGTTAGTGCAGTTCCTCCTATAGTAATGAATAACAGTCACAGGCAATGATTCCAATAAAAATAAACTATCATTGCATGCACATGTGGCTGGGCTTACTCCCACAGGAGACATTTGATACTTGCAAAGGAAAGAAGTGGAAGGAAAACAAACAAAAGAAGGAGATAGAAATGAAAACCAAGAATCCTTTAAGGATAGAAGAGAAACAGGGGAGTGGGCAAGTCCAGGGAAGAGGACTGCAAATCTCAGGCCTGCTATACCTGGCTGGCTTCAGGTCTTTCTTATAAAAGCAATATATATATATATAAAGGACTTTTTCACAGTGCACAATGCCAGGAACTGGGAGCCAGGATTTATGAGTTTTCTTCCTAACTTTGCCACTATTTTATTAAGCAACTATGAAAGTCATATATGGAAATAAGACACCTGTAGCAACTTCACTGTATTAATTTTCTGCCAGGTAGGTACAGCTCCAGAGGTACCTACTTTACCCTATCCAGAGGGTTCAGCAGAGGGATCAATAAGAAACAGCTCTGCTATCTGTTTTCTCAAATATCCAGTGGGGTCAATTCCTCCCCCTCTCATAAAACCAGAAAAAAGGCATGTGTTTTGGCTGTGCCTATCCAGGCAGTTGCTAGCAACAGATGACCAGTCTGGCAAATTGTTTCAGTCTTTGTGGTGTGCCAAACATTGGATTTCAAGTGAGAGAGGTCAGCATGTGATATGTAGCGCCATTCAGACATGGTTTTAGCTGCAGGCACTATAATGAGAAGTTCTGAATATCCTTGGACTGAATAAACACAACTTGAGTGGAAGGAAACCATCAAAACCTCAAATGAGTGTCAAAGACAATCACAGACAACAAAACCAAAACTTTACAAGGTGAACTGCCCTGATGTGTTCCAGAGCAACAACTGTCCTGAATGCAAGAGTGCAAATCCAACAAAACGCTGCTTTTCCTTAACTCTCCTCTCCCAGACTGTGAGCAGACTCCTGAACCTACAAACCCAGAGAGCCTTTTCCGGACTGATGTACATAACTCAACAATAACTTCAGTGGAAGGGAACTGCGCTGCCCAGGCAACCACTGGGTGCCTTCAAGTTTTAATTGGAAAAGAAAATGCAGTGCCAATGTGTATCCAAATTGTGTCTAAACTGCAGCAACATGGCCAGAGAACTACACAAAACTAGGCTGCCTCCAGTATACTTTACTGAAGTCAGACTTTTGGTCAAAGTTCCCCAATGTGAAATACATGGCATGTAGGGCCAATCAGCTCCTTTCAGTTCATGTAACAACAATTCCTATGAAATTCCTCTTCCCAGAAGCGTTTTATGTCTTCTTGCCATTTGCCTTATTCCCTAGTTTGTAAAATTAAATTTGTCATCTTTTCTGTTTCCGAGTCTCTCCTAATTTTCCCAGTGGAGAGTCCTCCATAGGCCAGGAAACTTCACAAGAACTTTGCCACAAAGATTTCCTATGCTATAACACTTTTGAGACCCAAAGCCCTGATAATTGTCCAACGTGAAGGGTAATGCTGGAGAAAATGCTTGTAGCTTTTACTAAGCAGGAAAGCAGCCAGTCAGCCAGAGCATCCTGGTTACCACAATGAAACAGTGCTGGGAAAAGGGATCTGAAGATGGTGCTGTGGCTGGATAAAGTAGTTGAGTAGCATAAACACAGGCTCCCATGGGAATTCTCTTATGTGGCAGCTTTCATTTGGGTTCTGGAAATAAGAAAAAGGCTGAAGGATACAATATTTATTCACGACACATACTGGAACACTGCTTTATCCTCGAGATCATGAGTCCCAAATCATGAAGCCCTCCTAAGGGAGTACCAGTACAATAGCACCAGAGCAGTTCTCAGAATACACAGCTGCTTCCATCCAGCCTGCCAGACCTGACTGGAAGAGATGGGACCAGTGGGGAGTACAGCTCGGAAGCCCAGCATATGCACACTTTCTCCTCCATGGAGCCACACGCTCAGAGATGAGCCTCTGGCTCCTTTGCCTATGTCACTGCATGGAGTAAATCAGCTTGGTGTAATTCAGCAGCACAACATAAGGAACATACATTCTTAAGGATGTAATTAGCATGTGCATTGCTATCATGATTCATTACTTTTATTATTCTTCAGGTATCGATAATAATTTTAGCCACATATTTATCTTCTACAGATAAAAAAGTATCCTCTAAATTCAACCCTGATGCCTGTTTCTAATCTGTCTCAAATCTTTATCTAGACAATACTCATTCCTTCTTTTACTTTTTTTTGGCTTTCTAAATGATGAAAAAGACCAACATTATTGTTTATAAATTGAAATAAAATTAATCCATTGTAAAATAGCATCACAAGTGTGCTCTTCCCAGTCTGCATTCATTGTTTCTGAACTTCAGTAGAAACAAGTGTCCTTCATATTTCCTTGATATAAAGGCATAATCCTAAAATACAAGACTTAGACCAGAAAGACTGGGATTCAACCAAGTTGAAGTCCTGAACCCCAGCATAAATATTTTTTACCCACACTAGTGGCACTAAACTCTTTCCAACCGTTTTTGTGTGTTCACTTTGTTCTGTTCATAAAAGTCAAGTCACTGGAGACAAGCTAACACAACACTGCTAAGTTCTCATGTCAGAGACAGCAATATTATCTTACGTAAAGCCTCAGCAGAGTGTATTTTAGAGTCCACTGGGCATCACACAACAAGGACAAGAAAAAGATCATGCTAAAGATCTGTGAGCTTATACGTACAGATGCTATAAATGTGCTTTTGGAGTACTGTCACGCTCTACCAGTGTTAAGAAAAAGGTGATAAATTTAATTTAAAATTTAATTATAATCTTTCTGCCAGAGTCAGATTTTCTCTAGCAAGAACATTATTGGAGAGATTTTACCAAGGAATTGGAAAACAATGTGCTCATAGAAAGATTAGATGACCTTGTAAACATCATCTGTATTGCCAAATGTACAACTGCTGAATAAGAGTCCTCGAAAAACTTTTCCCTAACAAACATTAACAGTTTTAGGAGGCTTCATTTACATTTCTACAGGGTAGAGGATGCCCAACACGCCCCACCAGATGAAGGCAAACATTCCTGTTCCAGTGCATGGCAGATGCACTAAAGACTGGTCAGCCCTTTAAAACCTGAAACATCGCTTTATAACCCATCAGGTCTGAAATTTTGATGACAACAGGCCCCAAACAACAACCAGTAGGTTAATAAACCTTTTTATGTCGGAGAAGAAACAGAAGCAAAGATCAGATGCAATAGTCTTTTCACAAAATTACTGGGAGCAGCATTTACAGCTCTTAGATATTCTCTTGCATGGGAATTACGCTTAAGAAATTCAGACTTTAGGGATCCTAACTACATATGAACTTCACAAAAGTTAATTAGTTACATTCAAAGGACAAAAAGGTAGACATTACAAAGAAAATGCACAACTGCAGGGAAAAAAAATTCTCTCAAACTCTTCTTTCCTGCAATGGCACCCAAATGCCAACCTTTACTACATGTCTTCCAGTAAGTTGTTAGTCTTTTTTTAAATATATTTAATATCAATTAAATATAGTTGGTATTAGATTAGTAAGAAATAGATTAGTAAAAAACTCTTTGATTTTTTTCTGCTTATTACACTTCTGTGTTCTCCTTCCAGCTTCCTCAGTTATTTCAAATGAAGACTGAGATAGCCATTATAAAATCACAAGTGAGAATTAAGACAAAATGTATGAAAAATGGAGAAAAGTAGTTTTCTCTTGTTTTTGATATATGTACCACATCCAGCTGGAAATATTAACAAAACATAAGAGGGGATTAGGTGACTTTCTATCTGTAGCTTGAAATGACTGTGGATACAGAGTTTCATATTATTATTAGATAGATAAATAGTGATGTTGAAAGAAATAAGTTCAGTGACATGCAGTGAAGAACAAACATACAACTTGGATCAGAACCATCAATTTGCTGAAAAAAATGACAGTGCTGGCTCAGACATGATAAGGTTTCTTTGGCTCAGACTCCAAACTAAACCTTTCAGACCACTGTCAGCTCTGTACAAGGCCAATTCAGGTGTCTTTGTGACCTGAAGTCCATAAATTCCAGTTCAATGCTGTGCAGTATGTAAACACCCTGAACTGCACAAGATATCTGCACAGCCAAATTAAATCAAATGGCAGAAAAAAATAAGACTGATTGTTCACTCAGGACTAGTGCAAGAACTTCTGCCAGAGATTCCGGGTTGACTTGTAGGAAATGACTGATAAGAGAGACCATGAACCATCCCTGTGACGCAAATGTAAAAGGGCCTTGCAAACCCAAGATAAATCAAATGAGCTCTTTCCAGTGGAGAACTTCAGTACTGACTCACGCTATACTGCAATCTAGGTCTGTCACTTTTTTTGATGAGACAAGGGAATTTATTGACAAGTGATCTTGTTTGTTATTTTCAATTTAGCGTTGCTGCAATATGAATACTCAAGGAAGAAATAATTCATTAACTGGCTGTACTTTACAATACTTCTTACCAGTATCTGAAAAGTTGAAGTTATCCATCAATCACAAGTCTGTCAGAAATACTGAACTTCAACATGGATTGAGCAATTTACAAATCTCTCCCTAATGAAAGTACAGCATAAGTACTACCTGTGAGAGCTGAAAGTAGGATGGCTCAGGTAGCTATTTATAATGCCTTTTACCTTTTAGTCTCAAGTATCTTTCAAGGTTTCCACCATGTGGTTATAATACACTACCACCTCCTGGACACATCCTTTCCATTCCCATTAGAGTGGATGACCTAAAATCCCATTGTATTTTTCCAACAGTTACAACAATCAGTCCAAGGGAAGGTAATATTGTGAAAATTATATATTTTATTATTTGATGCAATATGATGGGTAGACGTGATAAAGTTGGCCAGGTAGCTCCCATTACGTCTGCAACACTGGAGATAAAAACCCCTCTGTTTCAAAGTGCAGTCTATCTCAGGCAGTGGTATGTCAAAATGGGTTTTATTCATTAAAGTGGGTCAGAAGTCTGTATTCAGTTTCTAAGCAGTTAAGAGAGTTTCTTCTTTTTCAGCCTGTTTTTACAGCACAGCTAAAAGCACAGGAATTAGAGAGATCAAAGATTAAAAAGTCTGCGTAGAGCAAACCCCTCTAGATGAATTGATCCTGCTCAGGGTAGATATACTGATAAGGCTGAACCGAAAAAAACTACACTGTTTTCTGTACAGTAGATTTTAAAAATCACTCACTGGCTGTCATTCTCCTATGCTGTTAATCTAGAACAGTACAATGATTTAAGATTCATAAAACAAGCAAAAATTCAAGTTCAGAGTATAATATCCTAGATATCCAAACTTCTGAGATGATTCTCCCTTAATATGTTTGGAGCATCATAAAAGTTGTAATGCCTGAACATGAGAATCATGTCTGATCCCTACCTTTTCACACAAGATGCCATGCATTTTGCCCACCGAAGTCAATATGTCAAAGCTTATCTGGTTTTAAAACTTTATGTGAGGTTTACATTTTTTACCAGAAACAGCTCAAACTTGTTGCTATGTCGATAAACATATTCTATCTAGCACAGATTTAGCTAGGAAAAAAGTAGATAGAAAAGTAAGCAGAAAGTAGCTTGAACAAAAATTTCCAGTATTGCAGAGATGTGCCCAGCGCCTTTCCACAATGATACAAACACTTTTCATTTGAAAACACTTTGCCTGATCTATTCTAGGATAGCCTAGACCCTTTTCACAATTACATTACTGTTAAATTAGTTTTTCTGTAATAAACTAAACCACTCCAGTATTAGCATCTCTTTGAGCTTGTATGCTCCTTAGGTAAAACAGAAACTCCTTTGTAATGCCCAATATTATTTTACAGATTATTTCTACTAGCAACTTTATATCCTAATATATTTTCATTACTTAATGTTGTCCAGTTCATTCCTAATGATATTCTGATATTTTTCACTATTAAGAATGTCTTAAAGCTTTAGGTATACTACATTCCAAGACAGACTTAGCAGAACTTTTCTGAACAATAAACACTTAAATTTGATCAGGCATTTTAGTTTGCTTTTCCCTGTTTTCAAATTAAAAAAAAAAAAGAAAAAAAATGACAATGTGGTAGAAGATAGGAGGCAGGGGGATTTGCCAAGTCATTCCAAGGATAAACAACTTTCGCCTTTGCCACTCTGATGTTGGGAGTGATGGCACTTCAGATATTGATGAGAGAATCTGCCCTAGGTTAATTCCACTCTGTTTTGAGGGGAAAACTCACACCGAAGTCAATTCAAAACCAGAAAAGTGATTGTGTATAAACAGGAAGGGAGTTTGTTTTCATTCCCTCTGTGCAAAGGGACTTAAGCTTACAAACAGAGCATTCTTCAGACAATTCAGATCAGAACCTGAAAGTTATATCTGGTTATTTCTCTCTCCCATTTTTATGCTGTTTTACTTAACTGAAAATACAGTGTTTGTAAAGGGTGTTGGATTAATAGCACCACAGACTGAAGTTCTGTTTATATTCAGAATAGATTTTGTTATAGTAATCTTACCCCTCCCATCCTGACCATTAAGTGATTCTCAGTAAAGAAAAGGAGACATAGCCCAAATTTCCAAGAATTGCCATCTGATTAACATGAAGGTGCACAATTATCAATTAGACCATGGCAAAAGACCATTTTCTCAGTTACAGAACTGAGAAAATACATAAAAATTAAAACAATAACATCACTGGGACTAAGTAGGTTTCATCAAGGTAACAATTCTATTTTCTGTGGTGCATTTGAAAGAGGGGAAAAAAGCGTTGATAATATTAGAAATGTTGCATTAACCAATATTGGTGATTAGAGGCTAGACAAGCATTTTAACAACCTAAAAGTTTAAGTGCTAGCTATTGTCTTTCTTGGGTACTTGCAATTTGGAACAGTTTTGATGTCTGTAAAGAGGAGAGACAGGAATTTAAGGTGACTTCCAGAGCTGAGGCTTAGAAAAATCACCTATAGTATCAACAGAAACTGGAAACAAGGAAGCAGTGAGAAAGTTCTGCCATAAAGCTTCAGCCTCAGTCTCACTAACCTTTTATCAATGGTGAACACTGACGAGAAAAAGTTTATTGCATGCTAAGGAGAGAGATTCAAGACAAAAGTCAGTGACCACAGTGAAAACCAGTTCAGAGGGTGAGTTAATCTACAGAGAAAACTGGAGAGGGAAGCAGGAGTACCTTCACAGCTGAGGAACTGCATCCTACAATGAGATATAAAGATTTGTAAGAGCCTAAAACAAAGGCAGTAGATCAAGCTTATTGGCACTTAATGGCAGTGAAGAGATTCCAGCTCTGCTTCCAGCTGCAGAGGATTTACTCTGGCCAGACACTTACTTATGATTCTGTTTCCTCAGTTATGAGCACCTGGCAAGGGCATTGCAGAGATCAGTCTGCAAATGCTCTTGCATAGTAACTTGAAAATATAACATAATATGAGACGGTTAACTTGTAACTGGTGTAGGTTAGCAGCAACCAAAGAGGAGTCTCTTCTGAGAGCTGACTGATCTGTCAGTCAAAGATACCAGAAAGTACCCACCTCTGCCACCAGCCTCAGTAGGAAGGCTCAGTATAACTTAATGACTGAGTTTACCTCTGCCTCAGAGATGTTCCTGCTTCTCTGTTTAGGACGCTTTGAACTACAGGTCAAGGAGTTTGAAGTTTGAACAGCTGCTGCTACTGCTGTCCATCCGACATTAGAATAATCCTCACGAAAAAAACCTGCAATGCTTATTTAAAAAATGACAGAGAAAAAGGTTTTGTTCTTCAGCTCTTTTCTGTTTGACCTAAGGTCTTCATTTCTACTTCGATCCCTAGATAACAAATTACTGTTTTATAAGACATGAGTAAATGAATTCTTGCTCAAGAACGATGGAAATATTTCTCTCTAAAAAGTGTCCTGTTAAGAGGACATAAAACCAGATCCATTTAAAGCAGACAGGGCTATGGTGATGGTTATATTGTATGACCATCCTTCACAAGACCATTAAGAAGGAAGCTTGCTGCAAACAGAGACATGAACAAACACTCAAGTCAGGAAAGTAAGTCACCTAGTGATGTTTGAGCTCCAGACACTCGTTAATGAACTGGCTCTATTTTTATGGCATCCTTTCATTTGGCACTTTGCTGGATTAAGTCAGTATCATACTATGTTAACAACCATCTGTTTATGCTACAGTTATGCCTTGTGTCCAGTTTCATACTGTTCTCATGCAACTCAAGATCATATTGCTGCTTATGGTTGTATACGATCTATGGATAAGCAAAAGATTTCTGTCATAAGGGTTATCAGTATAGAGCCTTTTTAATCAGAAAAAACACATAAGCTTGTTTATGTTTTTAAAGGATGTGGTTTGTATAGATGCATGGAAATTTGAGGCCATAACAACCTTTCATTGTGTCTTGATTCAAAATATTCAAACGATAGAAGAGGTGAGGTAAAAGTCTCTGAAGTAAACTCTGCATCTTAGGAAAAAACCAACATTTCTCTTTAAGTGGAAGGGTTTGCAGACACATGCAATGTATCAAATACATGCTTTCCACAGTTGTTTTTTCAAAAGAAGCATACTCTGTAATGGAGAACCATAAAAAATTAATCTTACCTGAAAATAATCTACTTTTCTGTAAAATTTTCCATTATTTTTCTCCTTGCATGACTCCATACTATCACCCTTATCTTCAAAAAAAATTATAAAAATATCTCTTTGTGTGTTCACAGAGCTGATTTTCCATATGATAAGCATACTACATAAGAAGACTGCTCAGAACAGATACACACAACACTTCCAATAGCCATATCTCTTTTCTATCACTGCTTACTGGATCTCATTGTCCACTGCCATCTGCAGATCTACTCATGTCTGAACACTTGAAAAAACAAGTTTTCCACTATGCACATAATTACTGTACAATGCACATTACTCATGTAGCATATAGAGATGAGTTTTCCCAACACATATCACAGCTGCTGAATGGCACTTCATTTGTCTTAATACTTCTGCTAAAAATGCACACACAAAGTTTTCTTCTGGATTTGATCAGGGTTCTCGGACTTCTGAGTCTCCCCAAATTCCAGCTCAGCAGAATACAACACAAAAAGCAATATTTCTTGCCTCACCCATAACGATGGGCAACCTACACGCATCCTTGGTGACCTCCTTTAGCCAAACATTGATTTCACTGCCCAGTTTTCTAGGGCTCTTTCTTGCCTCTGTGTCAAAAACTGAACCAGCTTCTCCTCTGCTCCCTCTGAAGCAGGTGAAAAGCTTTCTGTTCACATTTCTCAACAATAGTGGCCATCTCTGTCCTATTCCTTTGTCTCTAAAACTATGTTTAAGGCTATTAAAAATATTTTTTCCATTGCATTTTCTTCTTCTCTATTTGCTTGAGCAGGTTAGCTGTAACTGCTACAAAATTAATAGAAGAAAACACACCCATGTTGTATTTTATTTGTATTAGACCTTACTCTTTCCATCTTAGAGTGATTTCAGTACATGTTCTGTCTGACTACATTTCATTGCCTTTTCTTTTTCACCATCTCACCAAAGCGAAAAGAACCCTTTATGGTATGAGGCTATAATCTTCCACTATATTTCAACACATAAAAGTTGTATGCCATTTTCAAACTGCATGACTGCATTTGCTACCTTGCAGATAATTAAGGCAAAATTTAAAAAGTGTTAACTCCAGACTTGGTGTAGTACTTGGTGTATGCTTGCTCTCCACAGCCTATTTCATTTGTTTAAAATTGTTTTACTTTTCTGGCATTTATTTGCTTCCCTTTTTTATAGACGAAAACCTCACCTGCTCTTATCTTTAAAATGGGACAGCTATCCAACATCTACAGAATCCACAAAACAACCAAGTTCAATGTTTTAAAGGGAGAGATAAATACCATCTCACTTTTGCTCTTAAACCATCACGACTGCAGCAAGTTACATTATTTCTATTTTTAATATATTTTCTCAATGACTAGTAAAGTTACAGCCAAACATCTGTACATTTTGAAAGAACTGCTTTACTAAAATGATAAAAAAATATAAGGTAAAGAATCATGACAATTTGCCTTAGCAAATCACACAAATGTAAAACATGATCCCCACTCCCCTTGGCTCTCTTCCAGCCCTTCCGCAGTCCAGGGAGTACCACGGTTACTTCACTGTTATAATTCTGGAATGCTTATTCAGGGCTTATTCATAGGATAGTAAGCAGAGCAAGACAAAACAGCTGGTCTGTAACCAAGGACACAACAAAAGTTATGTCTGGCATCAGTCTGACTGAGATAAGGGGGTTTTGTTTTGTTTTTTTAAGAATGAGTCACCATATACTTATGCATTTGAAACACTTTACCTGAACACTTTACCACTTTACCCAACAGCTCACTTAGCACATCTTGAAAGCTTCAGCCCATATCTGTCCTAAAAACAGTTGTTCTCCAGGTATTCAGACCCCTGATCTGGAAGACAGGGACAGGTAGCAGAATGAAGCCCTCCTAATCCAAGGGCAAGCGCTCAGTGACCTGCTAACACCACTTAAACACACACAAGTCTATGGGGCCAGGTGGGATCCACAGGAGGGTGCTGAGGGAGCAAGTTGAAGAGGTCACTGAGCCACTGTCCATCATTTACCAGCAGTCCTGGTCAAACAGAGAGGTCAAAGGTGACTGGAAGCTGGCAAATGTGACACCCATCTATAAGAAGGGCCAGAAGAGGATCTGGGGAGCTACAGGCCTGTCAGTCTGACCTCAGTGCCAGAGAAGGTCACGAAGCAGATCATCTTGAGTGCCATCATGCAACACGTACAGGACTACCAGGGGATCAGGCCCAGACAGCATGGTTTATGAAAGGTAGGTCCTGCTTGACCAACCTTATCTCCTCCTATGACAAAGTGATCCACTTAGTGGATGAAAGAAATGCTGCAGATGTTGTCTATCTAGACTTTAGTAAAGTTTTTGACACTGTTTCCCACAGCATTCTTGTGGAGAAACTGGCTTCTCACGGTGTGGACGGATGTACTCGTTGCTAAGTAAAAAACTGTCTGGATGGCTGGGCCTGGAGACTGGTGGTGAATGGTGCTACATCCAGTTGGTGATTGGTCACTAGTGGTGTTCCCCAGGGCTCAGTATTGGGGTCAGACCTATTTCATCAATGGTCTGGACAAGAGGATCAAGTACACTATCAGTCAGTTTGCAGCTGACAGCAAGTTGGGCAGGAGTGTTGATCTACTGGAGGGTAGAAAAGGTCTACAGAGAAATCTGGACAGGCCAATTGTATGAGGTTCAATAAGGTGGAGGGCTGGGTTGTGCTGGAGGATGAGTGACTAGATGTGAGGGTGTTGATCCATAGCTAGCTAAACATGATGCAGCAGCATACCCAGGTGTCCAAGAAGGCCAATGGCATCCTAGCCTGTATCAGAAATAGTGCAGCCAGCAGAACCAGGGCAGTGATCATCCCCCATACTTGGCACTTCTGAGGTCACACCTTGAATCCTGTGTCCAGTTCTGAGTCTCTCACTACAAGAAACACATTGAAGTGCTGGAGCATGTCCAAAGAAGGTCAATGAAGCTAGTGAAGGCTCTAGAGTACAAGTTGTATGAGTAGTGGCTGATAGAGCTGGAGTTGTTTAGCCTGGAGAAAAGGAGGTTCGGGAGGACCTCATTGCTCTCTACAACTACTTGAAGTTGTAGAAAGGTAGGGCTCAGTATCTTCTCCCAAGTAACAAGTGATAGGACAAGAGGAAGTGGCCTCAAGTTGTGCCAAGGGAGGTTTAGACTGGATATTAGGAAAATATCTTCACAGAAAGGGCTGTCAAGCACTGGAACAGGTTGCCCAGGGAAATGGTGGAGTCACCATCCCTGGATGTATTTAAAAGACATGTAGATGTGGCACCTGGGAGACAGCTTAGTGGTGGACTTGGCAACGCTGGGTTAATGGTTGGACTCGATGGAGTTGAATCTTAGAATACTTAAGGTCTGTTCCAACCTAAATGATTCTGTGATTCAAAATGCTATCTCTTGAAAATACCACAGGAAAACATTGATTCATTATAAACTAGCATTTCTATGTGCACTTTCCATCTAAGAATTTCAAAGCACATTACAGACATTAACACACTATTATGAGTGTCACAAATGCCTTGAAAACTATAAAATAAACCAGGCCCATAGAAGTTGCCATGCCAGATCTGGCCAGTATCTCACTTAATCCAGCACCTTGCCTCCAATGGACAAGAACAAAATGTTAAATATAGCATGTCAATGTATTAAACTCTACCATGCTGACCCCTAAAGACAGTTGAGCACATATGAAAACCGTAACCTTGGAGCCTGCTGACTACAGTTCAGGAAAGAAGGACAATTATACACATTGGGGTAACTGAGGAGTCTGATAGTTTCTAGTGCAGCCCCGTTGGTTTTAGCCCAAACTTGAAGGGTCTGCATGTTTACATACACATTTCAGGAAAATAAATGTTGTGTACTTATAAGAGTGATTAGGGAGAACCAAGTATCAGTATCCATAGAAATAATTCCCTTCATGATGGCATTTGTGTGAAACAATTAACTTTTCCCACGTTCTCCCAAGTTCTTATGCAACTGTGCCGCTGTGGAAATTGTGCAGCTCAGTTCCACCTCAGTGGCTTCTACTGTTGTCCATGCTTGTGAGTTTTGGTGGCATTATGACTTTAAATGCAGACTGTAAACCTCTTTCTGCCCCCCTCAGTGGTGTTGCTTTTGTCTTGGAGGAAACAAAAACCAGAACACTGGCTTCTAGAAGGAGGCAGAAGAGCAAAGTTCATCTGTTTATTCAGAAACCTGTTCCTATCCAAGCAATAAAACAAACCCAATTGATTTTAAGGCAGGCAGGATGTCCCAGAAATTTCATTACTTTGCTGAATTGGCTGCTGTCTTATTAATGTTCACCAGACATAGGAAGGGTGGGGTGGAAAAAGGGATAGTTGGCTCGAAAATGTCTACTGGACAAACAAAATAAAGGCACTTTTTACTTAATATTTGAAATAAATCCCAACTGTACAGGAGTTCTACGCTTAATTTTCCTAGTTTGTTGCATACTTGTTCTGCCACCTGCTCCCCTGGCATTCCTCAAAGTTTTAGGAACAGGGACTCTGTCCCTGAACTTTCTCAGAAACAAATACTGCATGACTAAAAACAAGCACCTAGTAGCCCAGTAGGCTGTCCTGTCCAGGAGATACTATGGTTCTGGAAAACCACTTGCTTGAATCCTCCTTAACAACTACATTATCGGTTCATGTTTTGAAGAATACCAACATTGGCCAAGTGCTTCTCAAGAGGTGCTTTCTCTCTTGATGGGTGGGATTTTGCATCGAGGATTAGTGCACTGACTCTACTACCATGGAAGTCAGACGTAATGAGAGAAAATCCCACAGACTGTCACCACTGTGCCACCTCCTCCAGGAAAAGAAAGAGGGAAAGTAGAGCCAGGAAGAGCATCTTTGGGAGGTCAAGTGAATAAAGAATGAATTCTAGCATTTGAAAGAAAAAATTGTGTCCACTGTGCAAGGAAAAGGAAGGTGTGTGCCCAGTGGAAGCAAGGTCAAGTGACATGGGAAGAATACAAATATGCTGCTTGCTGCTGTAGGGAGAAAGTTCGTGTGGTCAAAGCTCAGCTGGACTTGGAGCCGGCCAGAAATGTGAGGGATAATAAAAAGAGTTTTTTCAAACATATTAATGGCAATAGGCAGTATAGAAATATCATCAGCCCATTACAGGGCGAGGAGGGTCACCTCAGAAACATGGTCAGAGACAAGGCAGAGGTGTTTAATGCTTTCTTTGCCTCTGTCTTCAACATGGTTGATAGACCAAGGGGGTCTCAGTCCCCTGAGCTGGAAGACCACAACTGCAAGAATGATCAACTCCCAGTCGATCTTGAAATTGTGCAGGATCTGCTGCTCAAGTTGAATCCTTATAGATCTATGAGGTCTGATAGGATTCAACCCAGAATCCTCAAAGAGCTGCTGATGTCACCACAAAACCTCTCTCAATGATTTTTGAGTGGTCTTGGGAAACTGGAGAGGTCCCAGCTGACAGGAAGCTGGTGAATGTTGTCCCAATTTTAAAGAAGGGCAAGAAGGAGGACCCCAGAAACGACAGGCCTGTCAGTCTCACTTCAGTGCCCAGTAAAATTACGGAAAAGTATTGAGAAACACCTGGAGGACAATGCAGTCATTGGTCACAGCCAGCACAGCTACATGAGGGGGAAGTTGTGGTTCTCGAATCTGATTTCCTTCTATGACAGGCTAACTCACCTAGTTGATCTAGGAAAGCCAGTAGATGTAATCCTTTTGGACTTCAGCAAATCTTTTGATACTGTCTCTCACGGCATCCTTCTGGACAAAATGTCCAGCATACAGCTGAATAACTATGTTACGCGATGGATGAGCAACTGGCTCACAGGTCAGGTACAAAGAGTTACAGCGAAAGGGGTAACACCAGGCTGGTGTCCAGTCACTAGTGGGGTTCTGCAGGGCTCCATCCTCAGCCCAATGCTCTTCAACATTTTCATTAACAATCTGGACGCAGGACTCAAAAGCATATTAAGTTTGCTAACAACACTAAATTGGGAGGAGCTGTCAACTCCCTCAAGGGCAGAGAGACCCTGAAGAAAGATGTTGAAAAATAAGAGAGATGGGCAATGACCAACTGTATGACATTTAACAAGGCCAAGTAACAGATTCTGCACCTGGGATGGGGCAACCCGGGATGTTCATACAGACTGGGGAATGAGATTCTAGGAAGGGACCTGGGGGCCCTGGTCCACGGTGAGTTGAATTTGAGTCAGCAGTGCCCTGGCAGCCAGGAAGGACAACTGTGTCCTGGGGGCATCAGGCAAAGCATCACCAGCTCATTGAGGGAGGGGATTGTCCTGCTCTGTTCTGCACTGGGGTGGCCTCACCTTGAATATTGTGTGCAGTTTTGGGCACCACAATGTAAGAAACATATTAAGCTCTTAGAGAGTGTCCAAAGGAGGGTAATGAGGATGGTGAAGGGCCTTGAGGAGAAGCTGTATGAGGTCACTTGGTCTGTTCAGTGTGGAGAAGAGGAGACTGAGGGGAGACCTCATTGCAATCTTCACCGTACGCATGAGAGAACATGAAGGGCCAAGTACTGATCTCTTCACTCTTGTGACCAATGATAGGACTCAAAGCAACAGCATGAAGCTGAGACAGTGGAGGTTTAAGTTGTACATTAGGAAAAGGTATTTTACCCAGGGAGTGGTTGGGCACTGGAACAGGTTCCCCAGGGAAGTGGTCACACCACCAAGTCTGACAGAGTCCAAGGAGCATTTGGACAACGCTCTCAGGCACATGGTTGTCCTGTGCAGGGCCAGGAGTTGAACTTGATGATCCTGATGGGTCCCTTTCAATTCAGCATATTCAATAATTCTATGAAAACACAGGGTATTCCTTGTATAGTATTGATTCTGTAAGGTTACAAATTTTGAAAAGCAGGAAAAACTTGGTTTTGCACTACTTTTCACTAAAGTCTCTGGAACAACTGTGTGCTTTCAGTAATTTTTCAGGGCAAAATTTCACTTCAAAACCATGACTACATATAATCACGTGTTTCTGCGTTGTTTGTTTGCTTGTTTTAATACAGTAATATGAGAATTTTTAAATGTAATTACTGACTTAAGAATTTTTAGATTTTCATGTTAAGCTTCCTTAAAAAATGCTGATTTTCAAAGCACTCCCGGCAGAACCACCTTATGATGACTGAAATGGCATCTCAAGAACTGAGGCACCCTTATCCACAGTTCAGTTCTGAAAGTGGGTATAAAACAATTATAAAGGACCATACATGCATACAATTATAGTAATTTGATCAATACAGTGTTGCTACAGGTAGGGTGACTCTTGATGCCTTCCTGGAAACTGCATGTCTACCTGAAAGACTTTTGTGAGTTTAAGAAAAGAGAATTTATCTGAGAAAAGGACACAGATACCAGCAAGAGGAAAATACTTACAGGATATTGTGGACATATCCCATTTCATTCATGGACTTCACAGACCTATCACACTTCTACTTCAAATTACTTTGCTTTTAATAATATATGCTAACACTTACTTTAAGGTTGTTTTTCTTCACTGTAGCTTTAGTTTCTCTGCCTAATTAAAAAAGAGTGAGCCCATGGCTTCACACTTAAGCAAGGTGCTGCACCTGATAAATCCAGTCAGGAAGAGAGGAAAACTCTGCTAAGCAGGTTATAATTTTAAAAACTTGAACACAGCTTTTCATACCCTTGTGATCTGTTACTTCTAAAACAAAATCAGGAAAAACTACATGTAATATCTGAATGTTCTTTAGGAAAACTGCTCTCTTTTTCCCCCACCAGAAGAATGTTCTTAATCCTTTTTAGCTGACTTTGTGCATCATGAAGTAGCACAGGGCCCAGTTCCTGCCCTTTACCCTCAGCCAACTCCACCTCTCATGTAACTCCAAAGCGATCCAGGAAATTTGCGAACAGCTTTGTATTTTGCACAACCTAGTATTTTTGTAGAAAAGGAGAACTCATTACAGACCAGAATAAGAAGCAGAACAGAAAAGAACTTCTAAGAGCAGCAGCAGAAAGTACATTTCTATGCATGGTTTTTAGAAGCGAGTCCAGAAGATGCCTTTTCTACCTTCCTTTGACACACTTAACCTCCTCCCTCAGAGTCCAGAGGACTACCACTGTGCCCACTACTCATAGGAACAGGAGTATTATCATTATAATTTAACCTCTAATAAATAAATTTCTAACAAAATAGGATGGCTTCCTCTTCTCTTGCTCTAAAGATGGCAACCAAAAAGTGAGAAACTTTGTGCTGTGGCAGTAAAGCCAGGAGGACCAATTTGAATGCACATGGGTAATAATGCTACAGAAGTAAGATGGTACAAATATCACATAGCAATTTTTCTGACAGCTCTCTACTTTAACTGGCAGAAAATCAATAACATTAAGACTGAGGGTCACAGCCTTTGGAAAGAGTTACATCAATGCAAAAACAGAACAGACAAAGCCAAAATAGATTATAACCACAGATATCCCAAAGGACAGATGAAATCAGGGGTTATGGTGTTTTTAAAACACAAAAAACCCCTTATTCCCTCAATCATTCCCCAAATGTCTTGTCTCCTAGTTTTTCCACAGTTTTCTAAATTAAGAGGTGAAGATTGCAGTCAGAATGCTACTATATTTCACTCAAAAGCATAAAGTCTCTTAGCAAAAAGGGTTCAACATTCTCCTATTTGCAGGCATACTTCTGGAAAATTGGTGCCATACTTACTGCTCAAAGCTAAGCTTGCTGGTGCAAGCAGCAAGCTTTTACTCAGAAAGAGCAATCACAGAAGATAGAGTGCTCCCTGTCGTAACACTCACAGCTGAAACTGGGCACAAAGAGCAGCCAGCATGACAGCAAAAGAATCATGGCAGTAAAAGGTTTCTACTCCTGCCCCAAAGTCCCTGTGCAGGTAAGCTCTTTCATTTCTGCAATGCACTAGTGGAACGCACTAAAAGCTCAAGAAACTTGTATGCCTGTGCCAACTGTGACTCAGACAAGCCCATCCTAACACAGGAAGACAATGGCCATCCCTTAAAACCAAAGGACACTGACTACCCCCCACCCCAAATAAGCAATTGGCTCTAGAGTGCCAACTTCTCAACACACCTAGAATAACCACAGAGGCTGAAGGACACAGCCCATCTGACCGAGCACTGCTGGTGTAGCTTTATTTAAATTCTATTCATTGTTTCTCACCTGCCTTTTTGGCAAGTCATGATATTGTAGTATGAGCCTGGTGTTGACGCTGTGACTCCACGTGTTGCCAAGGGCTGCTGTCACACAACCAGAATCCTTCTTCCCACTTACAGAAGCCCCTGAAGATAAAAATGAAAGAAACTGCATCAGGACTGTGCCACAAAGAAGGGTTCAGCATGGAAACTCTAATCAGTCATCTCAGATCATTCCCTAAGCTAGGTAATCACAAGCGGTACTTAACAGATCGCACTCCTAACATTAATTTCCTACCTTTCTTGTTTATTTATAACGCCACAGCTTGAGTTCTCCATCTCACCCTTTGATACCTAGACAAAGTGCCAAGAATTAAAGAGCTGTTGCAAAGTAGTACCTACCTTCTTGGAGAGACCAGTACATTTTCTAAATATCTGCAGGTGCACCATGCATGGGGGACACTTGCCTTTTCCTCTTTAGATATTCTATCCCCAAGCAAGCCAGCTTTCTATGAGCACAGAGGAGAGGGAAGCAGGCTAGCAGAGTCACAGTGTATACTGACATAACAAAAAGGGAAGCTAAAGGAGCAGAATGTGCTGCCACAATACCCTGACATAAAAATCAGAATATTGATTCGTGCCATCAGGCGTCCTACACATTTTCTAAGATTTGCAAAGAAGGGAGCCCCTTAGCTGTAACTACCATTCTGGTGTCTCTGAAATCATATGAATTTTATATAACCCTAAAGGAAAATGCACTTTGCTGCAATCAGCAATGACAACATAAAGAAGCATTTCCAATAATGCCACATGATGCAGCTTGCTGAAATGCCATTGCACCTGAGCTTTCTCATACCACAACCAGAGATCCATACATACACACATACACATATGCAGGCAGGTAGGATGCCTAAGACCTTCATCTTTACTTATCACAAATTCTATGTAAGATGAACAGATAGATGGGTGACTTGTTTGTACTTCAAAGGACACTTCAAGAATAGTGCAAGTCAGACAAACCCAAGAAATTCAGAAACAAAACCCTAGTTATGTGGGTATAAATGATCATGTGCAAGTTGAAAATTGAACTGTTTGAGGCAGACAGTCCATACTGTTAAAAAGCCAAGAGAGAGTAAGAGACAGTTAGATTTCAAGTCAGGTAACTTCCTATCATCTATTGGGCAACAAACAAAATTGCTTTCCCAGGACAATAGTGAAATCCTTGTCAACTAAACCAATGAAAGTTAGACCAGATACTTTCTCTGCAATAAAGCAGCTTTATGTTTCTGTCAAAATTATCAGCAATGCAACAGTTAATGTAGAAATCTAAATTATAAGTATTAGGTTTTGGAAGCAAAACTTACTGAGATGACAAAGTCATCTTGCAGCCCAGCAGAGCTTCTGGAAGACTGAGGTTTAAAACTCTTCATTACTTTTACATTTGCGAGGTTGTGGGGTTTGTTACTCACTCCCCGCCTCTCCCCCAGCTGTTCAGACTAGAATCATAATTTCTTCATCCACTAGAGCTTTTATTTTGGAAAAACATCCAGTAAAGAATAAGACCAAAAGTGTTGACATGCAGTAATAATAATTATTTATATCACTGCTGGTAGCTTGCAAGCAATGGGAAGGACACTTTATTAGACTGCATTAGGCAGAGGAGAGCAGCAGGCTGGAGAGAGGGGCCTGGAATGATTGCAGTGCACTACAGGATTTAGCTGAAGACCTCAGACCTTCCCCCCCGCACCAAGTAATAAAAGGTTCAATTAATATCAACTGGATTTGGATTAGGTCTTTAAAGGTCTACAAAAGAAATGAGTGAAGCACCTGGTTCAAGACAATAGTTTGAAAAGAGACTGGACTCTGTACTTGCCTGAATTACTTCCCACATCACGGGAGCTCACTCCGATGTGCACAATACTTGCATCTCCAGAACATCTGTTCTAGTCTGAAAATAGGCTATAGTTGTGCCATCCAGCAAGGATGGCTGCTTCTCTTTACTTAAAACTTCATAAGCAGCAAACTTCCACCTGAATAACTCATCAGAGGAGCACCTAACTGGAAGTTTCAGTATTAAGGAATGCTATTCTGTTAATTAGTGTAACCCATCTTTACTGGGAAGGTGGATGTGCTAACAAGAATAATTACTCGTCATCTACGTTTTGTATTTAATTTGCCAGCTGGAGGAGGAAACACAAGTGTTAAAGCAAGGGGCTAGAAGGTCTGTATTTCATTCCCTTAAAATCACTCAAAGCGATTTACTTAATTAAGTTCATTAAGTTCTACAAATTTTTGGGTTTGTGCTAATACCCCAAAAGTGAAATACTATTATTGTACAAACAGGATAATGGAGAATATAAGATAGTGGAGCAGCTTTAAAGTCTTGCAATCCTCTCATGGAATAAGCTGCAGTCAACACAATCCTTCTTTCCCACCTGTTAGAAATGGGTAGGAATTACTAAATTCAAGTGAGAGAACTAAGCATGAGTTCTGGTGGGTGTGGAGGTGTTTTCCTCACAGCTGATGTAACTGCACCCCTGTAAGCCACCACTCCACACCATCAAGAAGCAATTCACCTACCCTTGCTTGCAGGCTCCTGACTACGAAGAGCCCAGACATTCCAGAAGTAGCTGGTGTTGGCATAAAACAGCCACAAAATTCATACCCAAACTTCCCTCAAATCATGTATCTCTGCTATTAAGTAACAGAAGGAGTAACAGCAACCCTGAGCCAGGCATTTATGCAGTTAAAAGTCTGGAACCTGCTGCTATTACACTGTGGAGACATCACTCCATAGCAATTCCTAATTCTGCATTCCTTCCAGGCCTAAAGCCTATCCCAAAATGAACAGATATGCTATATGTATAAGGCTTGTGGCGGAACAAGCCAATTGCTGTAATTTATTTTATTATATGGGAGAAAGTGTGCTGTACCATACTGTGTCAGCCCCTATCTAAAGAGGGCAAATCCTCTTCTGAGAAGTTATTAAAATTTATGACTTTGGTGCAAAGTAGTTAATAAACCTGGAACAAGTTTACAGCAGAGACTTTTTACAGGATGGAAAGAAATGCCTCACTGGAAAGGTTTCCATTTTATAAGGGATCCTCCTGCGAACTGATGCATTAGGTGGATAGAGAGGCAAAACAAGAAGTGAAGTAAACCAAGGAGGAAGCAGTGCCAGCTTTGCTAAGAAGTTCAAGGGCAGCAACAACACATGCTGCATTCCTTCTTCTTGCTCTAAACACAAAAAGATAGTAAATGTCTCAGAGGAAGGAAAGAGGATATGTTAAGAAAACAGATTTATGTTGAAACATGGCCTTAAAAAAACCTTGGACCTATCTTTTCTGTTATTTCAACCACTACTTAGTCATTAATGAAGTGGACAAAGGAAGTAGATAAATAACACTGTTCAGAGAAAGTGATATTTTTCATCACACACTGCCTTGTGCTTCCAAACCATGATATTTTCATATTTAGAAATGGGAGTATCGGACCAACATTGGCCCAAGAAGAAAACAGGCTCATAAGACTTTGATCTCTGCTCAGAGGTCCCCAAACTCTCCAACCTGAAATACTTCACAGTGGCATGGAGCAACAGCTCTGAGCTGTGACATGAGGGCGCTTATCCATGTTGTGGGGTGGATGCTTCCACAGAACCTGCAATGTGCAATGTGCAATCAGCTGACAGGCAATAGTTACAGTCTCTCCAGTCTGCTTAAAGCATGGTTCTTACTCCAGTCACTGCTGGCATGATGGTTTCTGTTCAGGTCAGAGGTGATACAGGGAGTACAGGGACCAGGGAGAGGAAGAAAAAAGGTCTGACACGCAGATGAGGGAAAGCTGGCAGATCTCAGCTTATGGATGCAGTATGTGGGAAAAGGGAGTAGGTGTCCAGAAGCACAGAGATGGGATCCTAGCATGGGGAGGTGTAGGTGCGTGCTAGAAGGCTGTCAGAGGACCTCTGAACAACTCCCTGTTTTATGTATTCTGGTTCACCTCAAGGAAAATGGATGATTGCAATTCCTGTAAACACCCCCTTCTTCCTCACACAAAAAGAACTAGCATTAAATTGATCTTCAAAGGGCACATCAGCGGATAGGCCGAGGATTGCACGAGGTGTCTGTTCTACTGTCTCCTGGGATACTGAACTCTTTAGGGCACCAGCAGAGACCGTATCTGTTCTGGACTGCAATCAGAGAGGAGGAACTGGCTGCTTCACTCTCACTGAACAGCTGTCACAAGTGAAAATAAAGCTGCTTGTGGTCTGAATCAGATGCAAAGTAACTGCCTCTCCACAACCAGGGGAAAAGCAAAGAAGAAAGGGTGACTCTTCAATTGAGGCCTGCAGTGCTGCTTCCAAGCAGAGGAGGCTTGCACTGGGCTCCAGTGCCCAGGAAAGAGCTGTCAGATGAACTGGGCAACACTTGGGTCTACTTATACACAAAGACTAGATTAATTTTGTTCGTTTCTCCCCATCAATGCAATCAAAACAAACTTCCTTTAAGTAACTTCCTTGTCATTGAGATGAATGCCACATACAGCCATTTAAAAATCTTTTCTCATCAAATGCTAAAAATGGATCGATGCACTAAATGACAGATAAATAACAAAACGGAGAACAGTCCCCAAATCTTTCAAATTGTAACATCAAACCACCTTGATAAAAGCCTGATCTATCAAAAAGAAGGAAAAACTCTCTGAAAGTACAAAGAAAATATTTATAAAGAATTCAACTACTGAGCTCAACAAAAACAGCACACCATGCAATAAGAATGAAAGTACTTTCCCTCTTGCTCAGGGTGTGCAGCTTTCTGGTTGACTGGCCGAGCTCAAAGATCACTGCTTTTCACCTGCATTGCATTTAGTCTGTATTTTTGGTGCAGATCTCTAACAATAAGACCAGAAGAAAAAAAAAAGAAAAAAAACCCTTCAACCCCTAATGTATTTTTCCATCCTCACCTACTCAGAAAGTACAAGTACAAAAATATGCAATGGTGGAAAAACCCATCACACAGTAAAAAAACAACCCACAGGACAAACTCATCTGTGAAGTAACTAACCACAGCGCTCTTCGAACTCCCACGTGCTGGCTTCTGCCATTTTCAGCCCTTCTCCACAGCTTTTTTTCAGTCAAAAGGTGACTGATTCTCTTACCCTACAGTGGTGACCGTCTCACTCTCTGCACTGGTCAACCAAGATAGATCCTAAAGCACAGCATTGACTTCACACATACTTATTAGGACATATGGCAGGAAAAACACTTGCTGCTGTAAGAAATCAAGCTTGGCCACAAAATGAGATGTGAAAATTCTAACTTTTAAAATGCTTATTCTCTTCCTTTTATTAAGAGAGGGCACTCTGGCAATTTTACTCCCAAAAAACTCCCAGTTCTAAATCTGTACAAACTACACACACAAACATACATACACACCCCACCCCAGATTATTCCATTTTACTTCAAATTTTAATTAAAATTAAGTAGAAATATTTTAGCTGGAAGTTGGAATCAATGTTTAGTAATCAATGATGTGTATTTTTTTTAATATCATAGTCCCCAAAATATACTTAGCAAACAAAGCAGTGAAGTGTATACCCCCACTAATCCCCAGTTAAAAAAGAAATCTGTTTCAATGGAAACTTTTTTGACCACCCCTAGTTTGTAGTTATGCTACTACCATGGCACTGAAATGCCTACTCGAGATTACACTAAACAGACTGTTCCGATTCAGTCGTCATCATCAAGAGACCAAAAATTACCGGTTACAGACTCTAGCTGCAAAGTTCTGATGGACACAGCAGTGAATGTGACAGAAAGGGAACAAGCTCACTTCTCATTTTCGACAACATGGTTTATTTATCTCATACGCCTCAAATAGGTGAGTTTTCACACTGGTTTTTTTATCATTATTTTTATGCATATATGTGTACACATTCTGGGTGATTTTTACAGGGTTAATCCGATTTAGATCAAGACTAAAGTCTTTTCCAGTTTTTCATTATTTTCACATTATTATGTCTTTTTTCCAGTTATTCATTATTTCTATTGTGACAACTCCTAGAGCTCTCATCTGCAATATGCAAACCACTAAACAAACAGAGAACAAAAAGACAGTTCCTGACTTACAGACGTTCTTTTCATGAGAACTGCAGATTACAAGTCTCTTAGCTGCTGATGATTATTCCCCATTTACAAGGACTCTTCTCTAAGGGATGAGAGAAAATACGCCAAAATATGTGACAGGTCAGAACAACTGTGTATAAATAAGGACTATCAGTATTCTCCATGAAACATCAGAAGCTTTTTCAAATAAGTAATATTAACCATTATTCTACCCCCAAAAAATCAGCTGGGACCTCTGTCCAGCTCAAGATATAGGAAGGGTCCACCAGAGAACTGGATAGATACTGGTTTGCTTTTAATCCCACACCGGCATGTTTACTGTTACGGGTGTGTTTTGCACCAGAGGATCTCATTCCCTCATTGAACTCATTGGTGAGTTCATGTCAATTCTCTTCTGAGTTGAGAAAGAGAGCAACAGACAGAAAGAGAAGCACACATATGCTAGTACTGAGACTCCTGTCTGCTCACCTAAAAAAGGAATTGGCATTAAGAAATGAAAAAATCCAGCTGGTCTGATTTCTTGCCAGAAAAGCTACCAGCCATGACCAAAATGATCAGGTCTCAGGAGATCTGTGGAGGTGGGAATACAGCTGGTGGTTTATAGAACCTGAAACAAGGCCCAAATCAGAGAATTGTGGAGTTGAGATACTTCCTTTTTACTGGTGAAAATCTTCTGCCTCTGTAGCCTGACACCACACCACACCACAAAGTGATGAGTTTCCAGCCCTCTATCATTGCTGCAGTGCTGTGCAAATGACCCAACACGTAGTGCTTTGGTGGAAGGGATGGTGAAGATCAAGTAGAAGACATCGGTTAAGTCAATTACTTTCTGTAACCAACGATAAATTCTTTACCCCTCAACTCAACCTCCTTGCCTTTCTAATGGTGCTCTTTCAGAAATTCCCTCTTTTTCTAAAATCTAGAATTAGACTAATTTACACAACTCTCTTTGTACCCAGAGTTCTCCTCCCACACCACTCACCACTAAAACGTAAAGCAGCTTCTTCCTTCAAACTCTCCTATACAGTCACTTCTTCTTGTCTCTACAAGACTAGAAAATAAAATCCCAAACCATTCAGGTAAGGGAGAAAAAAAAGTCCCAAACAACCCACGTATGGAATTCTGCCTGCATGCACCTATAAAGGATGCATAGGTTGAAAAACAAAGTTTGCCCAATCATGGCATCTGGCAATGCTAGGGCCCTGTGATCCAGAAAATGCTTTTAATTATCACCTCACCAATCATGCTACAAGCTATTGCTGTATCTTTTTAGGTTAAGTTCCCTCTGGGAATTAAACAGATTGTGATATTTATCAGAAGGTATGTAGGAGGGATGGGGCAGAATGCTAGAATTACATGTGTGTAGGACCCTTAATGCTTGAATAAAGAAATAAGATTTAGAATCGCACTGTCAGAGCAACTGAAGCCTTGTATTCTGCAAGCCTTGGCCCTCTGACCCACGCAGCCATGGCATTATCATATCTGATTTTCCCAGGATGGTTAATCTCAGTTGCTAAACTTATCAGTCTTTGCTAGCGTTTACCCACCATCTGGAATTGCCACTTCCGAAGTTTCCAGACTAGAACCAAATAAGCCAGCTGCCACACTCACCCCTTCAATATAACAGCCTAAAGCCTAGAAGCCTAAATGGCTGAATCCCAGAAAGGCGGAACAAAAGCTAATACAAGTTGGGGGGAGGAGAGGGAGATGCAGCTCTGAAACTGCAGTGACTTTCAGAATGCAGTTCACAGCAATATGGTCATGTTAGGATGCTGTGGTCTGAGATGCAGACTGTATTCCCACAGTTTACATTTTTTTCCCATAAAATATGTTCTGGTAAAGAAACAGTGTCATGGCAACTTAGCTCTCATACCCGGAAAACTGACACAATGCAGGCAAAAGCAGCGGCACTCCAGGCAAGGTAGGAGTCAATCTGCAAATGAACCTTAGAGTACATTTGAGAGTCAGGGTGAGGAAGGGTGATGGGGGTAGGAGGGAGAGAGGCCAGTTTCTGCTGCACAATGAGTTCTCCATCAAAGTGACCGATAAAAGCACTGACTAGTACTAACTTACCCAGGGTGTTTCTGACATGGCTGCCCATCTCCCAAGGAGTAGGATGATGATATGCCTACGTGGCAGATGGAAAAGGACAGTAGGTGTATGCAAGCTAGTTTTAAACAAGCACTAAGGTCTTCCTTGGTAAATATATTCTGCTAGGAAGATACAGAGAACATCGTACTACTACAGCTGGATCACTGCCAGCACCTGAATTTGCTCAATTAACACTAGCACTGACATTCTGTGGTGGATTTTCTTAATATATTCAACATAAAATGCCTTAGAGAGTAACAATTTCTGATCACAGCCTAGTTATATGGATTTGAATTAATGAATTAAGTTACATGCCCTTTTCACTCCTGAGCACAGGAGTATTTCAATAGTGGTCCTCTTTCAGAATAATTTTCAAATTCAGCAACTTCTTGATACAGAGGGTGGAAACACGCAATAATTAAGACTCCAGGGTGGGGCTGTCAACCATAAGGACTGTGTTTAAAAATCAGTGTTAAATAGTACTTCAAGTTGAGATTGTTATTCAAACCAAGCAATCTGCTTTACTTTGCATGATAAACATGGTAATTTCTTTGAAAATTTAGCTTTCAGTGTTCTTAACACTGGTACCAAAGATTACAGTTGCAACAGTTCCCTCTAGGTACAAATAAAAACAACAATCTTAGAGCTATAAAGCTTGGATCATGAGTCAGAGTTATCAAAACTGAAATTCCAGAAGGAAACAATCCTCTTTCAGCCTGCAACATGGAAACAGAGTTCAGCCAAACATTTGAGGGCCAGAGATGATTGTTTGCAAATTACAGCTGTTCACATCTGGAGTTCAGATTTGGCCAAATTGTTAATACTATCCATCACAAAAGCTGAAATGGAAAAATGTTGTGGTTGTATGACTACGAACATAAAAGTTAGGAAATACTAAATGTAAAAAATGCTGTGTGCAATTTCAACTCTGCCTATCAAACACAGAATGATGGACTCAATTATTTCTCATAATAAATCTCATCAGGGTTGACTGTGGCATTTCCTAACTGGTATTTAACCACAAGTCTGTATTTGCCAAAATAGGTCTCACTGAGTGTATCTAGGTCTCAGCTTATAGAAGTCCGTGACACAATCTGAAGGATGCAACCTCTTCTCTAACAAAGTATCTTTTGGACTGGCTTAGCAAACCCTACACACAGACCTAGCAGATGCATCTGAGTACTCAGAGTACCTTCACAATCACAATTTGAAGTAGCTTCTGAACATACATTAATTGGGCATGTTCATATTTTTTCTACACCCATGTATAGAAAATGTGTTCCCTCTCACTTATGATGTATGACAAAACATTTTAGTACATGCAGACACCACAGGGCTCACTGTTCAGAACTGACTCATTACAAAGCTGAAAATGCACATATATTTATGTACTTAGGCACATACACACAGAGGCAGTATATAATACGGAGGATGTTAAAATGACTGAGGATTACAGGGGTCTGGCTTCACTCTGTGACTGACAGAAACTTTCCAGGAGGTTCTCAGCAAATCAGTCTCCCATTTCATGGCACAGTCACCCATCCTGGTGTGGAGAATTTTTTGTCATCTTATTCTCAAAAAGGAATGATTCACTTTATCTGAACTAAGCAAATAAATTCAATTTTGGAAAACAACCAAGACTGGAAAATTTTATCCTGATAAGCTTTTCTGACTGAAGACAGAGGGTTAGAAGGGAAACAGTTATACAGTCTCAACTATAGGAGGTTCCTTCCGTTCCTGTTATAATGCAAAATATTCCAAGATGTGCCAAGTTTTCACTGTAGTCTGCATCAGGCAGTGACAGGACATCGAAATGCTCTGTGGAGAGTAATGCATAAATCTAAAATGATCTTTTGACTGCAGGGACTTTTCTCTCCTGAGAGGTACTATATTTTTTAAAGTCAGTGAAAAATAAAAAAATTGCAAAATACCACTTTTAGTCCTTGGACTAAAAAATGGTTGAATGCTCTAGAGGCCAGTGAGGGCCAGAAACTTTTTTTCCCTTTTTCCCAGATCTGGAGGGGCAGGGGGGAGGGTAAGGGGAAAGGGAGAGAGCAAAGAGTGGTTGGTTTCAAATAGCAACATTGTCCAAAAGGGTGAAAGGGAACAGATGGCCATGGAGAATGAAGCCTCAAAGCCCTAAAGAAAAGGGCTACTTTGACAGATCTTGCTGTTTCCTATTCAAGCATGCACACACTGGCATGGAGAGTTAAGATGATACAAGGAACAACCTCTGTTCCCAGCAACTGACTATGGGCAACTGGCCTCTGAAGCTCTCTGAGAAAAACAACATGAGACAGACAGACAAACAGATATGGCAGCAAGCCCAGATCTCAGCCACCAGGAAAGGGGAAAAAAAAAAACCAAAAACAAAACCCAAAAAACCCCAAATCCCAAACATCAGAAAGGCTACAAACAGCTGCCTTTTCCTGGCTCCAGTGCAGAGCATTAGAGCCTGTCCAGCCTTTCTCATCTTCCTTTTCAGTGAAACCTCTTGAAGGGGTCACCCTCAAGCTGTTGGTCTTTGCCCTCCGGGGAGGTGAAAAAGAGGACAGATCAGAGCTTGTCTGGCTCAATGAAAACTGCTTCCTTTAATCACAGAGATCTCCCTCCAGCAAAGGAAGAACTTTAAATGTAAAAATGCATAATTAATGCTCGATTTTTGCATGCAAAAAGGTTGAGAAATTTAAAGTTGTGGCTCCCACAGTACATGTAATTTGTTTGCATAGTATACAGTAGTGAGCCATTATATCCAAGGGCAGGGAGAATTGTACTCCTTCCTGTGGGAAGCACTGCTAATGTGTGTCCTGACTTTTTCTGTCATTGTTACCAAGAAAGTGCATCAAGAGCTGTTTCATTCACCAACTGTGGATATGTGCTATCAGGTAGAGATTTCGGTTTTGAAGGACAGCTTCACATTCATACTCAAAATTTAGAGAGAGACCTGGGCCATGAAGCATAACCAGACTTCACTCTTTCCAAAGTCCATAGAACGGGGAATGAATCTCAGTTTCTGAATTTCTTTCTGATTTACGTATCACTTTCATGTTCAAAGCAGAGCCTGATGTACTGACTGTTTCCCAGCTGAAGCTTGCCTATGGGCAGAAGCACTGAGCAATACCTTCCCTTTGCACTGTAGGCTGAACCAGAGTAATGGTAGTTTCATGCAACAGTTGCAGTGAGGAAAAGAGGGGACAAATGGTATAAACATTAACTATCTTCACAATTGTTCCCTGAGGTGGGGAACAATTATTGAGTTATCATCTCAATTTTAATATCCTCCTTTTAAAAAATCATTGAAGGAAAAAAGATAATAAGGAACAGTGGGTGCTCACATGCCAGAACTCCAAATGAAGAAATGCAAATGCTTCATACTGATCCTATCTGCGCCTTTGTTCACTCATCTGTGAAATAGCATTTGCTAACTTGAGTCAATAAGTAGTAAAAATGGAGAAAAACAGACACCAGGAACAAACGACCTCAACATCCTTAGCCTCTAAAGCAATCCAAAATTATCAAAACCATAGTTTTCTACGATATGTAAATAGTTTGTGGTTTTTTGTTGTTTTCAAAAAGAATAGCCATTGTAGTAATTACTAGTTGTAATTGTTAATTAGTAACTAAATAGACAGGATCTGACTAGTAGAAGTAGTCAAACAATAAATAGAATACCTTATTTTAGGCTAAATCAGATAAATTCTGCTTCTTTTCTTAACCATGAGCTTCCTGAGGCTGAGTAACTGCTTCAGGCTATACTTATTAAGGGAATCTCAAATGTGGATTATTCACTAAGTATTAATAAGCACTGGAGTTGTGGATTCAACTTCCTTCCTGATGTTTCCTTGAGTAAAGTCAGCTTAGTACCCCATAATTTTCATTCTGTTTTACTTTTAGCGTACAAGTCCTTCTGTTCACTGCAAGTGTAACAAACAGTGCTCACAAACCAATTCTGTCTTTCACATTGCAGGACAGGTGGTCCCTCAGCATATTCCCACACATTCCAAATATTTTAAGTGTTCCACATCTGTTGTCTAAAACATTTTTAGTTCCCTGCAAGAACAGTAGGAGATGAAAACAAGAAGTTATATATAACGTAGCAACTGACCTTTTATGCCACATGAGCTCTCTGTCATTTCAACAAGATTATAAATTTCAAAAGAGAGCCAATCTTAATTCGTTATACTATACCACTATCAAAAATTCTTGCCGAGAAAACAACTTGAGAATTAACTTATGACAGCTGTAATAGCCAAGAGAACAAAACTGAGTCTAGATGCAGCTTTTTTTTCCCCCAAGTACCTGTTGATCTACAGGAAATGTTTAAAAATTAAAGAATTAAGGTGATTTACACATTTTCTGACCCTTCAAACCTCTTTTATCTGCTTTGAAAAAAATCAGCACATATCCCATATATGTATAAGCAGTCTTGGTGGGATTTTTATAAGTGCTTTGTGTTGGCCTACAGCAGGTATGGAAACACTACATGCTTTTATTTCCCCCCCCCCAAGAATAAACCTAATCAATGTACTTTAAAAACATATGACTGCAAGTAATTCTTTTTACTGATGAAACAGAGCCACTGGTCAAGATTTGAGGCCAGGAAATTACAAGCACTAATCGCATCTCAACTACTAAGCTGCCTCTTAGGAGGCAGGAAATAACTGCCTGGGCTGTAATTGAGAGAAGTGGTGAGGGTTAGCATTTCTACTGTCACTCGAAGTGTTGCAAGATGGCAGCAGCTACCAGCAGTTGGGAATCTGGTTTGTGTCACAGCACAGAAGCTGGCACATCTCACTTTACCAGCACTGCAGCTCCACCGGGCATTGGCTTGTTACGGACTGTAACAGGAGACTGTCCCCCTGCTGCATGACCAGTGTCATTTCCAACAACATAAGGGCATTCCTTCAAGTACTTTGTCAGCAGGACAACACATTTCAGCTAGGAAAGCTGATGCCTCATCATATGATATACTAGCAGTACAAACATGATCTCCAAAGCTATGCAATATAAACAAATACACAGTCTTTTGTTGTTCTGTTTATTTTTTAAATTAAAAAGAAACTTTCTAGTCTGAGCTTCAATGAAGTGTTATAGGGGATCCCTGTGTGACAGACCTATGCCTCATGGAAAAGGATGCCACTCTGTGACCATGTTCCAATAAAGCATGACTAGAACATGCAGCAAATGTCTTAGTACTTCCCATGGAGCCAAGACTGAAATGTAAGCATTTAAGCAAACTCGTCCAAATTAATTTTGGAAGACAGGCTGCCTTTGACCAGCCTTAAACCAATGCTGCCTGCAGGGCACAGTATCTCAACTCTGCATAATGGCAACATGATGCTGCATATGAATGAAGATGCAGACACTTTCACTGAAAACACAACTGGATATACAGTGAGTGGAACAGACCCATGAAGAAGAAGATTTTATGGGTTTTTTAATAGCACAAAACTCAGACCCACTCATCATAAACTCCGGGAGGCCTTTGACATCCTGGTACCACAGTGAGAAGTGGAAAGACGAGAGAGAGAGGAAAGATGGACAACCACACTGAGGTGCATCACTGGGCACCACAGCTGAAGACGGAGAGATGAGAACTGTGGAAGTTCTACTTAACTTTTAAATCCTACTTTTCGAGAAACAATTCTGAAGCAGAGAACTCTGCAAAACAATTCTGAAGCTTAACTCTGCAAAACAAGAAGCTGCCGAAGGTTGAAAGATAACCAAGTTAGAATAAAGATTACTTTCAATTACGTACAAAGATTTACTTTTCATTTTTGTGGAAAGAAATTCACTAGCCAAGAGGATTTCAGAAGTAAATTCAGCATGTCCAAAGGAACTAATTCAGTGGATTTCAGTGAAAAGCCTGATAACAAGGTCTTGTACTTGTCAATACACTTTCTAAACTTTTAAATTCTACTAAATTCTTCTAAAGGAAAAACAAAGAAAGGTAAAGGTTAATATATTTTTACTAGCATTATAGGAGAGAAAATATCTTTCTTTGGTGATCCCTTTAGACTGTGCTTCAGACAGTCTAATGAATAGTTGGGCAGAAAGCACTTGTATGCAATTACATAATTACTGTAAACACAGGATATTCTCTCATGAATTCTCTCATGTGTGGTGCTTCACAGGTAAGCTTGAGCTGACTTCAGAGCAAGTGGAATTCACCTAGCACCAATAAATCATTGATACCTGAGAGATCAGCTGGCTTCCCTCACAAAGATTTGGATGGTACTTCCTCATTCAATGAGTTGCATCTTCACTTCCATGGCAAACTCTGCTGAAAGGCGCAGTGGTGCAGAGAGCAGCAGTGGTTATTGAGCAAAGGACAGTTTTTCCTCAGAAAACTACATTTCAGCCTGTTTCTTTGCACAATGCTGCCATGCTGTTGTTATTTTGTAAGAGACAAAAGAAAATACTTCGAAGTCACCGAAGTCACTGATCCCATAGTAACACCAAGAGTATTAAACTGGAATCTGGACAGTGAGGGGAGGTGGAGAAGGAACAGGGTAGGGTTTGTCTCTCAGACTTGCTCTGCAGTCCTGACAATCTCCAGAACTTGCCACAGAGATTGTATGAGAAAATATTCAAACTGTACAAATACAGTTCAAAGAGTCACACACTGTCATTACTCAACCACACCTTTTCTAAAACTTCAATTTCTGGAATCAAGTGCTCCACTAGAATTGAATCCTGGAGTGGAAATGCCACCTCCACCTTTACGTGTCCAGTTCTCTGCAGACTGAGAAAGACTTTGCCAGATTAACTCCACAACAAGCTCAGATGTTCACACAATTCTGAACTGGAGGCACTGACTACATGTTTATCTACAGCATTTCTGTCTTAACTCTATCAAGCAGTATTTGTGCTTTCCTTTGTGCCTTCCAAAGATTAGGAATGCATTTAGATTTCACTGCTGCTTGGCCTCCAAGAGCAGGCTCCACATATATTACTTTCACCATGTCTACTGAGTTCAGTGCCACAAGATGTTGCAATACTTGTCTTGGCCACTTTCTGCCCAGCCAGCAGCAAGTCAGTGCAGCTGGGTGTCAGGTCACTGGATACACACAGTCCTGTAGCACTCCTACCCAGCAGCTGAGCCTACTGACAGCTTCCTCACGCGGTGCACTGGCTTTCCAGGGAACACTGAAGTTCATTGTCCTCATTTTCAAGCATGCCTAAATCCATAACCCAGTGTGTTTAAAACAGCTTCTGAGGTCCAGAATGCAGACACTGGTCAACAGCCCCTCTCCAGAAGTAAACTATATAATTATACACTAAAGTTCATCTCTGCAAATTTATCCTTCTTGACTTTGTGTCTGTAGAATTAACTCCTGGGCTTTAGAGTTTCAACACCTAGGCCAAGAAAATTGTTTTGGACAGAAGTACTTTTTAACATAGATAGTGTGTTTACATGAAAACTTGACCATAAGTAGACTCCATATTGTACAGTTGGTTTTTGGGGAGGTGTTTTGATGTGGGGTTTTTTTGTAGGAAAATGGAAAAAAAGACTGAGTTCCAAAAAACAAACACTACTCAACACACAACTGGAAGTTGGTCTAGTCACACAAAATCTTGAAAAACTGCAACTTGCATTGAAAAGCAGCTGTGTTCACGTAAAGGAAAGATGGTAAAAATGATTTGCAGCAAGTGCTATGTCACACTGTGCTAACCTAGGAATAAATAGTACTATTTGATATATGAAAATAGCACCATATGCTTCATGAGAAAAATAATACACTGGTTTAGTCTGTTACTTTCACCAAGGCAATGGCTACTTGGCTGATGACTATACCAGTAGCACCCTGCAAGGACTGTTCCATAAGTTGTGACACATCTCTATCCTTTCTATGCTACTGTTGCATTGAACTTCTGAAGATTCAACAATAGAACTTGGGGGGTGACTTGCTAAGCTGCCCATCCAGTGATCTGAAGCCCATGGTTGTTTTTCAGCATAGCCTAATTGCCAGAGAGTAAAGCAAGTTTAGTCATTGACCAATGATGTCATTACAGGCATTTCTACTTCATATATACCTTTAACCCACCCTCTCCAAAAAACAGCACTGTGACTTTGCTGTCTTGGAATCAGTGAAGTCAACTGACTTATGCTTGTGTAAAGCAACACCATGGGCAAGTTCATTCTGTGTGATGTGACAAAAGAGAAATATAATGGGAATACCATCTATCCCACAAAGCAAAAACAAGTAACTGCTGCTTTTCCATCTCTTCTGGAGCTGCCTATCCTACATGAGGCATAAACTTTATGCTTTGATTATGTTACACTTTGAAACAATTCAAATTTCTTCACACTTGGGCTAGGAGTATGTAAAACAAATAACATGAGCGCTGTGATGGAGTACAGTCTCTGGGGAATTCCACACATGTTTCTCAAGCAGAACTTGTGCTATGGTTTTGAGCCCCTGACTTTGAAAAGCAAATGAACAAGAACAGTAATTACAGTTCACCCTTTTATGAAGAGTTATGGAAAACTGCAGCCTTCTGCAAGTGAACTATCACTAGGTTTTCTTTTCCTTCCAGATTTGTTTTCTTCCTGCTTTCTATTTTATAGATGCTGGATGAATACTGGTTAGTGACAGCTTAGGTAGCGTGGTTTGGTACCACTCAGATATGAAATGAACATGCTCTACATTTATCAACTACATTACATATTCTATAATTCTAAACTGAACAAGATTCTTCATTTAATTATCATGCTATAATCGAGATATAAAAATGTTTAAGAAGTAGGATACTGCTGATCATTACAACATTCTATAACCTCCATTACTGTCAATGGGGTACACATGATGTGAGGCATCTACAGGCAAAGCTTTCACCCACAAACAAAGAATGTCTAGATATTTGCTACCTACTGGAGGCCAACTATTCTTGAAAGTCTTTTATGTTGGTTCTAAGAAATGTGCCTCGGTTCTCCCAGCAAAGTAATTACTGGAAGAGATTTATGATTGCTCAAACTAGATAACCAGAATGGACTGTTCTTTCCCTAATTTCTAATATTTTTTTTCAGTAAGGAAGACTAATCCTCAAAACAATTTGTAAAAAATATTGAATGAAAATGAATCATATGAAATTAAATAACTGGTTCTGTAAATGAGTAATAGGGTTTCCATAATTTATTTTGGAACAATATGCAGGTTAAAATTTTGACCTTGTTAGTACCATCAACTTAGGTAAAATAAAGCTCATAATATCAGGTCCACTCAAAAATGAGGCCATATAACTATATTCACCATGTATTTCTGAAGTCAGCCAACAATATCAAGCTACTATGGAAATACAGCAGAATTTATCGAGGTCAAGAAGTTCACCTTTCCAATTTAGTGAAACATGACTTGTAATTAAAACAACAGTTCAAGCACCAAAAGGCAGAATATGGAAGCACTCTCTTATGTGCTCACTTAACAAAAGTGGGGTACTTGGATTCAAAGCTTTGCTACTAACTGCAGACTTGTATTACAGCTTTATAATTACCATCTGTGGATAGGTATGTGCACTCATCCATTCCAGCAGGCAGTAAGATCTGTAGGAACATCTTTGGGGGCAAATTTGGGCCTAGTTGCTGAAACAGTTTTACATCTGTAGTTTCCAGCTATTTCTGATGAACAGAAGTGTATCAACAGCTTGCAGCCATGGCTAACCCACTGAATCAATTCATGCCCACTGAATCAAATGGAGAACTTGTATATTCTACACTCCAACACTGACTACGCTGGCAATATTTCCTAACCAGAGCCAGTCAAAAAAAACCAAAACAAAACCACACCTGATTTTTAAAATCAGTCAATCTGCTAAAGATGAAATGCTTTGTGAAAACCTGTACACGCCAGTAAATCTTCTGACAGACACAGGCCATGCTGAATCTTGCTATTTTCCAGCTCACCCTCTGGCAACCTGCCCAGATGATGGTTTTGCACTGAGGACCTAGGACCTCCAAGAAATCAGCTTAGAAGGTGTAAGAATGGAGGAGGGCATTTACATTCTCATTTTTTTTTCAAAAAATATGTAGCACCTCTGAGTAGACACTTAAATTTTTGTTTTTTTCATTCCAATTAGAAGTACTTTCTGAAAACTCAGAAATTAGTGCACAACAAGGAATATAATTTACCAGCCACTCCTACTACAAAGAAACACAGTCTTAATCCTTTACTGGAAAGCAGATCAATTGCCTCTCAAGTGCCCTTCCCTTTTCCCTCCCTTCACCCCAGTATGAAATTTTCATCCTTACCTGGAGTCATACTTTTAGTTTCGGAAACTTTCACATAACTGCCTTCCAGGTCATCTGACCAGTCTCCTACTCCAACATCATTGTTGGCTGGGACAACGCACGAAGACCTCTCATACTATAACCAAATGACTTGCAAGAAGGAAGAGGCAATTTGCAAGACCAGTTTACATTATCAAAGGCCTGACGAAAATTGGGAAATGGGGGTATTTAATCTCTGATAAATTATCAACCCTTACCTTTGCTTATGCACAGACATAATGTACCCCTAGAGTACCTTAGAAAGAACTGGTACTTACTAACAATGAACTAGCACTTGCTTTCATGGTACTTGACCCTAAACGTGGACATGCTTTGTACATGCAATATAGAGACAGCTATGGCTCAAACACATTTGTTGCCGTTCAAAGGTTACAGGGCAAAACCAACATAATGCCTAGGAAGAGCTGCATAAATTCTGTAGGAATACTAACAAACTTTACCGCTTTTCCTGGTATGTTTCTAGGCAAGATAAATATAAACCTTCTTTTAAAGGCAAGCACTGCAAAACCCCCCCCCCCCACATTACTTGGGCTGGGCTTGTATGATCAGGTTTTTGAATTTAGCCAAGGCATGTTGTAGCCTATCTCTTGCAAGAAGCACTACAAGAATTTCAATGTGTTCAAATGGTGAAAATAACAGACTTCATGTGAAAGACAGCGTTTTAGCAAAAAGAGTGCCTCTTTACGCCACTCCCAGTGACTGTCTTAGAGCTAACCTAGCAGAAAATAAGATGCTTACTGAACAACAAAAGTTTATCACGATGGTTTCAGCCCAATCCTACTTTATTTACAAGACATGGCAAGATAAGAGCCAGTTAGCACTCACCGCTGACTACAGCAAGAACACTCATGAAAAACTGAACTTAGTCATTCTCCACTGGCTTCTCTAGATCTTCTCTTCGGATGTAGTGACTTATTTAAGCAGTAACCATTGCAACTGATGAAATTACAAAAGGTACAGAAACAGTTTTCAAACACCAGTAATACACTTAATTGTACTAGTATGCTCTCCAAAGGTATTACTGTGGGGTTAAACCTACAATGAAACCACGTATTTTGCTTTGTACTTTATAAATGCACAGTCTCTGTTAGATCCTTGTTCACAGAATGGAGACTGGTATTGAAAGCTGTGGCCAGAGGCAGGATGCTGCCATTAGTGCAAATTAGTGCAAAATATACCAGCTTTAGTCTTCCACTTGACAACATACAGCAATAGTGCTGAGTTTGGTTAACATAGCTGCAGGGTATCTTCTCAGCTCAAACACAAAGGGAAGAGTAAATAAGGCATTGTAAAGGAATTTGTCAGATCACAAGTGTGTTGTCACATCCAAAGCAAAACACATGTAGGGTATGAATCAATTGGGAATATAATGTTAAAGACTAAGGTATGTAGTGGTTACAATAGGATTTTCTTGTTCCTCAGAGAAAAAAAAAACTATGGAAAAAAGAAAGGAAACAAGGAGACAAAGTCTTTCTAGCAAAACCTAGTGCTCTCAAGCTGTTGTTTTATTGTCTACAAGTGCAAGCTCACCACCTTCAGGAACTGGCAAGGAGAAGTAAGAGTTCATTTACTGCACGGAATTCTGCAGTGAGATATACATAGAAACTGACTCATTCTCTTGTAAAATTGCATGCATTCTGGGCCAAATACAGCAACATATCAAACTCAAAACACATCAAACAGTCCTAATATTTATATCAGTGTTGATAGTGACTTCAGAATGGAAGAATCCAGTTCCTTTCCATCCTAAATTTGGTGTTAGCTTTGAAACCATATACATAAATGAGATACATCAATGGAAAATATCAAAGCTTGTTTGCTCTCACAACATAGCTCTGGTATTTCCATCAGTGTTCTTGAATCTTAGTAAATATATTCTAAAAACAACTGGCTAATAACTATGTTTCTCTGTAACTGTGTTAATGTTTTACTGCTTTAAATGTTATGATTTTTTTCAAATCAATGTCTTTCACAGCTCCATCTTTATCTCATCTGTAAGCAGATAAATAAATATTTTAGATTTTATGTACTCTGACTCAAACTTTATTTGAGAAAAAGAATGATGAACATAAAGCAAAACTGACCATAAATGCTGGAACAGTCCCTGCATAAAGTTCCTTTACACATTCTCTATAGTACACAATTCACTTCTTTTGATTGCTGTACTTGAGGCTGTAACACAATACATGCCTAGCAGCTCTACAGCTGTACTGTTTAGCAGCTTGGGGTAAGAAGTGAATCAAACTGTATTTAACAACTCGTATCTACCAGGCAGAAAAAACACAGAATATAAATATATGCAGAACAATGCAGTGAATTCTGTCCCAAGGGTGACTTATTACATTGAGTACCTATCCCAAAAATCAGCAAAAACTTTGTTATAGTAAGACATTTTCAACAATATAGAGTGATTATTAGACATCTGTTACAACAGTCAAAAGCTTGGTTTGGAGCTTTGGAGGGGGGTAGAGTTTTTTTTCTTTTTTTTATGAAGTGTGTAACTACAAGGCAGGCACTTGCACTACATTGCTGCTGTTTCTGGATTTATCTTTTAAAGTTACAGATTCAAAAATATCCTGGAAAACCTAAACCGAAGTTCTTTTGAAAAATACAGTTTCATCCAAATAGAATCACTACTAAATAAAGCCATAAAATCAGAGGTTGCTCTAAGTACACTCTAATGAGCCCTCAGATTAACTGAGTTTGCAATGAATTCTAACACACACATAAATTTTGTGTACCTTTTGGGTTTTCTGACAATCACATTGCACAGTCTTGGTTATTACTCATATGGGAGTTTTGCCACATTAATGGAATTAACATGCTGCTTTTCTTTTGCTAGCATGAGTTCTTAAATGATTTTAAAGGTTTTTGTTCTCAGTTTTGCTTTCCATGTTAAAGTTGGCGTATCTAGCAGCAGTGGCTCACTGTGAAGGACACGCACCATTTCAGCATTGGCTCAGAAGAATGCGTTGCTTGGGATACACGTGTTCGCCATTTGAGCAAACCACTGAAATAAGTATCACTAAAATAAATATTTATCAACTCAGTTATAACTATTTCCCTTTCATACTGGACAGTGCTGGACAACAGACAAGAATGTTAATGACTTGACTACTCATTCTTTTTATATGCCTCATTTAGTTGATTAAAATTGCATCAAACATACATGTGTGGGACTTGTAAATCCCACCTGCTCCAGGATGGTAGAGAAATCTGTTCAATGTATTTATTTTCCCAGCAGAACGTTACATCCCACTCTCTCTGCAAAGTAAAGAGCTATGTTTCTTTCCAAAATGACAATTTAGATTCTTCTTATGTAGCTGATTCCCACAGATAAAGAAACTGCAGTCTCAAGGGATCTTTGAATTTTCAGGCGTTTGTAGAAGTATCTTCTTTTTTTTTTTCTCCTCTTTTGCATCTCTCCCACTCCCACCCAGGACAAGACTACTTTTTATTAGCTTCAGTGAGGTTCCACACCAAAGTAACACTTCTCAGCATCTAGTCTGCCTGCTGCTTTGTTCAATCTAACTTCTAATAGATTGACTTCACCATTACCCAATAGCACAAGTTCTCTATGGTATGGAAAGTAATAATGTGGTGGATGTTCCCCTTAAAAGATTTTATCAGTGATGAAATTTCCTAGTACAAAGTTGCTTCACACCACCCATTTGGGGGGGGGTGTGAGGGGGCAGGGAGCAAGGGGAGATAAATTGTCTGAGATCAGCACCAAATCTCATCTCCCAAGGGTGATGAATCATGCACCCTGCTCAGAATAAACATATCCTCATCAAAGGGGACTGTTGGATGGATTAAATGGAAAACACACTAACTGGAGGACTTTTTTTTGTCTGTAGATGACACTCCGACGCATAAAGAGAAAAAAGAAATTAAGTTGCTGTTTTGTGATTAAGTTGCTCTCCCAAGTATATCTCAAGCCCTCTCACTAAAAGTAAGTTCATTTTTTCCCCTTTGTAATCCAGTTTTAAAGTTTCCAGATTACCATTTACTTTGCACTCTGAACATATCATTGCTCTCTGTGGTATAGCTAACAGCCACTTGCTACCTAGGAATATGCATTTTGCACAATCATCCACTTTATTTTTGGATGGCTTAAGGAAGAAGATATGCCAGTGAAAAGGGAAAGTAGAAGAGAAAAAAGAAATTAGAAAGAGGAGACAAGACTGAAATGGGACAGTGGCAGGAAATGGAGTGGGGTGGATAGCTGAGCTCTGTGACAGCACGGAATGGTAAACTAGCTAGAGCTGGAGCATCATGAGAAGAAGACAGGACAGCAAAAAATAATGAGCATACTGCACTTCAGGTCATGTGAGGAAGCCACAGGACAGACTTTACAGAGCCATTAAAACAACGTATTTTAAATATTTGAAAATTGGACTCAGAGAGAATAACAATATTGCAAAAATTAATTGAGTACTGATTCACAGGGCATCACATCTCTTACGTCTCATATACCCGAAGGTCTCTCAGGTAAGACTGCATAGTTTATAGACAGCTCTAAGCAACTCTAGTGGTTTCCTTCTGCGAGCATGCCAACTGAAAAGTACAATGGGTAAAGACTCCACAAGACTCTCAAGACTCCTTGAAACTCCAGAGAGCAAAGGACAGTAATGTGTTTACGTACTGCACCTGTACTCCATGAACTACACTAGTTTTTAAAAAACTTTTAATAGTTTTTTATTACACTGTGTTGATCATTTTCTGTAAAATCCGCTGCAGAGGTTTTCGTAGTCCTTCTTTATCATCTCTGAATCATTTAGAAGGATATTTTTATGCTTTAACAGGGCTGTGGAGATTAACTGGAAACTCTAGCACATCGTCACTAAATATCTCTTCATATTCTCAGGAATACCTCTTCATACTCCCAGGAGATTCTCAAGTTTCAAGGCTTTTCTCCACTTCACCTTAAAATCAAACAATAACCTGTCTTCTCAGATAGAGTGCACAAGATTGCTGGGTCTTTACACTGAAAGAAAGATAGTATAGCCATAGCAATTTCAAATCCCTATTAGCTGAGCTCTGCAACACCACTGTCAATGGATTTGGAATAATTGGGGTTTATTGTCCTTTTTCTCCACTTCTCTTTACTTCTCTTAGAGAGGTATGTGCTTCATGTTCATAAGCAGCTTAATTAATTCACAGTTCAATTAATTTCACAATCAGTGAAATAACTAGATACACTTCATGCAAGCATCACTTAATGAAGCTACCATACTTCCATCATCTCAAAAAAAGGGCATTTGGTGTTCTGCTGCTCAAGCAAATAAAACAGTCAAGTAATATATTCCATAAGACAATAATTGCTGCAAGAAGTTATGCAACAGCATTTGAGCAGAAAAAGAGTGACACATTTATAGGTATCATGGTGAAATCAGACAACAAGTTACAATTCCATTACTGTGGCATCTTTCTTGCCAAGTCCAGGGAAGCTGAAAGTATGTATAAATGTATGAAAAACTCTGAAAAATGTTATTTGTCTTGGAGATATCACCATTCCTCCACATTCAGATATTGCACATCACCTCTCATCTCACATCTACCAAAACTGAAGACATACAAACATATTTATGCTTAATGCTGCATGCTACCTTCATTTATTTATCACTGTTCCATACCTGTCTGAAAGTATCTAACGATGGACACTCATTTTTATGAGACAGCAGGAAGACACTCTTTCTCCAAAGACTGCCCATTTCTTCATTTTCAATGAAGTTTAACCTGTATTTTTCCCTAAAATTCCCAGTCTCTCACAGACCAAATCACTGTAGCACTGTGGAGTGTCTGCTAGTTGCCACTAAAATCAACTAAACATTGTTCTGAAGGCAATTTAATATTTGCTCTATCTCATGGATTTGAAAATCTCAAAAGAGTGGTTCATTTTCATTTGCATAGTGCAGGAAAATGGGTTTGTGTACCGACTTCTCAGCCGGCCAGTTCCTAAAAGGCAAGAAGTCTCTAGATGTCCAGTTGCATTGCCTGGAATCATCTGACTGACCGCTCAGTTTCGTCTCAAGTTTTTGAGAAATTGGTCTTGACCTTTGCTCAGAATTGCTCAGTCAGAGTCACTGAAATGTCTGTTGTAATATAACCCTTCCAACAGGTAGAAGAATACTTATTCTGTGGAGAAAAAATGCAGCACAGTATAGCTGAAATCTGAGTCTATTTTGCATAATCGTTTCCTACTGTACTTTAATGTCTTTTCCAGGCTCTGGTATGTTAAACAGATAACCTGTGTAAAATAAAGAAAGTGAGGCCAGCTCTCAAGGTTAAGCAGAAGTTCATGCTAGGAGCATTACTACATCCAGGCGTGCTAGGGCCAAACATGAGGCTGCACTATGTTAAGTAGCAAAGTATAGCCACAGCCACACAGACAGGTGAAAAAGGACTTTTTTTCCCTGTGGCTGAAGTAATACTGTACACTAAGACATAAAGTCTTAGAAGCCTCGGACTACCAAAGCCATTTCCTAAGATAAGCCCGTACTGAATTAGAATGGGACCTCACAATGAGCCCTTTGAATCAACTGTAGAAAGAGGCAGTCTAGGCTAAGCACAGGGTGTGAAAGGGGGCAGAGGGTAGGAAAAATTTATGACCAGCATGAATCTACTTTCCTACTCTGAGAATACAGGCTCAGACAAGGGAGAACCAGTTTCCTGCCTTGGAGCACAAACTCTGCTGCACAGAAGGCAGGTAAAAATTTCCTATTTCATATAGGCAAGAACTCCAGACTCAGTGTGGCTCAAAGAGTGGAATTTCAAAGGATCAGGCAGAAGACACAAGTAAAAAGGTATCTCAGACTAGAAGGATCACTGCTCCAAACTCCTGCTCCTTAAAATTTCATTATATTCCCTTTTCTTTTCTACTCATTATAGCAAGATAATGGAGAAGAAAATGTTTTCCAACCACACCTCTGCTTGCAAATTCTGTGATGGGACAGTCTGTTGCATTGACAGGGTGGCTGTTCTCACAGGGCTCTCCTGATATGCTCAGTCAGTATCCATGCCCATGTACAGCAACAGAAAGAGCCTGTGTTCAGCAGAGGGGAGCTACAGACAGTTGCCCCCCTCCTCTCATTGCTTTCTGAGTTCAGCCCTTCTGACAACTGATGTTGACCAGATGGGCCCTAGATTTTAATAGCTGTGTGAAAAGAAGAAGGGATGTCTCCTGATGTGCTTGTGCTGAACAGAAAACCCACCTCAGGCTGTAACATGCCAAGAGTTGCCCATTTGAAAAACAAAACAAAAAACCTGGATGCTTTATATTAGTGGAAGCTGCAGAGTAGTTCACACTGGAACTGTGCATGCACACAAACACACAACAGGCCTCACAGTGCAAATGAAGGGGCTTATTAGAGATGAAAGAAGGCCTCACATCACCCCTTGTAAGGGACCATTGTCTCCCTTTCTGCTACAGTGGTCTGTGAAGCTGTGGGAAACAAATGACCTCCGAGCCACAACGCTGTGTGCAATTGCAAAAGAAAAGGAAGGGGGAGAGGGAGGGGGTTCTGTGGGAGGGCCAGCATCCTCACTCTCCAGTCTTCCAACATCCCCACCATGCCATCCCTGCGCACAGCACGGAGGTGTTTTGCGTGCCTCCAGCTCCTGCTGCAGCCCAGTCAGCAACAAAACTGGAACCTCAGCTGAGACAGCAAGACACTCTTCCCCACCAGCACAAGGCATTTTCCCACCTGGCTGCCCAGCTGGTTACTCAAGCTTAATGGCTGAAGGTATGCTTCAGACCTTCTGCTTTTCATTTGTATTTTTTCATACCATTAATAAGGAACAAAAAATCCTGCTTCACTTGGAAGAAGGGTAGACAGGAACAAACAAAAGAGAAACCAACGATAAGTAAATGAAGCACTGAGGAAAAGGGACAGAAAGGATAGGTGTAGCACACAAAGCAATAGGTATCTATAGCTAATGCTTATCCCATGTCCATTACTGAGTTTCTGATTATGAGAGATACTGGGAGATGCAAAGGTGAATTAAACAGTAGAAAAAGCACATGCACTCCCCATACTACTTTGAATACAAAACACGCTCATTTATCCTTTCTGGTCTCTTTTTTTTTTTTTGCTTGCTCCTCATAAACTTTCTTCCAGTCATTTGATCAATCTTTAGTCTTTTACACCTAAATAGAAGACTACCCTCTATTATATTCAACTCTGCTCTGGAGAACGAGACTAGTATTTTTGATCAGACTAAAATCTACCAAGACTTGAAGTCTTTGGGAAATCCATTGGTTCAGGAATATAAATTTCTCCTAACTCCTCAACACAAAAACTGTGTTTTCCACTCAGCAGCTGATTCAAGATTTCTGCCTTGATATTTGGATATCACTACGGGAATAATCATCTCTCTGCAGTGCCTACAGTCAGACCAGGCTGCCAGAGCTAAAGAGGAGGCTGCACCAGGGAGAGAACTATCTCTTGGACCAAGAGAAAATAGCAGATATATAACTATGTTCAGAACTATAGACGACATTCAACTTAGCTTTCACTGAATTTCTTCAAAACCTCTAACCATAACACTAGAAAGCTCATGCAGTAAACTACCTTTGAAATTACCATCTTCTTTACGTGGTGAAGAAGAAGAGAATATTATCACTATCATGATTTCTGTATTTGAAGATTTAGGAGATGCTCACACACTTGGGCAGTGCATGGAGATAACTGAATTTGCAAGTTGGTTTTTTTTCTTAGACAACTCTAAAATACATGATATTTCTAATTAAAATGCATATAGCTGCATTACCAATAGCAACATTAATTGTAACACAATTTTTAAAAAACACTAATATACTTTTCCATGATAAATTCTCTTTGGCTATTTTGTTTAATACAACTCAAGTTGAAACCAGGCACTTAAGCCCAGCACTACACTGTCTGACTTGCAAAGGCATTCAGGAAATACCCAGGGCTAAACAAAACTGTTCTTAATTATTTTAAGTTCATAAAACCAGCTCTGTATAAGGTTCTGAATCCCTTTTTAGTTAATAGAAATACCCCTGCAGCTGGAACCCAGACTACAGCTCTAGCCACCTCTCTTTCCAATGTCAACAAAATTTTCCGCTTCTGTCACAAGGTTTTGACAGTTCTTACAACATCAATGAATCAAGTGTTGTGGTCTCTCTAGAAAGGCTGCATTATCTCCAGTGCACATAAAAGGGAAATCAGCAGAATGACAGCTTTGGGGTTGTTATAACCCACAGGTTACACTGCAAAGTGAAAAATGGAGACAGGGAGAGAAGCACTGCCCTTATAGCTGGTCAGGGGCTAAACACATTCAAGTCAACCAAACTTGGATTAAAAGTAGTAAAACGTGTCCAGGACACAGAGTCAAGTAGCAAGGAAAGTAAAAAGCTGGAAGAGCTCTCAACAGCCCTAACTCTCACAATCCATCAGGAGAGAGTAGAATCCACAATGCAGCACAGATCTGTAGTGGCATTTGTTATTTCCCAGAACAGGATTATGTACTGTTCAATGTAATTGTGTTAAAAAAAAAAACCCAAACCAATTTCAAACTTTGCCTAAGTCCTTCAGGAAGTTGATGGTAAAGCCATGTACAGAAGCCAGGTCTCCAGATGCCTAGTCCTGTAACTTCAGAATACTTCTGAAAATACTTGTATGCATATGTAAACAATGTCCATATATAAAATACATGGACTGTATTTGACAGCTTGGGAACCCAACCACGGTACAGAGGTCTGAGCCAGCATCCGAGAAATAGGAAGTTAAACCTCTACAATAAAACTTGGCTTTATATACAGCTTTCCATGTTCCCTGCTCTTGGCAAACAATAATTACACAAGTGGTTTTCACCGTCCATTCAGAGTGAAATGAAAAACAAATCACACGAAGAAAAAGTAGTGAACTAGTAAACAGGGTTGTTCACAACCTTTTGGTTTTAGTAGTCTCAGGTAAGAATTGTGTAATGTTTTCTATTTATCTTGCTGATGGTCATTTCAATAAGCACCTACACATAACAAAGTTAATTAAAATGATTGCACAATCTATGAAACAATATTTGCTAAACACAATAGCTACACAGTGACATGTGAAAGGCAGTCCATAACCTTCAGATTAACTAATTCCAAAGAACAATAAACTAGATTAAATATAAACATTGAAACCCAGGAGACCACATCCTTGAGCACAGTTACACACTGCTTATGTACTCTGCAGGTAGAAAAGTATGATCATAAAAATCAACAAAACAAGCCTAAGGAAAATCTAAGGAGAATTCAATGCAGTGAGGCCAGCATAGGGTCCCCAATACCATGTCTTCCTCTTTCCCCAGACTAATGCAAACAAAGTCACTACAAAATGGAAAATAAGCAGTGTTGACTCATTCTGTACAGTTCTTCTTTTTACTTGTATTTTAAAGCCTCCTGAAACAAGCTAAGTTGCTTTAGTTCAGCTCTAAGACTGGTGGATCAGCTTGCATCAAAAATAATCAGGGCAGAGTGAAGGTAAGCTAAACACACACACATTTTATTCAGCATTTATTAACATCACCCCAATTATTTTCCCATAGAAAATATTCCCAAATAGCTAGTGAGTTGTTTAAAACTCTGTCCTGCAGCAGAAGCACCAATCTGGCTCTCATTTTCGTGTGGCTTCAGAAAGCAGCTGTTTGTGTTTACAGTCACCAGCAAACCATCCAGCTTTTTAATCAAACAAGAGATGCACGGGTACCTTTGCCCGTGGGAATGGGAATCAAAGCACTCTGGAGAACAGACCTTTTATAGTAATACTAAGAGAGGATGCAGCTGACTAGAGAGGTATGCTTTTTGAGAAACACAAGTTTACAGTTTGCAGCATTCTTCATCCTGGGTCAACATACTGGGCTCAGTAGCAAACTTCAAACTCTCTAAAGGGCCCAGGAGTCAGTCTTCTTTCTTCTTTCTTCTCTCTCCAAATCATGTTCTTTCTGTCTCATGTGCCTATGTCCTCTTTCTTTTTTTCTCACTGCATACTCAGAAACACAATAAAATAGTAATTCAGATCTCCTATAAAATAAGTTGGGGAATCCAGAGAGGATGATGATATTTTTTCTAGCAGTAGACTACATTTTTCCAGTATGAAAAACCATGTGATAGCACTTGCTTAGAGGTCAATCACAACATGTGAGCTCCTCTCCATATTTGACTTCAGACCTTTCCCTACTGCTGGCCTGCTAGGAGCTGTTACTGACAACTACAAGGCATGCAACTGTTAGTTTGTCTCAAGACAAGACTAGTTGCTCATTTGTCTAGAAGTGACTTAAAGACTGATACATCAATGGTGGGCCTCATAAGAATTCAGACTGAAACTTATACCGGCCAAGATTTCTGTTTCTTGCACTGGTACATACATCAGCTACCAAGGGAGAAGCAAATGAGTTTAAATGCTGCAGCTCTAGACTTGGAAAGGCAAAAAAGTGTATCTCAGTGAGAAGCAACTGCTTAGATGTTCCTCCTCCTGATCATTGCCTAACAACAGCATACTCACCAGTTGTATTTTGAAACACAGACCTCTCAGCCTAAGAAAAACTTAGGATACACTGCAATCTTTGCCATTTCTGTCCACAAAGCTTCCATAAGAAATGGCTACGTGATCTCTGAAAATATGATTCTACCAGGATGTTTTTTCTCTTCCAGGAAAGAAACATAGAGCTTAAAACAGCTAAGACACCAGAAAAGTCCACTAGAAGTGACACAGCAACAGGCAACTTGACTTGAAATGACCACAGCCCCTTCTCTTTAAGCCAGGTAACATGAGCCAGAAAGTTAATGAAGTCTTCCTCATTCCATCAGGAATTTCAGGGCAAATTTGAAGACTTATGTCTTCAGAAAAATTTTATATAGTCTCACAGGTGCTTCACTGAACAAAAATCTGATGAAGGCCACAAAAGGAATGTAAACACACTTGAGCTGGTCTACAGACTGATGGAGGACATCAATCCAACAAATGAAAAAAAAGGTATCACATGAGCAGCTGGGTGCCAGACTCAAAGATTCACTATGATTGTCCAACTAACAGGAACAGGGATTCTCCATGTTCTGTCATTGCAAGTGGTGCTGCAGACATTAAGAACCACTAAAAATTTGTTTTCCCACAAGGTTACTTCAAGTAGATCACTGCTAAAACACTCAGCAAGTGGCAAACTGGAGACACCATGTTTTCATTTTATATGGTATCTGCTTCCTCTGGGATTCCCTAGCCAAGGTAGTGCATAATCCTTTTCAATAAAGCATCACTGTTCAGGCAATTCCCAAGACAGCAGCTAAAGGAAAAAATAATAACCCTTAGCAAAAAAATATACAAACAACGATCTACAATATAAAAGAAAATCCATTTAGATACAAACTAAACAGGAAACTGAAGTGTCCTGAGTTAAAATGAGGGGAAGCTGCAAACGACTTCTGGGTCTCTAGAGAATAAAATAATTTAAGCTTTGTGGCCACTGTCAGGAAAGATCTTTTTTATTCTGTCTCCTCAAAACCTGAAGTCTGTGATCTCTATCAAGTGAGCATGAGGGAAGATTAATTCCCTCTTCATTAACTTTTGCCTTGGACACAAGTTCAAAATTGCACACAGCACCCTTACACAAAAAGCAGTCCCTGGGTTTCATAATCCAGGTTATCCTTCCCAGGCAAATGCAGTTTATTACATGGAGGAACGCCAGAAATTAAGTGTGTAAGTTTATACAGACATACCACACTATTTGTATTGGATTGATTAAAAAAACAACAAATGAAAACAATAACTCCAAAGAAAAGAATGTAAGAACAGAGCATTCTTTATATATTTGTAATTTTGTTTTCTAAAAAGACACTTTCAAGGAGTTGAATATGTAATTATTTTCAAAACTTATAAATGAGCACTAATGAGTAAGGCAATTGGCCAAAACATTCCTTTCCAGCTGAACTTCATGTGCAACTTTATATTTAACTTTAAATATCTGCCTACCCTGAGTTTTTCAATTCTTTACAGGAAAACATAGCAGTTGATACTGATTTCTATATTTTGTGTAATCCAACTCATAAAGGCTCAATATATAACTTAGACAATTAAAATAACTCCACTTCTGTTGAAGTGAATGTTGCAATTCTTATTGATGTAGTATGAGGAATGCGTGATAACTCCTCCTGACCAGGCCCATTATTCAACACTGAAATTTACTGTCAAAATTGCTTTTACCCTCAAAAAAGGAAGAAATTCAAAACAATATGAAGTAAATTTAATCATTCTGTAATTAAAAAAGTAAAACGCGTTAACCAAAAGAAAATTGCTTAATAAAACAACATGGAAACAAATATCTTCCCGCTTGAATGTTAAGTTATGCTTTCAAAATTACTAAAATGTAAATTCAAGAATTATAAAGTTAGCCCTCCTCTGAATGCTATTGAAAGGATATACTCAAAATCAGAAGGATTAAAGCACAGATTGAATATGAAGTACAGGTCTTTGGAGAATTTACAGATATTTTAATGAAAAGTTTCTGCCTCATAACATAAAGGGCTAGATAAATACCTTCACAGTGCAAGTGTTTTTTCCCATTGAGCAGCTGAGGAAACAGACCCACGATCACAGTTCCCATCTGGTACTCTCCTTGTTCTGATACATGAGACATACGTGACACCACGCACTTCTTTACCTCATCAAATGCTTGTGGCTGACAGCTAGAGAAGTACCTGAACTTATGCTTCCTAGTCCTCTTCATACACTTGCTCACTGTGAAAACCTGCAGCTGCCCCACTGGAGCCACACTGACTTTGTGAGCAGCTCCCTGTTTCTCCTATGGACCTTAAGGTGAAGTCTGTGACAGAGTGCTCCGAGGTGAAAGGGCACCCCACAGCAAACAACATAACCAATGTGTACTAAAAATCAGCATTTACTGAAGAATCAACAGCCATATCTGGCAGACAAAAAACGGTTCCCCATTATCAGTGGTAATCGCTGACTTAGCTCTGATTGGAAATCAGTAGATTTCTTTTTCCTCCTCACTCTGACAAAAAAAACCCTTGTCATGTACACAAAACCTTTCATGTGCATAATCCTCTCCTTCTTCCTCCCTACTGTATTTCCCATACAGGATACAGGACCAGATTTTACATGCTCAACTCCAAGGTCATCTCTATGAATGAGACAAGCAACTTCTGACCTCTGGATAAGTTAGAACTGGAGCATCTTAAAAACAGTGCAAGCTCATAAAATGTCCATAATTATTAACCACTGTGAAGAATAGTTCATTTCTTCTAGTCCTGATTATTCATAATAAGCTAAAACTGTTGGTCAGAGAGTGAGTGAGGAGCAGGTAAAGATGACTGGGTTGATTCTTGGCTCCCAGACATACCATTCATTAAGCTATTATCTGAAGCAATGAAGAAATGGTAATTCATAGCTAAAATAAGCCAAGGTTACACTGGTACGTAGAATCATAAAATCAGCCAGGTTGGAAAGGACCTCTGAGATCATCAAGTCCAACCTTGATCCACTACCGCTGTGGTTACTAGACTATGTCACCTTAAAAACTTCCAGGGATGGAAAAGCACCCTGGGCAGCCCGTTCCAATGCCTGATTACCCTCTCTGTGAAGAATTTCTTCCTAATATCCAACCTAAACCTCTCCTGGCACAGCTTAAGACCGTGCCCTCCTGCCTCACTGATAGCTGCCTGGGAGAAGAGACCAACCCCTACCTGGCTACAACGTCCTTTCAGGGAGTTGTAGAGAGTAATGAGGTCTCCCCTGAGCCTCCTCCAGATTAAACAACTCCAGCTCTCTCAGCATCTCCTCATAGGACTTGAATACAAGTCCCTTCACCAGCCTTGTTGCTCTTCTCTGGACCTGCTCCAGCACCTCAATGTCCTTCCTGAACTGAGGGGCCCAGAACTGGACACAGTACTCCAGGTGTGGCCTCACCAGCCCTGAGTACAGGGGAAGAATCACTTCCCTGGTCCTGCTGGCCACACTGTTCCTGATCCAGGCCAGGATGCCATCGGCCTTCTTGGCCACCTGGGCACACTGCTGGCTCATGTTCAGCTTCTTGTCAATCCAAACTCTCAGGTCCCTTTCTGCCTGGCTGCTCTCCAGCCCCTCTGTCCCCAGCCTGTAGCGCTGCAGGGGGTTGTTGTGGCCAAAGTGCAGGACCCGGCACTTGGCCTTGTTGAACCTCATCCCGTTGGAATCAGCCCAACTCTCCAGTCTGTCCAGGTCCCTCTGCAGAGCCCTCCTGCCTTCCAGCTGATCGACACTCCCCCCCAACTTAGTGTCATCTGCAAATTTGCTAATGGTACACTCAATCCCCTCATCTAAATCATCGATAAAGATATTAAACGGGACTGGGCCCAACACTGATCCCTGGGGGACACCACTAGCGACTGGCCACCAACTGGATGCAGCACCGTTCACCACCACTCTCTGGGCCCGGCCCTTCAGCCAGTTCCTAACCCAGCACAGAGTGCCCCTGTCCAAGCCGTGGGCTGCCAGTTTTTTCAGGAGTATGCTGTGGGAGACGGTGTCAAAGGCTTTGCTGAAGTCCAGGTAGACACATCCACAGCCTTCCCCTCATCCACCAGGCGGGTCACCTGATCATAAAAGGAGATCAGGTTGGTCAGACAGGACCTGCCCTTCCTAAACCCATGCTGGCTGGGTCTGATCCCTTGTCCATCCTGTAGATGCTGTGTGATCGCACCTAGGATGATCTGCTCCATAACCGATCATTCTCCTGACAAAGCATAGAAAGCAAGAAAAACTTCAGCTTAGTGACATACTTCCAACTTTCAGTGCTAGCTGTGGCTACTCCTCAAGCATAGTGCACAACTTGTCCCCTGCTTAGGGCTATAATTATGCAAAATAAGTTGAGGCTATGTCTAGAATTACAAAACCCAAACCCCATGTTTTCTTGCTCTGTCCAGCAAGAGCTCCTAACCTAGAAACCTAAAATTACATTGGCTATCATCTTAAACTTCAAGACTTTAACTTCAAGAACTCAGCCTTCCTAAAGTGAAGTCAGATGTACATCAGTGATCATTAGCACAACACTGATGTTCGCTACATTATAAAATGATGCCAGTGCTGGCTACTATATGAAGCTGCCCATAGTTCCTTATTCTGCTAGTATCAGCATGCAATTTGTTGGACAGATTCTGTAATCCACAGATGAAGGCAGTTGTAGGGTTTGATTTTATCCAGCATTAACAGCTCCTAATAGCCTAGTTCAGCATAGACATAACAAATGGAAATGACTTTAAATTATCCTTCCCCTGAGATGTAATTTCATAAGAGAACAAACTCTATATGCACAAAGAGAGATTTCCAATGTAAACATGTGGTGGAAGCTAAAAACTACAGATTTAGGGCAAAGCAAGGGATTAAATTTCAAAGACACCCATTTCTTTCCAGTTCACAATATATATATGTTCTTTTCTGCTGACGTTTCTGCCCTTCGTGCTCAGAAGATCATGTCTATTAAAAAAGTCACTTTTTAACTTTTTGAGACCTTAATGGGCTTTGTCTCATTTTTCCCCTTGCACAACTCTGGCTGGGATGCAGAATCTACAATTGTTATGATGGGTAAATCATAAATAGGACCAGAGTCATTACCAGCATGTGACTGTGAGCATTTTATATTATCCTTTACATTTTCAGAAGATGGACTCTAGGATTTTGACCAATTTATTAGCTAATTTGAAATTCTTAAACTGTGAGAAAAAAAAGGAAGAGATAATATGTAATAACTCCAGTATGGAAGATTCTTTGTTTTTTTTTCTTTCTCATATTAATGTAATGTCAGCCCTGATTTTGCATCTGATGACAAGTAGAGTCAGAAAGAAAAGTGCTTTACAAAGAGAAATCCAATGCTACTGCTAGAAAAACCTGTATTTATGAATGCAATATTTTTACCCTCTTACTTCTTAGTCCTCTGACAAAAATACTTATGAAGACATTATATTGCAACCATTATTATTTGAAGGTCTGACCTCATCACCTTTCATAAAAACACAATACCAGATCTACATTCAACAGAAAACTTCCAGTCATTTTGCACAACACGGTACTGACTTACTTCAAAACTGAAGTTTAGATCCCTAAAGATTAGTTGCTTTTGTGGGTTTGTCTTTTCTGCAAAGTCAGTGTTTTTAAACATTACTAACATTCAGTGCTGAATCAGCACCCTAAAATCATAGATTAATTATCTATTTGAAGATGATACGGCATTTTTTGTGATTGAACACATGGAATCTGTTACACTAGTAGAGAACAAAAATACTTTTCATCAGAAGAGGCCTAAGGTTTCAGACTATTGTGTTTAAATAGAAAAAAATCCATATTTAAATACTCTCTGTAGTAAACACATTTAAGGATACAAAATTAAACAAAAAGCAGGGAGAAAAAAAAGATGAAAATGGCAAATCTGGGAAGAAGAGAGAGGTGCTTATACAAGTTAACATTTGTATGCAAGAGTTATACACTGTAAGGTGGCAGCAGGGCTATCATTAGCAACATTTACAATCCAACAGAGCAAAAGAGTAGCCTGCGTGTACAAAGGATTAATTCTGTTACAGTGATAAAGGTTTGGATGGCATGCAGCTTTATATGTCTTACTCAAACAGTTGTGTGCTTATGTAATAGTAGCTTTGTCATTAGTTCTGATACTACACAGGCTAGTAAAAACAGACCTAATCATATTAGAGTGTTCCTTTAGAAGGTTTATTGGATTGATCTATCCTCTAATATTATTTCTCTTTTAAAAGTTCCTCCTCATACAATAAAGTAAATGATACACTGCCCTCATATCCTTCAGAATATGCATAACAACTCTGAAGAAAAACATAAAAGGAATGATCATTCACCCAAGTTGCCCCAAGAGCCCCAAAAGATCAATTGCAAAAGACTTCTGAGTGGTTATCAATTAATCTACCTACATGCATACACATATGCACAGGCACATACGTATCTATCTCTTCTATTATATACTAAAACAGCTTTGTGTTTATTTAGGAGAGGTTGACGAAATGTGAAAGTCACAGCTGTTTCAGACACCCATCTCCTGAAGAACATGTATTCTGAAAGATAACTGCACAATTAGAATTTGATACTCCTGTCTTTTGAAGAAGCCTAGCTTGAGCAAGTACGGAAGTGCGATTTAAAATGTTTTTAGACCAGCCAAAGCAGCTAAGTAAAAGGCTTTACAAATGTAAGCTGAGAGTTTCCTTTAAGTTTACTAAGTAACTTCCTTTTTCCTTTTTTCTAATTCTTCAATGGCCCAGAACAAAAAAAAAAAAATCATATTTGGAGAAACTATCTCTATTAAGCATGTTCTCTGAAACTATATTAATATAGCATTCTGTGGTGCATGGTTTTGTCCTCTACAACTTCACCTCCTTGACTTCCTGAAAAGATTCCTCAGGACAAAGATGATGGTGCATTTCTATATGGAATTGTTTACACATGATCAGGTATGAACAATGGTGAAATAATAATAGCACTTGCAATGAACGCAATCTGTAACACAGTCAGGCTAGTAACTGAACATTTTAAACTATCTTTACAGACATTGAGGAGACTATTGCATGCACTGGAAAAGAAATTCACTTTCTGTAATTTCAGTAATAATTATGAAGATGAGCACAGAGTGCAGCAACCAAAGAGAACAGAAAGATCCATTATCCTTCAAGTTGGAACTCAGTCAAAAGGAAGTTGAAACCACCACTTCACCATGAGATACTCAGGAGAGACAGTTATTTCTGGAGGAACTGAAGTTGCACAAGAGAGTTCTGACAGATAACAGGAAACCAATTGAAAAATGAGATGTTAATTCACAGTAAGACACAAGCGACAGCCTCTGTTTGCTGGCTCTCCTGCCTTCTTGCCAGATGTAGCAAGAACATGTTATTTGCAGGACAGATAACTTCTTTCTGAATGCACAAAAATCACAAAGGAAGGCCACTTTTAATCTGAATTCCATTTCCAAACATCGCAGGGTTTGGAGATGTTGGAAAAGAAGTGTTGAGAAAGAAGTACCCAGTTCCTCTCGAGTGGACAGAGAATTCCTTCATCTCTTCTCATTTGCGATCCTTCAGTTCCTCTTACTATGTAGGCTTGATCTGGCTTTTATTATGAGGTACTTATTGGGAAAAAAGAAACAACCCAAAATAACATAAGGTTTGATGAATAAGAAACATGCCTCCTCAGAAGAGACATCTTCATTCACAGAACATTTTAAAGGTTACAGCATTGTAGCTGGTACTTAATTTTGATTCAGAAATTAAAAAAATACTCAAGTGGAAGTTCTTACACAAGTCAGAATGTATAAACACTTGTGCAGAGACATAAGTTGTGCTTTCTCAGGGTGAACTGGATGAAGCAGTTTCAAAAATTTCCTCTCCCTTTTAGTAGCTTCCTTTACGTTCATCTCATTAATCCAAACCACATCAAATTTGGTCACCCAAAGGAAAGACAAATCCAGAGGGTCTCTGCTGTGGTTTATGCTTGCCATCTTTTGATTTAGTACTTCATTTGAAAAAATTTCACTTCTGTAAACAGTCTTAGCAAAAGTTTTTATATGAGTCATGGATTGCCAAGTGAGATCCTAAGTACTTCTTCAGCTGGCAAGGCAGGATCCAAGGCTCATTCCTGTTGCTTTAAATGGTTCCATGGTAAAAACATTCCTTGTCCTAACATGACATAGTATGGAGAACACACGTATTTCTACTAGACTACTCCAAATTCTATCAAATGCCTTGATCCAGAAACCAACTCAATGTTTTACTTTCAAATAACCAGAGCCAACTCCTAAATGGGGACTTCAAGGAATATGCCAATTTGTGAAATGTATCACAACACCTTCATCTATAGGTGTAAACCAGAGTTTACCTGTTCTCAAGAGGTTTGTGCATTTGGGCTATGTTCTTTGACTAGAAGGGCTTCCTCTAGTCCTAAAGCTCTTAATCTTAATAAGCTGGGAACCTACTGTCTTTTGAGTACATACTGCTTCAGTTGCTGCCACCTCTTTACCAGTTTATGGTGTAGTTACTCTGTAGCCCACTGAGAGAGCTTGGCCTAACAGGCATTTCCACAGACCACCATTCCTGTCATCAACATGTCTTCATCTAACCCATGTCCATTAGAAGCTGGATGTTACTTTACTGCGTTAAAGACTAATTCCCTTTTTTTTCCCTCTGAGGATCACCTTCCAGGCTGCCAGCCCAGTCCTGATGGTTCTAGGCTGCAATTTGACAATACTAGAGCACTGGGGACTCACACATTGGCAAATATTTCAAGAGCCATGGCTTACAGCAGCTATTTTCATCATCACTATTCTTATTGTCAAGCTATTTACAGTGACCCCCATTTCTGCTAAGGAGAAAAATCTGATAGGGAAACCCAGACCATACATTCTTTGTCCTCCTCCTCCTGTAACTGATCAGGCTCTTGAGACTGATAGGAGATACTGGGACACGCTCGTTATTCACAAAATGTTTACTGACGTATTTTAACATGGTTCTGTGATATGTAACGGGATGCTGACAGATGTGTTCTGCTAGATCTCTGCAGTCGGGCAGTAGTACAGACCTTATGGTTTCACTTCTCTACAGGACTAGTTTCCCCTGATCACTGAACACGCTGTTCTGTTGTTTGGAACACCACCTCTGTGTGCCAGAGCCCTCCACACAGTTACGTTGTCAAACTCCCAAGTTTGAAAATAAATGCATAAATTCATGAGGTTTAAGATGCTTTGCTCACGTATCTAAGCACTTCCCGAGGATCAAGTAACTTAAATATTATAGTTTCTTCTCTTCTCAGCTTTTCCCCTTCGCTAGGATTTAGCAAAGCAGTTACATGTAGTCAATTTACAGTGTCAGCATTTAAAGATTTTTGGACACCATCACTGTTTCAAAGGTTTATTTTATTTGAACTATGCCTCTGCTTAAAAGATAACTGAACTCAGTCCTCAAAAAAGGTGACTTTTTATAACCCATTGATAGTCACATAACCAGAAAAGAATAAAATCCCACTTTACCTAAGTGGCTAATCAGGAGCTCGTTCTGTACTGGATCAGTACTTTTCACACCAGTGATCTAAGTCTGCCAAACTATACAGAACCAGAGAGCAAAGATAAACACATTTACTTATTGCTGCGGAAGTCACTGATGGCTGCAGTACAATTCAGAAATCCCACTCAGTTAGAGGCAGGTATTATTTTGAATATATTTTTGATGTCTATAGATCACAAGTGAAAAACTTTTATGATGACACTGACAGCAATCAATTCAAATTGCTAAGAACAGTGCAGCAGTCACACCTTACCCCACATCTTCCAAATCTGACCTGTAGTTTCCATCTGAACCCTCTGCATCCAGCACACTGGCAAACACACAGGGGTTCCTGAGCCATCCAGTGTCTCAGTGAATGTTTTTTTTTTTGTAAATATTACTGGCCACAGCTCAAAGGAGCTTTCTATGCTTTTGATCTCCACTACAAATGCAAAGAACTGAGCAGCATGTGGCCAGGAAAAGCTGTATCCAGTGAGAGGCTATGAAAACTTGTGCCTGTAGAGTCAGTAAAAAAGAAAGGTAAGTTCTTCCACAGGAACTATGTGTACAAGAATTCTGCTTTATATATTCGGAAACTGTAATTTGCACCCATTCATCCATCCTCAAAAACCCACAAGTTCTGTGAGGGCATGTTTCAGAAGAAAGCACAGATACACAAGGCTGTTTTGTGCACCTCACCAAGCTTACATGTTACTGCATGCAGAAACTAACGTGCTATGAGTGAACAGGAATAAGTTATTCCTTAGGCATAATGCCTAAAAAAAGGAAAGAGTTCTCCATGAAAACTTATAGAAAAACTCATATAAGTATTGTTAGTGAAGTGCAGAGTTGTAAGTATGCACTTTTTTTCATGCCTTAGGATGACTTCAGATCTTAATTTCTTCCACAGATGCATTTCTTTGCCAGGTTCTGACAAGGCTGTTTAGAAACCCAATGATTACACTGCAAAAAAAGTTTTATGCCTTCATCTATAAAACATACCGAATAGACTGCATTTAGCTGGCCTTTCATTTTCCAGTCTCATTTTCCATTACAGTAAAATCACGGCAGCACACACAGCCAGCAGAGTTTTCTTCTAGCATCTACTCTAGTCTACACCCTAAGAAGCTGGGTTAAAGAGTGTTTCTATACAGATGCTCCATGTGGTCTTAAATATATCAATAACTAGCTCATCAGCTTCACAGGTGAGCTGCTCCAAAGTTGTCACCCATACTGCTAGGAAGCTATACCTTTCTAAGGTTGAAGTTTACCACTTCTTCCAGTAACTGCACACTCTTACACATTTGCCCACACAACTGAGAAGACTGAACTGCCAAATAGCAATTCCAAGCATAAATACCTCTTTAATCTCACATTGTCACCAGACTCCTAAAGCCTTATATGGAAAAGACTTTCTACAACATGGACTGCTTTTTGTGGTCTCCCCTCGTATCTTTATATCCTCCTCAGACTCTGAGAATTAGAACTGAATACAAATTCCAGAAGAAGCTTACCAGTCCTGGGTACAGTAATAAACAGAATTCCTCCTTTCTACTTGGCAATCCTGATAAAGCATATCAGGATCCCACTGAGAGACTCTTTGCCAGAGCTGATTAGAAAGACAGCTTCTGTTGAGAAAGTTTTAACTGCTTTTCAACCCCAGGATAATCTCTTTATCATGGTTTTTAAGGCTGTTGCTTATGCTGTATGTGCAAACTTCCATTCTTTCCTCTGATTTACATTGCCTTTATTTGGCTATGGTAGAACTACACAGAATGTTGGCTAATCTTTAAAAAGGAGCTAAAAACCAGACAAGAAGAGAAATGGAATAACCCATTAAGCCATGAACATGTCCCATAAAAGTTGCATGCAAGTATGCTGTAAGTCAAAAGTGGGAAAGCCTTCAGCCCCGCTGTTCATCTCGGAAATTGATGGGAAACCATCAATCACATTGATAGAATGGATCTGGCACCATTCCACAGAATTAAATTCACAAACGAAAATTAGTCTTAAAAAAAGTTACTAGTAGTTGCTGGTATTTAGAAGGAAAGTGCCCCTTCATTCTAGCATCCCAGCATTCTTGTATGCACTAATATTTCAAATAATTTGGACATCTGGGGTAATATGGACACCCACTTTATTAACTGTTTTTAGTCACAAGCATTTATAGTTGTCTTCAGTATATATTAGAACTTGCATTTTAGGGCAACAGATTGTATCTGGAAAATGAAAACACAGTCAAGAGGCACGTAACACATGGACTTACCCGGTCCACCGATGGTCCATCAGATATTTATCTGTAAAGCCCAAAGGCCAAAGGTAAAACTTTAAAAACTATGTTACATTATCTTTTATTTGTTACCTTTTGCAATGTTGGTTGCACAAGCATGTGAGTGTAAACAGCATGATACTTCCTTATCAGTGACCCATCTCCTCCAAGACTTATTCTGAGGACAGAAGCAGGTTCCCCAGAACTGTCACTGACTAACTTCACGGATACTGGATTATCCTATCAGTAAGCCTGCTGGGAGAACAGTCTGGACAGAGAGCAAAAGCCTTCATTTAGGTCATTAGTTTGGACTAAGTCAAGAAACAAACTAGCCCTAGGAGAAATGTTCCACCTTTAGGTCACTGGTTTACATCTAGTACAGATCAGTAGTAGCTGAATGTTATAACCATCAGACAGTTCTTTACAGTCTGATGCAAAATTAATTTGCCAACTTACCAGTTTCACTACATACTGCAGGAGCTACATCATCAATGACCTTCACAACAACTTTAGAAATTCAGCAAAGGACTAAATGGGAGTCTGAGCTTCCATGCTGATTGATTGAATGTGGAGTCTTCAGATGAAACCTGAAATATAATGATAAACCACTAGAACAGTTTGTGTCAACCGCTGCTTGTGTTTGACAGTCTAAGGACAAGAGGAAGGAGACTATGGTTTGCAGAGAGCTTAGCTTAGTGCCTTACAGTAACACTAAAATCTATTAAAAAGTACAGTCCTAACTACAGTCCTAACTACAGATGCAAGTAGAAGGCACAATTGTTTGTGTCAGTACTCTGAAAGGATCAAAATTCTTTTTATCTTGCCTATATTAGGTGCTAGGAAAATGACCATGAGGTGGGATTTAAAACACTCTCTTTAAACACACCTTGGTTACATCTGGTTAGTTACAGTAAGTTCATCACTGATGTTACACCCAGTTATTTTTTCAAGGAATGTCAACATTTGAAGGCTATAACTTACTGGCAGTTTAATGTTATCCTGGGATTAATATGAGAGGAGAGAAGTGGGCTGTGAATTACAAGGGGATGTGTACTGGCAAAAGATTTGGCAGGCCAGGTCTCTCATTAGGCCAAAGTTTGGGATGTCCTAGGTCTGTATGTATGCTATTAATCACCAGCTGGGGCTTACCAACATTAAGCAGTTTTTCCATTAAAAAATTCATTGCTCATTTCAAGAGGAACAGAATTATCCTATCTGCAGAATTCAGATTTTGGGGAAAAAAACCCAGTTTCTTCAAGTTCTGTTCAAAACATTCTGAAATCAGACAGAGGGCTCCAGAAGAGAAAGTATTTTTCTATTCCTGCCATCAAGCAGCACTATTCCATTTCAGAATTTATTAAGTATTTACTAACCTGAGTTGGCAGAAAAGATAATCCTCAAACCATCGGCACGTTTAACAGCCACAAAGTACGCAGATTTATAATTAGGGACTTAGCTATTAGGAGAATAAGATCCCTGTCTTCTGAAAGAGTCCCCAGTTAATAGATCAAGTACATATTAGAGATTCATCAAAATGTGTAACCCTGTGTATAAATTAATAAAGAGGTATAACAAATGTAGCATAACAAAGAAGAGTATATATAGAAAATGACAGTAATAAAGAAAAGTACAGAACAGACAAAAATGTAGCTCCTAGAACAAAAAATAGGCTCCTAGAACATTTCCAGCTGGAAGGGACCTTAGGAGGTCTCTTGCCCTACCTCCTGCCCAAAGATGGACATTCAGATTTTGAAAACCATTCATGATATAGACAGGACAACTGCTTTGGGCAACCTGTAGTGTTCAGACTGTAGATGGAAAGAAAGAAAGAAAGAGGCAGTCAGAAAAATGCAGAAGAAAACATAGAAGTACCTCAAAGTGTTACTAAGGACTATCATAGAAAGAAAAAGGGAAGATAAGGGAAGAAAGTACAGTTCTTTTAAAAGTAAGAAAAAATGTACAGGAAAACATTTTTTCATACTTCAATTTATCCAGAAGCCTAAAGTGAAGGGTCTGATTCTTTAAGTCTTGATTTATAACATAAAACAACAACCCAAAATTGAAACAAATCAGAAAACCTTTATGCCCTTCAAGCCATTTTAACATATACTCCAGAACCTGAGTACCCCAAATCAATAGCTGCTTTCAAACAGGTAGGCTACAGCGATCCTGCTGAGCACTGTTTAACACATTTCTGCTAAAATTCTGAGGATAAACAATGAATGACACTATTTTGTATGTTGAACTTTGTAGTTCCATCAGATAAGAAGCTGTCTGTGAGCCCCCCAACTGAACACATCTACTATATGGCTGTTTTAATGTTTTCCTTTGCAAGGAATTGGGAAATGGCAGGAAAGTATGGCAGGGCCATTTTTAGGGGCTGGTGAATTAAGAGATTTGGAAAAACATCCAAAGTTTTGTTTCCTGGTCTATTTGTTTTGACAATTTCGATTGCAGAACCTGCAAGCACAAGACATGTCTAATGTCGTTGGAAACAGGGAAGAGGAAGGATACTCTATTAATATCAACTCTGTTGCTACTACATGGTCAGGTGAGACAAAGATAAAAATGGACAAAAGAAATTATCACCATTTGGTTTTTTAGGTAATAGAAACAGGATGCTCAGACACTGAAGGCACAAGTCTCTGCTCTGAAAAGTTTATACTGACCACCACCAGTCAGGGCATCACATGATTCCACAAAGCTCCTTTTTACTGACATGGATTGGTATAACTAGGTCTTGATGTCTTGATTTAATCTTTGAAAGACCTGTGTGTCAACAAGAGTATGATTGCCTTGCTAATTGAATCAATATGGAATCATGTCCATAGAGATGGAGAGAAGACTGGAAAGGCAGAAGAAGCAGCCCATGAGACAAACAAGAGGCTTTCTTCTGAGGTTTACTATGAGGGTATGCTGTGTAATGTTTTGATCATCACTGTGCTCACTGCACAACAGGCAGTACACAGGGGTAACATTAAAACCTATGCCTGTTCTCTTCTTAAGTTTAAGACAATAATACCAAAGGTAACAAGATCATTTTAGCATTCAAAGTAATCAGGTGATGACAGGAAGCCACATCTGAGCATCTCAACTAAGAAAACCCCACGGAGCTTCAAGTGCCCATGACGCAGTCTTTTCCAATTGAGTGTAAAATAGGACATGTCACCTCACCCAACACCCTGGACCACAATGTTTTGAAGGTAGGAAAGGAGGAAACCACACTGCAAGGAGGAAGCGACAAATGGAGTTTTAAAAAGTTTGCAGGTTTAAACCAACTTCATCATAACCAGAAACAGCTATTAAATTCTGAAGCAATAACACATCATTAAAAATTAAACTGCTGAAACTGGGCAGCAATCTCAAACATTTGCAATGGCATCATTGAGTGTAGGAATTGCTGACCACTGTATGCAAGGCAACCACTAGCAAGGAATTGTTTATCAGAGTGATTAGAATACGGCATGCCAATACCACAGCTACCTATTCAAAATGCAAGACAAGCACCACATAATTTCATATGGAACAAAGAACCAGGGTCAACTAGTAAACAGTTTTATTTCTGTTTTATTCTTCACTGGTTTAGCAAAGGTAAAACCTTGTGAAACAACATTTTTTGGTTGGGAGGGTGCAAGAATTATGATTATGAGAGAGAGGAAAAAAAGAAACATCCAGACAATAAGCAGATGTCTTTGTGTAGCATGTCTCTAGTTCTGATCAAAAACCTCTGCCTTGTCTCCTTTATTGTTTTCAAGATTTTTATTTTACCAGCAAAAACATATCCCCACAGAACATATTACTTCTGATAAAACACTTTTTTCTTTTCATGGAAGCCATAGTTGTCACAAAAATTTTCAGCACAATCAAAATAAGTACTTTAAAATGTTGAAGTCTGCTGAAAATCTAGTGTTTTACAGACACAGCAAGGTTTAATCATTTATTTATTTGTTTAAAATGCATTTGATTAAAAGCTGCACTACATCAAAGTGTAGGTGACTTTCTACCATCTTAGAAAAAACAATCACCAAATCCTGGGTTGAAGCTATAATAAACTCAAAATTGATCTATATTGCATGGGCAGAGCTACCCTACCCTATTCCATGTGACTTCAACTTGCTCAAAATTACTATTCAGCCTGCTGCAGTCAAATATCTTCTTAAAACAAGTGAGGAAAACAAGGTATCTCTACTTAAGGGAAATCCACAGCTCACTAAAATAAGTTTTCAAAGTCCTTTACTCTGTTAGAATGGTATTAAGGTGACAGAGCCTCTTCTCACACATAGGATCTTCTCATCTGGACAAAAGATGTTTCATTTTAACAGAAGGCAGGTTCATCTCAGGATATATTTACACTGTGCGTGGTAAATACTAGAAAGATGAGCCTGCACTGACCTCTGCCTCTGTGACTCATCTGCTGCTGGAACCCTCTGGATCTCAACAGCTCATTTCATGCTAGCTCACATGACCATCACAGTGGTGACTAAGAAGCAGATGCACCCTCAGGAAAAGAAGAACTGGGCAGGTTTTGACTGTAAGCCATGACAGTAAACTCTAGGGCCATTAAGGACTTGACAGGTTGATCCCATGCTGTTTGGAGTTACCTCATACTAACCTGGAGGAAAATAATGTGACCAGTCTTTGCTAGTTTGCAGGATTCTGGTGAACAGTCAACAGAACAAACTAAAAGCTCCAAGGAACATGAGGTTTTTGGCATTTAACCTGAACCACCGTGAACTCTTCCCCTTGAGATTCAGACTTGGTCACTGACAAGGCACTATATTAGCTTGAAAGCCCTAAAGTTTATTCTAAACTTCATTCCTACCGAACAATAACAAGAAAAGATTTACAGACTTCTAAAGCTTAAAAGGCCCATCTTCTTAGTCACTTGTCCTTCAGCGGGTACCAGTTTTCAGTGGGTAACATAACTCTCAAACATAACAGCCATCGTTTCAAGTCTTAAAATGGAACATCAACATTATCAGTTTGAAATTAAAACAGAGGAAATAGCAAGGAAAAAGGGAGGTGGGTGAGACTTATGAAAGATTATTCATCAGCAGATGCTGAGGATGACCAGATCCAGGAACTTGGTATTGGGGCATACGCTTATTGCAGCTGAGATGTGACTACAGGCCAAGGGCAGGCAAAATGTCATATTTCATAGCATAAACAACAGTAAATAAAAGACACAGCAGCTCAGGCTTCAGCACAGACGAGCTTGTCAAATCCTACCAGCAAGGATTTGAGCTGTTACCCTGCTGAAACGCATACTCTTGTTTCTTGTAATCAAGCATTACCTGAGCTCAGTAACCACAAGTCACCAATGGGCATTACGGCTTATTAGTAACCCCTGCTACTGATCTCTGGAAGTGGTCTGTATTGCCTGACTTACATAAAACACACAAGAGAAAACATTCTATATTTTTATTTAAGAAGCAAGTCCCCAATAGTGAATAATTTGGCACAACAGTGTCAGATGGCCGAAAGAGTTGGTGTTGATCCCCCTACAGCTACCCTGTAAGTGCATCATTGTTCTGTTCCAAACTCACTTGCTCTGGTGAGAACATCCCTGCTCTGACTGTGGCTTGATGACCAGCCGTTAGCTTAGATTCTTCTGCCTTCACGATGGCTTTGAGCACTACCGGATCTTGTTTAATTTCCTATAAAAGTTCTCTAGTTGGTGCACATCAAAACCATCCCACAAAATGAACAAACATGCAGCAAGCAAAGATCACTGAGGACTTGCTTCAAAAATCTCGATGGAAACACCACTGCAGATGCAGGCTAAAAGATATCTGAGGCACAGAATGACTCTTACTGGAGCGATCTGGTAGAACATGGTAATTTATGTACCTCTACTTTCAGTGTACTTGAAAAAATATAGGAACTCCTATGCAGTATACATTCCCAGAATGTCCTAGAGCCAAAAGCCTCAACGACTTTTGGGCTGCCCAGGGAGGTGGTGGATTCACCATCCCTGGAGATTTTTAAACGCAGATTGGACGTGGCACTGAGTGCCATGATCTAGTAAATGGACTGGATTTGGACCAAGGGTTGGACTCGATGATCTTGGAGGTCTTTTCCAACCCAATCGATTCTATGATTCTATGATTCTATGACTTAAAACAGAATTCTGTATTCAGATTGGTTGTCATTAATTTTAATTAAGAACCATCCTTCATCACTTACAGTTCTTCCTTAGACCCAGATAACAAAATCCAGCCTTCTGTTTTGCTAAGCAAAACCAACAAACAATGAAATTTGACAAGTTGAAAATCTACCATTTAAAAAATGGAATGAAAATTAAAAGATAAGCAAGGGAAGCAAAAATCTGAATGAAATCAGATATTTAAGAACTCAGGAATTTATTTATTTTGTGTGTAAGACATCAAGATTTTTTCCCCAGTCCTTCAAAGCTACAGGAACATAGATGTTGAAGCCTGAAATTGTAGTTCCATACCCTTTTGCTTTTAAATTAAACAAATTATCTCAGTTTTTGGAGCACTTTTTGACCCCAGGGAAACTATGCCATTAAGAGAGTGCCAGAAACATATTTAATTGATGCATGTCCCAAGAACAGTTCAAAACAGGGCAGACATACCACATATAGATTTCAAGGAAATTACTGAAAAGCCGCAGAGCTTCAACAGAACGTGATATGTGAAACATGGCATATGAAAGACTCAGTATCAAAAGGGTAAATTCAGTTCAGGAAATATTAATCTGATTACCTAAGAGGTACTATGAATTGGATATGTTTCTTTGTGCACCAAATCCAACCTGGACAGATGAAGGAGACTCCATTTTCTGACATGTAATTAGTGCTTAAGGGACAATCAAGTTACAGACGCTGTTTCAAACAATTTTTTCATTTGGGAGTGGCATGTGCAGTAACCAGCCTGTAATATAAGATTTTCTATTTTCTTGAGTGGCTTACACACTCCACAACTTGACTTTGCCGTTCTCATATTTAGTATAATGCTTTCTATGCACCTGCCTAACAGAAAACCAGTCCAGCAACATCCTTAAACAAAGCACTCCACACAGAGCTCTGACACAAGACTTACGCTGACTGAATTCTGGGCTAATTTTATGCAATGTAGGTTTTTATCTAAATGATATTTTTCATCCTCTTTCCTTCCTGTCATCATTGGCAATTTCCAGGATCTATTGACAAAAATGTGCCTCAAATAAATTATTTGTTGCAGGCTCCTCCCCTTGTTGGATTTACGTAACGGTGCCACTGTCAAATATCCATGACTGTAAACTATGAAGTCAATGGCCTTGAATTATCAGTTAGCTATTTAAATGTTACTACTTTAAATTATGGTAACAAATGCTTTCAAAAAAGCAAATTTGAAATCTATTTTCATTTTTGTTCACAAAATCCATTTAAAATTGAAAAAGAACAAAGCTTAAGAATCAGATCTCTAATTAGGACATCTGTAACTTAGCATTTTATGTTAAGGAGACTGTTTGCATGGCTTATCAAAGACCCTAGTCTTGCAGACTACACCAGCAATCACACAAGGCCACCTTCTGTTTATTTCTCCATCAGCATCCCACATCTGTATGGCTGTGCTCATATGTACATGTATATGAATAACAGGATTAGTTTTACAAAATATAGAGGAAGGCTCAGCCCACCTCCACTAGCAGTTCCCTATACAGCTTTTAATTATTTCAGCAGAGAGAGATAGACATCAATCCCTTCATTAAGGCAAGGAGTATTCAGGGAGAACCATTTTGAAAAGGCTGGCTTGGGGCAGAAGTTGCAGCTGGTACACATCCAGCAGTTGTGGCCGAATCAGCCACGCCATGAAGGCGCCGGGGCTCGCTGCCAGCCAGCTGACGGAGAAGCAAGACGAAGAGGCACGTCCATGAAGAAAGACTGCGGCAGCGTGGGAGGACTATGACCTTTTGATCTCCAAGATGTTCCTGATGTACCAAAGTGACATGTCAGCTCTAATAAGCTGCAGTCTCGAACTAGTGGCAGGGACCTACAAATTACTGTGAGATCTGAAGGCATTTGTTGTGATGATCCTGGCCTGGATGAGGCATATCAGTGCTCCCCCAGCAGGACTATTTGACAGTCTATCCCAACAATTTCCAAACCAGGGGTTGTAACCTCCAGCAGGGTCACAGCCACACAGAGTGGGGTCACAAGACTGACAGAGATGTGATTGTTTATGTTAGTATTTGGGGTCGCAAGCTTGGCTGGGGTGAGTTCACCACCAGAAACAGGGGCACAAACACAAACCATTTGGGAACAGCTGGTCTAACAGATTTCACGCTCAGAAACAACTTCCGGATATTCAGCTAAAACATGCCCAAACTACTGCCTTACATATCCATGTGCCATCCTGAAACAACAACTCCCCTGCCAGGTATCAGAGTGGCTCAAATTACTCCCAAAGAATCATGGTTGCTTACCCAGCAGTAGCATCTGTTTTGCCTTTTCCTGACAAATTTTCCATTGTTAATAGTGCAGCTATTCATACTTGAGCCATTGTCTTTTTTACCCTTTCTGGCAGTTGTTAAGCACCAGCTCATGCAGGAATCTTCTGTAGACTGTGGCTTGCCTAGAAGACTGGAGCAACAGCGGGACATTTTAGGAGAGCAGAAATTAATGTAAACATAGCCTTCCTTTAGTTAAGCTCCAGGCATTTCCTCTTTCTACCATTTCTTCACCCATCTTTCTGTACTGCACTGTGACCACTTGGGTTGCTTTTCTCCAAATATTTCTTAATTTTATTTTTTAGTATAACTGATATTATGAGAAGACTAGCAAAATCCAGATTAGATTAATTTTGTCTCTGTGAAGCATGCAAAATCTGCTCATACTCAAGGCTCCCTATTTTAATTAAATTAAGAGGTAATGCACCAACTAATACTGTCTTTTATTATCATGTTATGTTTGGGTTTGAATGTAACATTTTAGGAGTAGACTGCCACTGGGAAGAAGTTCATTCACATGCCAGAGCGCCCAGCTTCAACCTCCAAAAAAGGCTAAGAGGTTATAAAACTTCCATAATTTAAGACAATAAATCATTATTACAATAATAAAGCAGGAAATAGACACAAATTAAGCAGAAACACCCATGTGCTCTTTTTACGATTAAGGGGAATCATCAATCACAGAAGCTGCCTGAGATTAACAAGGAGCCAGTTTTTCAAACATCCTGCAGTAAACCCAGAGGAAATCCAGCTGGAACTGCAACTCGAACACAGGCAACTGACTCTAAAAGTATCCTCTGTCCCTTCACCCTCGCCTTCCCTTTTGGCATAACACCTGCACCTAGGGTCACTTCTAACTGGTTCAAGTTCTGCAGGTGAGCCATATGCTTCATGTAATGCCCCAAGACAAATATGATTCCCATAGTTATCTTTTCCCATAAATCAAAATCCTTCTGATCCCTTCCCAGTTCTATGAGAAGAAAGATCCATTGCTGGTACTATAAAACTCCAGAAGAAATGGGACTAAATGCTACTCAATGATAAATATTAATTTAATATTTTTTCCTCAACCTCTGTACAGATTTAAGGACAATCCACAGTGAGTTAAGACAGAATTTAATTGGTCATTGTGCACAGGGACAAGCGCTGCTTAGCCCTTTCCTACCCTTGAATTCATTTTTTACAATGTAATTTGAAAGATAAATTAGTTTATAGCAGTTCCACCAACACTGAGGTGCAATGTAGGACTGCAGAAGGAATTTAGAGCCAAACCATGTCTCATTTTTCTGAATTGAACCACTGATTTGCAGGACCACAGAAAAAGTTCATTATTCACCCACACTGTAGAATGAGTTAATCTTATTTTTAAACATTTTTAGGGCATAAGGAAATGACCAACTGCAATCTTGCTACAATGCTTTACAGATATATGCCATCCACTGAAACTCACTGACTGACACACACATGCTCTCAAGCTTACTGCAGTTACAGGAACACAGGAATAAACTGGTGTGTGCAGTAGGATTCATGCAAACCCATTCTACTTTGCATTGGAAGGTGTAACACGTACTCAGTGCACTTCTTTTCAACCGAGGTAAGTTACTTAGCAGCTGAGAGGTGGTAACTCCTAACCACTCAGCTATGACTGTAATCACTTCTGTTATCGTGCTTCTAATTACATAGATGAGTGATTCCCAGCAAATGTACCTGAAGGCTTTCTGGATTACAAATTGTTGATTAATGATTGTAAGTCATATCACGTCTTCAGAAAGAAACCACAACAAAGCAGTAAAACTTTGTATTCTCTCATCATAGCAATTAGGAAATGATGAATGGAGATTCTCTTAAACTGATATATAGAGGTCTTTGAGTGTTCCTGCTGACAGTTTTCAACCTTTCCATAGTCTATATCAAGTGATTATGCATGTCATTCAGCTCGACATTTCCATAGACACATACAGTCTCTGTAACAATGTTTTACTGAGAGACTTATCTTTTGATTAAAAAGCCGTTAAAATTTGGCTAGATGTTATTATGTCGTTACTTCCCACTTAGTGAAATATAGCATCAAAATTAGTACAGGCTAACATGACCACTGTTGTTGTGAAATCTAACTGCTCCATATACCACCGCAACCCTGCCTTGTGCAGAAACAATCACAGTATCATTTCCCCTAATGGTTAATATCATTTGTTCCAGGCCCTGTAACGATGGTGCACTTCCTTGTGGCATTCTCAACAACCAGAAAGGTTTTTTTCTTTACACTGAAGCACTGGGGGGCAGACTCTACTACTGTTAAGAGCACAGAGTTACAAGAAACACAGACACAGTGGAAGCACAAGAATCAAATTGTATTTTGAGGAGGCGCATTTTTCCCTCCCACATGTATTAATGAATTTTATCAAGGTCACCCCTTTTTTTCAGTGCCCACTGTTTACCTGTCCTGAAGTAGATGGACTGTGTTGACTTCTAGAAGGTGAAGGAAGATAAGCTCCTTTCTCACTTTGAAGAGTATGTGGGGCTAATAATCTTCTTCATGAAAGGTCTGAAGCTGGAGAAGTAACTCAAAGACAGAACAGACTGAAGGAATAAAAGGCTTCCCACAGCACTGTTGGCTGGTGAAGTGGGTTACAGGGTCTATGCTGGAACAATTTCTTAAAAGACAGCTGAGACATGAAGTCCAGCACCAAAATAAAGGATTAGAAAGAAACAACTCCAGCTGTTCCATTATTGAGCTCACGTGAACGAGAACCAGTGAGTTAAATAATTCTATCAACTCTGACACTAAAGTCACAAAGCCCAAGGCTCAGACTTGGAGGCAAAATCCTGTGGCTCATGGAGCTGTTCTGTCCCATCACAGGAGGGTAGCTGGCATTGTGCCTAAGTGGTAACCAAACCATCAGGTGAGAAGTAGTAATTAATATCAAAGCAAACACAGAGGCAAATCTCACTACACTTCCGTGTATCATTATAACTGTAGAAGGCATATGCTATATTGTAGCCCTTCCCTACCTTCATAAGCCATAAACCAAGAAGAGAACTCCATTAGAGAATCACTGAACAGGCAAGGCTGGAAGGAACTACAATGGGTCATCTGGTCCAACCTCCCTGCTCAAGCAGAGTCATCCTAGAGCACATTGCACAGGATTGCATCCAGACAGCTCTTGAATATCTCCTGTGAGAGAGACTCCACAATCTCTCTGGGCAACCTGTTCCAATGCACAGTCACCTGCACAGTAAAGAAGTTCTTCTGCATATTCAGATGGAACTTCCTGTGCATCAGTTTCTGCCTGTTGCCTCTTGTCCTATTGCTTGGCACCACAAAGAAGAGCCTGACTCTATCCTCTTGACACCCTCCCTTCAGATACTTAAACATATTGATAAGGTCCCCTCTTTACCTTTTCAGGCATGTGCTTTAGCCTTTAGGATTCACACCTGCACACTAGTCTCAGTTGGGAAATTTACCCTTTAGTATGCACAGACACGGTGTAATTGTTGGAATTCATCTTCCAAATCATCTGGCAATACCATTAGTGTTATTTGTACTCATTGCCTTTTGCATATTTAAAATTCATTAAGCTTCACAGGATCCACATGAGGGGTCACAGTCAAAAGACTTTACATATACCATGCCACACGGTTCTTGAGTTTCTACATGCCCAGTGACCTCAACAGAGATTATATAATGGTAACAAAATTAAAGGGTTTTAGTAGGTATTTCCAAATACTTGGGTCTCAGAAAGTCAGAGTGGATTCATATTAAAATGATAGGATATTAATTTATGAATTGTCCTATTAAAAATGTATTATAATTAACTAACAATACTGCTTCAATGATCCAAGACAAACTATTTTCTCTTTCAAGCAAAATTGTGTAAACCAGGCTGCAATCAGTTTACAGAGCATTCAGCTAAAACACTAAAGCCCTAAAACATGCCAAAGTGTTATGATACTTTCCACAGCATTTAAATTCATATCATGCTGGAGCACTTCACTAGGACATGCATTATTCTGCATTAGCTTTAAAACTACAAGGAAGAAGTGTTTTAGAAACTTTTTTAACAGCTGCTTGATCTGTAAGCTCACAGTTCCTGCAAAACAGGTAAGTTTATGTTCTCACAGGATATTCTTTTTTATTTTAATTAAGTCACCTGCAGATCCAACCCTAAGCATTAAGTGCACACATAAATCAATAAATAAACAAACCAAAACCAACCAACAGCCTCTGATCTCTGGGGGCTCCTCAGTTCACTTGATAATTCCTTCAGTGTTTTCACTCCATTTGGCACCAGGACTGAAAGAAGAAGATTTGAAGAGAGAGAAGTAATAAACTACAGAACTGATCTTACTCTGAGGTGAAGAGGTCAACTCATTATTTTCCCCCAGGAATATCCTGAAATATTAAGAAAGCAAAAAAAAGCTGAAGAATAAAAATATAACCCCAAATTTTAAAAAATGGTAAACTGAGGCTTGAAGAATAAAACAATTTAATCGCAATATGACTAGAAATCAAGGGCAAAGCAAGGAAGAGAAGCCAAAGATTCCAGCTTCAGATCTTCTGCTCCTAAGCTAAAGTAGGAAAATCCTGTGGGTGGGAGATATTATGGCAGCTTAGTTTTCTCCAGTCTCCACAACACGAAAGCCTACTTCTGCTCAACAGCTTAAAAGAATTCAAGATCAGAGCAACAAAGTTGAAAAGGTCAGACTAAACTCATTGCTCACACTGTGCACTAAAAATATACAATGCTATGACAAACTGCTTGATGAGCACAAATGGCAGAAGACTGAACACTGGCTTCCCCAGAGCTAGCACAAGTTTACAGACAATTTTAAACACAAAATAATTCTGACTTTTTCAAACAAATATCTGCAAGTACTAGCTGAGACTGAAGAAGCCCAAGACAGCATTCATTTTTTTGCTTGACACTCTGTACATGCTGTGAGGGGGATACTGTTCTTGTTCATACCAACACACTCCTGAGCTTTTTCCAAGAAAGACTGAGTTTGGTTTTTATGTCTGTGAGAGGAAGTTAGAGCTTGCAGCTGGCAGATATATTAATAAGACAGGCACTGGTGGACTAGAAGGAACCTCAAGTAGGTCATACTGTCTTATCTCTTTGCAGCACACAAATGAAACACACAAATTTCCCTGTCCAGTTAGCACTCTAACACACAGGCTTAGAATTAATTTCTAAAGACTTTTTACATTAGGTAAAATTTATTCATGTGAAAATAACAAAAACAGTAGAGTCACAGCCACAGACAACTTGTTTAAAAATATCCATTAACAGTCATGCAAAATAGTTTGCTCTGTACGTTTACATTCCCTTTCTAGTGTTCACTTAGCCTAATGCATCTTAAATCTATTTTTTTTAATTATTAAAAAAAAATTTTAATCGGGTAAGAGCTACTTTTTATGTCTAAGTAATAAAGCATTAGTTCTTGTGATAGTCCTGGGCTTGTCTGACCACCCCTGCAATCTAAAACAACTTTAAGGTTTCTCAAACTGGAAATTGTCTCTGACCAGAAGAGCTAAACAGAGACTATTTCATAAAGCAAGAGTGAAAGTGAAAGAGCAGTGTTCACAATCATCCTCCAGTCTATCTCCTTTGATGACATGGTTTGAGAGATGGCTATGTAAGAATGGTGCAGTAACAAGTAGAAACTGAGTTTGCTTCCCAGGGAAGAAGCGACAGCCTTACATCTCTGAGAATTTTGGAGCTGGACTATTAGTCTTAACTCCTTCAGATGATAATCTGGCAAGTATGTAAAGGCCAAATGAATGCCAGAGCTCAGACCATGGGTAGAGAAACTTTTGTGTTTTATTCATCACTTTAATTTGTAACAAACTAAGCATTTTTTTATCTGTCTTGAAGCAGAAGTATGCACAGATCTGGGAATTTAGCTGGACATAACCATTTCCTACAAAAATTACCAACAAACAGTTCATGAATTCTTACACTGGTACGTAAGCGGTGGGATTTTACAGCCAGCACTGCTTTTACAAAGCCGTTAATGTTCTCATAAAAACCTAACATATTTTTAGGACACAAGTTCTCATGCACTAGATTACAATTCTACAGAAGACAACCTTTGAGCCTGAAACAGCTTGACAATGTCCTTTCAGCTTGTTCATCAGATTAACTTTCTGTCACACATCAGATGAACAGCTTCCTTGGTTTCTTGACTAATCTAACACATAACCCAAGCAATTCTCTTCTCAAGCACAATCAGAAGCAAAACCAAAAGACACTGTAACATTCCACTTCATTCTAATAGCACATTCAGTTTGAAATTTTCATTTCTGCCTCTCCCTAAGAAAGATTACCCTTTTAGCAAACCATTTACAGTGACTGGACTCTGATTTCAGATAGGATTAAAACAACATTATCAGACATACACAAACCAAGTAGTCTGAGTTGCTTACAGGACTAATAATGTGTTATGGGTCCTTTCACATCTAGGTCACTGGTTCAAATTCAGCTTTAGTTGGTGATGAGTGACAAGGAACAATGACGTAAGAACTCAGTCACAAATCTGGCCTCTTATCCCTGACCCTGCAACATATCCTCTTTGTGCACTTTGGCTACTCACCTAACTACTCTTTCCTCCAAATTCTACAGTTGCAAAACAGTAGTAAGTATTATGAATATCACACTAACCCTTGAAGACTACTTAATTTAGGATTCTGAAAGTATAAAAAAAATTATCAGAAGATTAAAGTATTGCTACTTTCAGGTTGTTCAATAGCTAACAAGAAACACATTAAAAGGGGGAACTTTCTCAGGACAGGTCAACACCTCAATGTTAAAAAAATCCACTAAAACACACTGTCCACACTTGTAGCTTTTGATACCAAGATAAACACAGAAATCAAATGCTGAATGGGCCTGAAATTCCACATTTTCTCACAGGTAGACAGCATGTGTTAAAAGTGATGAAAAATGGAAATCCAGAAGTAGCCATTTTATGAATAAGAAAGACACAGGGAGAACACTATGTAGTGTGAAGATGCACTGTGTTCTTCCATTACACAACACAGCATGTAAATGCCATGTTAATGTTAGTCAACAGAAGAAGGAAGGAAGAGAAGGAAAGAAGTTTATCAGCCCTTTATCCCTTCATAAAACTTGAATTATTGAAGGAGCCTGCACTGCTACTGACTGTACTGTTCTTGTCCTGTGGCAAAACAAACATTTCCATTTTCAGCAACTGTGATGCTGGCTCATTTTACCACTTCAGATCCTTAATTAAAAACAAGGAATGAGAGCAACAAAAGAATACAACACACACACAGCACCAATACATTTTAACTCATTCTCGGGTTAAAAGGTGAAAAATAATGGTGGTAGTTTAGGCAACTAAAACATGATAGCAACTAAAGACATGATAGCTTCATTAATAACCTGTAACTGCTACAAAAATCTTTATACCGTCTCTTGCATAGTCCTGATTTCAGGACTAAGAATCTTTCATATTTGCTGGGAAATTTAGAAAGACTGCAACTTGTCCATGCTTTTTTCTAAAGTATCTTCAAATATTTTAACCACGGGACGAAAATATGTTTTATTGAGAACATATTTTGTTATTACTTCAACTTCAGAGTCAGCTATGCCTTTCTTTTCAGAGAAAGTTCATACATAGCAATTCTAAAAGACAAGGAAAACCACAAGTACTGTGATCAAGAGCATTTAATGAGATGATACACAATTTCATGCCAAGAAATCATAAAGGTGAAAAATTATGCCTTCCTCTTCCAAATCTAGTTACCGAATTTCAACTCTTTCTGACAGAGGTAAGGAGCAGTATCCAAGCAATGAACTTCAGAGATACTTTGTCAAGGGACAGAGCCAACCACAGCTACAAGCGCAATTTCAAAATGATTTAATGAGCCGCGCTTTACCAAGCTCCTATTGACAAAATTATGAAGTAAACCCAGCAATCAGTGTTAAGGCATTGCACTGAAGTTACTTGCTACTCTTTGACACTCTGTTTAACCTATCCTCAACCTCTTTCTCTTGTCCACTGAAATGAGTTGCAGAAGTAATGTCAGTTTTAACCACTTTTTTTGGTTGTTGTTTTTGCCACCAGGCTGTACTTGTGTTAAGTCAGAGAAGCTTAAGAGGGCTTGTGATCAACTAGAACACAGATAAGCTGATCAGAATCATCAGCAAGTGCAGCAAGGAGAGAAAGTAGAAATACACGTTATACAAAGTGGAAAGTCCACATGCAATTATCACGTCTTTGCAGGAAAGAGAAACATTGCTTTACATCATACTTTTGGGTCTATGCATGAACTGAACTCTAAATAACAAACTTTTTGCATCTGTCCCTGACTGAGGGTACTCTGACTATTCTTTGCAAGTGGGGAAAGCTGAACTTATTATATTACTTTGCAAATCTTGATTTAGAATTAACTTTTCTTCCTAGCACACTGAGTCCTCACTAGTACCCAAAAAGAGCATGCCTGCCTCTAATTCTGTGCAGAAAAAACAAACTTGAAGATGTAAAATAATATATGGCATCACAAAAACCCTCCTATTACATTCACACAACATAGAGATGCAGTCTGAGGCACTGTACTTGAAAACCAGACAAGCATAATTCAAGAGACAGGATCGAGTATTTGCTTTCCTTCTTTTCTGACCAGTTGGTTCTCTTTGGAATCACTAATAATCATTAGAGAAGGTGAAATTTGCAGCCTAGCCTGTGTATCTACTCTTGCAGCAGGTTCAGAAGACTGAGAAAATAATACTCTAAACGCATGTGCAAGACAGTACAACACTGAGGAACTGACATGGCTCAAAAATTCATTCTTAGGCTCCAGAAAGTGTCAGATCCTTCCAGTTAGTCCACATACTTGCTTTTTATTTATAAATGGATTTTCAGAGAAACTGAAAAATAATTTTGTTTCCAGACTCTTTTAGGCAAGAGTTGCTAACTCAACTCTCTCAGACCCCTGTATATCAACAGAAGGCTGCAAATTACAGTGTGGATTTGTGTCAGTGTAGAGTTTCAGTTCTGATAGAGGGATCTCTTACCTTCAGACAGGGACAAATCATCAGCTGGAGACACCAGGTCTGCCTGGATCTCAGGGCCATTGCTCAGCGATGTGGTAATCTGATTTGTCAAGATAACCTGCAAAGAGAGAAGGAAAGGGTGAAGGGAAATGAATTTTTACAGCTACTGGAAGGCAGAGAAAAGCCCAGGACTGGAATCCTCCAGGCATAGCATGCAGGCAATTTAAACACTCAGAACTATCTGCAGAAACTGAAAGAGATATTTGCAAGAAGTGGAGGAAAAGGGATATTGTTAAAAAGATGAAATACTAAACAACAGGATGTTGATAAATATAGCCAGCTAAAATGAAACTACTGTTCTGAAGAGTTTCATTCATCGTTTGTTCATCTTCCATGAACAATTTGATGTTCCTTACAAGAAACCACCATTTTCTTCATAGGCAAATAGGAATTCTATTTCCCTAGTAATTTCCAGACAACTTACACATTTCCTTCCTTTGGCTGAAACAAAATGCCATGCAGAGAGGTGCTGTAGGGATCCACTCCCATTGCTCTGAAGTGCAAAATTACTAAATGTCACAGGGCTATCTCTACACAAGAGGATTTCTGAGTGTTTTTCAGGATCACAAGATTCTGATAAACAACAGACTGTAGTACCTACACAGTTCTCTCCTCTGACAGCATGAGCAATCATAGAATCAGCTGGGTTGGAAGGGACCGCCGAGATCATCAAGTCCAACCCTTGATCCAACACCGCTGTGGTTACTGGACCATGGCACTAAGTGCCACATCCAGTCTCGTCTTAAAAACCTCCAGGGATGGAGAATCCACCACTTCCCTGGGCAGCCCATTCCAATGCCTGATTACCCTCTCTGTAAAGAATTTCTTCCTAATATCCAACTTAAACCTCCCCTGGCACAGCTTAAGACCATGCCCTCCTGTTTTACTGATAGCTGCCTGGGAGAAGCGACCAACCCCTACCTGGGGTGTGTACAAAGGGCAGAGACTTAATCAACCTGAGCTTATGACCTGCACTTACTGGGAATTCCTCATTCACGGGGAAGAATTGCAATCCCCGATCCCCACTGCGAATGGGGTTCAACGGGTTACCCGTGCCTGCCGGTGGAGGGTAGGCACAAGCTGAGCCACTCAGTGTAGCACGCGTGCAATTGACATGCTTGCAAGGGATAAACAGTTTCTTGCGCTCTTAAACATGTACTGTTTTCTAGTAACAGAAAGCATTAAGGCAAACACTGCAAACACCACAGAGGGAAGAGCATAGGAAACCACAATTATCTCATAATGCTTTGGATCTTTAAGCAGCTGCACTATCCACAATAACAGTAATTTTTTTTTTTTTTTTTTAAGAAAAATGATCCTTCTACTTGCACTGAGAACAGACCCCGCTCCAAACAAACTCTCTTTGAAATTAATGGCCCGTCTTCAGCTATTCTTGACACAGGAATATGAGAGAAAGGAATCCTACATGCTACTCTGTGGATGATACTGGAATAAATATCTTACCATTGCTAAAAGGAAGAGGAATTTCTCTGCTCTTCCCTCCATTGCTCCTCCCTCCCTCTGATCATGGCTTCCTCTTGCTTTCTAACACTTGCAGCATTATGATATAACACACTCCTCATTTTCTTTTCCTACTTCAAGATCCCACATAAGCTGTGTGAGATCGCAGAGTTCTAATTGGAGTGATGGTGCTGAGGGATATTGTGTCCTCTTCAGGCAGCATGACACGAGCTGCCAACAATGTGATGGAGTGCGAGACCTTTACCAAGACTACAACTCCACCTCCCTGCTCACATCAGCCCACCCATATCTGTGCTTGCAAACAGCACGATGGTGTCTCAGAGCTTTATGCACTGTATCAAGAGGACTAAATTGAAAAGTGGGTAAGTCAAATCTTCATCTACTCAACAGGAGTTCAAGACCTTTAGAACTCCATAGGGATGCTCCTCATGCTCTTCCACTATTGACTACAAGCTGTGGACAAACTTCAGCTGGCCATGATCACCCTGCCAAGCTTAACCCCGGGGTGCGCCTTTTGGTACTGGGCATTTATGATGACTGCAGTGAACACAAACATGGTAAGTAACAGGCTTGTTTGGTCATACACCTTGGCTAAGGTTCTTAAGGTACACTTTGCAATACGGTCAACAGCAAACACACAAGAAACACATTACATTCCCCTGCTGTTTCCCCCCTGAGCTGCTGCATGCACCTGTAAGCACCCAAAAGCAGACAGCAAAGGGCCTGGTACACACAACTCCTTGCAGCCACTGATGGCTGTCCTGTTCATAAGGTATCAAGGTAAGATGATTCAATTTAATAACAAAGAAGAAAAAAGTCATGTTTTCCTTTATTCTTGCCACGGTACTTATCTTTCATTTTATTGAGCTAGTTTGTCCTTGCGATAAGTTGAGCACCAAAACTGGTTCAAGGCAAAGGAAAGGAGTAGGCGTCCAAGAGTCAGTAGGGATAAGGAATAGGATGTGAGACCCTTCCTTCTTGAAACTATTCTCACTTAGTATTCACCATGTCAAAAAAGCCACAGCCTCAGTTATCCATGGTATCCAGTATTAGAAAATGTGCTGAAACAGAATGCACTAACAAACTTGTACACACGTACCGGTGAGGTACGAAGCTTTCATTGGCACACTTTCGCAATGATCACATTATTCACAAGTGTCAAGCTCTGTGATTCAGTCACGCCAGGCTTTGCCAAGATAATCTCTGTACTGTGTCATCATGTATTTTATTATTTATGCACCACATTTTAAAGAAACATTACGAAGCTTAAGGAACATTTTTAATAGAAAAAAATACCTAAGCATACCATATTTCACATTGCTTTCTTTCAAAGGAAACTAAAGGCTTAAAAAAAAAATCAAAAGAAAAATGAACAACAAAAATATTTCAACTGTTTTTTTTCTAAATCTTTCAGATTTTTGCCCTCTTCTTTAACTGGGAACTCCACAGCATTGTTAGCTGTAGGACTGAAAATCTTCTTCCCCTTTATATTTAACTCAAGCTATGCCTCTGAACTTAGATTTCAGTTTTTGATGTATCCTTCAATAACTATTCAGTACTAATATTCTAGATGTAGGGATGGGAATTAAGCATATTCTTGGCTCCATAACTTCACTGATAGTTAAACTTTTGCTTAAATACATGTTTAAATACTATCTTGAATAAGCACACTTCCTCTGAGACGAAGCCATATGCATGCACAGAATGCTTCTTTTGGAATTAACTGCAAATTATTCTTCATTACTGCAAGCCTGCAGAACCAACATAGAGATTCAGTTCTCCCATAAGTACAAGCCAAGAAGCTGTTAGCTAAGCACTAAATTTGGTATCAAATTCCTTGTCACACTTCTGCAGCCTCGCTTACTGCAAAATTCTTCTATCAGGTATAGTTACACCTATTATCAGATAGATAGATAGACAGATAGATAGACAGACAGACAGAGAGACATCCCTATATCTTTGTGTACCTACCATAATACAGTTTGAACCTCACTCTGAGAGTATCCAGATTACTCTAAACTCTCACTAGATCAAACAAGCCGCGGGTCACTAACAAAAGAAAACATGCTGGTCCTTTGCTCCAGTCAGATTTAGCAAACTCCTCTGAATATGTACATCTATTGTCAAAATTTCAACCACATGCCCTTACTGGAAAGTGCCATTTTTATTTTTCCACGAGTAAAACTTTGGTCACAAACACTTTGGCAGTGAAAAGTGCCATTTAAACAAGACCCTACATTTTCAGCAGTCCCCAGTCCTACAGGCATTCAAATTGAAGTCCTGAATGTTGGTATCACGTGATTCCAGTGGCACATCTAAAGAAAATAATAATTTTTCCCCCAAAGTCTCCTTCACTAATCTGAAAGATATGCTTACACTCTGTTCTGCTGTCCTTTGCAATGGTTTGATGTGTTCAGAGAGTTGCAAATAAGTGTCTGAGGGAATGGTTAAACTTGTGTGTGATTTTGAGAGAAAACACAGGCAGACAAAGGAGATCTGGTGTGAAACAGCTGTGTGACTTTCTGATGAGTAATCACATTTTTGCATGGACAGCATCTGCTGAGTCTCACACATTGCTTCATACAGGCGTGCACAAACTACAACGCTAGTTTTGATGTTAACGATGCCATATCTTAAAAACCACCAAAAAGAAGTCTAGAGTATCCCCCTTTGGTCTGATAGATGCCACACTTGAAAGAAACCACCTCTCACTGCTAAACAGCAGTTGGAAACATGCTGGAGCTGCAACTCCAGGCAGACTTACTAGAGATTGCCTTGCACTGAACTAGCAATAGTACTTCCTCAACTTTTCATCGTAGATCTGTCAGATACAGATCAGATTTAACCTGTTTAGTACAAGAGACCTGCCAAGTCCTCAGGCTAAGTAGGTGAGGAAAAGTTGCCTCTGTTGTGGTTCCTTTTGACAGATACTGGACATCATTACCAGCCAAGAACAGCTTCCTCTTAAGAAATTCAAAGCCAGTCACGTGTTTATGATCTTCCAGCAGAACACTCAACAGTGAGAATATTGCTACATGGTATTTTGATGTTATAATACTGAAATACATAATATTTTAAAATGCATTGTATTTAAAAAATACATACTGTTTTAAGAGGAGCTCCTATTTCCATCATGAACTAATGGAACAAAATGTTTTCATTACCACTAAGAGTCATAAAAAACAGCACATCTCTCCACACATACAACTGTGTCCTGACATGTGCAACAGGTAAGGAAGTTGTGCTATTCCTTTCCGTTTCTACTTCGTGATGAATGAAGTGTGTAGGGCCTCTCTAGTCAATGACTGTGCATGAACGTAAAACACCCTCTCCTGCTAAAAGAGGGGAAAAAAGACGAAAAGGTCAGCTAAACAGCTCAGTAACACTGGAAACATGCCTCATGCAGTCTGCTATGGAGTTCAGTGAACCATTGCCTTTAACCTTTGAGCCTATTCATTTGCCATTGGTCAAGCTAGCTATTTAACAAGTGAAAATTTACAGTCCTCAGCCTTCCAATTCTGACAGAATTACAAACACTTTATAAATTCACTCAGATTCAGATTTCAAAACCCTTTCTGAGAAAAAGTCTACTACTTAAAATACTACACAAATGATGGACCACACAATTTCCCAATCTTTTCAAATCTTTACTTCAGCATAGCAAACTTAGATTGTAAAATAACCCTAACCATTAGAAATGTTATGAGAAAAAGAAGAATCCTTCTTAGTCAGAAAACTTGGAGATAAACACAAAGAGACAGTGGGAACACATTTTCAAGTTCCTAATTTTAGATATGTTATAAAACCCCGCAACCTACTCTTCTGATCACTTTGCCACTTTTTATAGGTACTGATACTTGGAAAAAGATGAAAAAAAGAAGTTCTCAAGGAAAATAGCATTCATGTTTTAGACAGGTCACTGCTTCTTCTGTGATTAATCCAGAAGTCAACAACGCTGTTAATATAGTTGGAAGGGACCCACAAGGATCATCAAGTCCAACCCTTAGCCCTGCACAGGACCATCCCCAAGAGTCATACCATGTGACTGAGAGTATTGTCCAAATGCTTCTTGCATTTTGTCAGCCTTGGTGCTGTGACACCTCCCGGGGGAGCCTGTTCCAGTGCCCAACAACCCTCTGCATGAAGAACCTCTTTCTAATATCCAACCTAAACCTCCCCTGACACAACTTCAGGCCATTCCCTCAGGTCCTGTCACTGGTCACCAGAGAGAAGAGATCGGTACCTGCAATGAGGTCTCCCCTCAGTCTCCTCCAGGCTGAACAGACCAAGTGACCTCAGCCACTCCTCATATGGCTTCCCCTCAAGGCCCTTCACCATCTTCATTGCCCTCCTTTGGACACTCTCTAACAGCTTAATGTCTTTCTTATATTGTGGTGCCCAAAACTAAACACAATATTCCAGGTGAGGCCACACCAGTGCAGAGCAGAGCGGGACAATCCCCTCCTCAACCGGTTGGTGATGCTTTGCCTGATGCCCCCCAGGACAGGGTTGGCCCTCCTGGCTGCCAGGGCACTGCTGACTCATATTCAACTTGCCATTGACCAGGACCCCCAGGTCCTTTTCTGTGGCACTGCTTTCCAATATCTCATTTCCCAGTTTGTACATACATCCAGAGTTGACCCATCCCAAGTGCACAATCCGGCACCTTCCCTTGTTGAACTTCATATGGTTGGTGTTTGATTGGTTGTCCTTTAATCTGTTGAGGTCTCTACAGGGTCTCCCTGCCTCTGAGGGAGTCAGCAGCTCCTCCGAGTTTTGCATCATTTGCAAACTTGCTTAGTATCCACTCCAGTTCTGTGTCATTTATGAAGATGCTGAAGAGCACAGGGCCTAAGATGGAGCCCTGTGGAACCCCACTAGTGACAGGTCACCAGTCTGATGTCACCCCATTCACTGTTACCCTCTGTTCTTGACCATGAGCCAATTGCTCACCCACCACATGATGTGTTTATCCAGCTGTGGGCTGGACAGTTTGTCCAGAAGGATCCTGTGAGAGACTGTATTGAGAGCTTTACCGAAATCCAAAAAGATTACATCAGCTGGCTTCCCTTGATCAGCTAGGTGGGTTACCCTGTCATAGAAGGAAATCAGGTTTGATAAGCAAGATTACTCCCTCATGAAGCCATGCTGGTTGTGACCAATCACTGTGTTGTCTTTCAGGTGTTTTTCAATACTTCCCAGAATAATCTTCTCCATAACTTTACCAGACACTGAAGTGAGACTGACAGGCCTGCAGTTTCCAGGATCCTCCTTCTTGCCCTTCTTTAAAATTGGGACACCAGTCACCAGCTTCCTGTCGGCTGGGACCTCTCGGGATTCCCAAGACCACTCAAAAATCATTGAGAGAGGTTCTGAGATGACATCAGCAGCTCTTTGAGGATTCTGGGTTGAATCCCATCAGGCCCCATAGATCTATAAGGATTCAGCTTGAACAGCAGATCTTGCACAATTTCAAGATCGACTGGGAGTTGATCATTCTCGCAGTCATGGTCCTCCAGTTCAGGGCACTGAGACCCCCTTGGTCATTCATCCATGTTGTAGACAGAGGCAAAGAAAGTGTTAAACATCTCTGCCTTGTCTCTGTCCCTGTTTGTGAGGTGACCATCCTCACCCTGTAACGGGCTGATGATATTTCTATACTGCCTATTGCCACTAATATATTTGAAGAAACTCTTTTTATTGTCCCCCACATTTCTGGCAGCTTCAACTCCAGCTGAGCTTTGGCCACATGAATTTTCTCCCTACAGCAGCAAGCAGCATCTCTGTATTCTTCCCATATCACTTGGCCTTGCTTCCACTGGGCACACACCTTCCTTTTTTTGCCTTATTTCCAAGAGAAGATCCCTGCTTAGCCAAGCTGGTCTTCTGCCTCACCTGTTTGACTTCCATTTGGGAACTGCCTGCTCCTGTGCACTTAGGAGGTGATGTTTGAAAAGTGACCAGCACTGATGGACCCCAGCATCTGCAAAAACATTTTCCCAGGGGTAATTCCCTGAGTAGCCTGAAGTCTGCTCTCCTCATGACCAGAGTTGAGGATTTGCTGGTACTTCTCCTTCTGCCAACAGAAATTTTAAACTCAATCACGCCATGGTCACTGTGGCCAAGACGGCCACCAATGTCCACTTTGCTCATGAGATCCACTCTGTTGACAAGCAGCAGATCGAGGAGGGCATCTTTCTGAGTTGGTTCCCTTAGGATCTGTTCCATAAAGCTGTCATCCAGGTTTTCTTGGAACCTTTTGGCCCAGGTTGTAGCAGCTGTGTGATGCTCCCAGTTAATTTCTGGTAAGCCCCATAAGGACAAGGGCACTTAACTTGGGAGTGTTCCTTAGTTCCTCAAAGAATAATTTGTTGGAGCCACCCCTCTGCCTCTTCTTTGTATGTTGTTGTAAAAAGAGAGTCACCTTCCACTGATGTGATTTCAGCGGATGCCAGTTTTCTGGAAGCACATTAGAAAAGTAAAAATACTAATTTAATGTGCCTAAACTTCTAACACTCCTATTTATTGGGAATAGCCAAGTTCCTTCATATGGAGAAAGTTCCTGCAGGTCCTGGGAGATTGTTGGCCTAAGAACTTTACACAGAAGAATAAGCAAACTATTTTTTGTTTGGTTATTTACACAGTACAATTTTTCGAGTACTCCTCCTGCCCTTCCTAGACCACACTGAAGCTACTAAATCTGACTTTGTCATCCTTGTAAATCCAGTTGAGTAAATAAGCCATTTTTTGTAAACTTGTGGTCTTAGTCTCCTTGTTAGTTTATTGCAAAATTAAAGGGAGCTCAGCACAGAACTATCAATCAGTAACCAGCAAAGGTAAAAAGTCTTCTGGAATTTACCAAGAGGCAAAAAACCACACTGTTTCATGAAATGGCTCTTTGTTAAAAGAATGGAGCAGAATTCCCCATTTTGCATGCAACACTATTTAGGAAAATTCTTATTAAAGGCTTCCTGTTGAGCTGGAAAAGCAAGCACAAGGACACTTGCAATAATCCCAAATTACTCCACCCTTATCGGTCCATGTATTTTGTGGTTTTCACTGTACTCAAGCAACGTCACTAGAGAGCACCAAGTAAAAGTGACAGTGTGGCTGGGATGCTGACTCTACACGCTGGAGGAGAAGGAAAGCAAGTTTTATTGATCCCTAGACAATCTTAGTTCTGATTCTTGAGAAGGCATCTCTCCCTTTCCCTGAAGCACAGAGCTTTTAATGTGGCATTCAAGTAACGGGTTGAAACAATAGTGACTACTGTGGAGGCATTAGCTAAAGGATAGTATACCAAGCAGTACCACAAAGCCAGATGGGCTGTTTCCAGCAATTCTGGAAACAGAAAAAGGGAACAGTGAGAAAACTGGGGTGAAACAGCATACTTCAAACAGATGAGAGAACCACAGCCTTCTCCTTGAAAACTTGTTACAGGTCCTCGAGACTGGCAACAGTCTGCTCAAGGAAGAACACTAAACTACCACTATCTGTTATAGTAATAGGTATTTGTGATCTTCATCTAAGCTACCCACTGAACTGGCTTTTTCTTCAACTTCTGTTTCTTCAGGGAGATTTTCTTCAGCATCAGTAGCCACAAAAGCTGTCAAAAGTTTTCCAAGACCTCAGCAGAATTTGTACCTAATATGCACAAGAAAACTTGCTTAAAACTGAGCATTTTTGGTGAAATCAGGGAGTTAGAAACAGAAAAAGGAAAAGTCTGAATGCAATACCAAGAGCCCCTAAACAAAAAACAGAGTTTTAAAGAGAGAATTTCAGTGCCCACAGGTACTGCAGTGCTTGAAGACAGCTACTACAGCACTGTGAGGGGCTCACCTTGCAGGAGAGCAGCTTTTACTGTGAAAACCCTCTGCACAATTGAGACAGCTTTGTTTGGGCTCCAGGACCAAATCAAACAATTTATATCACAACTGTTATAATGATAGGAGATTAAATATATATACATATCTTCATTCTTAGAAAATGTGAACTATTTTGGTTGTAGCTACCAAAGAAAGCATGAAGTGTCTTCAATGCAGGCATAAGAAACAGGCAAGTGCCCACATTTAACAACTGTTGCTAATCTAAATCAATTGAAAGACAAGGTACCAATTACAGCTGTCTTGCTTATAATATGACAGAGGCATAGGCTGGTAATGGTGATACACAGGTTAGAGGGAAGTAGATGGCTATTTTCAGATACAACATAGCAGCTAGCCTGATTGAGAGCTGTTACAATTCACATTTCAACCCATGTTACCAGAATTTGGCACAATTTCCTAAATAAAGATATATACACATAAGCCACTGGAAATCTATTGAGAAACACTTCCTAATCCTACATGCAATGTAGCAACAAGTGCTGGCCTTGCTTCAGAGGAATTTCAGCTGCATCTATTTTCAGCTGTACTTATTTTCATCACATCCAGGAAACAAAAGGCAATAAACAGTCTAACAGCACAGAAATAAGAAAGCACAATTCTCTGGAAGGCTCACAAGTACCTTTTAAAAGATTAGGGATCTGTTGTTCAGCACACATTGCTGGCTAGCTGCAAACTTATTAGAGCTCCTGTTTTGCCATGATACCTCTACCCAAGGTTCTCCTCTTTCCTCCATCAGTGAAGCAATTCATAGCATCAGAGCTCATTTTATAGTTATCAGATTTCGTGGAGTATAAATAAGATTTGGAAGAAATTAAGGTATCTTTCAGAGACTATCAACTGTATTTATATTGAATTTATTCTGCTTTGCACAGGAAAAGTACAAAGTTATGCAATTCTGTTCCATAAGTCTTCTGGAGAAGTGTCTATTCACATCCCTGCCAACTGCTTAAAAAGCTTCACAATGAATTAAAACTTCCACCAGAAGAAAAAAAGAAACAAAGCAAAACAAAAGCATGCTGTTTTCAGGCAGCTACACGTCTTCAAGTTGAAATAGCTACCACCCCGTGACAGCCTGAGGTCTTCAGCCCTTATTACTCTCTGAACAAGGAATGCAGCCAACACAAATGTAACCTTCAAAATCCACGCCACTGAGCACCCTTGTGCTGTGCTGCTCGGTGTGAAAGCTTTGTGTGCCTGGAAGGCCTTCACATTCAGCAGCCTGTACAGACCTGCTTACAGAAACATGTGTAAGGCACCCCCCACACAGGATTGCTGCCTGCCTTCATATCCTGCCAGTAGCCCAAAGCTCCATGTTAGTTTCCAGCAGAACCTTCCCTCTCCTCCACCCTCCCCTCCAGCCTCTGCTTAATGATGGCTTTCTGAAATGAGCTTACCCCTGTGCGTAGCTAGCAATGTACCACAGGAGACTGGTCTGATACTGGCTGAGGCAACACAAAGTACCTGACAGGAAATCACTGTAATTCACAAGCAACTTTTACAGCCAAAACCTGCTGCACCCTCAAAGCAGCAAACACTACCGCTTAAAAGGGAGTTTTCCGATGAATGTCAAATTGTCTTGTAATAGAATAAATAAAATAAAATTATTAATTCACAGATCACTCTTGGATTGCATGCTGTTCTCTGCAACAGGGTTTTGGTTGGCTTAATTTGTTTGGGTTTGAAGAAACTGGATTGGCTGGAACATCAGCAAAGTAGTACACAACTTCAGTTCTGCTCCGGCATGCTCCAGGCTGAGAGGAGAGACAAGTGTGTCTCCTACCGTTCCATAAGACTTCAAGGAAGTCAGAATGTATGCTAAATTTTTTCTCAGTTAAAAACCTAGTTCAGTTTATTGGCACTAGTTAGCTTTCATTAGATCAGAAAACAGAATGAAGGCTCTTTCACTCACTGGGTTCAGACCTTCTGCCATGCATCTACCCTGTTTCATCCAGCACTTCAAATTTACCTAGACCTACACAAATTCTGTGGCATTAAATCTCACTGCCTTCTGAGGGAATAAATGTATTGTTACCCCTATTGTAGAGACAGATGCTCAGACACTAAGCAAATTGACTAAAGGTACCACAAACCTTTACTACCGTTCCTAAATCCTGATTGCGAGAACAGAGTTGGAAGGGCTCATACTCACCTAACCACTCCAGGATACCTCAGGACCATCTAATATCTATCCAGCAAATTATATATTCATAATTCTTTATATATTTTGGGTTTATTATATTGTGGTTTTTCTACACTTGTCTATATTTAGTTTTTTCCTAACAAGTGTGAGATCCTGGATCCAAATCTCACTGAATTATTGATATGGGTTGGAACCAACTCACTGTGAATGTGTGTGTGCATGTGGGGAAGGGCTGGGCCTGGACCTGCAGGTCCATGGTAAGGCCTGCACATCAGGCTTGTGCTGAGGGCTCATGACAGAGCCAGAAGGCAAGGCCTGGAGCCCATGCAGAGCACACGGCAGAGCTGAAGGTCCTGCAGCCGGGCTGTCAGTCAAAGCAGACCTGCCTGGCAGCCCACCCACACCACACCCCTCCAGCCTGACTGGCTACAGCACAACTCACTCCGGCCTGGAAGGCACTGACTGGATATCCTGCCTGGGAGGGAAAACTGAATTCTACAAATACAGAGACTCCATGTGATCTCTCTCCACTCCCTCTCCAACCAGCACCATGTGAATCATTGAATCTTGTTGGTAATTATTCTCCTCTCCTTTCTCTCTCTCTTCTCTCTTTCTTTATCCCTTTTAATGTTTTCTTCTTTTACTCTTTTCCTTCTCTTGTGGGTAACTTAAAACCAATGAACTGTGTTTTACTGAAGCTGGTATATGGATTGTTTTAGTGGGTGTTTCCTATGGAATGGGTCTTTGTGCTGAATGTTTTAGTGAAATGCTTTTTCTTGGTTGTATTTTACTCCTGTAAAAATCTTTTGCCAAAATATCTTATTTTTTCCGCTACATTAAAAAGAATTTCTCTTAGAGAAGAGTGTGTGGCTCTTTCTCCAGACTCTAATTAGAGGTTATAACGAACGAAAAGGCTTTTAAAAAGTCTTAAATAAAAATGTAACTGCTCTGGGCAGTTTATAGCTTAATCCGGAGCGCAACAAGTCAATAGGAACAACTCAATATGAATATAAAGTAATTGGAGAAGTATCTATTATTCACTACTAAACTAATGAAATACTCCTAACGAAGGCCTAGGTCTCATGGCCCATTTCAAGTTGATAGTAAGTGTACCAGCATTTTTATTTGATTTTGATGTTCTGACAAGCCTATCAGAAAGACCATTTATAGTAATATACACATGCAAGTCTAGAGAAATATGGCATACAAGGCACAACTTTATGTCATTAATTCCACTAATTCCTCAGATTCCTTCCAATTAATTCCTTCAAGCCTTCAAACCAGTGGGTCACAGGAGACTCCCTGAGTCTCGGATACAAACTGAAACAGCTCAATGTGCTACTGTAATCTACAGCTTTGCTCAAAAGTTTTTAAAACACTTTCCCTAGCTCTACCTTATCCCACATCATGACCCTATGCCAACATTTTTAGAGTGAGGACAGTGTTAGTTTAGACTGCTCCTTGGTGCCTTGTGGAAGCAGAAGAAAGCAGTTTTAGGATATGCTAGAATATTTGTTCCTTTTGTCTATTCATTTAATCTTTACAAGGAGGTAACTGCTAACGCCATCGCATGGCTTACGTTGTTTTATACACAACATACTTTATCAGCACTACAGAAGTGGAGCCAATCTTTGATAGCCTATGGTTATGTTAAGGAACACAGAATGCTTTACACCATGCACATCAAGAGTTTTCTTGATGTGTTATGGTAGCTCAGACACAGATGGGATTTTTAGACCTACCTATAATGACTATGCTTAGATAATCATGTAGCTTTATTTCAGTGTCTGTAACAGTCAGTAGGTCCTACCTACAAGGTAACAGGGAATTTGGATATATAACTCCATCTCCCTATTTGCCCAAACCTATTTGACAGGTCTGTGGAGTATTAGGGTAATAACTGATAATGCACAGAAGCCCGACAATCAATATACCAATAATTTTTACAAAACAAACTCAGTACTGACAGCATTATCTAGTGCGGTTATGGCTGATTTAGTGAATGCTGTACTGGTGATTTCAAAGTATTCTTATTAACAAAATTCAGTTATGATCCTCTATAGCTGCTGTGGCTGTAAAAAAGGAGAAGTCATCCAGAAAACAAAACACCCAGATGCTGAAACAAGCAGCCTCTCAAGTTGCCATCAGTTTCCCTTCCTTGTGACCCAGGGCTCAGAAAGGTATGAAAGAACAATGAGAATGAACAGCTGTGAATTATACGTATGACAAGCTGCAGATATGTACTAACATTTCATTCCAGACATTTTCATACACTGAATTGCATTTGCGCCTTTTTAGCCTAACCTGCAATTTAGCCAGTAATCTTTCTCTACCAGAAATATTTATAATATTTCATAACCATTGATAGCTTCAGCTTTCCTTACAATGCAACAAACAGACAAAATAAACCAGGTACAGTTGAGTAATCCAGTCTGAACGCTGGGTAGTGGTTTTTTGCTGTACTGTTTGTTTGACTGCTTTCACAGTCAACATCTTTTAGTCTGACTGGACCGAAAGTTGACATTTTACCACTTAACCTTTGAGCTTTGTAATATATCAACATACCTCTAATGCAGTGCAATATTTTTATGCAAAGGAAGATTGCTTGGGTATATTTTGTCAGTCTCCTAAACCTGCAAAGTTAGCCGATTAAGAGCTTCAACCTTTAACATTCTTCCACTTATAATTTTCAATACATTTTTCTAAACTAAGTTATTCTCAAGCAAATTTTCCTAAAAATAAATAAATAAATAAATGCAACCTATACAAAAGGCACAATGGTGGACTGTGTTACAAAATTTTATTAGCACTCTTTGAAGACTGCTATAGCATTTTAGGAAGCCTTGTTACACAGCAGTAAGATTATCCTAAGTGCTTCTTCCTCAAAAGCACATTAAAATAAAAAGTCTGTGACTCACAGATAAATAGTCCATGAGACAGAAAAAAAACATGCCCAAACGTGTGTGTATGATTGCTTTCCAAACATATCAGATCTGTTATCACCTAGAGGAGAGGAGAAAAAAATCATCCAAGTTTCTTCCATTCAATATTTGGGGGAGAAAAAAAATAAATTGTGGCTTAAGATGTTCTGGAATTTCAGTGACATTGTCTCAGCCTCCGTATCCTATTTTTTTCTAAATTCTTTCACTAGGAAATATAGTTAGTCTGTATTTCCCCAATAAAATTGACATTTATGTCACATTTTAAAATGACAAATTTCTATTTACCAACCCAACTTGCTTAAATTGGAGTGTATTTTCCTTGGAAGTATGAATCATTAGAAACCTCTTTGAAATTTAGGACTCAGGATGGAAAATGAGCTCAGAAAAATGCAAGGAATCATTTTTGTGCTGAGACCACAGCACGACGCCTCCCCCTCCTTTGGCTTTGCCAAAGAAAAATAATATTTGAGATTGTCTAAACAAAATCATGGGCCCATGAAACTATGCTCAAGCTACTTACTCATCTCTTGGGATAAAAATCCTGTCCTCGATATCACTGCTTAAATGTATGCATAAGGCGGCACTGTAGAAATATGTTCTCTCATCTCTGTGTCAAGTAGGATCAATCCTGCAAAGTTGTTTTGGCAAACCTTTTCCCAATACTAACTGAGATACACAAATCAAACTATGAGACTGTTAACAGTGAAATTTTGTCAAAAGCAAACAAATTCAAACACAAAGGTGTTCCTCTTATTTTTAAAATTTTATTATCAATTTGTTTGGGAAGTTGGTGATCACTGAGAATAGCTCCACTGGATCCACTGGAAATGACACTGGGTCTACCAGCATTACTGTTCTTTATTGTTGGTACCTCTGTTTTTATGTAAATATTTGTAAATGTTTAACAAAACAAAACATAATATATTTATTCAGCTATTTGGGTACACTATTTATGTTTACAGCTGTTACCAGGACTACAGAAATTTTGAGATTTGAAGTCAGGTGAATAAAAACAGGCTGTGGCACCTTCAACGATCTTAAACTCTAGGAAAACCTTGGGAATGGTACAGGATTTCAGATATTTCACAAGAAATATTAGAAAGCATCTGCTCTTTAGGAATTAAACTTAACTAAACAATTTTTACACCTCATTCAAATTAACCCAAGCGAACGAAGTTGGGTCAGATCTGAGATATGCTGTGCATCCTACAAATGATACAGGCAGCAGCGAAAAACAGCTAGTGTCTTCTGGACAACCAACTGAAACTTTGCAGCAGCTCTAGATTAATTGTTCACTACAGCTAGCAATTTTCAAATATAATTTCCTAGACTTGCTATTAAAATTCATAGGATCAAGCATTTTCCTTAGACCCCATTGTAATTGCTTCATTCAAAGTCTTTCTCAGGAAACCACAACAGTCGCCATTGTGGAGTTCAGCAAAAAATTGCAAAGATAGTAATGTTACAAAATGAATTTCATTAATTTAATTTGGAGAAAAATTTAAGAGGAGCAAATTATGTTTTAGTCAACAGAAGAGATATCTGTTGTGCCAGTAGGTGTTCTGCAGCCTCATGACTGGAATAGCTTCTTCCAGTGAGGAGTGAGATACCTGGGCAAACAGATGGGAAACCTGGCCTAGATTAGAAATGAATTTCCAGACAGGACTGAAGTGTATAAGCAAACATTGTGCTAAATCAGGAGCAAAAAATCCAGTGAGCTGTTTCATGTCAAGCTGGAAGTGCATCTTCAGATGCACTAGGTGTGGGGCAGAAGGGTAGGAGCTATTGGATGCTACATGCCGGGATTGGCATGCTGAAGGTGGAACAGTGACCCAGTAGACTTTCTCAGGGAAGGATAGGATGTATTTCTGGAGTTCCTAAAAAAAGGTAAAAATAATTCAATGCAAGACCCCTAGACTTCAAAGCAAGGTGCAATAGCAGAGCAGAGTGTGTGACAGATTAAAGATAAATGCTCAATTATATCTCGATCTCAGTGAAAATTCTTCCATATTTAGGTGGATGCTAATTTGAAAAATACCTTGTGTAGTGTGGAGATGTACAGCTTCTGAAGGGCAGAAGGGCAGTTATGGCATATACTCTTTTAGTTATGCTGTCTGCTTCATGCAATCATCAAAACATGTATCAACTAGAAAAGCATTTTCAGTAGTAGAGTTATCAATTCAATAAAATTATTTTGCCATTGGCTACTCCTTGGGTCTAATTAGGATAACTGACTATGGCTTGTTTTACAATAAATTGCTCCTCAAAAATGTTACTTTTCTTTTTAAAATAACCCCTATCTGCTGTTACCAAGCTTTAAAATTCCATGCGTGCAAGGAACATCACATAATGGATGGATTATACTCCAGCTGCCTCTTAGACTTATCTTGTCCTCCAGAACACTAGATAACAACTTCAGTGTAGAAACTAGCCTGACAAGGTTTGTTCTTATTTTAAATTTTATTAGTATTACTCAGTTTTTATTTTAGACTGCATAAGATTTAATGCAAGTCTGGTTTTATTGACTCTAAAGGAGTTACACCAAACTAAAACATGATCATGGACTTATCTCTTTCCACCTTCATCCTTTTGTCCATAAATACCTTTCCAGAGAAACAACCAGTTCAGACTTTTTTTTTTCATTAAATCTTCACCTCAATTAATTCTCAAGAGAGAACAGGAGGGAGCAGAAGTCCAGTCGCATGTTTTCTAATCCTGGTTCTGAGGCTAAGTAGCTACAACTTCTTACTGATATAATAAATTCTTTGTGCCCTGTTTTCAAAGCAGGCATAATGCCTACCTCACAAGAGTATTGTGGCATTTGGTATTTTGCTTTCCTAATGCTTTGAAATCATTGCATGAAGTGTTATTAAAACCATCCTGTGTTCTTAGAGTCTTCCAGTGGTATAGCTGGGCAATGTCTAGATACAATTTGGCAGTAATAATTGACCGCTGTACATTCACGTCTTGCAACAAAACTCTTAAAACTTCCCTCCAGGAAACCCATGGGCCTTTTTCTTTTGTTTTGGCTTTTTTTGGGGGAGGTGTCAGTGTGTTTTTTTAAATCCTCCCCCTTTGCTTGAGTTGGGACTGAAAGCATCACTGGGTTGCACTGCAAGTTTGGGAGTGGTAAATCTGAAAAAACTACTTGTAGCTCAACTGTTGGTATATTGTACAACATTCTGTAAAGTATTAATTAGCACTGTATTCAAAATAGACAGAAAATAGCAAATACATGCCAGCTTATTATTTAAATGTTAGCTGGGAACTGTGTTCTTGGAAACAACTTTTGATCTCTCTTGAGCTTACTGGGGGTGGTTTAAAGAGCTATTTTATAGAGAAGGGAGTCCTGAATAGTTCCAGAGGAGCAAAGACACAAAATAACAGCAATGCAGCATAGCTTCAAATTAGGCCTGTACTAAGTTATTTTCTGAACTGGATAACTCAGATCATTCCTGTGCGAGTAAAAGGCAAATAACAGCTATTCTTAAGGGTGCAAATAGATCAACAAGTGCAGACTTTGCACTACTTGTAAAATACAAGGCTTAATAAGGAGCTGGATATATTGGTATAAGCAGCATGAAAAAATATTCTGTTCCTCTCTGCAAAAGCACAGGGTAAGACACACACACACACACAAGAAGAGCTGAAATAACAAACTCCATCTCAGATGTAAAAGCTGACCTTTTTAACAGGCTGAAGAAAATATCAGCGATTGCCTAGATTTGAGTCCGAACTCCATCACAACAGCCAAGAGAGAATTGTTGCTGAGGAAACTGCAGCCTGCAATAGCTTCACCCAGAGCTGAGTCTACACTGGAGTTTCAGAGAGAGAGTGGAAAAGGCACAAATAATTACAGAGAAGGCATGATTTACGGAAAATGAATACAACACCTCCTGCAGGAATGCACACTGCCTGGAATACCGACAGCAAATATAAATGGGAGGAACAGAACTGGCACATCTAGAACATGGCGAGGCAGAGAGCCCTGGAAACCGCTGCTTTGGAGGCAAAGTGTGTGCTTCAAGTTTCACTACACTTCAAGGAATGAGGCCATAAATAGAAGAGTCATTTTCACTGAGCAAGAAGCCATCCATGCCTCTTGGCACTACAGACTGAGAGCTGCATCTGCAAAGACTGTCAATAGAAGGACTTACCCTTCATTCTGTCATAGTTTCTATCCTGACTACAAACACCAAGGGCCAGCCTCAAGAACAAATGCAAACCCACTTCAACTCAACACATCTAAATGCCTCTCAATTTGAGAAAAGGCTGGATTGACCTTTATGTTTCAGTCCTGTCTACTCAGCAATGCCTAAACCACAGAATCACAGAATATACCGAGTTGGAAGGGACCGACAAGGATCATTGAATGCAGCTCCTGGCCCTGGGTCACAGTAGCTCAAGGTCCACAGACAGTACTAAACTACCAGTTTTTTTGAGATATATTTCTGAAGTTCTGTGGGGATAGCATTGGATATGGGTGATAAAATGATAATCTAGACACAGATAATTGCCAACTCCACCTTGCCAGTGTACAGCATTATTTTTTGGGCCCCGGAAAACTAGAAAGATGTTTTAGGCAAATTAGCAAGGTCATTTTCCCTTGAAAAATTCTTCATTTTCCTTATAACTTGTAGCACTTTGAGGATATAAAGGATTAAAAATACATTATATAAGACTATATTCTTATTTGCATTCTGCTTTGTGTCATAAACAGATTCTCTCCAATCTTGGAGATTAAAGCTTTTTCTTAAACTACTATAACACTGAAATAACTACAGTAACAAGAGTGCATGAAACACCTCAGATTACCACTACTGTGAGATGCAAAGGGAAATCTTGAGAACTTGTAATGCAAAGTAGGAAAAAGTTAACTAACGATGACGTTTGCACTACGAATCCAGTTTACCAAAAAGTTTGGCCATGACATAGTTTAATTTTTAAAGCCTATGACCATACTTTTATGACATACACATGTACAAGCAGTATGTACAGGCTCAGTGCTCTTTGGCCCAGATCTTATCATGTCAGAAGGCTTGTCTGGGCATGATCACTCTGCTCCCTTCCCAACTCCTCTGCCCCAGGTCAAGCCAGAACTCAGAAACCCCTGCCCTGCAGTGCGACAGTGTAGGCTGGAGAAGGGCAATGCCTCTCAGTTCCATGCTAGTACAACTATTCCTTCCATCTTCCCCCTCAAACCAGGGACACAGCATTCAAACATAGGCAGAAGAACACAGCAGAGTTATGTCTGTCCACTATTGGGAGTGTTTTGCTAAACCTGCCACGCTGCCTTCCTGGACAGCTGTTTTCTTTGCCTGCATCTAAAACTGGTTGTGCAAAAAAATGGAGAAAATATGAATTGAGATAAAAACTACCTTCAGACTGAATAAGTACTCAACACTATTAAACCGTAAAATGCTTGAGTAATGCAGGATGGTAATAATTAAATGTAATATATATATTCATACAAGCAGTTATTCAGATCATATACATATGAGGCACACAACAACCAAACATATATATGACAGCACTTCTCAAAACAAACAAAAAAAACAAACACAATGAAAAAGTGCCCTTGAATGACATTTTTCAAAAGAGGCTCTCAAGCATTACAGTCAGATCCTGAATCTCCAAAAACATAAGACAGGAATTATTCCATGCATTTCACAAAACAGAAAATTAAGAGAAGAGTCTGGGGGACTTTGCCCGCATGAAAGGGCATTAATATCTAACAGGTCTTTATAAATAGCAATAAAAAGGCAGCAAATCTGAAGAACTGAAGAATGGTTACAGGAACAATAACTGTGGGTTTTTATAAATGCTCATTGATCTATCATAATTTTATCACCTGAATTTTGTAAAGCACAAAGCCCAGGTTTACCATTACCTTTTCTTTTCTAGAAAGAAAACAGGAAACTACACGACAGTCTGTTAGAATGTGAAAAGTATGCTTAAGGAAGGCATTTTAGCTGATGGCTTTAAAATTCAAAGAAAGAGAATTTTCAGAGCAAAGAGTTCAGAGCCAGACTGGCCTAAATTGTTCAGACTGTTGTTTAACAGCATCATATTTGGACTATGTGGCTGTGCAGGAAAGAAAGTACTTCTGGAGAAGAACACATTCATTTACCAAAAAGACCAGGCAGAACACAGTATACTCTTATTTCAATCTTCAAAATGAACTTTTCTAGTAGTTTTCACATGACAGAAAGAATTATAGATCTGACTAAAAAATTACTTCTACACTTTTCTGATTTGGTTTATCCACCACTCAAAGATAATGATAGCTTATGTGCAATTTTTGTAGCTGAGTAATCTCTGAAATAATTCTCTATTAGAGGCCATGTGACAATTCTCAGTGTCGGACAGCTTTTAAAAAGCTGCAGGCTGGCAAGAAAACAAGTAGGGTTAGCCTGACAGAGTTCAAGAAGCATTTGACTTGGGTACACGGTGTGACTCTTGGGGATGGTCCTGTGCAAGGCTAAGGGTTGGACTCGATGATGCTTGTGGGTCTCTTCCAACTCAGCATATTCTATGATTCTATGATATATACAGTTACAGTTTACATCAGTGTTTCACAAAGACAGAACAGATTCTGCTTCACCTTTTTTTTTTCATTATTATTGCAACTGAAGGAACATTGAGAGACAATTCATATAACCCAAATGAGTAACAAAAAGAGTATTAATACTACAGAAGTACGTTATAGACACCTTGAAATTACGGTAGCACAGGTCTATCTTAACACTTTCAGCTGCCTAAGAAAAACAGTGGATGTGGAGCTGAACAGAGAGTAATCAATACTACCAGAGGCCTGGACCTACAAATCATCTTTAATAGGCAAAAAGTATGAATATTTGCTATACAGTATACAAAAGCAAATCTGACATGTCTAGGACATAAGGCATGCACTACAAAGTCTGGCATACACAGTGTCTATTTGGAAGTTAGGCAGCTAAGACATGATGCATGTCCCGACTTTTCTCTTTTCCTTGGAGTTAAGAGGTTTCTAGTCAGAAAAAGAGGACATATTGGAGAAAAGCCAGATAAATCACAACCCCGCAGAAATTTTGCACATCTCCACTCCCAGCTGCATTTCACTTGCCTCAGACTGGTCATTGGAGATACTGGAACAAGCTGATATGCAAAACTAGAAAGTTATTCTAATTTGCACAAAAATTTCTGTAGTTTTGGATCAAACCAACTTTGAGTTAAACACAGCCAGGAAAATCATTGATCAGGAATTAGTCATAAATGCTCCAAGAGCTATATCCCAAAAGGGATGTTTTTGTCTTCCTCTCCTTCTCCTTCTCCCAACTGAACATCACCATTTTGTACACATACCTGCTGCCACTGTCATTTTGGCCCTTATGAACTTTGTTTCCCATCAATCATTCTTTTGACTGCATCTACTTTCAGAAACATTATTGAAACAAAGACAAAACCACTTTAGAACACACAACCAGGACCAGAAGTATTCTTTTAACATAGGTTTGATCAAAACTGGTAAGTCGGTAAAACATTTGCACTTCACTGTAAACCAGAAAAAGGCTATTTCCCTGCAGAACCATCAAGACAGTCTTCCGTTCTGAAAGAGGATGTTCACTGAAAGCAGTAGAAGGCATTAAGGAAAGTGTCTAACAAACTTTTCTAAAATTTCTTCTCAGTTCATTGGAGATGGTATAAAATGTCAGGCCCAGAAACAGTTAATAGTAGAGCATTCACAAATTTGTAGAAAACAAAATATCAGAAGGAGGAGAGAAAACCAAAGAACAATCTGAACAAGTATTCCTACTCAGGCAGCAGTTAAGGATGTACTCAATTTTAAGTATATACTTAAAACACTAATTAAAATATGTTTAAGTGCTTTCCTGATTCTTTGATACCAAAGAATTCAATCAGATGTTAATGGAAAAAAATTTGGCAGTATTCATAGCATTCTATTTAATATTGGAATGCAGAAGAGTTATTCAAAGACAAAATGCAGTCTGAGGCAGAGGCTGCATGTTCTTGCAAGTGTAAGTTGCAACTAGCCTGGCTACTGCACTATGGAATTGCACACAGTCATAAAAATTAGTATTTCAAGGGAAAAAAAGCATAATAATAGAACTGGAAGATGGACAGAGATCAAAGAAACAAAGAGCTTTCAAGTAAGTTTCAAGCAAGGAAATATTTTAAATATGCACGTTTAAAAAATAAACATAGATTCACCAGACTAATATTAAGAGCTTAAAGGAAATGGTGTTAAACTTCAGGATGCAGCAACAGAGCAGGATTTAGGCAAACTATGTATGCAAAAAAAAATTATGGAACAAAAATCAGTATCTGGCCACAGAGATGGAATTATGTTTCAGGTAGATCACAGTAATATTACAATGAAAGAATAGCAGTGAATGTACCTTATTGTTGAGTCCTCATGAATACAAACCCAAGCCATGAGAATATAATGAGGTTATATGTAGAGCTGTATTTCTCCTCCATACATCAGGAGAAGGACAATAAGCATAAAAGTCGAGACTAATGACACCAACACTACTACCAAAAATAAAGGTAATTATGTCTATTAAGATTATTGCTTTTAATTGCTTCATTTACAAATTGTAATCAATGGTCAGCATTGAGCATTTTAGAGATATTTGGCATTACCAGGAAACATCACAAGCGTGTAGCAATCTGACACTAGTGACCCCAGATTGAAAAATTCAAAAGCTAGCCTAGCGATGTTATATTCAGAAATGAGAGATGAGGTTAAAAGCACTTCAGCTCAAAAGTAATTTTAAAAACCTGCAGTTTTTACAGGACTACATCTCAGAAAACACAGACAGCCCTAATAATGAATAGAGTGAAAGATGTAAACATTATTTTTAATACACAAGTAGACTTTAGAAAATGAATATTCAGACTAATACAGCTGATTGAGAGGAAAATAAACTATAGCAGTTGATATGTAAGAATGAAACGTAGGGAGCTGTGCAGAATTGAAAAAGCAAATAAATGAAGACATAAACCAAAACAAATTCCTGAAGCACATCTAAAGCAAGTAAACAAAGAATCTGCTGGCAAGAAAAAAGAGAAAGGGAATAAGGAAGGAATATGATTCTGTTAAATAAGTTCTCAGTAAAGAATCTTACACAAATACTTATCCTGATCCCACAGCTATTTTCAAATAACAGAGATAAGGTACCACCAAGAGTGAGGGCATCAAAAAAGACACTAAAGTGGCAAGTTATAGAGAAATGCATCAACAGGGTTGCCTGAAACACACCTAAGGTTCATGTCAAAACTCACATTCAAGCGGATGAACTCCTTAAAATTCCACTGTAAAATGGCTGCATCACAACTCACACAAATATGCCCAAGTTCCATACAGGCACCATATTTTTGCCCATCTGTATGCTTATGCTCTGTCCCGTTACTTTTTTCACAACAAAAAATAAAATTCCCTCATATGTGTAGGCATAAAACACCCATCTGCAACTCCCTTCTTCTCAGGCCTTGCTAGAACTCCACAAACTCACCAAATGTGCAATGTGATGTCATTTGGGCCAAGATATCAGACCTCAGGTATCTGGGAGTTAAGCATTTTCCTTCCCCTTCAGAATGTCAATTTGTAGAGTGTATTATTACATGTGAACATCTTACATTTAAATACTTGCACTGTGAAATAAAGATAATTTATGTAAGTTTGAGATATCTGTATTAACCTTTGAGTTTTGCATTTTTGTGTGTCACTTTCAGCGACTGCAGATAATATCAAGTGGCATCTGAATAGGAATTAATTTTTAATAAAACCATATTAGACATGTTTCAAAAATACGGAAACACACTATTGGCACAACTACTGCTCATGTGTTGCCTTGGGGACATCTTTATAGGTATCCATTATGGGAAAAAAACCCACAACTCTAATCCTTATGACTTCTACTATCTTTTCTACACAGAAAAATCACTATATGAGACTGTAGTTTTACATATGTTCACGTATGTTTTAAATGGTGTAAGATGAGACTGAAATGAGAAGAAACGATCCTGCCCTCTCCTGTATCTCATTTCCATCCCTGAACTGCTGCCCACTCTGTGCAGGAAAATGTTTCTGTGGTCATAAATTGAACAGGACCAAAAGAACTGAAGCAGTTCCCCTGTCTGGATGGAGGGAGATTGGGATGGCTCCTTTCAGCAGCCAGTTACTGTGCGCATAGAATATTTGCAGAATTACAGGATAAAAGAGTCTGCCCTAACACAGAGGTCATGCCAGGACCAAAACTAAGAGAATAATATCCCACCACTACTATGATTTCAGACCTTCAAAGGAGAACAAAAATCGTAATTGCCCTTACGTTAGGCTCTTTTCCATTGCTACAACGTGGGAAAATATCATTTCATTACATCCTTATTTCTGGTCCTGGTAGTTCTCAACATTTTAGATCAGCCAGCCATGACTGAAAAACTGGCTATAACCCAATGTATACCTCAAACCATCATATTATTTGCGAGAAGTGAAGGAAGCTGTTACCTAATAGGCTGTCTATTTATCCTATTTATTTTAAATGGTATTGTCTGGAGGTGTTTGTAATTTTGAACGCTATAACTTTTTTCCAGGGAGATGCAGATGAGAAAGCCAAGGAGCTGCTAAACAGACCATGAGACATTAAATGCAATTCACAGCTGCACCCTCCCCATTCTGCAATCCACAAGATACATCTTTCACACAGTCTTTAGGCTTCGATTGTTGAAGAACGCTAATCAAGATTTACCAGTAATTTCCCAGGGAGCTTATTTCTTCAAAGATGACAGCAAAACTGCTCATCAGAACAATACACTTCATGGCAATATGTTTACATAAATGCTTTTCTCTAAAAGGAAAGGATTATGTGTATGCAATATTTACATAGATACACTTCCTCTGAAAATAGCATTTGCTACACTTCAGCTGGTGACTAACACACAGCCTGTTCCGCAACAGCAAGGTACCACTTACAATCTCTTCAGAAACCTTTTTAATAAGCATTTAACTATTCTACAGAAATAGAAGGCAAACAATCAGATTAAAAACTGCAGAAAACCTTGTAGCATATGTCTGGGAATTGCCTGTTACATTCTCTGTTAAGACAACTATCTAGAATACCAATTGGTCACATCTCACATAGAGGCATCTGTTTTTCTCTCTTAAGTTCATTGAAAAAAAGTCAAGCATGCCAAGAAAACAACTTCTAGTGAAGTTATTCTGCCACCTGCTGTTGCATTTATGGATATACTAGATATTTTCATAGAATCATAGAATAAACAGGGTTGGAAAAGACCTCTGAGATCATTAAGTCCAGCCCTTGATCCAACACCGCCGTGGTTACCAGACCATGGCACTAAGTGCCACATCCAGTCTCATCTTAAAAACCTCCAGGAGGGTGAATCCACCACCTCCCTGGGTAGCCCATTCCAATGCCTGGTTACTCTCTCTGTAAAACATTTTTTCCTAATATTCAACCTAAACCTTCCCTGGCACAGTTTAAGACCATGCCCTCTTGTCCTGCTGCTGGTTGCCTGGGAGAAGAGACCAAGACCCACCCGGCTACAACCTCCTTTCAGGTAGTTGTAGAGAGTGATGAGGTCTCCCCTGAGTCTCCTCTGCTCCAGGCTAAATGCATCTTTTCAATAAACAAAAAAAACTAATAAAAAAGAGGGATACTTCCTTTTTGAAAAAAACTGATTCTTAATTATGAACTATTAATATATTAGAATCTATTTCTCTTGTTGACTTCTCGAGTTTGTGACCCAAAAGATGCTTATCACCGAGACAGAGGAAAAGCCTAACAGCCTTCTAGTCTGAAAACTGTAATCCCGAACACTGCTGGATTACAATATTAAAACAAAGAACAGGTTAAAAGAAATACTGAAATTCACCAGTCCACATTCATTGTCTAAGTAGGAGAGAAACTATAACAAATGGTATTGAAAAGGTAACTCCTCTTACACCTTCAGTTCTAGTAGTACAGCTGAGGATTTAGTGAACTTGACAAAGTCCTTTTCCAATAAGCCAGTGACAAGAAGGTCACCATCCCAGCCTTGCTGCTGCAGTTCATGCCATCTTATTTTCAGGACAGCAACTACAAGTGCCACCCTCCCCACGTTAGGTCACACAAAACACCTTCTCACAGAACCAGCGTGGCTACATCCTACAGTGTTCTTATGTTGCCCATCACTTTGCACACGCTTAAATTTTTGTCTCCACAGCAGGCAGGTAGCAGTAGTATAGGAAGAGTTTAGGGAAAGGACTGGAAAACAATGGAACATCCAAAAAGCCAGCAGAGGAAAGTCAGGGGCAGCAGAGTGACTTGCTGAAAGATGATCCACTCACTTGAAAAATGACTCTGGATTTTTAATTATTGTAATTCGTGAAAAATACAACTCTAAATGTTACCCAAACTGCAAGACAAAAATAATCTCTCTTTGAAGAAGGAAACCCTGACTCCACAAAACAAGCATCCCCTACCCTACAAAGATTTTCTCATATTAACAGGACAAGAGAGCCATGAGTTGCCTCTCATCCAAACAGCACTAGACTAAAATTGCTTAGCTCATGAGACTGGAGGGGGATCACAGGACAGCATGGTTAACCACTTTTTGTATTAAACATATCTACTCAGTCTACTCTTCCTTTAGAGCACTACTAAAAGCTTGTTCTACCTTGCAAAGTTTGGCAGCTGCCCACTGCCATTTACTATGAATATTCAGCTGTTCCTTCAGGCTCTCCATCCCTTTGATATCCTATTGCCTGTTACACATTAGACAGGCGTACAACCCTTTTTTTGCAAGTGGTACCTGCATGGCAGCTTCACACTCTTTCAAATGAAGCCTCCCAGCAATTTTTGTTTTCCCTCTTGGTCAAGTACAGGGATTAGTTCTCCAGACAATGGCTCTGCATTCCACCACTGGTCCTTCTCAGGGCAGTGCTCCAGCAGTCCCTGAATGAAGGAGCATCTCACCTGCTGCAGGAAACCCCACACAGTTGCACTCTCGAAAAGGGAGGAAGGACCTGTTGGCGGAGTTAGATGAGCTCAGAAGTGGTTTTGTCCCTTGCTTCCTTGATTTCTAGTAGATTTGTCTCATTGGTGAGCCCAGTGAGCAGAGTCGCAACATTAATTACTGCTTTTCATTTCCAAATTAAGTTCTATTTCTAATTTGCATATCATGGGAAGGAGACTTTAACTAGATCTTAAGGTATTTATATAGACCCATCAACTTTCACCTCCCTATATGCTAAATATTATTAGCCCTGTTTTTTGAAGCAGAATAACAAAAGTGATTAAGAGATAGGAAAAGAAAATCTGTAGCAGAGCTAGATCCTAATACAGATCTTGGCCTCTCTTTCCTTTGTACTGAATACTAAATAAACCCGCAAAATAGCACATGCATGCTTAAATATAATTCTTTTTTAGAAAGGTGTTTTTACTAGGTCTGGTTTCAGACTTCTGTTTTCTGTACTAAAAGGGAAGGTCATCTTGTAAAAACTCAATATTTTTTTCTGCTCCTGAATGTTTTTATCCTTTGCTGCATGTGTATATGCAGTTGTTACATTAAGAATTTATGCAGATGTTTTAGTTTTTATAGTAAGCTAATTTCCTTGTCTGTGCCATAGATGGAAGCCAACTAGCATTTTTTCCAGCCTGTCTTTTTGCATTCTAACATGATGAACTTGTTTTTTTCCCCCATAAGGTATTTTCCCATAGGAATTCCCATAAGGAATGTTATTCTTTGCAGTGCTCTGTTTCTATAATTCTTGTCCCTTTCAACAAGGCAGATAATTAGACACTTTTCCCCTGAAGCCAGATCATCTATTGATAAAACAAGATGTACTACCAAGGCCACACCCTATGATGTGATTAATTTGTTCTCTGACCTCTTTTTAATCACATTTGGGACTTCACTTTTGGAAGAAAACACACCTGGACATTGCACAAAAAGATGACATCTCAGAGCTGTATCATGGCTGGACTGCATGTCCCAGCCCTCTGGTGATTTAAAATGTTAATTCTCTTGCATTTGATAGTGCACAAGTTACACATGACAGACTCTTGTAAGAGTAAAGGCATTTTTGACACAGTCCTCATTCAACTGAGTGTTAAATGCAATCCAACTGTCCATTTCTGAGTCCAATAAAATAATCCATGACATGGCCACATCGGGAAGATAACCGTAATTCCTCCACCTCCCCTTTGCTTTGACCATGCTGAAACTAAGTCCATAAGAAATGCCTCTCTTAAGATCTCTTATCTGTTAGTTTATTTATTCTATTATATATATACACTAAGAGATGTGTATATGCTGATGAAGTAGAACAAAGATGGAGTAACAGAAGTTCTGTTGTCCAGTGCATTGAAAAGTATCCAAAGGCCACACAGAATTTATGGTCTATGTATAATTTCTCATACACTGAAAAATTTCATTATGCTGCATCAACTACCATACACTGTCAAGAAATTATACTGCTGCTAAACCCCATACATCGCTGTGACCAAGAATGAGTTGTTAAACTACAATACAGTGTAATATATATGAAGAGGAAAGCAAAAATCCTTCTGCCAAGTCAAATCTGAAGACTATTTTAGGGAAGAAAACAGGGATGCTCTTTCGGGATTTAACTGAAACACCCAGATCTCCATGCAAAAAATGTGGGGTGTTTTGGTAAGCACAAGATGTAAAAACCATGGGTTTGCAGCTCATCAATCAAATACCCTGTCCAGCAGAAATCTTTTACTCCAGAATGTGGGCTCAGACCTGACTCAGAGGGAAGAACACCTCTAACCAAACTGCCAGCAATGGCTCCTGAGCACAGGTTTGTTACCCACACACTCACCCTTCATGGGGGAGCAGTCACCCACCCCTTTACTGTCCAGAATCAACCTTACTTGAGAATTCTGACAAAAATCACATCCTTAGGTGGTATAGCTATGTAACTTGTACATTATGTAACTTTCATTAAAGAAAGTGTAAATGCAGTAGCCTATTAATAAATACATCTTGCAGGGCCTGAAAAATGTGAAAACAAACATTTCATAATAGTTATGAAAAGGCTTTTCAATTAATGTCCTGTTTTGAATACATGACTGATTCACAGCAGCCCCTGGAAACAGTATGCCAACACTGAGATGGCCAGCTTGCTTAGACATTTCTGGCAGTGCTTCCATTCCTTTACACATCAACAACAAGCCAATTTATTATCTAGCTTGCCTGATCTATAGTGCAATGCAGCCAGGACCTGAAGCTATTTCCTTAAAATCGAATGAGTCAGGACATGAAAATGATTAACCAAAATAAAGAGGTTTAAAAGCTGCAAGAAAACTGCTCTAAGTCTCTGTAAAGCAAATATTGCAGCATTTGGAAAGCCAGGGCTTTCCACAGACTGATAATACTGGGATGTTTTGTTATTTCTTTCTCAATATTGTGATAGGAGCAGTAGACAGACAATGGCTATTATCTCTGATGCTACATTTATGCTCTGATGTTCAGCCCGAGAGATCTACAGGGTACAGCTATATGACCTTTTGCAGGCAAACACAATCTTATTGTGCCTGTGGTCCAAGAAGAATGGAAAACATGTTAGTGCAATGCCAAGACCAAGCTAACACACAGTGCATCTTGTCAGGCTTCAAAGAAAACCCACATCGACCTGCAACCTTAGATACTGACATGGTATGGAGGAAAACAGCAGGTCAACACACAGATTTACTTTTGCTGCAACAAAGAGTTACCTTGCACCCGACTCCATTGTCAAGCTGAGAAAAAATACAAGCAGCTAGGGAAGGTGCTTGACTTCTGTGCCTTCTAGAACCTCAAAGTAATTAAAGCACAGACTTAGTCAATATCAGAGGGAAAAAAAAAAAGGATGCTAGTTGTCATTCTAGTGCTCATCCATGCAAATCACATGGAAGTATTATAAATATGTATCCTCTAAGAGGGACATGGCACTCAAATGATCGTAGATTTTACACTTAGTTTCCATGTCTTAAACTGCAAAGGTTCTATGGAGCATTGCATTACTTAAAGGGAAGAGAAAGAAGCAAAGTCAGTAGTTTTGAGGGTTGGCACTTAACAACTCTTCTATGAAAACATGGATGAAACAAAGCAACACCCTTAGGCCCAAGTAAATACAACTCAAAAGAATTTCCTGCCCCTCAAAATATCATTCCCTTTGCTACAATAATATGCTTGCAGTGCTGAGACCTCTTACTTAAAAATCCCCTCACTTTATCCGTTGCATATTTATCTATTTTTAAATATACATATTAATGTTAAAACCCATTTTTATATGTATAGACCCATATAGACTTTATATATGGAGTTTCTTTCACTTTTTAAGGAAATGTATTGTTTCCAAATGCTGCCACTGTTATAGTCTTAGACAACAAGAGCTTCACTACAGAGATTAATTACAGCAGGGACAGGGCAAAATAATCTTTTTCCATGCTACCTTATCACAGAGCTGCTAAACTACCTCTGGCCAAGTTCCTTCTCATAAACATTAAATCTTCAAGTGCTGAATAAATGATGGCATTTGTAACCTTTGCCAAAGATCTGCAACAAATTTCACACACACATGAAAGAACAACCAGATGACTGTAATTTTTGTGCACCTATATCACCCGGCAATAACCAGTGATCCAGAGGAATATAGTTTACTATGTTTTGATTGAGTGGAGTGAACAGTCACTGCTAAGATTAGACTTTGGATTTAAACTTAGGAAAATGAAGTGTTTTCCTTGCCCACTCTTTCTTTGTTTCTTCATTACATCCTTCAAACTAGCTAATCTGACTTACAGTAGTCCTGTTTATTGAGCAAATCTCTTTACAATCACATTTGAAAAGGCCAGGGATCATCATCCTAAAGAGATTCAAAATAGTACTTCCTCCAGACTTTGCAGGTTCACTCTTTACAGCTCACAATATCAGTATATGTTTTGGAGTATGGAACCATCCATAACACTGGACAATGTGGTCACTCCTAAAGAAAGGGATACTTAGTATTCATTACTTTATTGGGTCATCTACCAATGGGAAAAAAAAATCAGTAAAAAACCAGTGGCAATGATGTTACTTAAACTGGGCCTTATATTTTTCTTTTTAACAGCTGACCTTGATGAAAGAGTCTTCTCAGAGACTTTAAGAAAGGCTGAATTTATCAGGTAAGAGCTCCTGACAGTTTTCATCACCTCAAATTACAAAGCAATTTTGATCAGTGCAGAGGACTAGAAGGATGAATCCTGTACTGCTTTCTTGGCTCCTGATTCCCTTGCAAGCTGCTCACACAGAATCACAGTGAGGAAGTCCTCTTTTTCCAATATGACCTTAAATTCAGCAAACAATCCCATCTCCTCTCCCCATTACTGCTTGGATACGAGTACACATATACGTGACTTGTATTTGGGAGAGTAGAGTGATATGACTCCCTATGGTCCCTTCCAAACTTTTCTCTACGAACACACACAAGACTCATAGAAGTTGCAAGGTGTCCTGTGTGCCTTGTAACTTCTGTCTAGCATTCTGCAATCCTCCCAGACACAAATGAAAGCCAGCTTTAGATCAGGACAGATGAGCTTAGCAAAGGCATCACTTACAAGCAAGAGCAGCTAGCCAAAAGGCTGATTTCAGCTTTTACCAGGGGTTTCTTTCCTCCAAGCAAAGTAGAGGATTGCTTCCAAGCTCGGCTGGATTCAGCACCAATTTCAGGTTTATCAACAGCAACAATACTCTCAACTAAGAAAGGCAACTTTTACTGTAACTATTCCTATCTGGCAAAGATGTTCCAATTTTTATCTCCATTTTAAACAGCTCCAGGGGACATCACTCAAGTTTCTTCTATTTAGAAGTGATGATGAGTCTAGCACAGAAACTGTAATTATCAAATGGTCTATCTGTAAGGTAAGGGAGACTAGCAAAAACTCATCACATGAACATGCCACATACTCCACTTCCTCCTCTGTGGAGCATTTCAGAGCTTTGCTTTTAAGTTCATGCTACTCTACATGATCACTAGGACACAGATATCCCCATAGTGTTAGAAACTGTGAAGCTGCCATGCAGGTCAGGAAAAAGGACATGGTATTTTTTACAGAGGGTCTCCAGGCACAAATCTCAGGTCAGTGTGAGCTTATCACATGCACTGCTCTCTCCTTCTATTCTTCCAACAAATTAAAATCCTTCATTCTCAACAGTTAAGACAATAATAATAGTAGAAGAAATTATTCTTTGAATAATTTTAAAATTTCCCTTTTTTCAACTATTTTTGGCAAGCATAAGGAGATTTGAAAAACATACTCAACTCTTCCCTAAGAAATGTGAACTGCAAAAATTAGGGTGACTGAAATGTGTACGGTTTTAATGCACGAGGTTTGTGTTAACTGTTTCTCTACGTTTTCTAGACATGAAGCAAAAATACCAACGTCTTGCCAGAGAGTATGATTTAAAAAGACCTAAAGCACAGACTTTGACCATAAGTTAAGACTGACTGAATTCAAAGTGTGAGTTTTTCTGGATCAGCATTGTGGTCTACTGAAAAGATCTTATCCAGTAAGATTTCAGCCTTACTTTAGGCATTTCATTCAGTTTGGACAGAAGCAGAGTGGACAGCTGTACTTTGATGAATTGGTATGTATTTTTCATTAATTTGCCTTCATATATTATCACTAATAAACTGACATATGTGTGGCAAACTGTCAAAATGCATTACTAAAAACCACCTTTTTCAATAGAGTTTTCACACAGCAACAGAAATACTTCTTTTCACTCGAGGTCTGCAAAGGTTTTTCAGGGGAGGGGAGCTTGGGGAATTTTATTTGCTAGAAGTCAGCCTGAGACAACATTACAATGAAGTGTTCCTTTAGGAAAAGAGCTGATTAACCAAAACCAACACCATATTTACACAAACTCCGATAAGGACAATGAAATCTCATACCTCAGAATATAAACAGTTGCCACAGTCATTATGGAAGTATTTCTCTGCTCACTACTCCACCGCAAGGACAGGGTGAGTAAGGCAGGAGAGGAAGTGGTGCCTTATTTTGAGCTAAACAGAATGCATAAGACAGACAGATCTGCTGTATTAAATCCTATGTTCCTTAGTCTTTGCCATCTGTCAAGTGATCCGTGGCTCATGTGAAATGAGTGGGTGGTCATGGTCCAGTTTGTACTAGACATTTCTCAGGATGACAGAAAAACAAAACCAAACACTGCAATTGGCACCAACCGCTGCCCTTGTTACCAGATTTCAACAGGCAAAGGACCAAACAAAACTGAAGACTAAACCTCTCCCTCCTACAGAACTAGTCACAATTTCAGAAAGAGAAAAAAGCAAGTTTGTATAACAGAGAGGGAAAGTTTGCAATGTCTCTGGCTCTGTCTTTCAGTTTTGGGTAAAGAAAGCAGAGATTTCAGCCCTTGGGACAAACAGTGACTTTATCTTCCCTGTTCTGACAATTCACCCTTGTGTGAGTACCAGCTTTGGAGACGGGAACTTACAGCACTGATCTCTTTCTCTGGGTGGACCTGATCCTAAGATAACCTGACATTATACAAAGTTATTATCTAAAAAAAAATTAAATAAATTTCATCTTAGCACTAAATGCTCAACAGAGGCATGAGTGACCATGCAGGGCCCAACCTGGGACACTGCTGCCAGCCTTAAATTAGTTTTAATAACAGTTGTGAAAAGTGAAAGCTTTTTTATAAACCTTTATTAATAAATGAACAACAATGCTTAACAGGTTTTCCGCATTGAGGAATTATGTTTCAAAGGTTATCCTGCTGAAAAAGAGCCAAACACCACAGCATTTATGGTGTTTTGCATTTAACACAATGCAGACTTTTCAAGCGCAAATACCTTTAATGGAAACCATATGGTAAAGGCAGACTTGCTTTTCCTTAACCTGGAATGCTTTCATTCTGACCTTCAAGTTAAAAAGGGGTTCAGGACGGGATATCAGAATCACAGAATATTCTGAGTTAGAAGGAACCCACAAGGATCATCAAAGTCCAACTGCTGGCCCTACACAGGACAGCCCCAGGAGTCACACCATGTGTCTGCGAGCATTGTCTACACATTTTTTGAACTCTGTCAGCCTCGGTGCTGTGACCACCTCCCTGGGGAACCTGTTCCAGTGCCCAACCACCCTCTGGGTGAAGAACCTGCACCTAACCTCCCCTGACATAGCTTCATGCCACTCCCTCGGGTCCTGTCACTGGGTCACCAGAGAGAAGAGATCAGTGTCTGCGCCTCTGCTTTCCCTCATGAGGAAGCTCTAGACCACAGTGAGGTCTCCCCTCAGTCTCACTCTGGATGAACAAGTCAAGTGACCTCAGCCACTCCTCATGCGGCTTCCCCTCAAGGCCCTTCACCGTCTTCATTGCCCTCCTTTGGACACTCTCTAACAGCTCAATATCTTTCTTATATGGTGGCACTCAAAACTAAACACAACATTCAAGGTGAGGCCACACCAGTGCAGAGCAGAGCGGGACAATCCCCTTCCTCAACTGGCTGGCAATGCTTTGCCTGATGCCCCCCAGGACAGGGTTGGCCCTCCTGGCTGCCAGGGCACTGCTGACTCATATTCAACTTCCCATCAACCAGGACTCTAAGGTCCCTTTCCATGGCACCACCATAAATTCCTTTTATTTCAAAGAAAAACACTCATTTAGTATACAGTCATAGGGTGAAATGGCACTATTAGATATTTTTAATTCAATATACCAACTCACTGAGCAATTTTAAATCATACTTCAGCCCCCGTTGAACAGCAAAAGCAAATCCTAACTCCTGTTTGCTCAAAATGCATCAAAGTAACTACACAAAGGCAAGCTGGATTGTACTCTGTTTCCAGCACCAGGGAACAAATACTGAAATAACATTTACGTTATTTACTTTTAAGATTTTGCTTAGTAGCTTATAATTTTGAAATAAAGAATTTAGACAAATAATCTTGTGAGTTCTCAACAAATCTTGTGAGTTTCCTTTCACAAACCAAAACTTACATGGGAACACTCAGTATCCAGACAAAAATACTGATTTGACTAAATCTATAGGATTAATAAAAGAAAGAAAACCAGGTTTTTTCTACAAATCTCTAATATTTTAATCTTAAATATTATTTGCAATGACTGTGGAATAAACAGTCCCAGATCAAAGTTACGATTTTTTGCATTGTTCCCTTCTCAAAATTACAGAGGGAGCATGTCATACCAGCAGAAAAAAAAAAGCATTTTCAGACTTGCTGAACACACATGTTTGACACAGAAGGTCATGTGTCTGGGAGATCATGATTTTTTTGTGATTGCTTTTCAGTATTCAGTATACAGTCATTACAGTAAATGTGAAGAATTCTAGATGTTATAAGAAAGAAAAGTTACTACTACACAGAAATGTAACATACAAATACACACTTCACTATCCTTTAATGAAAAATCAGCAAAGGCAAGGATGCACTAGGGTAAAATTACTGTGGTTTGCTTAGCTATACTTTCGTTTTGGCATAGCAGTATATAGCCTTGAATCAACAGGAAACTTCTTTCATCTGTCTGATGATGCATATCAATGATGAATCCTTTTAGAGTGCAGACCATATTTCTAGGTGCTTAAATATGTTGACATTTTAACAACACATATTCTTAACCTATATTAGTCTAGCAATAGCAAGCTCCCAGCAGCCCTGGCAAAGCTGGTCAAAATGTATCTAGGCCTGACCAGCTGCAAGAAGACCCTAACTGACTTACATTTTCCTTCAAGTCCTTTTCAGAAACAAATTTCCCAAACAAAAACAAGGCATAACAAACACAAGAGGCAAACAACATTAAACAAATTCTAAAGCTGTATCTTCACTGCAATCAGCACAAGCAGGCACGCTGGTGGCTAGCTTTACTCCAACAACGGCAGAGGAGAGCAGAGCAGCAGAGGCTGGAGGGCACGTGGCTCAGGCTTGCTGGAAACAGTGGGTGCTTGGGCAGGTTGCTGGTTTGGATATGCCCACACACGCTGCAACTGTGTCTGCAGCAGTACTCTAGACACACTGTAAATGTACTGATCAGGAAATCAATCTGTTACGGTCACATACTCTAAAGGCAAAACTGCTGATTTTGAAGCTATTAATTCTAAAGCAGAGGTGAAAAATAAATTGCTAATGTCCTGAGAGGTAATACATTTGTCTGAATTCAATAAAGAAAAACCAGCATTCACATTTGCACAATGGTTTTTTCCTGCTTGCAAAAACAGTTTCTCCAAATCTCTCTGGGCAAGATTAGAAGATTTCAAGACTGATGAGTCAACCATGAGCCTAAATACTTAAAAAAATAATTTATAATGGAATACTACAGAACTCAGTTTGTTATGACACATACTGCTTTTCTGAAGTCATCAGACTTAGCTGCTGTACAATTTTTAACAAGTGGACAAAGCAGTGCAAATATAAAATTTGATAAGGTTCTGAAGAAAAGGAAAAAAACCCCACCAATGCAATCCGACTAAAAAAACCCTAAAAACAAAACCCCAGCAAGACCAAGTTGTTGAATCATTTGCCAATATACACATCCAGCTCTGTGAAAGAAGGGTAGAGGAAGGTCACTGAACTGTTCTCTTCTGTCGATCCTGTTCTGTGGAGCTTGTATATCCCTTAAAAGTATATGTGCAGAAATTAAGGATGGGTATTTCTTGATTTTAACAGACCACACATATTATCCGTGGTTGTTACAAACAGGGTAAGTCCAGGGTAATCATTGTCAACAGCTGGAGAGAGCACTTTCAAAAACTATTTTAGTATCTGAAATTGCTCATGTACTAGTTAAAGAAACTGCTTTGAATTAAAACACACAGCATGCCAAGAGCTGTTATACTGATAGCTTAATTTCTACAGGTCTTTCATCCCAAAATAGGAAACTACACAGGCCTAGTTCCGTAGGCTTCCTGTAGGCTGGGTTTCTGCTAGCATTTTACATGAGTGTAATGTCAAATAGGAGATCAACAGCACTATTCTCTTGAAGGCAGAGAGAATATGAGCAGCTTGTGAAGAGAGAGGATGGCACTAATTTTTTCAATAAAGCTGTTCAGTGGAAGACATTATAGAATTATAACCTAAAAGAAGCATGTAAGATAAATAGGCATTTTTATTTTTTAACACCTGGAGATAGATTATAAGATGACTGCTGTGCATAAACATTAAGTTCTGTAATGTCACTGAAGTACAGCCACCCCTGAGGTCAGAAGAAAGTTGCTTTTCAAGAGCATACATGTTATCCAACTGCTTATCACAAAAGCTTACAAGAACTCCCTGAAACAACATCTCAGCCTCGGCCATATTGATCAACGTAACTGGTCTACTCTGGCCTCCAATCGGGAGGTCTGGAGACACACCATCTATAACACTGCTGATGCTTTTGAGAAAGCACGCAGGATCGCTCTTGAGGAGAAAAGACAACGCAGAAAGAATCGTGTCTTGCAGAATTTACCACCTAAGGAGTCTTTCTGCTGTGCCTTTTGCAACCGGACGTGTCTATCTTGTATTGGCCTTTTTAGCCACCAGTGCGCTTGTAACAAACATGGGTAGAGCCCTCCCCAAATCTTCGTTCGCGAAGCCCAGCCATGATATCACAAAAGCCATACTTTTTATAGCAAGGACAATATAAGTAAAGAAAATTCAGCAACTTAAATATAACATCAACTTAATGCGTAACAGTCTGTGTAAAAATTGACTAAAATAAATACTTTAGCAACTAGTCTGGGCCTTGGTTTCATACTTCCTCATAAAAGCTGACTTTAGACCATGCAGGATTCTCTAAAACTATATCCCGAGATCTATTGTTCCACCATAATGGGAATGTCCTTTATACAAAGTGTTTCTGTGGAGATTGCTCTTCCAAACACTATCCCAGCCCCATTCCCTCTCTCCTGGATTATCTGGCAAACTCATAACCTGATACCTGGCAATGCTAGCACTTCAGATTGACTGTAGCACTGAGAAAGCTGCTTTAGAACAGACAACACATCCAGCCCCAGTTGGGTCTGAAAAGGATAGTGACAACTTGTTAGGAAAATGTTCTAAAAGAAAGACAAAAGTCAGTGTTAATGACTGAAGAGATTGATTAAAGATTTAAAGAAGTAACTCCAGATCTTCTTTAAATAACAAAGCACAGGAGGAGGGATAATAGACAGTAAGAGCGTAAAAACCCCCAAGATTATCAACAGAGAAATTATTTATTCTTCTACAATGAACTGTACTTTGGAGATTGATTTCATCATTTATATTTACCTCAGAGAAAACTGCCCAACAGCAATTGAGTAGAGTTTACCATATGGCTTTTTTAAAAAAAAGAAACCCACAACAAATGCCTCACAGTAACAGAGTACCAAGGTGAATAAAAGCACTGACAAAAAATAAACGGTGGAAAGAGATCAGCAGATATTTAGGGCACTGGACAACTTATATCTACTACAGAAGGGCAGAGGATTTAGTTAACCCTACCAGGACTTGAGTCTATGGTTCAAGAGAAACAGGATTTAAAATGTAATGCATAGACCACATAAGCATTCTCTCTCTACACTTCTAAACTGGACATGCTGACATACCCTTCTCAACAGCTAAATCATATAACATTATATAAATGCTTGATTGGAATTTTGGAAGCCAATAGGGAGAAGAAAATATTTAGTACCAGTTGAAATGCTTTCCTTGTCACTTTTTAATCACATTTTCCGTGAGGGCACTAAAGAAAGAGTGATGGTTGCTCCTAGATCTTAGAGCTTTCCATTTTGAAAAGCTAAACTTTCTTGGGATCTAGTTCATGTATATTATAACATCTTTTATACTTTAGATATTTCTGTAGTTCAACACCAACCATAAGGCAGGCCTATCTGATTGCTAGGAGGTATCAAATTACTGGTATCAAATATATCAAACATTTTTCTGGTACAGCTAAAGAAACTGTTAAAACCAACTGCTATCAGAACTGCCAAATCTACAGAATCACTGAAGCACTCAGGAAAAATTTGGAAAAGATCACCTGTTTGGTTCATAACCATAGCTGTCTTGTAACACAATATTTTATTTCATTCTACTTTTTAATAACTGCTTGAATAATACACAAATGTTGCAACAACACTGTACTAAATCAAACACCGTGCTCAAGGCTAACACAAAAATACTATCCAGAATGAGACAATGTGATTTGTAGATTAATGTTTAGGCTGCTGCTCAACCCCTGCGATCTTAGTCAAGTAATCCCAATCCAGAAGCAAGTACTGATCCCTGTGCATGACCCAGAAGGCCGACATCTGTCCCAGAAGCTGATTATAAGCATCTGCCTAAATTAGGTGGATTCAAACTTACAACTCTCACTTCAAAAAGAAAATGTTCTCCTAGTCAAACTATGACATAAATTGTAATCCAGACTCTCTATGCCCTTCTGTTCATCTCTGGCCTCTGAAGAGTAAAAAAATAAACAGGGAAAACTCTTACTGCTTAAGATCATGCAAAAATGAATCCTTTCTCTGTAATACAGTCAGGATGGTACTCCTCTTGACCATGCACAAGCTTATATATAGATGTTAATTACAAAAAATCTCCACTTGCACAGAATACCACCCTGAGCAAGATGTAGGAATGTTATTTCAAAAGAGTGTTCTAACGGATTACAATCAGACTCTTCACTGTTCTCTCTCAGGTCCACTTACAGCTGCAATAGATCTTGCTTCTGCCACACTGGTCCATATGGCAGTCCAGTATCTAGATCCACACACCACCAATAACATTTGCATTATGTTAGCACCCATAAACTCTGTTCACAGATCAGGACTGTGCTCTACATCCTGCACTGTACAACCCCAGATGAAGAGACCAACACCACACTCAACCTGCCTATCCTGCTCCAAAAGACCTTTAGTGAACAACTATGCAGATAGCTCCAATGCAATTCTGTCTACTGCATCCAGTGCATAAGGAAGTAGTTTCACTTGTATCAGACCAATGGTTTATCTAACCAGCACCCTGACCCTGAAAGTGGCAACAGGAGAGCACATTGTACTTGAGAAACTGGCTGAGCTATTTCTCTTGAACTTCCTTACCAACTACATTCGTTAAGGTAGGTATGTTAGATTCCTTTAGAATCTGTTTATGGCACGTGATCCTGAATTTGCCTTATCTCATTTGCACCACCTAATTTCTGGATGGGATTTTCTCTGGCTTTTTTCATTTTCAATAATGGAAAGAAAAATTTGATTTTAAAGTTCTTCTAACAGCTGCTTCTGGAGTTAGTAGAAACATGCTCTTCAGTCATCAGTAACACAACTCCTTCTCTACTTGCTGACTCCTCTATTTGCAGATTTCTAAGCTATTCTTGGGTAAGACATCATTTCACAGAATCCCAGTGAGTTGATCCCTGAGTTGAAAGGGACCCACAAGGATCATTGAGTCCAACTCTTAGCCCTGCACAGAACCATCCCCAAGAGCCATACCATGTGCCTGAGAGTATCATCCAAATGCTTCTTCAACCCAGTCAGGCTTGGTGCTGTGGCCACTTCCCTGGGGAGCCTGTTCCAGGGCTCCCATTGTGTAGTTTAACAGATAATTGCATGTAGAAACTTCACCTGTAACAAGGTCAAGGAGCTACTGAACATCAGATTTAAGGCATTTCTTGACCGACTGAAGTTCTTAGAGATGGATGCCAGAAAAGCTGATATGGGACAAGTTAGCCCTAAGGCTCAGCTGCTACATTTCAGTGTACTGTGGTTTTGGTATTTACTTAATTCAATAAAATCAGAATTGGACCTACTTAACAAAAGGTCATTATTTCCAAAGGAGAAACAAAACTCCAAAACACTGTGTAGACACAGACTTTAACACGTATTGCATTGTTCCTACATCAGTGACACAGACTTTGGATACCACACTCTGCAGCAGTAATAATGCATTTGTAGTCCCATCAGTCATCCTGGTAAAGCCATGTCTCAAATGCATGTTTGATATGCCCAACTAATACATGGTCACATATTTGCATAATTGCTTTTTCAAACCAGGCCCATTATTCATCAGCCTTAGGTACACATGTTATCTTAAAGAAGAACTACATAAATGCTATCCAGCTTAAAGAATCAGCCATCCATTCCTATATAGTCATAAAACATTACCACCTCCTTGTAGTTAAGGACCAAAATATGGGGAGGGTGAAGCTCAGATTCATCTCACCTAAGTGGTTCAGTAAACAGCATAGGCTTGGTATCCTTCCCTTCCCAGGACTCCCTTAGAGTTATAGGGGAAGAGATGCAAGGGAGCATTATTTATTGGAGGAAACAGAGATATCAGAGGCTTCTGTGTAGTCATGTGAAGTTTGACATAAAAATAAGGTGTGCCACATAGAGCTCAACCTGGCAGGTAAATCAGCCACACAGAGACAGTTTGTGTGATACCGTGGTCTGTAGACACAGATTCAGCGTCCTTCTCGAACTTTTAATCAGATAAAAGAAAGCTTAATGTTGCTCTAAGACTCAAGGAGTCTTAAAAGCCTTACATGAAGTCATTTATATCACAACAGAAAACTGCCATCATTTGGTAAAGTATTTCAAGCTGCTAGCAAGCTGCATCGTACTTGAAATGGCAAACTACAGGTGAAGACCACACAGACCCAACTTAAAATCCTGCTTCATTCACTCTCTCCCCCTTGGTCTTATCAAACACATCAGAGACTACAACAGAAAGGTACTTGTTAATGCTTACACTGCTCAAAGCCTCAATCACATTGCCCATTTTCTCAGCCTAACCCACAGCATGCACTTCACGGCCAAGTAAAGTGCCACAAAATAAATAATTAAAAACAACTAGAAGATGATTACTGCTTTGTGACTCCAACCCAGAAGCTTGAAACTTGAGTATAATTCAATTTTTTCGCTTCAGTGAATTCCTTCTGCCATCCAGCTAATCTGACACATTTCCTCCCGCTCTGATTATTAAAAAGGAAAAGCAGGTAGAATAAACATCAAAGAGCAGCATTACTGCCTTCTGTGACACCACAGTGTTTCCCAAAGCTATAGTTAAAAAACGACCAGTGAACTTTATGATCCCTTGGCAGGATGAGCACACAAAACAACGTAAGGCACTCACTACCCAAGAGGCATTATTCACTTGCAGTGAGGTTTGGAAAGTTGGGACTCAGTGAGACAGCACTACAACAATGGTAGAAGTACCACAAAACCAGATCATCCTTCTTCATGGGGGCACAGCTCTGGTCCTGTCTCAGTACTGAAAACATCAGTTGATAATACTTTTCCTTTATCTTTTAGCCCTTTATATTCTAGCATCATACCTACACAGGCATATGTATCATAAATTCACTCAACTCAACCTTAATTCATGCTACTTCTAATAATAATGAAGATGTTCAATCAGCTTCACCTTTATTTTTGGGACAGCATACACTGCCATTTGGCTTGCAGTCTCCCAATAACTGCAAATACCACCAAGTTATGCCACAAAAATAGTTGAACTATTCTACTATTCTTTTTACTTGTGCACTTCCTCCCAGGTCAGAACTGGTAATATGTAGTAATCAGTACTATGAAATGATCCTGGATTACATGGGATTGACAAAATAAGAAACACCTTTTTGAACATTTATACTTACATAAACTCCTCAAAAATACAAAAGTAGACTGAGACTTAAAACATAAGCTATTATCTTGGAAAGATTTACCTAGGCTGGCACCACAGAAAACTGCAGTGGACAACAGATCAGACCTTAAAAATTCCTTTCCTTCCAAAGCACTTAATTCAATGCTATCAAGCAAAAAAAAAAGTAGCTTTAACCACAGGACAAACTTTCTAGAAGACTCCAACTGAATTAAATCAATTTCTACGTCGAAGTTTCAACACTTGTAATTGCCTTTTCTAAGGCTGAGGGGCTGCAAATGAATTAAAAAACCCTCCAGCTCCAGATTCAAACAAAACCACAGACTTCTAAGTCCTCACTGAAAACAACACATGTATACACAGACCCCTGGAGCAGGCCCCTCAGCAAGCTCTCAGACTGAGGATCTTAAAGCACAAACATCCACATATTTCAGGTATCAGCCTGAATCAAGCACAATTGTGTCCATCTGCATCCATATGCCTGATTGTTTTCATGCACCTGACCCAAGTCCACTAAAACGCTTTCTGCAGACTAGATCAGGTTCCCAGTTCCTCTAGCTCCTAGATGCCCTCTCGGCCACACCTGCTGCAGGAAGATGTCCCAGAAACTCAAGCTGGAGAGGGGAGGGTTATGAATCTGCAGCTAAAAGAAAGTAACAGCTATAGCCCCGAAGTGTAGTATTTCAAAATGACTGTGTTGTACAGGGCTCACTTGTGTGGACAGACACTGCTGACTCGGGCAGTGCAGCTTTGCCCACTGATGACCGACCTCAGCACAGGGCATTCTAGTTGCAATTTAACTTCTGTTTACCAGACATGTCATATGGCTGGAAAACAAGTGATGTTGCAAGTGTGGGAAAGCCCCACACCACTGGTCTGCGTGAAAGTCGGTCTACAGTCCACAGGGTAGAACAACTTTATCTAGTCAACAGCACCGGGCATTCATCTACTGCTCAAGTGTTCTCAGGGTCGCACAGCCAAAGACTGGACTTACACAATCAGCATAACTTTTCTATTCCGCCCTACTGTCAAATGCTTGCAAATTTTCTTGGGGGGGGCGGAGGTGGGGAAACCAATATTTTTTTAGCTACGCCCTTAAAGTTTCACTCTGCACTTAACAAGGGAAACTGAACAAGGAGATGTCGATCGCCATTTTCACTGAATGAAACTGAGGGCTTCAGTCAGGAACAAAATCAGGGAAATGAAGGTAAATTAAAATAACTATAATTTACAACTTCATCAGTTGTACACAGAGAGGCCTACAGGAATAATCAGCCTATTTTTCTACCAATAAAGCACTGCCTTCTCTGCAGTATATTTTAGAGTATACAAACCTAGTTGTTTTTAAAACTTCCAAATACAGTAACTTTTGCCAGCTCCAAGAAAAATTTACCACATCCTTTCGCTGGTACTTGGATCTTCAGCCCATTACAGTCATGCATACTGAACTCAGACAATAAGCCTTATGCTACATATGCTTTTTCCAATACAAATGACTTCTAGATGTAATGCCACAGATCCACTCTACAAAGTGTAAGTTAGAAGAAAATATTCAAAGCAAATTATTTCCACGTACAAACATCTTTTTAATGATCTCAAAGACAGGCTTTACTGACTTCAAATAGAAATGGAAATCACTGGTATTAAGGTCATCATATATATTGTTTCAGAAATTAGCAAACCTGCTGATAGACTGACCATTGCTATCACTTAAGACTATACAGAAAACACAGAGCAAAGCCAGGAACAGGGCCAAGCCTGCACAGTATGCTAATCTACCAATTCCTCTGTAGATTTTCAAACTCATAGGTGACAAAGTTTCAAGGGGCCATGACCACCATTTCTTTATGCTATATAAAGAGGAGAGGGGAGGGGAGGAACACCATATGGAAAAATCTGAGAGAACCATTCAATTAAGCCCTATTGGAGGAAGTAGTAAATAGCATGAAGACATTTCTGATGAAGATCAAGTGAATTATTGAAAATTTAAGCAAAAATTGTTCTATAAAAGCATTACATTGCTATTGTTTTTATGTTTGGAAATGCTTCCCAGAACAAAGAGATTTTGTCATTGGTCTTTTTTTCCTTTTTTTTTTCCTCCCTTTCTTAGTGGAAGCTTCTTGCAGAGGAAAAGAGAAAGAAGACATGAAAGTACACATGGAAGTGAAACATCTGCCCTTCTCTTTGTTGTCACCAGTTTAGAAAAATATAAGAAGAAAAAGGCAGCTTTTTCTTTCAAAAGTCCCATCTGTGAAAGACTTTTGAGTCAACACAACTATACAGCTGTGCAGAATGAACTGGATTTTAAGCACTCTACCAATAAAATAATTGTGAATCACTTCTGAAGTCCCAGTTGAGACAATATTCTGCTTTTTGTTCACACTTAAATAGTATTATGCTTTCCAAAAAAATGAAGTTTTAATTCTTTTTTTAAAGGTTTGCTGACTTTGCCCCTCTCTGAAAGAGCTTATGTGTAACTAGGATGATCCCCCTTCCCACCCAGGGATGCAGTGGCAGTCAGAACATCTCTTCAAGCACAACACTTGATTTCTAAGTTCTCAGACTTTACCACAAGTCTTTTAGTTGCAGTAAAGCCACAAGTGCTTTACCAGATCTAGCTACAGTGAAAACAACTCAAGGAATATAAATATCATCACACATTTGCAGACACTGGGCAGAACCCACAAATCTTTCTTTCTGGACAGCAGCCAGTGGGAGTTTCAGAGCCTGTAAGGATTTGCAAAAGGAAACAATTCAGCCTCCTATAACAAATGTGCTGTCCCTAAAGAATAGTGTCATGGAAAGCAGAGCACATAGGAACAGGGTTTTAAAAAATAACACACTGCAATGCTAACCAGCTTTCCAAACAATCCCTTAAAAGTAATTTTATACTGGGAAGTTACATTAATATGTAGAGAATTATGCCTTTCTTTCTCCTCGTTAAGTAGATGTGCTTTTCAGAATCTAAAAGCTACTTCTTAGGAAAGATGGCTTATTCTTCCCCTCTTAAACCTAGCTGTATCTTAGAACTAATGTTTCTATCAGAAAACCAAATGGATAAGTGACATGAGGAGGCTCCATCACTTTTTCCCTTCATGATTCCTGTCTAACATATTCAATTTACAAATCCATGTGGTCAAATGGCCTGTCAAAATACCAGCAGGCTGTAAATTCTACATGGAGTCACATCTGACATCACACCAGTAATGAAACAATTTTTCACTTGAAAATTAAATATTAATTCATGAAAGAAGAACAGTCTGAATTTATTGTTTTCTTAAAGTTGTGCATGTCCTCCTGATCCAATCTACACAAAAACTTATCTCTGTAAGTCGAACAAACATACGCGATTTCCAACATGATATATAAGTTAATATAAGTTCTAGTCAATTTTCTGACCAAACCAACCACCCCCTTCTAGAAAAAAAAAAAGAAAAGGAAGAAAAAAGGAATCGATGCTGTTAGTTAAATGGTTCTAACAAAGTTCTTATCCATGTTGTACTCACATGTATCAGTTAAAATTTTACTCATCTGTTTCCCACATTTTCGTTGGCTGAAGAGGTTCACTCTGGCACATACATTCACCGAACAAGCTAAAGGAGACAGAAAGGAGACAACAAAGAACAAACCAAAGTATCACCCACCCCATGTATTTCCAGACATGACAGTTAGTATAGGACAAGCAAAGACATCAAATCTATTTACTGGCTGGCCGTGCTTATCCAGTGCTAATGTTCACAGGCAGAAGTCTGTGAGCTGTGTGATTCCTCGTCTATAGCACCAAAGGACCCAATTCCACAATCCTGAGGAGTATTTTGCATGCCAAATAATTCCATTACACACAAGCTTATGGAGAATATCCACGGTTAACTTTAACGCTTGAATAAGGCACTACAAAAGGGACAGAATCAGATCCTAAGTAAGCCAAAAAGTAATAAAAGAAACAATTAATCTCCTGTGAACATCTGTTTAATTGTGCAGGTTTGCAGCAGGGCTGAGACCAGTCCTCTAGATAAAGCTAGACTTCACTGTTTTCTACTTAAATTTCTGTCTTATGAAACAATTTCAAATAACTTCAATAATAAATGAATAGCCTATAAATAGCATTGTAACTTTCCCCTCTGTAACACAAACACCTGCTTTTGGTCCTGTTCACACTTCCATTCATGCATGAACTGCATTTACAAAGAGGGTGATTGTATCATTGAGTAAATGAGAGCACTGACATCAAATCAGAACTAGTAACCCCCAATATTACAGCTTTCTGTTCCCAGTGCAAAGGTAAGGAGTCCTTTTTAGCTAACCCTACACATACCTCTTAGTACTGAATTGCAAAATAATAAGGTATTTGCAAATGATTACTTCCCCCAGTATGAAAACTCTACCACCTAGAGGCAAGCAAGACTGAACACATGGACTGTATGAAAGAGATCTGCTATTTGAGAAGCAAAACAGACAGAATTTCACTAGTCAGCTGCTCCACCCCTCTGCTTCCAGTGATCTCTTATTTAACAGACTAAATGTACAGGACAATGTTCTTAAATGCTAATGACAATGAATACCTTCCAAAAAGCACAAGATAAACCCAGATCTTTTATTTATACACATAAAGTTTTTTTCTTTACTATCTCTGACACTGAAAGCTGCATTTGATTTGGTTATGGGAGACCCAATGAAAACTTCTTATAATCCACATTACTGCACTTCAATGCCAATTCCCTTCCCAGAAATATCCCCAACTCCACACTGCGAATATATTATGCTACTGGACTGTCTCAGAGATCGTTGGACACTTCTGCATCAGCACTGTACTACAGCCTTTTGGCTGGCCAGCACTGGGGTCTCTCAGACCCTGCTGAGCAAAAAAGTATGCTTATAAAGAGATACTTTCGATCCTGAGGTATTTCCACTTGTCTCTATTGTTCCTTACTGTCCATTTTACTGCAAAAGTGCCAGGGACATGAGAATCACAGTCTGGTTACAGCTCTTACGGAGATTTCTTCTACAATTTTAGGCTTAGGAATGTCTTACACTTGAATGTGTATAAAGAGTATCTGCTAGACATCACTAATACAAACAGTTATTAGATTACTCCCAAATAGATGATGTCTAAAAAAAAACTCCAACAACAAACAAACAAAAAAAACCAGCCCACCAAAAACTGGAAAAAATATTTTTCTGCCCGACATATGGAACAGAATAAGTCACGTGAAACAGGTGTCAGTAACAGCATTTAAAAGTTTACTGGCATTAACATCATTTAGTGCTCAGATATCACAAGAATAAAAAAAAGTGTAAGTATAAAGCAGAAGAGTATAATAAGGCAGCTGTTTCACAAGACAGAAGCAACATTACAGCAGCTCCAATGGCAACCGCTACTGTATTTGATCTCTGTTATTTTCTAAATTGAAGGCTTTATGTTTACTCTTCTAAACTACAAGCATGATAAAACTATAGTTTTATTGCCTTACTTCACACAGTACAGAGCTATTCAGTTAATATATTCATGTTACATTACAACAGACTCCTTCACTAGACTTTGGCACTGCTAGTTAGACTGTATCTTAGAGCTCCTGGATATGTTTTGGATTTAGGTCATGAAGTGAGGACATAAGTTAGGAAGAATAGAGCACAGCCCCATTACAAGAAACCATAAGCTCGGGAAAACTAGTTAAAGAAAATGAAGCTGTTCAAGTAATTTTTATTACCTTTCACAGACAATGAAACTTAGGCGAGAGTATCATAAACCTGTAGAAGAAAACAAAAAGCTGGAAGCTACTAAGGAGGTACTAATGAATTTCCTAAACTCTACTGGCAAAACAGAAAGCAAAACTAATAAGCCCAAAATATACACTCTTCGCTAAGTTGAAACACCCTAACTAGGATTACTATAACTCGCAAGTACCAGAAGAAACCAGCTCTCCTTTCTGCTTTTAAAAGAAAGCAAGTTCTCATTCGTACCCTAATGGTTAACAGCAAGGGAAGGCATTATTAGCTTTTTCACCACCAAGTTTTGTAATTGTGCAACTTATGGTTTTGGTTATAAATGCAAGAATACAACCCTCAGGAAAATTTCTTTGTTTTCAGAATCTCTTCTCCCTCTGAAGTATTACTGCCAGAAACTCTGTGCTAGTTTTGTCAAACAGACTACATCATGCCTTACATTAAGTTGAGCAAGTATGAAAAGCACTGCTCTCAGACATTTCTTGAAGCATCACTTTAATAACTTCCTTTAATTCAAACATATTGTTTGTGGGTTTTCCTATAAATGCAGCCTAACCTTCTCCACATTGTACACAATACTTTAACTCCTTGAAACTTTTTTTTTTTTTGTCTGCACCTACCACCATAAAAACAGCCTCAGGATTAAAAAAGCAGTCAAGCTCTGCCTACGTGCCCCAGGAGAAAAGGAACGTGGCCACCTGATCAAGATTAGAAAGATTGCACACATGAAAGTAGTTAGAGTGGTTAATCTGCTACTACACCTACAGTACCTGGGTGTAGCTGTGCCCTTTCTAACAATGTCAAGGTTGTACTCATTTAGCCAGGACACATGAAAAGACAAACAGTTTCTGGGACTGAAACATAACTCAGTCTATTTAGACCGTGTGGGTTCTCAACAATGATTCAGAGCAGGAGAAGACTGAGGTCACTCCTCGGCCAGACATGATGACTTAAGACAAAAATATTTTAACTCCCTGTGAGTTGGGTTGCTTTTGTTTTGAAGTAGTTCCTCTGGAAAGCAGAAAGCAGCAATGCGTTTGGTATAATAGAGAAGAATTTGATTTCTAACCTTAACAGACCTCTCTCTACAAGAGACAGGTACTCAGAACAAATGCACATCACAGCTGATTCAGCTGGACCTGGAACAGTAATAAAGGCAATCCTCTCAAAAAAAGCTCAGCTTCTGGAGGCTTAAGGTATTTTTATTTACTATTTCAATTAAAGGACATCATTTGCCATTTACTTATTCACAAATGTCTCTAAAAATTAATCTGCATAAAAGCAATTTTGGGTTCTATATTTACTCACAAAGAGGCATGCAAGACACCAACCGAAGGAGAAGCACCTACATTGACCATCCCCACCATGTGCTTATCTAACCTAGATGCAGAAAAAGCTGATGTGGGAGTGGAAAACAATGGACAAGGCAACACAATTTGCAATTAATGTTAAAACAACATTTCCATTTTATATATCCTATGAATATCAACTGGGCACTGCAGATTTAGATATATAAATGAAGTATTAAGCATAGGCATTAAGGGACATACACTGACTCGAGAAGAAGATACACACAAAATATTAATAATTAATACATTGAAAATACTAGAAAACAGCAATCCTGAGAGGTTATGAGCAGTTCACAAAATTCTGATGCTCAGCTTTATCTCATTTTAACACTAATACTTTTTATTATGAGCTGTATGCAGAGATACAAAAAGCTTTTTCTATTAAAAAGAAAGTTGAGGCTCTTCTCATTATTGCATTTCTCCTGTATTGTTTGTTTTTATCTGGTACTGCCAGCAAATATTATGTGCACTGCTGAACAGCTGTATTTTGTATTTCAGCAATGCTGAGAGAAAAAAGTAAATGCTCTCAAAGTGCGCTTTGGTTTCTTCATAATGTAATGGCCTACAGACTGTTAATAATTTTCAGAGTAATGCCGAGTCAATCTTTACTGTTTTAAACAAACACAAATCCATAGAAACGGTCATGAAACAAAGCTGAAGCCAATGCACTGCATATTTACAGTCATAAACATCACAGCACAGTTTAAGGCAGAAATTAGGAATGTTACAAACACATGAAATCCTGAGAAAATTCAGCAGGCAGTGTTACCAAGACATGGATAGAAGACAATTAACACCCATGCTCATGGGAAATGTTACTTTTCTTGAGTGCAGAATTTGGACACAGAGTAATTACAGCACTTACAGAAACACGTCTTTTTATTAAAAGAGCAATTTAAAATAATTACTGATTAGATGTGAGAGAAGAGTTTTTAGTGAAAATCTGGTTTTCCAGTCTAACAATTGAAATGCTGCACTTAATTGTCTCTTTAATTTCTGATCTGACCTGTTGGAGCGAGTCCAGAGCAGGGCCATGAAGATGATGGGAGGGCTGGAGCAGCTCTCTTAGGAAGACAGGCTGAGAGCTGGGTTTGCTCAACCTGGAGAAGAAAAGGCTCCAGGGAGACTTTATAGCTCCTTCCAGTACCTAAAGGGTACTACAAAAGAGCTGGAGAGGGACTTTTTATAAGGAATTGTAGTGACAGGACAAGGGACAATGGCTTTGAACTGAAAGAAAGTAGGTTTAGATTACATATAAGGAAGAAATTTTTTCCTGTGAAGGTGGTGAGACACTGGAACAGGTTGTCCAAAGAAGCTGCGGATGCCCCACTCCTGGAAGTGTTCAGATAACTTAGGCTAGACTTAAGTAAAACTGGGTGCACAGCATTTTGGCTGACAGAAGATCTTTTACAGGTAGTAAATGGCAAAAATACAGTTAAGTATACCACTTTTACTTGTATGCTTTTAATACTTTTAACATACGATTCCATCAATTTAGGACCTCCTCATTTATCAAACACCCTAACAGGCTCAGGCAGTGCTTCCACAGATGTTTCCTTGTGCAGCACTGACAACCTGAGCAGCTCACATCAGTACTATTTCTGCAATACCATGTGCCAAGCTGGGAAACTGGTCAAAATTTAAACTAGCCCCATCTCTTTTCATTTCTATACAGGCTTTTAAAATTCATTTATGTTTCTTTTCCCAGTTCACAGGTGGCCTTCAAAAGAGTTGTACCAACTAAACTGAACACAAAAGGGGAGAAGTGTATCACAGAAGGGACCTTTTGGAGGACACCAGTAAGCACTAGGTGAAGACACCACAAAGACTGCTACAGCCATTTCAGCACTGCTTATGGATGGGAATGACCAACTGTAGGGGCAGTTACATGCTGCTTCTTTTTCAGTAGCAAAGCAAGCTTGAAAAATTGCCAGCTTTACTTACCTTCAGCTACTCATTATTGTCTCATGACACGTTTTTGCAGAAGGTTATTTTTAGCCTGGATTATTTCAGTAAACTATTTTGGGCTGGCATTGGGCTGACATTGAAGGGGCTGAGAAGCACAGCACAGGGAAGGGAGCTAATATCTACTTTTGTAATTAGCTCCACAACCAGTACCAGAACTACCTGTAGTTATTGATCTTGAAGGTTACTGCTACAAGTCATCCAAATTCTGTGACACTGTCTGAAAAATACCAGCAATAATGAAATCAAAATAGTATTATTCAGGACACCAAAAAGATACCATATGGAGCAATATGCATTTCAAAACAGTATAGGACTGTCTGATTGCAATTTCAGTAAATCCACTATGTTCACACAGGAAAATGAAGTCTCAAAATAGCATCTTTGATAGCAGCATCAACAGGCACATCAGGAATCAATTTCAACTTTCAGGGCTCTCTAAATGCTGGACATCTTCCTCCCATGATCCCTATTCAAGTGTTTCCACTTGCTTATGTTAACTTCTATGTTCACTGAACCCTGCACTGAGCCATTCCAGCATGCTAACCCTTCAGAAAATTCACCACTTGTTTTGTTGCGTGCACTGTCTTCTGCATTCATGCATACAATGGCTCAGCAGAAGACTAGAAAAGCACTGAAGCCAATGCAAAGGGGAGAAGATGAGATTATCCAGGGATTTTTTTTTTCCCCCGGATAAAGGGAACACAGAAACTACAGAAAGGTATGCCACAAGAGGAAAGCACCGGGTTAAAAGATTAGTACATCATCTTACTTTGCTCCTTGGAACTTCAGCCTAAGTACATTTGAGCTCTCAAAATGTTTTCATGGGAAATTTTAGAGAAGCAATTCACTGCTGCAGAAGATAAGGAGAACTTGATTGTAAAGTCAAGTCAATTTGGAGTGCTTCAACACAGACCCAAATCTGGCTTCTGATATAGCCCCTAAGGCAAAACAGGCAAGAAAAGTATTCTTGTGTACACAAAGGAACCAGATACGTGACATTCCACTTTTTTTTTCTTTGAAATCACGTAGATCAAGCCTCACTCCAACATGATTAAGTAACACTCAATAGCTGTGAATTGCTTCTCTTTATTAGCTGGCAAGCAATGCTTTGCTAAGCAGGCACCAATGTTTTGCAAAGCACTATGTGTACACAGAAAAGACATACAAAGCAAGGGGCCCTAGTTAAGTCACCCTGGAAAAGACACCCTTTTTAATAAGGATTAAAATAATCAAGAGAATTCGTGCATTCAAGATGATGGCTTCACCATTTTCTGTCAAGGAGCACAACAGTTAAATAGCCAGGCTTGTTCTTGGGGTTATTTGCCCTGACATGTATTGGCATGGGGAGATACCAGTTACTTTTTTGCAGGGCTCAGCACTCATTACACAAAGAGCAAAGCAATTCACCCAGTTCTCCTTGCTCTGCTGAGGACAAGAAGGTTATCAGTCTGGAAGACAGGATTAGGGGATTTTCAAGCAGTCTCTTAGCAAGAAACACTACACAAAACCTGTTTATTATGTTTCTAAGACACTATCATTACCACTGAGCTCCACCCATCCCCAATACATGTTTGTACAGGTGAACTGCCAAGGAAAGAAAGCAACTAATCCCTCCTCTGCATCTGAGCCTCACGATTTAATTCTGCAGTTGCTCAGATTCATGAAAACCTGACAAAATGCCAAAAAGAATTTCCTTAGAAGTGAGCAAACAAGGGACAATAAATGCATGACAAAGAGGTACAAACAAGCTATGGGAGTTGATTATTGCCAAGGTTAAGTGTCTAATTTCTCTTTCACAATACTAGTCTGGCTACCTGTGAACACACCCAGGTGAGCTTGAATACACTGCCGAAAGGAAATGACACCATAGGAAAAGAATGCAGGAGGCACCCAGGAGCTCTCAAACCTCCCAAGCCCTTCATCTTAGCCTGAGACCAGCTCTACAAAAGGGTAGGTATATGTGTAATTTTGCTCACTCTCTCTCTCCTTCTCATCCACCATTTTGAGATCATGTAGCTTCAAATAGGAAGGTTGATGCGCAAAGCCAAACCAACTTGCCAAGTGCCAGGCATTTCTTAGAAGAGGCTGACAGAGAAGCAGGAAAGGCAGGAGGAAAGAAATAGTTTCTCGCATCTGATTCTGAAATAATGACCTGCAGGAAAAAAGCCCCTAGCAGCATTCACTGATGGCAGTGCAGGAAGTGACCATCTTTGACACTTCCACTGGGTCTCTGCCAAAGGATTCACCTTCATTCCAAAATAGAACAAATACAGTGGGTGTTTCAGAGCCCTCCTTGGTCACTTGCATATAGGGAAGTTGCTAATTATACATCATAGTCTTACAGCTGTCAACTTTGCAAGACAGGGGCAGCATCCAGTTCAGCAGAGCAGCTAGGGGCTGATGCATCTGGCCATCTAGTAACACCTATGATCCTTGATGACAGAGAATCCTTCTCTAGGTCAAACGTCCTCAGGTCTGGATTTGTTTTCTTATTTCCATATTACAGACTCAGGCTCACTATCTTCCTAACATTTTTTCAATGACTCTCTATAGCGCTGATTCCCAAACCTCAGTCTGGAACTGGGTAGCATTTGGCAAACAGTGTTAGGAACCACCATTAAGAGAAAATACTAAATTTGTTTCTTTTGGATGGCCTGTAAGAAAGTCTGAGAGTTCACAGTGTTCTTGTGGTGAAAACCGCTGCTTTTGGTATTGTTTAATACACATTAAAACATAAACTATCACAGGAAGTGATCAACTTCCAGCACACAAGGTCTGTGGTTAACCTTTGAACATTAGCTGTAATGCTATCTTTAAAAGCTGCCTGATTACAAAGCAGACTTCTTTCCTTCACATGCTTTATTGCATTTATATTACCTATACTGACTACTAACAACATTGCAGCTGGAGTTGCCAGTCCAGCTGATGAATGATCACTCCTCAAATGTAAACCAAATATTCTCTAACTTATTCTTTCCCAATTGATAGGAACCATGTCTGCAATCTTAGGCACTGTCTGCAATAATGTGGCAAATCTCCAGCAGATCCTTCCAGGTAGCCTAAATGCAAGGGTACTGCACATTGTATAAACTAGTGTCTACCTACTTAAAAGGTATTGCAGAAGGAAGTCAAACCAAAAGCCTGTATCCTTCACTAGTGACAATTATCTAGTCAGGGTGTGGGAGAGAGACTCTAGTCCTTAAGTGACATCAGTAAAGTGCCTTTATTTCCATAGAAGTAGCTTTTTTTTTTGACTGCAAGTGTTTTTGTTCAGCTGTAGTTTGTAAGTTGGCTTCAGCTGACTAGGCCACACCACGGCCACAATAAGCAGCCCCTTACTACCCCTGCCATTTGCATCACCATGTCCTCCTCTGTGTCAGTAGCTCACCAGTCACGGGGATGACAACACTCCATGTGTGTTTGCAGCAAATGGCAGACTGAAAAATCCTCTCTAGTAGAACACATCAATTCCAAATACCTGTGAGAGCTCCACTTAACCTGATGACCAAAGACTGTACCTAAGACTGCACACAAGCCAAAAGTGTTGCCTCTAATCCATCATCACACTGCAGAAAAAGCATTCATGATGCATATACTCAACTGGGCAGACTGGATTATCCCAAGAGCACTACTGAGAATTTCAAATCCACAAGCAAGGAGTCAGTAAGGATAAAATGGGTGCCAGAAACTTCAATATTAACATCCAACTTATATCCAAGTTACTACATTGATCTCCTGAAGCATGTTTTGAACTAGTATTGCAAGAGGAAGATATTTAACAAAGCAGAAATAGACCAAGGCTCACCGGCAGAGCAAAGAACCCAGCACTGAAACAGCAGAAGGTTTTGCACATGTAAACTCTGATATGCTGTCAAAATTCAGCAGGAAAAACTGGCCTTGTGAACATCAAATTCATTGTACAAAATGCTTTGTACTAGCCACTTGTCACTGACACACTGCCTATCTTGTTTTTGTTAAATCAATCTAAGTAAACTTGAGAAAGTACATCAAATAAAAGACTGCTCAGGAGGGTGTGACACCTCAAAAATAATTTCTAAAACTTTCCTGCAATTATTACAATTACAGCTTCTTTTACTGTGCGCCTCTTGAAAAGCCCGGTGTAAAGACTGATAAAGAAAAAGCATACAGCACTGGCTGATAATAAATTTGGCCCACATTGGTCTATTTATAGCTTAATTTTGCATGACGCAGGAAGTTTGGCATAGGACTAGATGATCTCAAGCAGTCCTTTACAGCCTAAATAATTCTGTGAAAAGAGCTTGAAAATGAATGTTTAATGTGAAGTCCTCTGCTGGTATGTAGGAACATTCCATCCAGTGCCCAGCAAACAATCTTGGAAAGGGACACAAAACTTGAAATATGTTTGTTCTGGGTTTTAAAAAGAAGCAAACCCTTGAGAAATTAAATGCTGCTGCTTTGCATCATCTAAATTCCAGATTTCAAACGGCATACAGAAGGCAGAACTGATGCTCAGGAAGTCAAACAAATACAGATGCATACCAAAATCTGACCTGTAAAGCAGTGACAGCTCTTGACTTTATTGACTGATGTTTCTTCATGACCCTCAGAACCACAAAGACAGGATAACCCAGGGCACTGACCACCTAATCAGTGATCTTGCTTCTAGCAATGACCAATACCTGAACCTTCACAGGTAGGACAGAAAGTTCACAGTAACCTCTTACACAGTGTTGTATGCATAGACATTGAGTTTGGCACTCTAATGCTCAGTACTCTGCAACCTGTTGGGTGATGAGAGTTGTCACACAGTTACCTTCACTCCTGTTTTAGGACCCATAGTCAAATGAAAAATTAGGCCATCTGCTCCCATTTCCTCTCTTCCCCAACTAGCATGACATAATATCCTCATTTAAACCAGGTAGCTACAGGTAGCCAGTGTAAACCAGTCATTTTGAGCAGCAGTTGCCTCTGTTAATTCCTTATTTAAAAGATCTTACACAGTTTTGGTAAAAAACCTTTCAGAAGATACTGGTACACGTCTTAGGCATTGTCCTCTCTGCTTGATATTTGAGGCACAATTCCCTTCTATCACCAATATTTCTATCTCTGTTCCCAGAACTACCCAATATTCTTCAGATAAAATCTCACTAGATATTTAAGCCAGATAAAAGAACACTAGTTCATGCATTCTAAATTCAGAAAACATTATTTGGAAAACTTATGGTGTTGGTAGTCCAAAGCAATCTCCTATCAGTTACTCAGTTTTATGAGGCACTGAAGCAGTGCTTCTGCCTGTAGTCACGTTCACAACTGACTTTAATAATATGCTGACTGCTAGTAAGCAAAACACAAATAGCCCTTGGAATGGGGAAAAATGACACATCTACTCAGAACTATTGTGCTCAGAAGTTAATTCTCGTGACAAAACAAGTATGCATTTCAGTCTTGCTTAGCCTGTCACAAGTTTGCAAGAGTAAACCTACATATGACAAAAGATGAGAGTCTTTTATTAAAACTGCCAGAGGTGTGCAAATCCAGGCTTCAGACAGGGCACACTGACCTCTGTCTGACTTAACATAAATTACAGAGAAACATTCTAGTGATAAACATCACAGACTTTACAGGAGTATGTGGACGGCAGCTGCATGAGTCAGAAAATCTCATATAGAACAGGGTGGGGTATTTTCTTTATTTGCAGTGTGCTTTACTGCAGGCCCCTAACACCACATGTGTGCGCACACACACACACGCACGCTCAGGGATGCTGGGGCAAAATACAGGCAGCACTGCCAGCAAGACTGTCGGCTTCCTTCATGCCTTGGATTATGGATCTGCTTGATAGTTGCTGACTTCTATTTAGCAGTGTATACTGTGTTGTTAGAAGAGGACATATAGTGCCTGATCTGAAGACCAAGTGAGATGATTTGGATATTATTTTCTGGGAAGCAGTAGAAACATTCTATTATGTTGTGCTTTTAGCATATACATTGAATGATTTGGACAACTACTGAAGCTATAGTTTCTTTGAGATCTTTATTTTTATTTTAGAATTACATACGGAATCTTGTGAGCTGAAATATCCCCAAAATCCTTAGTTAAAAATAACATTCAGAGCTGTACTTAAAACACTGATGTATACAAGAGGACTTGTTTAACTTTAAAAGAAAACCTAAATCCTTTTGATACAAAGAAAGCTTTCTATATATACATATATATTTTGTATTTCATATGAAGTTCTTCCACAACTAGCTAGAGACTAAGAACATTAACAGGGTGACATGCAAATTCTCACTTCAGTTACAGATGCTAACTTTGATGCTTCACTACCTAAAGATAAAGTAATAACAACCATTTTAGCAAAAGTTGCCAACTGTTCAGGAATTTGGAACTATCATCAGTGGAAATGAAACACGGTACCATTTCTCTTCTGTACATATCATTGCACTGTCATGACCATCTTTACAAAACCAGCTTTGGGTTTTGACCCATGTCAGATTGAAAGTACCTTTTAGCTCCAACTCAGCCTGAAAACCACTGCTTGCTCTTTCTTATGGTGCTGACATGCCAAAGTAGATATTCCTGTTGCAAGATATTATTTATCTCTACAAAATGCACTGTAGAATTTTTGTGACTAGTAATAATTTCAGTCAACCAGTCTTTTTCCTAAGTTACTACAGGTTATATATGCGATGTACAAAGGCTATTTCCTACAAAGTAAGAGGAAGTCTTGGCAAAAGCTGAAGACTGTAATAGCAGCCTCACACCTTTTTCACCCAGAGGCAGTCCCTAGAGCAATGACAGGGGTAGAAATGCCAAAGAGAAAGATGAAAATTTTCACCAGCATTTAAAATCTGTAGCTCACATGCACACACACTCTCCCTAAATGCTGGTGGTACTTTTCAAATAATCATTTTTCTCCTAGAATTCACTGGAAATGAAGCTGCTACCCAAACTGCTGGACAAACTTAGGAAGCATCCTAAACCAACAAATAAACAGTTTACCTTTCAGAAACTGCTTAACATGACATGTAACTCATTCAGGTTTTGCAGTATTAGTCTAACACTTAACTATAGTGTTTATGAAGTTGATCTGCCAGCTTTGTTCATGTCATCTGATTTACACAAGACAAATACATTAGGTGTCTGAAATATTGTATCTGGCCCTGGGCAAAGAAATCAAAAGGAGTATTTTATTTTATTTATTAGTAACATAGGAACAGCTGTAATTTTGACAAATATGGGACCTTTGGTCAGTGTTTACCAAGTAACAAAATTACACTGGCTGCAAGCTACTTACCAGATCTGCAAACAACTTAACTACATTCTTAAAAATACTACCGCAAATCTGTCTCCAGCAACTACTGTCACCTCCAGATTGTCCTCGGGATACAATACAAAAAAAGCAGCAAAGACAAGGTCAAAACACAGCCTGTCTACAGTCAGTACTATGCAATTAACAGGTATCATGACAAAGGAGCTCTTTAGGCATGAGCTTTTTTTCTTGGCAGTGTTTATGATTAATTGTGCAGAATAAAAGAACTGTGAGATTCAGGTGTGTCCAAGATAATGAGGATTTGTGTAAAAGTCTCTAACAAAGGTGCAGCTAGGGCCCAAACAAGAACAAAGATTTTGTCCATAGCAGCTAAAGATGGATGGATGATTGAGATGGAGAAGATAGGGAGCCTTTTGAACTTTTCAACCCAGAGATTAGCCTGGGTTCACCAAGAAAGGGTCAGACTTTATTTTGGACAACGAGGATAGTCTTAGGAAAAGTGGAAGATCTTGTCATGGTCTGTATAGAAATGGAAATTGAAGAAAGATTATCCAGAAAAGGCAATGGAATCAAGGATCAAGCTATCAAGATTTCTCACAAAATGCTAGAGAGAGTAAAAAGAAAAATACTCCAAGTGACGTGATAAAAGAAAAAGAATAAAGAGGTAAAAAATATCTACAAGAGGATAGAAATACAAAAGCCCTAAAAGGAAAATATTTCAAAAGGTACTCAGTTATTTCATTTGAAAGCGACTAACATTCCAGGAAATGAAGTACGGAGATTTTGACAACTACACTTACAGGTAAGAATAGGGCAGACAGAAAGGACCTACACCTGAATCAGAAAAGAAACACTGGAATACAAAAAGAAATGCTTCAGGCCGTACTAGGAAAACTACGTGTCCGCTGCCAGAAATCTAAGCTCAAATTCTGCAGAAGTGTTCATTTTATCATAGGTATACGTCAGCCAAAAGAGACTAGGAGACCAGAAAAGACTGAACACATCTCCCTCTCATTCAGACATGTCAAGCCACCTTGAACTCTAAACTCCTTGTCTCTGGAATCTAACTTAATTAAGAGTCATTAGCTAAGACAAACCTGAAAAACAGTAGCAAACATGCAATAATTTGCTCATTTTTTTAATATATTTTTTGAAATTAAAATTTTAGTAGAACATGTAAGTTTATTTTCATTACCTTCAACAGAAGGTTTTGCCTCGTCTTCACTTGGATACAAATACATCAACCAAACAGTATTTGCTTATTTCTGTTTCTTGATGTAGTCTCCCATAGTCTTAGATCTTGTGCTGATTACAATTCAATGCCGTAATTTCATTGGAAGCTCCCACTATATTAAGATAATCCATACAATTTTTTCCTGAGTACAGATAGCATGTACAAGAGAGACAGAGTAGGGCAGAGCTCCTCTGCCTTGGGTTATCAGCAAACAAATTAATGATGCTGTTGTTCTGAACAGCATCAAACAAACCAAAAGAAATCCAGGAAAATAACACTCTTTCTTGAGATACAGCTCAAGTACAAAATATTTACAGAGAGTAAACTGACATTTATTCTTTTTACATTTTATTTGCATTCAGCAAATAGTGTAAGAGAAAACTGCACAGCATGTAACTATATTGTATGTACAGTTAGACACTAAAAAAGGACAGTGAGAACAGCACCTTCTTCATTTAGTCACGTTCCATGTTATGTTCATAATCAGAATTGTTAAAATACTTCGACTGAAGAATGAACACACAATCATGAGAGAACAAACTGACTTCTACTTCCTAATTCTCTGTAAGACCTCTTAGCTGAACTCCAACTTGAAGAACTGTTCTGTTTTCCAAAGAGATGTGAGGCTGTCACTTTCTTGGTGAGGTTTGGGAATTTTTAATTTTTTTTGCATTGAGTGTTAATAAAGAAATATTTTAACTACTAATTACCTGCATTTCATTTAAATCCACCATTAAACGATGCACAGGACCTTATTTCCTGTATGCTTTGGCCTTACCATTTTATAAAACAACATTCATTTTAGATAATATTCATGAAGCAGAGAGCGATTTTTCTGCATAAGGAGAATTGGAAGAAAAATTCAGGACAATTAATGTCAGTCCTAGTTCCAAATACATTGGCTTGCTGGGAAGTAACTGAAAACATCAAATTGAAAAACTGCATGTTTTAGTCACTGTTCTCCCATGGTTTAGAGAATCTATTAATTCCTTTTTAAAAAGTATGACTGGAGAAGATAAGGTCAGTACAACTTGCTAGTATCTAGGGAGCAAGACCACAGAACAAAAGGCAACAACAACCATCAGAATTAAAACAGAAATTTTTTGTTTAGTTAGTATGTCAAACACTGAGTCAGGGGAAAAAAACTGAAGTATTTCTGAAAGGAGTGATGAAAGATTTTGATGAAACTTGAGAGAATAGAAACGCTAAACAGTTATTAGAAAATATTAACAAAGTATGGTCATATATAAACACCTGTAAGAAACTAGAACATAGTGTTATTAAAAAAAAAATCGTTTAGGTTATAAACCATCCTGCCAGGATGAGTTCTTTTCATTTAATGCTGAATATTTGATTTTTGGCACTTTTCTTGATATGTGAATCCTGTTTGAATCATAACACTAATAATACAGTGTTTAACCTAAAATGCACAAGAAAAATGTGGAAAATATGAATATCTAAAAACCTACAAAAAGGTGGGAATATAAAAAACCCTGAGAATAACTACTATTTTTTAAGGTTTCTCTCTCACCTTCTAAATGCTTAAGGCTTGCAATCTTTTACTACTTAGAAGTATAGCAAAGATCTGAGATGATTTAAAGTAAAAGGCAATGTAAATGTGCTGCCAAGAAAAATCTCACAACCATTAAGTTCATTATTTGGCTTCTTTAACACTGGAGAAAGCAACTGCCTGTCACAGACAGTGCTGTACCATCTGTACCATACTTCCAAGGACCAAATTCGTAGAGCTGGAAGCCTGAGTGGAAATCAAGAGACTAACAAGGAACCACCAAAGAACGCCCTCTGCTCTCCTAATATTGCCTAATATTCCACAGACATGTTCAAGCCCTGTGTACAACAGCTGTATATTTTCCAAATGTTTCAGCAATTTTTTTTTTTGGTAGCCTACTGTTCCTATCTCTACAGTCCAATTCACAGTTATCTTAGGGAACATCGAGTTTTCGGCAAATTAAGTTTTTCAAGTATGCAGCAAGAAAGCTTGTAGTAACCACTGTTACTACACAGGTCCTTATCTAAGTCCAAGGAAAGCATGGCTAAAGGAGAGGCCAGCAAAACAGCATTAGTTCTATCCTGCCAAAAGTATCTTTAAGTGACAACTATGATTTATACACAGACATCTCCCCTTTAGAAGAAAGAAACCGACAACCGCCTCAATGCTTAAGCCGAAGAATCCCAAATGTATGCAATGTCTAATCACAAAAAGTGTACTAGGAGTTAGACTGTGGCTCTTAGAAAACAATGTGCTGCTGTATGTTAGGCTGTTCAGCCTTCTCCCCATGTTACTGTCTGCTTACAAAGGAAAGTGAAGCTTTATATTGCAAGGTGGCAAAAATGGGGCTTTCACAGGTGTGGTATTGGTATTTCTATCAACAGAAAAATAAAAAAGAAAACACAAATCATGTAAAGGAGTGAATAGCCCTCAGATGACAAACATCTAAATTATCTTGGAAGTCATCAGTTATCCTATGAAAGCAAAGCAGAATGCACAACTTGAAGCTGAGGAGGGACTTTCAAAAAATAAACAAAATATTAAAAATATTTCACCAGTTCTATATTTCTGCAAAACTCTAAAAGAAAAAAAAATGAGTTCACTCATTTAATTAGATGGAAAATATACCTTGGAAAAAAACCTAGGTTTTGCAAATAATGAAAATTACAGTGCTATTTCCCCTGTAACTAATATGCCAACACTGATTTCTGATGTGAAAGACGATAAAACTGTTAGGTGGTGGAAAGAACAGTAAATGCTGGGTATTTTAAGATTTAAACAGAATTATTTCTGGTTTTATTAGGCCTATCAAAATCATAGCTAAACCTCAGCAGTAGGCTGGTGCTTTTAGGAAAAACATCATTAAATCAGTAAAAGTTTATATTTTTTGGCACATAGGCACCATCCTAACAAGTCTCTTTAAAAGGGAGTATCTCAGTGGAGGTAATACTTACTGTTTACTATACTTCTGGTTGTTAGGGGTTACCAAAAAGGTCCCATTTTTCCATGACATCAGCTGCATTCCAACAGAAATGCGTGCCCAGGAGTTTTAGTAATGACTGTAGTCTCCAATGACTGAAACCTTGGCCAAAATCCTCTACACCTGCAGATCAGCTGAGTAAAATACAAAAAAACCCACCAAACCCAAGAAGAATTTAACTGGAATTTCTGACTTAGCTCCTAGTAAAGAGAAATTATTATTTTTGTTCCTCAAATCTGTTGTTGAAAGTTGTTTGGACCAAATTTTGAATATCTGCTAATTGTTGCTGCTCATTCAACTAACTGCTTGACTCATAGGGAGTCAGACTTTTTTGTCTTCACCTTAATTATTTTAACTACTAAAGGTAAGAGCTGCTTTACTTACATAAACAGGGCGCTTAGAGGTGTCAGCAATCCATTACCTTTTGGCCAGTTCTACCCTTGCACTCCTTTGTACTCGTCAAACTAATTTCACTGATCTCTGCAGGGCAGGTGCCTCTGAGTGAACTAAAGATGGCAAACCAGCCCGCACAAAAGCGTGCTCCAGGTTCCCAGACCACCACACACAGAGCTTTGTGCTGTAGCCATCGTGGCTGATGAAAGCTATTTGTGGCCATGAATTGACAGTAAATTTAGGTTTGTAATGCTGAAGGAAATAATAGCGATGATTAAACATACAATGTGGAAGAGAGAAATGAAAAAACAGTATCACTGTGCACAAAGACTGCCTTGAACATCTGTCAGGAACAAAAGTTTGTTTGTGTTGAATACCAGGGACATTTAACCTCGGCTTATCTCAAAGTCTTGTGAAGCTTTAACTGTACAGTGGATATTTGATGTTAGACACCACATAGGCTTATGCAATGCCACTCTGGTTGCTCAGATGGCATCTTTAGTGCCCCCAGCAACCGGCTGCACAGCAGCAGTAAGCAAAACTGACTTGTTGCTACATTTGTTGTGATAAGAAGGTCCCAGTTCTTTACACCGTAACACACATTTCTAACTATAAACATGAGTAATATTAGTAAAGTTTAGAACATCTGTATAATCTTTATAGAATACAAGCCTAATAAGACATTTACAAAGACTAATCACTAGTAATTTGAAATTACTCATGTCACACTTCAGATTCAAGGTCAATATTAAATTCTATATCTCTAATGTTTTTTTTAATGTTGTTTTGTTGCATTTAATGGCACTTCAATAACAAAAAATGTGAATCCATTTAAAATCGTGTTGTGTAAATAGCATTTTTTCCACATATTATATTCAATTCAATTTTCACAACCATCCAATCTCTTAATAAATAAGTTTACTAGAACATTGAAGAATATCTAATACTGAAAAGCAGTGGGAAATTGAACTAGTCTTGTGACTACGCCTCAGAATAATGTTTGGCTGTGCAGCATGTAACTAGAGTGAGGGAATTGGCAGCATACTTGTAAGAAAGTTTTTATTTATTTATATCTGTAAAAGAGATCATCCCAAGGCACTGTTTAGTTGTTTTAAAACACAATCACCATCACTGTGGAAAAGTGATCCATCACATGTGGAAAAGGCAGTATTTTTCACACTATATACCCTAGCATATGCACTACTGTTGAATATATTAGTACTGGCACTTTACCACATTCACTGGAATATCCTCCCCTCCAGATCACACTGGTATTGCTCCTTGACACATTTTTAAAAAAAAAGACACACAAAGCCTTTGCCACAAATCTGCAGGCCAATCTTCACCTAAAAATCCTGAAAGACCAAGGCAGCTAGCTCCCAGGCTGGCCTCTTCCTGCACTCGCAGGGCTCAGGCTTGAAGCATAGGAAATGGCAGAGAAGAATCAGTTTACATATACACAAAGCAGGGGTGCAGAATAACACATCAATCACAAGATGAGGCTGATATGGACTACTGAGAGAGAAACTAACATCTGAGGCTTTTCAAACAAGTCATTCTACAATGTGGAAAGGATGCAATTTATCAAAACTGGGAGGAACTCCCAAGCATTGATGGATGATGTCCCACATTCAATCATATATTTACAAAGTATTCTCATACAGTGAATCGAGATGTTAACTCAGTCACTACTTTATACGTCACAAAACTCTTCTGGTAGAAAAATGACAGATAACCATGATGATGTTTGTATATTTATTATAAAGTTTAAAGAAGCCAAGTTGAGTTTTCACAGACAGCATTGTCAACGACTTTTTTAATTAAACAAAGAAAAATTCTGGGGTGTAATAACCTACCAATATTCAGATCTTAGTGCTTAGGACTCTTAGACCCTACCACAGTACTCAAAAAACCTACTGTATGAGCCACAAAATGTAATTACTTGCTTCCTTATGTTTTTTCACACCTCAATAAGTAAGCTACATCAACTCTGCTTCACCTCTGAAATGCAACCCTACTCAAGAAAGTCATCCTTTATGGAATCTAATGTATACATTATAAAACGAAGGAACTCCTCTGTTGTTTCTCATATTACTAATTTATGTAGCTGGTTAAATGTTTGCTGGAAGCACAAATCTTTAGGTCTGGAAAACAAACATGACCATGATCATCTGCTGAGAGCCTAGCAGCAATGAGATTCTCATTCATTATCTCCTTTGGATAATATCCACAACAGTACCCAAGACCATATGATAATGAGACATTTATGTTGTAATATTTCTTTAAAAAGAATTTTGATTAGGTTGTCATCTTCTCTGCTGTATGTTCAGAAACCAACAGTTCAGATTGTATCTACTTTGCTTTGTTTACAGAGGGTATTTAGAGAGTTACAAAATTGTTTTAAACTGGAACTAGAACTAGTTTGCATGTACTTCAGACCTTCCACCAGATGATTTATTCACCATATACAGTCACTAAGGAATCCTATCCTTTGTCTGAAACAGAGGAGAGGGACAGAAAGCTAAAACAAAAATACTGTCTGAATACCTAAATCCCTACTTACTGCATTATTCATTATTGGGTTTGGTGTCTCAGATACCAGAATGTTCAAACCAAAAATACTTAATCTAAAAATACTTAATCTAAAATCTTTTAAACATTATTGTATGCACCCAGACAGAGCTCTGTTGTGTTGCCTACATAATGTCTAAGCTTCAACAAGGACAGAGCAGAATGAATTGATGACATCGTATAAGTGATAAGATCTGTCACCTAATCAAAAATTTCCACAAATGTTGTCCATTCCTTTACAAACAATGATAAATAACCAGTCAAGAAAACAAAGAAAATAATCTTGGGTTGACAGAGACCACTTCAATTAGACAACTGACAGCAGTTTACTTGTCACTATGGATAGCAATTTTTCCTCCACAGAGCATGCGCAAAAGCTGTATACTTCATGCGCAGTTCTTTGACAAAATTACCTGTATTTGCAGCCCACTTCAGCACAGATCAAACAATTTGGATTAGAGTGGATGTTAGGATTAGTTGTTACTGTCTTGTTGCACTAATTGATAATGAAATAAAAGGCACACATGAACCAAAATGTAGAAGTTAGTGTACCAGTATTTAAGGAGTATTACAGACTTGACCCTTACAACTCTCCTTCGAATGCCCAAGCCTGTTCACTTAAAGGGGAATCTTAGGTCCCCCACAGTTTGAGAAAACTCAGATTTTGATCAGAATCCAGATCCAACTTGGGCAATTTCGAACTTGTAGATGAACTAACACTCAAGAACTTACTTCACCTTTTTTATCTTATCCTCTCCTCTCCGATCCAATCCGACCCTCTCATCTCCGACCCTCCTCTCCTCTCCCCTCCCCTCCCCAGGTTACACACTAGTTGGCTCCAAGCCAGAAACTTTTTTGAGGATTGGGCTAAGTATTCAGAAATTCAGAAGGACTTCCCAGGTCACAATAAATCTGTGCATTATTTCTTTTGCAGCCATACAGAATAAATGTCAATTCATTTTATACTTAAATTCAGTATTTATAGACATCCTTCATTGTACATTACTGTTTTCAAGATCAGAAATAAAATACACACACTAATGTGAGAAGGAAAAGCGGAGGGGAACTTAAGCCAAACTAAAGCTGAGCTAGTGCCTCTCTGCACAGTTAAGACAGAATCTGTCAAGCCCAGCTGAACAAACAACTAATGAACAGAAATTCTGAATAGCAGCAGCTTATTTTAAAATGTAACACATTCATTTTGATCCCCGTGGAGAAGGTAATCACCAATTGGCTTGAAACAGCACTGGGACTAGTTCAGCAAAGTCATTTCCTTCAATAAACACATGGCTTGCTCTTAAGCACAGGAGGATAGAATGGCACACAGTTCACTTGCTATTGCTTCCTCCACCTTCAAATATTTTTGTTTGGGGTAATGCTGACCAGTGGGACATATGTTCCTGTGCCTCAATTCTGTTGAGTTACATTCTTATCTTGCTATACTTCCCTAAAGAGAAATTAATTATACAGAGGGGAAAAGTAAAAATAGCAACTTTTGTTTCTGCCATGCCTTTCATGTCCAGTGATCTGAAAACACACACTTAAGTACCTCTGGAGTTGAACAGAGTAGCTCTTCTGCAGCTCACAGTAAAAGCGCACAACAGCCTGGGTACAAAGTGAAATGAATACAGCTGTATGCAACAACTTCTTACTCCATCCTATAGTTACAAGAATTCAAGGTTCAGCCTCTGGTTGGTTTTGTCCATATATTGCTGCACTCCTGACTTACTTCTAATCTGGAGCTTAGGAAAATCCCATTCTTAAATCCTGCCAGAAGTCATAAATCTCAGGGTTAGAGCAATACAAACTTTGCAGTGGTTTAGAACAATACTAAACAAATAAGAAATGGGCCACAAGAATAAATAAAACAAAGTAGAATTAGGCAAAATAAAGCAAGAAAAAAGTGCATTCAAATGGTACTAGCAAAACATGAGTAACTGATGTATGCACATAAAATGCCTATTGAAAGTATAACTTTTAAAGTGAACATGCATGGAAGTAGGAGAGGAATGTACAAAATAGTAACTGAATTCCAGATAAAAAATTACTGAGAGCTAAGATCACACATTCAACTACAATAAGGGCCTAAAAATTTCACCAAAACCTCTCACGTACATGTATTCCATAGCATAAACAACCATATCAGTTCACAAGGAAAAACTGTTACAACGTTCTGCTATTAAAAGCCAAAACTATAATACTCCCAAGGGCAAACTTCTGGAAAAGAGTACATGAAGCCTAGATACGGCCAGCAGATAATAATTATTTATTATGTCAGTTTTTCCCTGACTCTTGAAAGGAAACACACAAACAAAACACTTTCTGAAGGTTCCTTGACAGACAAAATGCTTGCAAATCACTTTCTGAAACACACATCATTGCACTGTTGCAGTCAAACTGGATGACAATACGGATCTTGTTGGGAGTTACACACAACTGTAAGTATGAGTCTGAACTACATTTTATTGTAGCACATCTTTCACAAAAGTATACTTCATCATTTCATCATGGCTGGGCTTCGCGAACGAAGATTTGGGAAGGGCTCTACCCACGTTTGTTACAAGCGCACTGGTGGCTAAAAAGGCCAATACGAGACAGGCACGTTTGGTTGCAAAAGGCACAGCAGAAAGAATCCTTAGGTGGTATATTCTGCAAGACACGATTCTTTCTACGTTGTCTTTTCTCCTTGAGAGTGATCCTGCGTGCTTTCTCAAAAGCATCAGCAGTGTTATAGATGGTGTGTCTCCAGACCTCCCGACTGGAGGCCAGAGTAGACCAGTTATGTTGATCAATATGGTCGAGGCTGAGATGTTGTTTCAGGGAGTCCTTGTATCTTCTCTTTGGGGCTCCTCTCATGCGGCAGCCGGTGGCAAGTTCACCATAAAGCAGGATCTTAGGGAGGCGGTGGTCCTTCATCCTGGAGACGTGTCCTGCCCAGCGCAGCTGTGTTCTCAGCAACATGGCTTCTATACTTGTGACTGCTGCTTGTTCTAGAACAGATGTATTGGTCACATAATCTGACCAGTGGATGTTTAGGATTGTACAGAGACAGCATTGATGGAAGCGTTCTAGGAGATGCAGGTGGTGGCAGTAGATGACCCAAGATTCAGATCCATATAAGAGAGTAGACAGCAGTATGGCTCTGTACACACTGATCTTGGTACTTTTCTTCAAGTGTTTATTTTGCCAAACTCTTATATGAAGCTTTCCGAAGGCGCTATATGCCTTTGCTAACCTGTTGTCTATCTCCCCGTCAATCTTACCATCTGAGGAGATGAGGCTACCTAGGTAATTAAACTGCTGGACTGATTTGAGCTCTGATTGGTGATATGGGGATGATGGAAGACTTCCTGAGGTGCTGGTTGATAGAGAACTTCTGTTTTCTTTAAGCTGACTTCCGCCCAAAGAGCTCAGCAGCGTCTGCAAAGCAGGATGTTAAACGCTGCAGAGCTGCTTCTGTGTGGGCGACAAGGGCGGCGGTGTCATCAGCATAAAGCAGGTCCCAAACAAGATGGTTTAAGGTCTTGGTGTGGGCCTTCAGTCACCTTAGGTTGAATAGGCTTCCATCACTACAGTATCGAATGTAGATACCGTCCTGATCATCAAGGTCTGCCGTGGCCCTTTGGAGCATCATGCTGAAGAAGACTGTGAATAGGGTTGGTGCGAGAACGCAGCCTTGTTTCACACCATTGGTTATTAGAAAGGGCTCAGAAAGTGCATTGCCATATCTGACTTGGCCATGCTGATCCTCATGGAGTGAGATGATCATTTTAAGGAACTTGGGGGGACAACCTAAGCGTTCCAAAATCTGCCATAGACCTTTTCTGCTCACAGTATTGAAAGCCTTGGTGAGGTCAACAAAGGTTACATGGAGACCTCTGTTCTGTTCCCTACACTTCTCTTGCAAAAGTATACTTATGGTTGGGAGTAAACCCCTCTAAGAATGAAATGTATATGGTAACTGAGGGAACATCACATTCAAGAGCACGGGGTTCTCCAGACATACTGGCTAGATCAGCTCTGCAGCCCTGACTTCAGATCAAAAATACAAAGATTAATTATTTTCTAGCTATTTGGTTTCCCAGACTCATTCAGGTGTCTTGGAGATGTTACATCAGCATATCTGTAATGCAGGGGAGGAGTCAGGTCAAGATGCTCACTGATTTCAATACCGAACTGAGTCTGAGTTGCCGTACAAGGTCCCGGAACAGTTTCAGATTTGAAATAAAACAGCACATGACAGGCATAAAAGCTTCAAGCCTTGAGAGACAAAATTCAAAAGGGAAGCTATCACAGGACCACAAATGGACAGTGGAAAGGGTAGAGCCTTGAAGGATACGAGTACATACTACAAGAAGCTAGAACCAAACACCCCAAGAAAAAAGCAAGGGAAAAAAGGAAAAGAAAGAAAGAACCCAAAACCCAAACAAACAAACCAAACCAACAACAACAACAAACCAGAATGAGAACCTTTCAAGCCCATTGGTACAAAATATAGCAATCATAATGTGAAAGAACATTTTATACAAGTTCTAAAGAGGGAGGATCAAGAGTTGTTCTTGGAATAGCTCTGCAGTAGATCTCATGCAGATGGTACATAACAATAAAATGTAATCTAAGTGTCTTTTCAATATATTGAAGGAAGTACATTTATCAGGTAACACAAAGACTGAGTGCTCAAAATTTCTCAAATTATAATTTCCTCGTATCATAAGCTCTAAAACAATTTCTTTTTACCAGCTAAGAAATGACCACTGTGCTTTCCATTGCATCCTTCCTTCCAAGTGAAACAACTTTTGCAAGCTAATATCACAGTTGGCTATCCTTTCAGCATGAGAAAGGATAGGTGGCAAGTAGGGGAAATTAAAAAAAAAATTTAAAGAGGGAAATAAGTAACAGGCTGTTATTATTGCCAAGCCAGTGCTAGGCACAGAACTGTAGAAAATAATTTGAATTTTTTAAATGCAATTTTATTTTAATTTTACACTTCAGAACAAACAGCCAAACAAAATAAGCTTGCTACCAAACTGTACAGTAACATATAGTCATCATTAATTTGAGAAAACAAACTGCGCCATACAATATACCAAAGAACAAAGCAAGTGCGAATAAAAAAAAAAAAGTCCTTATATTTCCTTACAGGCTGTTAAATCTGTCTGTTAAATGGGATGGAATACATTCTGTGAATACTCCAAACAGACAGAGCAGTGGTTCTGTGAGCAACAATCACTAACATTACCTGGCACAGTAACATTTGTCCTGAGAAACAGGCTGAGGTCATTCCTGTCTCTTTTACAAAATCCCATGAAACCTTTGGTTTGTACCCAAATTCTCCCCAGGGCAGATCATAGTTTAACTTCAGCTGCATAAACAATAATATTTCTTGCAGACACCTAAAAACAAATAAGCTGTGCCTTTTAAATATTAGTGATCCATAAAAATACTGTCCGTAATTAAAAATATAACATGGCTTTCAATACTCAGGCTAAGCTCCTATTTGGGAAATATTTCTACGCTATTTTATTATAAAATGAGTTGTCCACAACTGAGAAAATATCTTCTTCTTTTTAGGATGGGTTCCAACAGGGACAGAGCAATGAATGAGAGCAGAATTAGTTTTCACTGTGCTGCTCTACACCCTGTTCACAAGCCAGATATAGCTGAGGAATAGGTCAATGTTAGATTAGGACAAAGACAAATCCTGTCTTTCGGAAACAGGAAAGCAGTTTAACCTCTGTCCCTAGTTGTTACATCTCTACAGCTGATTTAACAGATCAGGTGATGTAACTGCTCTGCATCTGCTTCAGTGCAAACTCTCATTTAAGTCAACACAGATGACTTTCTGATGAATGGCCTGAAGGTATTTATGCAATCTGTTTGCCAACTTGTTGATAATAACAAGCAACACCAGGGGTAATTTCTTGTACTGTTATAGCTAAACATGCAGCAACGGTCTGCCCATGACATCAAGACCTCACAGAAACAAATGGAAGATAAAGGAAACAGTGACGGAGGAAAGACACAATGCTTCACAGGATGAGGTGTAGGTAACAGCAGCTTACACTCAAACATTTGCAGTAATACTTTCAAAAAGTATAAAAACAGAAGGCCTAGAGTCCCTTCCAATTCAGCTCCTCAGAAAAGCAGGCAAATGAAGAGCTATTCATGGACTATGTAAAGGAGCAGCAGCCAGGGGGGAATCTGCTGCTCTGAATCAAATCTGCTCAAAAATTTTGCTGGACAACTGCCCCAATGGTGTAGAAATCCAATCTGCTTCTATGAAGTATTTTTTGTATTCAATTCATCAAACTATAGTAACCATTCTCATACAGTGTTCTGAGAGCTTTAAAGTAAAAAGATGACCAAAGATCTCTAATGAAACCACTCCAGTTTTCCTCCTCAGCAATTATCAGTAGCTCAGAAATTTGTGTTGACACTGTGCAGTCTTTACAACCTGAACAAACCCGAATGCTACATGATAAAACCACCTTTTCCCCACCTGGGGTGTGCCGGTGTATATCTCCCACAACTGCAGTGTTATTGCAGATTAAGCTAAACTACACTCACAGAGAGATTAAAGTTGTTCTTCCTTAGCTCTATGTCCACTGCTCTCATGATTTTTCATGATTTAATAAAGCTTTATAACAAATTTAAAAAGCAACTCATCTCATCTACTACTCAACACGTTCACAAATCTAGGGGCTTCTTTGAGGTTTTTAAACAGCAGTGCAGGAATGAAATACATAAAGTATGAAAAAGACTACAGTAGACAGAGAAGTATCTGTATCTATTTCTCTCTTCTGAACCTTTTTTCTACCTGGTTCTCTCAAACTGGACACAAGAATCCCTTTTCCTAAATTCATGACTGGAAAAAATACTCCAGTGCTCATCTGTATCCTAGCTTGCTTTTTTGTTTTCTGGCTGTAAAAGTTTGCTAAGCCCATCTGTCCTTTTAAACCAAGTCATGGATCATCTCATGCTATTAAGGCCTATGCTCAGATACATATTTTCTACAGAACAGTACAGCATGCCAGTTCTGCACAGAAGGCTGAAATAAATTCCTTAACTCTAGTCTCAGTCTCACAGCACTGTGTTGAAATCACTCCAGCCCACCACCAACCTCTTTGACAACTTTGGAATTTAGGCTGTATCAACTTTAGAAATTACCTAACACTACCAACACCAAATAATCTCCATTAGTGATCAGTGGGTGAGTACCCATACATAAATATTTTAATTCTCTTTTAATAATAATTTATTTAACATGAATTGGCACTGAAGTGAAGAATTAATCTATGCAAACAGACAGCTGAGACATCATCTTAACTCTCCAACAATAGCAGCAATATCAGCTATATCCTGATAAAAACTCCAATGTGACAAGGCCTTTACGAGCAAAAGCAGCTGCTTTAGTTATATTAAGCGGTTACACACGACAAGTGGCTTTGCCATTTTTCCACTTTGCCTATCTTGACTGCTTAAACTGTATTTTCTTTTGAGTGTTCCTTCATTCCAAATGTAAAACTATCCCAATCTTCAGGCTTCTATGCACTTTAATGGAACAGATAGCAGCAGCAGCATCTTGTCATGTGATAAGAAGAAACAATCTTTTTAAGAACTGGCTTCCTGGCTAATCTGTTGACTGTTGGAAGGTAGAATCTTACACTCCATCTGTTACACATGCTGATACCAAAGAATAGTTTTGGAGGCCTTGGTCTATGTTCAGATAAAATTGAAAACTCTCTTGGAACTTAGGTGATTTGAAAAGCAGAATGCAGTATCTACACTGCAAATGAGTAAAACTATTTGAAAAGGAACAAGACTGCTTTATGCTGTTATATAAAAATCTATATGAACAAGGAGTCATCCACAATGAGTTTACAGTCTAATCAGAAGTGAAACATAAGTGAGCATAACACATGCATCAAGACAAAAATGTTGGATGAAGTATGTTGACAAGATTACATGCATATTTCCTTAGATTGTGCAAAGATTTTACTCGCAGAAGTGTTGCAGTACCCAATAAGGAGACAAAAATATAGTCAACATTTGCATTGACTGACTTGATCATCACCCACTTTTCCCAAGCTGCAATAAATCACAATGAAGTGCAAGAAAGTTGCAAGAAACTATATTCTTCTACTCCACAGAAGCTATCCTGTCACATCAGATCTAAACAAATTTAAGGAATTTTCCACCTTTGTGTATCAGAATTGTTTCTATTAAGCTTCACAGATAAATTCACCTGCTTGGTATCAGAGCACATAGTTTGGTGGTTTAAAAATAATTCTGCCTTCTCAATAGACCCTGATAATTTTCCTCTTGAGGGCAACAGCTGGAGAATGTTCTGCAACATATTCATTAAAGTCCCAACACAACAAGATCTGTTCTTTCCGGTGAGACAGGCTGCTCCCGCTTTTCAGCTAACCTACCATGAAATATGCATAAGCCTTCAAAAGGAGAAACCGCCGTAGATGAGGAAATGTTCAAAGAAACATCCATTGACTATAAACTTCAGTCTGAAATTTGAGGGTTGTATGAGAACTCCAGTATTAGTCTGTCACTAATAAGATTGAATTCTGTACTTGAAAGACTTAGCCCAAGTTGCCAGGTTTTACAGTACAGACTTCCTTGAGGTTACAGACTGACATTGCTCTACTCAGCCATACAAGTCCATAAATGGCTGAAGAATTCAACTCTCTTAAAAAGCGGCCAAGGTATTTAATTTGCAACATCTCACTGACTGCAGCATGATGGGAGTTGTCTTGGTCTGACTGGGATTGGAAAGGAAAAATGTAGAATATATTGAAGTCTCATAGACTTTTTCCATCACTAAAGTCTACGTTTTCACACATTTTTATGGAAGCAAAAACTTTATCATGTTGATATACGTACATTCAGCACAGAAAGCCATGCACATACTCTTTAGTTCCTCAGTTTGATGGGCATAATCCCCTCTGTCAAGTTTCTAATCATTAACTCTCCATCCCCTGTATGGTGTTCCAAAGACAGTTTATAAAGAACAGGTATGGTATTGGTCTTAGATATAAACCCATGCTATTCTCTTGCAGTAAAACAGCTGTTACTAAAATATATTGATAAATAAATAAATACCCAAATGAAATATTTGTCAACACAGACTTAACCTGTTTTTGTTGAAATAAAGAAACTAGGTTTCATCATGATGATGTCTACAATAGATAATTAGTCTTTTAGGCAGGAAAAAATGAGCAGGAGAAAGACAAATAGGTCAATCACAAATCTAACTCAGAAGATGGGATCACTTCCCTTGCTAGAGACTAGAGATGTTGATCAGAGAAATATAGCTACAACTTATTAAATGTGAAACACGTTACAGAAGAACCCTAAGAATTTACATGGAGAAAAGCCAATTGTGAATCCCATAAGATTAGTTGCAACAATTCCAGCTACAAATTATGAAAAAAAAAAAAAGCAACAATTCTCAAAAAAGGGAGCTTCATGTACTGTGGAACCAGTCAGTTCAAATTCTGTGAAAAGTGTCTTTGATTTAATAAGTTATTTTGTTATTAAACCGTTCAAGTTTCAAATGTGCCAAATTTTTCTCTGTTAACACACATGAGTTAGGAGTGCTTAACAAGGAAATGAAAGTGCTAACTTAAAATACACCTTTTTTTTCCCCTTCATTAGCATCACTGCAGATGCATCTTGCAACCTCCAGCAAAGAAAGACACAGAGGTAGCCATTCAGGTGCCAAGACCCCAGTCATGTTAATGTACATACTACTTGTGGACATTACTCATCAGCCTCACTCAAAGTTGCTCAACTGTCAGCTATATACTTCCTATCAAAGAGGTCCACGTGTTCCCTAACCAGAAAGCACTTCCTCATGCCATTGCCGCTGGATTTCTTTTAAAGTCCTGCCCTCACATAATGCAGCAGTGCAGCAGTTAAAGAAGGCACTACAAGATGACTAGGAGACTTATTATATCTTTAATTGATTCAATCATCAATATTCTGCAGTTTTGAAGATAAATTACAGGATACCAAGAAGAAAAATGAGATGCACAATCGTTCATCAGTCATTTTTCCAAAGCTGAGCCACTGCAGTTTTTTTTCTTCTGCTGCTGCTAGACTGCTTGCTGTCATGTAAGAGCAGCCCAAAGGAATGACATCTTCATTTTCTCTAGAAAACAGATTCTTCTGCACTGGAGAGGCTGGAGAGAAAATTGAGGATCAGCAATTCTGCAGCATCACCTCCCAAGTACTTCCAGTCATAACTTTGAAAACAAACATGTGATACTTTCCTCTCAAATACCCAAACCACAAATTTTTCATCCAGTTATCAAAGAAACAGACATTTTGACTGTACCACGTGCATGAATTCGGACTGGAGTGGTGGATTAGGAGGACACAACCACTGGTTTGGTTTGGGGGTTTTTTTCCAGTTAAAATACAGATATATGCTCAGAGATCTTTAAGCAACCTAAATAAAAATTCAGTATATATTAGAAAACTCTGCATCAAAATAATTACATACTAAAGGATATTGCCATAACATCAGTAGCTCCTAAATCAGTTGGCAACTTTTGAAAAATATTATCCCTATGATGACCAAATACTTCTAAATTTTAGCATGGAAGTCCAGATTGTCAGTGTATCTGCAGAGCTTGAACATTTTGCATTTCCACAGAGCAATCAGTTACAGCTCCAACTTCCAGCTTTGCTCCAATTTTTTTATTTTTTTTTTGTGTGTCTCAAACATAAAAAACCTTCATTCCTGCCTAAGAAATAGGGTTTCTGGCTGTAGTAATTATTGACCAAACTTATGCTGTCCTTTTAGAAAATTCACAGCCTATTTTTAAACTGTTTTCTATATATCAGATACATGATAGTTTTTAGTAAGACATGACAGGAAAGTTACCGAATGTATCTTGAACTTGGTTTATTAAGGGAACCGTCCTCTCTAATAACCTCTGATCCACCCTACATTAAAGTAGCAATTAATAGCTGATCTCTTACATATTCAGCAGAGCCAAATGCACATACATATGTTTGTGTGTTCAGTCTACTACTTTAAATCTTTCCATCTATTTACTGAAACTTCTTTTCCTGCTTTATTTATTTGGGCTCCAGAGACACATGATAAATATTTCACAGGCAACCAGATAAGGCAAGTTCACCGAGCTCAGCAATGATGGAAAAAACTGCAAAGCTGCTGCTGCTGCTTCTCTGGTCTATTTTATTTTTAATGGAGTGCAGCTGAAATGCAGCTGGAAAACAGCTGTCAGCTTTAATTTCCCAAATCTGCACTAAAATAACAACTACAGCTTGATCATATGATAATTATCTCTGAATTAGAGCCCTGGGTTTGAGACATTACACACAACTAGAAATTAGCCAAGAGCCTGAGGATGACAATAAACACAAGGCTGGAAAGCCTGGGGTTTTGGACATATTCCTCTTCAATATTTGTGTAGTTCAGTGCATTCTTCCGTGAGGTAAACATCTGAGGAACAACATTATTGCTTTGCTCTTCCTCAGTGTTTTTGAAATACTGTCCTCTACAAATACCAGAACATTTCAATGTGAACTAGGTATGTACATGAAAAGTGATAATCTGAAGCTACAGGGAGCCTTAGGCTTCATTTTGAAAGGCAGTAAAATTCAGTTTCTAGTGGCTGGTTGTTTTACCTTTAGAAACTACAGCTTTTTCAAGTAGCTGCCTTCTGTTCATAAGTTAAGATCCCCTCCTTTTCCTACCTAGGAAACTACCTTGATGCAAAACATAATAAATACATTTGACACTGAGAAATATAAAGGTTTACTTTTAAATGGTTTTTAAAATAAAGGGGTTTATTAATTTTATGTAATCTTTCTGCTCAGAGATATGCATTTATCGACCAGACTGAGGAGATCAAATGAAGTTTCATAGAACCCCCATTTATTCTAGTGAACTGTTTCAGAAGAGATTTATTTGGTCAATACACACAAGCTGACTATTGCAAAAGTGTATCTGCATCTCACTCAAAATTGAGATCTGTAACTCGCTCTGCGACTTGAACATTTCTTCACACACTTTGTAACCTTTACATGTAACTATGTTATCTAGAATTACTTGCTACAACTTTACAACATATAAACACGACTTTAACTCCAGAAATTAGAGACGAGAAAAAAAATACACCAGAGAACTTCCACTCTTTGCTGACCCACTCTGACCATGAAATCCATTAAGCATCCCCAGCAAGCAATTTCTAAATACTTTATCACAGCAGAAATGATGTGACAATGACAAACTCTACACATTAATATAAATCACCATTTCATAGAAGAAAATTATTTAGAAAAAATATTTTGAGATAAAAAACATTTTTGGCAGATTTAAGATCTCAGCAGAATGAATTCCACGTTGATATGCAAAGAAGCAACAAAAGTTTAATGACTTCATAGCAAATGCACAATTGCATTTAGCTATTTATATAATAGCTCTTTAATAGCATAGTTTTTTTAAAAGGACACCAGTGTCCCATTTTACCTGATACAAACACAAATCTCAAAGAAAGCATTTTGTTCATGGTCCCTTAGCCTGTAAATAAAAATTCTGAGGGAGAGTTTAAGCTCAAGGACATGAGCTACTACAATTGTCATGTGGCAGTTAGCCCTGATTCAAGAAAGCAACACACTGAGATATCTTTTTTAAACATCAGAATACTTGAAAGAACACTAATCCTGTATATTTATCCTTTGAAAACAGAGGAAAAAACCTAATTTAACAGTTTAGGGGAAGAAAGGGGTTGTTTACAAAAATGTTTCTTTTTAGCATAAGAAACTCAAATATATTTAGATTCTGTTAGTTGCAATGACACTGGCATTAATTTTCAACTTAATTACTTGCCATTGTAAAAACATATTATTTCAAATACCTACACTTAATTTCAGTAGTTTCTCTTTAACAGTCATATCCTCTGATGTTACTTCACAGTGTCAAAACAGACTTCTTGATTAAGCATCACACTTGTTCCCACCCGGCATAATATCAGAATTATTAATGCCAGCCTCCAGCCAGCTCTTCTCCAACAGTTGTGCTTCACTTCATTGTTACGCAACTCTGAAAATAATTTCAACTTGTCCCTGTGAGAATGACTGTGAATAACTAATTTTCTCTGGCTTCAGAGTCAAAATTTAATGCAGGCATGTCAAGCTATAGTCTGAAACCAGTCACCTTTCCCACAACAATCTCCCAAGTGAAAACTAAAAAAGCAAAATGCAAGTTTAAGAAAGAGAGGTAATTTACACCAGCAGTTTGAATTGACAGTGAAGAACAAAGGCCAGAGAAGAAACGTAAAAATACATGGCAAGAGGAATTCTTTTCCAGAATACAAAAAGTGCCTAGAAGCAATCAGTACATAAAAAGAAAATTATTACCCTAACCCCTTTTGTACGTTTTCCAAGAAATACAAAAGCAAAGCCTATTCATAAACATGCACCTGGACTGCAAGACTCTGACAGAAGAAAAACAGGATTCTGTGTGGGGTTTTCCTATGCAGACATTGGATGAAGTTCTTCAATCACTTCATTTATGACTTGGAAATCTCGTGAACAAATAACTCCAGGAAAACTCTGAAATCCACCACAAAATCAGTGTAAGCAAGAGTAAACTGAAAAGTGAGATGTGTCACTGAATTTGTTTCCTATGCTTGGACAAAAAAACCCAAAACCCAAGCTGCAAAACCACACCCTACTAAAAGGAGTTTGACACAGGGTAAGAGGAATTTTAATGTCTGCCTGAGTTGATGAAGAACACAGCAACTCAGATGACCAAACAAATTCAAAGTGTCTGCTAAGCAGAATAATTAAAACCCCATACTTTTATACAAATTTTTAATGGCTTAAAAGGCTGGAAAATGTCAGAAACTAAGATTATTGACCTGAAGTTCTCCAAGGTATATGCTTTTATGCTCATGGGATTGAGCGTCTTAGACTGCAACAGCTGAGGTCTGCTGAAACATGTCTCCCATCACTCCCCAATTCTAAACACAGGGCAGCAAGGGAGCTGGAAAGGATGGTCCAAGTACACCAAACCAGCTGCATTCCCTTCGACACCACAGATCCACCACTAAAATTAGCACTCAGAAGAGGAAATGCAGATCTAATCATAAATGTGACCTTTACTTTGCTCTGAGAGGTCCATTCTTTTAGACCCCAGTAAACATTATTGTTCCCTGAGGATTACAAGACAAAGGCAGCAAGCAGTCATAACACATTTTGCATAAAGCAACAACTCTTATACTTAAAGAACACATTTTTGTGTAAGAGATGAACTGTCACTGATGGCTGCACAGGCTGACTGATAGGAGTGTTAGGCCAGCAGAGCAGCCAAAACTCCCCATGAGGGATGTACGTGTTTTAAGAACACTGCAGAGTCCAGAGATGACTTTTCTTCACATCAGGACAGGTATCTTTGAAAAACGGGAAGTCAGGAGTTGCCACCTTTGATCTGCCCAGGCTCAGTACTGAGACAAATTTATTCTGGTCGAGTTTAGAATCAAGTGTAGGAAAAGTTAAGCTCTATTCCTTTTCCGTGCATGAACTCTAAGTTTTGATCAAAATGTGGCAATTGTTTTTTTCTTGTAGGAAAACATAAGTGAAGTATATATCTAATGGTTTAATAATTCAGTACAACGCAAAACGCAGTCCAAGATATGGTCCTACAAAGTTCCTTTCACGTGAGTAATCTCAAACTAGTTACAGAAGATGAGATTAGTGAGCCTTAACTCATTTATTTGTTTTCATGTTCTCTCTCTCATTTTGCATGTATAAATATAAAACCCAGCAATATTTATTAAGCAGGAAGTTTAAAAGCAAACAGTATAACCATCACCAAAGACAGTAAAACAACGCTGTGGGGAGAGCCTTACCTTACTCTTTCTAAAGGCACAGCTCGTACTTTTTTATCTGGGTCTTTTGACATATTGTCACGATATATATATTTTGTGTAAAAGCAAGACTCAAAAATGTGGACCAAATCTAAACTTCACATCTCTGGAGGGTCTTGATACCTTTGGTGGCAGCTCTTCCATGCCTGATGAACATCATGGGATTCTGCTTCTTATGATCATAAAAATGGCACTTGCCAACATTTACACAGCTGTTTAATTCATGGAACAGATCTTGAAATGTTTTGAACACTATTCTGCAGTTTCCTTGACTTCTGTGTTCTAATTAAATATGTTTTTCTGCAGGCATCCAAAAACATGGTTAAAAGTCACAGCAATTTTCTTAACCACCATGCTCAAGAGCTATTGCTTCCCACTGCACAAGACCAAGGGCCAGACATGTAGTTCCTTTACAAGTACCCTACAGAAACATATAAAAACACTCATAAAAATGCATTGTTTATGTGGCAAAGAGATATGAATGAATTAATACTCTACACAGAAACTACCACAATATTATTAAAGTTTATTCAGCCTGCAAGAATTTTATCAAATCTTAAATCATGTTCGCTTCCTTCTTTCCTTCCCACATGCATCAATGGACTCTTGTGTTTTGGTTTGCAAATATTTAAAGTGGTGTGTCAAGTCCTGCTGCAGAAGCCTGATGGTCATGCCATGCTATGAATAACAGACTGAAAGCAGAGAAAACAGTTCCTAAATCAAATTACAACTCTTGGGAATAAACACATTTCCAAATGATGTAATTATAACAATATGTCACACTCTGCTGAAGACCTCATATAACATTAAAATAAAGAATGAGTGGGTAGGAAACATAAGCAAAGGATGACATAATATTGTTCCATGCCAGTTTCTGCCTGTTTTCAATCAGGCCAGATGACAGAAAGTGACTTGGGAGGGGGAAAAAAAAATCTCACTGCTAATCAAGGGAATTTCTGTTTAAGTCGGAGGCCTGCGCACCAAGATCACATTTGACCTTGTAATATAAATAAAGGAACCCTAATGAAGTGTGTACAGACCTTGGGAAAGACAAGCCCCCCTGCCTACCCCCTCATACCAAGTCCCAAATAAACACACCAATATGACTTAAGACATGGTTGCAGAAAAGTTTATTATTTTATTTTCACTCCTGTATATATCCCATGCCAGTAAAAACTGCTGCATCACAAGCTCTTAATTTAGACCCTTTTAGAAACAACAGGATCTTGGATGTTGATCCTAAACATGCCAGCACTAAATAACTCATAAATGAGCTGACAGAAAACACATATCTCAAACTCAGTTAAATGCTCTGTATGCACAAGTGAAACGAGTTGTATCTGGTTCAGTCCTGAATCTTTGGTATGGTAGTAAATCACATTATCAGCCTATAAAGTGAAGACACCTGATTCTATCAAAACTGAATAAACTCCATTGTGGCTTTGCTATAATCCCCTTACGAGAACTGTGTGCATCATTATTTACCCAACTGTTATGTGAGTGGAAACAGGAGACACTCACCTCTGGCAAATATGTGTTCAACTGCTCTCGAGTCAATATAGTTGCACCTCCTTACACCAGCACTGAAGCTTGTCTCTGATGTCAACAGTGAAATTACCGAGAGGTAAAGCAGTTCCTGTTTTGTCTGAAAAATTAAATACTTCAAAACACATCAAGTCACTTGCAAATCCTACCCATAAAGGAAAGAGGAAAAATTTTGGAAGTACTACTTCCATAAAACAAGTAACTTCTGGAGCCAGAAATCCTGAAGAGATTCACACCCTCCCCTGCACTCCCCTCCTGCTAGGAGTCTTTCATGACAGCTCTGGAGCCTTTGAAGCCATGGTTCTTGCTTAGAGAACAGTATCCTTATTGGGAGCCCAGAAAAGCTCAGTGCTAAAGACAACTGCCAGGAAAAAAGTAGGCAGCTCTCTGCCTATTTACCAGCATCTTTCCAGGTGCTGAGAGGGATCAGCAAGAGTGAAAGAAAATGACTGCTGACTAGAAAAGGAAGAGGAAAAGGTAGGGAAAGTGATGACAAACCAACAAAGCACATTTCCTCTGCCAGACCTCCTTACACAAACAGCTATTCACACAGACCTCTTCTCTCAAACTCCCTCATCTCTATCGCTCAGCCTCATTTAAAAATCCTTTTTCTTTAACACACCTGAAGTTTCTCCCAAATCTGGCCATTCTCATACACAAAAAGAAAAAAAAAATCAAAACCCAAGCCTAAGAAAACCATAAAAGCCATTCCACCGCATGCCATTAACTACTGACCTACTACAATCATACTCACTACATATTTCCTCTACCTTTCACATATCTGAGTTATTTTTCATAGTAAGGACTTCAAAACACCTAGTACACTTGGGAACACAAAGATATAATTATCTGTTTTAAAGATGACTATAGTTAGGATTACAAAGACAACATAAAACCAAGTTTCCCTTGAGTGAAATTCCTTCCTTCCAATCAGCTTATCAACGGAACACGGTTGGTTCAAAGCTCCCACTCTCTACTAATTGAGACTGCTGATCTACCAGAACTTCCATTCATACGGAAATAGAAGCTGCCCTTTAAATGGGACCTGGCAAGAAATACTGGAACTTCTACACTTCTTGATCTTAAAAATACCAACTAAAAATTGAATTAACTCATTCAGCTGATGTCACTGGCTTGTTTCTTGAACTTGTCTCAATTTTAGAGGAACATATGACCCCGTTTTAATGAACTGGTTGTCCAGTGAACACGTGATGGACCAGATAGTCCTAAACCTTTGCCCAGCTCATTCTATTTGAGACAGGTTGGATAAGGAATCTGTTCTGTAGTGACAGCAGCATGAAAGGGCACGCAGTGAAATCTGCATGTAACATTTGCAGAAATACATTATAAGTTTTTACTATTATTTTTATATGATAAATTACGGTAGTCACAAGCACGTGACTTTTGAGCATGCAACATTCCGTATTTGAGACACACTGCATCTGCAGAGAAATACAGCACATAGCTACATGTAATTCCTGACTACCATGGGAGAAAGGTAGTTTGTTTAATTAGTTGCTGATATTGAAGCACAGATATTTGGAGATAACCATCCAGTGAAACTTTGCCAAGATTGTGTTCATCCTCCTCCCTCTACATAATATAGAAATACAATATATCCAATAAAGACAGTATCTACAATAAATACAGTGAATAAAAATTCACTGAATCTTATGAAATTAGGTATAAGGACTGAAACCAACTCCTTAAGATTAGTGACTGATTGTGAGGAGTCAGTTAACTCCATCTGGTCCTTAATCCTCAGGAAATTTGCAACAGTCAAGTGAGTGCTGCTACAAAATTAACAATCAATTTAGATTATAAAATTCATATGTGTTTTGTTGCACTTCCTACACTATATCTAGTTAGCATACATCAAAAGTAGTGAAATTTACTTTTAGCTGTATTTAACATCAGCTACATACTTGTTTCTTAGCACTCTAAACCAAACAATGCTATTGTTAATTCCATAATATTTTTCATGCCAATGCATCACAAAGCTCTTTGTTTACAAGAAGGTCTGCCCTATACTTTAGGGTACAAAGTTTCATATTAGGCTGAAAAGAGAATGTGAAGAGCTAAAACCTATTTTAAAGGTTTTAAACACTGTTGATTTTACATAAATATTCCCAGGTTCTTTATTTCCTCTTAAATGGTAAATATCTCACACTTGCGAGAAAAGTAAACAGAAACATGTCTAAAACTTGTGCTTGTATGACTTACAGAAGAGTAATTAATGTTACCCAACTGCAATGAGTCTTCAAAACCTACAAGCTGGTCTCTCTATGTGAATTTCTACAACCTAAATTTAAAGTAGTGATCCCCTCCCTCCAAGTTTTCATTAAAACAGTTTCCTTTTTTTGTTTTGCTTCAAGTCTCGGGCCCAAAAATTAATTTAATTTAAAGTAACTGAATGACACAAGTCAAGCTAACAGTTCTAAGAAACTCAAACTCTGAAAATCAGCCCAATGTCACGGTAGTTTGTCACCCAAGTCAACTGAAGTTGCCAATTCCTCTGATTTTGTGAGTGAATTATGCCATATAGTATCTATCCAGCATATACACAAGTAAAAGATTTCGTAAAAGGAACACGAAAAAGTTTATGAAACAGAAGGAAATTTCTTTTGAATTTCATGAAATGCAGTTGATCCAAACTAACTGCTCTTACTCTCACTTAAATACTCTAAGTGAAATGTTGTAGTGCCTCACTCTACATTCATTTAATCATCTTTGGAAAGAAATAGGCTTTTGTCTACATACATAAACTCTACCAGCTCAAAAACTATGCTTCTCACTTGTGATTTACATTCCAGAAATCTCCCCTGCAAAGGAAAATTCATTTATATTTCACTCCTTCAGATGCTTGTTAAGTAAGTTGTCATACTTGGATTAAATGAGTTCTTCTCATTTGTTTGGCAGCTAGTAACGCAAGAAACCAAAAACTCTTCCAGTTGCTTGAGTTTCCTCAATAAGAGAGCTGGCATTTCCTCGCAGAACTCCATTTAAGTGGAACAATAACAGTATCAGGTTCCCTTCTAACAACAGATGCAGTGTTATTTGGCATTGCTGTCAACTGTCTCAAGTTGAAGACAAACTTGCAAATTCACAGAGATCTCCCAAGAATGTTTTCCCATTTAGAAAAAAAATTCCAAGAATAATAACAACAGTGTTGGGGGTTTCTTTAATTACTGGTATTCTTAGGAAATAAAGAATTCTTACAAACACTTCTTCTTTTAGTATTACTACCTTTCTACTACCACACATTTAAGAATTGAGTGTTATCAACAATATCATTTCATAGTTGAGGATACTGAAACTACAAGGATAAAAACTTCACTCAAATTTGAATAATGACTAAACTACAAGGAAAACACTGAACTTGAGAATCTTAGTTTTCAGATCCTTGCAACTGCATAGACTATTCTAGAAGCTAATCCCATCTTAAACCAAGAATCTGGTCTAGTTTCAACTACTGTATTAAATACACTACAATGCTGAGCAATGCTTGAACCTTTATTGGCCAGCAATATGTACTCATTCACCTGTCTCTCAGGAAATTCTGAAATAAAGAAGCCTCAAGGTCAGTAACAGTACACACCGGTTACTGGTTACTCCATCCACCAGGATGGAGTTAGTTTTCTTCAAAGTGCATATGGTACTGTGCTTTAGACTGGTGAACAAAACACTATTGCTGCCACAAAGGTGTTTTTAGCCACTGCTGAACACTACTCACACAGCAGCAAGGCCTTCTTTCTCTGTCTTGCTCTGTCACCTTTGTCATGTTGTGAGGGGACAGAGCTAGGGCAGCTAACTTGGATCAATCAAAGAGTTATTCCACACCACCTAACATCATGCTCAGCCATAAAATGGAGTGGGAGTCTGGTGTGGAGGGCAGGGGGGTGAGTTTTCCCAAAGCAGCCATTGTCCACTGGTGGTGACTACCCTTGCATCACTTGCTGGGGGGGAATGGCATGGGGAGGTGTTTGGTGTGGTGTCCCCTCACCCCCTTCACTTAAACTGTCTCTGTCTCGATGCATATTTTTTTCCTTGCTTTTACTCCCAACTCCCTCCACCCTCTACTCTCTCCCCCACCCTTCTGCAGAGGCAGCAAGCTGCCAGTTGTAGACCATCCATGATAGCAGTGGAGGATGCACACAATTAGCCTTCAGAGGTATGTTTTCTTCTGAAAATGGTACACAAAGGCTACTACTGATATCATAGATGTCCTGGTGGACTGGTACTTTTAAAATTAATGAAGCAGAACTGCAGTTCTAGAAGTCCTACCTGCAACCAGGACAGCACTGGGTCTATACACCAGCTTTGCAAGAAGCTTCAATCCCAATTTTTTCCTAGTCCTCCACTGGAAAGACTGACCACCAGGTCCTTCTCTAGGCTTGTCAGTAAGTAACAGTCTCAGTAACAAGGGAACAACCTTACTGGGAGGGAAAATGAGAATACTTAGCACAGAGATTGACAGATGACATAAAGCACTGCTAGCACAGGTTACAGCTTGGCAGCTTTACATTGCTCACAAAAGGGCCGAAGGAAATAGTGCTGCCTAAACTGATTTAGGAAATGGCATTAACGCCTACATGACCTATCTTAGAAGAAAAACTGAAGCACAGCTTCAGCTCTTAAATCTGCACATAATGCTGGGGAGTACACAAGAGTCCTCACATAGCAAAATTAATTAGCTGTCCTTCAGCCACCAAAATACTCTTCTGTCATTGAACATGTTCTAACACACAGCAAGTACAAATTAGATTATCTCAAAAATAGACACTTCTGGCTATGTACAGGATTATGCTGTCAATACACATTCAAACCACCAAAGGAGCACAGTCTAAAGGCAATACTGTTATAGAGACGACCACTATATAGCTACTGCTAACAACATGATAAAGCCTAGCTTTATGGAGCTGCAGTGGACTGAGCACTTCTCTTTGTTCGACTCCCCCTGGTTAGCCCAATACATTTCAATTTCTGGCAGAGGGAGAACTGCTACAAACCAGAGCCTCTTAACAAGGGAGGAGGATTCTCACAGCTCTATGGGAAAAACTTAGGGAAAGAAGGGCTTGCCATGCCTACTACCCCTGTCAGCTTCATGAATTTAGTTCTCAGTGTAAACTGAAGTATTTCTCCAAAGACAGTTGACAGCAAGCATTGCCACTAGCCCCTCCCATAACAAAGTCTGACACCCTTTGGCTGAAGAGCTCACTGGTCAACTGGGAGGCAAATATTCCAACTGCTGAAGTAATCACTGTATGTTGTGGACAAAAGGGAAAGGTTCATGAAAATGAACTCGCATTAAGAATCCTGTAGATTATTGTTTTATCTATAGGAGTTCAGCATCATTAGAATTAACAAGTTAATGAGTCATGCCAATGCCTCCAGAGACATTAGAACAAGGGTTGAATGTACATAAATAGTGAGAGCCAGCATTAATTTCAGCTCCTCATTCTTCCTTCTCAGTCACAGAAATAGAAGACAAGAAACAGAAGGCACAGGCTTCAGAGGCAAGGGTCAATTATAACTGGCAAGTTCACCAAAGCAGCAATCACCTGGAAAGATTCTGCTGTATAGAATAGTGGCAATCTGGCTGTGAGACACTTCACCATCAGGGCGTTCTTGCCTTCTAATGCTCAAGAGGAAGCTGAAGGGAGATGAAGCATACTGACAGTAAAATGGGAAGGTGATCTCTGAGCATCACAACCACCTTTTGGCTACAAGCCTAAGATAGCTGTAGTATCACACACAGGAAACAAACAAAAAAAATCTTCAAAACAGTCCTTGGCAACAAAGGCAGCTGAAAACCATCCTCCCTACAAATCCCTTTCCTCCTCTGAATTCAATGTATTCTGACTGTAGGACCTGGAGTTAGATGGAAAACTGAGATACTGCCTTTTGATAAATTATGATGAATTTTTCAAAACCATTGAAAGAGGCAAACAAAAGACTGTGTTATTCCATTTTACCTCACTGATGCATACAAAGTTCCTCACAGCTGCCAGTATTTTTGTCTCTTCACAACTAAAAGCTTTGTGAAAATCTATTAGATTTTTCACTTCTTAGCAGTTGTTACTCAACGTTGCTCCATTTCCTTCAAGTAAGTTATAGTGATTTATACTAATATATCAACAGAGGAAGTAGGAAACAAGTAAGCATAAACAATGCCGTTAGAAGTCCAATCAAAATCTGTGTTTATCTCGTGCCAGCCCCCATTTCTAAAGGCAGACATAGGCAAGATCTAGGAGCGCTTTGTAAGATCAGCAGCAATAAGCTTCACTCAAAAATGAATGAATAATATGACAGGCTGCTTACAGCACAGTTTGTTGCTCTTCATATACCTATATGCTTCACAAATGTTGAAGAATATAGTCTCCCCTTTAGCCAAATGACATCAGACAAAAGCCTAGTTTATGAGCAAATATTAGCAGCATGGCTTGTTTAAAAAAAATAATTAAAACACACTGGCTCAGATACAAGTCTCCACATGTGTGACTTCTAATAAAGTATGTTATCCATGGTCCACTAGACAGCAGATGTTTCAAACAGTTGTCACTTGAACCAGGAAAACAACACTGATGGATGTTTGTTATTTTAAACCAGGCACCCCAAGCCACAAAAAAGGAGCAACTGTTATTTTTGATATTTATGTAATTTGCTAATCTGTTACTCCAGAAACAGGTAACTTATCAAGATAGTCCAAAGAAAGTAGAAAAAATAAAGCATAAGGAGCAAACTTCCAGCAATTTACTAACACTGCAAAAAGGTGCCCAAACATATTTGTTCCATCAAGAGGCTGTTTGAAGCCTTGTTAATTCCTTTATCTGTTAATCTCAAAGTATGATGTTTTAAGTCTTCAATGCAAGGAAGGAGGTCTGGTAAAAATAGGTAGCAGCACCCACAGGAAGGTGCCGGCCTTCAAGCCAGGCCATTATAAACACAGAAGGCTTAAACAAAACACATGAAAAAGCTGAAGAGGGATCCCCCTCCTCCCTTGCCCTTCCCCTAACCTAGCAGAAGTAACATTTTCCAAAAGGTGCTAATGAGTCATAAAAGATGAGCTGTGAAGAGCACAGTGCATTACATGTTTCAATAGGCATCAAAAGTACAACCAATACTTCTGTATTTTGAACACTTGAGGACTTGTTTTCCTCACTTCTGACCAATACAAAGAGTAGAGCAAAGCAGCACTGAAGCACTGAATAAAACAGAGGTTGGGTGGGAAAGTTTGTAAAAGCTAAACCAAGGAATACTTCAATAAAAAGGAAAAAATATACCTGCAGGCTTCAAAATCTCTATGCCAACAGCAAAAATGGTATAAAACATTTCAATCTGTAGAGTTCAAATGTCATCACTGAGCAGAAATACAAAGACAAAAGTCATACTAACATCAATCTCTCCCATTTTCATATTTTAATACGGAACAACAAAAAGTCAGATACATTAGTAAAATGGTTTCAGTTGCCCCCATGTCTTCTACTGCTGTACTTGCAGAGCAGCCAAGGCTCAGCTCTGAAGAAATTAAATCACATCAAACACAGAAAAAAAAATTATATTAGACAAAAATTCAAAAGTACCAGCAAGAAAACACTTTATTTACATAACTGAGGCAGATACAGCAACATCAGAATGCTCTCAAAATACATGAGAAAGAAGAAAAAAAAGTTGGGAGCTTTAGGTGTGGAAAAAAAGTCTTTTTCCAGATGGAAAAAGATTACTTTGGATCCAAAGGGGTCTGAGACAATAAAACAGATACCCATGTTCCTTCACTCTGAAAATCCAGAGTTCAAATGAAATGCAAATAGAGTTGAAACGGCACTTTGCACTTCTTTTACAACCCTCTTTCTTTAGAGAGGGTAGCAAACTTCCAGTGTTGTTAAGTAGGCAAGTATGATCCCTATTTCACAGCAGTGACGTGCTGTAACTTGTCTATATTAAGAACTAAGTCTAGGACAAAGGCAGAAATAGATTTCAGACTTCATGACTCCTACTCATAGATTGTCACCACAAAACTAGCTCTACTTATTGTAATACAGCTATTACCTGTGAAATCACTCCAAAATTGATTTTCTGAGATAATACCTGAATTTGCCTCTAATCAAAAATTCAAGAAACTGAGACAGACTTCACAGGGCGTTGGTTTGTAGGACACATGTAGTCAGGAAACACAAACAGTCTCAGAGAAAAGCTTTAGCAAACTGCAATCCCCAGTTTCTCGAATAAAAAGCAAGGAAGAATCATTCCTAAATGAGTATCAACAGGATAGCCACTGCAGGAAGAGGTAAGACTGCACTGCTGATATGCACAATCAACACTACATTCCTCATTCCCGGTCCTGTTCTGGAGCACTTGAACAAACCTATTACTCATGTGGGCTCTTTGAAAGAAGCTTTTGCTAGAAGTTAGACACAAAGCTTAATTTCATATGGTTATGTTATTAATCACATAAACAAACCTGTTAAGTTTAAATACTCACCCCAAAAGATTACTTACCATGCCTTGTCATTTGTGTAAATGCTTACTGAGAATAACATAACTAATGTACGGAAGACCTCTATACTTGGACATACAAGAAAACCAGTAATGTGATAATGAAAAGACAGGGTCATAGCAGCAAGGCTACAATCCAGTATAATGCAAGCATAGTGCTTTAACTCTAAAGGCAGAATATGTTAAAATCCTATTTAAGACGGTCAACAAAGGTATTTTTGCAACCTTAAAAGGGAAATATGCAACTTCTTGTCTATCCACAGACAACTAGAAGGTCAATAAAAGGCAGACTCCCTTGATACTTTTGTATCCGGCCTTAGAATAAAAAGAAAAAACTAAGCCTGTCAGCATGAGCTCCACTACTCTTCCGGCACACTGCAATCACTGGCACTGAGAACACCTGTTACTCAGATGCTCTAAGGAACAGAAAGCCTCTGACTCTTTCTGCACTTTTTACTTCCCACTCAAGAGCTTCAGGATAAACACAGTGTACTCAACAGTATATCTTATATGAGTCTAAACATACGTAATTTTTCAGACGACATAAAAAGTCTGTGACTTCAGATAATTAAAGAATTCTGAATCGCCTAAGGAGACAGACATCACATACTTCTTCGGTACAGTAACAGCACATGTAGCAGAACTCTACTCATGATCCCAATCCAGGAAGAACTGGGGCAAGAATGACTCTGCAAAGACCAGCAACCCATACATTATGTTTGTGCTGCAACATGACATCAACGATATCACTGACTGAAACAACTGAATTAATTATTAAGTAATTATTAAATAACTGAATTGGTTTCATAGAATGAAATACTAGCAAATGAGAAATATAAGCTTTGAAAGTAAAACGTTTCTCCTGTTTACCGTCAAGACTTTCAAAAAGTCAAAGTCATTCAGCACACCAGTAGAAAGCCCATTATTCCAATTGACAGAGTAATTAATTGTTGGTAGGACTGAAAAACTTTCTAGTCATTACTCTTCTCAGGTGGATCCACCTCTCTGAATACACCAATTATTTTACAGACTGGCATTTTGAAAGCTAGACCAATTCAAAGCAGTCAGATGCTAAGGTCCAGTAAGAGGAACTCAGCTGAGTTCATGTAACAGATCAACTGCTGCAGAGAACAGGTCCCATACTCTGTCCTTGGTAGCATTCCCTTCTACACATTCCTGATGCTTCCTTGTATCAGCTCTGATTCATGTGACCCTTCAGTAAGTCAATTCACTGGCAGAACCATCCAGAACTAGCCTTCTGCCAGCTGGTAACCTCAATCAATTTACCAAGGGATCAGATGAACATCAGAACAAGAAAGGGAGGAAAAAGATGGAGGACTACTACCAGCAGCAACAAAATGCTAATTTTGCTTGGCTGTCCTCAAATTTGATCTTTATTATCTCATGAATATCAGAGAGCAGAATTGAACTTTCATCATGAGTTAAGTTATTAATATATTTTGTTACCCAAAAGGATCCCATCCTGTATCAAAACTCAACTAGAGATTCTTGCAACTGCATTGGTTCTGTCAGTGTAAGAAGAATGCCACATATTTGCAATCCTTACTTGTGCTAAGCCGTAATTTTTTTTTCAGCAAGTAGCACCAGTGAAGATGACAGACCATGGTATCATTTTATGGAAAGGTTTTAGAATCTGCTGTCACTATAAAATGACGATTCAACAATGACCTCTCTCTAATACAAGTGCTATTTAATCTTTTCAACATAAGTCATGAAATTGTAGAATCACAGTGTCCCCATATAGAGAACGCACAAGAGCTGCTTGGCAACCTATTGGCAAAAATCTAGCTTTTGAGTGCCATTTTTCTTGCAGTGTCTGTATTGATCATAAAGAATCTGTCTTCAAGATAAACTAATTTATCATTGTTCATCATGGTTCACGTTGCCTCACCACTCAGTTTGGTTAACAACAGATTATTTAAATTCACACCCTCATTTGCCGCATACTTTCATAATGTTACTTTTCCCATGAGAAATTGATTTGCCTTTCTACATCCACCTTAAGAACAATGTGGTAAGAAGTAATTCTTGCCAAGTAACATTTATGCTTATGTATGCAAACACATAATTCCTATTAATTAAAAAAATTATCAATGCTGAAGTAAGATTTGAAAGAGCCTTTTGCATGCTATTATCTACTATCAAGTAATACTAAAACTTAAAGGTAATACTAAGAAAGTGTATTTTTAAGAGAATACAGAATTTGTATCATTACTCCTACCATAATAGGATTAACCTATGCCAAAATATTATCCTCACAAATATCAACATTTTGTTCTTAGTCTTGCTATATGAAAAATGCCATCTTTATTTTTTTGTGTGATCCCTGTAACATAAAAACACGAATTCTCCGCTTCCATAAGGCAGATCTCTGAACAGAAGTATACTGAATTTCCTAAATGTTCTCCCCAAAACTTCAAAGAAACTGGATAAAATGTCACCAGCTGGGAGTCTCTTTCTGAACTCCAAACACCTCCAGTTTCTGGTGGGGGTCAATACAGCATGTTAGCCCTGCTCACTGTATAAAGGTGCCACCAGAGGGTCTCGCAAGCACATGCATCAAAGCAAATTACTAAGCAGTTGGGAAAAAAAACTTTTGCTTTAAGCCTTTAAAAGGTTCATTTCAAACATAAATGAAAATATCCAAAGTAAAACCTACTGCTTGCTTTTGAGTGTCACTACACACTCCAGTGCACCAGTGAGTTTTCTATGGTCAGCAGCCTGCTTTTCACACTGGAAGTTCAGAGGCAAGAGCTACAGGCACCCTAATTCATTACACATGAAGCACTTGCACTCTCCCTAGGTCACAAATTCCATGCATACCGTTCCAAAGGAGTATGCCATTCTTCAGTATAGTCAGCATAAACAGGTTATGACTATCATCAATACTCCCAGAATAATAGTTTAGATTTGAGTTCATAAGAGGACATTCAAAAGGGACAGTCAAAAGGGGGGTGATCTGACAAAACACCAGTACATTCTTTCCCTAAGATTAAGAAATTATCAGGAAGAACAAATACTAAAATTTCAGGATCACTGTGATCTTCAGTTACACTAAAAAAAAAACAAAACAAAACACCACCAACAAACAAACAAACAAAAAAAACCCAACAAAAATATTCAAGCACACACAGTGCCTCAAATAATGCAATCTGTTGTGTTAGGGTAACATCAAACTACTGTTTATTTAACATAGAGACTGTTCCCAAAGCAGGACTCCATTCAACAAAGTCAAAACTTCCACCTAGTTACAGGAACATATAGCCATTCTCCACACTTTTGCCATAGCCTGCCTTCTTAAGTAACCATTACTTCATTCAGCAAAGAAAAAGCTCTACTCTTCTTCTGTAACAACCCTGAAATAACTGTACAATGAAGCTGGAACAGAAGTCTGAAAATTTAAGCCCTCAACTTTCCATGGTCTTATGCAAATGCATCTTACTTAGATGCAATGTCAGGACCTACAGACTGACTGCATGGTGATGGCAGGAAATGTGGAGCCAGGTCTCAGATTTCATTTTAGGCAGCTTTTGATTTGCTATGTGATACTAGGCAAGTCATTTCCCATTATTTATTTGTAAGTTATATCTAATTATCCAGAAAGCCTAATTAGCACATCTGGAAAGGGATTTGAAATGCACAGATAAAAGATAGTGTGTATTTCTCAACTCTTGTCATCTGTGCCAATAGAATACTTATTTCACAATTAGCTCTAACTGTATTTTTGATAGCTGCCACCTCATCCCTAGAAATTCCAGTTCTGGAAGTCACAAATAGAAAGACTCCTTGGGATTCAATGCTAATGAAGTGGTATGTGAAACATCTATAGATAAAGTTAAAATTCTAAAGGCGTTTTTTGCAATCACTCAGCACGTAGTGAAACTTTTTCCCAGTTGAGTTTCCATTCAAATGAAAACTGAGAGATTTATTTTTAAACTCTCGTCTGTATCACAGTAAGTGCTTCCAGCACAGCTTTAGGTCTGAAAAAAAAACTGGCCCAAGAAACTAAATTCAATCTTAAGACTGATTGAAATGTTTTAGAAAGCTTTAGTAAATGTCTTACTGCTTCACATAGAAGCCCTTACATTCACTTTTGGAATATTTGCGAAACATTAATAGGACCCTCAGAACAGACAGAAACCTTAATGTTAGGATAGAGACGGGGTGAGATGGGCTGAAGTAAAACGGAGTCAGAGACTAGGGAGTCTATGAGGCACTGTGGGGGTTACACCTCCCATCCTCCAGTCATGTGCCAGCCCCAAGGAGGGATTTCAGTAGACCACAAACAGGAGAAGAAAGGCTCACTAAACCCAACTACTCTTTCCAACTGAGTCTAGTATCCTATCTCTACAATAACTGGTATGAGATGTTTCAGCCAAAAACATAAGAAATTACATGGGAAACAGTTATGGAGTAATCAATTCAGCATGTGAATCTCTTGTTAAAGAAATAAAAGAGCATACGTCCTGAAACACATATAACCCATCTCTTAAGGTTTTCTAAATTCTAATCCTGACTATTTTTAAACAAGTATTTTTTCCTTCTCTGTATGAACTGGGATTTCAAAAGAAGCCCAAATTTCAATATTCATTTTGACTGCAAGCATTCTGTGGAACAAAGCACCTCATCTTGTGCATGTGTAGACACACTAGCCTAAGGAGTTCCCAGCTTTAGTCACATTCTACCATTCTACATACTCCTGTAGAAAAGAAACTTAAATTTAAAACTAGGTAGAGTCAGTCTACTTGGCATGACCTAGTTTTTAAAGCCAAATTATTTTCAAACACATATATCATTTTTAAACAACAGAAAATACACTATTTTAAGTAAGAAAACAGCGCAGGTTTTAATACATCATAACCAAGACAAAATCACGTGATTTATAATTTCCCCTGAATGACGTCCCACCTCAACACTTCATGCACTCATTCAGGCAGAAGAAAACCAGAAATCTTGCTTCAATTTACTCTAGTCCCCAGTTCCTGCCGGTAAACATATCCACTGTCAGCTTCCTGGAAGATGATCTCCCACAGAATCAGGGAGGTGGCTGCTGCAGCTACTAACAGGACTCAAAAGTAGCACAGTAGTCTGGGTCCACCAGCACATGAAAGGGGTGAGGCAGGGGAACCTGTGACTGACTTGACTGCACAAGTGGCTACAGACACTGTCAAACCAGCTCACCATCTTTGTACCTTTGTTCTCTATACTTCTCCATACTTCTGTAACTTATGATTCCTGTTATGTTACCCAGAGAAGCAAAAGGAAATTAGATTTTTGTTGTTGTTGGATACAACCCAAGTGGAAAATACATAATTTTTTCCCTTCCCTGTTAGACACCATGTTCCTCATTCCCTCATTTCAGCTACATCCCTGTTTTCTCACCAAGTCACATGGTAGGGAGAATGCTGCTGCTATTCAAATTGCTGGGCCTCTTATAACCTAATAATGTCAATTTGGCTCAGAACACAGGTTTGGCAAGATGATAATTGCCCTCACTGTTGTTCCTTTTCAACAAAACAAAAAAAACCCTAAGAACAGCCTTTTTAAAAAACACTGCACACACACCTGACCACTATAGTGTAACTCTACATGTTGTATTTCTCACAGGTGATGGGTGATCAGTATTTCTTTGAAACACAAGTATTAGGTATTATTTTATTCTCAATTTCTCATAAGATGTGGTAGGAACCAATTACAAAGAAAATTAAAATTAAATGTGGCAATCTGCATAAAATTCTGTCTACAGAAGGGACACAGAGTGGGGACAAGGGTGTCGAAGTGAACTTGAAAAATCTGGTGCACTTCTAGGACCCTACTTGGTATGTCTGCACACTGCTCCATCAGCTGCATTCTCTTTCTGTCCTGTCATACCACAAGAATCAGCTTCTGTCCCCAACTCATCAAAGACTCGAAATATCAGTGGCATACCTCCCAAATTTAGTGAAGTGATGCAAATTCAGTATACCCTCACTTTTAAACTGACCATAAATCAGAGGAATAAGAAGTTGAAAATGTATCTGACATTCAATAGCGACTATATCTGAATCTTTAAATTATGTGCATGAATAAATGGTAACTTATTGGGCAGAGGAGACAAAACGACACTTGGTGCCTCTTAACTGCAGGACTCAGAAACAGAGTATGTAACACAGTATATATCTCATTCTTACATCTCACTAGCAATTAGGCACTACCAGCACTACTGTTACACTAACAAAATGCTCAGCTACCCAAGTAGTCACGGAAATAACAAGGCCATCAGACCATTCCATGTTCCTTACTGCCACACAATCCTACTAGGAGTAGGTGCACCTTTTATTTCTTCTTCCTCTTTCATACTGTAGAGGATGCCTGAAGGTTACAAACTAATAGAGACATACAGAAATATCTGGATGCTTTTACATCTGCTACCTTAACAATATCTACCATCAGAGAAGAGCATTTTCATGGGAAAACTTCTGCCTTTGCCATGGCCCAGAGACTAGCTCAGTTGGTTAAAAAAAAAACTTGGTGCTAATAACACCAAGGCCATAGATTCAATCCCCTGTATGGGCCATTCGCTTAAGAGCTGGACTCGATGATTGTTGTGGGTCCCTTCCAATTCAGAATGTTGTGTGATTCTGTAAATTTTATCAGGCAGTTGAGATCCTAGCCAAAAGGCAAAAGTAGAATATGGTGCTTCTGTATGATGTGCATGATGTATGAGTAAAGGTTATCCCTGCAGTATATGAGCAATCGTGAAATGGGTTGCCAATGATTCTGAATTATTTCCTCCATGACTCTACCACCCTTTTGTCCGGGTCAAACACAATGGAGTGTATCATTCTTCACTGCTGCAATATCAAACAAAAATATTCTTTGCTGCATTTTTGGTTACCAGCTCAACTGGGAATAAACTAGTATATAACGATCACCAAAGAGACAATAGTTAAATAATTACACAATATAATTTCTTCTTTTTTGTAATCTTAACAATACTTTTCAAAAACATTTTTCTTCCTTTTCTCATACCACAATGTAACTATTTCTTAAAAGTATACTTATCTGCAGCAGAAAAAAAAAAGAGATCATTGTGTCTGTTTTCACATTAATAGTCAGACATTTAAAAGGTGCCTCCCTTGCAAAGCACTTCTCTGACATATAAACTATATTTTAGTTACTATTCCACTAATTTAACATCAGCTGCAGTTAAAATACAAACAACGTTAAAAACAGCTGGCACTGTTGTGACAAGTGGACTGGGTGGAAGACGACCAATCACTTTTTCTCTTCTTTTTAAATGATTCTTCAACAGCTTCAAAGCTCTGCCATGATGAAAAACTGCCCTGTGTGTGGGTATTACTGCCACAGTAATACCAGGGGGATCTTCTATGACAGAGGCCTCTTGCCTGCTTCTTTGCAATCACATTTCCACACTGCAACACAGAATGGCAAAGCCAGCTGCTGAAACAAACCCACAGAGCAAATGGACATTTGTTTCAGCAGGCCTCCTATGGCTCTCAGACACACCAGGTAGCAGCTTAGCAATGACCCAGGAAGCATAGGAAGGGCTGAAAGACACTTATGCACAGTCCCGGCAAACCACACTGCTAGTGCTTCTCAGCTGTCTGAAAACAAATGTTAAGGCAACTGGGACAAGGTGAACACACGTCAGAAATTAAACAGATTGAAGCAGCAGTATTAAAAAAGCAGCAATGCTGTTTTAGAAATTAGCCCCATGGTACTACATAGTTCCCAAATATTCTTCAGTATTTATGGAACATTTATATTATATTTATAAAATTAATGCACAAGGATGCCTATTGAGATATTTAAGTATAGTCTCCTACTATCAGAGCTGCAACAAAATACAGTACTTTCCTCAAGCTGACCAAAGGATATTTAAAAGTCACTACTCTGGTCAGATTTACAGCTCCACTGCTAACTGATGGCATAACCAATTCTAATTTCCACAATAAGCATAATTTAATTAGCTTAGTAGTGTTTTGTACCATCAGAGGAATCCAGCTTATACTTTACCTCTCCTGCACAGGGAAAATCCAAATGTTCGTGTCTTGTCATATCTTTAACTTGGTGCAGTAAACAAGCAAATGGATTTCAGTCTCCTCTCAAGAGAGACTCCTGACAATAGTTGCAACTTGTCTTTAAACTAATTTCTTCTTGGTCTTTTAAACGCTGTTGATTTCTCAACAAATTCTACACAAAGTCTCAAGAGTGCCTTATGAGATGGCATGCAGACTTCCCTTTATCTGTAGGATGTACCTCTTCTAAAAATCACATTTTCATTTTACCCATGAATGTTTCAGTCCAACAGACAACACAATACTACTTTCCCTGTTTCCAAATGATAACCTACCACTACCTTCACAAAATAAACTTTTGTTATTAGGGCATAAGTGCATGACTATTTGTGATGCTGTTAATGACATTTTCTAGTAACCCAATCTTCAAGGGCGTTCAACTCCTTTGGCACAATTAACTCTTCTGTATGGATGTCTGACAATATAAAAGAGGAACTTACACACTATTCGATCCTTAAGCCACTCCAAGCCCAACTTGTATATAACTGCATTTTATTATATATTTCAAATTTCTGCATTTTGATCTGTAGCAAGTAAGAAGATTATTATTGTTTTAAAAGAAAACAATCACTTATCTAGAATAATTTCCCACAGAATTATTTATTAATATATATTTTAGAATGCAAAGCCCCAGACCAGCCTCAAATATGTTCGGCATTTTACATTTCTCAGATTGAAAAATGCAAGACTCCAAATTGTTATGTCCCCATTCCTACCAGTATTCATTCAGGTATTTAGTGTTAAGCATGCAAGCAGTGTAGAAATTAAAACACCTGCAGAAGTGTTTGCTGGATCTAAGCTTAAAGGAGAAAACTGGGATTTAAGATTCCTGGAGTTTTATTACTGGCTCTTCTTAAGAGCTCAGTTAGAAACATTTAATACTGGACTGAGTTATACTTTTCCCATCTGTAAACAAGGGAATACAATCAATCCATAACAGAGGGACATTTTAAAGCTTAATTAAATTGTATTAAAGTGCTTTGAATTCCTCAGATGAAACAGGTTAGATAAGAGAAAAAATAGCATTATTGCTACTCTCACTTCTCTAGCAGACTTTGATAGCAAATATTTCTTTCATCCTCATGCATGGTGTATACTAGAGATCCATTTCAGCAAGAACCATATATACCTACAGGTTGCACTCAGGAGATGCTAAAATACCTGGTACAGACAGATTTCACTGTATATGAACTGTTATTTTTTTTTAATTCAATCCTATCAACAGATGTGCTAACCTAGAGCAATCTATAGCATGCTTAAATTCTCTTTCCTACCTTAATCTGGAAAGTTACATTAGTATCTTCTAGGCATTAATAAATATTAAATTATATTTGATGATTTCATTAATAGTTTGAATTCTGACTAACATTGGCCAAATTTATTCTCTTTCAAAACTGCTACAGGAAAAAGCCCTGGTCTTTACCAAGCATCCAAACAGTATTTTAACACTCAGTGTTCACAAATGTTATAATTCAGCTTTCTAGACAAAGACTTAAGCACAAAATACTTCTTTCTCTAGTTAAGCTTGCCCAACCTTGCAGCAAAAGTAAGCAGATAAAAGAGCAAAGCCAAATGCACAAACAGAAGGTCCAGCTCCACCTTATTCTAATACACTGACATTCAGGTGACTCAGGCTGCAACTGCTGCCCACATGTAGGAATCAGCAGGGGTTGCAAGTACAACCTTCATATGCGGCCCTTTCTCCCTCAGAGAAAAGACAGCAGGATACAAAGTGTCTCATGGATTTAGCATATGAACTACCAGCTGGAACACATAAATGCATAAATGTGTTTGAAGAAAAAAACTCCAACCCTCAAAATGCCAAAATAACAAGAAAAAGATGTTATGGGAAAAAAAAGTTAAATATTTCATCACAACAAGCCTATGGTTAAAAACATGACTGATTTTTTAACCACTGCAAATGAAAACAAGATGTGATCATTTTCTATACTCGCTAACATCAACAGGACATCAATATTCCTACATTAATTGCAAAGACTACAGTCATTCCACAGTTTTTTTTCCTGAAGCATGAAATCAGCTCTTCAAACAGAATGCATAATTGTTTTTCCAGAAGTTGTAAAGCCAGAACACACTATACTATACTCAGGATATTTTGCTCATTTGTTTGCAATAGGTTAAGAGCTTTGATGACCTATTGAATCTTCTCTCATGGTTAGGGGTATATACAGTTTTTCCTCACCTTCTTAAGTGGGTCATCTCCTTTCACCATATTTATAAGAACTTTTTTTTTGAATCTTCTACCAAATCTGGCAGAAACTGGTCAGAAATTCAAAGGTAATTTTGCATGTGTATTTATGAGCACACACACACATACATGTGATTCTGTGTCTTTGACTACAGGAATATGAGTTCAAACTATGAAGTTTGGGGAATGTAACTCTTGGAAATCAAAAAAGTATCAAAAATCACGAAAACTCTTCCACCTATTACAATGCTTATATATTTTTTCACCTTTAGATAGCTGAGATACACTTTTCAATTCATTTACCATCATCCTGTTTATAACTTTCATACCAAAAAAGGTACACAGTACCACTAAGGGGGATAGATCAGTCTGCTCAATAATCCCAAGTCAGGTTTGAGTAAGCTAGTTATGACATCAAACCCATTTTGCAGCAGACCTCTATGTACAGGTGTCTCTATCATATGTTTGAGTTCCCTCATGTCTTGTCTCCTTTTCTGGTTAGCTCAATACTGGTAGGAAGAGAACTTGTCCACTCTAATTTTCAAAATCTCGTGCTCTTGGCTAAGCCAGTGTATTCAAAATGCTTTGATAGCACTTGCAAGCTTAAAGGGATTGAAGTTGCTGCTCAGATCACATGCATGTTTCAGAGTATTAATGATGAGTTGATCTACAGAAGAATATTTAGAGACTCTACAGAAAATTAATTCCAGACTTTTGGTCAGAGGAAATGTGTCAAAATACTATATATCTCTAAAAGCCTAAGTCCCCATCAGTTGCAGGGTGTGATTACACATTGAGAGAACTCTGCTTGCCATTCAGAACATATCTCCAAGCTCAGCCGGGCATTCTTAACATTCATAGATACAAAAACATTGATGCACATTGTGAACTTGGCTTTTGTCACAGTTTTCAAAAAAAACCTCAAACCAGAAAAATAAAAATGAATCAAAAAACAAGAGCAGTTAATCCGTGGAAGGCCTTCTGATCACATTCCTTGACATGTTTGATAAACATGAAAATAGTGAAAACGTTCTGACTTGTTAAACTTGCAGTCTCTTTAATGCACTCCTCGGTCCTAACATGCACAGATTGCTGACCTGGCAAATCCAAAGACCTTTGCTCACCTTTCTCAACAGACCCATGACAATAAGTCTGAGTTCCCCCAAGAGCAGAACAGAGTCATGCTTATTAAAATGTTTACTGAATTCATAAAAGGAGAGCAGTGCTCTCATGAAAACAAAGATGTCAGAGCAAGAAGAAAATCTCCATAGGCACATGTATGCAATCGTAGATTATAAAAGAAGTTAAAGTGGGATTTGAATGACTCTCATTCTTTAAAAACAGACTAGTTTGAAATGTATTTAGGCTTTATAGAACACTGACATCTAAAGAATATCACCTGCTTATGCACACCTTTGAAAAAGATAGTGTAACAAAGCAGTCAACTGTATAAAATTTAACTCATTGTTACCATTTTTACCCTACTGTACAATTCATTAGCCATGGGTTCAAACAATAATTAAGAGCATGGGTCCAGGCAACTTAGAACACTACATATCACTTATTTTGCATTATACATTAATATATATAATATATACATTAATATACTTATCAGATTTAAGAATATTACCATATGTATGAGTTCTACAGTATCTTTTATCTTGCCACACCAATTTATGCTTTTATGCTCAGCACAGTAGATTGTTTCAGCCATAGGAATAAAAGACAGTAATATAAAAGTTGTGGGGGAGAAGACTCCAATGCCTACATACTATTGACTATTAATTATTTTCAAAAAGGAAAGAACTAACCATGGATTAATGCAAATTCTGCAAACTAAGCTGTTTTCCAAGGGAGGTGTCAAAATGGCTGATTGTGTCAGCCTGGGTATCAGCTGTTCTATTTGAAAACCAAAACATATTTTTGACACTTATAAATTAGGCGACTCGGAAAGGTATATGACACATTCACAAGCACTTCAAAATGGAAAATTGTTTCCAAGAGACAAGGTAACATAAAAGGATTATGCACAATTAAGTCACTTTTCCAATAAATGTCTGAAAGAACATTTTAAAAAACTGAATTTGCACAGCTGTGTGTGTTGTCTCGTTTACAAAATGAGACAAAACATTCTGCACATCATCCTGGAACCTAGATATCTGTCAATCATTATAGCTGAGATTGCGAGAATTAAAAATTATTATAAGTTATATTAAAATATAACTTCTATTTACAGTCCAAATTATATCCATAGACAAGTGGCAGTGGGGTATGAAACCAGTCAAACTCTACTTAAGTCATCTTCTCAGAATACCCCAAATTTACACTAACATCCAGCCTTGCTTCCTAAGAATACAAATTTTCTTTTTATTCACCATATTTAGATCAGATTTTTTAAAAATTACTTCAGTACAAAAAAGCTTTTTAAGTATTAATGTAGGTAAGCCAATTATTAACTAATGATGTTGGCACAAAATTTTGAATTATAATTTATAGCAGAAAATATTCCCAACAGAAATTAAATATGATAAACTTTTACAAAGGCTCCATGGTATCTTTGGAAAGTATTTGTTTGTAATTACAACTTTTTCAGAGATTACCAAAATTACAAAACAACAAACAAGCAAGGCAAAACATTACCTAGAGGATTACTTAAATTGATGAGGTCTTTTACATATAAAAACAGTAATAAATGAGACTGAATAACACACTACAGTTTGATAATATTAAATTCACGCAAAAGCATTTAAAATACATCTACAATAGGAGCAAGATGGAAGGACTTCAAATTTCAACTTTATTCTAGTTTATAGAGTGCAAGATAGCCACAATCTCTCCTGTGAAAATTAGGAATAGAAGGGTGACATTTTTATTTTTAACTTAAAGGGTTGGGTTTAATTTTCTGGCATTGTACACAAAAACAGAGAGAGGTATAAAAAGCAAAGTTAAAGGAATATGACCACAGAGAAAACTGAAACAGATCAGTTCATTTTCATTACTCAAGCCAAATTAAAAGCAAGATGAAACAAAGGCACACAGATGCCCGTATTCTTAAAAATACATGTTTTACTCCACTGAAACACAAATTTCTTAGCCACACTAGACAGACCATCCCCACTGTGCAAAAACTCTACTGTTTAAATGTAAAAAGTAGTAGAGATGGAAGAGAAGAAAAAACAGAAAAATAGGGACAAGATGAGGCAGTAATACAATCATGGAGGCAACCTGAAGGGCAAAAGCCTTTGAAGATACTCAATATAATCTATTCTTTGCTTAAGTGTTACAGAAGCAGCAACTCAAAACTGAAGCACCAAAAATCAGAGGCAATTCTTCGTATTTAAAATACAGAATGCTCTTTGAACAAGACATAACAAACATACTTCAAAAACACAGTCTATAGTTATATTTCTATGATAACCAGTTTTATAAAACTGCATCATCCAAACAGGCTAGGGTTTTCTGGGAAAAGATGAGATCAGATGTAAGCATTTTCATGATGTTTTCATGAAAATGTTGAAACAAATTAACAAAACTATCTACCTGTAGATACCTTAAGGTCTTACTTTCCATATGAAAATATACAGAAAAAAGGTAAAACCTGTTCATATGTTCAACCATGAATATCCCCACACCAATTCTATGTCAGAGTGATAGTGACGGGTTTTGGTAGCGGGGGGGGGGGGGGGGGGGGGGGGGCTAGAGGGGTGGCTTCTTTTAGAAGCTGCTAGAAGCTTCCCCTGTCTAGTGGAGCCAATGCCAGCTGGCTCCAGGATGGGCTTCCTGCCACTGGCCAAGGCCAAGCCAAGTAAGAGTAATAGTAACACCTCTGTGATAACATATTTAAGAACAGAAGGTTGTGACACAGAAAGAATTCCAGCCAGGGAAGAGCAGAGTGAGAACATGGGAATAACAATGTAGACACCAAGGTCAGTGCAGAAGGAGGGGCAGGAGGTGCTCCAGGTGCCAGAGCTGAGGCCCCTGCAGCCCGTGGTGCAGACCATGGTGGAGCAGCTGTGCCCCTGGAGGACCATCGGGGTGCAGAGACCCACCTGCAGCCTGGGGAGGAGCCCATGCTGGAGCAGGTGGATGCATGAAGGAGGCTGTGACCCCTTGGGAGACCCAGGATGGAGCAGGGTCCTGGCGGAGATCTGCGGCCCATGGAGAGGGAAGCCCACACTGGAGCAGGTTTTTCAGCGTAGGACTTGTGGCCCCTATGGGGGACCTACGTCGGTACAGCTCATTCACGAAGGACTGCACCCATGGAGGAGTGACCCACGGGACAGCAGTTTGGGAAGAACTGCTGCTGAGGGATGGACTCACGCCAGAGAGGTCCATCAAGGACTGTCTCCCGTGGGAGGGACTCCATGGGGGCAGGGGAAGGACTCCTCTCCCTGAGCAGCGGCAGAAACAACTGACCATAAACCCCATTCCCGTCCCCTTGCACCGCTGGGGGGGAGGAGGGAGAACATGGAAGGAAGGAGGGGTGGGGGGAAGGTGTTTTTAAGACTGTTTTATTTCTCACTCTTTGGCTCTTATCCTGCTAGTAATAAATATAAGTACCATCCCCACTTTGAGTCTGTTTTGCCCGTGAAGGTAATCAGTCACTGACCTCTCCCAGCTCTTAACTCTACTCATGAATTTTTAGCTGTTTTTTTTTCCCCCTCTCCTCTGTCCAGTTGCAGAGGGAGAGTGAGAGAGCAGCTTTAGTGGGTACCAAGTATCTGGCCAGGGTCAACCCACTACAGAGCATAAGACAAATAACTTCTGATTTCAGCCTACAGCTCACTCCTGTTTGCTTTCTGCAGTTCTGAGCACCAGCAGCACACAGCACGCTTCAAGCTCTCGCCCATTCCACTGTTCTATTGCAGTAACACAATTCTGCCCTGTTATGGACACGATCTCTGATGGTGTGTTAGTGGTGACTGACTGTGACAGCAATGTTACAAGGAGTCAGAACTTCTAAAACTTATTTTTTTAATCTGTCAAGAATGATTGCCTATTTCAAAAGACAGAAATGAGATCTGCTCTCCTTTTTATTTTTTCTTTTTTTTTTACAGCTGTAGTTTGCCTTATTTATATAAAAAAACCCACTAAATTTAAGTAAAACATGAAAAATGTGACCCAAGGAAGACCTGAGTTATATTACTCCTATGACTTCCTTAAGTATTTTTGTGCTTGTTTACACTAGACTTTTATCACCATTATATGTCAGATCCAGAGCTAGGATTACATAGAAAACATCACACAGGGTTTTCAACTGAACACTTTGCTTAGTAAAAGACAATCCAGTTGCCTGACGTTCCAGGAGATTGATTTGTACATACAAAGGATCTGATACAATGGAGGCAATTTTAATTAAAGCTACTGAATCTCACTGTTCCTGCCTCCACATTGCCCAAAAGAACCACCTTTACAGAGTAAAAGAAACCAAAGTGTTCAGATTATATAGTGAAATATATTTTTACTTATTTTCTTATCTCCAGAAACTATTGGTGAAGGTGCCTACTATTGCTAACTGTAATGGGCTTTTTTTGACAGAACTGCGAGCTATAAACATGAGACACCTAAACACTATGAAGCGGCTTGTAACATTAAGAGATCCAACTCTAATGGCAGATTTACACTCTCTTTTTTGACTTTCACTCAGAGAGGCAAGAACCTGATGAAGAGAATAAAAAGCAAGACCACAGCCTGGTCTGGTTTCCAGATTACAGAGAGTCTGTATTGTATTTCCATAATTTTGCATGATTAGTGACACTAATTTTAGGACAGCTAAAGTAATCACTGAAACATAGAGAATTTAAACTTTAAGTAGGTTGCACAGAGACAAGTAAAACCAGGGTAAACAGAAAATGTGCCCTGCAGTTGTTGCTGGGTGATGCATAAGTCCAATGCAATGTGTATTTCATGTTACTGGGGTAAAAGAGAACTTTGAATTAACAAAGAAAAAATTGGCTATTATTACATTTCTAGAAGTACATTCTAGTTACAAATCAGAGGCCAATGAATCTGATTATACTACTAACTTGAATACTAAGAAAAAGCTATGTCAACAAATATTCAGCAATGCACCAGTAGGGCAGAGGTAAATGCAAATACAAAAGCCTCAGAGATGACAGCAAACATTGAAAATGAGCACAGTTAAGCAAAATAAACACAGAGAGGATAAACAGAGGGAATAAAGAGGTAAAGTTTAAAAACCAGAAGACAAAAAACCCCACCAAGACCCATACCCAATATAAACATTGAAAACATCCAGCACTCGAGCAAAGATATAAGGTACCATAAAAGAACCAAGTATTTCACATGTATATTATAAAAAGCAGAAAAATACATTATGAATGTATATATGCCTATTGCATTCACAAATGAGAATGAAGAAACCCTTTTCATGCATGCACCAAAAGATGCTACCCTCAAGCCATTAAATCACAGACTAGTAATTATTTATGAATGGTCTGTGTGCAAATAAAAATAAGCATGCATATAAGTGAAATAGAGAACCAAAAGAAAACGAAGTTGAAGGAAAATACGAAGCATGGAAGGAAAAGGATGAGACTAAAAACCTCCAGATAATGGATTTTGAGACTAAGCTATACAGATCTCCAAAGAAAATTTTTGCTATAAGAAAAACAAAAAGTGTAGCCTTCAATTTACACATACTAGAATCTTTATCACAAGCCAGGAGACCTAAGTGGGTACCAACTGATTCATTGGGGGTTTTTTTCAGATATAATTATGAAAGAGTTGTTTCTTGAGGACAGAGACAAGGTGACTGCAACAGCTCACGCTCCCTACCAAAATTAGGCTAGACCGTTTGTAAGAACTGAGCAAATCCAAACACACATGGAGGCTCTGAAGCAGTATAAAATCTCTGCTTTACCTTCTCTCAGAAGTCTTTCTACAACTTGAAAGCCAATTCTGCAAGTGAGACAGCCCAACACAGAGCAAATGTCTGAAGAATGAAGAAGAGTATGGAGAAAAAAAGTTGAAAGATTTTAAGCTTTTACTGACATGAAAAGTATTAACATTCACCCAGAGAAGGGGACTGTGTTTTCTCACCAGGCTTCAAATGAAGAACTGAAAGTTGTTCAGACATGAAGTTATGAGACTGAGTTGCAATTTGAAATGTTTCCTAGAAAAGCAATTAGACTGGCTGGAAAAAACACACATAATTAAAAAACACAATGGTGTAAATTAGGCTCTAAATACACCAGTATTTTTTCTTAGTTTTCTCTGTGAGTGTAACTTCAAAGCACAAACAGATCATAAACACAGCCCTGAACACTGTCACCAAGAAAATTAAGTAGCTCTATCAAGAAGTACACCCAGTGAATTCAAAATCCTACAGTTTGGTGGCTGACACAGAGTACAATTGTATGATTCACAATCCTAACAATGAGATTGGTTGGCTGGAAAAAGCGCAGTTTAGAAGAAATAAAATTATGTTATCTATTACCAAGTTACTCCATGAGCACAAGCAAGATTAAGAGCAAGAAGAAAAGTAACAGTGAAAAGAACTCATGGATGGTATTTGAAAAGATTAACTGGTATTAATACCATAGTTTAGTTTAAAACAGAAAGAACTAAAAAACTGACACCTTTGGTAAGGACTCCACTGCAGAGCAAAATGTACATGATTATAAGAAACATCACCTCATTCGTATTGCAGATTATAGAATGGAGATGTTAAGGAATAGACACAGTTTAGCAATTAGCTGTAACATCTTGAGAAAGTATCTGAGAAAATGCCTAAGAACAGGAAGAGGCAGTTAGGACAAAAAAAAACTAACAAAGAAACAAAAACAAAACAACACCCACCCACCCACCCCCCCCCGAAGTACTAAAAACCCAAACCCAACCTTAAGTAGTGTCGCCAAGCTAATGTTTTCCTAGCTAGCAGAATTCCAAAACTTAATTTTGTTAACAAGTCAGTCACAAGTAGAGAAGTCTTCTGTCAGAAGATTAACACAAGTTTCAACTTCTTCCAGTTAGGAACGTTAGGCAAATTAAAATCTTTCAATGCCCTGACTGCCTAAAACAAGATGATCACCAAAACAAAAGATCCACAGATCTTGTCCTACCTAAACCTATTACCCTGAGGATCTAAAGATGTAGTAAACACAGTAATTAGAATGCAATAACCAAAGTAATTGGAACTCCCTTTCGTGGCCTGTTAATTCCAGAATCAGTTAAGACAGACAACACAGAAGCAGAACACAGGTGCACAAAGAGGAAAAATATGCAAATTTTCCCTCTGCTGTAATATAGAACATTAAATTGTTCTTCCTTTAGAGCAAAACATGATCCTCCATTGCTTGACATTTCTTCCCTGGAACAAGACAGGTAGGGGCCAAGGAGTGCAACATGTGAGAAGGCAACAAAAAGACTGCGTAGAAGTGATCTCCTGATGCATTAAAGTAGAGTGCAAGAGAGAAAAATAGGAGACTAATTGCTGAGTGTTTTGCAAAAACAGACTGTTAGATCAACAGGATCAAAATTAACTGCTCCAGCAAGTACTTAAGTCCAATGGACAGAAGGCAGCACATCCCAGCACCTGCAATCTCCAGTGGACTTCCCTTCACGTAGCTCACACTTCTGTGGTGCAAAGATGATCAAACAGATTTAACGATGTAGAGCTATACTACTCTATGCACTCAGAGGGAAAGAAGAATACAGATGGTACACGATTCCACTTCCTGTGACACTACATTGATTGGTTTTATTGTGAAGTCTATTTATACAGCTGATTATAAATTCCTAGTGTGCTTTGATTAATGCAATAGCAGCTGGACTACTTCCTTTCTCTTTGCACTTAACTGCATTCTTGATTAGCAAGTGGTATATGAAAGCTTGTGAAATAAGTACAGGAAGATCAAACAATAGCAATGATTTCCTCTTAGACCACTACATTACACTAAACCTGCCAACACCAGACCAGTTAGTCTCTGACCTGCAGCAGCTGGGAGTAGCCAGATTCCAGATGGCTCTAGAAAGATGGTTTTGTATGGCCCTTGTCTTATTCATACCAACCTAACGTGGAAAGAAAGAATCAGAGCAGCTGTTTGGGCAACTCTGTGATATATGACATCTCTAAACAGAGCAAATTTCCAGTTATCCAGTATGTGTATGATGTGGTCCCATCACTCAGTGTACAAGATCTATCAGATCTACCCCTACAGGACTATTGTCGCTATTGAAACTTGAGTCACTTCCACTACAGTAAAACATATACACAGTTTGCATGCCACTGGCATCTCGAGATAACAAACCACTACAAAATACTCTATCACATTTCCTATCCTGGATCTTCAACTTTTCAAAGCATTATTTCAGAAAGAGAGGATTAAAGTCATTGTTCTGACTTGTACTATGTGTGCACACTACAGTACGTAAGATTTGCAGTGCTAACCAAAAGAGCGAGCGCAGACAGAAGTGAGCACACACCTCACTCAAAATATTTTTATTTACAAATTTGGCAGATTGGTGAAGTTCTACGTAAGGCTCAGAATGGTATGAAATGTGTGTGTGTGTGTCTCCTTTTATACTGCAAAATAATTCAGACCTAAAAACTTGAGTTCTTCTCCCCAAACGGAAGCACAAGCACTAAGCTGCCACTGCATTTTGTCTTGGCTAATGCAGGTACCAGTATGTGCAGTGAAGGATACAGCTGGATGAGTTCAGGATAAATCATAACATGTAGACAAATTCAGTAATGAATTTGACAGCAGCATAATTTATAAGCTTTTCATGTTTTCATTTCAAAGAAGGGACTACATTATTTTAATATCACTATCATTCAGAGGAAAAAAAAAGTCATTTGTAAAAGCGTTCAGTAAATGAACTTGTATTGTAAAAAATATTTTCTTAGAAGACACGTGCTTCAATTCTCATATATAAGGAGGTAAAATTCTTGCTTTAAGTACACTGCAAGTCTCAGCTTTAAGCTGCCTTATGTGACTGGTGAGATGTTCTCAAAATGGATATTTCTTTCATATTGTACAATTATTAGCAAAATTAAAAGCTTCCCAAACCCACAACTGAGGGTTAACAGTGGATAATTACAGATAAAGCTATTGTGGAGTGGTTTTATTTTTTTAATCTGCAATCTGAGGTAATTAATAACCTGTAACCTAACCTGCAAAAGGAAAAATTCTTGCCTAGGAACGCACAAAGTTTCAAGTCATTATTTCAAGAGGCAAGAACGAGTCTTTTCCATCTCTCTCTTGTTCCCAATTTCCGTTCACCTTATGACATCTCCTCCTATCTACTAAATAAAAGAGAATCAGAAGCTCTGGATCATGAGCACCTTTTAAACCTTTTAAGGATTCAAGCACAAGAGAATCAAAATGGTGTCTTGACACCAGGCTTCACAAGCACCACAGCACAGAACTGAAAAAATATAAGACTAATAAGAAGAGATACTAAATATCATATTAATTTCTTCTGCAGTCCTAAATACAGTTTATCCTCTGTGCTCCAGAATGCAGAGACATAGCTATTCAAGCTGCATTTTACTAGCATTTTAATCTAAATCAAGTTCTCCTGCCCTTAACATTACAGTCGTTTGTCCATCTCAGATGGTTTAAGACAAGATGATAACTCTACCTACAATACTCGTCCTAACAATAACTAGATATAATGGAAGGCTGCTAAAGAAAGAGTTCTAACCACCATTCATAATACACATAAAATTTTAAGAAAGTGGAAAGCCTACTTTCCTTTTTTTTTGACACTCAAGCAATATGCCAGAATTACAAGACTGCTTTGTTCCACAAGGCTTTTGCTTAGGAAAATTCCATCTCAGTGACAATATAACAATATTACAGATGAGGGCGTCAGCCCCCTTTGCTATCTAGCCTTTCCCATTATAATTTATTTTTAGTCTCATGAAACTTTATTGAACTTGACCTATTTTGTTTTAACTTTCCAGGATGAGATCTAAAATAAGGCTATAAAAAGACAATCAACAAGTGTGAAGGATGGCTGTTAACAAAATATTACTCATTTTGTCTTCTCTTCATTCTGAAGTTTGTCACCCAAGCCCTCACTGCACACTGATAAAGTTCTGTTCTGAACACCAAATTGCTCTTTTCTTTAGTGACTGGAACCTGCATTGAATGCTTCCCAGCTGTTTTGCCTTCACAATAACCCTGTCCCAAGAAATGGATTAATCCATTTACAGATAGGGAATGGAGCCACAGACTGATTAATGTGAAGAATTTTGGGTGCCTGCTTTGAGGCCCTCAGGACTTGATTGTTCAGTTTAATATGGCACACTATAACATTTAATTTATTAAAAGAACAACCTCTGCTGAACGCAGTTGAAAAGTGAGCACTTCACTTTTAATCTCACAAACCAAGCACACATAAACTGAGATGTACTATTAATGTTCAGCTGTGAAAGCTCTCCTTATAATGGTTTAGTAATCCTTAAGTATACTTATATAATCAAAGGCATATCTGATTCTCAAAGGAAGAATTCAGTTGTCTTGATCAGGTCTTACTTCAGAAAAACCAACTTTTGCAACCAATGAGGCAACAATCTTGAAAACAGTGTCTTTCACTGCAAGCAGGCCTATTCCCTGAACAGACTGAGGCAGAGATATGTAAAATACACAATAGTAAGATTAGATTATCTCATAATGCCAAAAGGGAAAAATTAAGGTTGCATAAAAATTTGATCTCCAATTCTCTAATTCTTGACTTTCAGTCATACTACCCTCGATAGTGCCTTGATATTTTTAAACACAGTTTTACATTTGTTTTCACATGGGCTTTACTAAGATGACTAATATTTATCCATTGTTTTGATTCATTTGAGCTCAGCCTAGAAAGGAATAGCTGACTTTTCAGGTCAAAAATTCACTATTTCTTAACTAGTGACCAGAATACTGCTTTAGTTCTGGGAGCCCTTTTCATAGTTTATCCACAGTGCTCTCTAATATTTAAATTTTCTCCTTTAAAAATCTGTTATTCAACAAATATGATTTGCATCAATTAGATTCTTTTCCATTTAAAAACATACAGACAAATAACCAACCAACCAAAAAAAAAAAAGAAAAATATGTATATATACATATTTCTCTCTACTTGAAAGACATTAGACAAAAACACATGCAGAAAAGGAAATAATGTGTTCCTCATGAAGCACACTTGTTTATTCTGTAATACACACTGAATAACAAAAATTCCAACTACAATTCAAAATAAAGAATATTAATGTAAGAATAAAATGTAAGAATTATATTTGTTCGACATTTAACTCTAACTTTTATTACCTTGGCTCCAGTATAGCCCTGTTCTTTATACATATGGACATAGTTACTTAATTAGTACCAAATACTTCAGTAGATTCTTAAGAGTATTTTTTTAAGCTTCTATGTATACAACCCCACCCTGAGAATTAGAAACTTCCAATCTATAAAAATTTTTATTTCCATTTGTACCACTGCAGTTCAACAGAAATTTTTCCCGCAGGCTGATTTATGAGTTCAGAGCAGCAACTACAGCAGTTGAATTTACTCACTTATGAGCATTGCAAACACACCTCAGGACATTAAAGCGGGTTATTAAGCTCCTAGCAGCAATTCAAGAAAGTTTTCTGTATCTGTATTTTAACCAAAACTCAAATAATCACAGACGAGCACAGACATTTATACACAAGCGAAAAAGTTGGTCTTGTTTTAAACATTGCATATTTGACACTATCACTTCATATTGTATTTGTTTTCCCTGCTAACCTGAGATTCAAATATTCTGACAATCACAACTATTTCATCAATGCTGTGTCTGCCACTGACTCTGTAATCTTTGAAGTAGTAATTTATGCTCTCCATGCTTTACTTACCTATCCTTAGATTAATTTCTTTTATATCAAACAGATTTTTAGAGGAACATTTATTTGCAATTTGTTTTGAAACTGTAAGATAAAAAAATACCTTAAACTTTCAAAGCATTTAAAGTCTTGCTTGACAAGGTCAGGACTCATACGGTCTTCCTGTCAAAACGTGTTGCAAGTATAATCCCTAAATCTCACTAAAGTCTGTAAGGAACAAAAATTAGGCAACTATGTCCTGTAACTTTCATTATCTTGTGGTGCATGTGTTGGTGCATATACCTCAGCATATGTTGCAAACGAACTCTGCTGTGGCCACACAAGGATCTCTGAAAACTTGCTTGAAAGAATGTGGTGTGAAATGGCTAAGAGTATCTCCAGGTGTCTGCACAGGCAGACATGTTTGTTTACAGAGAATCAAGACAACTCAAAATGATTGATAAAACATTTCACTTTTAGAACCTTCAGTGTCAACACTTTGCAAGAAACTTTGTATTATTCTTGGCAAGAAACTGTGGAAACTGGTAAGAAAATAGCCAGGATACCTTTGTATGTCAGTGAACTGGAATTTTTCATTGAACAGTTTCTCTTGTAAATTTGTCTGCACCTAGTTTAATCAACAAAATTTGCAGCTGTTAACAGGTTGTGCTTCCATATGTTACCCCATATAAATACATTTCTTAATCAAGACAGAAGCCTGTTCAGAATCTGATTGTTTTAATTGGACTTGGTACAAAAAAAGCATAAATAATGAAGTTAACCATCAAAAGAAGTACAATCAAGTATATGTTACAGGAAAACTGCTTTCCTTTGACTTAAGACTGCGTAAACACAGGGGCAAAGGAGGTTATTCAGTTTTGCTCACACACACAGCATAGACAACAGTCGCAGCTTAGGCTTCCTGATCTCAGGAGAAATATACTTCCCCTCATTTAGTGCCAATTAATTGGGCTTATGGTGGGTTGAGCACATTTAAGATACTTTCAGCAAAACTTGAAGTAGTTACTGTAATCATACTGGAACACACTACATAGCCACAGTACACAAAACATCTTCATAAAGGTTGTTATTTCAGTAAGTTGCTTCTGATTATTTCAGAGGCTAAACTTTTTTATTTGCATTTCTCATTGCCTGCAATCTCTACACCATCTTTCAAAACTGGAAGGGAAACAAGGTTTCCTCTAAGAATTTGTCAACTTTTTAGGAAGGTGCTTTTGCTTGAGGCCTGAATCATTTGTACAGTTAGTTCCATTTGGTCATTTCAGACTAATTAGATATAAGGTGGGCGCATGGGAATGTACTTTGGGTTATTGCTTGCTTTCTACACTGCATTCATTATTAAATTTACTGTCTACTGTGTTTATTTTAAAGCAAAAGTAAATTGTTCATCAAACATATTCAGATTTCAAGTGTCATACCACTGACGATTTTGCACATCAGCCATATTGTTCCTTGGCTGTGCTTTATCTTACTCAAGCTTACTGATAATTCCCTAACTTTTTGTTTCTCTGAGGACACACTGTTTCCTTAGAGCTAAGTCCAAACCTGCAGTCAAAGCTTGGCTGTTATCATCAGAATTGTAGCAAATATTCCCTAGTTCAGATTTCATACTATGCCTTTTGCTTCTTAGGATAAAAGAAAAAGTGAAAAGCAGTATAGAGATGGTTTCATTTCCACAATTAGCAACTAGCCTTTCCTCCTCAGGAACTCAGCAACTTACAAACACAACATACCCCAGCAACATAAGATCCCCAGGAGCGGTAGCTTCATATGTTTTGCCCATGGTTGACTGGCATAGCTCGAACAGGATGGACAAATCTTCATATTAAGTGCCACAGGCCTGACCAAAGTGCAGTGTAAATGAAGCTTCAGTTGGCTTTGAAGAGTCAAATCCAAAGTCTTCCTCTCAGACAACGAAACCTAATCCTCAAGAAGATAAGGACATCTGAATAAGAAACAACTGGAGAGTTTAAAAATGAAGGGGAGAAGAACAACAAGTTCTAGATTGTTAGCAATTGTTAACCAAACAAGTTAAAGCAGAGTGCTGAAAGTCTTGAATTAAAATTTCATTTTTATCTAAGGAAGTTAAGATTAGCTGGGGAGTGTGAAGAATTGGCTGCCCTTAGGTCATCCATGCAAATCAAAGAAAATAAGGACCACGAACATTGTCTAGGTGAGAAAAGTCTCCGTCCTTAACTTGTTGATGGGCAGGTTTACTCAGAACTAGACAACACATACAGACAATCAGCTATCTGATTTCTAATTTACAAAAGAGCCTCAATGCTGTTATTACCACACTGCATTATCAATGTGCCAGGAAAGGAAGTAGTAGTTACAAAGCCCACTTAAAATGCATAAGGTCTTCCTTTAAATACAGCCAATGTTTTTAGAGTATTTTTGTCACCAAGTCACTCTGACAAAATTTTTTTCAGAAAATGCATCAGAAAAAAAATCAAAAGGATTGTTTATGCAACACTGGTAGCCTAGCTTATCTTTCAATATGTTAAAGAAACTGTTAGGAAGCTTCAGACAGAACGATCTATCAACCGAACTTATGCAGATAAAGTTAAAATAGTTTACATCAGAAAACTACCAATTTCTCTGATATACCGTTCCATTTCTCTTCTTCCAACTCTTCTCAAGAAATAAAATGTAGAGGCTTTTCTGCTAGAAACTAAAAGTTACTAGCCAAATGCCCACTCGCTCCCTCTTATTTCAAAATTATCTTGTTATACTGGCACACATACAGCAATGTTCAATAGCAGTCATATCAATATCACCACGAAAATGTGAAGCTTGTCATTTTGATGCGAGCATTCAGGTAAGCATCCCAATCTCCAGGGCTTCTACTCAGACCAGTGAGACTTGGGGGTGCACAAAGACTCCTGGCAACACATTAATTTTAGTACCATGGAGCTGCTGTTCTAGGAGCAACTAAGCTTGAAAACTTTGAAGATAATATTGGCTTATAGAGAGACAGTTGTTCAAAGCTGTTATTTGACTGGTTTCTAGAACAAATTCACAAGTAAATGCCTTCTCTCTTCTCAAGTCTTGTCCTTACAGAAAACTTTCGCTTTTCACCTCCTCCCTTACCTTTTGGCTCCTCCTCTCATCCTTTCTTAACAAAAATTCACTGACCAGCGCTTGCAGTCATTCAGTTACATAAAGATTAAAGAGAGGGAATAAAAAAAAAATAAATTTAAAAAGGCATGTGTTTTCATCATTCTACCTGATTTTGTATTCCGAATAAAGTGTAGTTGCTTCATAGTGATGGGGAAGAGTAGTAGTAGTAGTTATAGTAGTAATATATTTAACAAATGCTTTGCAGAAGTAATTCTTTACTCTAGGCTTGCATATACTTATCTACCAAAAAGACTGATTTTAAAATCCATTCCTTGGAAGAAGAAACAAGTCCAAGTATCTGAGAAAAAAAGCTCTTAGTTTCCCCCTTTGGTGTCAGTTTAAGCTAGTTGAGGTATGATAGTACACCAGCAGGACGTAATGAGATTTGTGTTTGATGACACACGCAGAATTTCTTCCAATACCCCAGTCCTAAGGGCTTCTAAGCTACTGCTTTAAAATCTTGCAAATAGTATATATATCCGACATCTGTTTTTTCTGCAGATTAAGGATGAATCTCCAAAAACATCTACACCTCTCTGAACTTGAGATAAGGAGGCACTGAGCAGTGTCACCAGTAAAAGACCCTTCCACAAGAACATCTAATAGAGTACAGAAGTTACCTTAATCTCTGATGCATATTTTTGTAAATGTTTCTAGCATACAATAAGAACAATTGCAGAAAGAGATATTTGTCTTCTACTTATAGCTTTAAAGGACATCACAGATGTGTTGAGCTTATTCAAACCTGTGGAGTCAGCAGTTCTGAAACAATGCTACAAATGCTACAAAACAATACTAGTGGACACAAAACGGCCATACCACTAGGCATTGTAACTGCAAAAAGAGATATTAAACAAAACCAAAATGGACAGGTCTTCATGTTAGGTGCAAGTTCAACAGTGATGCAGCGCAGTTGTGGTTTGGTTGGTTGGTTGTTTTTTTTAAAGTGAGCAACCACAAAATTGTCAATACAAAGATGTTAACAGTTGAGTTGGTGACAGCTTAACAGTAAAACCCAGGCCCGTCTGACACCATTCACTTAATTATTTTCTTTATTGTAAATCTTTAGACTTTAAAACAGCTTGAACTTGGGGGACCTCCTGTTTTCTGTCATTTGGCAACTCATAACCTGCAGGGCTGTTTCATTTAGAATAAAATGTTAGAAAAGTGATCAACAGTAAACCATTGCACTGTGCACTTAAAAGTCTCATAAAGTGAAGAGTTGGAAAGTAGAGACGATTTACATAAAAACAGAAGAGAGGAGATGATTTGCTGCTTATGGCACAGGACTGTAAGTTAATACATCTGGGTCCCATTCCATACATTAAATGTGAATACCACCATGTGCTTCACAGAAGTGAAAGGAGGTTTTATTCATTAGACTTTGTACAGCATGTCGAGATCCCAAGATAAAATATTTTAGCAAAACAGAAACTACTGTGTGTTATTTTACTTTGCAAAATATTTTACAGAGCAAAACAACAATTTAATAAAAATACAGTACCCTACTCCCTCAAGGTCTCTGTGAAAACTGGCTAGTATTTTCCATGTTAAAATTCAGGTTAAAAAAAAAAAAAAAAAAAAAAAAAAAAGGAGTAGATACATAAATGTCAACATCTTGATTTTTAAGCCGAGATCACACATCTTCAAGTCATGCACTCAGTCTCTTAATTCAATGACTGACTTTAAATATTTAAATTTGAAAATGCCAGTGCTTACAAATTCAACAATGACACTCCCAAATTATGTTTTGCAAAAGCAAAATAGGTGTCCCACTAATACAACTCAAATGCCCAAGGGAAGTCAACTTTGCTTCACCTCATCAACAAGTTTTCCTTTTCATGAATGCAGAAAATATTCGGGGATGTGAATGCCAATCACAAAGAAACTAGTCTGAAACTTACCCAAAATATTGTAATGACTCAACACTCAAATAGCAAAACATATTCATCTTTCTACCTATCACATCTGTTTTTTAAATTAACGGCCTAAAAGCAAATCCCTTTCCATTTCACCCTTTTGATTTTGGCAGCAGAATCCTATCCCAATACACTTCCTCCAAAGTCCCATCCAGATGAAATTTAAATCTTAACAATACAGTAATACTAATAAGATATCAAATTGTGTCAATACCATATCTCAGTCTGACTGATCTTAGCTGTCATTATTTGTATACACTACCAGAGAAGTGAGGTATCCTTCCTAACGTCCCAGTACAGTCATTTGGAGATTCAGTATGTTTACTGGGTCTGGATGTTGCTTGGATGCTGACTGAGCAGTGGTATGCTAATGACTTTCCATCACTTTTTATTCTTTTTTCTCCTCCCTTCACTTATTAAACTCTCTTCACCTCGACCCATGCAATTTTCTTGGTTTTGCTCTTCCAGCTCTCTCCCCCTCCCTCTGAGGGGAAGGAAGCAAGCAGCTGGTGGGTACTCAGCTGCTGGGGTGGGTCAACTCAACAGAGAATGTCATCAAGAAAAGGCACAATAAAGCATTTTATTGGTACATGAGTGTCAGAAATATCACATTTTGCCTTCAACGGACTTTACAAGACTAAGAAACAAGTCCTCTTGCTATTTTTGAAGGTATTGAATAGTTAGTCACATACAAAAACAGACTACTGCCCTCACTGTATTACTTCCAAGCTTGACCCAAAGTTGGTTCACCTAAATGGAAATATTAAGAGATTATACACCAGGTCCTCGAGAACCTGAAATTTACAGAACAGAAGTCCATGTGCAGGGAGAGCTTCTGGTTTGCATTACATACTCACATAAAAAAAGTCTTAGTTTATGCAGAGCTCAACCTGCTTACATTTTCTAAGCAAATATTTTTACACTTTTCCTGCTTTCCCAGAAAACTACCAAAGCAGGATGTAAATTTTGAACAATGCAGATATCAAAAGGGACGCTGCTAATAGGGTTGTTTCAACTGTAAATTTTTCCTCATATAGCAGTTGAAAAACTATTCATTTTTGTAACTGTTTGAGGTAAGAAAAATCCTGTTTCATACCTGATGTTTTTAGTAAAATTATGATGGTCTTATTTTTGACTGCAAACCAACCTGTTACAAAGGTGTTCTTATAACACTGCAGTTGCAGTCAGCTGGTTTTGGAAAAGTGGCATGGACACTATTCTAGTTTGTACATCAACATGTGAATCCTTTGATCTGCTTTCTGAAGGCAGACTGTTACTAGCTATGTGAGAGAAAACAAAATCTAGTTGTCTATTCAGAGTCTACAGCACTACTCTGAGGGAAAAAAATCCTTTGACTTCTTAAGTGATCACATCCATCCCCACAATCACCAAAAAAATTCCGAAATATTACTTTCATTGTAATCAATTAATCAAATGTCATTCAAGTTTGGCATTATATTCTGTGTTTAAGCTATTATAAAAACATGGTTAGGTTTCATGCAAACCTAATCAAAGATTTATAAATGGTGCTCAAAACTAAAGGTTTAGGAGAATGAAAGAAGGAATTCCTTTGTTGATAGTTGTTTTGAACAGGCATGCGTATGTACTCATGTGGAAGAAAACAGCAGATAGAAATAAATAGAAAAGGAAGTTCCAGAGAATGCCTAAAACTGCCAGAGAAGGAATTTTTGGGTTAAGACTGACAGTAGCTCTGAAATATTAGCAAAGAAATCATTTGTCTGACTGATTCTGCTGGTACACAAAACTTGCTACACCACTTACAAATAAGCTGGCAAACATCAAAAAAATATGTGTGTCTCAGTTTCTCCTCAGATATCAACGTGCAAGACTATGTTTTTGGCTAAAGCAATACTTTTTGCCTATAAATTTAAACTGAATTTTTATACGCTCTAACTCCCTGTTTTACGAGGATTTAATCTCCTCTCAGAAAACGTCAGGCAGTGCTACTTACCTGTGACCTAGAAATTGCTTCTCAAATCCATAGTATGTTGTCCAAATCTATCAAACTTGAACTCCCACAGAGATTTCAATGGCGCTATGAACAGACACCAAAAAAACAAACAAACAAACAAACCAACCTCACACAAGAACAACCCCACACCATCACAATGTTTTCATTTCTACACACTCATTAATGCTAAATATCTAGTTATTCTGGATACTGTTTGCAAAACATCACATTTCACAAGTGTTGTTAATAAAGCAGACGTCTTTGAAATAAAAAATAAGACTGTTACCACATATTGCTCTTTGTGTATCAGAATTACTTCTACATTGAAATGTTTCTGTAGTCCAGAAAACCCAATGACAAATGAATTCAAGACACTGTTTCTATCCAGAGTGAAGTACGTAAATGTAAGTAGGCAAATTCAAATCATCACCTCCATCTTAACAGATGCACCAAGTTCATCTAGCACTTCTTTCCCCTCCTTTTGCAGGCTAATGGCCCTTTCTTCTGTTATTAGCACATATTAAAACTTCTGTTCTGCAATAAAAGCTAATTTTCCAATATTCCCAGGTCACCACTAGTATTTTGCTAATAATCTCCTTTCCCTCTATCACTTGCTTCTAACTATGAAGACTCACTCGTTTTCAATTTTAGAAATTACCATCTTCCCCTCCACACTTCACATGGTTTTCTTATGTAAAACTTGGGGATATAGACAGAAGGCAGGATCCCAAGGGAGAAGACATCAGGGCAATTCAGGAATAGGAACCACAATACAACATGATAGACAAAGACCTGGCCTTCTAAGACAGTTCTCCCAATCTTTCAGCACCTTAAAAGGAACAGGTACACGAAACATAGTAGTAAAACATGGCTATATCCTAATTCACACTCATGTCATCACAGACTGGTTCAAAAGCCTTTGGTGAGTGATTACCAAGAAGGAAGATATGCACAGATTAACCAGTCTCATGGAACTGAGTATTTTCCTTCTGAGTACTTTCTGACTATCTGACAAATAGCAGCTGCCATCTTTTTGTTACATAAATGGCCAAATATCATACTTAACTAAGAAGCCAAAACATGTTACTTCCCAAGTAGTATTTTAAAGACCTCCCATACCTCTCCCCCCTTTATTAAAAATACAACTTAAATATCAAACAAGGTCCATTTAATTGATCTTAAGGCTGTGAAACAAACTGAAATTGTACAGGAAATCCAGAGTCCTAAAGAAGCAGTTTCACTCTAAGTCACTATTTTTCAAACTCAATTTTTCTTTCCAGTCACAGGAATTAGATTATTCCAGTGGTTCCTTTTCCACTTCATTTACATCCATTAAAAAAGCACAACAAATAAACACACATAGGAGCATTAAAGCACACAACTCTAACTAGTCCACAAAAAATAAGAAGTGGCCAAAAAGACAAAGGGGAATATTAGACCACACTGCACTGTATCATTCAAAATAGCAAGACAAGAACTCACCTAAAAGGTGGTTTTAACTTAGCCAGTTACAGATATTTCAATACATGCTGAATGCTGACTCTGACCATGTGTTGCATTCATCATATTAGGTACTCTCAGGTAAACTTACTTTCGATCAAAAACATTTTTGAGGCACTATTTTGAAATGCAAGAAACTCATTATGAAGTTATTCACAAGCAGGCAATTCATTCACAGGAGTGCTGATATTTGTGTTTGGACTGATGTATCCAACTAATATGCATATACCTTGTCTGTCTATAAGACAAGGGAGAGGGAGTAGGTTTCTTAATTAGATACTGTGAGGGGGTGAGACACTGGAACAGATTGCTCAGAGAAGTTGTGGATGCCCCATCCCTGGAAGTGTTCAAGGCCAGGCTGGATGGGGCTTTGAGCAATCTGACCTAGTGAAAGGTGTTCCCGCTCATGGCAGGGTGGTTGGACTAGATGACCTTTCAAGTCCCTTCCAGCCCAAACTATTCTATGTTTCTACCATTCTGCTCAGTCACCACCCTCTACATACAACCAGGCAGAAAAGAGAGAGACTACACTCAGATCTGGATACATGGCACCACAACACAAAGAACTCTAGTGACTGAGATGCATGTCATTTTCTTCTCCAAGTTCCTGTGTCACACGTGCCCCTGTGAGAAGCTCTAACGCAGCCACCACTTCATCTGCAATTAGACAAAATAAACTGAAAGCATTTTCTGGAGGCCCCCGAAATTGCATAATGTCACCTTGGGAGGAAGCAAGGAGTTCCAGACAGCTATGTTACAGATGTTCAGGATATTGCCAGTGTTTGAACTTTGTGTGCGGGCAGAGGAGGGGGATACAAGGTGAAGCACCTTAAAAGGAACAGATACATGTAACATAGTAGTAAAACATGGCTATGTCCTAATTCACACTCATGTCATCACAGACTGGTTCAAAAAGCCTTTGGTGAGTGATTACCAGAGCCTTCTCTTCACTCACTGTACCTGTGACAAGTCAAGATAGTGATGTTAATTATTCAGCCATTTACAAGAAAAGAAAACAGAACACGCCTTCAGCAAAGACAGGTGAAGGAAGTTTTGCTTAAGATGAGGTTTGTTTCTCAGAAATTCCATTTTTGTATTTGAGACACCTGGAGAACATAATTAAGGATATATTCAAGGTGGAAAATGCCTAAAGGGAGGTCTGCTATCAGAGCTGGAATCTTTCCCAACCCCATTACCTATGATGACAGTAGTGAAGAGCATATTCACTGATCACTGCAGAAGACAACATCCAGTGACACTGACTCATGAAGCTAACCATGAGTTACAAGGCAATAAGACCCCAGGCAGATATTCCACCTTATGCTAATATAAATACATTATCATTGGATTAATTCCTCAAAGCCTTAAAGGTCAGAGGGGCAAGACACAGCAGATGTTGCAGAGGATCTCATTAAATGGAAGCCTTTTCCCTAAACTGTCTCCTTGCTTTTACTGTGAACAACATTTTATTCCACGATTTTGTTGGCACTAAACATCTGAGGGAAGAAGCTCACTTTTTCTTGGGAAATTAGGAGATGCATTAAGCAGGGCTCTTCACACATTTCATGGATTAAGGACTTGCAAACTTCTTCCTCGAATGTTAAGTTTATCCAATGTGGTAGGGGATCCAAGAGTCTCATCATTTCCTGAAACAGCCTTAGCACTTGTGAAGTAATACTTGAATCCCAGTGAACCTGAAAGCCTATTTTAGGACAAAGAACATCTTCCAGGCAGGCTGCTAGCACAAAACAGAATAACCAAGCTGTATTGGACCAAATCAACATATGTCTAATATAACCTCTTGCAGGCAGGTGACAAGGCTGTACCCTTAACAGAGGTTTTTTCTATCCACACCCAAAGCTGATCACAACATGGCATCAAGTCCAAGCTAACAAGTGCTCCTAAGTTACTTAAAAGTAAATGCATCATCAATATTTCCTAGCTGCCTGAAAATCCAAAGTAAAACTAGAAGTAAAAAAATGTTACTTTCTTACAGTTCTATCACGCTGCATGTTTGCCAAATAATCAAATCACTTTTTTTCCCACAAAAGTCCAACAAATCTATTCAAATATATTTAATGTATTTAACTTTTTATTTAAGTTTAAATAAATGAAAACAGTAGAGTGTTTAACTTTGGACTAAGACGAAAATAACCACATCTTGTTTGATACACCGGTTGGGTAAAGGAATATCTACCAAAAGAAGTTTTTGTTAATCTGTTTGTTGAAGTTAATAATTATTTTCCCCTCATTAGACCCTCACCGACCTCTACAAGTGAAATTCTTTCAGAGTTGCTACTATCTCCTCTAAACAGTATCGACAGATGTCTTTTCTTTTTAGTAACTTCGAGAACAGAGATTTTCTATCTCAAGTCCACATTGTAGATGCCAAGCATTTTTCTGGAACTGTAGGCAGATGTCAAGTTCTACATTTTTTTTGCAACTTTTCTGATTTATATTTAAATTAGCATAGCAGTCAAGATCAAACTAATTCTTGAAAACAATCTCTCATTTCTGAGATACCTGGTATTAAAAGAAGATATGACAACCAAGGCTATCCCAGCTCCAAAACCCAACAGATTTATGAACCATTTATACCAACCAGGAACACTGAAAAGTTTAGACGCTTTTTGAGAAAAAGATTGTGTTTTATTACTTATTTGGCAATCCACTTAAATTAGTGCATCCTCTGGCAGAAAATGACCAGACTTTTCAAAGAAACATAAATATCCAGTAAATTGTCAGCACACTTAAGCATAACAAATAACACCATATCATCAAAACATGATCAGGTGATGCTGACCTGGTCCGACAAAGGTGTATGGGTCATTTAAATCATCAGTAAGAATCTAACATGCTTATTTTTAGACATATATGGAAATACAGAGTACTAAGGTGGTTAGTTGTCAAAGTATTAATAGCAAATTCCAAATCTTATCTTGATCATGTTTATTCAAATCACACTTTTATTTATATATCCTTTATTTAGCCAGAAGAGCAATGTAACTAATGCTGAACAGTAATATAACTAGTGCCAGTTTCCAATGGCACAGCATTCATCTGCATTAGGTTTTCTGAAATAGGAAAGACAACCTGTTGGTTTAAATGGACCACAGTTAATTTAAAAGAACATAGAACATAGGTATAGGATGGTTTGGAAGGGACTTTAAAGATCATCTAGTTCGAACTCCCCTGCCATGGACAGGAATACCTTCCACTAGACCAGGTTGCTCAGAATCCCATCCAAACCTTCCACTAGACTAGGTTGCTCAGAATCCCATCCAAACCAGCCTTGAACACGTCCAGGGATGGGGTATCCACCACTTCTCTGGGCAACCTGCTCCAGTGCCCCACCACCCTCACAGTAAAAAATTTCTGCCTAACACATAATCAGAAAATGTACCTCTTTCAGTTTAAAGCCATTACCCCTTGACCTATCACATGTAATAGAGCGGTAAAGTAATACTTCTTGGGTGGGGTAGAAACCACAGTAAATGCTACAACAGAATGGTGGGGGGTGTGGTGGAACACCATGAGAGGACGAAAAAAATAACACTAAAAAATTTGACAGTAAAGAGTGAAAGAAAAGTTTCTCAAGTTCCCCCAAGTAATTTTTTACCTAAACTTTAATTTTCTTTCTATGAAAATAAATCCAAGAAAAGAAAAGCTAGATGCAAACGAATGGTACTGAAGGCCTCAAAACAAAAAGGAAAAGGTTTTGCCTAAGAATAGGACTTGAAAAAACCCCAAAATTTAACAACTGTGAGTAAAAGCAAGCCATTTAGGGTGAAATTGTACTTGAAGAAAACAATATAGATCTTTTAGGAGCTACTAACTTCATAATACCGAATAATAAAGAGACATAATAGTTAATTAAATGAAAGAAGAAATTTGGAACAACAAAAGTAACTCTTCAAAATTTCCATGAAAAAATACTGACTTCATATAAGATACTGACTTCGAAACTTCTTTAACATTGCTAAATTCAAGAAGACAGATTTTGCCCTATGTATCTTTCAGCAGACATGTATTTTGCTCCATTATTCTACTTCCTTATACATTTATCTGTTTATACAAAAGTACAGGTAAGTTGGTGAGTTGCTATTAACATTTGAAAATTAAGTACTTTGCCAAATTATATTAGTTTCCAATTATGTTAATGACAGTATTCTGAGAAATAAAACTACTGTTATCTTATGTACAATTTCAGACTCTTATAGGAATACACATTTTCAATGTATGAGAAAATAGTCAAGCAATGACTTAGATGACTTTAGTGCATAATAAAGAAAAGCACAGAAACCACGTATCAGAGGTAGAAAAGATTTTTCTCAGTTGATGGGAATGTAGAGGACAGGATAATGGTAAGAAACAGAAGTCAGTCTTTCACTGCCAGATAGGCCTGATGCTGTTTATGTTTCTCTAGCACTACTTGAAATAACTTTCTACTTCTGTTTATTCCTCTACAGGCTGCAAACTGACTACAAACTGAAGAACTGTTGATACACAGCTTCTTAATTCTAACTGGGATCCCTGCTGCTAGCCTCATCTATTCAAATATATTTATGGATGTATTTACCGTGAATCATTCCTTTTCATTCTGCAAATTTAATCCGAGGCATTCACCAATTTATTTTAGTCTGCTTGTCTATACATATTGAGCACAGATAAATCAAAATTAGAGGGAGTTTCTGGTCAACCAACTCAGCACAAATCCCCTGAAATATATTTAACACTGTATGCAGTTTTCATCTGTATGAAATGGGATGATAGGTCTGAGGTGGGAACTAGAAACCAAATTCATAGTTTGTAAAGTTCGTTCGTAAAAATGAAAATTGCAGTAACTGGTTTAGGTATCTACAGTATTTTGTATGGAAGAGTTATGAGTAAAACCTCAGCACCATAGTAAGGCAGTGTGTTGTATAGATCTGCTTATCCCCAGCTAGAGAAGTCTAAATTACAGTTCTTATTAACATCAATATACCTCTTTCACTAACACATGGCACATCAAGCCAATGGTATCTCCAAATAAAAATCAGACTACTGTTACATATTGCATATTACATTCTACACAGGACAGTGTACACACAATAAATGCCCAAGGGCTAACAGTGCTGCAAAGCATCACAAATCATTTTGTTGCTTCAAGTCCTAAACAAGCCCAGCAGGTTCTGTGCAGCTAGTTAAGTTCTCCATTGTAGCAGAAGTGTATGTGTGTGCATAAGGACATGCAAAGTTTGCTTTAAAAGTCAATCATTAAGAGTAAATTCTAGCAAACTAAGCATGTGGTAAACTACTGACATCATCCTTTTGGTCCTCCCATCCTACTTCTTCAACTACCTGGTCTGCTTTAACAATTCCACATAAAAAACCTAAAAGAAATTTACATTTCTAATTCTCCACCAGGCACCTTATTCTAGTTTGAAATTACAGTAGTTCTACTTTGGCCCTGACAGGAAAGCGCTATCCCAATCTCTTTTATAAAATATATGCAGCACATATAGAAGGATGAAAGGAAACAGCCACTGATCACAATCAGTGGAGTTTAAAACAAGTAAAGGTATCCAAACTGGCAAAACTCAACCCAACTTGGGTCAACCACAGCCCTAACATAACAGAAGGGTTCTCTATGATACTTTTGTTCTAGCTGACAGACTTCTGATTTTTTACAGGTAAGATAAACATTCTGAAAAACAGCCATAATTACTTTATAATAAACACTTTCACAGATGGATAAGAAGTAACATTTGGAGCTTACTCACTATACTACCAGGACTTGAATCTAAGGCACTGAGGGGGACAACAAGACATTTGTTATCTTTATAATCTCAAGACTGATATGTACCTTGTAACCAGACAACCCACAACAGAATTTAGAGTTTAAAAATGGCCTTCCTTTATCTGAACACTTATAAAATATACTAATGGTGTTGAATAATGCTTGTTGCAATAAATAAAAGCCACAAACAGATTATGATTAAGCAAGTATTTCAATGTAAAGCCTGATGACTACAAACTATGATTTAGGGTTGAGTTACCAGGTTTTAGCAAAGGAAGATAAATTATTTTCAAGACTCAAATGATTAGTTAAAGGATCTGGTACAATCTACAGCAAAACTTTAATATTCTCGCTCTTTTGCTTTGTTGCTAAAAGGTGAAAATTGTACTCAAAAGTTGAAGAGAAATTACATTGCCCTGTAACTTCAGGGCAGGCCACAATACTTAGGCAACAGTACAACAGTAATTTTATTTCTGAATATCCTCTAGATAAATGAACGGCCACACATTTGTCTTGTATGTACTTTTCCCCCCCAATTCCTACAATCTTCAAATTATTTTGTATTTAAAAAAGAAACAACAATCATCTATGTGGGCTATCTCTAAATCACAACAATATTTTTAAGAGATTAAACACTAATGTTAAGCATCTAAACACATTTTAAAGAGACTTGGGTTTCTTGAAAAATGAGCACTTGCAACCTTGCAACTTACACAGTCAAAAAAGCTACGTTAAAAGAAATCTTGTTGGACAGACCACTGTTTCACTCAGTGTTATTCTCTATGAAATCCATCTTGCTATTTGAAATTCTCAAACTCACAACGCCCATTAGTCAAACATAGCAAAGTACCACTTAAACATTCAGGAACCCAGTGATGTTTACTTTGAGGTTCACCTTCAAATGAATAAAGAATCCATATACCATTTATTCTGGTTATCTTTGTTATGAAACATTTTCAGGTTTAGCCCACTGGGCATGTTGAAATGATAAATCATCTGCAACTATACAAAACCAACCAGATTCAAATGCCCACAGGGAAAACAGCATCGAACTAAAGCAGCACAACTTTTTCTACATTCCTCTACATTTTAATCCTTGGCCAATTCTGCTTTAATATCTGTAAATTCCACATCTTTAACAAGTAAATACACACATCCTCTTTGTTTCCCACCCCTCTATTTACTCTTCTCAACCTTCCACTCAGCCAGTCTGGCTTGAATATGAAAGGCTCGGGGCACTTGATGAAATATTAAAAGATTGGCTTTGTATTGAAAAAAGTGTCTGGGGCGGGGCAGGGGGTATATATAATGCCATTTTGTTATTGTTCTTAAATCCCCCTTTGCTATTTGCATTTCAAAACAAGGAGAGTATATGATACTTCAAAATGAAAACAGCATTTCCATTGTCTTTCATTCCTTCTCCATTTACCAGCTGATATCTAACTGGATTTACAAGCAAAATGTTGTCATTCCATTAAATGCTACAGAGCATGCTACCGATATCTCCCTGCCTCAAGTTTCAAATACTGAGACTGTGTGGAACCACAGTTTCAATCTGCAACAGAGTGCAGATGAAACCAAGTAGAGTTTACCACTTGAACATCTTTCAGACGTGACTTTGAAAACTCAAGTTTCCTCTACTGACTAGAGAACAATATCATGGCATTTCTAATGAAATCAACAGAAGTGACCAAATCATTGGTCATATTTTTGTGCACACTACTTGACTGCCTGTCTCATCTTAGATTGCACGTCACTGTGTGTATAAGCTGGCCCATATATTTACATCTAAGATCAAATGGGTGGAGAAAAACCACCTATTTTTACCAATATGCTTCAACAAATGTGAAGACAAGCACCTATTCAACAGCATCTTTCCTTAGTCGAAAAGCTGCTCTTTTAATGACACTTACCGAAGTACCCAAGCCCTAATAACGCCAGCAAGATAGAAATAAGCACAAGCTATTTGACACAGTCAGTATTTCTACTGCGTAGTTCTACTGTTGTAGCACAGTGCAAATGCATTCAAGGACATTGAACTTCTTATAGGGGAAAAAACAGGACTCCTTTTCCATAAATAAAAACTCACACAGACAATTAGCTCCCCACCAAAAAAAGGTAACACATATCACCTTACAAAGTGGAAGTGTATTGCAGAACCCAGGCTAATACATTTTGTTGAGTGGTGCAGCATTCATTCCACAGTGGTCAGACCAAGGAAAAGCAAAGGATCGGAAGGCACGCTAATAGCATGGGCTATCCCAGGGCTGGGAAAGAGCACAAGGGGAAGGGGGAAAAAAAAAGAAAAAAAAGGGGGGGGGGCAAAAAAACATCCCTCCAAAAAACCACATTGAAACCCACAACACACCATGGCTTTCGTGCCATGAAAAGGGAAATACCGAGTAATTCCTGCCTCCTTATATCAACTCTCACAAAATTTCTGGAAAAGAGACTCTCTTTTCCATCCCCTAAATCTTAAAATTATACCTCTTATACGGGTTTAAAGCTGTTTAAGTTTTTTGCTCATCTTAATTCTTAATTACATCCTCTCCTCACCCACCAAATCCACTGCTGTGTCCCACAATAATTAAACAAGTTTTGCACTTAATTTGCATGGTGCTAAGAAAAGCTATGAAAGTTAAATTAAATTGGGCATTAGTTCCAAAGCAGAATACTCTAAAAGTTATTGATTTCATCTGAAAAGTAATACATGGATATTGTTCTCACCCAGCCAAAAAAGGGAGGTTCTCTGTCTCAAAATGATTAAAAAAGTATGTTCTGCTAATACAATCTTCAAAATCCACATCATGTTATTAAAAAACTTCCATGTCTCTTTTTTTAAGGTGTTCTTGCCCATGGAATTCTATACTGCACCATATTCATGAAACAAGCCAATAGCTTTCCAAGATTAGACAGAAAAAGACAAATTACTGGGGAAACAGCACGTTCCTTAAATTAGCTTACATTTTCTTTTTTCTTTCTAATTTATTCCACAACAGATCAAACAGAGAGAACAGAAATTTACATATGCCATATATCAGAGAGATCAATCCCTTCATCCAAACAATCTGAAATCTCCCTGTATTTTGGAAAATCCTCCATTTTTTGTATTTTTGTTGAATCTCCATAATCACTTAGAATTTATTTCATGTTGCATTATATAATATTTCATGTTGTATTAAAGTGATTTCTCACCAAGGCAGAAAAAAATAACAACATAACCATTTCTCATTCTTGCTTTTTCAAGACCTGGAATGAAACCCATTCACTCAACGTGGCAATACTATGAACTTTTATTTAAAGATTATTATTAGAAAAATATTGTCCTGCATGTCTGTAAAAACAACAACAACAACAAAATCAAGATAATGATACGCAATTCATAATGCAGTACTTCCTCAGCCTCCTCAGATCTAAAACAGGAGCAATTTTTTCTTGCTTTCCCTTTTTTCCAATGTGCTGATAGAATTAATTTTATTTACAAGATTGTGGGGTTTTTTTGTTTTGCTTTTAATGCTTAGGATATGCAACTGTGAATGTATAAGGACCTTACAAAAGCCAAGCAGTCAAAAGGAATTTTGTATTTTTATCTTTGTAGGACAATTAATTGTTTAACCATTCTTATTTTTCCCAGAAATGAAAGCCTTTGGTGAAGCTCCTTTTTCAGTCCCCACATTCTGCTTGCAAGTCTCTTATCTCAGTGCTTCTTCAAGAAAGCTTGTAAGACAGTCAAAACTATACCCAAAGAAACTATAAGTCCTTCAAGTACTTCAGGTCTAACATATAGCAGACTGCAAGATCAAAAGAGAAACTGTGAAAAGAATTCTTACAGACTACAAAGTTTTGTGGTAAGATGCCTAACAAACATTATTCCAGCTACCCACCCCTGTAGTTATCAAAAGCAGAAACAACAGACTGGTGAGCATCTGGAACAACCTTCTGGATGCAGGCCTTTTTTTTTATTTTTAGGTTCGTACTGTGATGGAATGGACAATGGTACAAAATACTTATTCCTTTATCAGGGCTGAACCTGCTCATCTGACTCTATTATCTTAAGTTCTTGATTTTCAGTTACAATAGAATCCATACAATCCAGGCATACTTCAGCCTCTTCTTCAGTGCTGTGTTCAAAGATCTCTGGTCTAAGGGGATGCATTTACACGCAGTTTTCTGAGAAAGGCTGTCACACTTATAACCAGCTTTTATTCAAAAGGTAAGAATAAAGCAAGGTAGAGTAGAAACTTCTCCTACTCCTAATCCTGTCTCAAGCCTTACCCCACTCAATTCTCCAACACTTATATATGATCAGCTACTCAATACTCACATTATCATCTGTATTTTAAATTACAAGAGAGACTGGGAAAGCCTCAGTCCAATAAGATGAGTTACTGCCCTCCAAGCCATGCTACAACCTGGACTGAAATTCTTTAAAAGTGGCAGTAAAGCATCACTTGCATTACTAGGTATGGATTATGAGTCTTTAGCAAGCAAATAGTCTGCAATATTCTATGATAAACAAGAGTCATTTCCATGTGCAAAATATGTAAAGATGCAATTTTACATTTATCTTGGAGCTTTTCAAATATGATTTTATGTAATTTGGAACCACATTCAAAAATTTCACCTCAGTGTCACCTGTTGGGAGCCACTATTGTAAGAATAGCTTCAGTGTGAATGACAAATTCCAGCTTAAACAATTAAGAGTAATCAGAACTGTTGAAATAAAGGCATATGTTGCATCAAAAGCAACAGTTTAATGGAATACCCAGTGTGACCTAGCACTTGCAAAAAATACAATAGGGTATGAAATCCAAAAAAGCCAAGCCAGTAGTTTTGGTAATGATTACCTATTTCATTGCTGCTCTTCAAAATCTCAATAAAGATCAGTTTTACTGGAAACTGTCCTAACTATGACAAGAAAAAATATCTCTAGGTAGATTACACTACATTTGAGGAGAATTCCTATACAACCCCTATCTATTTTGTAAATTCAAAATGCAATGGATGCAACTACATAAGCAAACTAAAGAAATGTATTTTTTGTACTGCTGCTATTAAAATAAATAGTAACTATGTAAAATTCACAAATAAGGCAAAGCACTAGATGAGGTGCTACTGCTAAGCAATTCCACTGGCCACAGGACAGTTGCATTGTTGATTTTCAAGGGCTGAAACAAAACAGGAAACACAAAGGACGGAAAATTTAAAAGCTAGCAGGAATATATACATTGCAGTAGGAACAAAAAAATAGGTAGTTGTATCATTGATCAGGCAAATTATCAGGGGAAAAAAATCAGCAACAGTCTCCTTCTCTTGAAGAAAAAAAAATAAAAAAGGACTGGTTGCCAAATAGAGATCATGAGTACAGCATGTATCCATTAGCATTTTTTGCGCCCCGAACTGTATCAGATGCTCCAAACATTCTCTGCTTATTTATAAAATATAAAAGGGCACATGTTCACTCAGAGACAATGAAAGTTTAATAGTAACATTAGTTAGATGAATTCTAAAATATCCAATTCCTAGAAGCAAAGTTCAAATCTTGGTAATGTCAATATAAAGTTTTATTTTTCCAAAGCAGATAGACCAGGCTCCTATACCATTCACCATATTTGCCCAGCAGCTTTTTGGCAGGAAAACTTTTTTGGATAAGACTTCAAAAACAAAAGTCGTATTTGTTTTATGTTGATTTAATGTTTTCATTTCTTTTCTTCAAGAAACGATAGTTGGTCTGATGCCTCTGACTTAAATTGCCATTCTCTTTCTAAAGCTGGTAGTTTCTTTCCATGAAATAGGTCCTGCACAACAACCATAGACTACACTAACCAAACCTGTTAGAAAAACAAAGAATATTCATCAGTAATACAATCACAGTAGACTTTTAGCATGCTTTAACATCCAAGTTGCAGATACAATGTGAAAAATGAATGTGAAAATTCTCTTGTGCTGTATCACAAAAGCAACATGATGATAAACTGAGACATAGAATATATTAACATAGGAAAGGGCACTTGAGATGCCAAGGTAGAAGTAAAAAAAAAAAAAACAAACAAAAAACTACCGATTTTTCATATAAGAACTAAAAGTAGCTGATTCATCCAGCAAGGCAGAGAAGTGCAGAAGCAACTGGCAACAGCAACAAAGACAGCTCTTCCAATAGAGTCACATGGAAGGGGTGGGACTGATTCATAGTGAAGGAGAATCTATGAAGATGCCTGAAGCAGATTTCTAAAAATCACAATTCTCAACTACATCCTAAAATGAATGTAAAGTTGAAGATGTTTGAGGACAAAGAAAGTAGAGTGAGAGAGGAGAGGGGAGAATGGAGGAAAAGAGAACATGCGAGAGATGGAAACAGTCCCAGTAGAAAGCAGAAGTAGGAGTGACAGCCAAAACTTTCCCCAACAAAATAAAAAACAAAAAGCATAAACAATATTCTGTATCTGTCTACGGGCTGAGAAGGAGACGAATTAAGCAATATATTGTGGCAGGTTGTTGATTCAAATCTTAAAATTTAAATTGAGGGAATAGATCAAAGGAAGACTAATTAAAACAAAAATCAAATATGGGGTGTGCAATTCCTCTCCTTAATTACTCCAACTGTAAACCCCAGGGCTTCACTAAGTACTTCACATTAGCTCACTTCTTCCACAGCTGAGCTGTTCCAAAGGCAGCAGCAAAGGGATGGTTGCCTGGAATTAAAATGAAATGCCTGCAAGTTCCAGTATGGTCTTTGTAAGTGGATGTGGGCTTTCTCCAACTGGCAAAGCAAAAAGGCACCTCCTGCTGGGGAGACTCAATCAAAAAGGAAGAAGCTGGCTTCTCGGAAGGAAAAAAATATGACTAGCTCCTAAAAGGATTTAATTACTCTCTAACCTGAATAGAGCATCCTGAATTAAGGACAGATGCAGCTACAACATAGAGGACTTGTCCTAATCATGAGATGAAGAGACCATGCTAGCAAGCAGCTATAATAATTTACACCCTCAAATAAAATTCCCTACACTTTTCTATTTCAGTCCAGTACACATCCATACAATCAGTCAGAAAGAGCAGTACTGAGAGATGAAACTCACTGGCAAATACTCAAAGCAAAACAAACCAAGAGGTAAGCTCCCTGCAAGCCACTCTGTTCAAACTCCATGCCAAGTAACACCCACCTAACATGCAGCATTTTTTTCGAAGTATAGTGACAATCACATAAACATTAGTAAAGCATACATAAATGTCTCTATCTACTTGACAAACATGGTTCAAACAAAATGAAAGATAAAGTTAGAACTCTGTCCTCTAGTAAAGAAATATCCTTTTTTTGGCATTCAAACAGTTTTATGAATCCTAAAACCTGGAACAGGCAGAGTGATAAAACAACACAGGAAGACAACATAAATGAAGCTCATTTCTAGGTTCAAGTCCAACACCATCCTTGTTAAAATGAATATTATAAGAGCATCAGAAGAAAGAATGAACTGTGAACTATCATTCTGACAGGATATTATTGGAGAAGTTTGTATTGCTGCTCCAGTTCTGAGGACTGTCAGTCCATTACCTAATGCTAGTATCGAAAATGTTGAGAATAAACAAATGACTAAACACTATTGTCTAAGGGTACAGCATCAAACGCAGCATAAGGCAATTGCTTTGGAATACCCTAAATCAAATGTTCACATTTTGATTAGCAAAACTACCAACCTTGGTTATCAAACTTCCCTACAGTAAGGAATGTGGTATTCAAATTGTTCTGATAATAAGATGATATTGTTAGACATCCACTTTGTTGGCAGATTTTTATCTTTCACCTGCTATCAGAGGTCGCATCACAAATGTTCTGATGGAGTAAGCAAGACTAGAAGAAAATAAATAAAGAACTTCTATTAGAGAATATGTTGTAGACAACAGATTACAAAACCAAACATCGGCAACACATTTGAAGGGAATCTGGCACTATATATTTATGATTCAGACTGATCGTGTCCTGCCCAGTTGTCTTTACAAAACTTCAACAAACTCAAAGACTTGGAGATGGCCTGCTTGTACTGAAAAAGAATTTGTGCATGTTTTCCTTTCTTTTTCTCGGAGTATTTAACTGAAAGCAAATCTCTGAAGCTGCTCTTTCAATAAAATGTGTCTATTGCTACAGGTAGCTAACTCCATAACTGAGTTTGGCTTTCTTTCCTACATCATAAAATTAATGACTCAAGTGTCATCTACTGTGTCTGCACTCAAGTGGAATGGAAGACAGTGCCAAAAACATCATACAGAAATAACTCATCAATTTTATGCCAAATTTGATATCATATCTTGAAGCACTGTCCTCCATGCAGATTAACAAACATACTATGCTCTGAAGACTAGACAGTCACCTTTAAGGTATGGAATTCAAGTTAATATAATGATCTAAAGCAGATCTTCATATTTTCAATTAAATTAAAAACAAAACTAACAAACAAAACCCACAAATAATTAGCCTGTTTTTCCTCTCATCTTGATTATGCTCTTAAAACTTTCTGGTTTATTTCACAAGATTAAGGTAATCAGTATGGGGGGGAAAAAACTTACTGCAAACAGCAGAGAACAGCATTTGCCAAGAGTCACCAGATAACTGCCATGAAAATAATACTGCATTTTGCTACACAGGGGCTTGGAACAGAAGACATGATATTTCAAAAATCCCTGGATTATCAATCTTTTAAGTGTACTGTTTTATTAGGGGAGAATTCCAACATTTCCCTTGAAGGAAAGCTTCTTAGAGAAAAAAAACACAAGGAGAATATTACAGGAAAAAATACAGCTTGGAGTTATTCACACAACACACGGCTTTAACTATCATACAGTATCTGCTATTTCATGACCTACAGAACTTTGCATCAAAATTACTGCTTCAGCAGTCAAAATACTCAAGACAGGTGTCCTTGCAATGCTGCAATAAAGTCTGCTGGTGGATTCCTTTCAGCTTTCTGTAACATCCTTTTCCATCACATTCTATTAAAAGATGGCTCATGGAAACTCATGCTCTTTTTCTCCCCAGGCCTCTCAGCATTCAGAGGAAGACAAGATTTGGGGCTAGAATTACCACCACATGCACTATTAACTGCAGACCATGGGAGTAGTTTCGCTGAGATGTTAGGGGTAGATGGCAGGACATGAGGAGTAGCAAACCCCCTTCTTACACTTGCTTACTCTGCTGTAAATGCAGACATGCGGGAAGCAAACAAAATAAGGCCAGGGCTACAGAGCTGTAACCTCCCTCTGCAAACACAGCTCCCTTTGCTTGTAGCAGATGGAAGAAACAAATATAAAAAGACTTTCCTCTAATGTGGATGTTGCTCTTTCCAGAAGAGCTCCCTCTCCAGCTTCACGGGAACATAAAAAGGAATGATACACAATCCTTTAAAAACAAAACAGCCACTCTATCACTGTCACCACAGTGAACCATAAATACCCAAAGAGTTTAGGTGTCCAACAGAATCCAAACCCAGAGTGAATGAGAGGCTGCATTCAAGTGCCATATGTGTTTCAGCATTCCATTGAATATGAACTTTTTTTTAGTTCAAACTTATACGTGGTTATCAAGTAACAGGGAGAATTCATCCAAACTAATAAAATATAAAAGGTTGCCTCCTACTTATTGGTTCCAAAATAAACACCACAATCAGTATGTGTGATTAAACTTTGCTTCCAAACTAAACACTGTGTCATGCACACAATTCAGGGTTTAAAATACCACAAATATTCTGAAGGGGTCACAAGGTACATAAAGACAAACATAAGACGAATTTACAGCAGGAAATTTGGCAGAGAGGTATAAGGGAGATGGAGGGGTGAAGGCTCATTATTCTGGAGGAAAACTGGTACAATCTGGTGCACACCTGGTTCTCCTTCAGCACTGATTACCACTGTAACTGAAAGCACACACAGCTAGGAGGAGGACCCTGCACAGATCTCAAAACCAAATTATTCTGATGTACTCCAATGTCTGCTAAAGCACCATGCTATGAATACTCAAGTGTTCAGTCTGATCTAACAACAGCTATCAGCTGTGTTTTGGATTTCATGCTCATTGCCAGAGGGTTCACAGCTGGGAATTACATATAGGTCATGTGAAAAACTCTATAATACTTCTGTTCTTGGGTCTTATTCTGCAATAGAGAACAATATTTCAGAACACTTTCCAGCTGCTCCATCTTCAACTGAATTCACCTTACAAAGATAATCTATGATGTAACTACAAGAGAATTGCCAATGCTATGCCAGGTCCCCTTCACCCACCCCCCACAGCACTTGCCTAAACTATTGCACATGCTTCCATTTTCAACCTCCTGCATAATTACAACAGACCTGAGCTTGACAGAAAAACTGTTGTCATTAAAGGCATGATTTCACCAGATTCTCTGGCAGCATACATCCTCCCTGACCTGTACAACTTCGGTATTTTAGGGAAAACCTTTTCATGATTCAGCCAACACGGCTCAATTTTGACTTCTAAGCCACTGCCTTTCTTTTCTAGTTCTCAACCTCTGAACATCACAGTCAGCTTGCAACCACAAAGGCTGGGAAAAAAAACAGAGAATCACAGCGTTCACTTTATATTCAGGGAGAAAAGGATACACTCACCTTCACCTCAGTATCTGAATTTCCCATTTCTGCCAAGCAACAGGCTGAAAGCCAACACAACTTTGTAAAGAGAAGTTCCTTTCCCTTTTGGTGATGAAAAGGCACCACCTTGTGGATGCTGCTCTGTAAGAAAGGCTTCACCAACTGGCAGAAAAAATTCCAGTAGAGCCAATATTGTCAGTGGGAGCATCAAAGGTTTACATAATGAAAAAAAATCACCACTGAATTAACAAATATCAGCACATATTTCAGCCAAGAAAGTACTCTGTCTAACCCAAGTGTGTAATTAAGGCTTCCTTGTATTTGATCTCAAGGCAATACTGAAGTTCTTGAGCCAAACCAACTACGTAAAATCTTAACAAGGGAAGGAATTTAACTTACAACATACAAAAGTAAGCTTCTTCACTATTCTACCTATATTTATTATTTCTCCAGCAACCACTGATTAGACACTTATTGTAAGAATCTAAATTAACATAATTGATTTGCTTGTAAAAATACCATTTTTTCATAAGCAATAGCCAAACAGCAATCACAGACAAAAGCAAATTTAATCAGGCACTACACAAAATACATCTTTGCTACCTTTGTCTCTGAAATAAAATACCCAAAGCCACTACAGGGCAGTATGTTGGACATTAGAGCAGGAATATTGTACTTACTTCAGTCATTGAGCAAACAGTATTTGCCACAGAGAGAATTCTTCATCCACAGGCCTTTTCATTAAAGTTTCTTTTTTCTTTGCATGTCAAACTTGGACCAGGGGAGTTACCAGACAACACCGCTAAGAACATAATCCAAACAACTTCTAGTTCAATGTCTAGCTACTAGAACTTATGTTTTCCTATCAAAAGGCCATAAACATCTTCTGAAAAGCAACTGATGGAACACAAAATTAATGACAATGGGCTGATGCAATACAAAATAAATAACAGAATACAATTCAGAATATCAATATATTTGGTATTCAGAAAAATGTAAAACAGCAAATGCCCGTGATTGCTCTTTTAAAAGGTAGTCAGCTTCTTTTTAGATCATCTCCATAGTCTACCAACATTGCCAGAGCATTTATGCAATTTACACAGAATGAGCAACCAAAAAACCCATAAGAATATAAAATCTGCTTCCAGTTCTTGAAAGTATTTCCATGGTTAATATTTTAATGTAAATGCTAATATTTCAATGTCTAAAAATATGAAGAAAAAATGGATTGCAATGACTTCTAGCACAGGGATTTAATTTTATCTTTTAAGTTCCGGAGTCAGTACCTATAGTCTCAGTATAATTAGCAACCCTTGATAAAATTATTTCTTGCAAATCACCTGCTATCCCTATATTATATTATCTTAGTAGAGGAAACCCACCTGAGAGGAATTAGTACATTTAAGTTAAGTCTTAACCTATACAGCTGAAAAACACATCTGTTGTCTAATTAATGCTCTAATTGAAGTAAGAGGAACAAATAAACCACAGCAAAACATTCAGTAGCAGCACTAAAAGTCCCCTGCGCTTCCTGCTAAATGCTTGTGCGTGAGGACCATAAATGAAAGGAACTGACTACAATGGGACAGCATTAGCCTTCAAGAAGGTCTCAAAAGACTGGAGAAATACTTGCAAAAATAAAAAAGTGGCAGGGAAGAGATGAATTCAAGAAAGCACAAGCTGCTACAAGCTTAACTAAGTTTAAAGATAAAGATCAGCTAGCAAAATGGCTGTTCTTTACAAAAGGGTGTAGGAACTACAGCAGAATACAAGTGAACAAGTCAAAATACAAATATATTGCATCCTTGCATCCAGGTGAAAAAGTTTTTCAGCAAAAAACCTGAAAGATCACTTTTCAGTTGGATCAGTTCCCCACTCCAATTCCCTATATAGCTGCACAAATGCTTCTGTAGGAACAAGAAAGGTAACATAAGGTGCATATTTGTGTATGATTACGAATATATATGCATATACAAAAGTCTACAGCATTGTCAAAAAAATTATGAGTTACATTTTGCCTTCAGACTCACTAATATTTTATATGTTGGTTAAGTCTGTTGAATACAGCCTGAATTTTTCAGCCACACATATTTTCATCCTAACTGGCCAGGACACCATGGTTGTGCTTATTTCAGAAAACAAAAGAATCCAAGAAATTCAACCATGACTAAATAGGCACTGCAAATCAATGGCTGATGTAAAAGCATGTGGCTAACAGCTCTTCAGCCTTGAATAGATAAAATTAAGAACGTACAAAAGGTAAGTAGAAAAAAGAAGACTAACAAGAAAATCACACAAAGGGGTGAACTTTAATTTATGCTGCCACTTTCCTCACCATTTCCAAGAAAAACTTGCTCTTGATATTGAAATTAGATTTAATATTGTGACTGGTGTAACAAGATGGTAGATTTCAAGGTGTCTTTAAACTGGAATTTAGAGGGGATAAGAAAGGAACAAACCAAGAAAAGAAACAAACCAATAAAAGACATTTATCTGCAAAACAGGACTCTATTTGAAGATATCTCCCTGAGGTACATACTGAAGCAAAGAAAAAAGAAAACCTTTAGGAGTAAGACAGATGTTCTCACTGGTACATACAAATAGATGAAGCACCAAGAATACACACCAACCATGGTAAAGGACAGCGAAAACCCAGGAACGTCTCAGTGTCAGTTTTCAACCCCAATTGCTTTAAAATTTGGTGCAGGGAAGGGGAGAAATGTCAGCTTTCTGCTTCCATTTCAGTGCCATCAAAACAAACGATGAACTGCTGTTCTACAAAATTACTTACATGTATTTCTATTTAAGAAAAAAAATTCCTTTATCTTTATTCTTCTGCTAGAACTTCCACATGCCTACACTAGGAGAATGGATACCAAAGGAAATTCATTCATGCCAAATGATTAAGCATATCAGTACTGTGTGCTTTACTAGATCACACATACAAAGGGATACAAAGGGATACAAGCATTTGGTGTCTTACAGAGTATTACAAGCCTACAATTTAAACACAAATTAAATTTTCAGATTATATGACACAGCAAAACTAGGAAAGCTTAATGTCACTGCTCATCAGTAACTCCACAAAGTCTAAACTAGATGAAGGAATATTTACAGGCAGAAATATTCTCCTTTATTAGACCAACCAACAAGTAGGTTTTCCAAAGCCCCTCTTCAGATTTCTAGTGAAAAGCTCTCCCTTTTCCTGACTGCATTAATTGAGCTAATAAAAAAAACTTTCACATCACTTCCTATCAATCTTTCTTCACTTTACCTCATCAGTTACAACTCTGAATTAGGAAACAGATTTACTGAAGCTGAGAAAAAAGATGAAGTAATAGAAATACTCTGAGGTCACAGACTGTGTTAGTACATAAATTATTGAAAAAATTTTTGCACTGATAAAAAAAATCCTTAACACTGTAATTCCATCTATAGTTTCTGACAGAAGCACATGACAATAATTGAGTTTGTGTATTTTTTAGACCTCAGGAATACAACCTATATGACTTTTATCACTGACAGCACAGTAACATGAACCAGGCATCTTTGCCTGGTACCACAGAAATTTTATTTTCCTTGAGTTTTTCTCTTCACATTTAGCAAAATTTATGGACCAAATCTAAATTATATTTTACCTAAAAAATGTTGTCAGTCTTTCAGCTGAACTGGGGTAAAGTGACTGATCATTGTTAATTACACAGCATTTCTTCAGACACTCTCAGTACCTGAGAAAATCACAGCTACAAAAACCCAAAACTTACATAAATAATAAAGCTAGATTTAATAGAATAAATTTCAGGATCTGCATGACACATAGGCTTCAGGCATGGCTACAAATTCTCATATTTTCTGCTCCAAACTCCAGAAGGCTCTACAAGTATACTGGGGCCAGGTTCAGATTTTTAAGCAGCATCTACCATTCATGCGGCACCGCTGATCCCAAATAAATCGGTGAAGTCTACAGAGTTCCAGTAGTTTACTGTATTCTGTTAACAGCAAATTAAGTTGTGTAATTGGTATTGCTGTACAAGCTCTCATTTCCTTGCTCTTCACAGATCCCCTCTGTTTAGTATCTCCTTATATTTGGAGAGCTCTATGAAAAAAAAGCAGCAGCTAAGTCATTGTACCCACAATTCATATTCACCAGTATGCAAACCTTACCTCTATCATCCAAAGACTCAATGGCAGGGACCAAGAAGAAACAGTACAGCCTTCTGCACAGATTGTTTTTCTTTGAGAGGAGAAACGCATAACTATTATTCCTGAACAATTATTCCTTCAGAAGGAATAATTGCAAAGCCAACTGCAAAATAGCAGCATTTAAAGGCAAATAGAGCACTTAAAGTAAAAATGAGCATTAAAATAATCAAAAAGACATTCTTTCAAACTCCAAACCCCATGGAGGAACACTCAGACAACAGAAAAAACAAGCAAACAAGACATGAAAGCCACTGAAACACAAGCCCAGTAACAGACCAGTTTACTACTACTTAACATCTGGTAATAGCTGTCTCTTAGCAAGAAAACAAGTTTAAGGCTTTGGAAATTAATGGAACAACACAACACAACTTGTTGGGTTGTGTTTCAAAAGCCACCATATTAGACTGGTGAGAGGTCTGACATATTAGTGATCCAGTCAGATGTGAATGACCAGACCAAATGCAGTTAGGACAGTCAGGTATGAACGATGCAATTTATTCCCTATCACTGGGTTTTAAAATAATTCAAGTATTTCGTTATATCCTATCAGCAAAAATTACGTTATTCTAGGAGACAAAAAAAATCTTGTAGATATACACAAATACTGCTTTATAATATAAAAATTTCATATTTATGCTAATAGATTTTGCCTGGCACCAAAAATGAGAAAAGCAGGTATCTGTTGTGATTTACAAATTGTGGTCTTTGGAATTTGACAGCACTGGAATATTTAAAAAGCATGCAGACACACACAGAGAGGTCCTGGACCACACAAATACTTCCAGAAACTTTGTCTCTCCAAGTAACTAGTATGAAAATATTTTGTTTTAGCAATAATCTGAACTGTTATTCTCCAGTAACTGGTCAGTATCACACACAAAGTACTTTGGTAGTCTACATACATTCTACTTTCTACATCAATAGCTATTTTTGCTGCAAACAATATGCATCTTCATTCACATTTTAATAGAGTGTCTCAAAACAAAAAACTCCACATATACTACCCATAGACCCATTCTTTTCAAATCAGACCTCTCTAGGGGCTCTGCCTTCAGATCAAATCAGCAACTGTAATTTGCAGAAAATGTTCTTAAAAATAGAACGACAAAATACAGGAGTACGACAGCTACATACAAAACTTCTAATGAGATTAAACAAACCACTATTACTCAAAACAACTGCTACAAACAATGTAGTTCAAACAAAAGAAAGAGCAGGAAAGTACCGCACGCCAAGTAAGTCAAATCAAGATCACAGACTTTCACCTAGACTTGAACTTACAGTCTTGGACAATTCAGTAAGTTCTCTGTAAAATTTCCTCTCACTAGTAGACAAAAACCAGGATCTGTAGATAACTACATTATACAGACTTCTAAAGCAACAGCTGCAAAAACTTTGGTAATAGTTTAACCATAGCATGCTGACAGATGGATATGAAACTATTAATAATGAAAGGAACACAAGCAGGTTATGAACTGTACAAGCTTTTATGGGTTGTTATACATTTCATTCTGAACTTTAGCACAGGAAGAAATACTGTGGTTTGAAAATCTACCATTCAGCATGATTTCTGATCTCAGCTATAATTCATTATGGGTGGATAACTCAAAATACAGCATATTATGATGCATTTTAAAACCAGAATGTGCAGATTAAAACCAGGACACTGACCTAATGATACACTAGAGTCCTAAGCAATGTAAGGATAGGCTGTATGCAACCAGGCATTTGCTCACCTTTAGTCAAATTACAAAGCATCATAATAATGGTGTGTAAAACAGTCCTTCCTAGTTTAAAAAACGTTCCAAGCACCTAACATACTTTTTCTCTGCTCATTCGGAGTAGTAACCTGGCCATCATTTTTGCTCATACTACCCTTTTTACTGAATATGTAGTTTTACATCCAAAATCTTTGCTGCTGCCAGAAACCACATATTCCTACCCCTTCTTTCTGCCTACCTTAGTGCCTGTTCAGCTGCACAACTGACCAGTACATTTTTTAATTCTGGTTTGGTTTTCTTTTAACTGGTTTACATCCTTGTTCAGGTTCATCAGCAAGCATAAACCAGTAGCAAACTTGATAGTGAAATCAAGTAACAGGCAGGTAGAAAAGAAAAAAACATGCATTATTCCCTTTTTGCTGTTTCATCTCTGCCATTGGTTGATCACCTCTTGATTTTGGACCACTCACACTTTCTGTAAGCAGGCTCAATTAACCTACTACCCACATGCCACTTGTGATTTCAAGCGATAATTTATTTTGCTTGCAGCTTGTATCTAGTGGCCTTTCTTTCCTAGGGGCAACTTCGGAATGACAATTGAAGTTCAGTGGATTTCCAGGCAGCAGCTTCATCACTTGGCTAGTGGTAGCCCTACTGTGACTCCCTTAAGTCATCTGGAAAAAGAGACATGGCAGTAAGCGTTGCTGCCAACCCCAAACAATATCTCTAGCCAGTAACTATCTCCTTTACTATTGTCAATCTGCTCTTCCAAAATATGACAAGCAGGAGCAGGCTTCACAAAATGTTGCAGCAGCCTCTTTTTGCTTCTAGCAGCTCCATTCAGCTTCCATCACAAAAGCTAAAGAATAGAGCATACCTGCTCCAATACACAGTATACTAGTCCTGTGCATATGCTCTGTACCTCCTCAAAAACTTTGTACTCACTGCCCAAGTATGACTGTTTTCATTACAATGCCAGGAGGAGCTGTGACATGGAGCTCTTCCATGCAACCAGAGAAAGTTAGACAAGCCCAACACATGCCAGCTTTAGGAGATGCAAAAATTTAAGACTGATAGAGAAAAACACATCGCCTTATATATAACTTCCAATTATCCAGTTGTACCTTGCTAGTATTGTTTATAAGCTTTACAGGCAAATAACTTCAGTTTTGTATTTTGAAGACTACTAACATCTGAAGCCAGTTTCCTTAAACTAGTGTTCTTGAGAAGTACCTAGAGCACCAGCATGTGCCTGCGCCCTTAAGAAAGCCTCCCTTTTCCCTAGGGGAGACCTTCATGAAGTTACAAAAAGCATCTAAGCAGTAAGCAATTCTAATTCTCTCAAGAACTAAGGGGGTTTGCAGGAAAAAACAGTGTTTAGTTCATCTATTTAAACTGGTTTTGCTAACCAGCATATCATGAAAAACATAATACCACAGACTGCCAGGAATCCAGTCAACCTCAGATATCGTTGAAGAGAAAAGTACTCTCTGCCTAGGTCAGAAGTACAAGATATAATAAATACAAAAGTAAAGTATGGAAAATACTGGAATCTGAATATAAATAAAGTGATTTTTATGTTGGAGTGGGCAATGCAGCTCATCCAAATTAGATTATTCAAATACTGAGGGGGAAAGAGATACCATCCTACTAAAATTCAGATGTAGTCTCACTAACAAAACCAGCATCTCATTCATTCCTGTCTAATTAAAACTTTGCAGATGACTGCTCAGTCGTATTCAATAAAAACCTCTAAATCTAATTTTGTTTATCTAGTATATTACAACAGAAATACTATATTCTCAAATGTGAGACAGCTATGCATTTTACCAAGAGGAAACGTGACAGTTTTGATGAGGTTACTGAAATCATGTAGACTCTCACTGGAATCCATATTTGGAATGGATCTCCCTCAGTTTGATTATACCAAACTTCTGCCAAATGAATAAAAATGCTTCGTGTTAAAATGATGGATTTTCTTCTTTAAAGAGAAAATTAGGGTGAATAAATCAACACCTAGCTGAAACTTCAAAGAAAAATGACATAAAACATACTTGTTCTCAATAGAGAAGATGGAGTCTTCTTGTAGAAAAATCAGAAGGAAGTTGCTCAGGATACCATATGTTATAGCTCAGAGACTCCAATTCCAAACAAAACTGAGTAGCGAAACCAGAGCAAAACATATAACTCTTCTAATGCACAAGAGCCTCAAAAGTAGAAGAAAAAGTGCAGTGAAAAGCTTGTTCTGTAAACCTAGATACTCCTGTTTTCAAGGCAGCACAGGATCATCAACCATCTAGCTGCAACAGTTTTTAGTCTGTGTGTTATTACCATCCAACTACAAGTGGAAAGAGAGGAAATTCTGCAGACTGCAAAAGGCAGGTTCTGTAGTTAACAGCAGCAAGCAGATTGCTTCCAGATCACATTGCATCAAAAAGCAGCCCCAACAGCATACCTGGTTCCACACAACTGCAATATTCTCACAAAGCAGTCCTGTAAACAACACAAAGACTGAATTGGTACCATCACCTCTACCACCAGTTTCCAAGAAAGTAAGATTTTACTTTTGATCTCTGGGCACGTTTATATTGTAAGAGACATGCATTGCTCAATCTTATCCCCATTCCTTTATGCCTCAGGAGGACTGGTACAATATTATTTAGGAGTAACAACTGCAGAGCAGGTCCTCATTATTCCCAGAAACCTTGGGGCTGAGTAACCATAAAGCAAACAAACCCTAGGGAATCTGGAAATCAAATCACTCAGCTCGTACAGGTAAGATTTTTCTAACAACTTGTAATCTGGTCAACTATTCCTTGCACTGCTATCCTGCCTAAAGACTAGAATCACTTTCACCTACACATTACACAAATGCAGAAATATTCCTAAAGAACCTACAGTTTAAATAAAATCAAAGGACAGTGAGGTAGCACATGACAAAATACAGAAGAATTGAATACTCAAAATACAACTACTTTTCTGCAGTCACAAATAAATTATTGGCCTAAAGGTTCATGTGGTTTTTCATACAGTCAAAACAGTACAAACCCTTGTCAAACCCTACACTCCCAATACAAGGCATAAAAGGACACAAGATACAAGAAACTGTTTATTTATTTTGGAAGAAGTCTTTCAGAAATTCAAGTCAAGGCAGATATTAGGAAAAGTGTCTGCCCTCCTTTATAGCAAGTATTGTGCATAATCATATAACAGATCAAAAACGAATCTGGTACTAAAATCTCACTCCTCTCAAGTCCCTCTCCTATGTTAATCCTGGTCCATTCCTTCTACATAATTTCATATGTGCAATTGTGCAGAATGATAGCTTTTGGCAAAGTCACTTGCACTGTAAAATGGAAAAAGTGGAATACTTTAAAAGAAAAATCAAACTGAATTCAAGTATCATATAACTTAAAACTACCTCCTTTTCTATACTTCGTCACCACATGAAAACAGGAAACATTGCTCTACCATTTCTCATTCCTTTTCCTCAGCAGTATTAAACATTTTATGAGCACAGATGGTCCAAAAGGAACACTGTGTTGGGCCATAAACTGCAGCAACATATATTCTCCAGACACACATAAAATAGAATGCAAATGGCAGCAGTACTGAAGACAGTTAAAATTATGTTTTAAAGTCATTTTAAACTAAAACAAAGTTGTGCCTTCCGAAGATAATTTTTAACAAACATACAAAAAGACAAAACCATCTAACTTTGCCACTCTAATAGCACTTAACAGTTGAATTAACTGCCTTTTATCCAAAGTATTTTTTGCTCAGTACTGTGGAGTGGAAGGATAATTGAAACATAAACAATCTGCCAACACAAACTGGGTTTATGAAGTTTTAGCAAGGGCAAAGAAAGAATGCTACTCTATAAGTCCCCTTTAACCATTTTGGTTTCCCAAGTAAACAACTACAAAAATTTAAATTCATTCCAAATCACACTTTACAAACAGCAGTGTTCAAATGTATGTGAAATTCTGACACTTATTTTTTAAGCCAGCATTTGTAAGAAAACAAAGGGTAACACTATAATATTTAATTAAAAACCCCAAAGCTATAGACTCAGTTCTGGGCATGAAAGTACTGCTAAGTATAACATGGTAGGAAATCTTAACATCATAGAATGGTTTGGGTTGGACTGGACCTTAAAAAATCACCTAGTTCCAGCTCACCTGCCAGGGGCAGGGACACCTTCCATTAGACCAGCTTGCTCATGCAACCTGACCTTGAACACTTACAGAGAGGGGGCATCCCAACTGCTCTGGGTACCTGCTCCAGTGCCTCACCACACTCATTTCAGAGACTATTTGTTATTTAAACTGATGAAGCACACTGAACAAGGTTAGGTTTTATACCAAAATACTGTGTGTTTGAAAGCAAAAATTCTGATACAGCTAGCACAAACAATTTTCTAATGTTGTTAAGTTCACCACTTCACGAGGACATGAACACCAAGATGAATTTTGGTGCAGGGGAAGCGAAACATCTTCAAGAGAACAAGCATTGTCTTTTATAGAAGAAAGTTAGTTTTGGAAGTACTCTCTCTGACTTAGGAAACAAATTAACTGCTGTTTTCCATGGCTTAAAACAAACTTAGGGCTACTCAAAGATTCTTTGTTTCATACAGAGAATATAGTCAGCAAATTCTGCAATATCTGCCTTATTCTAAATATTTATGCTTCTGTGGATAATGTTCACAGTATGATTAGCATAAGACACTTGTATCTTTTCATCCTATTGAGTTGATCAGAGATAACTCAGTTTCTCCAAGAAGCTAGTGAATTATCTTAATAAAATTCTGCAGGCTCTGTGTATTCTAATCAGTCACATACTGGTTTAACTTTCATGCTGCTCCCTAGAGAAATATAAAAACTTCATGGAAAAAAAAAAGCATAAAAGTTACTCATATGGAAGGGAGAAGCAAAGGAACAAAGCAAGTAGCAGTCCCAGACTGAAAGGAGAATTACATTATTACATAAACCTCAAGCTTTCACAGCAAGCAGATGGCCAGGAGTTCAGTGTGATTATGTAGAAACAAAAAGATGCTTCTATTAGCAGTTGGGGAGGGTATTCAAGTTCACACACATACAAACACAAGATACACTTCAAACTTGAGTGACAAGACACCATACATAAACATTAGCAGCTTAACAGAAAAGGATCCAGACTTTCCACTGAATTCTTACCACTAGAAATGGTTTGAACCACATCTGGCCTAAGTATGGCTAGTAAAATTCTGGTAACTCAGTTCCAAAATGTTTTCTTCTGTTAAGGTTAGCTTCTCATTAAAGAAACACATGTTTCAATGTGGCATAATATAGAAGAGATTTCTCTTTTTAGAAAATTTCAAAATGGAACATTTTGTTTGTGCTAAGTTCTCTAAGCTTTGCAAATAAGTTTTTCTTATTCTAGATTTAAAAAACTTGCAAAGATAATTCAATTACTGTTTCTCTAACACTCATATTAAACATACCTTTTAATAGCAAAGTATAAAAATGAATTTTGCATTTCAGCACCTTACAGTCCAGACAAATTCATCTGAAAGTCGAATGTACCCCCATAATTTTGGAAAAGTCGGTATACAGTGTTGTTACATATGTAAAAAATCAACCATCCATTTTTTCAAACTATCTACATACTTATTACCAATTGAAAGGGAACTGGTATCTAAACAACTTTTCTTCAGAAATCTTTCATTTTGGAATACGTTTAGCTCTCCATAAACTAATATTTTCAAATATCAGAACAGCAATAGCAAAGGTGCAAAGAAACCATCTATGTGGAAACAGAATAAAACAGAAACAAGAATGAGGCCATATGGGAGAAAATAACAATTTGAATATTCCCCCTGTGCCAAAAGCAGCACTTCAATCAAGGGACACTTTACTGCAGGAAGCTGAGACAATGCAATTAAACACACTTAACCAAAGACAGCAGAAAAGGCACTGCAGAAGTCAAGTAATTTGTGCATATAAACAGATTTTGAGAAGAAAAAACTTACTCAACCTAAAACCAAATATACATTTAGCTAAACGTCTGGCTTTCTAAAGTAAATGGAAACATTGGGGATAAAGTTTACAGAGCACAATGTGTAAGTGATTGTGAAGCACTGAAACTAAAAAAATATGAGATGTGAGTATGAAAAAAAAATTGACTGTGACAGATTTAATTGCTGTCAGATCAAAGATATCAAGTAAATTTTTAGTTTTTAAATGGAGTATGTGGCATCTAAAGGGGGAAAAATATTATCTGTGGAACTTGTAGGCTTCTTGACTTTTCTAGCATAGAAAATAAAAGCACTGGAGAGTAAAAGAAAGTTAATTTTGTTTGATTAATAATCAAGCTATCCTTCTCAATTTCTAGCAGTTGCTTTTGATCTGACTGGCTAGTTCCAACCAAACCTGGCAGAAAAAAAAGTATGTTTTGGTCACAGCTCTGTGCAGGAAAAGGGAAAACGGGACATTCCTACATAGTGCCCCATGGAGGCAGAAGCTTCAGTGACTGTTCAGTCATCACTGTGGCTGCCTGGTCGCCTGTCAATAGACCATAAGTGATCCAAACCCTGTGCTGCCTCTTGCTCTGGCATCATTTATAATGCCTAGGATGAAAGCAGGCTTACCGCTAAGTTACACGGAAAAAAAAAATCAAAAAAGGAGACCAGGTATTATACTTCACTTTTTGAGAAACAGCTTATGCTTTACTAATATGTATACACAACAACAACAACAAAAAAAAGCTTTGTTTTTCTTTGTACTTTACAAACAAAACAAAACAAAACAAATCCCAAAACCCAAAAACATTAAGTCAAGCAAAAAATGAAAATCACACACCACTTTCACCTGGCTTCATTCACTGGCTAAGATGGTACCATTCAATTAATATGTTCAATATTTTTTTTCATCTCAAAAGATGGATTAAGGTTTAATTTACTACAACTTATTTAAATTTTACACTTGAGGATGGTAATTGCTACTTTCCAATGAGCATCTGTATCTTGTTCCTGGACTCAGTACAAGTGCTTTCTCACTAGTAATGACTCTGTTCTCACAGTATCCTCTCAATAAACAGCTCTGTTATTCCATTTTACAAACTGAAAACAGAGGTGCAGAGAGATTACTAAACAATGACCATCAGTTTTGATGCAATTAAGGTCAACTTTTTTCCAAATATTGCAGACCAGACAGAGCTACTTGGGTTTGAAACAGCTCCCCTTGAGTTGGTAAAAACTATGAGTGCTAGTCACTTTTGCAGGTCAAATTCTATAACCTCGCATCATGAAATATGATATTTGTATGACATGAAACATACATAATCATAAACAGATTTTGTAACACCAACAGAAAGAACAGCACCGAAATCCTTTGAACTCCAGCACAGTAGAGTAGCACAGGGTTTTCCCAAATTTAACTCTACTTGAACCCACTTTCTTTTTAAGAAATGCAGGAGGGGAAATGCCCACGAAAAAATACTCAGTGATAAGCAGCTATTTATGTGTAGTAATGCATTCCAATGATTAATCAGTCCAGTAAGAACACACCCATTATTTGAAGTCTGAACTTGCTTAATTCACCTTCCAACCACAGAACTGTGGTACACCTGTGTCAGCTGAAGAGAAGCTTTTATCAAATACCTCTTTGCCAAGCAGGTGCACACCGACTAATGAAGAAGCCCTCAACATTTCCTTAGCTAAGCTAAACAAAGTAAGCACCTTATGTCTTCATTCCCCCAGCCATTTTCAAGACTGTTCTCTGGAAGCTGATTTTTCACCATCCTTCCTGGACTATCAGCACCAGATGTATTGCTCCTGTAACAGTTATAGCTGATACCTCCTAATTGTCAATTCCCTTGCTCAACTACTCAAAATTTTTTACCAGACCTTTAGCTACAGCCAAAAGGATTGACTTCAAGTTCAAATCCAAATCCTATCATTCATCAACTCCAAACTTGTTGCCCAACTTAGTATTTAGTTGCACTGATTCTGCTATGAAGTTATGTGTCCCATTTATTAATTATCTAAATCACTTTGCGACCTTACTAATGTTCTTAGTCCCAAATTTATGATTTTCTAGGTAGGTAAAAACATCTGAAATAATTCCAACACAGTTATTTACAATGAGAACCTCTGAGACTCTGTTGCAATGTATGCAACAGCAGACTGATTTGTAGTATGCACCAACATCTGCAGATGCATAACACTCTGATATTGGATTTTGCACGTTAGTCATACACAGCCTTACTTAGGGATCCACGTTTGCAAGAGCGCAAATCTCTAGCCAAGGCCCTCCTAGAATTCTCAACTAATAGGACTTAGATTTTATTTTGTAACATAAAATTTAACAAATCTTTAAAATAGTCCAGAACCAACCAACAAGCAATGTTTATTAAAGATGATGATAAATGAAAATAGAGTTGGGTTTTCATTGAATAAATTGATAAATCTAATCAACAGGTGCTTTAAAAATATACAACCTTTCCATCTGTGTATTTATATGTCATTATACAGCTCTATAAATATTTTATTTAGAATGCAAGACCTTTCAGGGACCAGTTCAAAAAGATGAACAACAAAACCCCCCACAGAAAAAACCAAGAAGCAAAATAGTTACTGTTCTTCCATTTCCCAACTATTTTTCAACTGGTACCTGTCAGAGACTGAAACGGTTAATGATTTATGCATTCTGGGATTGCCAGGAGACTTTTGCAGGCTTTTGGAGGACTTTTGCATTATACCTATGATGCATTTTCCCTTAAGGTTATCTTTATGCCATACTGCTATAAGTGATAGGTACAGATGATAACACCCGAAATGCTAATGTACCTTTGAAACAAAATTGTTCTAAAATAAACCCTACATATATATGTCTTCAAACATGGATTTTCAGTGTCGTTTCACTCTAATCCACCCCAAGAGATTTATTAATAAGAACCTGGGTAACCCCCCCACTTTTCTGGGCCAGGTTGTAACAGTACCTGCTTGAAGACTTCTGCTAGAATAATTTTCTGGTTTTCATCTTCCTGTCATTTTCATTCTTTTCCAATTTTATGACTTCATAGTCTAAGGTAAAAACTTAAGCAAGGAGGAAGAACTTACTGGTATTGAGAACTCCTCTGCCAAATACTTCAACACTGATGCTCCTCTAGTCAAAAAGTTACTTCTCTCTGCCAGATTGCCTTGAAGTTTTGTGTCAAACTCCTTTCTGACAACTGAAGCAACAGAGTCAATTATTATGAGTTTAACTTTCTTTGAAATAATTTCTTCTTCCAAAGACATAATCCTAAAAAAAGAAAAAAAGAAAGTCACTGATAGCATTACTTACACAATAGAACCATTTTATAACTCTGAAATTGTTTAAATAAAAGGATTCCTCTAATAAGTTGAAAGGCAGCCCTTCTTTTTCCCTCCTCACACACCACCTCCATTAACATCTACATGTATTGAAGAGATTTGGAAAGGAATCTGAGGCTCACTGGTCCATATAACTCAAGACAGAATCTCTCCAAAAGAGAGGATTTGGAAGAATCTCTAGTTAGCAAGACTATGCTGTACCACCCCTGAACGGCAGATGGCAAGTAAAGTGGACATGGAAACTGTGCTTTTTAGCTCACAGTAGATGCATCCCATGGTCCACTCCAGATTCCTTGGTGTCTATGTATGCAGAAGGTCAAATACATTTCCGCATACCTCCAAACCTAATTTGTTAATAAGGATGGATGCCGTCCAGAGGGACCTGGACAAACTTGAGAAGTGGGCCTGTGAGAACCTAACGAAGTTAAACAAGTCCAAGTGCAAGGAGCTGCACCTGCATCAGGGTGGTCCCAGAGACTGGTACAGACTGGAAGAAAGTGTAATTGAGAGCAGCTCTGCAGAAGACTTGGAGGTCTGCGGACAAAAAGCTGGGCATGAGCCGGCAGTGTGCGGCACAGAAAGCCAACCATATCCTGGGCTGCAGTGAGAGGTGTGGCCAGCAGGTCAAGGAAGGTGATTCTCCCCCTCTACTCTGCTCTCAGAAGACCCCACCTAGAGTACTGCATTCAGTTCTGGGGTCCTCACAAGAAAGACATGGACCAGAGGAAGTCCTCAGGAGAAGGGCTACAGTGATGAGCACATCTCCTACAAAGACATCCTGAGAGAGCTGGGGCTTCTTCAGCCTGGAGAGAAAGTGACTCCAGGGAGACCTCATTGCAGCCTTACAGTACTTTAAGGGAGCTTATTTATAAGAGGCAGAGCGACTTTTTACATGAGTGGGTAGTGATAGGACAAGGGGAAATGATTTTAAACTAAAAGAAGAGAGATTTAGATTAGTTATTAGGAAGAAATTCTTTACTCAGAGGGTAGTGAGGCACTGGCACAGCTTGCCCAGAAAAGTTGTGGATGGCCCATGCCTGGAAGTGTTCAAGGCCAGGATGGAAGAGACCCTGAGCAACCTGATCTAGTGGGTGGTGTTCCTCACCATTGTAGGGGGTTGGAACTAGATGATCTTTAAGGTACCTTTCAACCCAAGACATTCCATGTTTCTACAATATGCTACTAGCTGTTCTCTGATAAAGCTGCATTGGAAGATAAAAGTATCCTTAGAATAATTCTCTCACTAACATAAAACACATAGTATGATGCTAAAATATAACTTAATTAATTTTCCTTGCAAAATATGTTCACAAATTAACATAAGGTAACAGCATGACAATACAACACTGCCAACAACAAGATTCATGCTGATGACTCTTAAACAATTCCTTCCTCCCGCTGCTGGAAGGGTTCCTGTCTTCCTGGAAGGAAACTGTGCTTTGGAGGAACAAGATTCTCTTCGATGGACAATACAACTCTTATACTATGGTCCCTCCACAATCCAAGAGACGACCTGTCTCATGAACATCCCCTTTAAAGGTTTACGGGGATCAGATGACGTAGAAATTGTCTACCAGAAATTTAAAAACATCAACCAGATTAGTCACATGCTATGAAATGAAAAGAGCAATGTCAATCTTTCTGCAGTGCTACTTTGCTGGAGACCATGCTGTTATCCACATGAAAAGGTCTCAAATAAATTAATTACTCTTCATAAAACTTTGATATAAAACAAATATTATTATAGACAATCAAGTCAAAGTGGTGTTGTATTTTTATTTTAAACTCTGGAGAAGAATACCTCTGTAGTACACTGCAACAGGTCAGTTCTCGATAGAGGTGAATGCTACGGGTCATGCAGAACACCTTTTCATCCGAGTCAAAATAAGTAGGGAATCTGTTTCCTGCTATCTCAATCAACCTATTAAAAAAAAAAAAAAGCAAAACCAGAAGGTATATCACAGCAAAAAGAATAATGTAGGATAATAAGTCATCAAATATTCATGAAGTAAACACAGTAAACCTCTGAACCATAAGCAGATACCAAGTAATACTGGAAAGCTTCTAAAAAGGAAAAGCATACTTTATCAGTCAGACTGAAATGCTGGAAGTCAGAACAGTTAGGTTGTCTTCTCAGTGATGCTCAGTCAGTGGTACACAAGGGAAAGACATAATGTGTCTGTAAACAAAGAAAGAGAACATCTCCTCTAGAAGGAAACTGCAAAGTTTTTACTCAATGCAAAGTTCTTCAACTTTTATACAAGAAGTTCCACTCAATGATCAAACATTCTCCTATTCTAATTATTGTATCTAAATACTATTTTCATTTAAACAATAGTAGTCTCCAACTCAAACCATCTTCCCTTTCACCTTTATCTTGTGGTGAAATCATGAAGTGTCACCACAGAAATTTAACAAGCTGCTAAGAAACAGAAGATCCAGCCAACATAGAAGCCAGACTGCAAAGAACAGAGCCCAGTTTGACTTCAAGTACTTAGGCAAGCAGTACATATATGGAAAGTTTATCTGACAAAGTGAAAATATTTTCACAGATAATCTCTCCTTAAAAACACAAATAAGGTCATTTGGATGGGTGACTGTTTCTGTTTTACCAATTACCTATTTGTAAAAACGGCTTATAAAATGTTACGAAAAGCCACTTTTTAGAAAAGTGTGAAAAAAACAGAAACCAAACAGCATTGTGTCACAAAGTGACTGAGGCTCCAGCTGCCCGGCAACTACAACTGAACATCTATCCATTCAGATACCACAGGTACAAATGGCATGACTTGATACAACAAAATTACTAGAGCATTTAAGTGTCTGCTTTTCTGATAGAACTGAATGTGGAATTCCATGATTAAATTTTCTCCATTACCTTATTAGGAAACTCATAAGCCTTCAAAACCTTGAATTACAGTTGCAAAGCATACCACTGTTTATTATCAGAGTAGACTAAAGAAGCATATCAGATAACTGGTGATAACACTGAATGAAGTTAGAGGAAGTTGGATTTTTTTTGTTTATTTGTTGTCAAAATACTTTCGTATTCAGAAATTATGACTTGAAAAAAATCTCATAGATGTAAAACTAAACAATTTGCAGTTAAATTTTATTTTATACACAAAATCATTGAGGAAACTAAATGGTATGCATTCTAGAAATGCTGACTGCCTACAAACCCTACGAAGCCCTTGGAAAGAAGTTCCACTCCTCTGAACACAAGGCAATTTTATCTAGGTCCTTAAAGAGATGATCCAAGAATTTAACTTTGAAAATCACAGTTATAATCTGCACACTGAAATTTTTTTCCATAATGAAAGTTTTATTTTTTAATAACAGAAAATGCTTAATTGTTTGTATTTTAAGCAGACATATCCCACTACCTATAGCTTGAGTGGCTTCTAGTGGATTATACTTGTGGGCACAACTTACTGTTATTATCTCAATGCTTTTGATTTAGACCCCTTCATTAAAATATGTAATGTTAAAGCTATTTTAGGGAAAAAAAATTAAAATCCATTTTATTTGGTTTAAAAATAGAAGCACTAAGCTTGAGTGTTAAGATACCTACCCTGAGCAAACAATTTAATTTTAATAGCCTGATTCTCATTCATTAAATACATTACTTATTACACATAAACTTGTCCTGCAGAACTTCCAGAGACAGAATTTTGTCTGCCCACCTGCACAATTAATCATGCAGATCATTTGGGTAACAGTGAGCCGCCATTCAACAGTCTGCAGGAAATGAGATTTCACTGTGCTTTCTAATGAGCATGCACATCACAAAGAACATCGTTATACTGAACAACATAAAGCGATACACGAAAATCTTGCCAAGATTGCAGCACTACTCTTAAGAGTTCCAGGTGGGTTCAAAGTTCTTTAATATCTAAATCCTGTTTGTCATGATGAGACCAAAATCTCCACAGAACATGTTTTCTGCAATCAGGGCAGATCCATTATGTATCCAGATAATCTGTTCTCAGCTTTGGTTCACAGAAATTTGTACCTAGCGTTTTTCACAAGCAATAAGTATGACTAGCAAAAAAAGCCAACCTAACAAATTCTTTTCAGACTTTCTGAGTACGTCTGGTATGTTTTCAGTTAATAGCTGGCTACTACAAAACTGATGACAACAATTTTGATTTCCAGACTTACTACAGCCCTTTCATCCACCTGTCCTACTGTCCACGTTCTGACAAAGAGGAATGACAGACAACATCTGCACTGTTACAGCTGTCTCTTATAAAAATAGTGCCAGCTAAATGTCTCCATCTAGCCCTTTAAATTAAGATGCTAATAAATGAATATTCTATGATTTGCCTTCTTATCTGAGGTGTTCAGAACAACAATAAAACCAAAATATCTTTTATTTGCCATCTACTAATAATACAGGATTACAGAATCTTAAGAAAACTCAAGTTAGGAAGAGAACGCATGAGACTTCTAGGCCAAAAAATTGTTCAATATAGAGCCAGTTATTAAGTTAGAGCATACACTTCTTGAGTCTTTATCTATTTTGGAAGCCTCCAAAGATGGAGGCAGCACCACCTCTCTGGACAACCTTTATTTTACCACAAAGACAGTCAGGAATTAGAAAGCTTCTCCATATATCAGCACAGAAATGGATTTCAATCTATGCCTGCTGTCCCCCTGCCACACATCACTGTGCCATCTTCTCCATGGCCTCCTTATTGGCAAGAGAAGGCTTCTGTGAGATTTCCCAAAGCCTTCTCTCCTCTAGACCAAACAAATGTGCAAATACAGCACATAGTGTCTCCTGTCCATTCAGAACACTGTAAGTACACAGCTGAGCAGTTTCGGTCACATGGGCCAAGCAGGAGACATGAGAAAAATCAGAGATGTTATAGAGGTAAGGTAGTATAGTAATGTACAGCTGCTAAGGATATAGAAAAAATGCAAGCTCACTCAGAAGGAAACCAGAAGTGCAGAAGGACACAGGGTCCCACTCAGAAGTAGGAAAGAAATCTGAAGGAAAACTAGCTATGTCAGTCCTACTGTTCACCAAAAAATCTCCGTTTCCTTTGTAGTCAAAATGAGGGGCCTTTACATCCTCAAAACCTTCCCCTTAACTCCACAAACTAAATTGCAAAGAAAGATTTCAGGTAGAAGACTGATAATAACATCTATAAATTGAAGAGCATGCCATCCACCTTGCCATACCAGAAACTGCAACATCATTCAAATTAGGAAGGTGAGCAAACCATTCTATTAAATTAATTTCAACATCTATGGAATAACTGCATATACCAGAGGAATGGTTAATAACTACCACAGGTATCTAAAAATGCATCATTATTGCTCAGAAAATAATTGAAGGCTCCAAGATAAAAGGTCCTAAGAAGTGTATACTTTAGATTTTTGCATCTTACCTTTCAGCACTGAATGCGGACTCTGTGTCAATGTATATAACTGCCCCATCTAGTCCTCCCATGCTTAGAGGCAGTGTAGCCAGAACACTCAGCATAATACAAAATTGAGTTTTGCCACAACCCGGTGGGCTAGTTATCTGGAAGAAAAAAGATTAGTAACATAACATTCATTTTACATAACTGTACTTTTATCTTCAACCCATCAGACCATACTCAAATTTTGCTCCTTCAGCTACCACAGGAGGAGACAGACACGAAAAGACAGAATGCAACCCAGAAAGAGCAACTTTGAGTTACTGCTTTGCAGTCAGACTCATCCACTGAAGAATAAACAGCTTTACAGATCCAGCATTATGCTTGCACTTTATTTTTTTTGACATCATTATTGCTTTTCAAATTTGCGGTCCTCTACTCTCTCCCTCACTCACAGGATCTTCCCTAGAGACACCTAGTTCTCTTCCATCCCTGTGCTACTTCTAAAATAGAGACGAATTAGACGATTCACAGTTGACATTCACGTGTCATCAATGGCCTTTAGAGCTGAAAACAAAGTCCAGAGCTAATGAGCTCACAGATGTAAATGACTGCTTAGGAATCATCATTACTTTGGTTAAATCAGGTCTCCCTTGGAAATCACAAGGATAATTGCTTATATCCTGTAAAAACTCAATGTTCAGTGTGAACCATATATATACAAAGAACAGATTTTATCTGCCCCAGAGACTACACTCTGCTCTGTACTATGTATTCTTTCATTGGTGTTAACTCCCTATTACCATATTTCAACACCAACACCATTCAATGATCCAGACCAGCTTGCCAATTCTAAGCTTTCACCTGTGCTCACTGAAAGCCCCCTGTGGTTAAGGTTCCAGTACGATTTTGATTGAGAGAAAAACCACAGGGATCCAAAGAATACATTCTTTGATGAGATCACCAGTTTCTGAGAACAATATTTTTCTACTGGAGATGGCAGTCTGCTGTTCTTTATCCACTGTAGATTTTGCAGAGATTGTAAATGAATGCTGGGCTCTGTGTTCTGATAATTGTAACTTCATTACTACTATGGCGAGTCTTTAAATACAATCCCACATTGTAACTGCTTCTGGGAAGGGAGATGATGAAATCTTAAATACTAAGAGGGCTGAAAAACAGCTGAGTGACTTTAGGCACTTGAAACAGAGCGATGGGTTCATTCTGATGCTAGTAGGTAAAAGCAAGCCTCTCCAGGGAAATTAAACTCCAAAATGAAGCATACCTCCTCAAAACACCTAGTATTGCCAAAAAGAAACCTTAAAACAGAGGGACACTCAAAATCAAACTGATTTTTGAGACTACACACACTAGAGTTTGGTTTTAAGCACAGACACCCTTTAACCACTAGGTATTACAATACTGGTATGGTTTTAAGTAGCAGCAGCATGAGTTGAAGCACAGAAAATTTACAGGGAAGGACCACATTAGCTACAGTTAACAGCTGGTTAAAATCCCTTTAATCATCTTTGTCTTTAAACAAGGCCTGAAAGCCAAGCCATATCAGTCAATCGACTTGAAGCTTTGATGCAACAGAAGCTTTAGATTTTTTTTTAGAAGCACACATTGCATTTAGAGAATTAGAGATCAGGAATCAGTCGTATTTATGCAATTATCTGTCCTTCAGCCAGTGCACTTAAATTACAGAATAACATATCAACAATGGTTGCTACATTTTAATCTAAACCCACAGCATATATAAAAAATGCAGAGGCAATACACATTCCTTAGACTGTGATAGCCAAGGAACCTCACCAGCTGTTTCTGGTTAAAAAGAAGACGAAATGAATGAGGGGAGGGCATCAATCCAATTGTTAAAATAAAATGTTTAATAACTGTGAGGACATCCTGTAAAAACGCCCGTAATTTCAGCCTTGCCTGGGAGGTGCACTGGAATCAACGTTTCAGTGGCTGACGCAGGAACTAATTTAGCAGAGTTGCTATAAAAATGTCTGAGGATATGAGCATCATATCAGAGAAAGAGAAGGAATTTTGCAGGACAAGCTAATATAAGGAAGCAAGCCAACTGAGCAGGAGAGCATTTCTATTCCCAAAAACAATACTTCATCTTTCATCGGTATTCCTTTAAAGGGCATTAAAACAGACTTTTAAATAATCCACAGTAAACAGTTTTCAACTACATTTTATTGTAGTTACTACAGGTTCAGCAAGTGTTTCTGAACACTACCATCCTAGTTAAAATTCTACTAATATAATTTAAATTGAATGTCAGCAAAAAGTTTGCTTGGTTTGTTTTACTCTGAATTTGCTCAGGAAAAAAAATCACCCAAATAGAAATGTGAAGACTACAACAGTTTTTAATTTACCTCTGCCTAATAAAATATACTTTTATTTTTCAATAAGCTATATATTATTTGCTCTGGCACACCTGGAGGGTTTGGATGAAGTCACAAGGAGCTAATTCTTCTTCAGCTACCAGGAGATTAAATTCTTCAATATTCACTAAGTATTAATTTAAATTTTCCTCATACGAGTTGGCCTAAAGCTCTGACATTTGACCACAGAATTTCAGCTATGATTTAATTTCCTACTTAAAATCTCATAGTGGTTTGGAAAAAAAAATGGTCTGAGACAGTGTAACACAAATCAAGTCCCTCTGGTACTCAAAACACAAGCAGTTTTGGCTGTAGAAGACACCACCACAAGTCTTAATCTTGTGGCTCTTGCACTCAAATTCCAAGTTTCCAGCCACCATTACTGCTGGGTAAACCAACAGGAAGACAATGATTTAGCCACACCAGTCAGGAAGTAAATGCTGCACCAGCATACTTTTGAACAGAACTTTCTACATTTAATACCTGAAAAGCAAATAAAAAGCAATACATATTTTTTTTTTTTAGACGCCTCTAATCTCTTGAGTTATTAATCTAATTCCTGGAGTCTACCTAGTTCTCCATATGATATTTCTGACTAAGTAGTTATTATGTATCAGTATTGTCAACCAAGGTACAGGTGAAAGAACCTAGTGCTGGCAGTTCTTCTACAGACATCTGCATCACTGTCTCGCTGATCTACATCAGCGAGATCCCCCACTGAACAGAACTGCACCAGGCAGGTCTTCTCACTCTTAACCAAAATATGCTAGAATACAAAAAACATTCTAAAGCTTTTTTTCAGAAGAAAACTTAAAGTGAAACACCTTTCCTGGTGCAGTGCTTTTCATTTACAATTAGATAAAAGCTCAGCCTATCTTTGAATATATTAATTCCCCCCAACTAATTTTAAATACGATGATACATAGAGAGTATGACCATTGTTAAAATAGAGATAAGTAAGTTTCCCAGATTTCCTCATATCTAAAGAGATAAGTATTTTAAGGAAACACTGAGGTGAAAATATTAAAATTGAGTATTGTGAAAATCGACCAGGCTACAAAGTAGTACGAAATATACAGCACTGCAAAATTAAGCATTCGCATGAACTTCCTGTAGAGCATTATTTTATACCATCTCAGGAAAATTATATTTGACATCCACAGTTTAAGATCAACTGCTTGGTTAGCTTACTTCAAAATAAAATTAACAAAAAGGAAAAAAGAAAGAAACACCAACACAAAACCTAGAAGTCAAAGGTTAGCTAAGCTCCCCTAAAACTCCCAGCATGTCAACCACTGCTTTTCCCAGATCTCTCTCTGAAGCAATGCCAAGAACGTGGCAATGAGCAAGCCTGAATTCTGTTATGCTCCAGAGCCATTCTACCTGGTCTTCATGCAAGAATATGTCAGATACACCGCACTGATTGCTGAATGATAGCTCCAATTTAGGATTAAAAACAAAGACAAATATTCATCACAGCAGCCTTGTAAAATAACTGTGTGGCTCTGTGGACCCAAAATCACATCAACTTGGTTTTTAAGCAGAAAAAAATATTCCATATTCAGTACTCCAAATATTTGGGCACCACTCATGAGCCAGTCAGTCCTATCACAGAAAAGACACATCTCTATTCTACTTTTTTCTCCCACTTGCACAGCAGTGGCCCTGCATTTCAACTAAAGCACAATTCAGACATTTAAGCAACATAAGCATGGGAACAGCCATTCTCTGCCCTCAGGAAAAAAAAGGTTAGTAGACCACACGGAAATCCTGGAAATCCACATCCTAGCTGAAAGCGAGCATCATTTCATTTCAAACATGGACTATGCTATTTTATCAGTTCACTGGATGAACAATAACAGATAAGAAAAGATATCAAAGTACACCTAGTGTAGTCACTGCTTTGCTGATAAAAATATTTTCAGCAACTAAAGATTCATCTCCTGCTGAAGGCACTATCCTCAACAGCAGTATAGTTACAATGTCAGGACCATGCATACCACACTACTACATACAGGAACAGCTCCTTCTTCTTCAATTAAACCGAATTTAGCAAGCTATTTCTCCCAGAATTTAAAGACTCCCAGTGCTGATCTTAAGTTCTTCTGATCCAAATTTCTTACAGTAAATTGACAACAAAGTTAGGCCTAGATATGAGAGATCAATATAAGTTCTTAATCAGTATGTGTTCTTAAACATTTTTATGACCTGAATGGTATATATTCCTGTACATCATAAACAAAAAGAAAGACTCAGAATCTTTAAAAACTAATATCCCCTCATTACATAAGATTTTACTAGAGCAGAAACTGTTTAGTCTAAACTCAATGTTGCTTAAACACTAGTATATTTTAAGTCACTATCTGCTTTCATAAGTCATTTCTACCTGAGATCAAAATCAATCTAGCTTGATTATAAGGTGTGGAAAAAATTTATTTTCTTCACAGTATGATTTTCATAACTTCTCACTTTTAGTCCTCTACAAAGAAAAGCACTTATTAAGGACTGTTAAATTGTTTCAACCTGTCTATATTCATGAGCATGACTCGCACAATATATAGGTCTTCTACAGGGCACAGCTGACTTCAGAACTTGAAGACAGCAAGTACGGCCACACTGCATAAAAGCGTCCGTCTAGCTCTGGATTTGCCGCTAACAAGAACCTACAACAGATAGCTTGGGGAATAACCCAGGAGCAGGGCACACATATAATGATAGTCTCTCCAATATATAAGTTTCTCCAACTCCATTTGCAGGTCAGCAAATTCCTAATGCAATCAGAGATTGCATCTTTGTATTTTTATAATACTCTGTGACTCCTATGAGCATCTACACAAATCCCACCTTTCCGGATTATAGAAACTATGCACGTTATCACTTTCCATGAAGCCATAGAGAAATCCAGACACTAGAACAATTTAATTGTAAATAAAATTTAAAGAAAAAAAAGTAGCATTATCCAAGTTCTAGAGAGTGACAGTTAAATAGATAGAGAGATATGTAATCTGGAGTTCTGCAACTTTCCCACTGCAAAATCCAGCCAACAATTCTCCTGAATTTCCTGTGAAAATTTTCACTTTTTTTAAAGGAAAGTGAAGGAGTGATTTTTGACTTCTAGGTGGAATGCTCAACTGAAGTAACATATATTAAACAAGTTACCTCTGTGAGGGACCCACAAGGTACTCCACCATGCAAGACTCTATCCAAACTATGCAGCGTGGTGGATAAAAAGGCTGAAGAGGGACTGACAGACTTCCTCAGTTTCATTTCATAAGCCTACGGAAGGAGGGAGGAAAAAAACAAAAGAGAACAAACAAATCAGAAAATGCCTTTTTTAATGGAAATAGGAGACTTGTACTTGCTTTCATCAACCTGGTATGACACCAGTTGCCAATGAGCAAAGTACTCCTATCTTCAACTATAGTCTGCTTAGTTCATCACACTTACATCCCATTTATATCTCACAGAGTAAATTTTAAAGTCTTTTTTATTTCCCTCACCACAATATTAAATAATAAGCTTTTAATAACAAAATGACAGAAGTCTTCTCTGTTCCTATTCAAAAAGGTTTGCTTTTAACCCATAAAAATCCAAATTCTAAATAAGTAAACAGTATATGTATGGTTAGTGACCATTACAAAACCCTCACATGAAATCTAAAAACAAAAACTCCCTCATTGACGTTCATTACCAATTTGAAACTACGTGGGTTGAAGGAAAGGTTTGCTAAAGAGTCCCAAGTCTTTGAATAAGCCTGTGTAGTACTCTAACCATTCATCATTTTCCACTTTGCCAAAAGAAAATCCAGCCACTGCCTTGCAGCTACTGTGTTTCCTTCTTGCACTCCCCCCAGTAGAGTGTCTTACCTGTAGAGTAAGGCACACTACAGTTCATCAGAAAAAATCCTCAAGAAATTATTTTCAGGATCACTTCACTTCTCGGCACCACTTTTATATCTAAAACCAGTTCATACTGAAATTCTCAGTCTTTTTCTGTATTAAACAACTTGTTGGTTTTTTTAGTTGCAGGATCCAAACTAGAAGGAATTTTTACATGCTGGATTGCAAGAGAGGATAACCTATTTCCCTACTGCACTCAGAACAGATGCTGCAAGCCTGAACAATCTCTTGAGGCTACAGCGCCTAATAAATGTAACTGCATCAAACTAAAGTGTGTCAGAGATCTAAATTTAAAACCGAAAATATTACTTCACTGTGCAATAAAACCAAGACGCTCCATGCCTCCTGGCTAAAAAGATGAGTGACAATGTTCAGGTTTTTCCCTGATATTTTATCAAAAACAGTATCAACACAAGTATACTTACTGTCTGCATTTTGGGAGCACAAGCTCGGCTGACTTTACAAAGAAGCTTCTGCACCTCATAGTAGCTCTGTCCCGTCACTTTCATTAGCTCCAAGAGGGAAAGACATAAAAAGTCCTGAAAGATAATAAAGCACTTCAGAGAGCTCAACCTAGGAATCCAGGCTGGGGACTAAACTGATGCAATCTATATACAACTGGTACCCATTCCACAGGTTTACCAACTCTGCCACGTTATACACTATTATGCTCTATCTCTCCTACCTTTTCCTCATACAGTATACTAAAAGAAGTTGTATTCACATTTTAAAAGACATGGAATAAGAGGACCAACCATTTAAGATCTGTGTGATGAAACTGCAACAAGATAACACCTTTTTGCCCACCTGAAACACATTGAAAACAAATTTAAGTCTTCCAAATTGCAGTGCTAGGCAGAGATTCTGTATATATGATGCATATTGCTGAAGTACATAGGGCCTCTTGGCTCATGGACAGCTTCTTGTCCACCAGGGCCCCCTCTCTGCCCTGGTGAGGGGCAGAGCTGTTCTTCTCTGCAGAGCTGCTTCCACAGCTTCCCTACCTCCACAGGGGTAGTAAGTCCATAAAAGTTTAAATGTTTTAGTTAGGCATCTATCATTTTAAAGCTCTATTCTTACAAAGCAGCAGGCCAGATGGTGTCTGAAATGCCCCCTACTTCACAGAAAGTAAAGCTTCCTGTTTAATTACAAAAAAGTGAACACTACATGCATTAAAACAACACAAACATATACAAAAAAACCACCACTAACAAAAAAACCAACCACAAAAAAAACATACCCCATAAACAAAATAACATTTTCACCTGACAGGTAGTGATTTGACAGCGACTCAGCCTCTCACACAGCTCCTGAGACAACTGTGCTCTTCTTAGTTTCTTAGCAGCCATGCTCCTCAACCTGCATAGCAAACAAAAAAAAAAAATTTTGAAAGATGATTTGAATATGACTGTGCAATTTCACTCACTCTTTGCTAAAGAACAGGAAAGTGTGCACACGTGTGCATATATATAGGTATATATAAACGATACAATGTGATACAGATTTCCCCCGTAAGTCTGCATCACATTAAGTTATATTACCACTCTGAAAGCACTTTTGTGGAATTACATCTCCTCATATTTGACCATGTATGAGATCATGCCAATCAGAATGGAAGAGTCAGCACTGTTTATAGGGTAGGTGTTTCTGGGATGTAAGAAAGCTGGAAATTACTCAGTCATGAGCTGAATAAGAACTCCTCATGCTATACTGCACTGGAAAGAAATGAGTTATCTTTGGATGCCTGAACATGAATTGTAGAGCAACCACAATAAGCATTCAGCCCTAGAACATATACTGCTAGAACACACACTCGGTTCTGGTGACCCAGGATTCGTGACAGGTGTTAAAAGAACAAAAAGCCTGAAGGGCTGGAAAGATACTTTAGCATGCAAGAGTCAAGATGATCAGTCAAACCCATCTCGTAATGTTCTATGTACACCTTACAAACCAAACACACTCAGTAAAGAATTCTTTAATTTAGCCAACAATGTAAAAGAAACCAGAGACCAAAGTTGAGCATATGAAGAAGATAACTACAACATTATTTATTCAAAAAATGAACAAAAATACCACTGTACCAAGACAGCAACAATTGTAGTTTACTGTGATTGAGACCTAAGCAAATTGCATTTTTGAGATTCCTGATTAAAGAGTATCTGATTATCTCAGATAAACCTTAAGACTGTTTTATGTAGCAGGTAAGACTATTCTGCAGCTATTCCTTTTCCCCCTCAGTTATGTACATTTGTCCTCTTTTTTTTTGTCATTCCACTCTACTGAACAAAACCCCACGGGATGGTGTTTGGCTCAGTACAACCCAAAACACACATATACGTGTTTTTGAGCACATCGCTGTTTCACACATACTCTTTAGGCAACATTCCTAGTATTAATACAATTAATACAGACATTTAGGCAAGACGAAAGGTTTCATAATGCAGTAAGCGCAAAAATTGTAAATATTTGCCATGATGCAAAACTATTACAGCTTCGCAGACGCACAGGCCTCCACATCTTCACAAGAAGGAAACTTCATCGCCCCGTCTACAAAAAATGCTCCTTAAACAGGAGGAAACCCAACCGTCTGACGCACCCCGGCCGCCCAGCCCAGCGGGCTCCGGCGCCCGCCCGCCCCATCGGCCGGGGTCCCGGGATGCGCCTACAGCCGGAGACCCAGCCCAACCCTCTCTCGCCCCGGGCAGCACCGCGAGCACCAGAAAACCCGCTCCCGCCGCAAACCAGCCTCACCCCCGCGACTCGGGGGCGTCCCGCCGGGCCCCGCCAAGCCGTAACAAACCCACCCGCCCGCCCTCCCGGGGCGCAGCGCGGACCCCGCGCACCTGAGAACTTTTTCAAAGCTTCCCCGCGGCGGGCGCGAGGAGGCGGGACCGTCGGGCCAGACCCATGCTCTCAATTGGCTGAGCTCCCGCCAATCCCCGCGCAGCGCTGGCGGCAGGCGGCGCGCGGGGCATGCCGGAAGAGGTAGTTTCAGGGGGGGAGCGAAGGGGGGAGTATGGGTCGGTGATGGCGGCGGTTCTGGCCGGGCAGCGCCCTACTGAACCCGCTCCTCAGGGGGAGAAGGAGAGGCTCAAGGGGTGTTCACTGTTCATTCTGCTCGTGAAACTGAGCGCCTCCCCCGAGGCAGGAGCCTTGCACGGCGCTTCCGTGCTGTACCCTAGATATTCCTGCCGTCCTCCACATAGAAAGCGTCAATAAACCCCAAAAGTCTCCAGCATGGAGAATGCCACGCGTGCGTTCAGTTGCTAGTAAAGAATATTGGATTGGTGGTTCTCGTCTTCAAACTGAGGGCTTACAGACACCTGGTGAGCTACCCGCTGTGGGAGAAATGCCTTTGGCACTGAAGAAACTATTGCCCTGGAGCGTGAATCAGAATCGATTAGGTAGGAAAAGACCTCTTGAGATCATCGAGTGCAACCTGTGACTGAACACCACCATGTCAACTAGACCATGGCACTAAGTGCCACATCAAGTCTTTCCTTAAACACCTCCAGGGGTGGTGACTCCACCACCTCCCTGGACAGCCCATTCCAATATCTAATCACCCTTTCAGTGAAGAAATTCTTCCTGATGTCCAGCCTAAACCTCCCCTGGCACAGCTTGAGGCTGTCCTCCCTGTCACTAGTTGCCTGGGAGAAGAGACCGGCCCCCATCTAGTTACAACCTGCTTTCAGGTATTTGTAGAGATCAATAAGGTCTCCCCTGACTCTCCTTTTTTCCAGGCTGAACAACCTCCGGTCCCTCAACCGCTCCTCATATAATTGACTCTCTAGACCCTTTACCAGCTTCGTTACCCTTCTCTGGGCTTGCTCCAGCACCTCAATGTCCTTCCTGAATTGAGGGGCCCAGAACTGGACACAATACTCAAGGTGTGGCATCGTCAGTGCCAAGTAGAAGGAAAGAATCATTTCCCTAGTCCTGCTGGCCACACTATTTCTGATACAGGGAATGTCTGAGTGTAACAGGTAGAAGCAGTCATAAAACATGACTGATGTGAATGGCTATGGGGTGAGTCCAATTCAATACTAGAAAGTGCTGAAGTTAGTACTGTGTGCATATGTTATCTGCATAATCTTTACAGTTCTACAAATTAAACTTAATTGAAGAAAAAAAATGGGCCAATGTTATCTTGGACATCTACTGAGAAACTGCACATTGGGAACTGCATGGCCCAGGTTTTGTCTGTTCTGAAAAAGAAATGCCACAGCAAAGCTGCAAAATACAGAACATTTCAGCCACTTTTCTAAACGAGTGATAAGGAGAAACAGGAAGAAGCTATCATGAAATGCCCAAAAACTGTAGTGTCAAAAAGGGTCAGTGCAATCAGTGTTTCTTTCATACCCTGAAGGGGGCTTACATACCCAAAAGAAATCCAGAGGATATAAGAAGCTAGACAGATATAAGAAGCAGCCCACACAAAAGCAACTCAGAGCTTTAGTGAATAGGTAGCTGAACAGGGAGAGATGGCATAGAGGAAGAGCTCCTCCTAGTGTAGTTGACTTTTAAAAGTTGACTTGAAAAATGTAAGTCACAACTGAGAAAAGCTATCTAAGGAAAGAGAAAGGATGTCTGTTGCTGCAGTTTAGTTTCCGTGTAAACAGGAGGACATGACCATGGTATAACTCTCATAGACTACTCATGGACTATTTCCTCCTCAATACAGGAGTAGCAGGAGCCTGACCTTCTCACCTGAGGTGCGAGAAAAAGGATTGCCTTGATGACTTTTTTCCTCCCACAAATGCATTGGGGCCTGCCATTCAGCTCCAGGTCAACAGGCTTCCTTTCCACTTTCTACAAAAACAGAATACCTGTATTAAACCAAAGAACTGTTCTGGGATGTTGAGCAAGGGAAGCAAATCTTAGCAGCCAAGTAGTTAAAAAAATTCATGAGCAAAATCAATATACCCTGGTAGCTCTCCTGCAAGTGCTTTGAATCTCATTTCTCGCTGGTGTCATGACTGTTCAACTCTCTGCTTCTCAGATCTGCAGATACACTTTTAAACCTACTGGCAAATAATTGTGCACCGTCTTCTCTGTGTAAATTGAGAGAAATAATATTCAGAGGATAATCAGAGACGTGTTCACATACACAGCAACACAGCAGGCAACTCCACAACTTCCATATATTTGACTAGGATAGTAGTTGCTAGGGAATCAGGGCCCTCTGCAAACAGCTCTGCTGTGTGACCTTGGTCAAGCTCCTTCACGACAGGGTATCTGTTTTCCTTCTCAGTTTTGCTTTTACCTATTTAGTCTGCAAACAGAGTAAGTAATGCCAACCCAATAGACTTAAGTGTCAGGCATGATACAGCAGAGAACTGCTCTAGTCTAAGCCTTTTGCTGCTTCTGGAACTTATAATAAGAAGGGATTAAAAAGCTAAGATATGATTAGCTTCACCACATTAATTTAAGAAGGTCATTTAAACTGGCAGCACTGGAGAAAGACACATAGAAAGGCGAAGCATAACAGCACCAGCAAGCTGTCTCATAGAAACAGAGTGATCTAACATCAAGCACACCAATTAAAATAAAAAAGGGAATGGTGATTAGCTTTCTAAGGGGCAAGCAAAAAGACACAGAGTCTGATTTGAAGGGCACATGATGAAATACTTATCAGTTCTTACCCAAATAAATACTCAGCAGTTAGGAATTCTGCAAGTCTACAATTGAAAAGATAATGGCAAGATTTTTGCTTTCTGGAACAGAATCCACGGAAAAGTTTCTTCCTCAAACCCAAGACAGCCTTTTGTGGGCATTTTCAGATAATAGTTTGCATTCTGGAACATTTCAGGTGATTCATATAATTACTAACACAGTATCAGCTCACTGATACTGACTACAATCCTTAGGTTTATTACTATTTTCCAGCTATCAATTCTTGCCTTAAAATTAGCAATGTTCCCCTACCCCTGTGAAAGTGTCACCCCAAAAGAGTTTACTTTAAGAGAATATAGCTGAGAATATAACAATTCTGACTCACAAGGGTAATCCAGATATTCAGAGCAATTCCCCACCTTATGCTTGCTGACTAGTGTCTAATTAGTCTAATATATTCTTTTTCCTTGGGGTTATCTACTTGATGCCTACTACATTCTTTAATAGAAAAAAAATTACTCATAAGCTCCTGAGACTGGAAAACAGTTATAGATCAGTCCCTGCTTTCCTGGGATTAAGGTCCCAATACCCAAAGGAACCTCCAATTAAGTATACTCTCCATTGCAGTCTCCCCAAAGGAGTTGGAGATTTACTTCCAATCCTTTGAGGTTCCCCCATCTCAAAAAAAGAAATTCAAAGGATTTCATAAGGAGGCCTGCACCCTGGTTAAAAATGGTTTATATTCCATGCCTTCCATATGAGCACAGCTTTAGCAAAGCTCCTTCAACTTGAGATTTTGCCAGACACATCTGTTCCAGGGGTGAGACGGAGGGAAAGGAAACCATCTTTCTGTTGTTTCTACAAGCTGTTCAGCAGAACCTTGCTGTCATCATCAGCTATAATAAACAAATCAAGAACAGACCTGTGAAAAAGTAGAACATCTTTTGATTCTTATTCTCCCCCTCCCCAAGTCCTCTGAACAGTTGATGGACCAGATAAATGCTTCTCCCTAGAAAATTAATCTTTTTCCTCCTGCTCAGGAGGAAAACCCAATTATAATGAATCCTCTCAGGTATTAGTGAAGACCTGTCTCACCACACACCTTTACATCCAGAAAAAAGAATATTTTTTTTCTCAGGGCAGGTAGAAGACATTTCTCTGTTTTCTGCCTCTTCATGCATCCTCCTCTGAATCCAGAATTATTCATCACCCCTAAAACTATTTCAGAAATATTCAGCATCAATGTAGAATTTTTTTGAAAGGGAGCGTCTGTACCTCCTACCCTTTTTACAGAAAAGCAGACTAGCCACATTCATTGCTATTGCAGGCAGAAGGGCAGACCCACCTGCGCACTATAGCTTTGAAAAATTCAGCTGCATTTGCTTTCAGCCCAAACTACTGCAAATGAAATGAGAGACTTCAGGGATTATTCCACTTTTAGCCTGTACTCATCTAAGAAGATTACCTTCCAAGATCAGCTTCCTACTTCATTTAGCTTTTTCTTGTTAGAGCAACAGCAGGAGTCATTCAAGTCTTTGGTCTTTTTATATTTCCCATTAAGTTTCTGTTAGATGAGAAGCCCATGAACTGGTACAGCAGCAACCTAATAATCTATGTGGAGTTGTTTTTACCACTGTTTTGATGGTGCCTAACCCTTTTTTGCTGCCTTGTCTTGAGTTTCCATTTACTGAGGTTTCTGCAGTTGTCCCAGTAGTGCTCTCTGCAATCACCAGGCCCTGCCACTCTCGGCACAGAATTTCCTGCAGCTTTCCCTGTGATGCTGAGATAGATCAAAAAGCAACAAATATCACAGCAGCAGGCCTTTAGGAGCATTGCACAAAGCAGGTAATATCTGACTGAGGTAATCCTTAGGTTCCCCACTGCAGCTTTTTGTTTCTGAAGCATGGAAAAACTGCAACACACCCTATTACTCAGAAACTGGAGCTATGTTTAGACTTTTGTCCTGTGAAGCAGATCTGTTTCACTGTGACCAGCTATGGAAGCAAACAGTAGCTCAGTGATTCCCCTTTGATCAGACCAGTTCTCTGAGGACATGCGCATCCAACATGTCATCCTTTGATCCTTTACAGCAGCCAGCCTCTACTGAGAAGCTGCAACTAGACTAGAAAAATCCAGTGACCAGTAGTGAAAGTCCACTGTGTACCCCTTGTCATCACACTCTGAGTCAAACACCATGAAACTAGCACTGACAGTGGCTGGTTTTAGCAGTTAGGGTAGGACATCTGCTGCTTTCAGGTACAGCCCTCGCTCCATATGCAGAATTCTTCAGTGGAGAAAAGAGACAATGCAAGCCAGTGGACTTTCACAGAATCACAGAATACGACAAGTTGGAAGGGACCCACAAGGATCACTGAGTCTAACCCTTAGCCCTGCACAGGACCATCCCCAAGAGTCACACCACGTGCCCAAGAGTGTTGTCCAAACACTTCCTGAACTCTGTCAGGCTTGGTGCTGAGACCACTTCCCTGAGGAGCCTGTTTCAGTGCCCAACCACCCTCTGCATGAAGAACCTCTTTCTAATATCCAACCTAACCCTCCCCTGACACAACTTCAGGCCATTCCCTCAGGTCCTGTCACTGGTCACCACAGAGATCAGTGTCTGCCCCTCCTCTTCCCTTCATGAGGAAGTTGTAGACTGCAATGAGGTCTCCCCTCAGTCTCCTCTTCTCCAGGCTGAACAGACCAAGTGACCTCAGCCACTCCTCACATGGCTTCCCCTCAAGGCCCTTCAGCATCTTCGTTGCCCTCCTTTGGAGGGCTCTCTAAGAGCTTAATATCTTTCTTCATTGTGGTGCCCAAAACTGCACACAGTATTCAAGGTGAGGCCACCCCAGTGCAGAGCAGAGTAGGACAATCCCCTTCCTCAACTGGCTGGTGATGCTTTGCCTGATGCCCCCCAGGACAGGGTTGTCCCTCCTGGCTGCCAGGGCACTGCTAACTCATACTCAACTTGCCAACGACTAGAGCCCCCAGTTCCCTTTCCATGGCACTGCTTTCCAGCATCTCATTGCCCAGTCTGTCCATACATCCAGGCTTGCCACATCCCAGGTGCAGAATCTGGCACTTCCTGTTGTTCAACATGATATGGTTGGTGATTGCCCAGTTATCTAATTTGTTGAGGTCTCTCTGCAGGGCCTCCCTGCCTTCGAGGGAGTTAACAGCTCCTCCCAGTTTTGTGTTGTCTGCAAACTTGCTTAGTATCCCTTCCAGTTCTGTGTCCAAGTCATTTATGAAGACGTTGAAGAGCACAGGGCCTAAGATGGAGCCCTGTGGAACCTCACTAGTGACAGTTTCCAGTCTGATGTCACTCCATTCACCATTACCCTTCGTGCTTGACCCATGAGCCAATTGCTCACCCACCACATGATGTGTTTATCCAGCCGTGGGCTGGACACTTTGTCCAGAAAGATTCTCTGAGAGACGTATTGAAAGCCTTACTGAAGTCCAAAAAGATTGCATCAACTGGCTTCCCTTGATCAGCTAGGTGTTACCTTGTCATAAAACTTTACTGAGCTGAGCTTTTTTTGCCTGGACAACACCAGCAGAGAAGGGTAGATCCCAGACACTCATCTCTATGCAGTTGCCAGAAATGTGGGAAAAGGAGTCTTCATTTTGTGATGTTACAGATTAATCGCCCTGGTAACCCAGCAGCTGAACTGAGCCCAATAGCTCTTATTTCAAACAACAAACACACAAACCAGCAAGCAAACAAAGCCTGGAACATTTCATTCCTTTAATTGTTTCAGTCTAGGGCCTTTGGCTGTTGCATGCTTTTCATTCTACTAATTTTTAAAGCAATGAATGAGATCCCTATGGCTGGGACTGCAAAAGAAACTGCTCCAGACACCCTCACCATCCTCCCCAGAAGATGTTGCTAAACTTTCCAGAGGTGGCTGAGTGGCCTGGAAGACAGAAGACACCACCGAACATGGGCAGAGAAAGCAGGGAAAGGTCTCCATTCCAACAGTGTTTGTGCCTTAGAGTTTTCTGCTTGCCCCCAAAAGAATGGGACATCTTCATGCCCTCCAATTGAATGTTACCCGGTTTTACACACCACCTATAAGGAACTCAGTAGTCTCAAACAAGATCAAACCACAGACCCAATGTCCTGTGTCTTAGCAGTGTTGGTGAACAGATGGAAGAGATCTCTTAGGGATAATTATAGAAGAATTTAACCCCAGAGGAAAGAAGAGATCAAGTTAATTCGTGGTGATTATTTTTTACCCTGAAGCATGGTGCTTCTTATCTACAGAGCAATAATATATTCAAATATCACCCCAAGACTGCACTACTACAAACTCAGTTTCTAGAGACAGTATTAAGGCAAGCATGTTTGTTATTCACTGTTTGGGCATGATGCCATAGCTATGACCACATTATCCTTACCCTTAGTTGACTACCCATGACAAATTGATTTTACAGAGACATATCTATTTTTTAAATAAATCACTACAGCAAATTATATTAAATTAGCTATGCAGGAAATTAATCCTATACTTAATTGAAGTAAAATAGGACATTTGTACAGCAAGAAGCTGAATGCATGATTAGCTGTTTTGCTGAACCAGGGTCCTGTTAATTGTCTGACAACCAAACTTTTGTTTCAGTGGTCTTTAGGATATAGGCTTATAAATCTACATGAAGCATCAGAGTCCAATCCAATTCAGTCATTGCAGGAATATTTTCCCAAACCTCAGGAGTTTTCACACCCAAGAGGGAAAGAACATGAAATGAGAACACTCCTAGCCTTGCAAAATAAAATGCACCATAAGTAAAGGTGCCACTGAGATTGACAGAAGATAGAGCCATCCTGCACTCATCACTTTTATCATAGGTGTCCTGTCATGGCATCAGGAGGGACAGCTGCATCCTGGGCTGTGTGACTCAGTAGCTGTATGGTACCAAAGGTTTGATTCAACTGGCTTTCATTTGGCTTCTACTGGGAACTGCATGTTTCCATGACCTCAAAGCAGGGACTCACCAACTCATATACAAAGTCAAAATGATTTTTAAAAGCCTCTGATATGAGCTGGCTTGATTTTAGGGCTTCCAGCCTGAAATACTTTCAGCCCAGGGGTTGCACAGCTGACATATTTCTAACTGGAGTCATCTGAAGAAAATCAGGATAGAGATGTCCCAGCCTGGTAAAACTTGAGTCACTAATCTCTGGTCACTTGTCAAATATCTGGGCTTGAATGATAAGATCAGGAATGCAGACAAGTCATCAGGGCTGGGAAATGGGCAGATGAGCATGAGACCTGTTTGTCTTAACGCTCAATATCATGTTTAAAACAAATACTCTTTCAATATAGCAGTTGAGTTCCTTGTTGCATTGGTGAGGATCCACAATAAGGTCAGTGAAATTAATAAAGCTTCACAAAGCAAGAATAAGAACAGAGGTTTGGGTATTAAAAATACAGACCATAAATGCATAGTTTTGGTTGTTTCTTTCTCTCTGCCTTTAATCTGACAGGGGAAAAAGAAGCTGGGAGTGTGAATGAATGTCAAATGTGAAGAAAATCTTTGGGCTTTCAATTTTCTATTATAAACCAGGACTGGAATAGTAAAAAGCAGGAGAGGTCAGAAATGAGTCAAAAAAGCAGTATACACACTCTTATTCCTGGGATGTTTTCAATCTGCTGTATATGAAAAAAGACTCTGGGAGAGAAAAGCCAGAAATAGCAGAAGGGCAAGATTTGTACTAGATCTACGTATGGTTCACTCTGAGGTTTTGTAGCTCCAATTCTGAGAGCCTGGCATCTGCCACCCCACACCACAGTCTCTTACCTAAACCACAGAGCAAGTGCACATGCTCTGCTTTGTCTTCTGGGAAAAGTTAGAAGACAAAGAACAGTTCTGGAGCCACCCATAAGCCAAGACCTCTGTCTCCATCCCAGAGTACCCAAGATGGGCAGATGTTTCATTTCTGTTGGATTAAGCTTTTGGCTGGAGATTAAGCTTTGTTGTGGGTTAGCTGCTCATCTTAACTGGATAGCTTGTCTTCCTATCTGCCAAACATGCCTAGAGTAACACATCAGCTCTTTTCATGCAGACTGTCAACAATTGAAGTCAACACATACCTTCAAAACTACATATTTTAAAAGAAACGGAAAAGAGTAATTTGGGACGGGCATGAATTCTCTCAGTCTCTCCTTCCCACTGCTAACGTCCCCTGCTTACAAGTGCCTCTTCTTCCTTCTGCCTATTTAAAATGTGGAGCAAAAAGGAAATTGCTGCCACCACTTCAGCCACAAAACTGTGGAGGAAATCCAAGAGGAGCAAGACTTTGTTCATGTACAGCAAGGCAGGAGGACTGACGACTTGGTAAAATGAAATTTATTATTACATTGCTTCTCAGTAACAGTGCTCCAAGCATACCCCTCAGAAACACATTTACTCCTGAGTCTGAAAAAGATTAAGTCTAGATCAGATGTCATGGCCAAATGTGGCTTTTCTATTTGGTTTGCTGACAGAGGGAGCTCAGAGAATTAGCACAGACCTCCTGTTCCTCTAGGAGATGTCACAGGGATGTCCTGACCTCTCTGTCTGCTGAGGCTGACTACTGCAGTGCTGCTGATCCCTAGCAAAGGGGTGGGCTAGGTGCCAGGAAAACACATTCTGACAGGCATCCTGAACCATCCTTTTTCATTCCTAGATTTATTCTCCTGCAAGGGGACTATAGCACATGGCAGCTGTATGCAGGGTAAAGAGAAAAATGAGGGATAGTTGTGACATTTATTTAAGGGCTCTTTTATATATATGCAGCCTCTCTTGTGATCATTTCTTTATCTAACCATAGTTTCTACATTCCACAGCAGAAACACCTCCTGACATTTACCATTTACATTAATGGTTTCTGGCACCATTAAACTCTGTGCCTGAGGGTTGGGGGAACATAGTGGGGCGATTCATGTTTGTAGGCCAGCAGCACTACAAAGCCATACCAATGCCCCATATGGCTCTCTGGGCTCTAGAGGACACCTGTGAAAACCAGCTCCTTGTGCAGGTTTCAGCACTTGAGGTAAATCCTGGCGTCCTTGGTTAACATTTTTTCCTTAGGAAAACACTCATGGAAATTTGAAGCGGCTTTGTCTGAGGCAGGATTTAGTAATGAGGTCTACGTTCCCTTTGGTTTTCATCCAGTGCTGTTACTGATTTCACCATTCAGTGAGCACAAAACATTCCATTTGTGATTTAGTTGCATTTTACAGTGAGCCTGCAAGCTATGAGTGACTGCATGAGACAGAACAATGGAGAAATTACTCTGGACTGAGGACACTATCTTTTCCTTTTTTTCAGAAACCAGTTGTGGGAAGGCCCATGTCTGTGCTGGTGTATGCTTTTGTCTTGCAGACAGCTGGGCTGCACAAGCACTCCCTGTTGGGACAGTCCACCTTCAGCATTTGCTGGAACCTGGGTGAGTACCCCTGCGTGTGCAGGGCCAGGCTGGTGCCAGAGGCTCCTGAGCACTTTGGCTGTGAGCTGGCACCCTGGAGTGCCTGTATGGCTGTGAGCTGGCACCCTGGAGTGCCTCTATCTGCACTTGAATTGTACTGATAGTTACAGATATTCTCAGGACTGGATTTTAGAGGGGTTGGTGTCAAGGTTTGGATTGCTAAATCCTGTGGAAATTCCTATTTTAGCAGGGCTTGCTCAGACTTAATCCTTCAATATACAAAGCAGATAAATTAATGGTCACACGAGATTGGGAGTAGGAAGAGGCAGGTTCTTTGTAAAGCCTCGTTAAAATATCTCTGTCTTGTCAGTGTGTACAGTGAGAACCCCATGGAGGCTTTTGTTGCATCTTTGGACATAACTGTCTCCCTTGCATGGTCTTCTGAGCTGGCCAGCTCATGATTTCCTTGGCCAAGATATATGCATTTCAAAACCACCATACTGTGACGAAGGGTCCATTTCTGCCTGTCTTTACAGAGGCAGATAGTTTTTCCACACACAGGAAACCTTTTAACAGTTTAATGAGTGACTGCTGCTCCTCTGTTTAGGCTTAGCCCCGATATCGGCCTGCAAGGTGTTGTGGCAATGGGGATATTTGATCAACTGCTATTATTATAAGAAAAGCTATCCCTGACATAGCTGTAGGTAAAATCTCTCTTGGGAGCAGCATTTCCTGCTGACTCCATATAGAAGGCTTGGCAGAATGCCCTCTGCTTTACAGATAGTTTTTGCTGGTAACAGAAAAATCCTCCTGCAGGGCTGTAGAGTCAGCCCCCTAAAGCCCTTGACCCTGAATGTGTAATCTCCCTGGAGATCCAATGCACATGAAGAAATAGAATCTTCTTGGAGCATCTGCTGTCTGTGTTGTGTTAAAATACGACAGGGATGCAACTGCCAAATCTCCAGCTCACTCACTGCAGAATCCTTTACAGGACAATACAATACCCCAGCCTAATCTGAAAGAAGCTCTTGCGAACAAAAGAATCTCTCTCTATTGCTTTAAGGAGAGGTTTCTTTGGTATCTGACAGACATTTCACATGCTTTTGTGTCATGGGAAGGTAATAGCACACAACAGATGGGAAATGGAGCCATTTCAGGAGGTCACTGTAATGGCATCACGTGCGAATCCTTTGCCCACTGGGACCCGTATGGCACATGAGCTGTGCTGGGGAAGCCAGAAAGAGCTTTCCTACTCACACGGTGGCATTCAGCAAGGAGGCCTGGGAGGGCTGCCTTGGCAAATGGATCAGTCTGACAGATCAGCTTTCCCACTGGGAGTGAAAGGGAAGGAGAGGTGTCTCTTTTCACAGAAGACATAGAGAAAAGGGTGCTTCTTGTTTTTTCTTTATACATTTTTCTGAGCCAGTTGGAGGACTTGGTCTCTGCTCTGAAGACACAGGTGCAGGGAACAGGAAAAAGTGAGTGCTTAAATACAGAACTAGCAAGGAAATAACATCAGTGTGGCTTGCCAATGATACTCTGATCTGCTCGTTTCAGTTTTCTGTATTTTTTTCAACACTGAAAACTCATCTCCTTGAAATCTGTCCTGACCTTGCTCTCAGTCTTGGTCTTCCCTTCCCCCACTTCTCCCTTTACTGCTGGTGTCCTCATTTCTCCTTTTGTACATATGACCCTTTCACTATGCAAGGATTAGTATCTTGCTCATAAATATGTGAAATAGATACGCAGATGATTTGATTTGCTGGGTTTTGTAGGGCTGGCAAGACAGACTAGCATGGGAAAAGGGCACATTCTAGCAGGTCAGCTGAAGAAAACATCTTGTGTACAGGAGGAGTAATGTGAAACAGGTATACGGAACACCAGCACCAGTCCAGCAGGGAGACCTCAAGGGGACAGGGACAAGGTGGTAAGACATAAAGGCCAGGCGAATATGGAAGAGCAGAAGACAAGGCCAAAGATGTCTCTGCCTCTCCCACTTGTTACAGAAAAGACAAAAGTAGGAAACATGAGAAGCCATATAGGACCAGAAATCCACCGTGGCTATGGGCAGTTTGAGTTGTTGGTAACTCATTCAGGAAGAGATGCCAGAGGAACTGAGAAAAATGCTGGTCTAGAGAGATAGTGGCAAGCTGGGAGGGAGGCAGAGGTCTGAGACATGGAAAGGAGATGGCAGTAAAAGCTGTATAACTTGATGTGTGTGCCCAGATGGAGGACACAGCTGAGCTGAACAGGGATTCCCAAGGAAGAGGAGAGACAACAGAGTGGCTGTGAGAAAGTGACAATAAAGAGCTGGAGATAACTCTGCTGTGAAGCCCCAGTCAAGAAAAAAGTATCAAGTGGCAAAGATTAAGTCACCAGATGTAAACCAGGAAATTGAGATGAACACCAAGGCCCTAACAGACAATAAGGCCTTGCCAGAAGGCAGCTGCTGAGGCAGAGAGGAAGGACAGGAAGGGCAATGGAAATTAAAGCAGAGAAATAGGGTTTAATAAACCATACATGACAGCAGCCAAGGCCAGGCTTACTGCTGGCTTTGCCAGCAGCTGTAAGGTCACAGGCAGCCTTGCTGGGACAGTGTAGTGGCAACACCACTTTCACCACAAGCTTCATGCTGAGTGCATGCCTCACTCTTGCCCAGAGATCAGTGGCCAGGACAACTGCAGCCTATGCTGGCGTTTGGAGGTGTTTGTGCTACTTTCAGCAGTCATGCTGCACAAAGCCCCACGATAAGCACACTGCGGAGCACCGTGCTACATTTACTGCGAGATCAAAGGGCTGCTGTGCTTTGTCATCCCACTTGTCAACCAAAATATCATTATCATTACCAGGCTAACTCCAATCAGCCTCTGCTGAAGAGCCAGCTGATCATCCAATAACATTAAAAATCGTTTTTGTTAGAGCATGCCAGCATCTGGCTAGTGTGTACACCTGTGTGTCATCTGAAGAGTAGTCTCAGGGAGGAGACTCCTAGTGTGCTGCTATGCTCCACTCCACTGGCGTTCCTGGCATGCTCAAGTGATTGGCATCAATTAGCCTTTCTGCATGATGCTGGCAGACAAGGCTGAATGGAAATGGACAACAGAGGTGCCTCTCGGACGTTTTGGCCAAGCTGTTTTATTAGTGGAACAGAGCTGGGATGTTTACTCTTATCCTTGAAAATTTCAAGAAACTTTTTTTAATGCTTACTATGATATCATAGCAATTACAGATCCTGTTGGGGACATGCTCGCATCAATGTGACAACCAAAAAGCAAGGCCTGGCCTGGAGAATTTGCAACATGGCTAAGATTAGAGACAGCAGATAGGTATCAGTGGCCAACAGATGGAGCAGCAGAAGAACAGGACGCCTAGGATCAGCATTGTAGCCTGGGTGGGAGGGAGTACTTTTGGTTGGTACTTTAGCTGAGGAAGAGGAGTGGATGGGGTGGCTTTGACAGGCTGCTCTCATTAGCAGTAACGAAGTGCATACAGAGTGGAAGCCAAACCTTAGCAAAGACACCAGAAGGTCCCCAGGTGGTAACTCCCTTTCTTTTAAAGATGAAGCAGGATAGTATGACATGTTTGCCTTAGACATGGTCTGGAAGGTACAGCAAATGCACTGAACAGTAATGGCAAACTTGCTGCTATACTTGTGCCTGGAGGCAAGTGTGTAAAATGTTTTCTGCCTTCCAAAGCACCGACAACTGCAGCTGTTGTGGGCTTCAATGGAAGGTACAGCTCATCAGCAATCATTTAACACAGCATTTGTATTAGAATTGCCCAAGGTGGGGTTCAGATAGGAGGCTTAGGATACCTGTCATTGCAGCATGGGTTTCTAGTGGAGGTAAAGCATGGAGAAGGACAGAATACCCCAAGGGAGATGACAGAGAAAGAGGAGCAATAGGAAGGGCTGCAGTATCAGATGAGAGGTCTGACAACAGAAACAGCATAATAGGTAAGCTCTGCAGTAACTGCAACAACACAAGCTGGTTGAGCAGATGGTCACCTCAGTTTAGCCTTTAACATAGCTTGTTGTCCCTAGCAATATTTACCCAAAAGTACTCTACTGATGGAGATGGGATTATGTAACAGACAGAGGGAAATCAGTCCTATTTTATACAAGGCTGCCTATCGGCTCTGACAGTCCCTTCATGTACTGGCTTTAACTTGGGCAGAAAGAACAATGTGATCATTTCTGGGACTGCTTTAGATGGTAGAAACCAGGTAGCATTTTCCCAATTTCCCAACTTTCTTGGAACTTTATTAACTCACTCCTCAAATCTGGAAACTTGGTTACAGGTAAAGCGTTAAACTCCCTGTCCCAGGACTGAAATGACCATCTGGGAACTGTCAGGACATTTTCATCAGCTCTATCAGTGCTGTGTCAGAATATTTTCATCAGCTCCTGGTCAGTGCTTCTTTGGGGTTAATTCTGACCTACTTCACTAATTCTTCAGAAGTAAGAATTATTTCACTAGTTTGTGAAAAGCACTTAAAAGATCCTTCAGTGAAAAGTGAAAAATAAAGGCAAATACTGTTATTCTCATTCCCAAAATACTAGATACAGAACCACACTGAAACAGCAATATAGATGTTGCAAAGGGGATTAACCACAATGGAAAGTGAAATTCTGCACTGAAAAGTGTCCCATATTTGAAAGGCCAGAGATTACAAGCATATGCCTATCTCAGATATTTAATAAATATTGTCTCAACTGCATGTTTACGTATTTTTATTAAAGAGCAAATTGCTTGTACTTCCTCCTCTTTCTTCTGCACTATAGCATTAAAGCAGGACAGCATGCCACACAACAGTATAAACAAACAGCATCACCAGATACTTAAGGGTCTTTAGCTCCTGAATTGACTAAAGCATAAATACAAACTGACGTCAAGCATTTGGGATTACCATTTAAAAATTGGTATTTTCTGAGACACTAATGAAGGATATTCATATCAGAAAATCCAGTGGCTACAAAAGGAGGAGTGAGCCACCCAGACTCCGGAGTAAGGAGTCAAGGAAATAGTCTGCATCTCTTAAAATAAAAAACATGCCAGTTTGCTTTAGACCTGTGAGAAGTGCCAAATAGAATAGGGAAGAGCTTCTTCCAGCCTGTCCAGCTCTTGAAGATTTGGGAATGCAGACATCACCACGAGTCCCTGCTCTGCCACCATTATCAGCAGCATTTTTATCACCCCCTCTACTCATCACAGTCCTTGTATGGTGGAAGCCCATCCTGGCTGTGCACTGGAGCTGTACAGCACACCCCGTGCAATGCAGTGTGCAGCTGTGTGATGCTAGTGACATGCTCCAGAGCTCTAACTAGTCACTTTCCACAGCTGGTCTCCAGGGTCTCAATTAAGTAGCTGAAACTTTTAACAAGTAAGATCACAAGCAGTGATGAAACTTATATAGGATCTCAGTCTTTCTCCCTCTTAAGCATGGAATTAAGAGTACATTCTATAAGGCAAAATGCATTCCTGAGTAGGCATTTGTACTAATTCAGGTGCTGAAGTGGTATAGGCAAATGGCAGCACACCCTGAGGACCAAGGTATTCTGCTTTTCAGCATGATTAACTAAGCAGGATGGAGCACAGCGCTGTACGGCTTTTAGTACCTATACTGGCTTAATGAGCATTAGCTTTGCATATCCCTACGTGATGTATTTTGCCACAAAATTTTAAGCTGGGAAGTGCCCAAAGAGAAAGAGGACTAGAGATTTAAAGCATTCCTTCTACTTCAGACTAAGTTCAAGCAATCATACACTTTGGGGCAAGCAGACAACACTTGAGTTGCTGCAGGTAGTGAAGATCTCAGTGGGAAAGCACAACTGTGTATTTGAAGAAGTGGTGCCCTTGGACACAAAATAACCAGTGCATCCCTAGCCCCTCCCTAGGACTTCTATCAAAACAGCACTTTTTCCTTTGGCATCTGTGCTAGCTGCCCAGGGCCAAAAGCAGAGCAGGTACTGGGGGCACCATCTGCTTCTGTAACTTCACTCTTGTTCACAAAGCAGCGAACTAAGTAGCCAAACCCTTGATGGAGCAAATCTTTGCCATCCTAGAAGTAAGCCATTCCACATGGTACAGATTCACTGTCAGACCTGTGGGAGACTTGCTAGTGATGAGCCAGAAGACCAGTGCCTTGCAGCTCTTAAAATCAGTTCCCCGCCCAAGTGGAAATAGACCTGTGACCTGTGTTAGCTTAAAACCTTGAGTGGTGCCAAGGCCGCCCAGTAGCAGCAGAGCTTGCTCTGTTCCCTAGGGCAGAAGGTGAAAGGAAGAGAAAGTCCCTTCCCAAGTGGCTGGCTCAGGACACTGCAAGGGGCATAAGGGAAGACAGATTCAAGGCCATTTGCCAAAGAAGGACAACACTCATCCATTCTCACCTGCTGTGTGATCCGACCTGGTCATTAGGTGCCAAAGCAGCTGGGTGAGGTGATGCATATTACTAAAAGCTTCTGGTTTAGCAAGGAGCTGGACCAGAAGATAAATTTCCTTCTACAACAGGGGATGGACCACAGAGGGATTTGGTAGCTGCTGATGTGCTGGAAGGAAGGGGAAGAGAGTAGTGCCCCCTTCAGGTGGTTCAGCTGCAGTTTGCAGGCAGGACTGGAGGAAAAGAACTCAGGTCTGCAAGCCTCCCCCTTGAATACAGGGCATATTGCATGTATTCAGGGCCTAGGATAAACTAAAATAGAAAAACATTTGGTTTCAGTTCACATCTTAGTGGTGGCTCATGTTTTATTTACAGAAAGGGCAGAAGTTTCTGTAAGCAAAGAAATCCCCTTTCTTTCTGTGCAGGTTTTAGAAAACCAGTCAACAGCAGAGCAATGCTACTGAACACAAGACTTCAGTCACCTGCCTCCTAATTTTCAAAACAGCTAAAGCCCTGCAGTCTTTTTTACCTTTTATAGTCACAGGACTAGTCAAGCAAACCCTTGATTGGATTATTCTCCTTTAATTACAAAATGCACTCAGACCAAAGATGCAATAGTACCTGGTACATATGTACACATTTCCCTCAATTATAACACCAAAGACCAAAATGCCATCTGGTCCTAGTGTAAATCAAACATTTCCCTCTGGCAAGACATTTGGAGTATGAATAGACATCACAGTAATGCTTGAACTGCCTCTTCTGTGCAGGACACCAGACTCTGTATTTATTTATCATGTACTTTGAGATCCTTTAGGGTGGACCGTACAAGAGATAAGCAAGAGAACAGATGTGAAACTGGAACCCTGGGGTAATTGGAGTCCATATCCCACCACCCCCTGGAAAAGAAAGGCAGAGATGGGTCACTCTCTCCTTGCTGCAGTTAGGACAAGGTAGATAAATCACAAGGTTTTTTTATTGCTGGTGAACTCAAAACAGGCAACTTTAATCTACTGAGGAAGATACACATACAACAAATGTTAGGCCTTGTGCGTTTTTTTTCTTCTTAATGTAAATGTCTCTTCAACTTCAGTCCAGCTCTGAAGCTCTCACTGAGCTGCCGCCAAAATCCTGGTAATGTGCTCTGGGCACTTCTGCAAGATGTTGTAAGAAGCATCACATGTAATAAAAGGGAGATTTTGCAGAAAAGACGAAGCTCTGACTGCAGCCATGTTGCTCAGAACAGAGAAGTCTGGCTAATCCTGCTGCATTAGGTATGTGGTGTTATACATAATTAATTGATTTAAGAATTTGACGGGTCCTTTTCTGTTTCTGGTGTGCAAGCTGCAAGTAAAGTGCACTTCTGGGTATAAATTACCACTCTATAAAGATGCAATAGCTGGGTGGTACACGTCAGACATCAGTGGAAAGCAGACAAAACAGTTGTTACAATGACACAGGCAATAAGAATAATGCTCTAGATACTAGATGCTGCTGGGAAACCCCTCCATATTTTGAGCATCTAAATATTACCCCACTGAGCAAAACCAGTGGCATTTAGTTGGGACCTTCTAAAGTACAGACAATAACAGACACATAGCTGTTACTGTGTACCAGGTTAGTTCTGTGGACAGCCACTCCTCCAAACCACACTGCTAACTCCTTTTAACCTTTCTAAAGTTTTTTAACAGCTAAGGAGAAAGCAGGGATCCTAAGGATGTTTCTATGAGGCTGAGGGTTTTACATGATGTGGGGGTGATGTAGGAGGCAGCACAACACCACACTTAAGCTATGCTATGAGAGGACAACCCAGCTTTAGACACTGTGTTTGATAACCTTGACAGAACCAGGGCCAAAATGGCGAGATCCCACTCTCATCTGCACCTTGCAATTCTTGTTCTGCTCCAGTACAGCTCATCTACATTATCCCATGCACAAATCTCTTTTTTTAACTCCACGTACAGTGTCAGGTGACTATTTTGCCTGGGTCTATATGCCTGAGACCAACAAGGCTGACAAACTACATACTATTCTTCTTATTTCATAATACTGGCATCACAGCATCAGAAGAACTATCTGTTCAGTGTTTGTTCTCTTTTAATTTAATGAACTATAAAAAGGAGACTCTAAATATCCACCTAAGTATTCTCAGTGCTTCAGGAGACATTGCATACCCAGGGCAGATTTGATTAACTCCTTGCACCACTGCTTTCCTGTGTCCATTGCCAGCAATGGATGCCACATGAGAAAGGGGAGGGAAGGAAAAAAATAATTGCTCTCTGTGTGATACAAAAAAGGATTAACACTGCCTTCATAAGAGCAGAACCAAGAAACAATTCAACTCACAGGGCTAACATTGCTTTTCCTCTCAGGAATGGCTGCCGCAGGGCAAGAAGCAGGTTCACAGCTCAGCACCCCCTACTAGAGACAAGGGACCTACACAGAAATAGCCCAACTACTCCCAAAACAAGAGTGGAATCCCACAACACATTTGCATTTCAAGCCAAATTGATCCCTGGTACAGCTCTGCTGACTATGGTGGAAGAACACAAAAAATTAATCTGGCCCTACAGGGCAACTACAGAAACCTTCCCCATAACCCAGCTCAGGAGTGAGACATCTGACAGATGGAAGCTCTGTGTTTGTTGCCAACTTCAAAAGCCAAGACTTGCCTGAGTAAACTGTGAACTTTTGGCTGCCACTATCAAAAACCCTCCCTGTACCACAATTGTCCTTGTACTCCATAGGTGTTCCCAATAGATTAAATTTCAAACTGTCCCCAGTGCAGGTAGCTCCACAGTGAAGCCACAGCACTCCCTTCTGCTCCACCTCTCTACTGCTGCTCTTGTACCCTAACTCAAAGTCTCATTCAAGCAGACCATGAAGAATTAAGTGCTCTTCAGAGAAGGGTTTTTTGCTTTCTTTTTTTTTTTAATAAATGTATCAGGCAGCATGGTATATCTCTTGCTGCCTCCAATTATTGTCATGACAATATGGTTGTGGTTATTTAAAGCAGAATTTGGGAAGAAAAAGCAAATCCACTTGATACACTGAGGAGAAAACTGGGCAGAACTGAGCCAAGGCCTGCCAGTGCTGAAGGGACATGAGAGTCAGTGCTAGAGGACCAAATCCCAGATACATTAGCCACAGGAAGGTTTTGACCTCCAAATACAATGGGCTGCAGCCAGAATAAGTCACTGACATTACCAGAAACAGAGAAATCCCTGGAAAGGAAGGCAGAAATTCTTGTGGCCTGTATAGTCTCTACAAGGTTTGCATGGATGAGATGGGAGCTGGAATCTGAAGCAGACTGTTAGGCAAGGTCTACTTTGGGAGTACAGAGGAGATGGGAAGACTTGCACTATTTCTTGCGCCTTTTGCCAAGATTCAGATTGCACAGATTATGGTAAAATTCACTTGGCAAAAAAGACCTTCATTAAAAAAAAAAAGAAAAAAAAGAAAAAAAGAAAAAAAGAAAAAAATTCTAGTAAGTATCAGGACTGAGATTTCAAAAAGTACAAGATCTGTATAAATTCAGCAAGATGTCCAGCACCACATTATTTCATGGTGCAAAAAAGAACCTGGGGAGAGGCCAATGGGACCTGGCGAGGGTAACACCATCTACCTCCCCAGCAGACTGCCAGTCTTAGGTTCTTCACAACAGCAGATGGATTTTCCTTGTTCCTGCAGCATCTCAGGTCCCACAGGAGGTATTGGTTGCAAGCAAGCACCTGAATATTGCCTAATGGAGTAAGCCAATCACTAACTCAGCTGGCGTGTCCATGACCATCAAATAATTAGGTGTTTTTCTTTTTGGACGCATTTCCACCGTAGCATCTCTTTTTCTTCTTTCTCCACGTTAAAGTGTAAGCAAAAGGACCGCTTTCATCTGTAATAAGTTAAAATCAGAAATGACCTAACTAACAGGTAACTGATATTGGTCCTTGGAGCCCAAAGAGTAAAATCCATAGAAAATCTACTGGTTCCATTTTTTCTGGTATATCCCATGCACACCCCCATTAGAAAAATGGGGTTTATGAATCTTATCATACAGCAAGGAGCAGTACCTCGGAGCCAGAGCTGACAGTCCGTGCTAGCGGTCTGGGCTCTCCCAGACTGCTAAGTGTGATTCTAAGTCACTGCTCAATCTGTCTTCACGTGGCCATTGGCCAAGGCAACGGGGACGGTGGGAGCCCCCGGCTCAGCAGTCTCATCAAATCGTAAGCGCAGGGTGTTTCTGATCACCAGCTGTTCCATGATGAAAGAAGCACAAAACCATGGGATGGCATATTCCAGAGTGATCAGGCCCATGAAGTCAAAATCAAACTGGGAATAGTCCCATGGGCAGGCATTGAACTGGCGTAGGATGAGGCCAGTGGTGAACTCCCAGAGGTATGTCCAAAGTGTGTAAATGAAGCAGCGCACTAAAATGTTACACTTGTCTTTGAGATATAAATACATCTTCTCCACAATAAGGATGGAGGTGCCATAGATGAATAGTGCCCACACACTGGTAACGCCTGGGAACTTCCAGTTGAAGTTGACCACAAACTCCCAGGCAGCTGTGAACATCACCTCACAGAAATAGCCATGGATGGCATAGAGGTACCATCGGGAGAAAGCGGTCAGAGGTTCTGCCGCAGCCATTCTTCTGCACTCACCTCAGCAGCACTCTGAAATGAAGAGGGAGAGAGAGAGAGAGAGGAGTCAACAAGGGTGTCACAAGTCCTTATCCCCAGATGGCAACACAGAAACTCATAACACCCACAAAGGATAAATATGAGAAATAAGTGAATTTTAAATTGTCTAATTTTTACCACAGCACATTTTAAGTCCTGGGGAAAAGTGGCACTTTAAAAGACTCCATGACTTAGAATGGGCCTGAACAACGTAAACTGCTCTGCCTGAGAAACAGGATGCCACTGGTATCGCACTGGTGATAAGGACAGAGTTGACAGGTACAGGGTCTTTGTCAGGAGTGAGGCTGCCAAAGAATTTACTGGTTGCAAGTCAGTAGAAAAACACAGTCATCTCACAAGGAGCACACACCACCTGTTTGCTCGTTTCAAGAAACAGCACTGTCCCTTACTTTTCTGATTCTATATGGAATAGATTAGATGAACACAACATTGAAAACCTGGGCCTTTCCAGCTGTCACCTACAGTCTCTATACCCAAAATGTTTGCTGTAGTGAAAAACACAGCTTTGATGGGAGCTACAGCAAGGGAACTGGAGGGGCAAATTTCAGAGATTTTATACCTTCAGACACCACATCTTGCACTCGTTATTCAGCTGAACTTTTATTTTGTCTGTTGAAGAACTCATGCACTGTATGGCTAGCGTTTGGAAAATAATTTTCTTATGGTGTCAGACTGCCTGATACCAAGTCAAAAAGCACAGGACAGCCATTGAAATCCATGCAGATTTGGCTTCAGGATGCAAAACACAAAGAAGGAGAAAAAAAAAGAACAGCTGAGCCTAGATGGAGGTAGTCATGATAAATAGGAAATGAGAACAAACTCTAATTGTGTATACAGGAAGAAATTTGGTGAAGAGGTTTTGAAAAGGCACAGTTTGCTTATGACTGAACTGTTTCAGCACAATTAGTTTTACTTTTTGTAGAGATTTACAAGTCTGCCATGGTACAGTCACTGACACAAGGTGATTATAAGCATTATTTTACTGAAGCCTTACAGATTTACATTACAGGGTGAATTTGCCCTCTTTCATTCTTAGAAACTTATGCTTTCAAGTTGAGTTTCTCTTGACTCTTTATCAGGCACTATTTAACTTGGTTCTGCACTTGTCAGTTCTGTGGCACAATGTGCTAGGAAAGGACTACATTAACTTTATGGGCAGTCACTCCATGCCATCTGGAAAGAGACTGTTCCCACCCTGCCCTGTAAACACAGTGCCCCTCTGAACAAAGTATTAACATGCAGTATGATTGGAATTCTAATAGGAGATGAAATAAGAGAAACTTCTATAAGGGAAAAAGGAACTATAATAACGAACATAAAGAAGACACGCACAGGGGAACACTGAAAATGGAAAGGACAGAGCTGTATCCACGACCTGTTCACTCCTCTCTTAAATGGACACACAGCCAACATGGCAGTTCATGTGATGTGGGTGCTTGAACAAAGACCCATTTTCTAATGGCACAATCCATTTTACACATCATCAGATGCTACAGATATAGGTCAACAGCACAGTGTCAGTTTGGAGGTGAAAGACTAAAGAATCGCTGAGGATTCCCTCATGTCTCCCAACAGTTCAGTTCCAAGAGACCCTGCAAGACAGCAGAGGAGGTAGCACATGAGAAATATAGAGGAGGTGTATCTCCACATAGTCCACAGGAAGCTGATGCGTAAGGGCACTGCCATCTGAGGAGAATGAGTTGTCAGTGTAATGTTAGTTGGTTAGTTTTGCCAGCACAGTTGTTAAGCTTAGGAGTTTGAATCCTCATATCCTTCCTCCATTCTCACATAATTTCAAGAACAAATCAAAAGTGAGAGGTACAGAATTAAAGAAAAGCAGTAAGAAGGCACCGTGGTTTAACACCAGCCAGCAACTAAGTGCTACACAACCACTCACTCACTGCTCTGCAATGAGATGGGTAAGAGAATCAGAGGAAAAAAACAGTGAAACTCATGGGTTGAGATAAGAACAGTTTAATAATTCAAACAAAGTAAAATGTAATAATAATGTAATACATAATGTGATTCTCCATAGAAGAAAATTATTGTAAAGATTTCACCAGGCTGCCAAGGGATTGTATAGTTTTTCTCTCTTTTCTATAAGGCTTTCTAACTTTTCCGCTTGTGGTCCTTAGTCCTTGTACTTCCCTCTACAGCCTTACATGAAATGTATTTGAACTGTTAGCTGGGAGCATTCACAGCATGCAGTGCTATCTCTATAAGATTTTCCTTGTAATTTTGAAAATCTCTTCACAAAGTTGAATCAGATATGCAGAAGGTCCTTCCATCTCAGTCCCTCCCTTCCTGTTCCAAGGATCACCTCACCAATTATTTCCATTGCCTTACGCCTCCCTACAAAAGCCAAAGACTCACAGAAACATAGTCAACAATCCACATCTGGTTCTACCCTACATTATTTCCTCCGTTCAAAGAAGATTTCTCTCTCCTAGTTCTATACCATATACTTAATAAAAATCTATTTATTCTCTGTTTCTTTTTTACTATTTGGAAAATATCTAGTCACTACACTAGAAGTCTAGTAGCTGAGTCTAGATCAGGTCTGGGACATCTACAGTAAAAATTAACCAATTGCAAAGACCACTGTTGACTTCTTTTGAATTCCATGGCTTTCACCACAACTGCAAAGAGGCAAACATAAATGCACTGGCACTGTCTCAATATTTGCCTTCTGTCATGTGCCCAGTTGGCCCAATTCCGATGGTAATTACTTCTTACAATATGCTTGAAAGAGTCCTCACAGGCATCCTGGTGATTAAAAGCATCCCAAGAAAGGGCAGATGCCAAACTGTGGCAGTCCAAACATAAAATGGTTCCACTGTGCTAGGCACTAAGCAAATCCACAAATCACAGTTCCTCCTGTAAAATATTTCATCCAAATTAAAACAAAAAGTACATAGTAAGACACAGAAGGGAATGGAGGATACACTTAGGAGGGCTACCACAAGCCACAGCACATCACTGCATAAGCTGGGGACTATACAATTTAATGGTTACAAGTAACTTGAGTATTTACAAAACAATTAAAACTGAAGCTTTTCCAAAGCATCTTATTTCCCAGCCACACCAAACTGTTTGGTGTCTGGGTAGGCAATACTGCATTAGAAGGTCTCATGAGGGATGTAAAGGAGAAAAGTGTAGTCTACTGGGCAGCAATTCATGATAAAAGGATCAAGCTGAAAAGCAGTTGCATGACATTTACTGGGAGAAGCATCCAAATAGAAGGCCAAGACTGCACTCAGTAAAAAATGCAGATTTGCGAAAAGCCTCAAGTAGATAATTGAACTTGGTGACGCAAGACTTTTAGTGCAGTGACAGTAATACAGACCAAAAGGCCCTGAATGTATGATCGTTATTCAGTCTCCTGAGGAAAACAAATGACATTTATCACTGAGGTACTTAGAGTGGGATGGGCAACGGCTTCCTGAAAACCAGAAACACGGCTGCCACCTACGCAATTGTCTCAGCAGAGAGCAAACAAGTCATGAAGACTGCACGTGGATGGCCGTGCTTGCACTGAGGCTTCTCACACTGCTGCTTTGGGGAAAATAGGGAGATTCTAAATTCAAAATTTTGAAAATGCTTTCCATCATCAGCAAATTATATTTTAAATAGCTAAAGTAGAAATAGATCCTCTAATCTGATGTTATCAGGAAGCCTGAGCTAGCACAAAATTTTCCCCTCTTTCTCTAGGAGGACCTTCTTTTCTAGCTTGCTCAGAGAAGAAAAAGGAAACTCTATGGAAACCACACACGGGCCATCTCTGAGGAACATGCAGTCCTTCCCCCAGTTGCCCTGTCTGTGTGGATAGCTCTGCTGGCAACAAAGAGGCCAAGAGTCCCCTCCATCTACAGAAAACAAGCACAGGCCTAACAGGGGGAAGTATATGAAGGACTGAGTTTATCCGAGAAATCTGGTTCAGAGGATGAAGTCCTCTGAAGTCCTCCTCAGCAGTTCACTGATGACAAAAAGCTGGTAAGAGTGGGTGATCCCCCAGAGTACTGTGCAGCCCTTCAAAAGGACCTTGACAGGTTCAAGAGATAGGCAGAGAACTGTCTGAAATTCAACAAAGGCAAATGCAGGGTCCTGCACCTGAAGAAGAATAACCCCATGCAAGGACAAGAAGCAACAGACAAACTGATGCACAGGAAGTTCCACCTGAACATGAAGAAGAACGTTACTGTTTGAGTGACTGTGCACAGGAAGATTGCCCAGAGAAGCTGTGGAGTCTTCCTCACTGGAGATACTCAACATGTCTGGACACCATCCTGTGCAATGTGCTCTAGGATGACCCTGCTTGAGCAGCAAGGTTGGACCAGATGACCCACTGTGGTCCCTTCCAACCTTACCCACTCTGATTCTGTGATCAGGGCAGGAGTTTGACTTACGGAGGTAAGAAAATAATACTGTAACAGCATCAAGATTACATTTTATATTTTAGAATTTCAACTCTGAAATAGATATTAACAATCCCCTAGGTTGAGGTAAGATACAGATAAGCCTGATGCACCAGACCAAGCAAGGAGAAAGGACTAACATTCCAGACTGCCCCACTTCACATGTTAGACCCTTCTGTGCAAGGGGAAGCACCTCCATACTCACATTTGGTTTTGCAGGTGATGCAGCCCAGGCAGGCAAGAGGGAAGTGATTCAAAAATGGGCTGATGGTAGACCAAGAAATAACGGCAGATTTGTCTCACACAAGCACTGCAGGGGAGACATCAGTGGATGTTGTATTCATGCCTGATTAAATTCTTGAGCGATGCCTGGCTCATTTTTTTCCCAAGCTCTCCTTTGCAGCGGCTTTCTGCCCATTTCCCTGCTACCAAGCCAAACTGCTTAAAAAAGTCTCTCACAGATTGTCTTTATTCCCTCTAATCCAGCAGAATTATTTAGACTCACAGCCTCTGGATGGGTGTAATGAGACTCATCAAGAAACTCTGAATTAACTCTGAAATGCCAATAAAAGAAAAACAGAAACAAAAAACCTCCGTGAGACAATTCCCCTTCTTAGTGATGTCCTGAGGCTATAAGTTGTGTCAGCTACTTGATCCACCACAGGTGAACTTGAACTACTGCTGCAAGTTCCTTACTTGTAGTGCCTAGTTATTTCTGGAAGTTAAAAAATTAGGGCACAGTATTATTTTACAAATTCATATTTGAAGTATTTAGTTCCATAACATGCATGTTCGTATTTCTAAGAAATGCCTTACATACATCTATAACCCTATTTACATGTCATAATTACTTTGAAATTTGAAAGAGTAACTGCAAAGGAGGCACATATGTAGTAGGATACTTTCCAAATGACAGGACTGCGAGCAGCAGACAGTGCTGAAGTAAAGGGCACCTGCCACTCCCTGCCCATAAGCTCTACTTGTATTCTCCTGCCTCAGACCCTTATTACCCAAACTACTTATGTAAAACTAACCGTTCTTCATGACTTTTAATTACTTTCATTGGCATATCATTGTAGCTACTGTGTTCTTCCTTAAGACTGGGAGAATCAGATGCATATCTGCTTTTATGCTTTAGCAAAGATTACAGTAGATACAAGGATGTTTTGGTGCAAATTGACACACATTTTTGGGCAATACCTTTTTAAATTAAATTCTTCTTTGTCTTTTTCCTGTGAGTAAACACCAAACAAGCATGCCTTTGCAACCATGGGCAACATTCAATGAATATGCTGCAAACCTGGCTTAAACATTTTCATAGAAAACCTCACTCAAGCCCCTAGGAGTGAAGATTTACAGAACGCTAAATGTGTACAGAACACTAAGTGCTAGATTTGGCCGCAAGACATTAGTTCATCAGTGTTTAAAGATTTATACAGTAAAGTCTTAGTGGTACTTATGTGCTGAAGTCATAACTCTGAGGAGATATTCATCCTTCAGATAACTGAGAGCCTCAATTAACTGTGGCTCAGAAAACAGAATTTCAACTGTACTGAAGTGTGGAATAGTTCCAGCAGATCGATTAATCAAGCCCTGCAATTAAGATAAAAGCATTCCACAGACGTCTCCAAATACAGACTCTCAGTGCTTTCAGGATGGATCTTGAGCCCTGGGATTTTGGTCAGTTCTGAATGTACTAGTCATCTGGTTTTGCTGCTTCTCTGTCTGGACTCTACCTCCATCAGGATGCACACTGTATCCCTTCCAGGTACTGTGGGTAAGAAAGCACGGTCTATTTCTTATCCACATTTTCCTCTCATTTTGTCTCTTTCCCATAGAAGGCACATCATTTCCCTGCCACTCCTTGTTTCCTTGTTCCCTTGCCCAGTTCACTCCATACCTGCAGGCAGCCTCTGATCCCCGTCTATCTTTCGAATCTGTTCCAAAGAGAATTGGAATACAGTAAAAAAGAATGACGACAAAAGGAGATTAAATTAATCCAATTACCAGACTAAGCCAAAGGGATGGGGAAGCGTAGTTCTTACCGGTAATGCCTGTGTGTGGGCTGCCCAGAAGCACCATTCCATAATGGGAAGGAGAAAGGCAGGGTTTTCTTGGGAGGGAGTTTAGGGGGAGGGGGGCTTTTCAGAGAACAAAGAGAAAAGATGAAGGCATTGTTTGTTTAAAGAACAGTTTTCCAACTAATGTGATCTCATGAATGGCATCTGAAGTGCAGAAAGTGGAGACTTCCCATGGCCTGCCTCACACAAAGCATCATGTTACCCAAACACACTTAACCACAGTGACCACTCCAACCTGAGAACAAATTAAGACAGCACCTCTTTACTTACAGTGACCAAGAGGGATGTTTCCTTTGATCCTGATGAAAGTTAAGACTCCCAAGAGTCACGCAAGTAGCAGACTTGAAAGACAAATCTATGAAAAATGACTGAGTCCAAACTTTACATCTAGAAGTATTAACCCCAAATCACCCCAGCATCTCTTTCAAGTAAGGTCATGTCCTTCTCCAAGCCTGTCGCTGTAAGACTGTTGTACCTTACCTGCTGCCCTTCCCTATTTGGAAAAGCTGCCCTGAGTTCCCAGCATTTGCTGATAGTACAGTTCTCAAACAAGCAAGTGTCCAGCAAGGGCCCAAGTGCCACTGAAGTGGCTCCAGCACAAAGCAGAGACTTTGAAGCCAGGACCCTGCTGCAGGAGCAGGCAGAGCTCTCCATTACCACTGTAGAGGAGGGAGCCAGCATTGTAGAAGTTTCTCCCACTACTGCCCATCAATTAGCATAGCATGGGTATTAATCATGCTACCACTGGCTTGCACAGTATGTCATCAGCAGTGGAAATATATTGTATGTGCAAATAAATTAGTGCTGAGTTTTGTACTCTATTGTTCAGATTTATTTCAATTCAGAAAAAAACAAGTAGCAGCCTGTAAGCACATCAGTTGGGTAAATCTGTCTTCGTAGACTAGTCAAGTTTCTCTGGCCTGAATAACAAGTCAACAAAAACTTGGGTTTTCAGGCCTAGGTCCTACACAGCAAACATACCGCCTCCACTGTGTTGGGTACTTGCATTGTTATTTACATCTCTGCAAAAGAAGGCTTACATTTTTAGCACTGTTATTTCCTCAAGGTATCAGAAAGCTTAGCATTCAGGTTACAAACACAAAGACAACATCTTCATGTTTTATGCACACCTGTCATTTTTCTCTTTTGTAAATCTGAAGCATCAGATCTGCCATAAACCCCTAATGTTCAGCTGCTTATGAGTCCCCTTTGAGTCAGATTCATTAATCTGATTATGTGCTGTGTGTCCCAAGAAGGAAGCACAAGAGCTTTCCCACAGGGGAATGTGACTGAAACTCAGTCTTCTGAAAGGTGGCAAGTTGAACACTCACAAGCTTTTTTTTAAAAAAAGCAATAACTCAACATTTGTGCCCCACACAGAACTGGTATTTGCTAGGATATTTCTCCCTGCCATTCAAGGAAGCTTCTTATCTCTTCAGACATTGATTTCTTAACTCAGCATTGGTCCATAAGCTTTTACTGCTGCATCCTACAGCTTCCTCTTTTTCTAATCAGTCAGCTTATGAAGGTAACGTTCCAGGAGTGTTTCCCAGTGCTGTTCTTCCAGCTGTAACACGTGCTCCTGGCTGCAGCTTCGTGCACTCCAGCTAATGAGCCAGGCAGCTGGGTCATAAGGATGCCCCATATCTCCTCTGAGCTGATGTCACCTTGGTTCTTTTCCAACTCTTTCTGAGCTTCTTACTACCTCTCTCCCAAATCACAGAACTGGACTGTTCTCTGATGCTCTGGTTTGCACTGCACCACAGATAACTGCTTTAATGAAGGCAAATCAAACTGCTACATCCACATAATTTTAATTCTATCCACAGATGTACAAATGTATAAAGATATAGAGACAACTTTATACGTTGTCTTTGTTGATTGGCTGATTTGCCGATTTGCCCTCTCTTCCCCTCTACTTGAAGGGGATAGATTTTTTTCCCTATAATTGCTTCTTCTGATTTTTTTCATTTTTGTGCTGAGGTGACATTTTACAAACACTACAACCACTACTACTGGATTTAGATTCCTACCTTCAGCCTGCCAATTATGTATCACAACTTTACAGAGTATGCTCACTTCCAGCCCTTACAGAGCCCCTCTGAAAGTGGATCCATTTAATATTATGTTTATAACCTTCTTTCACATTTCCTTTTGTGACTGCAGTGTGTCCAAATGACCATGCCCTACCAAACAGTCTCCACAATAAAACCAACAGATTCATTGCTCCAATACAGGAAAGCATTTTCAAAACTTGTCTGTATTTATTAGTCTACATAAGTGTAAGACTTTGGGTTCCTTAAGACAGAAAAGTCAATATGTCTGTGCAGAGTTGCTTCAGACTATTCTAAATGCCTGAAGTCCAGGAATTTACCTGTAATAGTACAGCAAGCCCAGATCATGAAATAACACAATATCACAGCTTTGGACTGCTTTATAGATCTATCACTTTATGGCTGAGACCCCACTCCTATTCAACCCTTTTCTCAGATCCTACATATTCAGCTTTCTAAAAAATTCTAAATCTAAACCATCTCTTGTGAGTAACAGCTAACATGCATCTTCTTCAGGACTCGTGGAATTTAACTGCATCATGTTAATACCACTTACTTGCTAAACACCTGAAAAGGAATTAAGCTTCCACCTTAGAAAAGAAAATCCTTAAGAACTGCTAACTCTAATCCTAAACTCAGCAAGGAGGTAAAAATACCACTCACCTCTTCACTTAATTGTCAATCTGCACAGAAGACATTTACCACACACAGAGCTACTGCAGTAGAAGGCAGAGCAATTTTCTTGCTTGGGTCTTAAGATTACTACCATATTTGTGGGGCTTCTATAGGACCCAGTGAGCCAAAGCACAGAAAGAGAGAAAAAGCTGGCAAGAATTTATTTGGGAAAAGCTTTGCAAGAACCTTGCCTTGAGAACAGAATATGGAATTAAAAGAAGTAGGATCCAAAACCTTGGAGTATTTGTAGAATAGAGGGAAACACAGAAGAACGGACAAGTAAAATTTTAAGCGTATTAGTAGCAGAAGACTAGTAGGGGCTAGATATCAGGGAAGTAAACTCATCACTGTTTCCTAATCATTAACATCACCTACAGCTACTACAGTGACAAGATAAAATCTGGATACATCATTCCATATTTCTTCTGGAGACAAACCCCAGCTTAACAGACTCCTTCAAACCAGCCTGGCTGGGAACCTTTAACAGGGCTAGAAAATGGCCTGGAAAAGGGAGGTTATTTTCCTCTCATTATTAAGCTGCTGAGCAATCGCTGAGAAGAGGCAACATTCAGGTATGGGCAAGACATCTGAAGTCAAGAGATCGGGAAGGCACCTAAAAACTCTCTCTGTGGCCAAATATGGCAACAGACTTAGGAAAGTTACATCAGAGCAGATGAAACACATCATCTTCCTGCACCAGTGCTTGTAGAATCAGTGCAGCTGGAAAAAACAATCAGTTTTGCTCAGTGGCAAGGTTAACTTGGCAGTATAGATCCACACTTGGCTAAGGAGAGATGCTCTGAGAGACTAGCTTGGAAGCTGAAGTGCTGCAATATAGAATAATGGGAAGAGGAAGATGAGGGCATATGGACCAAAAAGCTACTCTGGGATGAAAAACAACCTTGAGAGCACTGGGAGAAAAGTTATGACTCATGACTGCATATGCTGAGACCACTGACAATAACAGATGCGAAGGTAAACCAAGACTGTTTCTCTGCAGATAACTGCTTAGAAGACTACATTAGTAATAGCTTCTCTTGATATAAGACACAATTTTAGTTTTACTAAAGTAAATTTACTCTGCTTTGCAGTCAGGAGCTCCCTGTGCTTGTTTACTTCAGCATTCTCTTCTGTCTGAAGCCAAGCAGCTGCTGCATGCAGAGGGAAAATGACAGCATATAGCCAGACTATCTGCACTGACCTATGGCCCAGTGTCTCCATCCAGCTGGGATTGTGATGTGCACAATCTTTCCCCACTGCTGGGATCCACAAAAACTGCTTATGGCAGGAATAATTAGGACTGCAGATCCAGACTATGTTTTCAGTAACTTTGATCTTACTGCTTTGGTCAGATCAGAGACAGAAGCATGATACTCAACTTCAAACAGTTTCAAGCCCAAGATGGTCTTGAGTATCTGTAACTTATTGCCTCCCTTCTACCTCCCTTGCAATATCAGTTGATTCAGCAAAACAGATTACATCTCCTTAGAAAACCATATTGCATTTATTCTTTGCAGAGAAGGGAATACGGAGCTAAACAGACTTCACCTGGTTCCCAGAAGAGGCTTTTTGAGGTCTCGTGGCAGCCCAGCAGCTGAATGCTATGAAACACAGGACACTCTCAGCTGAGAGTGCCTGGGGGCCTAGCAAGCACAACCAGAAAGGAAAACAACCAGGGCTGTGCCATACTCTGCAGCATAGAGGCAAACCTGCCATCCTGGAGTCTCATCCAGAGGCAGTAGAGGACTTTTAATGGATGGTCAATTCAACTGGCTTCCTTTCATTGAACTGTACCAGTTCAATGTACTGAAACATTACCCAGCTACCACGTAATTGTCCTTTCGTATTTAGACAGCGGGGACAAAAATCACAGAATCTCAGAATGGTTTGGGTTGGAAGGGACCCCAAAGATCATCCAGTTCCAACCCACCCACCATCAGCAGGGACACCTTCCACTAGATCAGGTTTCTCAGGGCCCCATCCAACCTGACCTTGAACACTTCCGGGGATGGAGCATCCACAACTTCTCTGGGCAACCTGTTCCAGTGCCTCATCACCCTCACAGTGAAGAACTTCTTCCTAATATCCAATCTAAACCTACTCTCTTTCAGTTTCAAGCCATTACTCCTTGGCCTATCACTACATGCCCTTGTAAAAAATTCCCTCTCCAGCTCTCTTTAGGTACTGGAAGGTGCTGTAAGGTTAATTTCTCAGAACCTTCTCTTCTCCAGGCAGAGAGGTGGTCCTGCCCTTGGATCATCTTCGTGGCCTTCCTCTGGACTCATTCCAACAGGTCCCTGTCCTTCTTGTGCTGAGGACCCCAGAGCTGGATGCAGTACTCCAGGTGGGGTCTCACGAGGGTAGAGTATAGCACTGGTCCCAATATGGACTCCTGAGGGACACCACTTGTTCCTTGAAGTCCATAGGGACTCTGAGGCATTGACCACTACCCTCTGGATGTGACCATCCAACCAATTTCTTAACCACCAAACAGTCTACCCATCAAATTCATGTCACTCCAATTTAGGGAGAAGGATGTTGTGGGGGACCATGTCAAAGGCTTTCCAGAAGTCCAGAAAAATGACATCTGCAGCCCTTCCCTTGTCCACTGATGGACTCACTCCGTCATAGAGGGCCCCTTGGTTGGTCAGGCAGGACTTGTCCCTGGTCAAGCAGTGCTGGCTGTCCTGAATCACACAAGAGCGTCCTGCCCTTTTAATGATTGGCTACAGAGCTTCCAAACAGGCAGGATGTTCCCAGGGTCACGTTATTTATTGGCAGGGACTTTCTGCCCAGATCTTCATTTGTGATGCCTTTAATTCCCAACTTATGTTTTCAGCTTTCATTCTGCCATCTCATGAAAAGTTTAAAGATATACTCTAAACAACTGGTTGTTATTTTAGGAGGCACAGTTGTTAGTAAAGCAGTGAGGAGCTGATCCCCCCTTTGAGCAGACACTGAGCTCTCACAGACTGAAATGCAACTCGGACAGTGACTTGTTTGCTGAGATTCAGCTTCCAGTGATCTGCCTTACACTATTGCTGGAATATGATACCATTCTAACAAATTAATTATTTGCATGGCACAGTTTTACTAGCTTTTGAATTTCATATAAACATATTATGCACACACACACACACACATGCAGAGGCCCAAATTAATTTCAGGCACTTAACAAAGGTAACTTCATTACAAGCTTTGTCTCCCTAAAGGCTCCCATTTGTAGTTACTAGATCCTGTGAAGGTAGCTAGACATGGGCACATCCTGAAGACAAAAGTGGAGTTTGAGCATTCCTGATGCTACTTTTCCTGCATCTTTCCAGTAATTACTTAGAGGTGCTTAAAGCACTCTACACTACAACAGTGATTTATTCACCTGGGTGAAATATTTGAGGTTACATAGGGTAATTTCAGGTCTTATCAAACAAGATTTTTTTCTTTATCTTGCTTTCCTTCAGGGCAACAATAAGTACCTCATGCCTCTGGGCAAAATGCCAGTTGACAGAGATGCCAGTTCTCATCTATCTGTGTGTTGGGAACTGTCTTGTGATAAGACTAGAAAAGAAATCCTCCATTTTAAGTAAAATGGTTTGATACTGCTCACACTGGCCACCAAAAAATAACCCTCTTCAAAAACCCCAAACCCTAAATTCTTTTAAAACTATCTGTAAAATCTGCTCAACAAACAGAGCATCAGGTGACCCATAGCAAATGGATCCAGAGAGGCACCATATGTTATCTTGTCCCTGTTTATGTAAGATGCTTAAGAGCTGTCATTTCATGCCTGAATTGTGCATCTACTATTGGTAGTCCTGGAGCTACACATTCTGGTCAGCTTGTCCATTCCTTTTTAGAGGTTCACAAACCTGCAGCATGCAAGGACTTCTATGACAATCACAAGGTATTAAGCAATACACTGTTGGCAGGATGAGTAAGAATTTACGTTTTTATCTCCTGCCACGTGTAAAGTAATCTAAATATCCTTCCATAATAACTAGTCATGACACATGCAACAACAAACCCATCACATTACACATAAGCTTCTATTTGCACAACAGTTCATAGCAATGGTGTTCAAAGTGTTAACATTTTAAGCATGCTCATTGTGCGTAGGCTTGTACTAACTTAGAACCTACTGCAGCTAACCAATTTGCTTTGTTGTACCTTCACTGTCTCTCAGAGTTCCCAAAGCTGTAAAGACATGAATGCTACATATGCAAAGTGAACTTTTAAATGAACATGCCTCAGCCAAGACAGTGCTGCATATGTGGAGCACAGATACAAGTTCTAGCAGTCCACATCTGTTCCTGAAGAGTAATGGAGGGTGACTTTGCCATCCCATGCTGATAATAGTTTTCTTGAGTATTTCTTATGTCTAAGTCACTTTTCAGAGTCACCTACACTAATGACACTTAAACAGCACAGTACAACATATGAAGTTTTGCACTGCATCCACGACACTGACAGATCTTCCTTCCTTCGCCTACTATAGACCTACTGGTCTACAGTGATCAGTATATAAAAGCATAAGGAGCATTTTCTTATGGAAGCAGCCCCCATTCAGCAGGCTTCCCCCACCATTTTCCCTGGTAGAGCCACCGTGTGTAAAGAATTCCAAGAGTCCGGCTAAGAGTGGATTCAGGAATTGGACTGGACATCAGGGGATGCTACAAAAAAGCAAAGCTCTTCTGCAGAGCTTCATGAAGGCTTAGGACTCAAAAAGCAGGGAAAGTTAGAGATCCACCCCAACTCTCATCTGGGAGTACTAAAACATCATCCAGAATATAGTAGCTCTCCCAGGGCAATTCTAAAAGGCACTGAGATTTCTACAACAAAGGGTGAAAAAAAGGAGTGAAGCAACCAGAAGCCAGGACTCAGATGGAGAAGCAAAAGGACCTTCCTAAGTCAGTGCCAAGGTAGATACATGGATGGGGTTGTTGAGCAGCTGTGCTGCCTCATGAAGCCATATCCAAACTGATGCAAGTCTTGTGAGCTTTGTTGGCCCTAAGAGAGACACAAGGGGCCAAACAGTGCAGTGTACTAACACAGGACTGACAAAACCTCTGCTTTATTACTAGGTTTGTCGTGATCTGCAACATGACCTTGGACAAGTCACTGCACCTCTATGTGCTTCTGGCTACCATCTGGATAATTAGACTAAACTATTTGGTGTGAGGGCTGCAACTAATTTTAGATTGGTTTGGCAAGTAGCACAATTGGTTACCAATACCGACAAAAGTCATCAAGCAAAACTGGAATACAAAGAGCAACTGCAGCCAGTCACAGAAGCACAAAATTGACACTGAGTCTAAAGGCTGCATGACTAGGCAGCTCTCAGCACCAGTCTCATTTGCTCAGTCATCTGTGTCACACGGATTCCCAAGCTGACCAAAGTATTTCTTTCTGGGAGCCTGAAGGAGCATCTCTAAGCCAGATACAAGAATTTGTACTTAACAGCATATTCAATAAGCTTCTCTGTACAGCACTTAAGAATGAGTAATTAAAGGTAATATTTCTGCAGTAGAGCTTCTCATTAGCAACCTAATTAGCCTTCTGAAAATAATTAATGTTCCTTTCTATAAAGGGAACAGATGACCCATTACATCCATTAGACAAACAAAACAAATGCTGAAGGTAAGGGAGATTTGTTTAGGGAGACAGCAAGAGAAGCATCCAGCACCACTACAGTAAAATGGAAGAAGACAAAGTACAAATGCCCATGAACCACAAAGACTAAACTATGTAAGTGGGTATGCAGGATTAGCAGGCACCTGTCTGATGTATGCATCCAGCATTCACATTGAGCATTTTCATTCCTCTACCTCTAAGATTACCACTGGTAATCTCATCACTAAGAAACTGAAAAATTCCACCTCCAGCTTGTTTTGCAAGCCAGAATAAAAGGCTCTTAAATTCAACCATTCACAGTCATAAACAGCTGTCTCCATATGGAAATATTCTCCAAGGGTCATGTATTTTGACTATTAAAACACGCTCAAAGTGGCCATTAAAATAAAGCATGATTTAATGTCAGATGACAGGAACAAGGAAGTTGATGGCTAAGAACAGCAGGAGGTACACTTTGCAAGTTTCACAAGGCGGTACTCTGATCAGTTAGCATGCCCTGAAAGAGTTAGGTGTACATTTCCTGATTAGTGCTTGTGTGAAATCAGTGTAGGTGCAGAGTCACAGGCATCAGTGTTCTGGGATGTGTGGGAAAGTACGGGAGAGAAAGCAAAGGACAAAGGTCAACGTATCACTGCCTGGTGCAGAAAGAACTGTGGTATCAATATAGTTTGATGCACTGTTTCAGATAAAGAAGAAATAAGCTGAGCTTCTGAACATGTACATATTCAGATAACATAGCAAACATAACAAATCATGAAGATGCAGTTGCATTTTCAGCCACTGCCATGTTTGATGTATATTTACATTTCCCTGAACACTCATAGCCTTCAAGTGTGACTGCAGTGAGGGCAAAGCTCAGCCATACAAAAGCTTCCACAGCTACATCACTATGGAAACCACAAATCCATTGCCTGCTCTGTCTGTCTACTTCTTTCACTGATTAAAAACAAAATAAAAATGTATGCTTCCAGTTCATCACCTTCTTACTTTGGTCAAGACCACAGGACGACGAACACATTTTACCTGCTTCAGAGGCAATCCTTTCGTCCTTGACAGCCCTCTTTGTGAAACCTACACAACCTCTAAACCCAGCTCAGCAGTCTTCCCCCTGGATGCTTTCACCACTTCTTTCAGTGAGGTTCTTCAAACGCAGTCTGGGATTTTATCTTAGCCTCCACACCTTCCCTCAGCTTCTGGACTACTCCAGAGGTGACTCACTCTAGGGCAAATCCATCTATCTGACATAACCAGAAGCTGAAAACTGTTCTGAACACAAGTTACAGTGTCTTATTTTGACTAGTTACATTTTCTTCCTTTCCGCAAAGCTCTTAAGAACATTTGAAGTGCTCTCAAAATTGGAGTAGGGCACGTTACAAGACAGCTGTAAATGCAAGGGTTACATTTTTCCTTTAAGAAGCCCATCATTTCTACAGCTGTTGCTAGTTACAGGTAGCTTTTCCTGCACTAAAAATCTGAACAACTCTCAGCAAAAGCCTAATAGCCAAGAGCAACTCTAAAAGCTGTAGAAGGAAAATAGGGAAAAATGCTCAAAAATCTGCAGTATGGCATGCATGGTACAGCTTGGGTATGTGAAGTGGCTGAAGGAATCTTCATACCAATCATTAGGAAGGAAAAAGCAAAAAATACTTAAAACTCCTCTGCATCTAAGTATGTGCATTTTATGCTGAAGAACAGCCTCTGAACAAACTATCAGCAACACCTTCTCTCACACTGGGCACCTCTTACCTGAGCTCAGAGCAGTTCATGGAAGAGTTGGAGGAGAATTTAGTCTCTGCAGCTTCATAAGTCCTCAGTGCCTCTCACATTCAGCTGCCAATTGACAACCATTACACAGAAAAATGCCCACTAGTCAATGAGTCGAGAAAAACTAAGTGTTTCACACGTTCCCAAACAGACATAAAAATACACTCCTCTCCACTAAAGCACTCTGCATGGACAGAAAAATCCTGCCTGTGCTCAGGGAACTTTTAGCAGAGGACACTTTGGCTTCTCAGCAAGACAGAGCTAGGAACAAAGTGACATAGTATAAGTTCACTTAGAAAACCCAAAGCAATACTACACAAAAGATGCAGCCCTCCTACCTCCCTTTTGCATAATGGGCCAGAGCAGGTAGGGCTTTCATCTTGGTCCTAACTCATTGCCCTCACCTCATAGACAATTCCAGGCTGGCATTACCAGATGCATTCCAGATTCACTGGTGTTACAAGAATTCCTACCAACAGCCCATGGGGTGCTCAAAGGTTACTTCTATGTTCTTAACATGTCACAATGCCCAAGCCAGTTTCATTAAGCACAAGCTGAACAGAGTGGTGATCATAGTCTGCAGGGTCATGCCCCCATGACTTTGGCAGCAGATCTGTCTGCAACTCCAGCAGACAGCATCCTGAACAGCCTGAGTAGATGGAACATACAGGAGGCATTGGAGGAATGAATAATTCATAGTCTTGTTCTGCTGCCAACGGATCTATGTTTTCTATGTGCCCATATGGCACTCCGTTTTCTGTTATAACAGTAATAGGAGACTTCTGCACTTACTTTGATGGTTCCTGAGGGCAGGCAAGAAGCAGCATTTGCTCTACTCACAGCATTAGTACCATACAGCAGAGCGCTTGCCAGACACAGCTTTCTTCAGAAATACTCATGACTGCATCACTGACAAAACTGCTGGACTCATACAAGGCTCAGTTCATCACCAGCAGCCTTCTCGGGAAGCTGCTGACACTTGCTTTGTCATAACTTTGCAGCACTGGTCTGGACTTTACTGCTCAACAGATGACACTTGATGAACAACTGAAGCCCTGTATTCAGCTGCACAATGGGCAGCAAAATCACAGCTGGAGCTCGAGGCAGCAGCTGACCCTGCTTATCCATACCGTTAGCACTGCCACAATTAAGTCTGCTGCTTTCCTTCAGCAGCTGACTGGGTCTCCTTCCCAGTCTCAGAGGGACAGGGGTCTATCAGCAAGAATACCCACAACAGTGGAACAACAGAATACCCCAATGCAGCATCTCTTGGGCACTACCACAAGAGAAGGTAATGAGACACCACAGACAGGACAGGCTGAGGGAGGAAGGTACTACATGTATCTGAATTTCATACATGCAGCACCTATATATTCAAAGTGAGTTCCCAGTTAAAGGACTGTGCACAACCTACCCATGAAACCTTATCTACAAAAGGAAAACAATACTGTAGCCTGAACCCTTGCATGCTGTATCAGAGCATGATTAACGTCCTGCGAGGGCACCACACCACATACTGCAGACACACAGAGCGTGCAAAAAATGCTGCAGGGTCTGGAGATTGTTCTTCTGATCCCACAATGTCCAGCTCATCTACCAGAATCAATATCAAGTTTTCTCATCCTTTCAATTTGATAGCATTTTACATGCAGTCTGTGCAAATGTAACAGACTGCCATAGCACTCAAGTGAGTGGCAAGATGAGGCTAAAAAGATTAGTAGAGTAACACACTGGTGAATCAGGTGCAGAGACTGCACTGCTTGTTAGGGCCAGGAATAGATTCCTCATCATCCGACTCACACCTGTGCTTTTACAGGAGAGAACAACCCTCAGTTCTTTACCTACTGCTCTGGTTTAGCTCAGAGATACTGTTCCACTGTCCTGATTGTTTTAACTGCCTAAGGCTAACAGAGTGTGAAGTTTTAAAGAGACAATAACACTGAAAAGTTTGGCACTATAAACTACAAGCAATCAGAATGATGTGACTCAAAGTAAACAGAAAACAAGGGTGATGTATGCAAATGGAGATTTTACACCTCTAGAAAACAACTTGTAGTCTAAACCAAAGGAAATAACTTCACAGTCTACATACTTAAATTTCAAAGTCTCATCTACAATGCAGTCAGCTCTGTACTCAGAGAACTGCTCTGTTCTTCTGGTCTACAAGTGCAGTCCAACCAGTTTTACCCTCCAGACCTTACCTTTTCCAGGGACGGATCCTGGAGCTCTCCCACTTTTTGGTCAGCTCCTAGTTCACAGCATCCACAGGTAGACTAGGTTGCCTTTGGCAGGTCCAAGGTGTTTCAGACGCCAGTCGCTTTCAGACCAGGGGTATGTGACCAACAGCTAATACACCAACCAGACAGCCTTCCTAAACCAAAGAAGTACAGTTTAATCTTAACATAGCACAATGCAAGAGAGGCTTTAAACACTGAAAGGGCTATGGGTGTGGATAGCTTAGCTCCAGTACACTGGGCCCTGGAAGACCCGACTTCTTCAGAGCCTGCAGACGAGCACCTGTACCAGCCCCTTGCCCAGGGCAGCTCCCTGACAGCTGCCTCTCCTCTGGTGAGGCTGAGCCTTTCTACTCTTCACTTCAGCCACAGCAAACACATGGAGCAACTTCACTGGAGCCAGTGACCAAAGTTTCACTGCTACCCCATGTCAGCCAAGGTCTCAGTTAACCCTTCAAGGGTCTGTCAGAAATTACTTTATCTCTATTTTCCCAGCCAATCCCTCAATTTTTTAAGTAAGCCTCATTGTTTACTCCTTTTCACCCCCATCCTCTCTCTCCTAACTTTGCCTCCCTAAAATCCAAGTACTTGTCTATCCTAGCATTTTTCTGGATTAATTGCATATGAAGAAGTTGAAGCAAGGACACTCGCATCAGACTGTGTAACAAATGAGCTCTTCACACTATCTTACTAAATCTCAGAGGTTTTGAGCACCAAAGTCCAAGAAGAATTCAAGAGAAATGTCTTCTTAAAAAAAAAAACCAACAAAACAAAAACCACACCTACACTGTTTTTACTTACATGACACTGTACTACAAAAACACTCCAATTAAAAATGCAGATTAAATAACTAATCCTCCCAAAAAAAACCTTCCCACCAAGATTAACAAAGCAATGAATAGCATAAAACCACTAATTAAATCAATGTAACATGGGTATTATAGAGACACATTTAGCACCTTCTGTCTATCCACCAAGGCTTGTATCTACTTTGAAGTTTCTCTTATCATGAGAATTAGTTTCTACTTCAACAGCTAGGGATTTGTATATCAGACTGGGAAAGAACTTCTTTGTTATCTAGCTTTGGTATAAATTACTGTCATTTTGATGTTTCTAAAAATTATTTGCATGTTATCTATTTTCATTATACGCATTTTGTCACCATTGGATATAGGTTTCTACTGAACTCTTTATCAGACACATGCAAACAAAATTTTTAAAAGCATTTGCCTAGAATCACAAGAACACTGAGAATGTTTTTTACATAGTCAGATATACGTGTATATAATTTGATATGTAAAAGACTGAAGAACAAACTCATACAAAATAAGCAATTGCAACACACTCCCAACTCCTTCGACAAGAAATATGAACATTACAAAAGGTTTCAGGCCAATCTAACATTAGGACAATGCAGTTCCACTCAATTCACCCCTTTTCCTGGCATGGGCACTCAGGCCATCCATGGGGCTTCACCTGGAACCAGATCAAGGAACTCATCAGCCATCTGAATGCTACACCCATGCTACCCTAATGCCTGTTAGTTCTCAGCTGTATCACCTCCCAGATTTGGCTCACAGCACACCACTTAGCAGCAAGAAGTTCTTCTTTCACAAAATACTTCATTTCTATGAACTCCAAGTATTGATAAACTATACTTTTAGCCACACATGTATCTGCACTTGAAAGAAAATACTCATTGAAGAAAATCTTTATTAGCAAAGACTACGTCATAATAGACATGAGCAGAGCAGGAGAGCTGAAGAGAAAGGTTCAACCTTAAAGCTCACATGATTAAGACAAAGATTAAGGTGTTCAGAAAAGGGGATTTGTTTTTCCTTTTGTATATAAATGAACTTTCTGTGTAAAAATACTAATGATTAAAAATGTGGAATGTTTATCGTAGAGGTAAAAAACAAACAAACTCCCAACAATCGCAGTGTGACCATTCAATTACCTATATAAAAATAGTTAAAACCTAAAACCTCAGGCTTCCCAAAACTTGCCCATGTTCTGACTGTTCCTCTGACATAGACACCAACATTCCTCGTGTCAGCAGGCTGGGGACTGCACATGAGCATAATTTAGCAGTAGTGCTCATCAAATGAGAATACAAAGAACAAACAAACAAAAAGGAAAGCAAATTCCTGACTGGAAATTGGTTAGTAGTGTGTCCCTTCAACTGTCTATTTTAGTATTTACACTTCTTCATTATTTCCACAGGGCTCTAAAAAGAAAGCTCGGATCCATGCACCTATCCAGCGATAAACTGTCCAACAAAGAAACCAAGTCACAACATTGCTCCATGACTTATCTGGGATTCTTCTGGGGAAAAAGTGCCAAATTTGGAAATAGAAAGTGAGCATTTGTCTTCTCAGAAACTCACCCTGCTCTGGCAGGACTTGCACAGAGGGTGATGCAGATTTTCCTTTCAAATGAAGTCCCACCATGTCTTTTGATGAGGCCTTTTGAACCTGTTCCTACACTGGACTGAACTACCTCAGAGGGACACCTGGGGCACGCACTGCTACACAGTCCCCCACCTCTTGAAATGAAAATGTCTTTTGTTCCTTCTGGAACAACAACAACAAAATAATTGAAAAACCAACTCTGGAAAGCAAAAACTTGCAGTTACTCAAGGAAAACAAGTGATTTCCAAGGTTATGTGCATCCTTTCCCAGATACATCCAGGTGGGTCCCCTGTCTCTACTCCAAACTTCTGTCAAAGCCCTGAGAAGCACATTAGACCTCCAGAGGTTCAGATTTCTTTTAAAAGCCATGCCACCACCCAGTAGTTGAAGAGGCTTGGGCAGATGCGTGGCATCCCCATACAACTACAGTATCTGCAAATGCTTCTGTGGCTATTTACTGCCAAAAGCAAAAATGCATTTAAAATAACTGCGAAGAGTCTTTATTTTTTGTTGCTATCTTGCAACCTGTTTAAAAAAAAAATTAAACTCAGGTTTCAAACAAACACACAATCCAATTCCCTCATGCTGCTAGATCTGTCTGACATTATTAGTCTCGCTTTTTTTCTTCCTCTGTGTACACTCATCCCTGCTTATGTTTCTTTCATTCTGCTCCTGCTAAGGCAATCAAAATGAACCAGCTGGGTTTACATTCATGTTTTCATGCATTACCATGGCTCTCAACATTTTTGGGCCAATGGGCCACTCTGAACATTTTAAGACTTCTCACAGCTTGCCATGTATTCCTGCCATCTACCTTTTAACATAAATCTCTTGTGCATTTTCTTATTTTTCACAGTCCCAAGAATGAGCTATGGGACGGGATGGTTATTTACTCATATTTATTCACATACCTTTCATTATCTTTAAGAGTTCATCTAACTTGTTGTTGATTTCAGGTTCTGTGAATACCTTTCTATAAAACTGGTGTCAAATCTGATCTTGCAATATGGCAGGTTAAGCAGGAGATGTGTTAAAAAGGAGCAACTCTTACAAAACTCCACCTACACTTTCTTTATGAAGAAGTAGAGAGCACATGTTACATCATGAAAGCACACTCATTGGCTTTTTTGGTAATTGAAGGCAGGGTACTGTTGCCTGGCAACTTATCTGATTACCATTTTTTCAAGTATCACATGCACACTTAGATATGTTGCATAATAATGTCTCACTTTTATGCAGCCTAACCCAATGGGAAAAAAAAAGGGAGAAAAAAGCTACCAAAATTAATTCCTTGAGTCTATTTTCTGAAAATAAAAAAAAAAAGAAAGTACAAGATTGTACCTCAAAAACAAGTTGAAACATTAGTATTCTTGATTTTTATTCCTGCCTTTTTCTGGCTTGCTGAATGTGCTTATACAAGCATTTTATATCTACTTGTCTTCAAAATGACACTAATAATACCAGCCTCACAGAGACACAGTGAAAATTTATTAAGAATAGAGAGATTCTCAAATGAAAGATGCAGTGGAAGTGCTGGTGTTAGCACTTACAGCTTTTTAATACCCCAAATGTTGCTAAGCCCTGGTCCAAAGCATAACAAATTTTCATCATTGTCATGACATTGTCCAGTCCTTGTTTCTCAAACAAGGATCTCAAACCAAGAAAACTACATTTTTCGCATCAGAATGGGACACTTTCCCACCTTCTGTGTCTGATATATAGCTGGGAAAAGAAAAAAAGAAAACAAAAACCTACTCCCACCAACCCCACACACAAGGCAGCATATCCCAACTTGGAGTACTAAGCATTATCGCAGTTCTTGGAGTTTGTACCATAAAAATCAGAGGGAAATCAGAAAATGTGCATGCATGACCTTTTTAGAAATCAACATGCTCTAGTTATTGATCTGATCTTTGAAAACTAATTACACTCTAGCTAATCTATGAAAAAGTAAGCATTTAATTGCCCTTCTGGTGAGCAGTAATGCTTTATAATAAAAACACTAAAGTGAGGCATTGTTTCCAAAAGGCTATCATTATATAACAGGAGGACTTAGATTCTAGAAGTAAACCTTTTGTAAATCCACAGGTTATGTGGCATATAATATAACATAATGAACTGCCTTCTTTATATATGCACCTGAGTGTTCCATTGCATAGAATGGAAAGTGCTTAGCTGCTCAGGGTGCTCTTAAATACCATGCTAACCTCTGTCAGCTCAAGTGGCTGAGGCTGATGTTTTGGAAACTCAGTATCTCATCTCCATGGTAAAGTATTAAGAGGCAAAGGAAAACCAAAAGCAACAATAGCCAAGCTCAACATTGCTGAAGAATCATTACATTACCTTCTCAGCAGCTCCTCTCTTCATAGTAGGCATTCGGGGATTTTTATAAACTGTGCCCTACATCCTGCAGCTCTTGTGCAAGTCCACTTCCAATTAAAAGATTAATTGTGAGATCTGCCTTGGAAAGAACTGCTGGATCAAAATAAACCAAATCACATGGTATGTATCATGCCACTAGGGGAAACTGTACACATCTTGAAAATACCAGAAATGACAAAAAGAAATAACTCTTTCTCTAGAACTTACTGGAAAGCATCCTTACCATAAACCTCTGCTGAGAAAAAATACAAAGAAAATACGTGGGTCAAAGTGTCCCGTGTGTTAAGCAAGTGTCCCGGCTTTCCTATGTTGGTTAGCAGGAGAGGAAACAGCCAAATATACCACTATCATCAGGCATACTCTGCCATAAGCAGAGACAAACAATTTCACCAAGAGCTCTGAATAGGCACAGCCACAGCCAAGACTTAGCCCAGACTAGGCTGCTGGAGCCAAATGAGTTTGGCTCCACCAGCATATGCACGTATTCACAATGAAAAAAATCAAAACAGACTCCCCATCCCCAGAAGGCACTTGGCAGTACACACAGCACTATGCCACAGCTACCCATACTAAAGAGAGAGCTTCCCCCTTCAGAAGTACTTCATCACCCTCATGCTCCCAGCAGAATCAGAGAAAAAAGGACAGAAAGGTACTCCAGAGAAATTTTTCATACAGGCTGCCTTCAGTATATGGCACACCTGAGAGCAAAGATCCAGCAAGGAAGGAGTCAAACAGAAGCTTCACCAGGCTATGATATAAACACTTACCTAGTGACTACTAATGCTTGGATCTTATGCAATGAAAGCAAGACAGCAGCATTTGTGGTAGGGAAGATTCCCTCAGTCATTTAATCCAGCTTTGACAGAAGCATGTGAGGGCGGGGGAGTTTTGAAATAAGGTTGTGGTGAACTCTTGTGCACTGACACCAATAAAAATCCAGAACAAAACAAAAGGGTAACATAAAACACTTCCCTCTTTTATGCAATCATTAGACACTTCTGACATAGTAACTGATAGGTATGCTCATTCAGATATGCCTACAAACCAACCTCTAGAGCAGTCTAGCTGCCTCCAAGGATGTGTTAAAGAGCAGCATGTACCTGCAAAGTCTTTTACACTCATTTTAGCTGGACTGTGAGGTGCATAGACTCTGGCTCACACTAGACATTATTGGGTGTATCATTTACAACCAGGAATGCAGGGCTCTGACTAACCAGAAAGAGAGCGTTGTTCCAAACTGGCACAGATGTTGGTAATCTGTTCCTGCAGAGCCAAAGCCTTTGCCCAGTCTGGCTTTCTTTCAAGACTCCTTGTAGTCGCCTGCACAACCACCCTACCTAGGAGCTCAGGAACCATCTGCATACTCCTGCCTCACGTATCATCACAGAAATGTGAGAAGCAGACCAGTTTATTTCTGACGTACAAGGCTAACCAGCCCTCTGCTCCCCCACCCAGAACACACACAGGAAGCAGATCTGGGAAGCAAAAAGGGATCATTTACAAACCTGTACCAAGCAAGCCACAAGCAGGTAATACCTTCTGCGCTGGAAAACATTAGTTAACTAGATGATCAAATTTCTTTCAAAAGAAGCAAGGAAATATGCCATACTTCACCTTTCACCTTAAGCAAATTTTGTTTTTAATCAGAACTCCCACTTGTATTGTTCAACTTCACCTCTTTCACCCCAGGAACAACCCAGGAACGCTGTTGGACACTGCTTCATTTGCAGCTAGACAGGCACACACAGAACAGAAGGGACCACATACAAGTTTGCTCATCATTTCCCCATCTGCAGGACATGGCTCTGACATCTGAAAGCTTGGCAAGGTACTGCAACTGCTATGGAGGTAGGCAGTGCTTCTCACAAAAGGAAGGTGAGGAGTGGGAATAAAGGCTTTTCCTGCCTCCTGTTGGCAAACAATTTCTCTAAGTAATTGACCCATTTTCTACAGAATAAAAAGCTCTAAGGAATGAAGCACTGCTGCCCTCTAATTAGCCACATCATTACCTCTCCTCTTACCATGTAATAGCAGGCTGCTTGAGACTGAAAAAAGAAACAAAACAAAACAACAAAACTTAATTCTGTTTTCTTAAACATAGCATTTGTTGGAGACAAAGGTACAATTTGCAACAATAACATCTCCCATTATTTCTATGATTTCATCATCAGAACAAAAAGGTCTCCTCTATGCCACCACTCTTTAAGCCTCCCCAATATATTAAGCTTCTCCTTTTTAGAAGCTTTTTCAGGATGCTTTCCAATCATCTTCCATGAGGAAAAACTTCTATTCACTGTCAGTTTAAGAACAGAAAGGATTCCTTTGCCTAAAACCTAGTCAAACATCCTGCATATCATTTTATTAAAATTTCATGCAGTTTCTTGCAACACAGCTCAGCAACTTGGATAAGGACAGAAGTCCTTTAGTCTAAGGAGATTAGATGTGCATACCACAAACAAAGAGCACAAAAAAACCACATCACAGCTATGGTGGCAAGTCTAAAACTGGCAAAGGACTGTTCAAATGAGTGTCACACAGATGGCCTTTAGTGACTGATCCCATGCTGCAAAGAGAAAACCTACAAAGCCTGGCCCCAGATTCTGCAATAGCTACAATTCTGAGGATACAAACAAAACGTGAAGATAGCAAAAAGTTGGGGGTCTTCCCCCGACTCGGGAAGAGTGCACAGTCTCCTCTCCCCCACTTTCCCCCCAGACGTCCTTCTTCCTGGTATGCTTAGTCCCCGGTTTCAGTTCATTTCTAATGCTTTGGGGGAAGGCAAAAATTAAATTAATCTGGCTAATTACACCATGAGAAGAAACACCCTTCCTGGACACAATGCAGTGCCTGCCAGCAGCCCTGAAACACCTGATCTCCTGAGGACAGTCATTGTCTTAACCAAGCGGTCAGGCACTAGAAGCACATTTATGACGCTGGAAAACAACTCCTCTCCCCAGCTCTTGATGTGTGGGAATAAACGGATTTACAAATTACAAGGCCAAAGGGATCCCTACATCTTCACTCCTTAGGACTTCTCCAAGATGCTGAATTAAAGCATAGTTTGTAAAAAGATATCTTTATTTAAAGGCTCCACTGCTATTGAGTTCATCACCTTACCCAAAAACCTCTTCCTGTCACACTCAAAGTCAGAAGCCTGCATCTCCCTTCAAGGTTAAATTTGCCTTTCCCTGTTTGGCATCACATCTCATTATGACATTGTCAGTGAAACTGCAGAGTCCCCACTACCAAGTATTACTTCCATATGGATGCAGAGATCTAGGTTACCCTCAACCCACATGTCTATGCTATCCATACCTCTTGTTTTAGACCCCCTTGACCATTTCGTAAACTGCCACAGGATCTTGCCACAAGAATGCCAAGGCTTGAACTCTTCAAGGAAGCAGCTTGTTTTCTTCCTGCACCATCAGCCTGCAGCAGAGTGGGAACAGCAATACCGACCAAGTCTATGGATGTGTTGCCAGAGCCTCAGCAAGAAGTTATACAGTCACAAGCAGTACTACCTCAATATCTGCTTGTCCCTCCATTTCCTTTCCACTAGACTATGCTATCCCCCCTCTTCAATACGCCTGTGATCAGAGGATCTCAGGATGTTTCACAGACATTGAATAAGCTGCTTGTTAACAGTTCAGCTGATCTTTGTTTAGGAAGCTGCTATAGCTACTAGTTAAACCAAATTATTTGGAGTTAACTCTTGTCTTTCAATTTGACATCTACCTGTGAAATGCCTGTACCTCAGTGTCCCCTTCTACAAACTGGGAGACACCCATGTTCTTCAGTGGGGCCTCAACACAGAACTAAAAAATTTTCAGATATATGCACAAAAAGCATTTATTTCTCAGGGAGAAAATACCTACTTTCAAATTAAGTGAACAATCTTAATTATCCACAGTAGCAAGCTGCTGTCAACTAACACAGAAAAACCAACATTCCTGCATGGAAGAGGTTATACCTTCTCACAGGGCCTAGGTACTGGGATTCAGGAAGGACCTTCAGGACTTGTCACAGGCATCAGAGTACCTTACAGACTTTCTACAGTTTTCCTCAGTGTTGGCTGGAAGTGGCTACAGGCATTAAGGATTCCATGTCAATAAGTCTTCCTTTTCTGTTTCCTAATAATTTATGATAGGTTTTGTTTCCATGACTTCCTATTTACCACCAAACGGCAGCTAGCCCCGTCTCTAGCTGATGGTGTACATATATTATTATTGCATTTGTGCTCCTGGAAACCCCAGAACGGAGCTCTTTGGGCAATCTATTCTTGCAAATCCCCAACGCACACAGCTCTGGCAGTCACGGAGCTGTTACCACCCTGCCTGCAAAAAAAAATCAGCTCCTGCAGGGACTGCTTTTTTTGCAGAATTAAGAGGGAAACAGGACAAACCTGTCAAACAAACAATGCCAGAGAACAATATGAAGTACTTCACATAACAGTTTTACTGCGTCTGCTGTGTAATTAGGAGGCTTAACAAGTTTGTACATCCCCAGTAGTTTTGGACCAGCAATGCAAAACGCTCTCTAGAAGTCCCAGTGTAATGCTCCAGCTCAAGATGAGTGAGACAGAGCAGCCTCCCAGGATCCCGGCTCCTAAGCATCCTAGAGACAATTTTCAAACCCCCAGCGTAAATGGCGGACAGGAGAAATCAAATTTTCTATTTTGCCAAAATTCAGCTATTCTGAATATTTTTCCATACCAGAAACTGAATAACAGCGAACATCCTGAGATCAAATTTTAAAAAAAAAGGAAAAACTCTCATTTTTTAGCTGATTGTATTATCTGTATCCCTGATCTCTGGTCTTTACACACAAGAGTCATTCACAAGGTTGCTGGTAAGACACTGAACGGACCAGAGCCAGCCTCCACCTCCCAGTTTTGCTCTGCAAATGCTGGGCTGCCTCAGAACTATTTCCCCTTTCCTGGAATAAAGTTTTGCTGCAATCAATACAAAAAGATGTTTCAAGACATTCCTTTTGTCAAAAAAGGCACTTTCCAGTGAAAAGCACCTTCGATTTCAACAACCCTTCCACCCTGCTCCCCCAGAGCCCCGAGAACTTCGCAGCCGGGGCCGGGGGCTCCCAAGCAAAACCCCCGCGACACGCACCGCGCCCCCGCCCCGAAGGGCTGCGCGGGCGGCAGGGCCCGGCCTGCGGGAGCAGCGCCGCTCCCCGAGAGGGGGCGACACCGCGATGCCCGCTGGCCCCGCGGGGCCCGCCGGCGGCGGGGAGGCCGGTGCTTCTCCGCCCGCCTTTGTCTCCCTCCGGCCGGCGCCCGCCCGGCGGGGGCGGCACGGCCCTGCCGCCGCCAGAAACCGAAACCAACGGCGCCGAAAACCATCCCCGCCCTCCGCCCCGGGCAGCGCATCGCCCGCGCCGCTCGGCTTGCGGGGAGGCCGCCGCGGGCCCCGCGCACCCACCGGCGGGGCGGCCGTGAGGTCAGCGGCGACCGCGGGCAGCTGCCGGTGCCGCCGCTCGGCCCCCCCGCCGGGCCGGCCGCGCCGCGGCTCGTGGCCTCACCGGTGTCCATGGGTGCCCCGCGGCCGGCGGGAGGTGAAGTGTGCCAGTGACACTCGCCCGTAGTATGGATGCGGTTTCAGTCTGCACATGCTCGCTCCCGACAGCCAGCCTGCCCCGCCACCTTCCCTTAACTCTTTCCGCACTGCCTCGCACTGCCTCCCCCGCGCCGCCGCGCTGGCCCCGCGCCCGCCAGCCGGGGTGCAGCTGCTCCTCTCGGTCCGCAGGCCCGGGGCCCCTCCTGAGGCCAGTGGGGGGGAGAGAGCCCGAACACGGCAGGGACCCACGGGAGGGACCCGTCCCCCCGAGAGAACCGGACCCTGTCGGTGTGTGCTCAGGTGTGCGTCGGGAACACCCTGCCCAAAAAGCTCCCCAAACGCATGAAGTGTTTGCTGTGGCTGGGGACACGATGTGGCACAGCGCTCCTTGACTGGTGAGCCTGCGGTACCGGTTCTTCATACGTACTCCTCTAAAGAAATCCGGAACAAAAAAGCAAAGAACCGCCGCACTCCACCCCCACCCCTGTTAGCTGAGGGATGTAACCCCCACGCGCCTGTTGTTAGATCTGGACGCCGACAGGACATCCCTGCAGTGAAGGAAATCAAATATAGGCATCAAAAGAAGCATTTGTCTGCAGCTTCACTATTAAAATAGTGAAACATAATCTCAGCAAAATGTGTTTTTCCACCCAGAAGGACCTCTTCAGATTCAGAAAATTGCCCGAGGAAGAGGATTGAGAAAATAAAGCATAAGCAGTAAAAATAAACTAAAATCCCTTCTCTGGCTACATTAACTCTTAGGCAGCACAAGAACACAAGAAAAAAATGGCTTTCTTTGGCATTAGTAATCAGGAGATTGCAGTCCTGAACCACGGTTTGCAAGCAAACCAATGACTCCTCTGTACCTCTGGCTTCCCTCTGAAAAAATGGAAGTAACAGCAGCTCTCTGCAGTGAGGAGTAGCTGGCTAGTGCCTCTGAAGTGCCCTATAGTCTTCAGACAGAAGGGAGAGAGGTTTTTATTTCTGTCCCTTTACAGAGAGAGAAATTAACATATCCTGGGTTAAAATGGTAACCTGAAGTGACACCAACTCAGAAATGGCAATTGATCCTGAGCCCAGAGACCCATCTTTAACCAGCATCCTGCTTTTTCTAAGGAGCTACTGACTTTGGGCTCTTCTCTGGTCTTCCCAGGCCCCTGATGCAGTCCACATTTTCTTTCTCGCAGGCACAAGGATTCCTGGTTCTCTCTTGCTTTCTGTAGTACCAGAAATGATGAGCTAATGTTTTTAGCAGAATAAGGATGTTTTTATGACCTCTGTTTAATGACTCAGCATTTGTGGTATCAATAATAAATGGTCCAAATGATGAGGCAACATCGGATCTGTACAGGCTCCAAGGCAATTATAATGAAGGATTCTCAAGATGTCTGGCCGCAGTGACTCTGTCAAAGGTAGGTATTCTCTTGAGAGGCTGCTCCTTCAGCCCCAGAACGGCAGGGCCAGCAGACGCTGCACACTCAAAGCCTGCCGCGGCTGTGCATAGCTCTGCGTAACCCGGGAGCGCCCGGGCTGCTGTCTGGCGTTCCCTCCGCGCTTGCCCGGGGAGCTCTGGGTACAAACCTCTGTAGCTGCTCCGAGGATGCCACAATGCAGCAAACCAGCCTGTCACCAAGTCACCTGATTGCACAATCTCACTGTGATAGCTGGAGATTCAAAAAGATGGAGCATTTTAAAGGGGAAATGGAGAATAATACACAGCTAGCCCTACCTCAGCAACCGAGCTGTGCAAGCTAGGGCAGCACTGCATGTGCTAGTGACCTCAAGCTGGATGAAAAAAAAAACCACAATTACGTTATATAAATTTCAACAGAGCTGAGAAGGAAAATGTTAAGATAGCTAAGGCATCTTTGATGTTCTAAGAAGCACCTTTAAAACACCATATCAGTATAGGCAGTTAGAGAAGACAGCAGCCTGATGCAGTGCTTATGTATTTATTGTGAAATAGCATCCATTAGAATGCACTGAGGACTGTGCTAGAGGTATAGTCAAGGGAGAGCATGAGAGAGATCATTTCACAGTATGAGACAGCATCAACGTTTCACAGCATGAGAGGAGAGAATGCTTTACAAGGAGCAGAGAAAAGGTCAGAGAGGAAGAAGAGAGCTAAGAGATACTCACCTACGAGAAGAAATCAACAACCAAAGATGGACTGGAAAAAATGAGAACCTTGTCTAGGGAATACACAAATCTGTATTCTCCTGTCTAGTCACAGCATGCAGAGAGAGGAAGGAGGAGGTAAGGAGAAAGGAGAGGGCTCCCAGAATGAGAAGGGAGGAAGGACGAGGCAGTGAGGCAGGGTGAGGGGAATGAAGACAAACACTGTACTGTGCTGAGGGGACAGACAGGAGGGAGAAATGCCAGAGCGAGCACCTGGTAGTGGTGTTGTACATCTGAGAGCTTGTTCAACTCTCCCCAGCTGCAGTAGCTGCTCCAGCCTTGTTTCTTTCAGCCTGAGCTAGTAATGGGAGAGAAAAAAAAAATGAAGTTGAGATTGTAATACAGTGAAAATGGGAGTAGGATGATACCTGCGGACAAAGGAGAGACAATTTCTAGAAGTGCCCTTTTGTCAGGCATTCACCAGGAGGCTTGAGCTCTCCAAGGCCTGGTGCTGGGAGAGAGCACCATTCTCTGCAGAGTATCCAGGCTCGTGCACAGAAAACTGGCTCCAAGATGAAAAGAGTTTGTGGTGACTTAAGTATGCTCTAGTCTCTCTGCAGCCACTTTTGAACAGGCACAGGAGATGCAGCTGATCTTATCAATGGTCTCATAATTCCTTCATGTGTGTGTTATCTTTTTCTGAAATAACAGAGATCATATATAACACCTGATCTAGGTCCTCTATATGTGTGCCCCAAACCAGCTCAGATGTCTCTGCACCAGCCTGGCTGGTTCTGGAAGGATTTCTCCATTTGGGTCCAGCATAACACCTGACTGTATAGAAACATCTTGGAAAGTAGCATAATCGTACTTTTTTTCTGCTTTACTCTCGTATCTGGGCACACTAAGGAGTGCAGTGCAGCAGTACCCAAGCTAGTTCCTCACTTATCCATTTTTGTGTTTTATTTGTGGCATATTCTTACACTGAAAATAAAGTTACTTAGATCTTCAGGAATGCTTTAATGTGGTCATTACACTGGTATCTGAGTGCAACAAAAGTATCGCTGCCACTGTAGTCATTCCCAGTGAGGTAAGATCTCACTCTGCAAACTGGGCTTTGAAGTTCGGGCATGTTTCAGTTAAAAGGAATCCTAAATTTTAGATTCATAGCATCTCTCTTTCCCCAGAGAATTTAGTTTTATATGGCTCCTTATATTTAAATTCCAGTTGTGGATGCTCATCTCTTCTGTAAATCTAGTGCCCTGTCTAGAAAAAGGAGCACCTGGAAATTAATCTTACCAATTTAGTTCAAGTGGCTTGTCTGACACTGCTTAGGAACTAATAAGGAATTAGATTCATCTTTCCAGAGCAGAGTTTAACTATCTGGCTTATTAAGTCATCCTTAGCCTAATTTCGTGACTCACTTTCTACATGCTAACAGGTTCTGTAGCAAATGAAATGGGAATCTCACCCTATAACACTCCTCGCTCTCTACCCAGGCCTGATTCAGTATGACTTAGGCCAGCCAGTGCATCGAAGGAAACACTTTCATGAAAAACTTCATCACAATTGTTTAAAACCTCTCAAGCTAGAGTCAGGGTTTTTCCCTCCTTGGGTAAGTTTGGCTCTTTCTTTCCTCTTTGCCTGAGGAGGCCTCTCCTTGGGTATATAGAATAGAGAGAAGATGCTGTGTGTTTATTTAATAACCCCACACCCACACAGATGTACAACCAAAACATGGGCTTCTCTGACAGGAAACTGAGGAACAAAGAGCAATCTTGAGGCTTGCAAGGAAATCAAAGAAGGAACTAATTATTTTTTTTTTTTCTGAGGGGACCCCGGTCACTGTGGTGACAAATGTTAGTCAAATCCACAGAGTAGGAAGTGGATTTTGAAGAACACCAAAAATCACGTGCTGTCTCAGATCAGCTGGCATAGGTCTTCATGCAATAGCATGGAAATTGCTTCCTTTGTCTCTTCTTGCTTTTGGTGCTGGTAGAAAAAAATACAAGCCGTGGATTTTCACTGCCTTCACTCATCTGGTGAGTTTATTGGAGAAAACATGAAGGAAATTTTCAAACATGATTCCTTCACGCTGGAGTAGGTTCCCTAGTCTGATGGTTCCTCTCCTCCTCTTTCTTTTGCATGTATCAGGCGCTTGGGTTCTTTCTGTGGCTTCAGACACTGGCGCCATATTCATCACTCCTGAAAAAACACAACAAGAGGCAGGAGTTAAGTCCACAAAGGTTCTTGACTTATCTCTGCCCAAAACTGAAGATGTTTAAACATTTGTTCATTTCACCATGCGTGTGCCAGTCTCTGCCAGTAAGGTGCTGTTCTTGGGATCAAACTCAAGATATTAAAGTCTAGGTAGGTTCCACAAGGAATCCAGAGCTATTTTTGAAAACTCTGGCCTTTCTCTCTAGGATTGCTGAAATCATTCCCTTACTCGGAACATTTTCTTTCCTCTAGATATAGATTATAATAGTGAAGTTTGCTTGAGTATTTAGTTCTGCTTTCCTTCAAGGCATTTCTCTGTAATGGATACCTGCCATGCCTTATGGGTTGGTGAGAGCCTGGCTCCGAAATAAAACACTGCAGATAGGAAACTTTTACTCCTAACAGATATGACTGAAGTGCCATGCAGCAAAGCACGGCAGCATCTTTTACCGTCACAATACCCTGTTTAGGAAAGCCCTCTCCAGGGCTGCTCTGTTCAAGGTATCCATGGGAAAGAATATTAGTAAGACATTATTTTATAGACACTGTCAAAGCTGTTGTTCAGGGATCATCTCTTTGGACTGATGGAAAAATTGCTCAGCAGAGTTTTAGTGTCCTCCGCTGCCTTCTGCCATCTTTGCCTCCGTGTGGATTAGGTTCCAGAAAGGTCCTTCAGAACAGAGCAGCCTAAAACTTCTAGAACAAGCATCAGGCAAGATTTACCTGAGATGTGACTGATGTCTGGCTAAGTAAGCCTGTGTTTGCTTGAATTTTTAATGAAAATAAATAGAAGAATCCCTCATGGTTTCTATTCTGGATTCAGGGGCAGAAGAAAAGCAAATACTATATATGTAGAAATTACAAATCCCAAAGCGTTTGGAGGTAACTCTGTTTCTGTTATTTTGCCACGTTTAACAAAATGCAAACATAGTTTTGGGGAGAGACAAGCCACTTTACAAAACTGCACATGTGCGGTCCAACTTGATCCAATAATCTGTTTTGGGGAGATGTGTTTCCCATTAAAAATGCCAGGAGATGGGAGGTTTGGGTTTGGGTTGTGTTCACAGACATGCTTCAGGCCTTCTCAATGTCCTCAAGTTCACCTCTCTATTTTCCTGTTTGCCCAGCTGTGAAAGAGGAAAGACATTGCCTTTGCTAGAAGGCTTTGAGACAAGCCAATGGAAAACAGGATAAACAAAGAGGTGTTACATTTGAAGAGTTTCTAAAATGTCAAACAACCCGATGCTAGCACTTCACTGACACATCTTGTAACTCTGAGCCAACCAAGAAACTGAGACAGAGAATAGAGAAGGCACATGATTTACCTAAAGTGCTTTTGAATGTCATTGCCAGAGATGGGATAATTATAATAAATAATTTTATTTCATACAATATCTCTGTTACATATTATACTGCAAAATACAACTGAGAGACTAAATGTTTCTAAACTTGTTTTTTTTATTTACACAACGCGATATGCAAAGTGATCTGATCAACAGTAAACTGACAAGTGTCTGCTCCAAGTCACAATACAGTTCTCAAACATCAGTCAAGTAGTGATAACAAACCAGAGAGAGGAGGGGAATGGGTAAGAGGAAGTGATGGAAAAGACAAGGTTACAATATAAAAAAGAGGGTAAATGAAGAAGGTTGAGAGAAATTACATAATATGAAGGAAATTGAAAAAGTCTTCCTCTGAGATTTGAAATTATTGGAGAGTGGATGTGTCAAAGGAATTCATAAAAGTGATTCAGAGCTAAAAATCATGGTTCAACTCTCTACTTTCATTTTTCAAATATCCACAATGAGCTGCTCAAGAACATTCCACAGGCCAGGAGTTTTTGAATAACAAAAACATCTGAGATTAACAAAAAACATTCACAAACAGTGCTGAAGCAGCAAGAGTGGTGGCTAAATCTGTCAGACAGGCTGTCTACTATAAATGCAAGTTATCTACCCTGCTTTCTCCATTCACTAAATTTTCCTCTCTCATTAGTGATGACATTCTTCAGTTCCCTTCTTTAACTGCTGTTCTGAAATGCTGCGCACTGTGAGTATCACCCAGGCTTTGCACTAGAGCCATGGAGGCCTCTGAAGTGCTTTGGGGTTATATAGAATGGAAGTTCCCATAGGCCTGCTTCTTAAAAGCATTTAGACACCCAAATATAGAGGTTGCTACTACAGGGTTTACCAAGATAAATTAGCAACAATTCATGCCTCTTTGTTTTGGTGATCCAAACATCAAATGTCACTTTGGCAATGGAGGTTCCAATATTCAAACATTGAAATAATGTCAAAAACGTTGTCTTCTCTGGCAATCTTTCTGGGTTATGTTTTTTACTTTTTTGAGTAAGCACTTAGTTTTAGCATGCCTACTTTCATTCATGTCTTCAAAAAATACTTTGGCTATTTTTGTTAATACAATGTGTGCATGAGGCCAGGTTACTTACTTATTATAGGTGCATGTCACAGCCAAAGAGAGAAGTTTCTAGACAAAGGAACAAAGAAGGGGAAAGAAAGTCACCCAGTAACTTATATTTCCAGTGTATTATGCCAATTTCCAATTGGTAAAGTGACCACATGCTGGAATGTCTAAAGAGAGAGAAAATCAATCATGGACTTTTACAGTCCTCCAGTTTCCTTTATTAGTTATCTTGGCAACCTTAATTCATTTTGTTATCATTAAATGGTAGTACTTAAAGGGCAGAACAGAGAGAAAGTTGCATGTTTAGCTTATTGACATAATCATAATAATTTATAAATATATATCTCTCCTACAGCATAATGGAATCTCAGATATTACTATCACCTAGAATGACCTCTTAGATATCATAAACCATTAATTTTCATGGACATATTCCAGTATCAAAAGCTACAACTCATGCTTGACAATTTGCAGTCGGCTGTAGGACAATAAAAAATGTCTTCATTTCAGTGAAGACATAAGTAGACAAAGAATTCCCCACATTAGCCTGCTCTAGTAGTTAATAATTTTCTGTGTCTCATTCTTCACTTGAATTTGTCTGGCTTAATAATTCCTCCACTCAGTCCTCAGTATGACTTAGTCTGCTCAGAGCCCTTTCCTGCTAGTATTTTATGCCTCCAACAGTACCAATTCATTAATCAAGCTATAAATCAAGTCATCTCCTTTTCAGTAAGTCAGACAGGTTGAGGACTGTAAGGTTTCTAAAATAAGGCACTTTCTTTAGATCTTGAATAATTACCAAGCTTCTTTTGCACCTTCTCCAGTTTTTCAACAATCTTTGAAAATAAATATCCTGCATATGATTAGTCTCATGAATACCACAAAGGGAAGAAAAGCAACTTGGTACTTCTACCCACAATTCCCATGTTTATGTATTCAAGGATGGATTTCACCCTTTTTACCACAGTATCTCATTGGAGTGAAACTGCTCCGTACTCTGATGACCCTGATCCTTTTTAGAGCGCTGTTTTCCAAGGTAGAGTTTCTGATTACACATCTGCTAATCTCCTATCTGGTTCCCACATGCATTCCCACATGCATAACTTTGCATTTGGCTGGAGTAAAAGGCTTTCTGCTTGAACATGTCTGATCTGCTAGGTGATACAGCCTGCCCTATATAAATGCTCATCATTGCCATTCCACCAGGCTTTCTAATACCTGCATATTTTATCAGCAGTGAGTTTCTATTTACTTCTAGGGCAATGATGGAAATGCTGAATAGTACTGAACCTAATACATGGCTTTTGCAAAGCACAGGTGGCATGGCTTTATTCTGTTCCATGTCCAGCAGACAAACTTGCCTGGACTGTTTTCCCTGTGCTTCAACCCTCCTGTGTCCTCTGTTTTTCTCTGAGAATGGGAGCCATTCAAATACAAATGTGCAGTGTTGCTCCTGATCCTGATTCAGTGACAAAACAGTTTAAGAAATAAAATCAAGCAGAATTCACAACCCGTACATGTATTCAGTCCTGTCCAGTGAGGACTCTCTGTTGGTTACCATGTTATCTATTTATGGAACTGCATAAGGTGGGGCTAGAAAGACCTTTAAGAGCAATGCTAATCATCTTCCTGCTCATGGCAGGATGCTGAAATTATTCTTTTGTTTGTTTGGTTGGTTGGTTTGTTGGTTGTTTTTTGGTTTTTCAAGATTATGGTGAGGCTGGGAAGTACATATCTGCATTTTCTTATTCTTCGTCAAAGAATTCTCTTTCGGTTGATTTTTTTTTTTCCATGAACTGCCATTAGCCTTGCTGGTGCACATCTATTGTGATTGTTGACTTTGCCGTTTTTTTAATATTGCCATAGAACAGACACTGCTTTAGTATTCTGCTATTTTCTTGCTATTAGAGGATTTATGAAATATCAATATCAACAGGCTAGAGAATCAGTTAAATAAGCTCTATTAGTATTCCCATGTAAGCCATCCAGACTTGCTGATTTTAAAATATTTACCCCCAGTACATACTTTACATTCCTCCTGGTCACTGATAGAGTGGAAAATTTTTCATCAGCTTATGTGATATAAATTCATCATCTTTCTTCTTTTCAAATGTACAATAGAAATATGTCTGGAATATTTGCCTTTTTTGCAACATTATAATTTCATCATCTGCATCAAGTAGCAGCATGTACCCTTGTTAAGACTTCTGTTGTTCGTAATATACTCTTAACTCATTTTAGTGCCTTAAGGCCTGCCAGCTGATGATTTTCCTCTGCTGTTGTTTTTGTCTATTTTTATATTATATAACTTCTAATTTATATTGATTACTAAATATTTCCCATTTAACCATTTGCTATGTAGGCTTTTTATTTTGTAACCATGCCTTCACTTCATACATTGATCCATGATGGCATTTTAAACAATATTGTTCTGTATTATGCTTAGGAAGTTGGGACCTTTTTAAAATCCAGTGACTCTTAAACAGCTTTTGGTTATCTGCCATATTTTTCAACCTGAGTTTCTATTCCTCAGCTTTGATGTGTTTTGTCCTGTTCTCTAATCTGATTCAGTGGTCTCTGAGAGACTCTTCTTCCACAATAGTATCTTCTGTTTTGTTATTATTTAGTACGTTAAGCCATTATGCACATCAAAGCACCTGTGGGTCTGAGTTACTAATAATTCCAAAATACTCAAAGGTTGTACTTAAGAGAGAGCATATCCTCTTTATGCTCTCTCCTTCTTGTACTCCTCTTTTACTTACTTCTTCAGTGCAGATAAACTAAACCAAGAAATTTTACTGTATAAATTATTACAGCAGTTTTCAGAATGCTGGTTCAATTAATTTTCTTCTTAACAATGTATATATGAATGTCTTTCTTCTTAAGAATTAACATCAATTAATATTCTTCTTAACAATGAATATATGAGTTATACAACAGTTTCACTACAAGCAGAGTCCTTTTGCAGCGTTCATTGAATATATTAGCTGATATTTCACTGTTATCTTATTTTTATGTCACTTTCTGAATGCATTACTTGGGAATATTTTTCCCATTGAACCAAATAGTCTCAGGCCCAGAGAAGTATGAAGTTCATCACACAGGACTGAAGATAATATCCAGACACCTGGACAAGCAGCCACCTAATCTCATCATCTATTTCAGCTGCCATATGCATGGATATGATGAAGAATACACAAAAGTGATATGCAGGGAGTTTACTGCACTATTTTAAAAAGTAGCTTTTTCCTTTCATTCCTTTGCTTTCAGATCTTGTCACTGTGCTGGTAGTAGTCCCACAATAAGCACATGATCCTAACAAATGTCAACATGTCAGGTGGGGTAGGAGTCAAATGGTCCCAAATCTCTTTGATTACTAAGAAAAGTCACATGATAAAGACCATCTCTCTCCACAGATATGCTAAATAAATAATTACTTCATCAAATATTCATCTGTATCTTATACAGCAAAGCTCCCCATTGATAGCATAGACTGCATAGGGAAGGCCATGATATTCTCTAAAAAGTAAATTTTCATTTTGGAAAGTTATTAAGGAGACTTTTTGTGTAAAATTTAATGAGATTAAGTAAATACATAGTCCTGTAGAATTTTAGTTCATAATATGTCCAAAAGAAATGAGACTTTCTGTCATATTGTAATCTGCAATTATCAGATATGACACACTATGAATGCTACCTTAACAATATTCAGTAAAGTGATCTTTAAACCCATAATTTATAGGACTTTCTATACTAGAAGAGACCAGAAATGATGTTCCAGATACCAAATAATCCTAGACATCCTGCAAAACTTCCAGTTACAACGAGTATAACTGATGTTGGTAATGAGAAATCAACCTCAGAAATATAAGCACAGAACCAGATCAAGTGAGCTGAACATGAGCAAAGGTCCTGATGCACCTTTGAGGTCCCCAGCTGTGAAAATCATCTGCACAATTAATTGTGACTCTTCATCTATGGACTGATCCAGTTGTTAACAGTACTGCTGTAATTCCCTATTTACTCAGTCGTGAGAACTGGACACTTCTGGATGATGATACGCTCCATCCTAAAGAGAGTAAACAAGTTCCTCTATCCCCACTGTTGATAGAGGGAGCCAGATGAGTAGTTCAGGCCCATTTCTTGGCTCCTGGGTAGCTAATGTCAGTCAAAATAATCCCAAACTGACAGTCAAACTAGGTACATTCTGTTTCATAACATCTTGATTGACTACATGGGACAGGTCCTAAACTGGTCAAATGAGAGTCAGAAAGAAGCCCAAATTAGGCTCTGATGCATAAGTAAATCTCACTCTCATAATTTGACCTCTGTCACACCTAGGCCATTAAATGCTTTCAGAAGTTTGTCTCATAGTTGTCTTTGCAAATGGGAACTAAATGTCCTCTTTTACATCCTTCCAAAGGAAAAATACAAGCTAAGAGAGGAGTAATTTGAGAGTAAAAGTGTCAGGACTGAATTTTGCTTTTTCAGAAAAAAAATCCATAGTTGCTTTTTGGTTCAAAGCCATTTTAAATTTTGTTGTAACATTGGGCATGCTATTAGGCAGAAATATTCTATCATACTTTAACACAGTCAAAGATGATATCAGCTTATAAAATCCATTTGGAGTCAGCTACATTATCAGTAAGCTTTTTTCTTAAGGGATATCTATCCTAATACAAGCAATTAAGGATTCTTTATTAGCCAGTCTCAGAGGTACAGACTTCACCATCAATTGATGTTCTTCTCAACCCCCTGATAAGACCAAAGGACAAAGAAATAGTACATCTTCCCCAAATAAGCTGTTTCTCTAGCATAATTCGAGACATGAGCCAGCACTACTAACTGTATCGCACTGCCTATAAAACATTTATGTGCTCATAATTCTGTGAACATTTAGCTGTTACTTGCAAACCTCACTGCACCACAAATAAAACTTAGATAAACTAGGAAATCACAGGCCCCACTTCTTTTTCCTCACACTAAAACAGGTCTATTACCTTTCTGCCAATTTTTACATTTTCTATATTCTCACTGCCCTTGCCTCATGACCAGGATAGGGAAAAATGACCGAAGCTCATTACCAGGTGAGCATCTCAGCAGTCAAGACCTTCTGGCAAAGCAACTTCACTAGACTCGTGCTAATTATCTTTTTTCAGGGCATTTTTGGCACATCTGTACAATGCCTTCTGGATGTCCCGAGAAGGTATGTTTACAGAATTAAACTTTAAAATGTCTAAAACTGATGTGCACACAATCAGTGAAAAGATGCAGCCAGATGAGTCATTGTCCAAGCTGCCCCGTCCTGCTGACAGCAGTCCTGTAACCCCAGCTGGCAACTCCAAGGTGCAGCAGGCATTGATGGGCTTCCTGTGTCCCTTTGAATATTGACACTCTGACATCCAACTCCTTTTTTTCCGAGAGAGTAAAAAGATGGCTCTGTCACGTTCCCTGAGGCCAGCAGATAGCTGTATAAAAATTAGAGCAACTGGATATGCCCTGAGTTGTGCACAAGCAAACCAGACATCCTCAGGGAACAATACACCCAGTAACCCTATATTTCACTGTTTGTGTTGGTCTTCTCCCACCTGCTGGATGACAGAGGGAAAAAAACTTATCTGCAGAAAGTTCTTATAGTGTCAGAGCAGCAATCTGTGGCTTTTGTCCATGCTGATATCTGGGTATCCAAAGGTAATAATTAAAAAAAAAGTACATGTTACCAGGCTGAGTAACAAATACAAACTCTATCACTGACAGAAGCTAATAAAGATTTCTGCATGACATTGAATAATTTCCAAAAATCTTATCTGGAAGCAACTCCATCGGCTAGCCCTTAGTCAGACTCCAGGTTGGCTAAGTACATGGTCTTTTAGCTCTATCATCTGAGGAAAACAACAGTTCTGCAGAGCTGTCTGCGTCCCCAGAGCAGGAGGTCAATGCACTTCATGTGTGCACTCAGTGAGTTTAAAAGACCAAAACGTGTTGGAATTATCTCAACAAATTTCAGCCCCCGACTCCAGGGCTTTATGGGCACTGGGATCTGAAAAAGGAAGCTTTGCTGAATGTTATATTACAGGACCAATTTACAGTGACTAAAACTGCAGCCTTAGGTTTATCTCAGCAAAGCTTTTTGAGGAAAATTTTTTTGCAGGTTGTTTTATACTTACCTACAGTGGTTGGAATGTGTCGTATAACAGTGGAGTTTTTCCTTTTAAGATAGGCACCAAACCCATTTCAAGGAGTGTTTCTTTTGTTCACTTTAAAAGATATGAAGACTTCTTTCAAAAAATGTGAACACATTGGTTGCACAACTTCACAATGTACAGAAAATTATGGAATTCTACATAATGATAAAATATTAGAACTCAAAGCAAATAGATCTATTTGGGGGTCATCATACAGTCTTCATTATTGTGAATAACAATGTTATGCAGAGTAAATTTGTGAGATGGAAATGAGGTCAAAGTTTCAAGGATAGTAAGTGAAACAGATTGTAACAAGCTTTCTTGAAAGGATGAAAAGAAAAATAGCTTGGCCTTGTCATTCTGTGTATCATCAGATAGCACCAGGAAAGAAACTTGAATCCAGGGACTATCCTGGGAGGAAAATATTTATAACAGCATAAAAAAGGACCCTATGCAAAACCACATTTGAATGATCATCATTAGCCATTGGCATTTATGGTGGGCAGAGCTGCATGTATCATCCTGTACATTTTTCATTCTAGGGAGATACATAGGTCTTGATGCTTTCTGCAAGTGATTCTCCAGGCCTGCAAATAAATAAATAAATAAATAAATAAATAAATAAATAAATGCCAGCCCTATATGTTCAGATGGTCAGTTATTTCAATATTTGTAAGGTTTCAGTGTGAAGTCTGTTATTTTTTTCTCTTTGACATTCATTTGCCTGTCCATATATTCATGAACAGTTTCTAACAATGGATCCATTAAACAGTCATATGGGGAAGTTTTGTCATCAGAAAATACACTGATATTGCAGTGAGACATGAAAGGGCAGCTGTTTGAGGTATAGGGTCAGGTATGCCAAAACCTTGCATCTTTTTGAAGAGTTGTCTCGTTTTAAACAGAGCTACTTTTGGTACTAAAAGTCTTGGGAAGTTTTGGAAATGTTGATGCAAATGCAGAAGATGGCTTATTTGTATGTGTGAGTTGCTCTATTTCATATATGCTCACTGACTCCCCAGTGAGTAAATGATACACTCACTGGGGAGTCAGTGAGCATATATGAAATATATGTTTTTCTCTCCAGCTGAGTGCCAAATTGAAAGGAATTATACCACCTGACCACTTATGCCCAAGTTTCATGTCTAGCACGCACCATTTATGTTGAATTTATGGCACTGCTGAATTTTTCAGAACTTCTTACAGCAGTTTTGTGTGCTTACACAGGGCTATCTTTGGTTAATAGTTTTTAATTTCTTGAGTGTCACTTCTACTTACACGGAGTTGCTCGGGTTTAACACACAGGACTACTTTCAACTTGAAAAAAATCAAATTTCACAGAAAGAAGCTTGAATTGCATTGAGCTTGATACGGAATGCTCCCCCTCCTCTGCACCCCCAGAATAGAAGGAGCTTAGCATTCTGAGAGTGGTACAAAGTGGTATTGTTTAACAGTAGCTAATTAGGATTGGATTTCATGTTGCTAAGAGCTAAGTCTTTGGTATGCAGGGGAGCCAAACAGCAAGGGCAAAGTGTAACTATTTAAGGGTGAAGTTTGCTATTTAAAGGAAAATGTTCATCCTTGCCCTAGGGTTAGTTGCAATCAGGAAAGTGTTTCTGTTCCAATGACAAGATGATGGGCTGTCACGATTCCACCCCGTCAGTCCAGATCAAATGTGCTCAGGATATAAGCCAAGAGATTATTTTTTCCAACCTGCCAGCATCAAAAGCACCATCTGTGATTGATTTTGTGATAATGGTGTAAGCAGCTACTGGAAATTCAGGGCAGTTCCCAGAGATTTTGGTCTCTGGGAGGAACGAATATGAACTTTCAGGAGTAGCATAGTTGGTGCTATCCAAAACATGCTGTCTCTTCTGCAGAGGTTGTAGGACGTGACCCTGCAGAGGTTGTAAGACGTGACTCAGTCACAAATCCATGTGAACATAACCTCTTGCAAGCAGGCAGATGTTGCTTGAACCTGTGCAAGCTAAGTGATGAAAGATGTCCTGAATCCTCTCTCCTTTTACGCCTACATGGCTAAAATTCACACAGTACTTTTTATGGCAGCAGGCTTACCTTAAACATAAATCTAATCAATCTAAGCCCAGATAGAAAACTGTGGGCATTGATTTCAGACAAGATTATAGAAATCTGGAGTCAGTATTCTGCATTTCTGTAAGGCTGCAGAGTGCTTTGCAGAGGGAATGTAAAGTTAGCAGTACAGGCTCAAAAGCTCTCCTAGATTTAAAAGCAAAAGCAACCCTTCCTTGTGGTAATGGTGGCATTATTTTGCTTATTAGAAGAATGACACTATAATTTTGATCCAGTACAAAAATATTTTGTTAAAGTTCTTAACTTAATATAAGGCTTTTTATTTCTGTGATGTCTTCTGAGAAGCTAAATAATCTTTGGGCAAATATAAATGGTAATGGCTCATGTCAATTTGCCCTTATGAGAAAAAAATCAAGGCTGAGAGGAGACAAGTGGCTTGTACAGAAACATCAGGTTTGAATTTTGACCTCTTGTAAGAGTGGAAGTGGGTCCAACTGTAATGAAAATCAGGAAAAAAAGAGTCTTAAGGTGCTTTGCGTATTTGCATCAAAGAGAAAAAGGTTCTTTGAACTAATGCCTGAACTGAATATAGCTAGTGCATGCAATCATTGACTTAGGAACACCTTTTCAATTCCCCTACAAAGTCCCATATGTTTATCTGGTAAAACAATCCCATGGTTATCTGCTTTTTAGGAATAATTACCCAGGTGCCTGCTAAATCAAGATTATGTGTTAGCATGTGCATCCAGTGTATCAGAGACATGGTCTGGGCTAAGTCTTAGCACCCCTCCAACAGAGAGCCCATAACATAACAAATTATGGCCCTTTCTCCTAAGAGCTCTATCCCCATGATGCTCCCTAGGAACGGCCTGGGTGTTTGTCTGATCCAAGGTTTCTACTTATTCCAGATGAAGAAAGATCTCTATTAGATATAATTAACAGAGCTTGTGTTTATGTCTGTCAGAGGGCAATGCCTTACTTTCCCACTGGGAAGTTTGTTTCCCTGGTGAGGCAGAAACCAGCCAAAGGCATTGCCCACTCTCAGGACCCTCGTTTTTGGGGAATCCCCTCGGTAGACCAAAACTAAGCAGGCCGGAGCCCCGCCCGCCGTGCTGCCTCCCGCCCCCAGGTGGCGCCGGAGCACAGCGCCCGGCCCCTCGGCAGCGGGCGGCGCCGGAGCGGGGTCCTGCCGCTGCTCCGTGTGGTGGGCTCACATCGTACTATTGCTGACTTTAAAGAGAAGTCACTGCTCCAAAAATGGTCTCTTCCAGGGCTTAATTTGATGATATTCCATAGCTTTTTTTCTACAGGGTTTTCTTTGCAAGATACGTAGCTGGTTTCTTAAAACCGCCCTGCCTTCACTGACCTGTTAACTTGCTATATCAGTCCCCATAACTCATGATTTATGTAATAGCTGATATTATGATGATATAATTGGAATAGCCCAATAGGAATTCCAGGCTGCCATGAGTACACTTAGTGCTGTAACGTATGAGCCGCTTTGCAGTTATACAGATAATGTGTGATATGTATGCAGCGGAGGTACATTATTATACATAAATGCAAACACGGATACATAAAATTATCAGTATATTTTATAATAGCTGCAAATGTTAAAGACACTTCTGACAAAAAGAAAACCCCAAAAGGGAAAGGTTGAATTGAACACCCCCAATTTAGATACCTAGAGCAAGCCCTTGCCTGTGGGACTGTGGTGCCCATGCCTTGGGCAGCCAGGAAGGTGTGGCTGAGATCTCTCCAGTGCAGAGGGGGCCCAAGGCGCCCACTAACCCCCTCGGTGGCTCCTCAGATGAGCTTCTTTTACTTCTTGTTCTCCTCCTCCTTCTGGTCCAGAAAAATGTCCCCGAAGTTTCACTCACCTGCTGTGAATGAAACTGCCATCATGACAGCCAAGTGCAAATCCCCCTCCTTCTCCTGCTCCTCGACTGGTGTTTCCAGAATGGCTGGGGAACTCACATTTCATAGCCAACTGAGCATTTGCAGGCTGAGTTCTGACCTCCTACTGTGTGCAATTAACACTAATTAAACAAATAATTAAAAATTACCCATGACATTCTCTGCAGAAGGTCCTAACTCAGTTTTGTGTTGGAGCTGCTAGAGCTGTTTTAATTAGCTGTCTGTCTAGAGCTGCATCCTGGCATGGGCTTCTGAGGGTGCAAGGAGACACAGTACTCGTTTACACCAGGACTGACATTACAGGGCTGCCCCAGAGCAGGGGAGGCAATCACGGACAGAGGGAGAGGCCAGGCAATGACCTCAACTGCAGAAGCTCCTTTGCAGACTCACAGGATTCTGGGCAAGGGAGCACAGCACAAGGAAATCAGTGGGAGTCTCTTACATCTCTTCCATGCAGTCAGTGCAATGAAATCCAAGCACCACTGAAATCTACAGTTAAGGTGCCACTTCTCTTACAAGGATTTCTGCCTCAGACAGCACATAAAGACAAGTACTAAATCAATCCCTGAGCATCCCAAGGAATGTTCATTGATAGGAAATTACAAAATTTAAAAAAATAAAATTAAGATAATATTTTCAAAACCAGCACCTTTTCCAGATCACCCTGTTGCAGGCACCCTGAAATGGGTTTTCAGAGATACCCAACCCTTGAATTTCCCAGCACCTTTGAAACCAAGCCAAGAACATTTTGCCCAGAGGCAGAGGCACACAAAATTAGATGCATGTTGGCTGTATTTGAGAGCCATATTATCCTTTATAACTTTTACCCCTCCCCTTCTCCAGAATTTTCTGGAAACTGTAAACTGCATCACAAAAATGATGCAGATCGGAAAAGCTACCCATCCACCCATTCCCTCCATGTCCTTTCATCCAGGCAGCTGTGCTGTTTGGCAGTTGTTGCTGCGTGCAAGGGGGTGGGTGGGGGTATCAGACAGGCAGGCACCTCCAAACTGCATGGGGAAGAGTGTACTCGCTAATACTTACTGCTTCTGTAATGAAGCCGAGGGCAGGGTGAGACTTTGAGGGCAGTGGCTGAAGTCTTGGTGGCATGATACTGTGGTGGTAAGACTGTGAATTTGTTCTTGCATTTGGATAGTTTCTCTCTATGACCAAGAAGAAAGGTTTGAGATTTGGCCATGTGCTTTCAGACCTGACAGGAGACAGGGCAGAGTGCAGGTTTTTTCTTTAGGTTGACAGGTATGTCATAGAATCATAAATCATAGAATCAGCTGGGTTGGAAAGGACCTCTGAGATCATACCTGTGTATGTGCTTCCATGCTGGGCCCTGTTGTGGTACATCTTGGGCTCCTCATCAGCACTTCCTGCTAACTCCATCCAATCCAAATACTATCAGAGACTGCTCGTTTGGGCTGCCTGCTGACATCATTTGCCGGTGCTGTCCATTAAAATCAATTTGAAATACCATTTGAACCTGCCTATGGCAGCCTGTGACACCTACAAGTGGGAGCTACTGCTTTGAGCTCTTTGGGAAGGGTACAAAAATGCTTTCTTTGACAACTTGGGGAGGTAGGGAGGCAAGTCCCAGAACTGATCCCAGAACTCAGTTGACAGTATGAAAGTGAGGTTGTTTCCCCTCCCCAGGCATATGCACTATCACATTATGTTATTTGTCTTGCAAAAGAGATCTGTACTTTTCTGCTGGTTTGTTGGATCACCATGGAAACTGCCAGGGAAGCTCAGCAACTGTTGCTCTGAGAGTGCATTGTCCGGGGGTCTCATCTGTAGAGAGAGAAAACCCTCTCCAAGGCTCCTTCCCTGGAAGTGACCCATCCTGGGAAAAGCAGGTAGAGGGATCTCTGTGGGGCTCTTGACATTTCCACTCTCCATGTGGAAGTGAAATAATTCCTTCCTTTATGCAGTGCCTTGACGAACCTGAAAGATCCCAGGGCAGAGATCACAAACATCTGGAAGCTGTGTGCCTGGCTCTGGTGTGAGACCAGGAACAGAGCCAAAAACCTCTCCAGCTAATGCAGCCTGCCTCCTGCTCTCCATGGAGGACAGCCTCCTCCCTGGTTTCAGCAACATAGGCTCTGCAAGTAGGAGTCCTGGGGCAGGGAACCGTGTTCCTCTCCACACCCCATCCTGACATCTGGCAGCTGTAGGCATGACTTCAGTGCAAGACTTGGAACGGAGCCAAAACCCTTCCCACAGACTAGCGCCGTCTTTTACTAGTGTCTTCCGTCCCCCGCTCCCAGCCAGTACAGGCCACCCCACTGGTCATGGAGATGCAGGGATCCTCCATCAGAGGCTGTCTTGTGCAGCCTCTCCTGCTCTGACCACAGAGCTGCCCCAGGTGCCCAACAAAGTGCTTGGATCAGCACCCCAGCAGAGGGCAAGCTGGGACCTGCTTTTCTCTTTACTGAGAGTATTGATTTAACAATTTTTGAAATGGTATTTCCCCTAGCTCTGCCATGGACAAGGACAACGCCTTCTCCTGGCCTACCCAAGCCTCTTCCATCCAGCAACTCTTTTCACAAACTCTAGTGAGGATCAGACACACGAGTTCACTCCCCATGATCTCTTCATGTCTAGGTTTTTGTGCTGAGAAGCTATTTGCAGTGATGGGTCAATGCAGAACTGTAATGAACAACAGCAGTAATATGGGTCTATGCTATACCATGGAGCTCCTCTGGTGACCTGCAGCACCCACTATTGCCTCCTCAGCACTCACTCCTTATGAACATGTGCCTCAGACAGGTGATGTTTAAGAACTGGGCTGAGATGACCAGTCTGTCCATACAGCGGTCACTGCTGCTGCATGTCAGAGGGTAGCTGACCAGAGGATATTTCTTTTACTTGGCTTGAATTCAAACCAGTGATCTATAATCAGTTCCTTGCTCCCCCATGTTGTTTGGGTCTCTTTGTCTGGTGCAGCTTTTTGCACTGTGCTTCCAGAGACAACTCTGTAGATAGGTATTTGCCTATTTACATTTCACAGGATACCTGGGGAAGCAAAATTACCATAGGCTGCTGCCTACTTTGCCCGAGCTTCCCTCTCTCTGGAAAGGGAAAGACCTGTTGCTGCCTCTCAAGGAAGGGCTGAGGGATATGGACTCTCTCTCTTGCAGCAGAACTGTGGCCATCCCTCACATCACCGGGGCTGCCAGAGCCACAGGTGCAACGCTCCAGGGCTCTTCACGATTCCTTCCAGCACCTTGTCACAGCTCCACCACCCTCTTTCAATGCCTCCTTTACCTTAGCATGAGCGGCCAGGCCCCTCAACCTTAGGGCAACAACACTCAGTTTTGTGAGTGTTGTTGAGCTATCTCTATCTGCATAGTTGCAGCATCTGGACGTGACACAGTTTACCTGTGACATACATCATGTACAGCACCAGTTGCACAGCAGTTACTGCTGTAGGCTGTAGACTCAGAAACAGATTCAAAGAGTGCTGTGGTATGTGGGAACCTTTTGGGCTGCATACCAGCCAATGCCAGGCACAAAAAGACCACACAAAACAAATATACTTGCAAGGACTGTTCTCCTTCTCCTCAGCTTGAAGACTCCCACATGCCATCCTTCTTTCTTCCCCGCTCTGAAACAGGAGTTGAACAGGTACACACCAACATGCTGATAACAATCCCAAACTGATTTTTTAAGCACCAGTTGTCTAATCTATGTTCTAGATAAACCAATGAGAATACAAGCATTAGAAAACATTAATTATTGTGAGAGATGTTATATCTCTGTATTTTTATAGAAGAGAAAGTTAAGGTTTTTATCACAGGCTGCTTTAATGATAGTTGATGGCTTCTTATTCTATCAGGAAAAGACATAATGAAATCTGGTATGTGGAAGCCGAAACTGGAGAAATCCAGAGATGAAGCAAGGGGAGAGCTATTAATACTGAGAATAACACTGAAGTTGCCCCTGGGATGACTCCCTAAGGAAAATGGGAATTTTCCATTGTTTTGCTCCGTGCCAGTCAAGACTGTATATATAAAACATATGCTCTTGCTCAAATTCTGGCTTGAATAGTAGACATAAGTGTCTTTGTGTGTGAAGTGTGACAAGATGACCATAATGCAATCAAAACCAGCTGACAAAGTACCTGAGGGCAATGGTTTCCTGGCCCTCCCACTGGGTCCTCCCACGAGCAACTAGTTTGCAGTGAGGTGATCCACAGCTGCCAGTCTCTTATTTTTCTGCTACATGAGCTTGTCATTGCTGATTAGAAGGGAAGCAAGGCAGGGGGTTGCAAGTCTGTGTTCTGTCTGTCAGCACACTGCAAGCCCAGGAGAAAGAGAGTAAAGGAATTAGGCACAAAGGCTATTTTCAACATCTTGAAGCCTGTAACATCAGTGGAATTCAGAGAACTAGTATGAAGCCTAAGTTGCCTGTGGAGAGAGATAAGTACCTCAAACACATATTTCAAGGTCCTGTCTTGTTTTTGTGCAAGTTTTTTCCCACATAGGATTGAGCCTTCTGTGGAGCTCTGACGCATGGACTTTGGGTCTGGCTGGTGTCCTTGCCCCTTTGGTAAGTTTTCAGCAGTGCTGTGTCTGGAACGCAATGCTCTCTCCCACCTGCAGAACTGTGACAATTTTGCTTACTAAGAGAAAGAGTTTCTTCTGCTCTCATCTTCTGACATCTCGTTCTCATTTATCTCTTTGTCCTTCTATTTCGGTATCTTGGATATGGTCCTCTTAACAAAGCAGCCTGTGCTTGAGTTGTGATAATGATAGTCTAACAGTACTAGTTCTCTTGGATCTGCCAGTGAATTTGTTTTGTTAGTAAGATATTTGCTGTTTATAGTAAATTTTATTTTTTGCTGAATGATTTGTCTGCAAATTGGAAAGACCTGATATACTGTGCTTGAGCAGCCATATTAAAGATAACTGCCGAGGGAAATCACTTGGGAACAATGAGATACTACTTGCTCTTCTTACAACCTTCTCCATCTGAACTCCAAACTACTTTTCTATTTGCATTGTTTAATGGAAGCCACAATTTTATTTTTTTAATAATAATTTTTAAAAATACTTTAACAGAAGCAACAGAAGACATAAGGAGGCATGGCTTTGAAGAATAATTGCATTAAATACACGACAGCAGGTTGTGTGAGTGCCGATGTGGTTCTGGGCCTCCAGGGGTTAAAGCAAGGTGTGTGTGCAGGCAATTCTTGGGGAGGTACTTTGTATAAAGTTCAGTGGCTGAGGAATGTCCTGGCAGTCAAGCTTCATTGCCTGGGAAAAACACAAGGCCAGATTGACATTTCAGTAAGTGATACGATCTGGTTGGCTTTGCTGGTGCAAATGAGAGAACTTGACCAGTGCCTTTAAAGGAAGAATAAAAATACCTCATAAAATTCAGATTAAGAAGTATTGTGTTTGCATGCTGTGGCTGAAAGGAGCAGGAATAGGATGGGGAACATGAAGGGAATAGCTGCTTTTCCCACTTTGTCTTTGGTCAGCCTCAGTTCAGGGGGGGATTCTGTAAAAAGGGTGAAGTTAGCTTTTGCCCTCTGAAATACCTAAAGGGAGATACAATTTGTGCTGCTTCTGGTTATTTATTACAATTCTTTGATAACCGGGAATAATGATTAATACAGGCTCACACTCAACACAGAGATTGTAGGCAACTGGAGTCCCTTCCACTGGGAATTGGCAGAGAAATCTCTTTGGGTGATACTGTCCCAACAGCCAGCTCCATCTCTGGCTATATTCCTGCCTGTCCTTGCTCAGCTGGCCAAATGAGAGAGCTCCTCACCAGATGCCTATTTCTTTTCAGTTCTTTGCCTGTCTCCATTTGGCTCTCCAGCCACCTCTTTGTAGTGCTATCCTGCTCTATGCCTGAACCAGCTCCATAATGTATGCTTTGTCTTTTAGCTAGAAAGGAACAGGCAACTTCATTCAACCAAATTCCCATGAAACTGGAAATTGATGAGAAATCTAAACCGAAACCATCTTTAGGAAACTGCAGCGTCCTCAGAGTCTTTGGAAATCTGACTATTTATTTGGATAATGAGGTGTAGATTTCAGAGTCTGCCTTTATTCACTCCAGTGTCCAAATCTTGACCTTATGTTTTTAGTTATATTTTTATATTTTAACCATTTATTCACATCAATCTTTTCATTTGTGCTCACAGTAAGTGATTTGATACCCACTGTTTCTCTGCTGAGACATCAGTGAAAGCACACTATCAACACGAGGAAAGAATTTACAATGCAAGTTTAACAAACAGAACAATTAAGATCTTGTTTAACCAGGACTAGTGAAGTGTTGCTTACTGTACTAGGAGATACTTTTGTTCAGTTCTCCTGCCTCTTCCTGCACAGATTGTTGAAGCCTGTTTATTTCAGCCTGCCTTGTTTTGCGAGAGCTCATTTGCTTCAGCTCTCAACAGGAGCCGAGGTACAGTTTCAGAGCATTCGTGGATCTCTCATAATCGTTCAAGACATCATCATTCTGGTGCAGCCCTTCCCCAACAGGCAGCGAGATTACCAGGTCTTTGTATAACACACATAATATAAATTCTGGTAAGTCACTGGTATATTCATGTAAGGGATTGCTGCATGTGAAGTAGCTCTATACGTGGTGGCCTGATGACTGAATAAAATATTCTCTGTGCTGGCAGCTGTCATTAGAAATGCTTGAGGCCCTGGACCTGTTTGTTTGAGCCATTTCATATGGGAGATAGCACAAGTACGTGGGGCAGGATGGTGTCCTCTGGTCAGGAGAGGCGTCATTACACTACTTAGATTTTAATCTCTGTCCCGGCACCAACCTCATGCCCTGGGACTGCCTACAAGCAGTGAAGGGTGCTTCGGCGGGAGCCTGGAACGAGCCACCAGCCCCTCAAGGCTGCAGCGCACGGTGAGGGCAGCGTGCTGGTGTGGATGCCAGCTGCCTGCCCGGCTGCTCCACGAAAAAACACCACAACTCTGGCGGTCTGTTTGGGAACATCGGCTCCGAGGGCTGGAAGGTAACTGCAAGGGGGATCTCAGGAGACTCGGTGGCAGCCCCTGAGGGTGCAGGGTGGGCGGAGAGGAGGATGTCTCCGCCCGCGGCAGAGCGTGGCTGCCGCTCTTCTCCTCTGGGCCGGGCTGCCCCGGCACTCGGCGCCGCCCGCCCCACCTGCCTCACCGCCGAGCCCGAGAAGGGGTTAAAAGCCCGGGGCGGGTGATGTCAGTTCCTGCGCTCCTCGGGAGGGCCGGCTCTGATATTTGAGCCGGGCTCTCCCGTTCGAGGGAAACCGAGGAGGGAATGGCAAAGTGCTGAATGGGACAGGAGTCGTGCCGGGCACCTGCCTGCCGCCCTGCGCCGCGCAGCCGCCGCGCCCAGGGCCAGCCCCGCGGGCCGGGAGCCCCGGGAGGGCGCCGGCTGCGCCCGCCAGCGCCCTGCCCTGCCCCGCCGGCACGGACCCCGCGCCGGCCAAGGTGAGCGCGGGCGGGGGGCGCCCCGGGCGGGGAGAGGGCGGCCGAGTGCTCTGGAGGGCCGGTCTGTGCGGGGCTGGCTGTCACAGCCTTTCTTCCCCTTCTTGTCTTTCTTCGAAGGTGATGGTAAGGGGATTGGCGGGAGCGTTCTGGAGGTGATGTTGTGTCATCTCTGTTAACCGAGGTTTGCCTTCGGGTCTGGGACTTTGGCCCTGAAGAGGCGTGGAAGAGATGGGGGGAGGAATGGCCACACGAGGGGGAAAACGCAGCCCAAGTGTAAATGTGTCTGAGTCCTGCGGTTTCTTCTGCCTTTCCGGTAAGCTTCGGTGTACGGGGCAAGACCTCCGCAGGTAAAATGGCACAACCGGGAGCCCCTGTTCCTGCCTCCTGGCACTCTTAGTAGCCAAGCCACCTGCACTAATGTAGAGGGGAAATTATTCCCCGCTCTCCACTCCCCGGCTCGCGACAAGCCCTGGCCTTCTCACGGCTTTTTGTGTTATTTTTTTTTTTCCCCCTCCATGCTCTGCACATCCCAGGCCGCATTCCTGAACGGGAAATGACTGTGTGGCTGAACAATTCCAATGGCCTCAGGGCTAAAAAGCTGGGGGGTGAAACTGGTTATGAAGTGGAAAATGAGGTGGCTGAGGACAGGGAGTTGATTAATAGTACGGGATTTCTCCACTGAGTTTTGCCCATACTGCTGACCCCTTTGGTGTTGATGCAGTGACACGGGAGGAAACCTCTCTCCCTTCATGTGTTACATTTATCACATTTCTACTGACTCTTTTATAGTAAGATGGTAGCTAAAAGTTAGACCAGTATTCAGGTCTGGTGTTCAGGCAGGGTCTGGTGCATATTACTGGCAGGTGCTCAGAACTGCAGTCCTCCTGTGCTGACTGAATCCCCTATGACAGCCTGGATAAACTGATTGCAGAGCTGAGGAGACAGACATTTGTATTTGAAATACGGAAATAGTGTTTCACTTGTCTTCTTTGCACTGAATGAACAAAGTGCAAACACTTTACTTGCATTTATATCTGCAACTGAAAGTCTTCATGTTGATTAATTGTTTTTATTCTTAAAGGGCATTTCAGATGGAAACATACAAAGTCTCTGAAGTGTTGTGAATTCTAGTCTGGATCCACCTACATCTGGGAAATCACTTGATCCTGCTCTAAAAACAAACAAACAAAAATACCCAAAGCTCAGAAAAACCTCAAAAACCCAAAAAACAACCATGTGACATCTTGGTATAAATTTTAGCTTCATCAGAATTACAACTGGATATGGGCACTCCAAGTAAATATTTATTTTGTATATTACATTTAGTGTCAGAACTGTCTCTGATGTTGGTCGAAACAGACAGATATATGCATGAGACTTATAGTTTTGACTGCATTTAGCACTTGGCTCAGTCGTTTCCCCCCCAGTGAGTTCTAAGGACTTCGTAGCTCCCATTATCTTCACTGGCAGTTTAATATGTTTGATGCTTAAAACTGAAAATCAAGTTGCTCTTTAAGAAGCAACTGTATGCATTTAAGAATTAAGTTTTGAAAATCTCAGCTTGTTTGAAAAAAGTAGCTGCTTCCTGTTTTCCAAGTTCCTTAAAGTAAGAGTACTGCATTTGAAAATATCTGACTCCCAACTTATTCATATGTCTAGGGGAAAAAAGAACCAATTTTATATGAATGTATAACCATAAATATATAAATATGGTTTAGATAACCATATAAATTCTTTATCTGATATGAAAAGGACCAGTATCTGGGAAGGCACAGGTATCAAAGAATGTAGTGAATAAAGACTGTTAAGAATTATGAAAAAAGGCATGTGAAATGGCAGATCCAATAGAAAGGATTTAAAGTCAGTCTATCAAAATAAAGTTGATACTGTAATTCAGAGTGAGACAAACTGCTTACATTCAGGAGAATGGGGGAAAAGGTACAATGTATTTTAACAGTAAAAGAAATTTCAGAATAAATTTTGTAAATAAAGTTATAATTTAGGAGTAAGTATCAGACATTGTAATACAAAATCTTTCTCTGAAAAAGCATAAGGTTTTTGCTAGAGGGGAAAAGCTGTAATTCTAGTCTCTAGCCTTCAGAAATAATTTGGTATGATGACACATGGGGAAGTTATTAGCTTAAGTGGAGGAGATGGGGATTAATAGAAGAATGGTAAGATAGACAAATGAGAAAAGAGAATGTGACAACACAGTGGTGAAGAAGGGTCTATTAGATGGTAGGTATTTTACTAGAAGAGTTGACTGACAGAGGGGATTAATGTAATGACTCAAAGTAAAATTGTGCGTTAGAAGTAGTTATAAAGTGGGCATAAAACCTGGAAGAGCACTCTTTAAAATCAGCAGAGGAGGAAAAGATATGGTTATACTAATCAATCACAGGGTAACCATGGGCCTGTTGAATTTTGCAATCAGAGTTGATAAGGTTGGAAGGGACCACAGTGGGTCATCTGGTCTGATCTCCCTGCTCAAGCAAGGTCATTCTATAGCACATTACACAGGATTGCATCCAGATGGTTCTTCAATATCTCCAGTGGGGGAGACTCCACACAGTAAAGAAGTTTTTCCTCATGTCTATCTGGAACTTCCTGTGCATCAGTTTCTGCCCATTGTCTCTTGTCCTGTTGTGTGATACCACAATGGCCAGTAGTACAGAGAATAGATCTTTTGGAGGTCTGACTCAGACATGAGCTTTATTAATCTGTTCTGGTGCCATTGTAATTACCCTTCTGCACTCCGAAGTCTGGCATTTGCAAAGGAAAAGCCAGCTGAGAGTCTTCTGCTCCAGTTGTGTCAATTTGTCTGTGAATGTCGACCACCAGTATAATATGGTGGAAAGTGCTAAATGCCTTTACACAAGGCTTTGGTATGGGTGCATGCTGCCTTTCAGATGCAGTTGTGGTCACCCATGACTGTGAAGGGGAGGGAGAAAGATAAAACCTGGCCCTTTTATATGATGTGGTCTGAAGCTGGAACAGGTGCAGAGCAAGAGTGGTGAGCTTTTCTTAGGAGACTAGAGGAGCCCCTTATCTCTAGCCTTGCAAAATCAGGTCTCTAATGGGAAGCTTTTGATATCTACAAACACATCAAGGGGTAAATATGAGGAAGGGGAAAAAAACTAACTAAGCTGAAGGGCACTAATCTACAAGAATGAACAGATACAGGCTGATTATGATTATATTTATGCTGGTAACTGGAAGGCAGCTCATTAGAGGGGTGAGGTTCTAGAACAACAGGAACAGTGGGAGCAAAACTGCATGCACAGTTCTAGGGAAGAGAGTGTTCATTTATGAAAGGGATTATATGATGCAGTTGTCCATAGTGATAAGGAACGAGGTGTAATGATTCAGGATATCTATCCCAGTCTTAGACTTCCTATTCAGAATAGGATAATTTTAGTTCAACCAAAAGTTATGCACTATATGGGAAAATTACTTTTGCTCTGGCATAAGCTGTGTGGTACATCAGTTTCATTTTGCTTTGTACCATTAGAGTTCATCCCATTCATTTGTATGTCCTTTTTGAACTTAAGCTTTATGAATAAAGACTAAAATCTCTTTATACTTGTATGAAAGAGAACAACATTTCATTTGAGAGCTGAATTATTGTGTACAAAACAGAGTTAGCTGTGAACAAACTTATGGTGATGTAGCATCCTTCCATGACTTAGTGCCCTCTTTTGGCTTGGGAAAGACTATTGATAGCAATACCTTAGAGGGAAACCGTACAGTGTTGTGATGTGTACCAAAGGTAACCTGGTTAAATGCATGGCAAGGAGCTAGGGCTAGAGATTAGATCAATGTGCTGGATGGGCTGTGGAAAAGGATGGCCTTTGTTTCTGTAAAACTGTAAGTGTGCTGCTTGTAGAATAGTGGTTTTCTTTCCTATTGCAGAATGTTTTCAGTGATGCAGTGCTGGACACATGAGTGTGCCTTTGCCTTGTTTTACTTAAACCTGCCTTCTGACCTGGAATAGTGTTCCATAATTCATTGGAAAGGTAGGCAATTTGCTGTCTGGGAAACTTTCTATTACTGAACAAAGCAACCTGCCCATAAAATAACTTGCAGGTAGTGTTTGTAGCTAAAGGGTATAAAATGTGTCTTCCTTAACTTGGAACATCAGAGATATAGCTGAATAGAGTGGCTTGCTGTGTTATGTATACTCACACTATTATATATTCTCAGGGTAACTTGAATCTCAAGTCTTAGGAGCAAATGACAAGTGGGTACAACTAGAGGGACATCTTAAACTTTTCCACTCTGCAAAGGCAGATGTAAAGACAATGAGGCTGAGTGACTTCATTGCTCTCTCTCAAGTCTTGGTCTGTTCCTTGGTCCATCACAGCCTGGGACTTGCAAGTTTGTCTATGGGCAGGTGAGAAGCTCCTTTAACAAGGATTTAATTGTTTTGATGAAGTTGAGCTAATAGCTGTTCTGGCTATGTAAACATTCATTATTGTAGAATAATACAGCTGGCCGCTGGACTACACACATTGAGTTGATCTTAAAAACCTTTTTGTTCACAAATGCCTTATTATTCCACCCGAAGTCTGGAAACATGGGGGCCTTGCACTCCATGCCAAATTTCACGAGCTTGTGGTGCGCCGTTGGGAGCTCGGTGAACTACCATCAGACCTACGTGATGCAGTCATCATCACTTTGTATAAGAAGAAAGGAATTAAATCAGATTGCTCAAATTACCGTGGTATTACTCTGCTCTCCATTGCTGGCAAAATCCCGGCAAGAATACTCTTGAACAGACTAATTAATGCCCACTATAGCAGAAGGAATTCTACCTGAAAGTCAGTGTGGTTTCAGAGCCAACAGGAGTACCACAGACATGGTGTTTGTTCTCAGACAACCACAAGAGAAGTGTAGGGAACAGAACAAAGGTACCATACTGGTACAAAGAAGCCAGAAGTAAAGGTACTAATCTCTGGGTAGAAGCTGAGCAAGACGGTAAGGGTAGCGGTAAGGCTGTTTCTGGAATATACAGTATGATGCATTAGTAAATTATTTACTCACTCTACAGGTAAAAGTTTATCCATTAAGAGTAACCTCTGGCAGAGGGCAATATCGATAACTCGGGATAGTACCACTTCATCTTCTGCTTGGGGAAGAAATGACCTCTGTTACCAGTTCTGTAAGATGGACCAAGGAAGACTAGACACAGGGGGTGATAAGTTTGTCCTTCTAAAATACGTATTTTTTTTTTCCTTTCTATATTGTAGGGTTTTTGGAGCACCTCAGATGACATCCTAAATGGGTGATTAACTTCACAATGGCAGAACTCACACTGGAAAATGGCAGCTGTATGGACTGGCAAAAGCGATGCCTTGCGTTGGAGTCCCAGCTCTTCAAATTCCGCTTGCAGGCAAGCAAGATCCGAGAGCTGTTAGCTGAGAAGGTGAGGCAGTGGTGATGACTTCTACTTTGCAATAAGTTATGACATGAAAGCAAAAAGTCTGTAAGTGCTGAGCTATCCAACAGAACTGTTACTTGCAGTAACGATTTCTTTCTTGATTACAGTATGTTTTTGCACTCTGCTTATTACTCAAGATGCAGAGACGTGCCTGTCTGAGTGGTGAAGGTGGCATTAGTGAAAATAAGAATTTGGCCTTGTTTACTGCAAAATCACCAAGTATTTGGACTCTGGTGGAAAACAGTATATCAGCAAGATTCTGGATATCTAAAGTGACTAAGGCAGCTGCAGAGCAAAGATGGATGCTGTGGGTTAGAACATCAGTATTGGGACTTGGCTGGCAAAGAAAAGCTTATAGGAGTGCAAATTATGCTATAATGTTAAAAAACTAGACGAGGGTACATGTATTGCCATAGTGTTAGAATAACGTTTTATATCCAGTCAAAACATTCCGGGGATGCTGAGGAGCAGGGCCAGATATTTCGAGATCTGAATATTAGAAACTTGCTTAGCATCTGTGGTTTTAGAGGCATCTCCTACTAATCTCTTTCAAGTGTACTCAGTGAATTTGTTTACATCCTAGGGGAGAGGACTGGCAAGATTTGCGGGTTTTGTTGGAGTTTTCTCTTTTGTTTGTTTTCATCATGGTGTGAATGTTTTGTGTTTTTTCTTTACCTTAGATTGAGTTGTTTTTCAATTTGAATTAAAGCTTTTTCACTAAATTTGTATAAAATCCAAGTTTGTAGGTTGCTGTGGGGTTCCTTCTTTTTTTTCCAAATGTGGCTTACATTATTACAGTCCAGTCCAAGATTGCTCAGATATTGCTCAAATATTTACTATTGGAAAATGAGAACAACTTCTTTCAGTCACAGTTTACTAGTGATATTAAAATCTGTACAACTAGCTGCAGTTTACTGTACCTGATGACAGATACGTTCTAAACTCACTTTTGCCCTATTTTGTATTACGTAACTTCTGTGTGTATATTCTTGTTTGTTGATTTTGGATGTAAAAACATCAAAATGTCAGCTACTTCAGAGTGGAGTAATTTTCATCCTTGCTTTCACTGTAATTACATTTTTAGTAATGCCATATAGTGTATGAGACGTTCATTCTACCCATCATATTTTAATAAATTATGCAATTTTAATCACCATTTTCATCTCTTCAAGGTAGCTTCTGAGGTGGACCTTGGTGATTACTTACCTTGAAAAACATTGAAAGTAGTTGTAAAGTCCATTTAGATAAAGGCACATTAAAAAAATAATTTATAGATGTGGCCCAGGTCTGGTAAAGAGAATCAGTATTCATTTGGTGTGTTATGGAATCTGTGTCCTTGTGCTTTCTTAATATCTGTTTTGAGAAGCTTTCTGACTACCCACACACAAAACAAACCTACGTAGAAGACTTTCTTTCTGGAGAACAGACTTGCTAGATATCTTTTGACTATTTCTTTAGGGAGGGGCTCCATGGCAGAGAATGAAATTTTCATCTTCTTCAGGGGGCTCCTCAAGGAAGGGACCTGACTGCCATTAATCCAGCCTCTCAGTCAAAGCGATGTTCCCTTTGTTAAAATTAAGGAGTAGCTTGGTTCAGTGATCAGGTTATTCTATAACTACCTGTACAGAACTGTTGTAGGCTTACTTGAAGGTTCAAAGAGCTAGCAGGCTTGCAGTTCGCTGAATGTCATGTGGGAAGGGGAGAGCCTCGGACACTGTGGGGCAGCTCCAGCAGGCCCTCCTGCTGCTGGTGGACTCAAGGCACCAGAGCAGTTGCTCTGCACACAGTGCTCATGCTGAACACTGTTGTTGGGAAGTGTCCTCTGCCTCAGGTTCCCAAGTGGTCTGTAACAACTTGCTCAGAGATCCTCCTTCCCTTCTCAGTCACCACAGGGCTCCCCAGCAGTCACAGCAACAGGGGCTTGTATCTGTGCTGCATCCTTCTCCCGCTCAGGTGGCCAGTGATGCAAAACTGAAGGAAGTAAATGGTTTTCGATAGTGATGCCAGCTTCAGGGATTTTTATCACAGATTTTTATAGCAACTGTGATTTTTAATCTTTTTTTCTCACTGTTCTATCTGAGAGAATCGAGAGATTCAGACTTATTTGAGAGTCCTGCATTTCAAAAAAGGTTTTTTTGAGGTAGTGTGGGGGGATGATTTTGGAAAAGTATGTAGTGGGCGCAGTTTGAATCTGTGTTGCCAACCTGTGGTGAACATTGTCCTGAGATCCTCCCAGTATGGCTTGTAGCAACAGGAAAATTATTTTTTAAAAAAGTGATTTAGATGGTGAAAGTGAAGAACAATGTTAACAGTGGTGTGATACTTGCTCACCAGCCAGGTTGTCTCAAGGATTTGGAAGTTACTGATTGAAAGGCTTGGAAACCTGATCCCCCACATTTTAAATTATTCTTTATAACTAATTTTATTACTTAAAGACAAGTTTTACTATTTTAACTCACAAAAAACCCCAACCACTCACGCCTGGCATTGGTAGTACAATGTGCTCCAACAGTTTAAGTACTTGAGATTTTTAAAATCCGCTTAGATTGAATAATCTAGATCGCAGTTCAGAACATGAGGAATTTAAAACCCAGTGGTTTAACTGCCAGTGCCCTAGTTCACATGGTGTGAACTTCCACGTTGATAGCCTGGTCTCAGCTGTCGACCAGAGCTGCCCAAGCTGGGCAGAGCCTGGCTGTTGGTCAGTATGGCAGAAAGACCCCAGCCCCTGGTCTCCCTGACAGAGCCCTGCCATCCTGCTGGACCCCCATAGGGCACAAGGCCCCTGGGTCCTACCTTGTTGTGGACATTAGCAGGGATCTATTCCCCTTGGAAACTGGCAGTTGTTTTCACTCTGACTGTCTCGTACACACACACTGAAAAGGGATACTCCTCTGTTGGTGAGCGGCATAGTAGATCGTTGCCTTGGCAGCAAGTTGGCCTGGTTAGGAGTGAGCACTGGAACAGAACAACGGGAGGAAAAGGAAGCTGAGACATGCAGGAATTTTTTTCACTCAATTTTATGTAGCCTCTTCTGAGCCATCAGGAGAGGGAAAGCCTCTGTGAATGGCTGATTGGAGGATCTTTTGCAGCTTTTAGAAGGGCCATCTGGGTAACATTTAACCTGCTTCTATCTTACTTCAATAAACAATGAACATTTGGAAAAAGGCTCTTTTGTGTCATGCAAGCATGTCTATTCAGCTAGTCCTGTTTCTCCCATACAGACTGTCTGGGCTGATGTTTGGGAGAAGAGTTTAATGAATTGGCCATGGTCACTAAGTTTTTTATATGACCTGGGTCACCTTGCTTAGTTGCATTTGTCAAATTATAAAGCATTTTGAATGAAAGGACCCATGTAAGTACCAAGCATTATTATTAATTCATTGAGGGATTTGAAAGAGCCTTACAAGCATGGGTGTATTAAATCTGAATGTGCTCCAGTAAGACCGCTGACACTGGGGATGAGCAAAATAATAATTTTGTGTACATGAGAAACACAGTTCGTAGTAGTAGGACGACCCAACAATGTAGTACAGGAAGTTAAGAAAAGTACAAGTTCATTTAAGGCTACAGAGGGAATTAGGGTGACAAAAGTAATTGATTTGACTGGAACGTAGCCAAGTCATCCTGGTTGCAAAAGAACTTTTTAGTGATCAGGGATGGTCACAACATACATTCTCTATCCTGATCAGGATCTAGAACTGCTAGCAATGCAAAGCAAACTGTCATGAGGCTGGGACAACAAGGAGTTTTTCAGTCAGAACAGTGCTGTCTTAAAATAACCTGAGTCTTTCATGGAGATTGCCCACCTTTGGAAAAAGGCTCAGAGTTCCGTCTGTGCTGTGAATGTAGACCCTGTCAATTAATCAGAAAACTAATGGAGATCATTGATTCTGAAGCTACTGTCTTAAACAGCCTTTGTTTCATAAAGTGTATTATGTCTCCATAATAGTTATGTTGGCATCTGTCTTTTGCCAATATATTTTGCTGCTACCTATCTGTGGTGATGACTAGCCAGAGACTAATAGATAAATGCATGGGTACATCACTGTTCCCAAGGGACACATACTCGTGTTGTAGCACAGACCACTGCTCTGAGTGTTAGATTGCCTTGAGCTCAGTCTCCTCCAAGACTCTAATAGTCTTTGGTTAGAGTGGCGTTGTCTGTGCAATGTTCTGTGGCATCTCTCTGATCCTCTGCCAAGTAAGCATCCTTAATTTGGATATTAAGCTACATAGACTGTGATATCCTTAATTGCTCTACTGAAAAAGTAAACCTGAGAGGTATCGTGCTAAATGTGTCACTTTCTGATCTTCATGGTTTGAATTTGTCATTGCTTTTTAGTTACATGACTACTGAGATGTCTGCATATATGTACCTTTCTGGTATGTTTGTTGATAGGTGTCAGTCTGCTCTTATGATCAATGGGTGCAAATGGAAAGAAGAATTGTCTTGTTGCTGTCTGAAAAAGGGAAATGGAAAGGCAGGAATGCTGCCACATCCATTCTGGGTGATCAACCCAAGAGGAACAAGTCTCATTTTCAGAAGTACTGGTTTGGTCCTTTTAGTGACCAACCTGAATACTTGACTCCAGTGCATTATCAAGAACCGTAAAATGCATTGGAGAAAAAAGGAGCTCAGTTCCCTTTATAGTTAGTTTTCTTCTTGAAGCTTGATTCTTTTAATCTTCTGAAGGTGCTTCTGTGTCATTCTTTCTGTAGTAAAACACAAGTAGGTGCTGGAAACTCTATGAAGCATTCTTCAAATTTTGCAGCCTAGTGGATGGTACTTAGTGTCACTGATTTCATAATACTGGGCTTAAATCTGAGACCCGTCGAAGCAGGGCAGATCATGAAAGATGACCCTGAAAGCACCGAACTGGATAGTAGGTTGCTTCAAAAAAAAAAAAAACAAACCTCAAAAAATGGGCTCTAGTGGTAAATTATTAGAGGAACGCCAGGTATGGGGGGTATCTACATTTCATGAGAGTGAAGTGGTTTATGTACATTTAGGATAAAATTCTATTCAGTGTCTTTTGACTTCAATAGCACCAATGCTCAGATGTCAAATCACCAAATTGTCAGTTTGCAAAGCTGTTTAAAGTGCAAAGAAGCATAGGAAAGTTAAGATCATTGTTAATCTTATGAGTTATGAGCCTATGATGCTTTTGAAGGCAATGCAAAATATTCATATGTCATAATGTGGCATCATAGAGAACCTGCCGTGAGCTCTCCAAGATGTATTAATTTTTATTTACCATTGTGAATGAATCCTAGCTAAAATAAAATCAGGGAATAATGGTGCACTGTAGACAGGCTTCTTGCAGGGACAGCCCATGGTGTGTAAATTGTAGAGATGAGGTCAAGACTTTGGGACTATTCCTTTGACCCATGTAATGAATGATAAAGTTCACTAATGAGACAACAGTTCCGGTAAATTCAAAGTAGGGTAGAAGACTGGGAAAGATCAAAGGCTTTTTTTTTTTTTTCCCCTGGTCAGAGCTGTCCAGTTAACCCAAAAGATGCCAAAGAAAATCTGTAGATTTGCACAAGAAATGGGAGATTTCTGAGTAAAACAGGTGAATTTTCAGGTGATGTTAATTTATTTTTTTCTCTCCCCCTCTTCCATCTTCTTTTCTGGCTCTGAAGATGCAGGAATTGGAGCAGAGAGTGATAGAAGCAGAGCAAAGAGCTGAAGAGGCAGAGAAACAGGTAAGAGATTTTTTTTATGGTTGCTTTGATACAAATCCACCAGTAACTTCCTCTAAGTTCCTTCCGGCCTGGCATACAGACAGCACTCTGCCGTGCTACGCCCTGCTAGGGAAACATTGATTTACAGTAGTGAATGGATTTTCTGGTCTACTTGCCAGTCTTTGAGCCTTAGCTGTGACCAGGTGCCTGAATATGTTGAACCCTAAGTGAAAAGTAGCACCTTAGATCTGCCTCTCAGCATCACAGCCTTTACCCCCTAGTCTGTGATAGGCGTGCTTGGTTATGGAAAAGGAAGGGGATGTTGTATCTCAGGATTAAAGCACAAAGATAGAGCTACCTGGCAGGTCCTCAGAAAACAAATACTTAAGAGTACTGGTAAGGACTTGTCTACAAGTAGAGAAGCTTCTATGAAAGAAGTAGGTTTTGCAGACACACCCTTATCACTTGTTTTGGACATTCTTTATAGTTAATTACTGCTCTGGCTTAGGAGCCCATGGAGAAAAACAGTGAGTTGGATTCATTGCCTGTTACTGGAACCATCTACAAAATTAGGCATGTTGTCTAAGCTAGTCCTTCTATGCTTCTTGAATAATGGAGAAGGGGAGAGACAGCGAGACTTCATCTTGTGAACAGGCTATAAAGAACAAAGGACCTTTGGGAAGCAGACTGTTGTACTGTAAGGAGTATTATAGAAACAAAAGAGCCAAGAAGGGCTAAGTGGTCTGGGCTCTTGCATCACTGCAGAATGCTGCTGAAGAGAAGGTTTGAAGTGAAGCAGCTCCCTCCAGCTGGACAAGGCTGCAGGACTGAGCATTGAGTCAGAGATTAAAGCACAGAACTAAAAGCTGTACAGGATGGCCGAGAATGGCTGTCAAAGATGACTTCAGTAGTGAAGGACTGAATAGGCAGTGTTATAAGCACTGGGAAACATATTGCCTAGGAATCAAGAACTTGAAGTACTGGGAAAGGTATTCTGTCTGCAAAACATACTTTTTCATGCCAGTTTGATATTGACATCAAGATTTTTTTACTGACCATTTTAATTATAGGAAAGATGCTATGTCTAGATACCACACTGTTGGCTTCTATGCTAGATCAGCAACTGCCAACCAAGAACAAGAATTATTCTTGAGAGTGGTATCAGTAAGTTCACACCCAACCAAGGTAGGCAAAGGTAACATAATGCAGGCAAAAATGACAGCTGTGACAGCACTAGCAGGAAATACAATTATTACCACAGGCCAGTGAAGAAGGTTTCATACTAGCAGACACTTGAATGATAGGAGTACAGTGTCCATGATATGGTAAGATGCAATGACAGCAAGGGAGAAGATGGAGAGCAAGTCAAATCCAGGTCCAAGAATGGGCAAGAAAGGGAGGACTTGTCTGGGAAGGTGTAGCAGAAATGAGGGTTGCCTTCACTCACCTGCCACCTGCAGAAATGAGGGTTGCCTTCACTCACCTGCCACCAGCAGTTCTGTAGCCATATGTTGGCAGGTCCTAAAGACTAGCAACCCTCAATGTTTGCCTTTACAGCAGCCTTATCCACATCCAGAGATAAGTGTTCCTAGAGAAATACTTCATTGCTGCCTGACAGCCTGAAGAAGTGACAGCATAAGAGCAGGACCGTTCCCTTTCACTAATGAGTACATTCACCATGAATGAGAAGCAGCTGACAAATGAGAGGGCTCCACATCAAGTGCAAAATCCCTTGTTATCTTTCTCTCCAGGAGTCTGGGGGGTTGGATTTATTAATTCAATGGACTCCCTGTAGCTGCCAACCTCAATTAAGGAAATCACATGTTTGCAGTCCCCTTGCTGAGCCTCTAGTACAGAGTCAGCATTTGGGCATCAGACAGAAAGGATGGGCCATTTCTTTTTACTGTAATCACCCTAAACTCTAATGAAAACACATCCGACTCAGCAGGCTTAGTTTTCTGGCTCAGATGTTGGGCGCCTACCTTTCTGATTCAATATGAGGAAGAGGCAGTAGGTTTCTCTGCCTAATACAGGCAGACAGGAGGACAAAACACAGCTTCTGCAAGTATGAAGTGTAGGCTGCTCAGCAGAGCATGAGTAACTCTCTTGCAGAGACGTGCTCGGATTGCTGCCTGCGTTTTGTCTTTCTGGTTTTAAATTCATGCTAAATTAATGGTATCTGGAGTTGGTTTCTTTACCGATTTAGCTTCTTTGGGAAGAAGCTGGTGTTGGAACCAGATATTTTCCCATCATCAAATTCTGCAATTAGCACATTTGAGTTAAGGGGATTCAATTCATCTTTATATAGTCTTTTAATCCTTTGCAATAGAATGAAGTAACAGTAAAATGAAGTGTCATTACTGAGAGACATAGGTTTTGAAGAAAGCAAAGAGATTTTAAAAACTTTCTGAAAACCTGAAATGCTTCAACAGCAGCTAGATTTTAGTGCATTGAAACTTTGTAGTGAAGGAGCATTACAATGGTGTTTCTCTCGCTGAGATGAAAAAGTGTTGGCACTGGCAGGAGCTCAAAGATAGGCAAATCTTCTGAAATATCTAACATGGTAACTCCTTAGTAGGTCTGGAGAAAACACTTGTCAGAAAGACAGAAGTTGCTGAAACACTTTTGGTTTGTTGAAACACATTGGTTTGTTTTTTGTTGTTTTGTTTGTTTTTTTTTTTAATCTCCTTCTGATTATTATTATAGGTCAGAGTTATGGAAGAGAAGATAAAACTAGCCAATGTGAAGATTTGTGAATCAGACAGCACCCTGTACAGGAAATACCAAGACCTGATGGGCACAGTGCAAGGAAAAGAGGATCTGATCAGCAGATTGGAGACAGAGCTAGCAAAACAGGTAGGGATATTTTCTACAGGGAGACCTGCAGCTTTCATGAGTTAGAGAGATTCTGTAATGTGTGGTTCAGAGGTATGGATTATATCTTTTTGCACGTTAGCCTCTCAGTTGCATTCAGATCAGCTCTAAAATGATGCCTGCTGAGTACGAGATCCTCTCTTCCTTTTCACACAGAACATCCACTCTGCTTCAGTAGTCCATGTCTCTTCATTATAGGGGATCGGTCAATGTGTTTAAAGGGCTTCCTTATGTTAGTGTTGAGACCCTAAATTGTAATGCTACCATCTGGTCACAGTGTTTCTCTGGCTTCCTAGCATATAGATTGCTTTACAAAATCATTATGTAGCCCATCTCTGACTCTGTTTATGCTGCTTCTTGAGAAGGGTCTTTTCCCAGTCTTCAGCAATCCTTTAACATAGTTCATCTTGGAAGAAGTTCTTTAGAGAGAGTGATTGGGCATTGGAATGGGCTGCCCAGGGAGGTCATGGAGTCACTGTCCCTGGAGGCATTTAAGAAGAGTCTGGATGTAGCACTTTTTGCCATGGTCTAGTAGACAAGGTGGTGTTGGGTCAAAGGTTGGACTCGATGGTCTCAGAGGTCTTTTCCAACCTAGTTGATTCTGTGATCTCTCGTCAGATGTCTTCATTGTAAAAGAGCAGCTGTTTCCCAATATGGATACTTCTTAGTCTCTTCCATTTTCAGTTGGTCGAAGGAAGGAGCTAGTTCTACGGCAGGGCTTCTCTTTTGGCTCTGGTAAAGGCTTTCCTCTGTGGTTTGTATAGCATGAGGAATGAGGTATTCCTATATGTTGCTAAGTAAATTACTTTTAAATAGAAATAACTCAGTAGAATTTTAAACCAAACAAAAACCGGCCATTTGAGTTACATTTAACTAATTGACACCTATTTCAAGGACTGTTAGTAGAAATCTTCCTGTCCCAGCAGCAAGAGGCAAAATGAGATTCTAGAAATGAAAGCCAAAGCTTGACAATTCCAGAGAAGAAACACTCTTTGTCAGAGTCACTGGTTTAGTTTCAGAATGGGATGAGATGGTGGCAATGCTAGAAGGTCACTAAGGATCTCTGTAAGGCATCCTATTTGTTTTCACTAGGATGGGAAAAGCTGTGGAGTTCAGAGTGTTATTAAGAGAACACTGAGGTCATGTCTGGACCACACAATAGTGTGGGACACAAAGAATCTCTAATTGCCTTTGGATCTTAAAGCACAATAACTGCTATGGGTGCCGTGCCTAAGTGATTTGGTTCTGCTTAGAAGCAGGGCTTACTAAGCTTGATGACAATGATGGTGTCATACTGTTATTCTACTTTAGGACCTAAATAAAATCTTGGCATTGCACTTTGCCATGTAGCATAGTAATATTCTGAATCTTTTACCTCTTAGACCCTGATTTGAGACTAGTCCAGATCATTAGGAATTCAAAGCCATTTCGCGTATGACAGATATTCAGAGATGGTAGGTCTACTATATGTGCCAGATCATTTCAGACCTGTAGGCACATCTAGTATTCTGACTCCAGCAGAGGTTGAGACCTGATGATTAGGAACACACACAGTCATATAAAAGGGAAAAAAGCTAAATAAATCCTCTTCTTAAAGCATGTTATTTGATTGCTTTTATTTCATTATGCTCAACTACAAATGTTACTGCTACCTATAATGTTGCTAAGGCCTGTTTTAAAGTCAGCAAACATACTTGAATAGGAACATTTAAATGTGCAGTTGTGGTGATAAATAGCATGTAGTGATTAAAAGTGATGTGAAGATGTGGGGAATTTTACACAGTCTACTGTGTATTTATATGGTATTCATCAGTTTGAAAAACTTAAAGTGGGGGGACGCACTGACATCTTTATTATCATAATTACCAGTATTTTTTCACATCAGGAAAAGACAATCTAGCAGGGAAACCACCAAGTGCTACCGAAAGTCTTTGCCCATTAATTGGAGAAACCAGAGCTGAATGTACCATATAGCATATATTCCTCCTCCCTCCCTCCCTTGCTCCTAGAACTGATTTCTTCTTGCAGATGTTTAAATCATTATGTAGATAGGAGAGCTTTCAGTGATGTTGCTTCTGATGGAGCTACACAGGAGATAAACAGAAGGCTTCAGATGTTCATGGTATTAATCCAGCATCTTTCAAAGGAAATTTCCAAAAAAGTTAAAAACATGGCTGAGAAAACGCAGCTGCGAAAACGATGTAGCAATATTGCACAAGCAGATATTTGGGGGGAAAATGTTCATTGTGCAAACAAACAGTATTGCCATAACACCTCTGTGCGGACTAGAACCTGTTTTAATGGGTATGTAAAGGTACAACCACATACACCATCTGAAAACCTCCTAGCAGGTCTTAGTGTTTCAAGGTCAAGTTTTGGAGCTGGGTTTTTGGTTTTGTTTTTTTTTTTTTCCTCCTAGTTTACTTTCTCAATGAAAATATTGTGTGTGTGTGTGTTAAATACATTGTTGGTATTAGTTTCCATCTTGTGTATCTTGAAAGTCTGTGCCCTACACCTGTGCTTACAGCAGTTGAATCCCTTTTGCTTGGAATGATTAGATTTTATAAAACACTTATAAGCATTGCTTAATTCTTACTAACTGTGGGCAATAATGTGTGTGTAGGTTGGGGTAACACTACAGATGTCAATAGCAAACAGCAACATTACAAAACCATCTGAAACAGAAAAAGTTGCAGATTGTACTCAAACTCTGTTAGGTGAGCAATCATTACCTGAGCTGGATTTTGCTATTCCAGAACAAACTCTTGAAACAACTCTCTGAATTTAACTCTAGAGACCATGTAAGACAACTTAGAGCTTGATTTTTTTCAAAGGCCAGCTAAATAATAATATCCAATTAAGTCTTAAATCTTATATCTGGAATGGGAGCGTCAGTGTTTCAGTCGCTCCCGGTGCAGTAACTTACTGAGAACAGTTCGTTGTATTCTCCTAATGTGTGTAATGTTGGTTTTGGTTTTTTGGCACAGAAACAGTTGAGGACTGAAGAAGCCAAAATTGTTCAAGAGAAAGCTGCCAAGATCAAAGAATGGGTAACATTTAAGCTCAGGGAGGTAAGTCTCTAGCTTACTGCCAAGTTTCAAGGCTTGTGAGTAGGTACAGTGGCTGCACTGCCAGTGGGCTCCTGTATAGGACAGTACTTTGAGGATGGTCAATCTGCCACAGAGGCTCTCTGCTTGCTTGGCCCTATGCATACTCTGTTGTAGAGCTAGGGTCATCACTCTTGGGTGAGGGCTATTGACTTTATTGGGCAAACTATAAATGACCGTGAAGTCACCAGTGCCCAAAAGCAGTCTCTGAAGAAGATTTAGTAGTCACAAGTGGCTTTCACCTCGCTTTCCTCTGCCTCTCTCTTTTTTCTCTGGGTGCAGTTTCTGTCTTTCTGACAAACCAACTGTAACACAAACATGTCCTTTGCTCTGCCTTAATTTACCATCTCTGACTAATGGTGTTTTCCTACTGCCCAGTATTTTCTCTAACGTTTCTGTCCTATCCATCCTATGGACTTGTGCCTCTATCTGGGCCTACCTTCTAGAAAAACAAAGATAGTGGTCAGCATGCAGTTTTGAAGATGCAGTAATAGTTTACAACTGGGAGTGGAGCCATCTGGTCTTTTATTCCAAGTTAAAGACATGTATTTCCCAGTTTATGCCAGAAAGGGAATTTCTTGAAGTTGGAAGAAGAAGTCTTTGTGGGCACTAATTATGTTATTATGGGACTTTGTAATATCATTGAATTACCTAGATATTTCATCAAGCTGCTGGGCTGCTTCTCTTTCATTTTCCTGTATGAGATAACTTAAGGTGCATTTACATTACTGACTGGTGCAGCACAAAGAAGAAGCACGGGGATTAATTTGGTGTGGTCTGCTGTGAATCCAGGGCCATACATTCACATTATGTCTTTACTGCCAATGAAGTTTGTGCCAGATGCTGATTCTAGGTGCGTACCATGCAAAAGTGGAGCACTGCCAATTGGAGAACTTGGAGTCTGTGTTGCAAATGGGTTACTCTAGACAGCACCACTGGTGTGGTTTCAACTTTGCCATCAAGAAGGAAGCCTGCCTGGGTGCACCACTGCTGTGTTTAAGAATGGATGCTGAGACACTTAAAGTAAAGGCATAAGGCAAATTTGCAAAGAATCTCTCATGCCCTAGCTGGAAATGTAAATGCACCCTTAACATTTGTTGGCTTTTTTCTTTGGTCCCCTTCTTTTGCTATATACAGGGTGAGATGGAAAAACGCTCCTTCGGGGTAATGCTTTTTTTGATTCTCTCTTTCGTGACAGTTATTTCTGCAACAGGAGTAAATGATAAACAATATCATGGAAGTAAATTAGAAGGCCTGTTTGAGAAGCACAATGGTATATGCAGAGGCTGTTTGAGAAAGCACAGCTAAATCTTTAAGTGGGTTGTCCAGTGCAGCTGCTGAGTAGAAGGATTTCAAGATGACTGGTAGACTCACACATCATTTTTTTTCCTTGTTAAGACACTTGAATGTGGTAAAGATGAAGACATATTCTGTATAGTGGATCACTTGCACACACAGTTTTGCATTATATTTCAGTTTTTATTATTGTTTTTTCATAGCTTGAGCTAGAGAATTACCACCTGAAAACTTGTAATCAGAGGCTGATGGAGCAAATTGAAGCCCTTCAGGATACATTGCAAGGTAAATGTGCTCACCTGGCATTGTAGCCTAGTAACCACCACAAGAGTGGAAGTTAGCATTCCCAGGTTGTATTCTTAATTTTGTCAGAAATTAACACTTGTAACAGCAAGCAATGGAATTGCTCTGTTCCTCAGTGGATCTATTTTTAAGATGGGAATACCATGCTTACCTGCCTTAAACTCTTAAGTGTTTTTCCACTAATGATTGAACACAGAACCCTTTTCTAAAAATCTGCTTTTGCCATTAAAATAAGCCACTGAGCTCCTGAATTAGAAGCATTCATTGAAGTACGTAGTAAAGTACATTCACTTCAGTGCTGGAGGGGAGAAGTCCCCGAGGTATTTCACTTTACTTCCACATGTGAGTCATTCTCATCCCCACAGAACCTCTGCTGTCATGTGAGCTGAGTAATTGAATAATCCAAGGCAGCAGATGTCTGGTCTGCCTTTAGGATGCTGGGATCCTCTGTGCTATCAGGTTGGATTGGAGAAAGCTGCTTATGGTGTTTGGGCTTTTGCAGTTCTTCTCTGGTGGACAGACAGAAAAACTTAGTCTCCGGGGCTTGTATTCAGCACCTTTCATTGCAACACACTTTGCAGAGGAAATTCTCTCGTAACGATTTTCTTCCTTTTAGTTTTTCATGAGCTTGGTTTGGTCACAGTAAGATAGCTAGTTTCCAGAACTTCACTGGGCATGCAGGCAGGGGGCATTTCTTTCCTGCAGAAGTCTTCCCGGCATTCCTATCACTCCACAGCAAGGGAATAGGGCAAAATTCCTTCTAAATCCTGCCATATTTCTAGCGAAATGCTTTATGACTGGGTTTTTCTCATCCCCTCTGGCTCTGACTGTTCACAAAAGGAGAATGCCTGGTAAGCTGCGTTAATAATCTGGTATTAAGTGTTCCCTGGATCCCAGCTCTCTGGGCAGTAAACATCACTGCCCTCTCCTCTTATGCCTCACTAGTCTCACTATGCCAGGCTGAAGTCAGAGGCCTCTGCAGAGAGACAAATCTCTTCTTACTTGCTATGCTAATAGTAACAGCTTCCTCTTCTTAATCTCCTGTCACATCTAGGAGGCTGCAAAAATATCAGCAATATTTAAAATGAATGCCTCTTTTCAGTCTACACTAATGACTTACCTCAGGGTCAGGGGAAATGTGTGCCAAGATTTTTGTGTGCCAGTGGTATGTGTTAGCTTTGTTAACATTCAGTTCCTTGTGACTCAAGCACCAAGGTCTCATGGTTGTCTTTTTCTCAGCAGGTTTCATCCTCTCCACTGTCAACAGTAATGTATTCTACTGTTTGCTCTTCCCTCTGTAATTTTGTGTCTTCAGTTTGTTTCTACTTCCTAATTCCTTAACCGTTGCTGGTTAAGCAACACCCATAGAGTTTGATGTTAAGGCAGCATTTTCAGCGATACCTATGCAGAGTCACACTCACCCATATTTTGCAATTTCTAAAGCATCTAATGATTTGGTGCTTTTTCAGTCAGACAGTGTATAAATGCCAACATCAGTCAAACATCCTCTGCCACTTCAAGTTTTATCCACACTTTCTCATACCCTAAAGCTACTATTCAGAAGAAATTGTAGAACTGAGATAGTCTTTAAATCTGGTGATTATGGAAAGGAAAAAATACAAGAATTATAAAGGGTAGGTACTAAATAGAAAAAGGACAATGGAAGCCATCTAGGATCTATTTTTTATGTCATCTTCTAATATAGCAACTGAAAGGGCAGAGAAAGAACTAAGAAAAAAAAAGATTTTACAGCAAAATCATGTAAGAAACTATTATAAAACTTTGTGACAAAAAGCACTGCGTGGGTCATATAGCACAAAAGGATAGCAAAAAGCTCTAGGGAGATTCTTGAAAAGAGAGTAACCTCACTGATTGGTGTGATGCTTAAGAAGATCTCCATACCTTTCCTGGAAGTCTCATGTAGCCCTTGGGAAGGGTGGAATCATACCATCTTATTTGATGACTTAAAACACTGTAGGTCCACTAAAGCCAAAAGCAATGCTAAGCAGTGTTCTGGCCACTTGGATGTTATTTGACAGTATTGTCTGGTAAATGCACTTCCTTCTCATGGCTGTTTTAAGAGAAGAGACATAGTTGTATATAGGTAAGAGTAAAAACTGTTATATTGCATTAGACTGAAAGCTTGCCTAGGCCTGTATCCCATCTCCTGGCTGTTTGTGGATGTTTCAGGACAGAGTGTAGGAAATACTGCAAGTAAACCTGCCCTCCTCTCCATTTACCCTTCCAGCTTCTGCTGTCAGTAGTTTAGGAAATTTCTCGGCCAGAGCTTCCATACTACTGATACATTAGTTTTTCTGGCATATCTGCAACATTGTATTTCCTTTTTTGTCTGGAAAAAACCCTTCCTTCTGTAAATTTCAAATGCGCTGCTTGATAATTTCATTAGGCACCCCTTAATTCTACTTTTGTAAGAAACAGTGATTAATCATTTCCTGCTCATCTCTTCTGTGCTATTCCCAGTTATAAATGTATAGCACTTTTGTTATAACTGTGCCCAGCAATCTCTTTCCTGTTCTGTATAGTCCTAACCAGGCCAGGGTGTTATTGAAATACAACTGGCATGAACATACACTAGGAAGCAACAATTAAGACATTAAAGCATTTGAATGCCCTAACCATATGTTCTCCTCCCTCGTAGATATGACCAGCATTCCTCCCTTTGAATCTCTTTGGAGCTGTAGTTCCCTGAAGCCTAGAGCATCACAGGCCTCTTTTGCTGAGAAGATAGGCCAGGAATCTGTGCTCCTTGCACCTGGTTTCAGAGAGGTGCGTCAGACAGGACCTACCAAGCATGTCCTTTCTTCAGCAAATACAGTCCTTGCCAATGACACCTTTACTGAGAATGGAGAGGATATATCTCTGCTTTCCCAGAATAAGCTGAACCTCGTGTCTGACCCATCAAGCTGGAATCTCTCCACAGAGAAGGATGTATTTCCAGCCGTAAGTTCTGAACACGGTTTAGGGTGCTCTGATCCTGTATCAGTGGACCCTCCAGCTGAGACCACAAGAATTCTTGAGGCTTTGACCTTCCAGTCATCTTTGAAAGAAAACGGTAGTGCTGTGAGCACCTTGAAACAAGTGGGTTTTGATGGCACCCGCTTCTCTGATGATCTGAGTGCCAGATTCCACTCCCACCGGCTGGAGTCCTCTTCCTCAGGAGAAATAATGAGCATGCTTGAGGGCCGTCTCCAAACTGCTGAACCACCCCTGGTTGTGTCAACATCAACTGTTACAGTGCATTCCTCCTGTGCAGGGAGGGAATGCAGCCTTGGGACTAGTATGACCTTTCCAAAAATACGAACACCCAATACACCAAGAGACAGTATTCAACTGGCCAAGAGACATCACAGCCAACCACAGCCAGGGGCTAATTCCTTCCATCATGTAATGCACTTAGAGACTAGCACTTTCCAGCCCATAACAGACCCTCCAGCCTGCCATGGGCTCGTGGAGGAGACAGATATTGATGATGATGGAGTATTGGAGAAGATGGATACAGAATGTGGACTGCTGAGGGAAGAAGCTAGAGCGTGTGAGGAAACGTACCACTTACCTGCAGAGCAGAGAGAAGCTGTGAGTTCTGAGGCTGGCATACTTGACCCAGGAGGTAAACCTCCAACACCACCGCTGCACAGATTCCCATCATGGGTAAGAAATGCAAGGACGACAGGCTGAGAAGTGGTGCTTATCTTTGAGTAGTGCCCAGTAGTTAGGCTACAACAGCTCAAGCAGTTGTTACCTGTGGACATCACAGGTTACATTCTTGAAGCACCAAGTCTGACAGTTCCAGCATGACAGGGGCATGCTGGTTCCACTGACAATTTTTTTTTTTCTCCTTTTGTCTTTATAAGGGGAAAAAAATTCATGGAAAAAAACAGTGCTCAAGAAACACAGGAATATAAAGGGAAGTCAAGAGGTGCTGCATTGTGGTTTATCATTATGGGTCATCAAAAGTTAGTCCTTAGTTCTGTTGTCACATGTGTAAGATAGAAAAATTACTCATAAATGCAGTGGACCAGACAAGATAGCTCCAGAGTGAGAAAAATCTGTGAATACTAGAATAAATACATGGATTAGATCTCAGCATTCCTATCTCATGGTATGCTTCTGCTATTAGGAAAATTTTGTGAAAGCCTTTGGTAAAGTGGTATACATGTCCTGTTGCTTACAATATGTGAGAAAGGGGTTTGTTGTTCTTGCTTTCACTTACTTGTTAGCTGGATTGTTTACTAGTCATAGAATTGTTTAGGTTGGAAAAAAGAAAAAGCCTTCCCCTCAACCACTGACCAGGTTACCTTGTCACAGAAGGAGATCAGGTTGGTCATGCAGGACTTGTCTTTCATAAACCCATGCCAGCTGGGCCTGATCAATTGGTTATCATGTACATGCTGTGTGATGGCACTCAAGATGATCTGCTCTATGACCTTCTCTACCACTGAGGTCAGGCTGACAGGTCTGTAGTTCCTCAGATCCTCCTCTGGCCCTTCTTATAGATGGGTGTCACATTTGCCAACTTCCAGTCACCTTTGACCTCCCCGGTTGACCAGGACTGCTGGTAAATGATGGACAGTGGCTCAGTGACCTCTTCAGCTCCCTCAGCACCCTCCTGTGGATCCCACCTGGCCCCATAGACTTGTGCGTGTTTAAGTGGTGTTAGCAGGTGGGTGAGCATTTTTCCTGGGATCGTGGGGGCTTCATTCTGCTCCCTGTCCATATCTTCCAGCTTGGAGGGCTGGGTACCTGGAAAACAACTGGCTTTACTGTGAAAGACTGAAGCAAAGAAGGCATTAAGTACCTCTGTTGTTTCCTTATCCTTTGTCACTATGTTTCCTACCGTATCCAATAAAGGATTGTTATTCTCCTTTTGTTTCTCATGTATTTATAGAAATCTTTTAGTGTTTTTTACTGCAGTAGCCAAGTGAAATTCTAGTTGGACTTTGACCCTTCTAATTTTCTCCCTGTATAACCTGCCTGTAGTCCTTCTAAGTTGCCTGCCCCTTCTTCTAGAGGTCATAAACACCCCTTTTTTTACTGAGTTAAGCCAAAGCTCTCTATCCAGCCAGGCCAGTCTTCCTCACTGTCTCATCTTTCAGCACATGGGAATGGCCTACTCCTGCACCTTTGAGATTTCCTTCTTGAAGAATGTTCAGTTTTGCTGGACCCCTTTGCCCTTCAGGACTGACTCCCAAGGGACCCTGTCAACTTTGGCTCCTAAAGAGGCCAAAGTCTGCATTAGTCTAACCTGGTGGAGGTCAATGTAGTATCAAAAGAGATGATTTTGTTGTTTTTATTTGCTTTTTTAAAAGGCATGGGCAAACAAGTGATTTATTGAAGGTGCAAAGTCAAACACTCATTGTTAATTCTTATGTTTTATAAATTTATTTTCAAGGAAAACTAAATGTTAATTGTGGTCTTTGGCTGTATCCTTTATGATACCAATTTAAACGCCAGTATAATCACATCTGCTTTTCCAAAGGAATTTCTTTTCTTTCAGTCCATAATATGGAACTGTGCTGGGAGTGAAGGTGGATAGTGTGGTAAAAGAAACTGCAATTTTTCAAGATGTCTGTTTCATTTGCTGCAGAAGTCAGAAAGGTGTCAATGAACAGGGTACTCACTTGGAAGAAGGGAAATATGACTCGGAGATTGGCTACTATTCCTGTCTCTGATCTAGAGTTCCCATATAAAGTTCTTCTGGTCTCTTAGGCTTGATTTTTCACAGGTGATTATCAGCTCCACACACATTCTTCTGAATGTCTAACTTGAATTTGGCAACTAAATTTGATTACAGAAGTGCTGATCACTTCTGTGCTGCAACTGTATTAATTTGTTTTCATTACAATGTTTTATGATGCTAAATTCTCAAAAAGTCACATCTTGGACATCTTGAAATGGGTACTCCAAAGTTATTCAGTACTTCAAAGAACTTATGTCTGAGTTCTTCGGAAAAACTTATGTCTGAGTTCTTCTGATAGCACCTATCACTGTCCCTCCCAGGGTTAATGTAAATTTTTTTATTAATTTTTGTGAAGCATTGCATTATTATTGTCAGTAACACATGAAAAATCCAGTATTTTTTCTTCAGACTAGAATCAAGTAAATGTATCCAAGTAGGGCAAATTTAAGTGTAGTAATTTAAGTAACAGTAAGTCATGAATAGAATAATAAATAGTAGCATAATCAGTAAGAAATATCCATTACATTCCCTGAATAGGAGTTGTCTGGGGAAAAAGATTCACGTAGTATTTCATTAGAAACTAAATTTCAGTGCAAATACGTACAGAAAATACTTATTCTGTAATTTCTTTTTTTGTCTGTGTGTACTTGACTTTGCAGTCTTAGGTACTTCCATGTGTATGTATTGTGTGCTATGTGTGCTATGTGTGATTGGTTGTATGCTTTTAGGAGCAGCAAGAGGTTCCCTAGCTTTGGATTTTATCCATTTCAGAATGGTTAATGTCTTAGTCACAATACTGCATTTAGATACAGATTTGGGTTTTCCCGCTGGAATTGTTACCAATTCGTGAAGCACTTGGAGAGCCTTTGAACTGAAAGCTCCGTATGTTGTTATAACTGAGACACAGGCTTATTGAGATCATTCCAGGCATTTCTTTCATTCCGTTATCAGAGAATGAGCATCCTTGCAGGTGGTGACTCAATAAATTGTCCTGGTTTGTGGCAGTTCTTTATTCATTTTAATGCATTGTTTATAAAGTGGAAAACTCCCATCTTTTTCCAAGCTGTGATATAGTAATTTATTGATAATTGCGTGTAGGTGTTCCAGTCTGTGATATCATCTCTGTGAATCCCCCATATCTGTGGGGATTCACACAGAGTAACATGCTTCCACTAATGGTCATTCACACAACATAGGGTGGAATACAGCAATCTCAGAGAGCCCCTCCTTCCTGCCCAAAGGTGTGACTGTGGCGTGATTCTGTGACATGAGCGTTTCTTTCTGCAAGAATCACGTTTTTTCTGATCACTGTTGTTCGTGGTATTATTGTTTCAGGAGAGCCGAATCTATGCTGTGGCCAAGTCTGGCATGAGGTTGTCTGAAGTGACCATGGTGAATGATACTTCCAGATGCTGTAAGTGCTAGACAAGATCCATCCTTAGAGGGGGTTTATGGTGCCAGTGTGGTACCTGGGCTTCTGGCTGTTCACATGTCTTCATTTCCTTCCCTGTTTTCAAAGTAAATTTGATCTCATAGATAGCCATGATAAAGAAAGGACTGGAGGAGGACACATCTATCTCAGCAATGGTTTGTGCTGGGCTGTTTGTGCCTCTTTGTTCTGTGACATGTTTAGGGATTCCATTATCTCCTTCATTACTTTTGTAGCCACTCTTCTGCCTCTGCATGTCTGTGGCCTGCTTTTAAAAGTCTTATTCACCATCACTGTCCCCTGTTAGGGCTTTTATCTATTTGGACATGGGGCACCAGATTGCCATTGTACCATGGAGTGGGTAAGACATCTTACAGGCTAAATGGAGAGAACTTTGCGGCTCTCTGTGGGAGTTGTATGTAATTAATAACACATTCCTTGGCCTTTCTGAGGCCAGATTTTCCAGGATGGCAATCCTTGATATGCTTCTCCATTAAAACCTTCACTTTTTCACCAGTTTGTATTATTTGCTCTCTTGCTTTCTCTCTGAATTTTTCCAGTTTCCAATTTCTCGTGTTCAACTTCTGGGCCATTTACCTGTCTTATCTACAGAAACGTCACTGTGCCAGTCTACACTACACTGAAGGGGGTAAGGAGTTACCTCACTTTTCCTGTTATGAAAAGCATGGTCCAGGCCTGCTAGTAATTTTAGAGAAAACAGGATGAAGCTGTGCAGCGAAGGAACGAAAATTAGAGAATCTTGGGAAGCACTGGACACCAAAAGAATGCTGAAGGACTAGCAAATGATAAATGTGTTTAGGAATACAGAACACTGCAGCAGTTTTGGTCCAGGAAGCTGCAGTGTGCACTATGAGGCTGTAGAAACCTAGAGGTGATGGTGGGTGCAGCCTAAAGAATGAAATGGAGCACAGGGCTTGTGGAACAGTATGAGGGCGTAACCAGAGGAGACCCAAACAGATGGGACTAGACAGTCCAGCATGGAAGTTCTCAGACCAGAAGGGGAGGAAATGAAGAACCCCGGGGCAGAAGTGGGCAAGGTGTTGTGAAAATGAAGGGCATTGATTGCTCTGCCTCCTTATTGAGTAGGGATTGTCCTGAAGAAACTCTTCTCTCACACGCTAACCAATAGCGTGTCTAACACGTCTCTAACATGTCTATTTTCCAGAAAGCCACACAGATCAGCAACGTGCCTTTCTTAGACGAATCTTCAGGATCTGATGATGACTGTGGCTCCCATGCCAGCTTAAGGACTTCTACTGCTGGATCTGAGAACAGGAAAGCTAGCATGCCAGGCAGCCCTCGTGCAGTGAAAAGAGGTAAAGTGGGAGTATTGCTACTGAGCAGGATGAACTCTTGTCATGACAGGAGAGGCAAGATGCCCTGAACAGCATCATCAGTGACAGGCAAATGCTACTAAGGAATTCTCCCAGAATGTGTGCAGACATCAACAGCTACTCAGTAGAAATCTGTTCTCTTAGGTGGTTTTTACTGCTGATAGATTTCCATTCAGGCAATTGCTAAACTTAGATTGTGGGAAGGATTATCTCCCAAATTCATCACATATCCAGTCATCTGAACCTTTTCTGTGACTTTTCCTTGAAAGCAAACTAGTACTGGCATAGTAAAGAAAATGCTTTTTTTGTCTTTGTCACTGGCTGGTAATTGCTTGACCAGTAAGGAAATCTTTTGTATCTTTGAGAGGCATCAGGTACTTTGCGTACTGATTAGGACATTTTTTCTTATCTGCTGGGAAGACTAAACGGGATCTTCAAATGGAATTTTCATTATAATTGGTAGTCAGTAAAATAGAATCATATTTCATGTAGTCTTAACTTGCATGCATTGGCTGATGTATCTCTGCATTGCCATGGACCACTGGTGGAAGATTCACAGAAAGCAAAGCCCCATTGTTAGTGAGGGAGCCTTTTCCTTAACTGGAATCTGAGGGGCTTTAGACTCTATAATAGATGTTTAGAGCTGCAAACAATCTGTCTGTCCTTTAGATAACAGGTCTGTTTATTTTTTTTTAAATATTTTTTATTCTGTCTTTATTCAACAATAAATTTATTTCACTGTCAGTATCCAAAACTCACTTTCACTACTTGTGTTCCTAGGGAAAAGAGTTCTCAGAAGTCTGGTTAGTGGGGTTTGGGTTTCCAAAGTCTGATCTGATTTCTTCTTCTTGAACAAAAAAAGCCTTAGTGGTGAACTCAGAAACTTTTTCAGAGTGGGAAAAACTTCAGTGAATGCTTCTGTCTAGCCATGATTCTCATTCCTTCCTTTGTTTTAAACAGGTGTATCTATGTCCTCACTGAGCTCTGAGAGTGACTATGCCATCCCTCCTGATGCCTATTCCTTGGATGATGACTATTCAGAGCCAGAACATAAGCTACAGCGAACATCTTCCTATTCCACTGATGGTGGAATCTGCACTGTAAGTCTCACTACATTACAGTTGTAAAGGAATGCAAACAGAGCCTTGGCCTTGAAAAAGCATAACTACAATATATTGAGTTATCCCCTGCAGGTGCTCTGACAGACTGGGCTGTTGGTCCAGCTGATAGGTATCAAAAGACACTATCTGATGTTTCAGAAGAAGGTGCAATTTCTCTTATGTGGTTAGATTAAAGTATGTGCCTCAAGGGCTGTATTCTTTTCTGATGGCCTGTATTGATTTCCTGTAGTCATATTCTACTTTAATGATGGCCTTACACTTTTGGGACAAAACAAGTTTGGAAATTCAGAGGAAGGAATGAGACAGGATATAATATTTTGGCCTAGAAAAAAACCTCAAACACGGGTAGCATTAAATTCTGTACTCTTGAATGTGAGAGATCAAGCAGAGAAGGAACAGGAGTCTAATCATGGCATAGAGACAGCCTTCACTTTTGTTTGGAAAATCAGTGCTTTGGTAGGAGGACAAGTAAGTTTACAATGCATCAAACAACCAGTGAAATTATCTTCAGATGCTTTCTTTACTAAAGCAACACAAAGTGGTATTTGCAGCTACACAGATAGTTAAGGGCTCTCTCCAAGCTGAGCAGAGAGCACTGACCTTTGATGGCTGCTACTAAACAAAGCAGAAAATGATGGAGATGCAGAAAACATCTGGGCTTGACTTCAGCACACTTTCATTTGTATTTTGAGAGGTGCAGGATAATCTCCTCTCCACTTTGTTTTTTTCCCTCCAGGAACCCATGGAGAAATCAGGTTACTTGCTCAAAATGGGCAGCCAGGTAAAGATGTGGAAGAGACGATGGTTTGTTCTTAGAAACAGACAAATCATGTACTACAAGTCTCCGGTAAGTCACTGGGATACATTTACTATTCTCTGGAGGCACAGAGAAATACTCATCAGTCAGTACATGGGGTTCTGAGGAAAACTACAGCTTCCATGGGAAAGAAAGCTAGATTCTTTCATTTTTCACCCTGCTGCATGGACATGGAAATACTAGAAAACTAGGGTAAAATTGAAAATATTGTCATGCGGACAATATTTGTATGTATGATAAAATACTGCTATTGTTTGCCTTCATTATTCTGCTGTATTTAGCTACATTACAGAGAATTATACTTAGGGATGTTCACCTTCCACAATTTTTTCTTCTGGACAGTAATTTCCTCCATACCTGCATAATTGCACAGTACTTCTGTGTTTATACACATATTTGCTTACAAGTCAAGAATATTGAGAAAATTGATTTTCAACTTTTTCATTTTCTCAGTTGTCATATTCTAACAAGAAAAAATACATCCTAGGGCACAGGACATCTTTATTTCTGACACTGGGTTTATCCATCAGAATGCACAAGCAGATTGTACATATATATTATATTCATATATATATATACACCATATTCATATATATATATATATATATAATTTCATAAATACTTAGAATTTAGACTGTTGTTGGAAGTGATTTCTGGAAGACCCTAGTCCAACTAACACATTGAAGAAGGACTGTCATCAGCTGTAGATGGTTTTGTCTAGCCCAGTCTTGAAAACTTCTAAAGGTGGAAATTCAGCCACCATCTTGGTACGTGTTTGGTACTGTATTGCCTTCCCAGTGAGAAAGACTTTAGCCTGTTGGTGGTTTGGATTTTTTTCCTAATGTCCAATTCGAACTTCATAAGACAGTATTTGTCACCATTACCCTTGTTATATTGTCTGCCACTACTGAGGAGACTTGCTTCATCGTTGCAGTGGGATCACACTGTCTCATAGTCAACCTGGCAGGCTTCAGCTGTCCTTTCCATCTCATGAATGCAGACTCCGACCTGCACATGCATATTATGCTCTGTATAAGTACTCTAAGATCCATCTGAGGTTTCCTGCTGAAAAAACTGCTTTTCTTTCCTCAGAGCGATGTTATCCGCAAGCCACAAGGGCAGATGGAGCTGAATTCCTCATGCCAAATTGTCAGAGGTGAAGGGTCCCAAACATTCCAGGTAGGCATTGCTTTTTATCCTGCAGATAACCATACACACTCAGTGGCTGTGTGAGATAGTACCTAGGATCTCCTCTTTTTGAAAAACTCTTACAAGATCTCTAGCATGATTTTACATGCCTGGAGGATCTGAAGAAACATCTGAAGTGTTGGATTCCTACTTTTGAAGTACTAGAAGTTAGCCCATCAGTGGATTCAGTTTCACATCATTATGTTAGGGGACTTTATTATAAAGACAGCATTGAAGTTTCTCTCATACTCTGAAAGGCACATGGCCTGACCTGTGAGCTACCTTCTGCTCTTGTGGAATTGAAGTTGCTAAGACTTAATGCTGTTAAATTCATTGCATCTTTCCTTTCAGAGTCACAAGGTAGTGAATGCAGAATGCAATACAAAGTGAAGGCAGCAAAAACCCCACATTTATGTACACACCTTTAAAGTGAAAAATTAGCAGCAGCACTGAGAAACAAGAAAAGATGAGAGAGGACATAAAGCCTCAATATCCAAGAGAAACAGCAAGAGAGTCCATGAGAATTTGATTGATTTGAGTTTCATTTCTTTCACTTGGGCTTTGAGGATGAGCACCTTTTTTCTTACCCTCAAAAAATCCCTCCCGAATGACCAAAAAAAAAAATCTCTATGGGATAAAGAAACTCAGCAGCTGAAGAAAAGATTTGTAGGTGTGCAGATTTATATTTTCTCACTCCTTTTCCTTCCAGCTTGTGACAGAAAAGAGGACCTACTTCCTGACAGCAGACTCACCCAACATCCTAGAGGAATGGATTCATGTCCTACAGAGTATCCTGAGAGTGCAAGTGACCAGTCCTGTTGGTGTTCCTCACGGTGATGATAAACCTACTGTGAAAGGTTGGCTAACCAAGGTAAAATAATATTTCGTACTTTATTCAGTTTAGATCGGCATTGACAGTGTACCAGCTTCTTGGTTTGTACAGTAAATGTGAGCAAGAAATTAGTATTTCAATACTCCCTATAAGAGTAGGGAAAGAAAGAAAAGTGTCAGTAGATTTCTGCATTTCAAAGCAAAACATCTATATAAATGATAAGGAATGAGACAAACAAGGCTGCTGAAAGATACCGACTTTGTCAAATAGTAAGTAATAACAAATATCTAGCTTGTGTATGCTTTTCTTCAACAGAATTCATAGCATATCACAGCAAAAAAATCAGGGAACTGTTAAATGTTACATTTAGTTGGTCTGTAACTTGGAGAGTTCCAAGGAAATGGCTTGTATAGTTCTAGGTTAGCATTTATTCCAGTCATAACAGACTGCATGTACATTAGTGCAAAGTACAAAGGCTGAGAATTCTTATGCTTTATACCATTTCCATAGATTAGTTTTGCATTGCAAGTTACTATGAATATTTTAATATATTTCTGATTAGCTTCTAAGATGACTAAAGACAACCTGCATCTGAAAGTTGGTTGTCTGCAGCACAGGTTGTTCCCCACACTACAGGTTGACTGGTCTTTTCCTGGTGAGATGAACTGATTTGGTTTTATAATTTTAAATAGGTGATTCTTCATATTGTATCTCAGAATACAGAAATTCTTCATATTGTATTTCAGAAATGATAAATTGTGAATGAGTAAAATACTTCACAAAATCTTAGACCCATTTCCATAAGCACCTATGTCCCATCTACTTAGATTTACTTTCCTGCTTTTGGAAGTGGTGCCCTGTATGTTTTGAGAGAAGCTTTATATTAGCATAAGACAAATAACATATGCAAGGTTTTAAGGGAGAGTTGAATTGGAAGTTGAAATTCTAGAAAATTGTTCCAGCAACACTGCTGATGTTAAAAGCCTGTATTTCTTTGTCCTCCTTACAGGTCAAGCATGGTCACTCTAAGCTGGTCTGGTGTGCACTGATTGGAAAAACTTTCTACTACTATCGAAATCATGAAGATAAAGTAATTCCTTTTTCCCTTTTTATTTCTGAACTCTCTTTCCACATTTCTCATGAATCTTTCTTTCCTTTTGCTGCTTCTGTGTCTCATGCTTCAAGCTCTTCCTTGGTTGTACTTTTCCTCTTCTAACAGCATCTGTTCCACAAAGAGAATCAATATTTTCTCTGATTTTACTTTTTTTTTAAACTAGAATGACAGCAGACTTAAAAGGCAAGTGATTGAACTTTCTCATATCACTTTATATCTTGTTTCTCACTTTCTCCATTTGGTCTTGTCAAGCCTTTAGAGCAGACTTTAATACAGCAGCTGATATATCTGCATGCTGTCATGAAAATTAATAGCAACAATATGGGAAAAGGGGGGTCATTTAGTTAGTAGAATGTCCTTCTATTTCTGGAAGCTTGGGCCAATAGTACATTGCTTTGTCCTGGTGATCTCAAAACCCAAGTTTTAGAATATCAAGAAATACTGTTCATATTTGGGATTGACCTCCAGAGTTAGCACAGCAGATATCTTCTCTTTATCTTAATCTACTTACTTATGTAATTTTAGAAGTACTAATTTTCCATCAGCAAGCAGAAAGTCTGACCAGGATCAGAAAACAGTGGCTCAAGATACTGAGTGACATCAAGTGTAATGGGAAGAAAACAGTACCTTATGGGAAAAGCCATCTTTTTATTTGCATATTCTCATTCTGACCTGTAGATGCTCTCCCAAGAAAAATAATAAAAGTAGTGGCATACTTTCTAAGTGTCACACTTTATGAAAGAGAAGAGATTCTATAGAAATGCAAGATTACATTAGCTAAACACCAAATTTATTATTTATTCCTTACATTTTACAGAACTGCCAACATTTTGATGTGGCTTTTCTTTCCCAGTATTCCCTGCCTATACTGGAAGATTAGCTACCCTTATCTAACTCACTTCTGCTCTAGCTACACTTATCTAACTCACTTCTGCTCCTTATAGTGTCCCCTAGGGCATCTGCCTATGCGTGAGTCCAAAGTGGAAGAAGTAGACCGTTCCTGTGACTCTGATGAGGATTATGAAGCCACTGGTGGAGGATTTCTCTCATCCCACTGTACACTGGTGATTCACCCAAAGGACCAGAGTCCCACATACTTACTCATCCGCACCAAACAGGAGAAGGTATAAAAGACAGTCCTTTTTTTGGAGAGAAAAGTCTGTTTGGTAATAGTGAACAAAAGGGGCATACAGGCTGAACCTATTTGTAGAAAAGAGGTCTGAATTGACCCACACTGTTCTCATCTTTATGCCTAGAATACCTGGCTGTACCATCTGACCGTTGCAGCTGGTAGCAGAAATGCCACAGTGGGCACATCATATGAGCAACTCATTGGAAAACTACTGGATGCAGAGGGAGACCCTAGTAAGTAGAAACCACAAACTCTTCCATGGTAGCAAAGTATTAAGAAGAGTAATTTCAACTTTCAGTTTTAATCCAGCCAAAGGTGAGGGAAGGGGATTTCAGTAGTACATCATATTATATAATGTCCTTCTCCCCTAGTTCCCAGACAAGTCCATCTCATTGTCACATCATTTATCAAAGCCTCTGAAATGTATGTAATGTTAATTCAAATGAACATAAAGAACTGGAGGGTTTTTTTTTTCTTGGTTTTGTTGGTCTTGATTTTCCTTTCCAGGGAATCTTGACCATACAAACACATGCTCTTTCCTCTAAATACACTCACACACAATTACCTTCACATCTGTTTGTCTGCATGTATAAACCTTTACACATACATCCATGTTTGTGTGTTCCTCCTCATCTTTGATACATGCTCATGCACGTATATTTATGCACCATGTTCTCAAATATGTATAAACCTATGCATTTGTACTTAATCCTCTTTTCCTGCACACTCACATATTCCTGGACCTATATGTGAACCTTGCTTACTGTTGAACAGTGCCTTGCACTAAAAAAGAACAACACCAGCAGGCAGCTGCCCTGGCAGAGTTTGTGTCTCTGGTTTGAACACACAGCTGAACAGCTTCTTACCAGAAGAGCTGATGAGAAGATCTGACGTAGCACAGTGGAGGATGGCAATACTTTCTGCTGATGGCTAATGCTGCCAGCGACTCCTTATCTATGGCAGGCTTTGCTGAAAGCAGTGAAGTGTCACCAAATAACATGGCCTAGTGCAGTGCTGCTTCCTTGGGTGCTCTGCCGTTTCAGCAAGGCTCCTCGTCAACATCGGCCCTGTTGTCTTTCTTCTGTTTCTGACACTGCATGTTTTTGCCCATCTCCTACCTCAGATTCTCCTCTGTGGAAACATCCTATGTTGTGCTACAGTAAAGACGGGTTGCACACATCCCTCACCACTCTGCCATCAGAGGCTCTGCAGACTGAAGCTCTGAAACTTTTTAAGGTACTTAAAGGGACATTGCATGATTTTCAGTTATTTGGCTCTGTTGTTGGGGCAACAACAGTATTTGGTCATGTTTTCACATTTACTGTTGCTATTGGTTGTTTTAGACAAGCCTGCTGGGTTATTTAATTACAATAGGATAGTTGAATATTAGGTGTCATTCATTCTTTGGAGGTTTAATTTTTTTTGTGCGTAATCTGGGTTTAGGAGTACTGTCCCCCACAAACTTTATCCTTCAGAGTTAGCTTTATCTTCCTCTTTCCTCTCCAGTAGTTGAATTGAAGGAAATAGAAACAGTTTACTGGCAAACTCAGTAAGACCAGTGGTGGAGCCACTGGAGATTGCATTTTTGCACTCTACAAGTATAAGATCAGCAGTAGGACTGGACAGTGTGAGCAAGGTAAAGCACAGGCATGGAAAGCAGAAAGCACATTTTCCCCTTGATTCTCTTGCTGACTTGTAAGTTCTTCAGACTGGGGGAAGTTGAGTGAATTTTCTAGTTGCCATAACTGAAGAGGTAGGAATAGGAATTAAGTATTGATTCTCCTTCCTCCTCTCAAGGTTATTTATTAAATTGTCTGTAACGCGTCTGAAGAACCTGGCCTGGAAAGTACCAGAGAAGAGTTGCTGTATTCCTGGCATTGAGTAACTTCCATTCTTTTACAGTCCTGTCAGCTGTTCATCAACGTTCCCGTGGAGGCATCCTCTATTGATTACCACGTGTCGCTTGCCCAGACGGCACTGCAGGTCTGCTTGACCCATACTGAGCTGCAGAATGAAATTTACTGTCAACTTGTTAAACAGACCAGCTGCCGACAACCCCAGAACCACTCAGTCATTCAGGTCAGCTCCTCTTCTGTTACTTCCACTCTGCAAATACTGCTATTTAATTCCTTGTTTTTAATAATTAGCAATGGGACTGGTTCTCACAAAATTGTGCTAGCGCTAAAGGTGTGCTAGAGGAAGGAGAATCTCAGCATTGGTGTGCACAGAAAAACACTAAGAATGTAACCATGTGCAAAATAAGTTTTAGTTTAAATGTAACCATTTACCAGTTGCAAATGGTCTGTTCAGACCATATTCAGAATCAAAATTCATAGCTTGTGTTGGCTAGCTATAACTGTCACATGGTATTAATTTTGTCTTCCATTTTAGATAATCAACAGAACACAAATCGTGAATATTACTATTAAGCATGAAATCTGAATTTTGCACTATAATTACTGGATAAATTAAATAAATAAGTTACAGTATGAACGGGCATACTCATTTATAATATTCCCAGCTCAAATGAGAAATTAATATCAGGTTAAAGAATAATGGGTCTAATTTGAAGCAAAATACAAAACAAGGATGATATCCAGTTTTATGTTCACAGTGCTGGCAACTCCTTGCTTTATGTGCTCCTCTATTCCTGCCTCAACATCACTTCCTCTGGTACATCAAACAGCACTTGCAGCGACATGCAGACCCCAGGTAAGGACTGCAACAGCATTTTCTTCTGCTAAGCCGACTGCCTTTTGCATCCACAACAAATAAAGAGGGAAGCATTTGTAACACACACCTGCAAAAACATGTTGAGAGAGAGGACAGGTTTCCAGTGGTATAAAGCTGTGTCCCTTCAGTCATTCACATTAATTTGTCACTTAGACTAAGCTAGTTCACAAAACAGAGTGACCTATATTTGCAAAAGAACTTTTTGCAGATATAACTGGAGCTACATAGGGACATGTTTTCCTAATGCAGCAACTTTCTTTTATTGATAAAAGACAGATCAAAGTAATTATTTAGAATGAATTATTCAAATATTAGGTGATAACATTCTGCTGTCAGGTTAGCAGGCATACTGACAGAACAAAAGTGAGGCAGAAGACATCTCAGGAAACTGTAAAAAGTTAGGAAAAACTAACAAAACTGAAATAAATGTTTTCTGTTGCCATTTTCCCTTGAAAGAAAACAGTACTAGATCTACAGTAAGGGCAGTAACTTTTTCTCCATTGTTCATGCTGTGCTCTTAGTTTGTTTCCGTGCTGATCTCATCTTCAACATATCTCACTGTGTCCTTAGGGGGAAGGTCACAGATAGAGATGTCTAGTTGTCTGTTGCAACAATATACTCTTGTTAAGTCATAGGTAAAAGAGTTGTTTCCTTTCAAACAAATATTCATATTCTAATAATAATTCTAAGTCTGCCTTGGAACTCAAGCCACAAGTTTCCTGGCACTGCAGAGAAATCTGTGTCCTCCTATCAAGTCTTTTTTATTTTCTTATATGCTGCCTCACATTTGCAGTTTCTTCTCAAAAGTGAAAATATGGATATCGGGCTCTCCTCAATGTTCAGGTTCTCTCTCTGTTTGCTAAGACAACATGTTAGGGATCTTTTGTGTAGGATTAGAAACCATCTCTTCAAACCTGTGTGCATTACCAGCTCCCAGACTGGCCCATTCAATCCAGTAGTGAAGCTGCTGTGGGGGACTATTGAATTTCATAAGGATGTGCTGGGCTCTGTGAAACTGATCCATTTAATCAGTTTCAAACATTACTATGCTGATGGTCTACCAGGTTCTTAGCCCAAAAGTACCTTTATCAACAAATATCCTCTAAGCAGAAGCAAAGAGGAAATTTATTTACACAGTCCAGCTATGAAACAAGTATTAGGGCTAGAAAAAAACCCAGAAATTATATGAAAACGTGTCTATATTCATCTGTAGTTTACATTAGATTTAGAGCAGTTGCTAAGTATGACTCAGCTTGGTTCCTTCTGCCTACATCTAGGAATACATATGTCTCTTTGGCTGTTTCTTGACTAGTTAAATAGATATACTTTCCGTTTCACACAGCAAAGCAAGATACTCGAGTGTTTACACTGCATAATGTCTACGGTCTAGACTTATACTAGATCTTAATTCTAGGTATTGTTTTTCATGAAAGGTGACCTTAGAGTATATCCAGTCTCTTAAAGAGGAAGCAAAGTGGGGCAGAGTTCTAGGTGAGAAGACAACAGGGCTCAGGAGCATTTGGAAGCCAGACACAACAGGTTCTTGTTGAAGCAAGATTCTCTATTTGAAAATTGTCCAAACGTATTACTGGGGAGGTAAGCAATACATTGCTACAGTGAAAAGCCAGAACTCCTGACTTCCATGTTGCTTGCAGGGATTTAACCAGAGGTTTAATCATGTACTGAGCTGCTAAGGGCATCTTGAATGGGATTAGTTTCCCCCGCAAAGTAATAGCACGATTATAAATCTATATAAGTCCTTCCATTTCAAAACTTATTCAGTGTATACATTCTTAACATTTTTTAAAAGGTATAATTGATCGTTCCTGCTTGGCTTTAGAGACACATTTTTTTGGTGCTGTTCAATGGTGCACTCTCTTTAGTAGGCAGTAAACTATACCTATCCTTTATTGAACTATCAACAAATCTAAGCTTGCTTTGAATCTCTGTCAAGTCTCTTGACTGGCAGATAGGGTTAATACATGGAACTTATAATTTGTATAACCGTGTAAATTGATAAATACAACTTGTGTAATCCTGTGAGACTAATGCATTACAATCTATTATTAATATTTACCAGGATTTGATATAATAGTAACTAAATTCCACTGGCATGACAGCGAGTTTGAGGGTGAACAAGTCTTGGCTTAACGGATACTATGGTGGCAGTAGGGTACAGAAGAGAATATTCCTATACTATGTCCAGTCCACCTAGAAGTAGGGAATGCTCTTGTCCTTCCTGGAGAGTCCATTGTCTACCTTAATTTTACAGGTCCTTGGAGCTCAGGTTTGTGTTGTAGCTTTTCACTTGAGCTTTTAGTCTGTTGAGATGAACAATGCACCTGCACAGAGATGTATCTTTGCTTGAGAAAAAGCCTGAGGGAGGAATGCTTTGTCATGACACGGGAAATTGAAGAGAACATGGCACTTAAGCATGTTGGTGTTTTTCTCCACCTCTTCACCTAGGAGTGAAATAGGCAAGTATGCCATCTACTGCCAGAGATCAGTAGACCGCACGGTGCAGGCTGGAGAGCGGGAAGCCAAGCCCTCCCGGATGGAGATTGTGTCCATCCTGCTAAGAAATCCCTACCACCACTCACTCCCCTTCAGCATCCCAGTGCACTTCATGAATGGAACCTACCAGGTGAGCCACCACAGCTGCCCTTCTTATGGGCACTAGAGGACTGCACCATAACCTGCCTCCATCATATGGGTGGAACCATGGTAATTACACATATCAGATATTGGGAGATAGACATTACTTCTCCTCCTTGTCATTTTAGCTGTTTTCCCTGAGAAAATGTAAGGAATCCAGCCCCAGCTCTACAGGTCTTAGGAAGAAAAGATAGCTGAGGAAAATGGACAGATGTCAAAAGTGTCTCAATATGGGAAAGAATGCGGTGTGAAGGGAGACAATAGTGCTGTCACTGGAGCTGGCAGTTAATCCTGAGACATTAATCTGTAGAAAACCTGCCTTCGTTAGTTGTGATACCCATCAGTGTCATGTTTCTTGACTTTTTCTTGTATCCTCAGTTAATTCCTCTTTCATTGCAGGTTATAGGTTTTGATGGTTCTTCAACAGTTGATGAATTCATCCAGCGACTCAACCAGGAGACAGGAATGAGGAAGCCATCCCACATGGGATTTTCTCTCTTCACAGATGATCCTTCTGGCAGGAATCTGGAACATTGTTTGCAGGGCAACATGAAGGTATTTATTTTTCCCCTCCGCTACCTTCAGTATACATCTTTGAAGAATTGCTGAATGGTTAATAAACTGCTAAATAGCTAATAATTTTTTCTTAATGAATCAAGATCAAATAAAGTTGGATATCGTCTATCTGGATTAATATTCACAGATGAGATACTAATTCCTGCACTTGGGTCACAACAACCCCATGCAACCCTACAGGAAGAGTGGCTTGGAAAGCCGCCCAGGGGAAAAGGGTCTGGGGGTCTTGGTCAATGGCCAGCTGAACATGAGCCAGCAGTGTGCTCAGGTGGCCAAGAAGGCCAGCGGCATCCTGGCCTGTATCATAAATAGTGTGGCCAGCAGGACCAGGGAAGAGATTATTCTTGTGTACTTGGCACTGGTGAGGCTGCACCTCAAGTACTCTGCTCAGTTTTGGGCCCCTCATTACAAGAAAGACATTGAAGTGCTGGACTGTGTCCAGAGAAGGGCAATGGAGCTGGTGAAGGGTCTGGAGGGTAAGTCATATGACAAGTGGCTGAGGGAGCTGTGGTCATTTAGCCTGGAGAAAAGAAGGTTTAAGGGGGGACCTTATTGCTCTCTACAACTACCTCAAAGGAGACTGTAGGGAGGTGGGGGATGGTCTCTTTTCCCAAGTAACAAGTGACAGGATGAAGAAATGGCCTCAAGTTGCTCCAGGGGAGATTTAGATTGGCTATTAGGCAAAACTTCTCCGTGAAAGAGTTGTCAAGCATTGGAATAAGCTGCCCAGGCAAGTGGTGGTATTTGGAGGAATTTGAAAGACATGTAGATGTGGCACTTGGGGACATGGTTAAGTGATGGACTTGGCAGTGCTGGATTAATGGTTGGACTTGCAGATCTTAAAGGTCTTTTCCAATCTAAATGATTCGGTGACCCTATAATTAGCTCAGTCTAATCTGATAGACTTCTTAATACAAAGCAAGTTCTAATTTTAGGAGATGATAAATTGGTCAATTTTAAAAAAGTCTTTAACTCAGATTTTAGCACATATTAAAGTTTAATTTGTCTTGATGACAAAATTGAAATATGACTGAACTAGTCAGCATGAGCATGATATCACAACCGACATCAAATGTGACACTCTTAATTGAGACAAATTTATGTTAGGCTGTGAGTCTTTTGGCATGTCTACATAAATTCCATCTATTGGATTATGAAGTATCCCCTTGCTGTCTCCAGATAACTCAGGCTTTCACTGTTGATGAGTGTACTTAGCGCAGAAAGCTCTACTGAGTATGGCTTAAGAGTAGAGTGCCTCCGATCAAGGAAGAAGCAAAGCAGGATAAAGTATTAACATCTGTGTCTTTCATATGGAGATTTTTACCCATGCTGCAGCTGAATGACTGCCTTAATTGAGTAGGCCAGCCACCATGAATGAGACACATCAGATTTTGGTACAAATCTGGGAGAATAATTTGTCATACAGAATTGATGGAAGAATAGTTGTAGTGGCAACTTTGAATAGACTGATACCTCTATGGAACTTAAACAATCAGTGTTACACAGTGTAAAATCTCACATTAGGCAACAGAGGGAGAAGATACCAATAACTTTGAATTAGATGATTTGAAAAGGAAACTGCCACAGACAGTGCCAAATTATTTGGCAAAATAATTATTTGCTTTCATGGCCTGATATAGATCAGATAATCTGGAGCTTTGCTTGTAATTGGACCACCATCTAGAGAGATGAGGTATCAGAGTAAACAAAGGAGCTTGAGACAATCAAAGGCATTATTTATACTAGTTATTATTTACTTGCCAAGGCAATCTCAATAGCTTCTTAAGAGAGGTTTAGAGATCTGATTATGTATTTCATGTGGATTCTTATGTTCACATTCCTTTTATTGAGATGCCATCAAAAGAGAAGTAGGGGTCTTCATTAAACCACTTAGAAAAGGACTGGAATAACCAATAGGAGCTGAATGGAACTAAACAAATTAACCATGTTATTACTAAAAATATGTCTGAGTTACAAAGTTGGAATCCAGGACCAAAGTTTGGACATTTGCATCCAAGGGTTTGGTTTAGCCATGCGTGTAGACAGCTACTGTTCAGAGGATACATTAGTGCTTTAGTCTAGCTTGGGAGGGCACTTCTGAAGCAAACCTACCAATCATTCCTATTAACCACACTTTGACTCACATTAAGGAGTAACCTGAGAGCATGAAATTGATTCCTTTTATGTGAAATATGAACTGGAAGGTGTGACCCAAAATAGTAGTGAGGTTTCAGGTCACTTAATCAGACTAAAGCTAATCCAGTGGAAAATCCTGTAAAACTCATATAGTGTGGGCATAGAGATTTAGGAATGGGTGTTTCTCTGTGCGTATCTGCTCCTCCTGAGCTTTGCTATTTGCTAATGTAGACATAACCACAAGAGTTACTACCAGACCAGAATTCATTTAAACATGCCCCCCTGCACATTAGAGCTGGAGTTTTCAGTTGGAATGCTTTAATTTTTACATATTGTGTAACAGAAAAAAGTGTTTTGTCACTTTGGGCTGTGTTTATGCTGATGCAGTCTGTTTCTTTAATCTTCTGTGTTCAACAACACTTCATTCACTTACTTTCCCCTCAAGCCTTGGCTATACATCTCATCTCAGTTTGTGTCTCCTCTCTCCTTCATATTTTTTAAAGATCTGTGATGTCATTTCTAAATGGGAACAAGCCTTAAAAGAATTGCACCCTGGGAAATACGAAGGTGGCACAAGAATTGTGAAGTTGACCTATAAGAACAGGTACTGTTGTTTGTTAGGTGGCCTCACTAGTGCTGTTAATAAAATATTCTAGACCGCATATATCTCTGTAGATGACCAGTAAACTTATAGTATCATTAGTGCCAAAACTATTTTAGCTAAGATGCATTTAAAACCTACATGAGATGTGATGAATTTTGTGTGTTACATATACAAAACCTTATGGCCTAGAGGTAAAACCCAAAACACTTTGCAATAGCAGAATAGACTTAAAAAGAGTTAAGAACTGGCTCTAGTACAATAAGACATACCTGGACAATTTCATTTGCCTAGATCCTAAAACATAATTAAATAATGTGAGAGACCTAGAGGAAAAATCACTAGTGAAAACAAATATGCTGAAACTTGCAATTAAGTGAACAATCACAAAGATGAAAAAGATACAAGAACAATGTTCTAAATCACATGAGTTGTAGAAGAGACGTAGTAGCAGTGCCCAAACTTTATAAAGAAAGACATGTTAAAAGTTAGATGATGAAAGACGGTAGAGAAGCGAAGTACAAGACAAAGATCTAAATAAAAAACTGGAACAAGTTCATCACTTATAATACAGACAAGAATTCTGAATTACACTGAATCAAGAGCTGTACGAGAACAAGGAATGGCGTTCTGCATTTGAATCCTCTGTGCAGGCAAAACAAAGGCTACTCCAAAACTGAAAAGAGACAAAGTTCTGTACTGAACATATGAAGATTTTGTTGACTGTAATAGTGGAAACAAATTTCTGTCAACTTTGTTAGTTGGTATAATAGAGGTGGAAGCAGAAATTACTGCTTTTGACCTTGAAGGCAGTATTTGTTTCAGGCGTGAAACAAATATTATTTTGTTGGACTGGAATGTGCCCAGACTGGACGGCAAGGATGTTTTGATAAGGTATTTCCAAGGTTGGGCTGTTCTAACACCAAAGACTCTGATAAGAAATGTGTCAGGTCAATATGGTCCTAATGGTGGTGTTCATCTCAAAGTGACATAAAAATAAACAAACTGATCTACTGGAATTAATATCTCATGCAGTATTGTGGAATAGATAGCCATAGATGCAGCTTTAAATTAACATTTTAATTAGGTGGTATGCACTGTAAGTTGGCATGCATAAGGAATGGTTCTGGGAAGCATTCTCCAAACTGGTGTCTTAACCCCCATTAGTAATCTTGCTATATCACATCAAAAAAATTGCAAGTGTGGATGGAATAAAAAATAGTAGGAAACTTTGATGTACAAGCATGTTTCTTTAAGTTTTGAAATAAAGCCTGCTGAGTCTCTTATTTCCTGCTGAAGCAAAAAAATGGTCAAATCCAAGGTGGCAATTCTACAAGGCTGTCTTGTAGAAACTTATACATGTAGAGCAGAGGTAGTTCTCTTTTCTGTGATAAGCACAGAAGGCCATAACTTAAAGATCGCCTGTCTGTGCTTGATGGGGACCAATGGACACTGTGTTTAATAAGGGTTCACTGTCTAGAAGTGGTTGGCTTACAGAATTCAAAGAGCTTCCAAAGCTAGAAAGGCTGTTTCAAGCCTCCTTGCCCAAATTTTGCTCATAATGTAAGCATCTCAGCTTCCAAATCTGTCCAGTACCCCCTCAATAAAAAAAAGAATAACCCACTTTTATTTTGCCTCACCTTGATTAAAGTTCCCAGCTGTACTTTCAGTTCACTAAGTCTTTTTACCTTTACAATCATCTCTACTTTTTAGACTATATTTTCGGAGCCAGGCCAAAGGTGAGACAGACCGTGAGCGGTTGCTACTGGCCTTCCAAGTCAGCAATGAAATAGCCAATGGAAGGTTTCCTGTTAATAAGGAATTAGCTCTGGAAATGGTGGCTCTGATGGCTCAGGTGAGTATGGCTGTGGGCAGAAATCCTTTCTGTTGTCTTCCTTCAGCTGTACACTGAGTATCTTTGACTAAGCAGTTACCTTTTACATCAAAAGTGCTTCTTCTTACCACACATACAGAGATGCACCATGCCAAATACATTATACCAGTATACATATGTTAGAACACCTTTTGCTGTAGGGAAATTTGCTCTAGGAGTGCCTGTCCTTTACTTCTCAAGAAAAATATTGGAAAAAACAGCAAGGCTGGAATATCACCTAAACTGCCCCAATTAGTACCTTAGCAGAGATCTGGAAATAGTACCACTACTAGAATACCACTGCTAGAATTCCATTAAGAGTAAAAACTTTCCCTGTTGCACTGCCAATACCCTCTTACTCAGGATGAGCATGTTGTAGGATCCTCCATTAGACCTCCAGGTTTGCATTTAGCATTTTACCACAGAAAACACCCAATGTGGGTTGTGGCCATGATAAGCAGGATAATAATTTCTTACTGAGCTGAAACTGATTGTTGTATTTGTTGAAGCAGTGTAAACTGAGATGAATAACCTGGGCATGTGCTCCAAATATGCTGTTGTTTTAATTGGCCAGTTGAAATTAACCCCCAAAGCCTGGCAGTTATACAGATGTGTCTCCTTACAAGTATCTGGCTGAGATCTTGTTTCACTTTCTTAGATCAGTAAATAATTCCTTGGGCAGTCATGTCCTCAGTTGTTCTCTTTTGTATATATTTACTATGGTAAATCTGTAAACAAAATTCCCCAGCCTAACTATGTCTTTTTGCATGACTAATAAACACAGTAGTTATTGGTATGGGAATTCATGGAATGTTCTAGTGCATTAAAAACACCATAGTTCTGTTGCACTATAAATAATAATGTTGTCTTAGGTGGAATATGGGGATTTGGATCGATCAGGATCTTCAAGTCCTGGGGGAACATCACAATTAAAAATGCAGCATCTTCTCCATCAGGTCTTAGATAAATTCTACCCCAAACACTACAAGCAAAACATTGCTCCTGAACAGCTCAGGTAAATTGTTGGTTCTTCAAAACTTTGCACTGAAAATAGCTTTTACTTGCAAAATTCTGTCTTATATTTAAGTAGTTTCAAGGAGCCCTGTCAAGATTATTTGATGTAGAAACTTAAACAAAACTCAAGTGTCAGGAAAAGGTTCCCTTAAAAGAAAAACTAATACAAAAATAGCCAAATCACCAACTAATTTTCCCCTAGACAAGAAGTTTAGGTCTTTCACTTCCAAATTAGGCATCTCAGTTCCAACAAATTAACCTAAGCCTAGGATGAATTCTCTTCCTGAGTTTTTGTTTTACCCTTTCCCCAAGTGTCAATTGAATCCAGATGCCTAACATTTGCAATGAGTCATAGTGCCAGCACATATGAGTTGCTTCAGGCCATGCAGTAATTCTGGTAGGACATATTTTGGTAGGGCTTTTTGATGTTCTGACTTGGAAATTCTCACACACAATGCAGAGAGCTCAAGTACAGAATTCAGATGCTGCCACGGATCTCGGATTTTTCTGTTTTAAAGTGAGAGAATGGTTTTATTCCAGAACCTAAGCTACTTAGGAATGCAGTGGTGTAGCTAACACAGTTACCTCCTTTTGGGAGCAAATTCCATCTGCACGTAGCGAGGTAGCTGCCAAACCACCCTAGTGAGCCAAATCAAGAGTGAGTTAATATATATTGCCATTCCATATAGAGCATACTACAGCAAGGTATGAGGAAGGCAAGAGTGTAACTGGATATGAAGACAAGCTCTGCAGGGTTTTACTATAACACCTGACCCAGTGTTTGTAGTTACAGTTGTTTAATATATACACCAGTGAGCAACCCGTATGTGAGTAGGATTCCTGGGCATTACGGTATAACTAGTAATAAAATAATTATGGAAGTAGAAAAAATAAACTCATGTTGTACAATCCTTTTAACTGATAGTGCTAACAGCCTTGTCTGTAAGAGCTGTGTAGAAGAGCCCTTTTGGAGTAAAGAGGTACATCTATTAACTGTTATAATTTTACACACCTTTCCTTGGAAAACATTAGTAAATAATACTGTCTTGTATTTTGGATTCTGAAAGGCAACTGACAGACAGGCTGGCAATGAAGTGGATGGTGCTGCAGGGATGCTCTCCACCAGAATGCATTCGAATTTATTTGACGGTGGCCCGGAAATGGCCTCTCTTTGGAACCAAAATATTTGCTGCTAAGGTAACTGGACCACACCTTTTTCTGTTGCCAAGAGTGAACTACCTGAGCAGAAATATACCTACAGTCTCTGGGTTGAAAATGCTGCTACTTCAGGAAAGGAAAAAATTGAACAATACTCTGTTCTGAAGAAACAGCTCTGGTACCACATAGGTTGAAAAAGAAGGCAGGCAAGTATGTTCTAAACACTAGGGGTTGCTAGCGTTCAGTAAATAAATACTGAAGGTTCCGTGGCTGTGTCAGTTGATCGTGATACAGAGTACTACCTGTCCTTACAAACCTTGCCAAAGCTTGCTTAGGCAGGAATTTCCCTGGTCAGCACAGCTGCAGTGATAGTTTAAAAAATACTATTTACATACCACCGTGGGGGTGGAAGGGAAGAGTCCCCCATAAGTCACACCTGGCAGCTGATGCTAGCTATAAGGACAATGGGTATTTCAGTCCTGTTCTCTGCTTGACACAGAGCTGGATGCTTTCCTTGCCACATGAGAGAGGCAAACACTGCTAGTGTCCTGCTGCAGAAACAAAAGCTGAAGCATGTATTGGGTAAGCTGCCAGCCCACAGGCATCAGTAAGAGAGCAAAGAATATCTGGAGAGAATACTTCTCCCAGGAGCTTGTCCATCCCTCAGTCAGTCTCAGGCTAGAGCTCTGTACCTATCACCCTTGCCTGAACTGATGTCTTAGCACATGACGGCTGTCTGAGAAATCTTACTTTGGCATTAACTATCTTCCTCATCCCAGCAGAAACTTCCCCTGTTGAAAGCTTGAGCTAGGTCTTCTTCATGGTTACATATCTCTTGCTTTGAAGTCAAAGCTGCTGTAGTTATGGAATAAAGTCTAAGGATGAAATGGACCTCTTGAGTAAACACACAAAAAGTTTTTGAAAAGATAATTATTTCTACTGTCAGGAGTAAAAGCAGAGGTAGTTACTGGTATTTGAAGTTATGAATGCTGAAGGATCAGAATACAGAATAGTTCCACCCACAGTTTAAATAATGTTGGTATTTCTGACGATCAGCATATTTTATAACTTTTCAACAGTTAAGCAGCAAAGCCTATGGCAATAGCCATGTAATTGCTGATTCCTAGGAAAGATTTATGTCGTTAGCCATCACAACTCATCTTTAACAGATAATTGATGCACATTTGTCTGTAAGACTCTGTAAGAAATGAAATTGCATTGATGTGATGGTACTGGGTGCCCTGGTGTTACAGAAACCAACAGACCAACAGGAGCAGTATAAAAACGTGCAGAGCAGAGCTGCATTTTATTGCTCTGTCCTAGCATTTCCTTCCATTTTAACTACACTAATGGAATCTAATTAATCTCAAAGCCTTTGTTATCCCTGTATCTCTTGTGCTGCTACTCTGAAAATTGTATGTAAATCTGAAAATATTATTCCAAATTTTGAGAAAAGCCCTCTTAAAAATCAAACCAGGTCACACCAGTAAGCCTATAGGATTCTTTCTCATCATCACTTTATCCTTAGAATCCGACATTTATGTCAGAAACATCATTCTGTGGTCATCAAGAAATACCTGAATTAATAATTTTCTTTCTGTCTAGCCTATTTTGCCTTCCTCATTGGAAGACTGTCCAGTCTGGATAGCTGTGAATGAAGATGGTATCAGCATACTGGATTATAACACAATGGTATGTTGAGAAAAATACCCTGCCCCAGAAAGACATTCCCGAGTCCACTGAAAGTCACTAAAAGTTTGTCTTTAACTTCAAATGGATCCAGAAGTTAATTTGTAAAAGTCAGATGATGGAAGTCAGTGCTATGTTTGAACACTGTATAGACAAGGAAAAATTACAGCTGCAGTGTAAGGTAGGCTAGCAAACATGCTCATACATCTTTGCAAAATCTCAGTAATGTGTGTTTTGCTACCACCATCTGGGATATAACAAAATTTGGACTATGAATCAGTGAGGTATCAAGCGAGCCAGGAGAAAACCAGAAATGCAATTGTTACTTGAGCTTTTTCTGCCAGCTGTTACCTATAGAGCCTGTAGTGCCTGTTACTGCTGGAGATCCGGTGTTCTTGCAGGAAGCAGCAATATAAATTAATACATTATTATAAGATGGGCATTTTGGTCTTTTTACAGAACTATGACTTTTTCAAATTCTCTGTCTGCAGCATCTGAAGGTCTCTTATTCATACTCCTCTGTGCTGACCTTTGGAGGCTGTCGAGATGACTTCATGATTGTAGTCAGTCAAATGAAAGAAAACAGTTCTGGAAAAAATAGCACTGAAAAACTCCTCTTCACAATGGCAGTTCCTAAGGTAATTACAAAATGAAAAGCGAGATTCTTTCCAGCTAGCAGCATCAGAACTGGGTGTTTTGTATAAGCCCTGGGGACTGGTACTTGTGAGTACTGCACTAGCCATACACATTCAACAAATCCCTTGTAAGCTGGAACCTTTGACCACGAGACTTACTTTACCTAACTCTTACAGACAGATTTTCATTTCAAAACTGAACAATTCCATGTGAGAAATCCATTTATAAAAGTTAGGCAGTCAAATAGGTTCTAAAAATCAAAGGGCACTTTTACCTCTAGTTGACTTACAGTTAATCATTTTCTTTTTTCCCCAGATTGTTGAAGCAACACTTCTTATTGCCAGCTACATTAACTACCGCTCGTCACCTTCACTCCTGTCTTCTACACAGCCCTCCCAAAGCAAAACACCTGCTAAGAAGCTCTGGGAGACTGAAAATCGGTGCTTTTTTCCTTCCATGCCCCGAAGCACTAAGGGGCCCACCCTGCTCTGAGGGCTCATTCCAAATGAGCTATGATTCTTCTGGTTACACACCACTACTTTAATGTGGACTCTGATTCTTTTTCCATAATAATAGACAAAGTTCCTTAGAGGTAGAGGCAGTGTCCTTTCTCTTGGGGGGGAGGGGGAAGTTATTTTGGGGGACTGTGCAGGAGTTTCCTTTCCATGACACACTCCATCCAAAATACCATGCCTCAGGTCGTTTACCTGCACAGTGCTCCAGTTACATTACATCTGCTCTCTTTCCTTACACTGATTATTCCATCTCGTACCTTTCTGCCTTGCTTTAGAAACACATACATTTTCTTTGATCCTTCACATTTGCAGCTTGCAGAAGACAGAAACTTTCCAAGTCCTTGCTCCAGACATGAAAAAAGACATTACTGAGAAAGAAGAGGAACTAAACTGACAAGAATAATTCCAATGCAAGTCAAGGGTGATTTTAGACCTGAAATAGGGGGTATAGAATTAGAGTTCAGTGGTACTTAAGAATGTTTTCAACTTTAAATGAAAGTGGAATCCTAGTGTCTTTAGATGTTGAGGACTCAGAACAACTGAGACTAGAACAGCGTCAGAGCATGTCAGCTCCTACAGGACTGATGCATTTTAGAAGCTGACACTGTTCTACACAATAGATGAACATTAAATTGATGCTGCAGGGCTGAATGTGTCCCATGCTCCACTGTCAGACAAGCACTTTCAAGGACTTTCTGCTAATCACTGTAGATGTGTTTGAAACTGCACATTATCTCAGACAAGGGAAGACAAGACAAGCAAATTTTGTACTTTTTCTGTCTTCCAGCAACTAGAACAGATCTTGTTCCCAAATAAGGTCTGCCATTCTGACTTGACAGAAGCTGCTCCTTTCAAACTCCTGCTTCCTTCATGCTACCATAAGCAAGGAGGAGGTAGTCAGCAAATGTGTACTCAAGTACTGTTCTTCTGACTTTCCTAAAGAATTGTGGTAGATTTAATTTTTTTATCTGTTTCAAAGGGACTTGGTTTTGAGAAGGTTATTGAAGTTTAAACAAGTAAAAGAAAAATAGCAATTCTTCATGAAAAATCTAAATCTGCGTAGCTTGAGTTCGGCTCTTTTGATAAGCATTCTAAAAAAGCTAAGGAAAAATAACTGTACTTTCAAAAGTACCATGTGCAACTTCATAATAATTATGCATTCCTGGGCAACTTTCCCAAATAAAAACAGGGTGAACCCAACCACTAGAATGAATTCAGTAATAGCAAATCAAAGCTATGAACAAAGCAAATGAACAAACCAACCATACCAGTGTTTTTAGTACCTGCCACCAACCTTGAAACATCCAACTAATGCACACAAGGGAGCTGATACATCAAGCTGATACATTTTTGTTTCATGCTTAGGTGGGGGCAAAGCCACAGATTAGGAGTGTGGGACAGACAAAAATTGCTCTTAGTAATACAAAACAAAAAAAATAAATAAAAATCCCCAAACAAACAAAAACCCAACCCCAAACCACCCCATGGTGGGTTATGGAAACACTATGACAGACATAAGACAGGAAAAGATTGTATGAACAGTGACCTGATTTGCACATACTGTAATGTAGCCACTTCTTATGAATTTAAAGACCATCCCTTGAAGGTACAGAAGAGGGTAGCTTTCTGAGCCAAAAATAATTTTAAGAAGGTATTTAGTCTTTTTTGTTTTCCCTTTGATACTTTTAAGCGACTATATATCCTGATAGTAGTTTGTATTTCCTCTCTCTCACACACACACACACACACACAGAGTGATCTCAGTATAGTTATGTCAGTTTGAATACATGAAGTATTACTCCTCCTCACTCAATCACCTGTGCCTAACAAGTTCTCCTGTATCTGAAGGTCTGTTTGGCAGCCTGCTTCTGGTATCCCACCAGTGACAAAGCTGCTTTAGAATAGGCTGAAGCCATGGGATGTCCCAGCTGTCATCAGCGCTGGAGGTGCTCAAGGCATAGAAGTCTCCAGTTCACAGTTCAGAGGCTGTATTTCCTTACAGTGTTAACACTCATGTCCTCAGACTCATACCAGGGTAAACAGGAAGCAGAGATGTTAAATAAACAGGAACTGTCCTGAAGCTCATTATTTTCTGCCATAACTGCACTTTAAACTGAGAAGCGTGACATATAGAACTTCTTTTCCTTCCTTATTTCTTAAAAATATTCACGAATACTTGAGTATTTCAGGGACCACCCCACTCTGATGGATGCATACACCCCTCCTATTTATAACTTACCTGTCTTCAAACAAACAACCCACCTGGTGTAGATATCTGTTTTGTATGATTCTTTGGTAGAGAAAACAGTCTTTTATTTTAATCAATGCTTTTGACTATTGATGGGAGCATAGAATGAGACGACAAAAGCCTTTGTTTTCCTAACTGCTGTGTGTATATAGAAGGCTGCCTGGAATATACTGTGAGATTTCTGTTTGTTCTTAATAAAATGCAGCTATCATGAATTAAACTGTATTATTCTCAGAATGGAAGAAACTATTTTAAAAGCCAAAATATTCTCAATGTAAACAAAAATGAACAAAGATTGTGTTTGGTATCCAGGCACATACCTAGTGCAAACCTGCCCTAGTCTGATTCCTGTTTCTCTCTGCTAATTTCTCAGCTTCAGTGGATGACTAAACTATGGGCACAGGATGTTCACTCCTTCAAAAGATTGCTAAAGCAATCTTTCAGACTTCCTCCTGTGACACAGCTTCTTGGTAATTTCTTCAGTGCACATTCTGAGGACTTCATGGCATTTTTATAGCATAGTCAGCATTCACTGCACACTCTTGAGCCTAAGACTCCGTTCATTCTGTTGAGACATCATTTATTTTCTGACACAAAAGCCAGTGGCACATCCCCAAGCTGCTGCCTTTCACTTGGACAGCCAGAATACTTCCTGTGACATGAGCTAACCTGTGTCTTTCAAACCTCATGGCACCACAAAAAAAACCAAATCACCTTATCTCTACCCTATTGCATGGGGTAGAAAACCAAATCACCTTATCTCTACCCTATTGCATGATGGTATGTTGATACATGCTTTTATTTACAGATAATGCAGACAAGCACAATACAGCATTGTATGCAAATGAAGCATGACCCCAGGCTCCTGCCAACTTGTGGGTTTAGCTCAGTTATATTTCTAAGGAGTCATGGGGAAAAAAAAAAGAGAGAAGAATACCAGTTAAGGGTTACAGTGACTTTTAGCTTATCAACAAAGAAGAATTTCCCAACTTTAAGTTACTCCCAAGAGCACAGATCAATAAAGCTTTATTCACATTGTCATTACCATGATTTTCAACAACACATCTGCCTCCAAGCTGCCTCATATTCTTGGAGTAATTGATGTGGCCCTTTTAATGCCACATCTTTTCCATGTTCTGTGTCACCAGGTCCCTGCCCCATTCAGCAATGGGTTCACATTTTCCCTGTATTCCTTTTGATACTTAAGTACTTACTGAAGCCATCCTTGTTGCTTTTGACATCCCTCAACAGATTCATCCCCAGACAGTCTTTAACTGTCCTAACCACATCTTGAATAGTGTTGCTGTATTCCTCCTAAGTTACCTGTCCCTAATTCCACATTCTGTATACTTCCTTTTTGTGTTCAAGTTTTGCCAGGAGCAACTTGTTCATCCATGCAGGCTTCCTGGCATTTCTGCTCGACTTCCTGCTCATTGGGAAGGATTGTTCTTGAGCTTAGAAGAAATGATCCTTAATTATCAGTCAGCTTTCTTGGACCCCTCTTGCCTCTAGGACCCCATCCCATGGGACTCTTTCAAGCAGATCCCTGAAGAGGTAAGTCTGCTCTTTTATGTTTATTTCATTAAATGTAACTGAATGCAACAGTATGTTTTCATTTTCTGTAATTGTCCTTATGAAATTCTCCTGTGATCGGTAATTTGCCATCCCAGCCTACACAACAGCTTTGGTATTTAGAGTGGTTTTTTCAAACAAAGGGTTAAATAGCAACCAAAGAATGCATCTTTTTGGCAGTCCAGACAAAGTTACATTATGATTTTAGCATAATTTTCAGATGCACAAAAAAGTAAACAATGCATTTTTTTGTCTCCCTCTGCCCCATTTCTCCGTAATTCTTTTCTGTCTAAGCCTAAAAAGTTCTGCTCACCTGTCTTCATAGCAGAGGATTTCAAGGTTCACTTCTGTGCTTGAGCTGACATTTCCTCTAACAATTCTATGAAGCTGTGCAGGCCTTTAGCCCTAACATCACTGCACCGCTTTCTACTCATCTAATAAATGAAAGCCATGGGGTGGTTTTGCTTGCTTTTCCATGGGTCCCTCTGAGTTCTGCTGGAAGTCTGCTCCCTTGTTTGGGTTTTTTTTCAGCTATTTTATTCCACTTGACTGTGGAGCTGTCTTCCTCTGCTCCAGGATTTCTTGACAACTTTTATACACTTCTATCAAGCAGTCCAGACGCGGCTTGGAGCTCTAGAAGTCAAACAACAGAGAATCAGGTTCTGGACTGGCTGTAAAAGAACAGGAAAGCTTGTAACTTCCCACTAGTGAGACAGGCAGAGGTAGGAACGTGGAGACAGCCGACAAAGCTAACAGAAGTGTGTATGTGTACGGAGTGCAACAGTAAGACACCTGTAGCTCGTGAGCTTTATCACATCAAGTCAATGGAGACTGGTACATGTTCATTGAGAAATAATCCAGACTCCAGGAGGTGTCTGATGTAAGCTGGTGATACAGGAATGCAAAGTGATTCCATAAGCCATACCTGCTCTGTGATGAAAAACACCAGTCCCTAAAGTTGTCAGGTCAAGACATGCAGCACCATTCTGCAGTTAGCCTGAATCTCTCACCAAATCTGAAAGCCACTCCTTTCTCAGCTCACAGTTCACAGTGACAGCATGGAAGAACATCCACACTTTCCCACCCATGACCCTATCTGTTAGGCCATACTCCCTCTAGAGACTAATGAACAGCAGATTTCCATACACTGGATCTACCATCCTAGAAGACCTCCACCCTGAAAAATCCACCTTCAGGACAGGGAGTTTAAACATCTGACCCTTGGCCTCTGCTAGTACTGTCAACATAAGGACAATGGAAGGTTAACTGAAAACATAAATTAATTTTACACAAACAGCAAGTGGTGGTCAAAGGATAATAATTTTTCATCAATTCTAAACTGCACTAGATTAAAACCAGCAAGGAGGTGAAAGTTTCACAGTTCCACAGTCCCTATGATCCCATGACTTCTGAGCTCCCGAAGCAGCATTACTGTGTAAAGTCCATCAAATGCCTCCTTGCAAGTGTTTCTTAAGAGAACAAAAGGTCAATTCAGTGCAGAAGGGCCCTGGGCTCAGTGACACGGGAAACTGTATTTCTTAAGGCTGACATAACTTACATGAACCTAATGAAGGTGACACAATACAGCCAAATAATCATTGCTTCTTCAAAACTAAGTAACACACTAACTTGCACGTTAAAGTAAGAATTACAGACAGGTACTGACTCGCAAACTACCACAGTTCTGTACCTCCTTTGCTGGTGGAGTCAACTCTAGCAGTACTAAGATGTTTCCATGAAAATAAAACTGTTCAGAGTTGAGATAAAAAAAAAAGAAACTATACAGATGCCAGGTAGCCTCTTTGAAGCTGGAAATGAGCATATCTAAAACCAGGTTCCTGAATGCAGCTCTCTGGAATTTATTTGTTGTTGATTTCCAGCAAATCCCTTCTTTCCCTTGTTTATGTGTGAAATATTTAATTTATATTACTCTTAGTAATATAGTCTTTACAATTGTGGGACTGAGTTAGCAGTAAGAATCAATGGAATAGCCTATTTATACCTGTAAGTTTTTAGAAGAAGACTAACTGTATCCAGTCATAAACTGTATGTAGATTACAAAATGATAGTCACTAACAGCAGATGAATTAAGGACAGAGAGGGCTATACAGCTCAGTGGTCTAAAAAGTGAGGTACCTCTGTACTGCTTACCACCGCTCACGGTTCAGGGCATTCTTGTGTTAGGCATGAACACACAGAGAAATTCCATCCCGAAAATGGGATTATGAACAGTCAGAATAAGTTAGCAAGAGAAGAGAAAGGGGAAACAGGGTAACGGTAACACAAACAAGTTATTATACATTAAGCAAGTTGGTCACAGCTTGTCCTGTGATCTTTGTCAATGTATAAGAGAGGGGAAGTCATTCCAATGCCAAGGAGGCTTTATGAACACTTTTGGCACACCGAGCTGAGAGAAAAATCAACTGCAGCACAGTGCCATAGGCCAATCGGTGGGATGAAGATCGTAGCAGAAAGCACCATACTATTCTGTAACACAAGCCAAACAAAGGCAGACCTCTGGTCTTGCAATTATTTGAACACAGCTTTAGAGAAAGTAAAATTAAAATTGCACAGTAAATTATAGAAGAATAAAAGGATGGTAACACTGAGCACAGGACTACACAGAAAGCTGTATGAGTCCTCAGTACCCTACATGAGCCAACGACTTTTAGTTCATGCAAACTCCTGGCTGGGTTCAGATTGACACAACTCCCTGTTCTTTGAATGGAGAGCAAATGAAAAAAACATCCCCAGGACATAGTTCTATGAGGTTTCTAATACCACCCACCCTGACAGCCCAGCCAGGGAAAGGCAACTGTAATCAGCTATCTGTAGTGGAATAAAGATATGCCTGGACAACTGGTGTGCACACACAGACCACAGATCTGGATTTTTCCACCAGTCAGTCAAACTCACCTGAAAGAGTGGCACAACCTCAGATACTCCCTGAGGATCTTCAGGGTCCTGGAGGAGGATACACAGGTAGTAGATAACTTTTTGCTACAAGAAAAACAGACACAATCATTGGAGTTTGAAAAAGCTATCAATCTGCCTGGAGTTAGCACAGAAAGAGGAACTGTTTCAACTCACTGAGCTGAAAGCCAATCATCCCAGGCCACAGTCAAGTCTACCAATTTATATCTATAGTTTTCACACAATAAAAAAATAACTTTACCTGTGGTTTTTTTCTATTAAATTTTTCACCTGAAAAGAACACGCATATGCTGGAAGGGTAAGGTCTGCTCTTCTACAGGAGCTTTGCAGAAAACCCCAGCAATGGGAAAAATCATCATTTGTGTCTTCTACCTCCTCATCTCTGTCTTGACTACATACAGAGTTGGCCATCAGGATTTGTGAGAACAGCATAATGTAAAGAACTAAAATCATTAGCTCAATGTCAGTGGCATTGTCTAAGGGATGGATTTGGCTTTTTGAGATTTTTCCTTTGGTTTGAGTTCTCCTTTAAAGGTGAGAAAACAGATCAGAAAATAAAGAGGGAAATCTGAAACAAAGTTCCTAATGTCAGTAAAGCTATGGATGGTGCTGTGTTTAATTGCTCTGGTAAGCCATGCTCATGAAAATACAATGGATGTGAGTGTGCCTACAGAGACAAGAAGAAAGGCTGTGTATCATTACCATATGGACGGCTTCGTTGATAACCACATCCTTCACCTGACCCATCTCAATGAAGGTTGTGCTCTCTTTTCCTGAAGCGTAGGATGAAGTCACCTGAATGCCAAGTGAGCCGATGACCAACAGGGATTCCTGGTCAATTTTGACAAAGTGCAGGTATATGATCAGGCCAATCAGTGAGATGAAGATTGCGGCAGAAAGCACCACAGTATTCTGTAACACAAGCCAAGCAAAGGCAGAGGTCTAGTCTTACAATTAATTGAACATAGCTTTAGAGAAAGTAGAATTGCACAGTAAATTAAAACATTAAAGCTACAGTTACTAAGCAATTTTAAGTAGAGTCAGCCCTTTTATCCACTGGGCTGGCTGACACGTGTAATGAGATTTAAATCAGTCTTCACAGTATGGACTGAAAGAATTGGGAATTGAAACTGAAAACTGTGAGAAAATTCTATTCTCTCGTAAATTTAGTGCAGAAATCTCAATCAACACAAGCTAGTTGTATCAATGACTGTGTATAATACCAATGTCTGTAGGGATGATGTCATTGACAAAGAAGTGTTGTGAAAGAACCGAAGGTGGATTCTCAAAGGGGAAGAACCCTCTTCCAGGAAAAACCACTGGCCTGGTGGTTTTCTTCTTATGAACTGCAAATCTAAACTTGTTCAAACCTCACCCTCTTCCTGCCTTAAACACCAATCTAAAGAACATTTGCACTCCCCTGTGCTTTGTCTCAGGGCAAATGTCTTTTGCATGCTGCAATTTCGGGATTGCTGTTACATTTTAATATATAACTGATGAAACTATAGTCACCAGTAAGTCATCTGAAGACTTTGTAACAAATTCTCAAGGTCTGCAACCTACAATCTATTTCTGGGACATGTTATAGAGAGCTCCAGGCCACATATATATGAATCGAAGTTCTAACTGGCACTTCCTGAAGGACCAGAACTGCACAGCCCTACCACTCAAACTGGGCCTGGGCCACTATGTGAGCTAAGGAAGCCATAGATCTGGAAAACATACAGGACTCCAAAAGTTTGTTATGGAAAAAAACCCCGTCATGAACTACAGACACCGAAATCCACACAAAGAGAGAGACACCTTCAGACTTTCTGATCTGGTTCCTAATGAAAGGAAGAATTGCAGTCACTTGCATATAGGCTGCATGAGCAGTGGTCAGCCAAGCAGGAGGAGAGTGGGTGGTAATCACTGGCTGGGGTGTACGCTTTTGTAAAATATAAAACTGGAACAGAGATTCTCTTCCAGGAAGAGGAACACAAACCATCTTTTCATATCTGATGCCTGCTAACTGACTCACATTGCAATCTCTGTCTTCATTGCTTGGGAAAGATTACTGAAAAAATGTGCAACAGTTGAAGCACAGGTCAAAGTGACCAACTTCTCTGGTCAAGCTACCGACTTCAGTCTGGAGATAACTGGTCTGGGTCCAGTTTTTGATAAATCCAAAGGTATTAGCTCAGATGTCAGCAGCTTTTGAAATCTGTACTGCCAACATCTTTCCCTCAGCTGTGAAATGTGATGACATTCACGGTGCAGTGCTCTCTGAGTCACTCTGGAAAATTCCTTTTGGGAATTAACAATCACCTTCTTCAATACATCCTTTATTCCAGATTCCCACAACTTGTTTCTTCAAATAGCCATTACTTGTTACGTGGACTCACACGCATGCGCCAGGCATCACTCAGCACCCATTCGGACATGTACCCTATCTATCAAGAGGCTACAAACCAAGAGAGGCACTCGAGAAGCCCCTAGAGGCTGGCGGGTGGCAGCCTGCGGCCCTCAGGCTGGCAACAGCTCTCTATTTTTCATCACGCAACCATCACGCCAGGCGTTCCCAGGGCGCGGGGGAATGCCCAGGAAACGCGATGACCGCGTTCCCAACCTCTCCGGCCGCCCTCCATCTTCCGGGCGCCGCTCGGCGAAGGCTGCGCGGCTCCCCCAGCCCGGCGGGATCTGGGGACACACGCGGCCGCCGAGGCCCCCGGGTGCCCCTGACCGCCCCGGTGTGCCAGCGGGACGGCGGCTCCGGGGTGCAGCCGGGTCACCGCTCGGTGCCTGATCCGCGGAGGGGTGCGAGGGCGACGAGCAGGGGTCGGTACCTCGCTTAGCGCGAATAGCCCGTAGGCCGCCAGCCAGACGGCGGAGGTGGCGGCGCTGAGCGAGCGGAGCTGCAGGCGGGGCCCGCGCACGGCCAGCTCCCGGCAGGACGCGCTGTGCTGGCGGCGCCGCAGTGCGATGGGCGCCCCACAGGCCGAGCGGAACCGCTGCTCCTCCGCCATGGCGGGGAGGCGGAGCCGCGGCCGTGGCCCCAGAGCGGCGGGCGGGGCCGATCCCGCCGGGCCTGGCCCCGCGGAGTTACCGCGGCCGTGCGGGAGGAGCCTGAGCCGAGGGAAGCGCTCCAGGCCCGGCACTCTCTCCCCGGCCGCCTCCCGAGCAGCGCCCGCCCCGCCGCGCCCGGCCCCCCTCTGCCTCCGGGGTGGTGCCGAGGGTTTGTCTCGCTTGGTTGAGCCTCGCTAGGCGTCTTTCCTTAATCTCGATGACATCAGAAGTTTCCGCGCTTTGCACATGTTGAAAATTCACTGCCCTCTTCCCTCTGTTTTTTGAATATCAGTTTTAAAGGACACAGGTTTTAGTGGTGCTGTGTGTGTCTCTTGCCGCGATGAAGAGACGGAGGCTGTCATAGAATCATAGAATGTTAAGGGGTTGGAATGGAGTTTAAAGATCATGGAGTTCCAACCCTCCTGCCATGAGCAGGGACACCTTTCACTAGACCAGGTTGCTCAGGGTCTTATTCACTCTGGCCTTGGAACACTGCCAGGGATGGGGCATCCACAACCTCCCCAGGCAACCTGTTCCAGTGTCTCACCACCCCCACAGTAAAAAATTTCTTCCTAATATCTAATTTAAATTTCCCCTTTTGAGATTTGTACCCATTACTCCTTGTCCCATCACTACAGTTCCTGACAGAGTCCCTCTCCAGCTTCCCTATAGGCCTGCTTCAGATACTGGAAAGTTGCTATGAGGTTTCCTCGCAACCTTCTCCAGAAGATTCTCTTTCCCCCATTCATCTTTACCATTTGTGACTACATAAATGTATTTTCTTGTCTGTACCATGCTTAGCTACAAGCTCTTTTGAGTGTTTTTTTTTTTTCAGTAATTTTTTTTCAAAGTTTAAAGCAGTGTTTTCTGGTTCCTTGCCAAGTACATAATGAATTGGAGACTTGGCTTTGCGTACACAGACTTAATGAGTCTTTGTATTGTGTTCTCTATAATGCATTTCAGTTATTACTTCATGTGACTTACCTGGCAGTGATATAAAGCTACACCTCTGTAACTTCCAAACTGCCATCCTGACTCCCTTGGTCTTTTTATTATTTCCCTTCTCTCATGGTTTTGGAGTGAGTCTTAGCTTTAATTGCAGGTGCCATCTTTCTGTGAGCAATTTTCTTCATTCACAATATCTTCAGAGATCTTGGGTAGATACTATATATATAAACCTATTAACTTGTTCTTGTAGAGGCAGCAAAGGAGTCTTTAACAGACATGAGAAACCAAGGGGCATTAAAGAATTACTACCAAGGTCTTTGGTCTGGAGGAGTGGGTGATGGTTGGCATTAGTGGGGCACTCATGCTGTATGTCCAGGATCTCACTGTGACACAAGAGACCAGATGGAAGGATGGTCTGGAACTCTGAAGAGGAAAGGTGAGCTGACCTGGAGGGGGAAAAAATAACGGCAAGCAATGAACTGCAGAAATGAAGGAGAAAATGTTGAAGTTCAAAAGAGGGTGAAAGAAGTTGATGGATGGAGTGAAAGGGGAAAAAAGTAATAAATTGAAAACAGTGTTATAAGTTTTTAGAAGAGGGAAGAAAGATGAGAAGGACTGAAATAAATAAGCTCTGGTATGACAGCCTCAGAGATGGGGAGAGGGAGAAGGGGAAAGAGAAATCAGAGTACAGGGTAGAAGAGGTAAAAGCAGTGTGAAGAGCAAGGTCATTGATAGAAGGGAAAAGAAACACGAGCTCCTGGAGGAGTCGTAATGGTAATTCACAATAGCGACAACACATGGGGAATTACTGAGACGCAGAGGCAAGGAGAGGACTTGGAAATCTTAAGAGGAAAAAGCAAAAGTTTGCTTGGATTTTTTTTTTGTATCAGTGGCAAGTCCCAGTTTAACCACGTTTGTGCCCCGTCAAACCACGTTTGTGCCCTGTCATCTCATGAACACTGTCAGCTTTTCTTTCAAGCGTGTACATAAGACTGCTCATTTGTCAGTGGGAGGCCTGTTGCCTTGTCACAAAAGGGAAAAACAAGGGCCTTTACTCGTTTTGAAATAATTTGTTAACAATCCTTCAAATATGCCGTGAATAGGAACAGTTGGAGCTTTCAGACTTGAGAATCGTCTCAGGCCACGACCCCCCGAGACGAGATACTCGAGGCAGGTGCTGGAGAGGTGGCTCTTCACTGTGTTATCAAGGTCATCAGATGAGGAGCGTCACCCCGCTTTTCCTTCACTAAAGCCAGGGAGCAGCGTTCCCGCACGAAAGCTCTCGGGAGTTCTGCGTGGCCGAAATCCCGCTTATGCTCCGAGCCCTCGCGGCGGGTGCCCCCTGCCCCGCTCCCTGCCTGTCCCCCCGGCAGCGCGAGGGGCGCCGGTATCGCACCTGCCCCACCGATGGGGCTGCGGGGGGAGCCAAAGGCACCGCCGCCCCGCGGGGGCCTGGCAGCCCTGCCCGCACCGGCAGCGGGATGAGGCGGCGGGGAGTGGAAAAACCCCGGGATCAGCAGGAGGAGCCGCGTGCGCCGCGGAGGGGGGCGGGACACACCTCCGGGCGCGCGCGCTGCCGTTGGCCGGGCGGCGCGGGGGTGTGGGGGGCGGGGCCGCGGCGCGCGCGGAGCAGGGGGGCACGTTGAAAGGAGCGGCGCGCGAGCGGCGCGCGGCAGCATCGCCCGGCACCGGTGGGCAGCGCGCGCCATGTCCCTGCGCGGCGGCCTCGCGCGGCTCCTGCGCACGCGGGCGGACGCGGCGCCGCAGCCGCCCCGGCGCGCGCGCTCCGTGGCGCTGGTGGGAGCGCCGCTGTCCCGGGGGCAGGTGGGCATCGCGGGGCATCGCGGGGCATCGCTGGGCATCGCGGAGCATCGCGGGGCGGGGGGCGCCTGGCTGCGGGCAGCGCTGTCTGACGCGTTCCCCTTCTCTTTGTCTCGCAGAAGCGGCGGGGAGTGGACCACGGCCCCGCGACCCTCCGCGCCGCGGGGCTGGTGGAGCGGCTGGCCGGGCTCGGTGAGGCACCGCGCGGCGCGGCGGGGCGGGGGTGGCGGCGGGGACTGCGGGGATGCCCGCATCGCCCCCCTCCCCTTTCGGGAAAGCGTGACTCAGCCGCTCGCTGCGGGGTGCGGGGAGACGGGTCCCGCTTCCAGCTCTCCCCGGAACCCGCCGTGCCCTGGGGCCGGCGATGCCCGCAGCCTGGACGCGGTGCCGGGAGGGAGAGGCTTTGTCGCATTCCGCACCCGGCGGAGTCGCGCCGGGGCTTCGCGGGGTCCCCTAGAACAAAGAGAGGCCGATGCTCCGGCTCCCCGAGCGATGCGCTCCGGCTGCTCGGGAGCAGCGGGGAGCCGGGAGCGGCTGTGCTGCACAGCGGGCGCTGCACCGGCACACGGGGCGTGTGCTGTTCCCGTGGTGACTCCCGGAAAGCTGGAGAAGCCAGAGGCCGTTCGAAACGCTGTGTGCGCTCTGTGCATCCAGCAAAGTAACCCCTGACGAGATCCTCTGTTTCTCACGCTGTGTAGGTGGGGGGGGTTGGGGTTTTCTTTCGTTGTTGTTTTTTTTTCTCTCCCATGTACCTTACCAGCTACGTAGCTTGTTCCTAAAGTGCTTGTATGCTTTCAGGTGATGAAATTCAGAGCTTTCTGGAGAAATCTGCAGTTTTGTGTATGAGGTCTTGCCTGCAGCTTTACTTTGAAAACTTGCAAATACCACTTTGTGAATGGAGAGTTTCTGGTCTTTTTGTGCAAGGAAACCCATGCACTTGTTTGTGATTCAGCTTCTCCATCTAATCCTTCTACAAGCTGAGACCTGCAGAAAACTGTATCACAGTTTATTAGAAACAGGACATGAGGGATAGAAACTTGTAAAGTCAAACTCTGTCTTGGAGAATCTTTAACCTAAGATGTGTTAAATGAAAACTGTATGATGGGGATGGATTGCAGGGCTGGACCACAGAAAGAACTGTTATCTGCTCTCTGTGTGGTTAGTCAGTGGAGTTAAGATGCATACAGAGATAACAATCCTAATAATCCTCTAGCGATTCTATTCTGAATTTTAAGATCTCTTTAAAACAAAAGCAATTATTATGTGTAGTCCTTATTCTGGTAAATCCTGTAGGCTTATCCTGCATATCTTGTGATTCACAAGTTGAAAAGTCCCAATTTGCAATGAGATGAGTAGGCATTCTCTTCCTGTCTTGTTTTGTGCAAAGTAGAGACACATGCTGTCCTTGGCAATATTTGAATTCTGCTGAGCATGATGTATAAGCTCAGAAAATGTTGAAGAGGGCATCTAAAAGAAGTTTTATATACTGGAATAGTTACTGAGCTTAGAGTTTATTTAAAACTAGCAAGTTACCAGATTCGAAAGGAGGATGTTACTCAAAATAAGACTGTAGGCAACAGTTTATTTCATATTAATAACAGACTTTTATAATGGAAGGCTTGGAGTTCTCTTTCAAGTGGTTCAGAGCTAATATTTCCATTTTGTAAGAATTCTTTAGCAGAAAAAAAAAAACAAACCACAAAACCCGACAAATTTAAAAACTAGGAGAAAAAGCCCTCTCATTTGCATGACATAAGCTCACTTCAGAGGAACTTGTAGAAGATAGAAAGAAAAGAGAATTCAAGTTTTTTCTGGATTCCAGTGACAAAATGTTGTGGGGATAGAAATGAAGCAAGCTAAACTAAAAAAAAAAAGTGGAAGGTGAAAAATACTTTGACTGTTTAGTTGCTTATAGACTGTTTGCTCATCAATCAGTAATGCACATGGAGATATTTTGTTGCTGTTCCCTTACAATTTCTTCCTTCTGCAATTGCAGTTTCCTATTGCTGGCATGTTCTTCCACTGGGGTAGGGTTGGTCTGTTTTTGTCAGCTGGGGTTGGTCTACTGCTGCTTAAATCTCTGCAGCTCTTTAAAGAACAGGTTCTACTGTGAGGACCCATCCTGAAACAATGGCAGTCACCAGCATGCATGGAGGAATGGTTTACAGAGCAAAAACAATTTGCTTGAGGGTAGAGTGGTAGATAAAGGAGGACACTACCATGTAGCCTTTTCTATTGTACACATATATTGTTCATGGAAACTTACTTAACAAATGCTTGGTTTTGTGTGGGGGCTGTTTATTTTTCTTTCTTGGGTTGGCAACATAGCTTTGGCTGTAGTACTGTGATGATAGTGCCATTACTTGGAGTCCTGTGGTATGCTGAAGTGGCAGTAAAACTTTAGCTGCTTTGTCTTTCTAACACTATAATTTTCTTCTCATACTCTGAAGAAGGCAATGGAGCCACAGTATTATTCTCATTATTAACTTGGATGTTCTATTTATCTGTTTTGTTACAAGAGTTAATAATTTTCATGAGATCTTGATTGTTTTCCAGGAACAGGCAACTTATACTGCAGCAGACCACGTTTCTCCACTAAAAAGAAATAACATTTATCTAAGATAGAGGTCTTTGTCAAATTGGCTGATTTTGAAGCATTTGTGACCGTAGGGTCTATGGTGTGTGTGTGTGCATGTGGAAAGTGTTTGTTGTTGCATGCCCTCATTCCCTCCTCGGATGTGAGAGAATGCTATAACTTTGATTTTCCTTGTCATTACAAGTTTGGAACCAGGCGTGAGGTCAGATGTGGAATGATGCTTCCCAGTAGAAGAGCGAGGGTGGATTCTGGGCAGTCTAAAGAAGTGTAGAGGGAGGAAACAGGCAGTGTTCCTGTAATGAAAACTCTGTATTAACAGTAACTGTCAAAATTGCTCTTGCCTTGTTTCAAGTGGAAGAGATTTCTGGTGATCAGACTCTTCTGTTTGCCTGGAATTTTAAAGTTTGATTTATTAATTTTCCATTTGTAATTCAAGTTCAATTCGACCTGTATAAAATGAATGTGCTCTGGAGTGTCCTCTAAAAGGTAGCATTCAGATAGTGAGATGCATGCTCTGTGTTTGTTACTTTTAATATGGAGCAGCTACATGGCTTTTCATATGCATGTGTGCCTGATTCAGTGACTTCAGTGTATAGTGCTCAAGCCACATCAGAGAGAGTGAGATATTTCTGTTTCCTCTTTTTGCATTGTTTTGCGCTTTGATTTCACTGGCTGGTGTATTTGGGAGGCGATTTTGTTGTTCCTTTCACCCTATCCTAATTCCTGTTCTTTCATAGTCTTATTGCAGTGTTCTGAGCTACTATTTTTTCTGTTTTGGGGGGCGGGGGGATCCCTCCCTTGAAAGATTGTGTGACTATACCTACATGGTATGGTAACTTCTTCACCGCCTCAAGTAGTGACTGCCTATGAATGGCTTGTTTATGCCTAGGCTGAAATATGAGGAGGGAGCTCTGAGGCAGATGTTATCATTAGTCTGCACCAGACTGTCAGAGATGAATCTGAGCCACCAACTTGACTTTTATCCCCTTGTTAGAAGCAGAGAGAACGCTGTTACGTGTTGGTAGTAGCTGGAGGTGTACTCGGGAAGAGAGTTACTGTAGCAGGAGTCCAGCTCCCAAGCCAAAAACAGTGGGTGTGCAAGTCTAGCAGGGATAATTTAAGATATAACTGACTATGCCTGTGGGGATTTTTATTCACCTTGGTGATGTTTGTCTGTTGGCTTTGTTCTTCTCCTAAGGGAAACTAAAATATTATCACCTTAAAGGACCCTTCCATCTTGCCAAAGAAGTAAAAGTGCTACGTGGAAATAGAGACCCATAACTCCTTGGCATGGGGGAGAAAAGTATGTAGGGCTGTGTATTGCTCTGACAGTAAACAGAAATAGGTGCAGTATGTGGAGTCTCTTGGACTTTTGGTGGGAAGGAGTGGGGAAGATAAGTGACAGATGCATTTGACCTAAGCTATAGAAGGTGCTAAGTATGAAGTTTTTTAAAGTAAGAATTTCTTGGACCTCTCCTGTTTGCTGCAGATTAGGCAGAGTATCTAATCAAACTTTAATCCAGAGTGTTGCCTAGTCCTCTTACTTGAAGGAAAGAAGGATCTTTCTCAAATTCTTTTACATAATGGATAGCTGCTGTGTCTTCTGTAGCACCTGATGTGACTTAGAGCACCTCTGCTCTTGCTAACATGGGAACAACTTTAGTACGATTTCTTCCCAAGTATTCATTCTTGTATGTTGACTATTGTTGATTGTTGAATTAAATTTTTTTTCTTTATTTAGAGCTGGATACAGCTGGGTTGCTGAGTTTAGTCAGGCTTGGATTACTATAGAATTGATTAACAAAGTTTGGATCTGAGTTGCTGGCTTGACAAGTTGCTGGACTGCAGAGACATGTGGCTTACACATAGAGTAGAACTAGATTTGTCATGGAGAATGACCGTCATCTCACTATTCTTTTGTTTGACCAGAAAAAGTTCTTCTCTGGGAGCAATAGGTTTCATGAGGTCAGTATAGTGACTCAGAAAGGAGTAACCTCCTTTAAAAGAGGAGTGGAGCTGCTAATCCCCATGTCACTGGAGTTATGCTCCTGCTTTGCCCAAAACCATTGGACTCCTATCGACATCTGCTGCCAAAAATAGAATTCAACTTTGCTGTCTCATCAGCATAGCCCATATGGTTAGTTTCAGTCTTAACAAGAAATCATGAAGCAGCTTATTCTACATATATCTCCTCTTTTTCCACCTAAATCTTCTTGGGTGAAGAGTTTAGGAGGAAGATAGGCAGTTTTTTGATTATGTACCAATTATGCATACAGGTACTGGGGTTCAGCACATGTGCAGTGGCAAGAGTTACAGCTGCATTGTTGGGAAAATAATTTTCATCAGTCCATCCAGTAAATATGTGTTTAAAGAGCTGCCTGTATCCCTGAAGAATTTGATATTTGTATTATTCTGCTTGCCTATATTTGAGTTAAGATTGCATTTACAGTCTGTAGTTTGACAAAGACCCATTTATGTTAGAAACAAGATCTGTCAGGAATGCAGTGTTTTTGGATTAGATTCTAGTTTAGCACTAGCTCTTACCTCAACTGTTTCTCTTAAAAACTCAGTATTTTAGGCTTGCAAAGACATTAGTCAAATATCTCTAATCTGTAGAATTCCAATAAAGTCTAAATTCATTGTGTAGATAGCATCAAGATCTGGCTCTTTTAGACTGTCCTCACATTTTCTGCTGTTGATAAAGTTGAAATGGGAGACAGACAAAATTTTAAACAACTGCTGGCACTTAAGCAACATGTTGTTTAGTTAGATCTCTGCATTGCTGAGATAAGAAATGCTACTGCTTGTATTTTTTTTTTTCTGATTGCATCTGGTGTCAGTACTATCAAAGCTAAGTATTCATTTGCTAGGGACATTCTCAGGGAAAAAATTATTTTGGATATAGCATGAAGAGGTTAGACTAACAGCTAGGTCTTCTGCCCTACAAAGCAGAAATAAGAATGCACTTTTTTTACCCAGGCATGCTCTCTCCCTCCCCATTTTTTTCCCCTGAAACAGAATGGGTAAATGGCAGTCCTCTTTCCTTTCTTTCCCTTAGACACATGCATGCTTAAACAATTCTGTTTAATAATAGCAGTAAAACATGCTTATGTAGTACTGTAGCTTATTTTTGGAACTAGAATAAGTTACATCTTTTTTTTTTTCATATACAGGGATAGATAAAGATCCAAGACACTCTTATTCCTGTTTACTTCTCAAACGTGGATTAGCTATGATTGGTTAGCTTCAAAGACCAGTGGTTTGTCAAAAATCAAAGCACAGCCAAATGGGCCGGTTCATTTGCAATGAATCATTGAAATTATGCCAGTTGTCAGAATGCATCGGGGCAGGTGCTGCTCCACTCCATGAGGGAAGGCAGCCAGGAACCAGCTCTGATGACCAGGCAGGCAGAAGGAGCCCTCCTGGGGTTTTGGAGGAGAGCTGTTTTGGGAAGGCCTCTACCGAGGCTGTTTTTAGGTTGCTGCTTCCCCACAGACCTCATCTGCTAGCTTGCCTTGAGTACGAGAGGCTAAGCTTCTAGAGCTGGAGAAGTGTGCTCTGATAGCAGTTATGGTTTACCCTTTTGAATGTTGTACCCCTTGATATTTGCATGATAACAACTAGCCTTGGAAGTTACAAGAAAAATGCCAACAGTGAAAATGTATAGAGTCAGCAGTCCTTGCAGTAGGTTGATTCTGATTATCTTCCCTTCCCCACACTGATGGAGTGTAAATCTGCTTGGTTTTGCTTTCGAACAAAAAGCTTTGTGTCAGTCATTGATTTGATGTTTGTTTTTCCCTTTCCCACTTGGCTGATGCACAGTTGAGGTAATGAATTGTCTATGAAGTTGGCTTTAAAAGAAACTTTATTAATTTGGGGTAAATGTCACTTGGTGCTTTAACTGTAATTGTTCCATGTATCGGTTTAGTTTAAATACATCTAAAAAATTAAGCTATGCTGATGAAGATCAGGAAACCGGAACTGATTATTTCTTTCTAATCTTTCAATAAAGAGAGACTAGATTCAAGGACCAGTGAACAGAGCTCTTGGAGGTTTTGTATTTCTTTGGGTTTATGGTGATGCCCTTCATCCTTGATACTTTTATATTATAAAATTAGTTTTAATACATGACAGCTGAATTTCTGCACATATATAATTCTCTCTGGATTGGAGTAAATTCAGATCCCCTGCTGTTTTATTTTTACTACTATGAATGGTATTGAAGGAGTGGAGTTATTGGGGAGGGGCACAAAGAGAGATGACAGAGGGAAAACTTAGGTAATGTGTTAAGTTTCATTTGAATAGGAAGAAGTGAAGTGATTAGATTAGTGGTTAGTTTCTTGCAGCTGGTAAGAGGGAGGAAGACAACTTAGTAACCTCTGATATATTCTGCTCTCCCTTCCTCTCAAGTGTTACTTGTCTGGGTTAACTAATATAATAACTCCTTACTTCTGTAGCAACCTAAAGCACAAGGTGCTTGTTGCTGAGGAAAGTTGTTTTGGCATTATGATTCCCTGTGGCTATAAGTGCCCCACTGTGCTCTAGTTATCAGGAACTGCTTCTGGGTTAAGCTTATTTGAAGGGAATTAGAACCTGTGCAGGGTTTGGTCATGTGGCAGACGCAATAGCTACACCCTTCTCTCTGATGCAAGCCACAGTGCAAATGTTTCCCAACAGCTGATACTGACGTTTTTGAAGACCTCTTCAGGTCAAATGCACTGGATTTCATAAGAGATTAAAGTTACAAGCAGTTTTCAAAGGGAAATGAGGTGGCTGCTTGATTTGGGGTTGGCAAAATACTTTTTTTCCTCATTTCATACAAGGGACAACCTGAGACTAGAGACTTGTGGTAGCAGTTGGAATTGGGTTTGTTAGTTACTGTTGTATGAGCTGAAGCCTTTTAAATCATACACTACAGAAACTTTGTCTTAAACCAGACCTTTCAAAATTACAAATGGGTGGGAATTGCTCAGACAAGAACTTGCCTTTTAGGAAGTGAAATTTTAGAGATGACAGAAACCTATTTAACCAATGTCTGTATCCAGTAGGAGATTTCTTCCAGCAGATACGTATTCAGTTTAAAGAGAATTAGATGCTGTGTAATGAACTTCCAAGCAAGAAGGTTATGATTAAACTAGGCTGCTAACTCTGAGTCTCTTGTAGTAAGAACCTTGCTAACCTAGTTGCTAGCCTAACTTTGCACTTTGTATAGTTTTAACGCACACACACCCTGGATAATGCTGGAAGGTTAAAACTGTCTTTAAAAAAAACCCTTCTGAATGCACTCCTCATAATGAATTGAGCCATTTGTTTGCTGTTGTGTAACATTTTGACAGTGTCTCTGAGAAATGATTATAAAGTCTGCACCATAAGCCAATAGACTTACACTGAAAAGGATGTTAACTTTGTTTTGTTCACAGGAAGTAAAATGTTAAGTTTGTCTATAAACATTGTTCATAATAGTCATTGCTTCTGAAAAAGCCTTTCTGTGTCTGGTGATTTGATAAATGGGTCTCTAATCTGAGAAAACAGTTTGCAGGAGTGATGCTTTCATGTAAACAGCTTTATATAACACATAGTATGAACTAAGGTCTATTACCTGAGATTTCCAGATTCTTTTGAAGTAGTTCACCCTGAAGAGGAAAGATTTACTTTTCCCATTAATTTAGGACTTTTTTAAATGTCCAGCTCACAAAGATCCAGTGTATACTGGCAGTGTTGGGAGACCATTTCTATATCACGTTCCATGTAGTTTTGTTCCAGTTCCCATTTGCTGCCTTGTAGAGCTGTTATATTTGTTACAGGAGGGTGCCATGGGGCAATGTCAGCAGACAGCCTGGATTTGGAAAGCTGAATCTTCTACTGTCAGTTTGCTGCATCTGTCACTGGTGCAGTTTCCTAGTAGAAGAGGACTAGAGGGGAGGCTTTCCCTGCTGCTGCCCAGATGTTTTCCAGTTAAATGCCACCTGTTTTTACAGAAGAAAGTTGTCTCTAAATCTGTGCAGGGAAATTACTGTAGTAACTGCTGCCTACTGTGTGTATTTTGCTTAAGATGATAGGAAGTGATCTTTAGCCTTGCTTTTTAGCAAAGCTGTATGACATCTTATGCCCCTGTTATAAGCATCATTGAGTTGAGCCTCAGTACTACATCACTAACTTATTTGAAAAGGCAGGCCGGGAGCTTTATTTTCTTAAGTATGTTCTTAATTAGTATTTCTACCTTTTTTTTTTTTTCCTTTAAGTCTGAGTAAGGCTTCTAAGTAGGAAAAATGTGGATTTCTTTTACCTGATACAGGTAAGGTTCTGTTTCTGGCTGTGCATGCCAGATAAATGACTGCTGTCTGTCTCCTGGTCTGCTGGTTGAATGCCTGTGTAACCTTCCCTAACCTGTGCTGGTCAAAAGAAGTTAACCTGGGAATGATCTACTGCACAAACTATTTCAAGCTAATTTATTAATTTTTGGCTGAAATATGCCGCCGGGTAGCACTGTTGATGAAACTCAGTCAGAGAGGGGATTGCGCTCCTAAGCCATAGAAGAGAGGGTGCTGCCTTTACATGCTGGTCATTCATACTGACAGGACTGTTGTGTATATGTGCATCTTAGTTATGGAACTATACTGTGTGTTCATACTCAGATTGCACCTTTATCTCCCTGATATCTTTCACGCTCCTGTAACAGAAATAGACTATTCAGGCCTGCTGTTTTGTTTCTCTCACTTCAAAAAGGGAAAGGGATCTCCTCTTAAGCTAGAGTGCTGATGGAGCTGACTTGTATGGATTTGGTTGTTATAAATTTTCTGTGTTATAAATTATGTGCTGATAATTGACTAATGGATCAAACAGAATATATTTTTCATTTGAATGTAATTTCTGTTACAGCTTGAAAGCGTGAACAAAAGACTTTTGATCACATTTAATTTCATATTATTTAGTTACTAGCAAAATGTCTGTAGTGTTTACTCTGTAAGTACTGTATGGTACACTTTCATTTTAAAAGAACTTCAATTCTGGCTAGACTTAATCTGTTTGACTGACAAATGGCATGGATGCTGTGCTTTCTAATGAATGTAAGGAAGCTGGCTTTTCTATCTGCCCACAGCTTTCTCTAGCTTTCAGGACTTGCATCTACAGTCTTTTAAAAGGCCCCATATATTCTTCATCTTAACTTTCTGTGTGGATTTAGAAAGCTGTTCATTTATAAGTGTTAGTATCTTATTGCCCCTACTACAAAGAAAGTAAGAGGATATTGCTTGGTCAGGTACATCATAAAATCTTTCACTGATTGCCAAATAACAGCAAGATCCACGACATTGCACTGCACTATAGCACGTCTGTTCATTGAGCAATTTCTGTGTTGTGCAAAATAATGTAGTTGAAAAAGTTTAAGTTTTTTATTTCTTAAATCAAAACTACATGCAAGCAGACAGATGAAATGGAAAACAATTTAGGTCTTTAAGTTTTGGACTAATATCTGAGAGTGTAAATAGAAGCTAAGAGAATACGTCAATAATTAATAATTTGACATGAACTATTTTTCTTTGTTTGGTAAGCATTAAGACAAAAGTGCATGTTGATTTCATCTCTCTACTATCTGATCAAACAAAAAAAATGTGCACGGGTGCATACACACTTCTAATCAGTTTGGGATACATGGTTTAACCACGTACTATGAATTTTTTTTGTCTGTATACTGTCTATTCACTAAGCTTTCCCTTTGCCCTAAGGTCATTTAATCTTAGTTTTCAAAACACTAGGCACAATTAAAACAAATAGTAGGAAGAGAAGATATTAATGTTTGAGTATTGGATTAGCGTGTACTTCTGAAATTAACAGGCTATCAGATAGCCTTTGGATAGTTGACTGAAAACATTCCTTATCACCCTGGGAAACTTGAGCTGTCCTCTGCAAGCACATAACAGTGGGCCTAAAGAAGAGGGACGCACAAAGCTGAGAAAAGAAACTGCTACAAGGTTTATGAACCCTAAGATAGTAACAAAATAGTAGATATAAAGAAGATAGTAACAAAACCTGAAGGCATCTCATGTCTTTAACAGAGATTAGGCTTTTCTATAAAAATAATTAGAGGAAGTTATAAAAGTACTATGTGTACAAAAAGTGGACAAGATCACAGAATTTTGGACCCCAAAATTCTGTCCATCTATCTCTACCATAGCCACATGTCAAGGTATATGAACCTGATGTGATCCTAGGAAACTAATGGCTTTTTTTATTCAGAAGGTGAACCAAGTCTTTTTGCCCTACAATGGGAACAGGGAGGATGGCAGGGTAAAGTAGAAAGAAATTCTTGAACACTTGATACTTCTCTAAACACACTTGCTAGAATCTGCTATGTGTGGCCTGCCTTGAAAGTTTTATCCAATTCTTTAAAGTGCAATGAAAGATGGCATGGTTGGGTCTTTGTTTTACACTGATCTGAAGATGGAGCTTCGTGATACAATTGCCTGGATTTTTTTGGGCCTTGAAAATGGAAAATAACTGTTAGGACTTGGATGTAGTTAGTGAAACGTGTAGTCCTAAGCATCTTTGAGCAGCTGAGCTCATTTAAGGCTGTATACTACCTAAATGGGAAGGAAGATGGCAATACAAACTGTAATTTTTCATGTTAAAAATGGCCAAGAAATAATTTAAAAAAACCCCAAACTGTTTTTCTAAGTGACTTTTTATGACTGGCATAGTTTAACTTATCACTAAATTAAAGTGATAATGTTGTCTTAAGCTTTCTAATCTAGAAAGCTGTGCCAGTTTGCAAGGGCATGCAAAGAGTCAAATGGATCCATTCCCTTCCTGTTGTTCCTTTCATACTTTCCCAACTGATTTTCTCATTTTGAACATTTTTCTGGGAACTTACCTAAGTAACTCACTTTCTCCTTTTGCTGCTGTGTTCCCAGGATGCCAAGTGCATGACTTTGGAGATTTGGATTTCACTCAAGTTCCCAACGATGAACTGTACAACAACCTGGTTTTGTATCCTCGGTCGGTGGGTTTGGCCAGCCAGGTACTGGCTGATGCTGTCAGCAGAGCAGTAGCTGCTGGACACAGATGTGTGACTCTAGGAGGTGATCACAGGTGAGCTGAACTAAAAGCAAGTAGTGGTTCATGCTGCAGATTGACATTTGAAGTGTAAGAATTTAATTAAAAATTAAGGGGACTTACAATTTGGGGTAATTTCCTTGCAATACCATAGGGTATGGGCTTTTAGGGGGGAACATAGAAGACAGTTACAAAAACCTGACCTTCTAAGACAGTTCTGCTTAGTTCTAGACTGGTCAGTGATCTGCAGACATACAAATGAGATTTTCGTGTTTGGGAAGGTTTGTGTCATCAGGTTTCTTTATAGCAACTGCTTTAGTTTCTTTACTGTTGAATGTTTTGTGACATCTCTTGCCCATCAGCTCTTAGGATAGGTTTGTAATGCCTGCACGCAGACAATTTTGTCATAGATCTTATAACATGTGAATCTTTTTCCTCTTTTTCACTAACCTTTGGCCTGAGAATTGGTTGAAGAAGGTAGGGCATGTAAGAATGAATTGTGGGTGGAGGTGTCATGACTACAATGAAAAATGGGTGAATAGCAGACTAGATTTTCTAGATTATTTGGATCTAGAGCAGGTGAAAATTAAGAGTGTGGGAAGGCTGACAGCAGAGAGAGCTAAGAGCTCTCTCTTAGCAGAGAGAGCTAAGAGTATAGTCCCGTAGAGTTACTTGGGAGTCTCCTGGAATCACGATAGTGGCATGCCATGCAGTTTGTATGGGATGCACCCTTAATTGTCACACCTGTCTGATGTATGCAAACATGACAATATGGCTGACTGAAGTTGCAGAGACTTCCCATTGTCCTTGCAGTTGTTCTGAAGGAGAAATGGTGACTAAAGACTTTGCTACTGTACTTCCAGCTTGGCACTTGGTTCCGTCAGTGGCCATGCACAGCAGTGCCCACACCTTGGAGTGATCTGGGTGGATGCACATGCTGATATCAACACGCCTCTCACAACTCAGTCTGGAAGCCTCCATGGACAACCTCTCTCATTTCTCTTGAGAGAGCTTCAAGATAAAGTAAGTGTCCTGGTTGTACAGTCAGCCTGTATGGCATCCTCATAACATTTTACCATTTCTGGTGTGAGGTACTTTCTTACCTGCTGCAAATGCAGACCTTTTCTATCTGAGCACAACAAAAACCGTGTATTGTTGTGTGTGTACATGTGCACATGCGTGCACACATACACACAAGTGCCATACACACATATAAATACAGATACACACACTTAAAAACAAGAATGAGAAAAAGCTTTCTTGTATGTTGGGCCCCCTTGTGGGCTGTACAGTGAGCCAGAGTTCACACCAGCTGTATGCAGCAGCTGACTGTGGCGTTGCTTCTACAGAATGAGTGGGGTTGTCGCCCAGGCTGGGCATGGCAGCACTGCTACCAAATGAGCAGGAACCTCCCCCCCAGGCCAGCCTGTGAGAGCTGTGCTGAGCTCACCTCCAGTGACAGCTGGTTCCTGTATATCTGGCACACTGCTTTTGCTTAGTTTGGCTCCTCCATGTTTTGACAACCTTGGGGCCTGACAAGGGCGACTCCTGCATGATCTAGTCCCTGGTGTTGTCTCCACTGGCAAATATTACAAATCAGAACAGCTGTACCTGCTTACAGTGTGCTTTTAAAGAGATAGTCTTGGAAAGAGGTCAAATTTATCAAAAAGAGCTGTTTACTGGGACACATGGAATGTGCATGGCCTGTTTTTGCTGCTGTCAAGATGCTTAACAGTAGGCTGACCTGTGGCCTGTGAACCCTTCCTGGCTTGGCTGTATTGCCCTGTTCAGGAACCTACAGCATCTACTGAAGACGTGGTAGTGGCAGCCGAAGCCTTTGCAGTAGGGACTTAAATACAACAATCTGCTTCTGCTGAAGCTTAGGCTGGAGAGTGGGAGCAGGATCAGCAACTGCATATTGAGAACGGATGCTGGAGCTGCAGAAAACCTGGCCACTTTATTCTGGCATTCTGCATTGCTAGTTATTACTGTTAGATTTCTCTTTTCTCTCTGATAAATTTGGGGGTGCTGTGTTGCTGAAAGTATGCCTCTTCCAAACAAGATCAAGCATGTTTAAAATCTTTATGGCTACTAAAGATACTGCTGTGTTAGTACCTGTTCAGCATGGCAATACTGCAGTTGTATGGTAAAGCTCTCCTGCTCTTCTCCTGCAAATTCTTTTGAATGATTTCCATCCACAAGTCACTTGGTGTTTTTACATACTTTCCTCTTTCTAGTAATTCTTGTGTGGTCTATACAATTTGGAATTCCCAAAGTAATGCAAAATTAATGGGGCTTTTTGGAATACAATAGGCTTTTTGGAATACACAAGGTTAATATAAAAGCTTACTGTATTTCTAGTTTCTTGCCCATAAGTTTAAATGGGGTGATTTTTTTTCTTTTTGGCAACTATAGTCACTTTTGCAGGAGACAAAGGAAGAGCAAGAGAAAATTTTGTGAATTTTAGAGCTCACCTAAGGTGAACAGTTTGGTGAGAACAGAACAAAACTGTTCTCTGATAGCTGAAGAAAGAGGAGAAATTGGCTTCCTCTGTATCCATTACTGATCTCTGGTGTGCTGAGCTCCAGTTCTTGAGCAACACAGAAAAGCAGTAATTTCTTTTTATATTTCCCCTGGACCCCCAACATGCTAAAAGATTACTATGAGCTTTCTGGGGTCAGTGGGGGAGCAGGACTCTTGCCAGTGGCAGCAGTAAACAAAGAGTAAGATTGGGCTATGCTTAGAGACAAGCTACTCAGGCATGGTGCTGGTTCTGATATCTCGTCACAAGTCCACCTATATTCTAGCAGTCAGGATGCTGTGCAGAAGCATCTGACACAAGCTCCTTGACCTGGGTGTGCAGTTACACAAACGTGTGTGCACTCAGGGGGTTTTCTTACCCTCTTTAGAGGAAGGAAAACCAACATATATCCTGCTGGTACCACAAGGATTCCACAACAATATAAATTTTTAAACAACTGTTTAGCAGTAGCAGAATGTGCCTCAGCTTGTCTGGTCAATCATTTGCCGACAGTCTGCCCAATAGTTTGCCTGGCTAATACTTGCCTTGACTTTCTGGAGCGAACCATGATATGTGTGCACAAGTGCATGTGGCTCACTCTCTCACTCTCATGTAGTAGAGCAGCTAAGTCGATAATGGGACAAAAAAATTGACTGTCCTCCTTTCCTGACTGCTTCAGGGCTCCTGGAACCATTCAAACTCACAAACTGCTATTAATACCTTACCATGAAAATGCCTGCACCTTTGGTTTTACTACCAGCAACTCCTTTTCTACTGCAACAAAGCAAAAACATAGCCTGCCAAAGGCAGTTAAGGCAGTTTTATTTATGTACAGTCAAAGAGGTGTACTTAAAATTGGCAGTATTAAATCTGCTGAATCATTGACACTAGAGAGTATCTGACAATATTATCAATACTATGCTCAGTTTATGGTATGGTGATGGGTTTTGTGGTTGTTCATTTTGGAAACCTGTATTATTTTTCGTAGCGGTCTCCATTTATCCCTCTTCTGAATTCATTGCCCCAGAGTAACAAATACTTTCACATAATCTGTGCCAGTTTAATCCCAATGTAACTAAATATAGCTATGTGTGGGTTAGCCTTCAAAAACAAATCCAATATTGTAACTAGAATAAAATTAGTAATTGAGAAGTATAAGAGGGAAACAAAACCGCCTTGCTGTGTGACAGCTGTGTTGGCTGTAGCCATTTTCAGAGCTGGGAGAAGAAGAGAAACATGAGTTAATTTAAAGCACTCCTAAACTTAGTAGATATTACTAACTGAACGATTTCTATATTGCATAACATGACTACTTAATTACCAAAGCTGAAAAATTGTGATCTCGTAATCTTTCAGTTGCTGTCCTAGATCTGCTCTCTTCAGTTCTGTATTAAAACCAGTATGATGTAGCCCACTGTGGAGGCCCAACATCTTGTCCTGCTCTTTTTTTTAATCTTTTTTGTTTTTAACTTCTTACTTTGAATTTGTCCATTCTTAATAGTGGTTTTGGAACAAAGTTTCCATGACTTTGGTGGTTCTCCTAAAAACATACAGGTGCCTTGGTTTTCATTTTTCCATTTAAGCCTGATATACTGGGTAAGTTACACATCACTGCCATTAAATGCACTGGGTAAGTGATCTGCATCTGGGTATCTAGTTTCTTATCATTCCCCCTTACACTCACTGATGATAATTACTTACTGCTTGTGGATTTGAGCTTTTTATTTCTCCTCCTCTTCAAACTGGAGAATGTAGAAGAGTTAAAAACTTCATCCATTAACATGCAACTCAGGTAAAGTTGTACCACTTTACCTGAGTTGAAAGTAAGGACTGATTACATCAGGATGCCACTCTCAAGTTTCTCTGTTTAGACAGAGAAAGGATGTTATAAATAAATACCAAGTTCTGAGGGAAGCATTAAATACAGTTTTGTTGTATATGTCATTAAACTAACGTAATACCAAACCATTGCTTTCAGGTACCACAACTTCCTGGCTTTTCCTGGATAAAGCCCTGTCTTTCAGCATCTGATATTGTGTACATTGGTTTGAGGGATGTGGATCCTGCTGAATAGTAAGTTGGTTTAGATTAAAGAGTTTTTTGTAAAGGCTGAAGTCATGAGCTTGAAATCATGTTCACAAGCATTGCTAGATTTAAGCTTAGACTGGTAACAATTGTTTTTAAAAAATTATTTTAACAGCTATATTTTGAAGAAGTATGACATCCAGTATTTTTCCATGAGGGATATTGATCGCCTTGGAATTCGGAAAGTTATGGAAAGAACATTTGAACAACTGATGGGCAGGTAACAAACTATTATCTGATTTAAACTACTCTTGTTGAATATCTACTTTCCTGAAAGTTATTTAAGTGAAAGTCACTTGATGTCAGGCAGCTGTACAGAACTGTGACAATGTCCAGTAAATTGCAAAGTCTTTAGTCCTCGACTTCCACATCTTGGACTGCAACCATTTTGCAGTGTTTGGCAAAAAGCTGTGAGACAGGTTACATTAGTGAGTACAGTTGGGGCTCTGTTTTATACGTTTTGGTTCTGTTTTTTAAGGAATTCTGAGTTTTTCTACAGTTTGATGTTTGAATCAACTCAGAGTCCAGGATACCCATTACACTTTAAAAAATAATATAGCAACTTGACAGTAACTCAAATTCAGCTGTTAGCGCGTGAGGTGGAAGCATTTAAAGGTGTCCTCCTTTGACTGTGCTCACCCATGCTGTCCTGGTGGTGGCTGGTAAAGTTCACTGTAACCACTCCCTTACTGCAGTTCACTACTGCTGTCTTTGCTAACCTTGTTCAAGTTTGGGGAACCCAGTCAGGGAGCATATCATAATAGTCTAGGAACAGGGAGAGGGTCAGAGTTAGGGTAACCTCTCACCACAGGTTAGGACCTGTGCTGCATGCTGTTGTTTTCTAAAGGTGTGCTCACCTTTCCTAGCTGCAGCTGTGCCAAGTAAAAAAGATGCTAATCCAGATGCTTCTCCCTACTGAGCATCTGCAGTAAGTTGGAAGTACAGGCTATCACTTAAATAACTCATGACAAACAGTGTCCAATTTATTAAGCTGTCATCAGTTGGCAGACTTGATATAGTAAGTAACTAACATTTTAGGTTAAAAATTATCCTTTATTTCTTCATCAACTAGGCTACATGGTATGGTTTGGAGGCAGTCTTCAACTATGGACCTGAAAAATGCTCATCTTGCTGAGCTGTTAGTGAAATCCTCAAGCTTGGTGCTTCCTCCATCCTAGATGCCATGCACATCAGTGGTTCAGCCTTTCACCCTGGCTTTCTGTACAAAAGGAGAAAAGGCTGGATTGTATCATACATTTCTCTACATTTTTCCAACTAAGGAGACAAATATCAGATAAAGTGGTTAGAACTAAAGTACTTATCTTCAACCAAATCACACCTGAGCAGATGCTCAGTCAAACTAGAAAGATGAATTTCTGTTTTCCCCATGTGTACTTAGCTAATAGATGTTTCAGTCCAAAGATATTTAAAAAAAAGAATCCTTCTAAATGTATATGAGACATGGTATAGGGCAAGCTTTTAGCATCACTGAGCTCAATGCTACTTTGCTGATCAGCCTGGACAGTAGGAAATGCATGCAGAAAAAGTTAAGGTTCTGAGATTGCTTTTCTTGTTTTATTCTGTCTCAGGAGACAGAGACCAATTCACCTGAGTTTTGACATTGATGCTTTTGATCCCTCACTGGCTCCAGCAACGGGGACTCCTGTTCTAGGTGGATTAACTTACAGAGAAGGCATGTACATCACAGAGGAAATACACAACACAGGTAGGAGCTGACCAGCAGTATGGGGCTAAGCAAGGACAGGACAAGATACATAGAGCTCATATTGGTTGTTTTTCCTGCATAACTACATAAGATAAATGTAGTCAAAGCAAAGGTGCCTGTAAAGTCAATTCAGCCTTTAGTAAGGGCAAAAGTAGTCCTATGGTTGGGCAATACCCTTGGTGTTGGAAGCAGCTTAACCATCAACAACTTCAACTTACGAAAAGGAAATAAAATACACAATATATTAACAACTAATGTCAGAAATGTGTAATACTGTCCCCTAATCCTAAAGACATGAGGTAAGATGTAAAAAGGGGGATCGAGAATAAAAAAATGGGTGCAAACAATTTTAAACAGTCTGAAGTTCCATTCTAGGATTCAAGGCTAGCAAATCAAGCTTTCACAAAATATACTGCAGTTGACTCGATATATGAGGACTTTTCATCTTATGCCATGGAGGTTTTATTTAATGTGTTTAAACAATGTTATTTGTAGTGAAAGAAGGAAATAAAAATCACAACCAGACACTAGAGTCAATAGAATCATGAATAGGATGGCAAAAGAATACTAGGTGAGATCTCTTTTTATATCCCCTCATTTTTTGACTGGGAGAAAACAAAATTAAAAAACATTCCTCTCATAAATGTGTATGGAACATCAAACTTAGTTTTTCTGAATGCTAAAAGCATGAATGGATGAGGTAGTGGTGATGTAAGAAAGAACCAAGTTCAAAAACAAACTGGCATCTGAGAACAATCCCTCACTTGAGAGCCAGTCTGACTTGTCCAAAGGGTAGAGTAGGTCACAAGCCCAAATACCAGACTTGCTGCAATGAATAAAGGCTAGTAAAGAGACCTTGCAGGATGTTGTACCCTTTGTCAGAGTAACAAAGCTGTGAATCACTTTCACAGGAATGCTTTCAGCTGTAGACATGGTTGAAGTCAATCCATTGCTTGGAGCTTCTCAAGAAGCAGTGAATGCAACTGCTAGTCTTGCAGTTGATGTGATAGCATCGTGCTTTGGGCAGACAAGAGAAGGAGCACACACCGCTTTTGATGGACTCCCAACACCCAGTTCTCCAGATGAATCTGACAGTGAAGAGCAAGTGAGGATTTAAGAACCCAAAGCAGTGGGTATATTGGACATTGCAGAGCTCGGCTGAGGCACTTCAGTGGATAGATTGTCAACACTTGGCAAATACTGTTAACTTCTCAATTTTTAAATAAACTAGCTTTTCCATTGATTGGTGGCTACTTTATTACATACCAAAATTTATTCATTCAGTTAAGTATATACAAAATGAGACAATAAAATATTTATTACCTTCTTATTAATCTTACCGGTAGTTCAAGTCTGTCTCTGCATTTTCCTTTTACTCCCATTCTCTGTCTTTTTAGTGTCAGTACAGTTTCAGGTGAATGTGCTGTCTCACCACTCAGTTCAATCCTCAGACAATCAAAGGGAACAGACAGCCCATCCTGTTCCTCAACAGTGGAAAAGTTCATCTCCATCATGAAGATTCATCTGCTGCGGAAGAATCTGTAGTAGACCACACCTCCTAGGATGGCCAGTTCCAGGATGATGATAATTGACAGCAACAACTTATTAGTGGTTACTCTAGAATTAAAAAATAATTTAAAAAAAATCAATAAAAATCCAAGATAGCTTCCCCCCCCCCTTGTTTATGAAAGTAGATTCTAGATCTAGATCACCATCTTACATTCTGTAAGTATACTCCCTGTTTCAGCTAGACCCCACAGTGCTTTTCAAATAGCTCTTAACAAGCAGAAGGGAACAAAGAGCAATTTACTACTCATGTTTTCCTGGAAATTGTTTAAATCTTCTATTTCAACAGTAGCAGTTCTGTCCCTCTTCCCCTGCCCCACAAAAGATAGATAACTGCTCTGTCTGTGCCTACTCATTCAATTAAGCAAAGAGGAAAACAACAATTGAAGTCTTTAATGTCACTTAAATGCTAAATCCTTTAATGTTACATAAAGTCACTTAAATGCTAAAACTCTCATTGTGGTGCTTTTCCCTGGAACTATGTGGTTGAAATAAAACTAAAATATCAAAATAATAATGTACTTTTACTATTGAAAATTATACAGTTATCGTAACTTCCTTCAGCAATGGCTGTAAAGGAAAGCTTGTTAGGGGATAAGTACCTACTGGAAATACAATCCATGAACTGGTTTGTAAGGCCAACTAAACAATATAGTTAAGAAACTGCAAATCCATTTAAGCATCCAAGGCTTTAGTCATCAAAATAGTATATGATGAGACTCAGAGTGTCTCATAGGATAGCCTAGTTACTCTAGGGCAGTGCTGTGGCCTAAACAGATTTGTCTGTGTCATCAGACATCTAACTCGCTTAATGCTGCAGTGATTTATGGCACGATTTTTCCAACCTGAATAAGGAGTTGCACCTAAAGTCACCATTAGCAATTCACTGTAACTTGCTTGTGTCCTCACCACAGTTTGGATGGTTAAAGATTTCACATTATCCTGACTGAGTAGCATAATTCGGTAGCGTTCAAGTGCCTGTAAGTAACTACCAGGGAGGAAAACACACAAATTAGCATCTGCATGTGGGCACACATATTTACACATTCCCTAAAACCTCCCTGTGGTTCCAGCTGACACTTAGACTTACTTTTTTCCCTCTAAAACCAGCAGGCAATAATGCTCCATGCGGCTGTCAGCCATGCTACTCACCTCCGGGACATCGAACGTAGAATCTTGCGACTCTTGCTCAAGTTCTCACTTGTATTCACCAACTAAGAAGAGACAGAAGTTACTTGAACAGGACAGAAATCAGCTGAACAAACACACACCACCTCTATAAAAATGCACCTGAAAGCAGCTGGTGTTGAAATATTGCAATTAATAATGGGACCAAGGATAACCATATACTCCCAAAATTCTGAGACAACATTGCTTTCTACACACAATACCATCTGGAATCATTGCCTCTTTTCTAAGGAGGAAGTAAGACTTCTGTGTATACTTTTTGTGAGATACATACAAAGATATGCGACTTAGGACCTCTTTCTGCCCCTTTAGTTAATCTAGAAATATCAGAAATTAGCTCCTTTCATTAAATTTCATTTCATTATTGTAGTTGAAATATAAGAAAATTATACTGACATGTTCCCTCCCAGCGCATATCAAACGGCTTTGAAATGCCTTTCAATTTCTAGCAAAGAAAGAACTGTGTTGCATTGATAGGTCTAAGTGACCCAGTGGGTAGCAGCTCTAGCTACCCACTAGACGATCCATTTCAACTTTGTAATGCTCAGAAATTAACTGTATCCAGTCAGCTATTAAGAAGCATGTAATTAGGTGAGGTTATAGCCAACTAAAAAAGGTGTTGCCTCACAGACAGAGGCAGGATCCGTGATGTGTGGTCTCCAGGTAAGATTTCGCTATTCCACTTCCAAACCTAAGGAAGTGAAGGGTAAGCCAGGTCTTACATCACAGACACCTGCCTGCACAATTCCTCTGTGCTTTAAACTATTGCCCTCAACTGGAAAACTGGCCCTGTACGTATGTTACTTTGCACTGAGACGGACTGGATGAAGCTGGGAAGAAAGCTACCAAGTCCGTTCAGAGCTTAGTAGATTTCCAGTCTTCACTATGAAAGAACAAACAAGAAGAAAGTCTGCTTCCAGCTGAAACGTGTGGTTCACACAATCTAGCAACACATTGCCTAAAAGGGTCACAATACAAGTCACAGACACAGTTTAGTGATGAACGCAGCAGTGCTGGGTTAATGGCTGGACTTGATCTTTTCCAACCTAAACAATTCCATGCTTCTGTGAGCAATCTGTTGATAGACTGAGACGCCTGAAGGACAGTAATATTTTTTTATTAGAAAAAGGACAAAAACTACACCTACAAATCTTAGGATAAATTTCCTTTCCTGCTCTCCAACCCAAATCTGGGAACAGGACAAATCAAATTCTGACTGAAATGACAGATGAAAAAGCTACAGGCTTTGTTGAAATGAATAGAGAGAACTCCTAAGAAAAGAGGTATGCTTTTTGTTTTGGCTGAGTGTGCTTACTTGCCAAACTCAGCCACCCCCCTACAAGTCACTCACCTAAAAGCTTTACAGTCAGGATCCCTTGTACACACAAAAATTCCCATCAGCTTGTTACTTCAAAAGTCAAATATTCAGTTTTGCATATATGTGTAAACAAAACAAGTGAACTAGTTTTTGAAGCTTTCATAGTAGAAACAGAGTCTTGAACCAAGGATGAGAACAGGCATCTTGTCTGACACCACTTTCTCCCTCCCTACAAATATTGGAAGGATAGTAATTAAGTAATTATACTTCTACTAAATTTAATTTAATTACAAAAACTTGCTAAATTTGCTTCCTAGATCTAAACTTTTACTAGTAATCTAGTGGTGGGCAACTCCTCAGCAATTTTTTAATCTGTAATATTTTCAGTAATGCTATTTTTTTTTAGTTTATAGGTCTGATATCTAATCTTGTACAGGCACAGCAGCAGACATTTGACCACCGTGCTTTGGGCCCTTCTACAGTAATTATTTTCCTTTTAATGAGGACAGCACAGAAATGTGGCAGTCTGGATTTGGTTTGTAGAAACATCCCATTGGATTACTATGTCTAGGGGAGCGTCTCAGAGTAATTATTGGCATACAGTTCCCCCAAAACTACCATCAGGTTGTTTCAAAGCCATGCCAACAGTTTCCCTGCTTACTCTGCTCTTGGTACGTTCCAGCTGCTCCCGCTGCTCCCCAAGTTCTTCGATTATATCGGTGCCAATCTGATCTGTTTCAGCAGCAATCCGGTGCGAGCGCTCAATGCTCTGACTGGCTCGGTTCAGACTGTCTGTTCCCTGGAGAAGCAGCACCCTCTGTGACTGCAGATTAGTCTGAAAAATAATGTAAGATTAACTATTAAGCACAAAGACAGAAGTATTAGGCTTCTGACATATTAAAAAGTTAGGATGTGACTCCATAGGCCATTCATTTGTATTAGCTGTACATGCTTCTTATGTTAAATGATGTGGCCCAGTTAATTTTGACACAGCCTTGTCTACATGGTAAGATAATGGCCAAATCTGGTTAAATCTCAAAAAAGTATATGCTTCTAAAGAGTTAAAACAGTTACAAAAAACTGCCTTTGCAACAATTTACTTTTCCATCAAAGAACATTTACATGAAATTAGTATCTTTCTTTCCAGATGCTACCTTGTCCTTCCATTCATATCTTAAAGTCAGCCTTATTTGTGAATTCACAGTTGGTTGCCAGGGAGATCAGTAAGAGTTTACAGTCAAAAGGATTAGAAACAAACAGCACTAACAGATGGACTGCTAAGTAACAAAGATCTTTTCGTGCCAGTAGCCTGGGCTAGAGGATAAGGAATATTTGCTGACCTTGGGATCAAAAGGTAGCTCAAAATAAAGTACTTTCTTAAGCTTCAGAAAGCTACCACCTTGCTCTCAAGTTTTAGAGGATTCAGTCAAGAGGAATCAAATGCAAAAATTTACCAAGCTACCACAGAAGGAAATACCAAGGAAAAAGCCTCCCTCAAATCTTCCTTATCAAGGGCAGACAAACAAAGAGCCCACCTCCATGAACTTTCTGTACAGATCACAGCACTTTGAAAATAATGAGGAGATTCAGTCTCGCTAGCTCAGATATCTCTATGCATATCTGGTAAACAAAGAAACTGGTATATTTCTTGCACTGTAGCAGCAAAACCACAGTGAACAGAGCGCTACGAGGGTCAAGAGTTCTTATATTTTCTTAAAATTACTTACACTGAGATTGCTTAAAAGAGAATTTTACCAAAGAACCTATACAATGCATGATTCACACTTTGATAGTTTTGGAGACTAAAACTAGGTAAGTTAACCTTTTTTTTCAGTCAGTAGCATCACTTTTATGTTTTCATTTCTGTAGGGGATGATTAAATGAAGCGTTTCAGTACAGAATGTTGTGCAAGTTATTAACTGCATGGCTTTCAGGGAGTTTAATTTTGATTATACTCCTATCTTTGTTTTAGAACAGCAAAACTCTCCTCTGAGTTCCAGGTGTTCTTTCTCCTGCCTGAGATATTCATGTTACACGCAGAGAGATATACAGGGAGTTATAAAAGCACAGAAGTGGTTTAAAGTAGAAAAACTGTAAACAATACATCTGCAATATTGTTTTTAAACAATCACAGCAAAGTTAAATAAAATTTACATCTAATCCTCACACTTTGTTCATTTTCTGTGGAGAAGATTCCATATTTTATATCGCCTTGACTTCCGTGGCCCACTCCCAAATCTGTGCTTCTCATCTCTCTCTGGAACATGGACAGGTCTCTTCTGTATGCTCGGATTTTGCTCATCATTTGGTTGCGGAAAGGCAGGGGAGCATACTTCAGTTCTTCCTCCATTTCACGCAGCTTTAACAAAAGAAAGTATGTTTATTTTTTAAAGCACCAAATCTATTCTCAGCAGCAGCTATACTCAAAACTCACCATCAGATGAAGGGATTCATATGTTTTTATTGGACTGGGTGAGGGGGATTAACCTGAAACCCTATACCTCTATCTAGTAACAAGGACAACAACGCTGTTCGGCCCACATGGATTTTCAGACACGCAACGCTTCAAGAAAAAAAAAGTTGCCAAGCTTAAGTGCTTGAATTTTTTTCCCTGAAACATCACTTTAAACTTCAAAATTTGCAGTTCTCTCTTTCTTATACTTCAAGCATTTATACAATGTGGGATCAAGCTCAGCCAGATGCACCTGGATTCAGTTGATTAGAACCAAAAGGGACTATTTTGGCTTTGGAGCTGAGATGAAGTGTGTGAATCAAAACACTGAGTTTGCAAAAAGTCCTGGGAATTCTAGTTAACTGAATGGCAACACCAGGTGCTGTTTACTTGAAGAGGTTAATAAAGAGGGAATGCAGAGAGGGCTCTGCAGAGAATCCTGAAAACCAAATAATGGTGTGCACAGCCTCATTTCTTCAGTGCCCATAATACAACGGGTATCAGCTTTGTATCACATCTGTGCCACACAGATAGAATCACAGAATGGTTTTCGTTGGAAGGGACCTTAAAGATCATTTAGTTCCAAACCCCACGCCATGGGCAGGTTGCTCAGAGCCCCATCCAAACTGGCCTTGAACACTTCCAGGGATGGGGCATCCACCACTTCTCTGGGCAACCTGTTCCAGTGCCTCATTACCCTCCAAGTAAAAAATTTCTTCCTAATATCAAATCTAAACCTACTCTCTGTCAGTTTAAAGTCACTACCCCTTGTCCTATCACTACATGCTCTTGTAAAAAGTCTCTTTCCAGCTCTCTTGTAGTCCCCTTTAGGTACTGAAAGGCTGCAATAAGGCCATCCCAGAGCCTCCTCTTCTCCAGGCTGAACAATCCCAATTCTCTCAGTCCTTCCTCATAGCAGAGATGCTCCATCCCTCTAATCACCTTTATGGCACTCTTCTGGACTCATTCCAACAGGTCGATGTCCTTCCTGTGTTGGGGACCCCATATCTGGATGCAGAATTCCAGGTGGGGTCTCACAAGGGTAGAGTGGAGGGGGAGAATCCCCTCCCTCACCCTGCTGGCCACGCTGCTTTTGATGCAGCCCAGGATACAACTCACTTTCTGGGCTGCAAGTGCACGTTGTCAGCTCATGTCCAGCCTCTCATCTCCCAGCACTCGCAAGTCCTTTCTGGCAGGGCTGCTCTCCATCTGTTCATCTCCCAGCCTGTACTGATACCAGGGGTTGCTCCAACCCAGCGGCAGCACCTTCCATGTGGTCATATTAAACCTCATGAGATTCTCACAGGCCCACTTCTCAAGTTTGTCCAGGTCCCTCTGGATGGCATCCTGTCCTTCAAGTGTGTCAAGTGCACCACTCATCTTGGTGTTTGCGAATCTGCTGAGGGTGCACTTGATCCCACTGTCTATGTCTTTAATGAAGACTGGTCCCAGTATGGACCCCTGAGGGACACCACTTGTCCCTGATGTCCATCGGGACTCTGAGCCGTTGACCACTACCCTCTGAATATGACCATCCAACCAATTCCTTATCCACCTACAGTCTGCCCATCAAATCCATTTCTCTCCCATTTAGAGAGAAGGATGTAGTGGGGGACCATGTCAAAGGCTTTACAGAAGTGCAGATAAATGACATCTGTAGCCCTTCCCTTGTCCACTGAGGGAATCACTGCTCATAAGAAGACCAGTAGGTTGGTCAGGCAGGACTTACCCTTGGTGAAGCTGTACTGGCTGTTTCAAATCGTCTCCCTGTCCTCCATGTGCTTTAGCATAACTTCTAGGAAGATCTGTTCCATGACCTTCCCAGACACAGAGGTGAGGATGACAGGTCAGCAGTTCCCAGGGCCCTCTTTTCTACTTTTTAAAGATGGGTGCAATGTTTCCCCTTTTCCAGTCACCTGGCACTTCCCCTGACTGCCATGACTTTTTCAAACACATGGAGAGTGGCTTAGCACATCAGCCAATTCCCTCAGGACTCTAGGATGCATCTCATCAGGTCCCATAGACTTATGCACATTCAGGCTTCTTAGGTGGTCATGAACCTGGTCATGCCCTAAAGGAAGGACTTTGCTCCCCCAGTCCTCATCTTACAGTCCACTCACTCGAGAGGTGTGGGAAGATGAGGCTGCCATTGAAGACTGGGGTAAACAAGCTGTTGAGTACCTCAGCCTTCTCCTCATCTGGATCCATTGCACAGGTAGCCATGCCACTGAATTCACACTCGGAACATCCAAGTTTGGCAACTGGAGCTAGGATTTCCAAACCCTAAGATTTTGGATGCACGAATTTTCACATCAACTTCTAGTGACAGCTATAACAAATTCACAGTGCTTAAAGCTGTATGCCAACATGAGCTCTCTCATAGTATGAGCTCCACGACTCATACATCACCTACACAGATACCCATCAATAAACCCCAGAAGTTAGGGGAATAAAGCATCATGTTCAGCTGTGACTCAAAAGCAACCTAACAAATAGTACCTGAATATGAAAAGAAAGCTTAATCCATAATGTCTGGCTTAAAAAGACAAGTCACATGGTTGCTTTGGTGCTGTTCCACATCACCTGCTGTCCAGCAAGCATATACAATAGAGGTTTCAAATATTGAAGGTCCCTGATACTTAACTATCAGACTAGTTTAGAAAGATCAAATGGGCTAAAACCAACATTAGGGGGAAAAAAACCCCAAGCAGCAGATTCTCTACATGCTTGCCCTACAATCTCTAGCAACTTTAACTGCACCTCCATCATTCTCCTTTGTTCAACAAAGCAAAGGTGCTATCAAAACCAAGCACTCGAAAACCCCTCAAAATGCACATAAGAATATTTGTCATATTTATGTATCTATATAGTTACATACAACAGTCTTGATGAACACAGACACACCTATCAGAGCAATTAATCAAACATTAAAAAAATAAAACATCTGCCTGCCAGAATAGAACCCCAAAAAAATTAACATTTAGAGGTACTGTCCTTTTAAGGTCGCAGTATTTCCACTGTCAGGAAGGCCGGAAGCCCAGCCTTACACTTACCGTCTCATTGGCTTCGCGCTGTTTATCGTCAAATTCTCGAACCAGTTTTTTCTTCTCCTCTGTGAAAGAAAATGCAGTATATCAGATAAACTACAGAGAAATGACAACAGAACTCCAACTCAATCCATTAAAAACAAGGAAGCTGCTACAGGTAGCTGATTACAGAGACATCTAGTCAAAATTTAACTCAAACAGGAACAGCCTATTCTTATGATAACTTTTCAAAAGGGAGTGGGCAAGAGAGCAGAAACCACTCTTCCAAACGCTGGCCACTACCTCTGGTAGACAAAAGAAGTAATTTTCCAAACTTGAAATATTTTTCTGACCTACTGCCCCCAATGTCCACTGACAGAATTGCGTGTTGAAAAACAGTGTGGAAGAATAACAAACAGTACACATTAGTGAACAGCTCATAAATATTTATTATTTTTTGCAAGTATTTGGCAAGATTACTGAAGGCTGAAACTATAATTTGGATTTGAACAGAACATCAAGTCAATCTACATTTCCAAGTGAGCCCTGAAGTTCCTGGCAGACCCAGTACTCTGCATTCTCACGGTCATAAGGTACCTAAGTACATGAGGTAAGCATTCTAGAGTTCTCTGAGATAAAAGATGCCATCAAGATATCACCTCGGGTTCATGGATTAAAGCCTAAAGGCCTCCCTCTTCTGGAATGACATTAGTTGTTTGGATCAGCCAACAAAACTATACATTTTAGTTATTTCAGACAGTCATTTACTAAGATCCATGTACCTGGGCTTTGGAGACCAAAGAATGGGTTTCACTGCTGTTACTCTATTTTTAAACAAAACCTTAAGATCTGTATTTTTCATGTGTTAAAAATCTACCGTATCTCTCGAGCATCCACGATCAATGAAAGTATAAATCTGAAAATCCCCTTATCTCAATGGAGACAAAACAAGTTATGTAAGCTTTTGCAAAAAAATTGAAGATGAACACCAGACTGCTCTTGTAGAATACTGCAAATGAAACCAAATTTTATCAGGAGTCTGACAAATATCCACCTAGCTTAATTCATCTCTCTCAGAAGAGTATAATCAAGTCTTAAGTACAATTTTGGGTAGTAAAACATGTAGACTGTCATCTTGGTAAAACTCCTCTAATTTGATTAAAGGCAAAATGAAATACAACATTACAAAAACTTCATTGTGGTAAAAAAACTTATTTGATAATACCTTTTGGTAAACACAGTCCTCTGCAAAAGAAGGAGTTTTTAAACCACTGAGCTCTCAACAGAAAATAGGAAAAAATTTGAAGTGATCAGAACATGGTTATATAGCTCCCCTCACATACACAACACACCTCAGCTACAGGCTTTCCTTCTCAGTTCAAATTCATATTAAGCCCCAGAATTTGAACTGTAGAGAACTTAAGACAGAATTAAAAACCATCATCTAAGCAGAAGTTATGCTCTCACTTACTACAAGGAATTATTATAGACTAAGCTACATCAGGACATCAACTGGTATCAGGAAATACAGTTTCACATCCTAGTTTATTCAGGAAGAAATGCTGACTTATAAGGTTCCTAAATACACTCCCTTCAACTTCTTCCATATGCAATTGTGCTGATGCCCTTGTTTGTGTAGCTGGGTTGCAAGCGAAATCATGAAGTGCAGACAAACAGCCTTCAAAAGTCAATAATTTGTTTCATATAGGTCATTTCACTAATCCAATTTAAGCAGTGCCCTCTTAAACCCACTGCTGCCTCAAACTCGTGGAAACCCGGCGCAGAACTGCAAAAGCTGCATTTCCTTGCTTCGTGTCCCCCGCACGGACCAAGAAGATGCTGCACTTATAAACATGCAGTCAAAGAAATGCCAGCTTCCAAAAGGGATAGCATCACCGAGTGGTTTAGGTAAGCCAAGCAGCAACAGCTCGAAACTTTTCGTTTATAAGCCAACAAGAAATCTGGCAATGTAGCTTGAAAGCGTTCTGCTGGATCTGTCCAGAGCACAGAAATGCTGGAACACACTGAATGGTTCAGTTCCCATCCCTCTGGATTGAACTGTGACTCAAAGTGCACAGCCAGATGCAGCAAAAGTACCCACTCCACAGCAGTGCTACCCACATGCTCATCAGCATTCACCTGATTTATTTCCAATCAGTTAGAAACAGATTCAGTTGTAAAGTACAGCGAACTGAAATAATTTAGAGGAAAATATCTGTATTTGAAATGATTCAGGCTATTCAAAATGCTTCTTACAAATTTAGAAGAAAAAAAAAAAGTGTTTCTACAGTTAGGAATTTGTCATCTTGTTTATATAGAGCGAAACAGCATTTCCAAACCTTTGGTCCTCAAAGACATCCCAAGGACTACAGATTCTGTCTTCCCTCAAGTTTTGGACTGTGTCAATCATCTTAAAAGAGTATTCCAAGCTACCTTTTATTATCTCCTGAATATTTCAGGATCAGATAACTCAAAAAATAAAGATATACTTCCCTTCCCATAAGTAAAAGAAGCAAACTAAACTCATTAGGAGAGTGGAATGTCTACACCAGACATATTCCTCATTTATCTTAAACTCTCCTAGAAACACTTTCAAAAAATATTATCAGGATTTTTTCAGGAACAAATTTAAAGAGCAGAACAGTCATAGTAAAATTCCTTAGCATGTCTAAAAGTTCTATTGGGGAAAAAAAACTACAAAAAAAGCATTACAAAATCTGTTGCCTGTAAATACTGCACTTAAGCCAATGGCTCAGAATTCATTGCTCAAGACTACCCCAGTTCCAAGGAGACAAAGTTTTATTTCACCAAGAAACTGACCATTCCCTGTTCTACAGGGAAATACTGATTTCTACCAGAAGGGGTATTTCTTCTCTTATGCTTTTTATCCTGGTGAAATTAAGTCAGTTTTGAAATTATTTGCAGGTTTGAACACCTTCCTTGCACCAAACTTTCTGGAAATGCTGATGACAAGGACTGTGACCCTGAATTTAACTCATTAAATAGAAAGCCAGGTAAGAAACAGGATATTAAGCTTTTCATAGCCTGTGTTATCTAGCACAGCCTGGTATATTCTGGATAACCATTTTTATGATTTTACACAAAATTCCTCAATTGTGGGAGAATGAGATGAGAGAGCAGAGCATGGATGACAGCCCCTACCCATTGCTGGGGTACAAAACCCGAGCTGAGCTACAGCAGCTTATGACAGCCATGTATCATGTTTCTCATAAGAAGAGTTTAACCAGAGGCATTCAGTCACATTGGTAAAATTCCCCTTGTCAGATCACTTCCCCTTCCGGTTCTCAGAACACTGCAAATATCAAGAACTGAATCAGAAGCACAAAGCCTTACAGAGAAGTATTCTGCCACTGGTGTGATATAAAGAGTACCCATAAAATCAGGTTGTGCTCCAATACCACTTTGAGTGGCTAGATACATAGATTTTTTCTATTTTGTGGATAGGAAGTGCACAAACCAGACTTTTAAAAGAGTAATTTAAAACGTAAACCTTCTTCAGTAAAGAAATTCCCTACAGATGCTTGTGGGCACTTGTGATAGTAAAAACTAATTTTAATTCTGTCAATGAGCTTTTAAACACAAGCCAAACACACAACACACACACATACACACACACACACACAAAGGAAAAAAATCCAAAACCAAAACCCCAAGGGCACTGCAGTTGTTTCAGAACCAATTAGGTTGGAAAAGACCTCTGAGATCATTGAGTCCAACCTATGAGTGAACACCACCATGGCAACTAGATCCAGTGCCACATCCAGTCTTTCCTTAAACACCTCTAAGAACAGTGACTCCACCACCTCCCTGGGCAGTCCATTCCAATATCTAATCACCCTTTCTGTGAAGAAAGTATTCCTGATGTCCAACCTGAACCTCCCCTGGCACAGCTTGAGGCCAGGTCCTCTTGTCCTGCCGCTTGTTACCCGGTGGAAGAGACCAACCCCCACTTGGCCACAGCCTCCTTTCAGATAGTTGTAGAGAGTGAGAAGGTTATGCCTGAGCCTCCTCTTCTCCATGTTAAACAACTCCAGTTCAACTAGAAACAGCACAACACAACATCCAAATAACACCATCTCCTCAGAGGCGATGCTTCGAGCCCAGCACGGCTGCGCTTGGCTCTGGGGTTGAAATTTGCCAGCCCAGAGGAGCTGCTCCAGGACAGTAAAGCCACACACCTGCAAAGCCACCAGGACACGGCAGCAGCTGAAAACAACACACGACAAGGCCAAACCTGGCACGACCACCCGCCCCCTCCAAGCAAGTGCTACCCAAAGCGAAGTCCCTGCAATTGCAAATCTCCCCGTACACAGGGTGTCTCCGAGGGACTTTGCGCCCCCGGCTACACAGACACGTCTGTCTGACAAGCAGCACCCGAACGACCCCGACACGGCCCCGCAGCCGGCGAGGCCGCCCCGGTCGGAGGGACGGCGGCCCCGGCGACAGGGACCGGGGCGGCCATGTCAAGGGAGCGGCCGAGCCCCGCTCCCGGGGCAGCCCCGCCCGTGCCCTCGCTCCGGCGCCGTGGGACGGCCGCCCCCCCCCACCGCCTCACCGGCCGCGCTGCCCCGCAGCCGCTCGGGGACACCCCTCAGGTCTCCGTGCAGCCCGCGGAAGATCTCATGAAGCCGCTCCAGGTGCTCCGAGGAGCCCGCCCCGCGGCCCGCCATAGCCCCGCTGCCCCGGACGCTCCCGTCCCGTCCCCCGCCCCGCCCGGCGCTTCCGGCGCCGGGGGCGCCCCGCGCTGCCTGCCGGGAGCTGCAGTCCCGGGGGGAGTGCCCGCCCCGCGCGGGGGCGCTTCTGCGCCGCCAACACCGCACCGGGAGCCGGCACCGGGAGCCGGCACCGGGAGCCGGCACCGGGAGCCGGCACCGGGAGCCGGCACCGGGAGCCGGCACCGGGAGCCGGCACCGGGAGCCGGCACCGCCCTGCTGCTCCCGGGCCTCGGCCCTACCCGCGTGGGCATCACTGCTTGCGCTCTGCGAGGGGGAATAACAGAAACCTCGGCGGGGGGTGTGAAAAAGGTGTTCCGAGCGCCGCTGCCGACAGCCGCCGCTGCTCTGCCTCTGCAGACACTTCGCGGCTTAGTAATTGCGGAGTGCGAGTATGACTGCGGCTTCAGGATGAACACAGGGACGTGGGTCGGAGCCGTGCTCTGCCCGGGGTAAAGAGCAGCGAACTGCTGGTGTGAAGCCGGCCAGCCTCCCGCTACGCGCGGGTACTCCCGGCGGGGACACTCCTGCAGCGGGGAGCGCGACCCGCAGAGCGTCCGGCACCGGAGACCCCGGGAAAATCTGCTGCGGCTGGCTTTCTCAGGAGCGCTCCGCGTGCCGCGAGGGGCGTCTCCCGAGGTGTCGTGGGCGTGTCCCGAGGTGGCGCTGGCGTGTCCCGGGCGGGCGGTGCCGGGCGGGGCGGGGCGGGGCGGGGCAGGGCGGTGGTGTGGTAGCGGAGCGCCGGGTCCCGGCAGAGCGCGGGTAGCGGCGGCAGCAATGCTCAACTGCTGGGGAGCTGCACTGGGCGCCGCCGTCTCCGTCCCCGTCCTCCTTTTCGTGGCAGCGCCCTACATCAGGTGCGTCTTACCGAGCGCGGCCTCGACTCTTCGCGCGCGCTCGGCCCCGCGGAGCGGCGGCGGGTGCTGAGGGGCGCGGAGGCGGCGCGCGTCGCGTCTGAGGGCGGCCGGGTGTGCCCGCCCGTGTGAGTCTGTGTGCGTGCGTGTGCGCGTGGTGGGAGTGCGAACACCGGGAATCCCGTTCTCCAGCCCGCGCTGCGCTCAGGAATCATTCAGGCTTCCCCAGCTTCGGTGCTCCGGTGCCACTGACGCGCTCACGGCAGGAGCTGGAATGCTCGGGGGACGGGGCTCAGCCCTGGCAGCCAGCCCGCCTCCCCCCCCGCCCGGCGCTCCCCTGGGTCTGTCCCGGCCCCGCACCGGCGGCGCTCGCGGAGGGGCGGCGGGGGGCGGGGCCCGCGTTCTCCTTAGGGCGCGGCGGCGCAGCCCATTGGACAAAAGGCCCGGAGCGCGCGGCCGCAGCCAATGGGAGCCGTGGCCCCACTTGACGCACGGGCGGGACCGGGGGCGGGGCCTGGCTCTTCAAAGCGGGAGGCTCGGGGCGCGCTCCCGATGCCCCGGTCGCGACACGGCCGTGACCGGCCTCCCCGGGTGACGACGCCCATGAACCCCACGGGGCCCTGAGCGCAGCGGTGAGCCCCAGTGTTGGGGCGAACGCCGCGGTTCTGGGCGCTTAGCCCCGTCCCTAGCCACCTAAGGAGGTTGAGGTGACAGGTGCCGTCCCCTCTTGCAGGAGGTATGTCGCTGGAGAACGGTGTAAGTCGACAGCAAAGATGGAGGGGAAGGTGGTGATAATCACAGGAGCCAACACAGGCATCGGGAAGGAGACTGCCAGAGACCTCGCACGGAGAGGCAAGTCACAGTTCATCAGCAGGCATCCCTGTGCAGCTGGAGTGGCCGTGCCTGTGTGTCAGTAGTCCCTTTTTTGGACCTAAGGGAGGAGTGTTTCATGCTTACATTGAAGTCAATTTGATTCCAGAGTTATTGCAGATGAGCCCAAGTGTTGGTCTTCCAGAGGCTATAACTACTGAGGTGCAAGTCCCCAGTTCCTCAACTGGTTTCATTGCTTGAACTCCAAAAATGTGCCTTGGGTACATTGAAATGCTCTGCACTGCAACTGGTTTGACAGGACTGGGGAAGTTCCTAGTTATCACTGGGTTCTGCTTGTATGAAGCTGGGAAATGCTGTAGGTCCACTGCTATATGCTTTACTTATTCATGTTTCAAGCTAATTTGTTTTTTTGGGTAACTGATAAGAAGATTAAACTACCTGTTCACAATCCGTTTAGAAATTACGCTGGTATCCAAGTACCTCTATGTGCCCCTGATTTGACATTCTCATACCAGTCTTGTGGTACATACTCCTGACCTGGAAGAACCTGGACAGAGGCACTTCAGATGTTTCTTCTTGGTCTGAAAGCATCCTTTGGTTGAATCGTAGCTTACAATATAGTAGGAAAGGCTTTGTCCCTTCCAGCTGCTCCCCTGACTGATGCCAGTTCCCCAAAGAAAAAATATATTGTTCGTAATGCTGTGCATAGTCAGCCTGCTTGTTGTAGCCTTGATCATCCAGTGTGCTCCAGTGGTCTGTTTCTGTTCTTGTCGTTCTCCCCTCCCCTCCTTGCAGGTGCAAGGGTGATCATTGCTTGCAGAGACATTGCAAAGGCAGAAGCTGCAGCCAGTGAAATCCGAGCTGAGACAGGGAACCAGCAAGTCATTGTGAAAAAGCTGGACTTGGCTGATACAAAGTCCATCCGGGAGTTTGCTGAGAAATTTCTAGCAGGTACAGTCTCTAGATCATTCTTTTCAGTGAAAATATTTTACCAAGGACTGCCATCTGCTCTTCTAGCCAATGCTAAATCCCTGCCCTGTGTATCTCTGTACCATGCTGGGTACTGTGGTTCCCAGCAGGGGCAGGTCAGAGGCCATGAGCTAGTTTGTGGTAGGAGACTTATCCGATTTTTTTTTTTTATGGCGATGTGGCTGCAACTCAGACAGCAAGACATTTTTTGGCTGACTTGTCTGTCGTCATACTCTGTTTCCTTGATTAAGGATGTCTGTTGTTTCTTGCAGAGGAGAAGGAACTCCATATTCTCATTAATAATGCTGGGGTAATGTTATGCCCTTATTCCAAGACTGCTGATGGCTTTGAGATGCATATGGGAGTCAATCATCTTGGTAAGGCCAGTGGAATCATGTTTGTACTCAATATAGAATCACAGAATAGTTTGGGTTGGAAAGGACCTAAAAGATTGTCATCTTTCAACACCAATTTCTGTGGCGAAATTCCAAAGGAAAATCCTGCTTTCAGATTTTCTCATTCTTCCTTCTTGGGGAAGGATGGAAGGCCAGAGTTAGAGTTCTGGAGATGCAACGTGGTGTATTTGCTTATCATGGATCCATTTTAAGTATCTGTACATGTTACTTGGGACATTTTGAAATGTATGACAACTCCAACTTTTTGAAGATGAGGAGCAGAACTTGAAGGCCCCAAAAAAGTTTAGCTGTTAATTCCAGGGGGTTTTGTTTTTCCTGGTCTTGAAGTGAGGGCAGCAGTAAGATACAACATATAAGCAAGCAGGGAGACCCTTCAGAGGATGACCTTTCATCTCACCCTTAGGTCATTTTCTCTTGACTTTCCTCCTGCTGGAGCGTCTGAAGCAGTCTGCCCCAGCCCGCATAGTGAACGTGTCCTCGCTGGCTCATCACGGAGGCCGAATCCGCTTCCATGATCTCCATGGTGAGAAGAGCTACAACCGTGGCCTCGCCTACTGTCACAGCAAATTGGCTAATGTGCTCTTCACCCGGGAGCTGGCGAGGCGGCTGCAAGGCAAGTTCCAGAGCCAAGTGGAGTGTTTTTCTGCTTGGGTTTTTGTGCACTGTGGATGGGGAGAGTGGACTGAAGAGAGGTCTGGAAATCAACTATGCAGAAATTGACTGGTTTGAGGCAGGTGTCACTGAGAGCTTTTTGCAGGAAGAAGGTATCTCCTGTCTGTGGAACCAGGAGACTTAGAACACTGCTTGTCTTTACAACAACAGGACAGAAGAGTTTAGTAGCTTGGCACAGTTGAATGTATCTCCTTTTTCTTTGGTGCTTGTCAAAAACTAGCTGCATCCACGCAGACAGTTGTGGTATGTGAGTGGAAGCTGAAAACAGAACTACAACTGCAGTCTCCAAATAGAAAAGCTAATGCACACTCAGTTGCCTTAAATGTTGGTGGGTGGTAGAACAAGCATAAGACTAGACAGTACCTCTTAAGTCACAGCATCTGTCACAGTCATGTCATTCACTCATCAACTTAAGTAGTATTTATTTACTAAAACAGAAGCAGTGTCTTCCCTAGGAAATTACTATTAGAGTAAATCAAAAGAAACAGGTGTTCTCGAAAGCCTGATGGAAACTGCTCCAGTGTCACAGATGAGTGATTTAGAACGCTTAAAGAATCACCATCAAGGTATTAGCAAAAGTGGTTTTAACATGATGTCATAAAAGTATGACCTAACAGAGTTCGATGGCAAGGTTCACTCTATTACTCACTACGTGGAAGAAATTTATTAAGAAAAGTTGAGTTAGAATGATTCACACAGGTCTAGAAACATAAAGGGTAAGGAAGACCCTCCTGTTGAGTCATGAAGTTCAGATTGGACCCCCTGGCTTTCTAAACTCCTTAGGGAGCCTAGATGCGGCTAGGTCCAGTCTTAGTCTCAGACTTGGACAATGATTCATGTCTAATGGAATTATTTATACAAAGTTTGTAGTAATTAATACTGAGTAGCTATATCGATTAGTAATGTTTCCTCAGTATTAATTCAGCATGCCATCAGTCACTTACTGAGGATCTGTTGCAAGCAAGGATCTCTCCGCCTGAGTAAGGAAGGCTTTCTTAGTCTCAGGTAAGGAACCTTGAGAGGCATCCATGCTCAAGGGGAGAGTCACCTGGTGTGCAGTCCAGTTGCAGTTTGGGCTCAGCTCCAGATGGGCTCATCCAAAGGTATGCTGTTGCGAAAAGGTCTCTGCCTTGAGGAGCAACCTTGAGAAGTGACTCAGCTCAAGGGGAGATCGTCACCATGCAGTCACACTGCCTGGTAGGGAGAGCTCAGAGAAGGCTCACTTTGGCTGTCATACTCATGGAATAAACTGGTTGGCTGGTAGTCAAACTGCATGATGCTCTTCCAAATTCCTGTGCACTGATGCTCACTGTCCTCTTTGTGGGTTTCCTAGAGAAGTTCTTGGCCCAGATAGGGCTCAGGCCTTTACCAAACTACTGCTGGTTTGGTTAAAAGGTCAAGTGTATCTGTGACATTCAGCAAGCAGTAACTACAGAGGACTTCACTTAGCTCTCTCTGTATCCAAGTCTGGACTCCTCCTTTAAGTTACAGAATATCTGCAGGTAGAATTGAAGAGTATATATATATCTTTTTAAAGACACTTTGATGCATATAGATTTGTCCTGAACTACTTTATTTTGCCATAGGCACTAAAGTCACAGCAAATGCTCTCCATCCTGGTTCTGTCTCTTCTGAGTTGGTCCGGCATTCATTTGTAATGACTTGGCTGTGGAAGATATTCTCCTTCTTCTTGAAGACACCTTGGGAAGGAGCTCAGACCAGTATCTACTGTGCAGTAGCTGAGGAACTAGACTCTGTGACAGGACAGTATTTCAGGTGGGTGCAAGCTGAAGAAGTGATACACTGTGGAAGGCTACCTTGTTGGCTGGGCAATATGAGAGTTACTCTCATTCTTCATTAAAAAGGGACTGGGTATGAGGCTGTCTGGTAAGACTGAGGGTGACAGATACTAGAATATTACCCCTGCCAGCTCTGTTGCAATTGTGTTAGAAAAAATCCCTGACCTGTGTAACACTTCATGCAATGCACTTTAGTGCCAGGAATATCAAAGTACAGGAATGGCTGTCACATTAAAGCTCAGAGCTTTAATCTGATCTGAGACTTGGGAAAAATCACTTTTCTGAAGAACTGTTTAGTTAATGAGGTCACTTGAGTCAATTCTGGAAAGACCACTTCGGTTCTCTTTGTGGTTTCACCCCACTGGAGCAGAAGGGACCTGTGCTCCCAGGTAGCTGTGAGGGCTGATGGAGCTGTAGAGCTAGGAGGTAAGATTTTCAGGTCTGGCATGTGACAAAATAATTTGATTCTCCAGCGTGACAGACCCACAAGCTGGCAGGGACTCCTGCTGGGATGCTTGTCACTCTATCCTGCAAACGGTCTTGTGTAGCTCCCACTACAAAACCTGTTATTTCTTGGCTACTTTGACTTACTCCAGGACCCTGCACAGTCATGGCTTTTCCCATCACCAAAGCTACAGCCTGGAGCAGTTCCAAATCATCATCATCCTAGATTTGAAGACTGCCATTTGAACAGATTCATGCAGATATGTCTGTCAGCTTCCCACTGGGTGTAGAGCACTGTAACAATCTCATTTTTTGGGAAATGAATGTGAAAATTTTTCTGTCTTCCCCTCACCCCCCTCCCATGGATGCCTTTGGAGCCTTTGTGTCTTTGCAGAGCTTTCCTCCTGTAATTCGTGACCAGATTAGTCTCTGTAATGACTTTGCCTGATCTTTATTTGGGAGTTTGTAGTATCTTAATCAGACTTGAACATATAAATAGATTTCTTAATCTTCCCTGAATGACTGTCCATCCCAGGATAAAAATGTAGCATTTTATGTGCTGGAGTACAGAAAACTGATGGATTTTAAACTCAGGAAAAAAGGGAGTTTTGGACTTGGTGGGAAATTAGTAGCTTCAACAGTAATTCACAATTAACATTGGACTAGCCTAAAATCATTTTCACTTTCCAGGCAATAGAGTATAAAGCACAAGTACAGACATTAGGAAAGGAATTTGCATGCTACAAGAAGACAGGTAGAGTACACCAGAGTCATTTCAGGAACATCAAAGATTGTGCACTTGTTCTAAAAACACTGGGCTGAATGGAAACCTTACAAGATGCCATTTCCTCTGTGCTCTGAAACTCCCACTTATTGCACAATCTAGCATTACAGATGAGAACACAGGATCTCTATTCCAGACAGAGTGCTGAGAAGAAAGGAGCCACAGTTCAGAGGATAATGGAAAAGGGGATAACCATGCATGGTTATTACAGTGTGGTTATTCTTGGGCATATCATGGGATGAATAGGATGGGATTAATAGCTTAGAATGAAGGGCTGTTTGAATGGCTTTTTTGTAGTGTTTGCTAGAAAAGGTGCCCTGAAGAAGCTTGGTTAGCCTTAATAGCCCATTTTAGTGGTATTAATGAGAATGTAAACTAAAGAGGTTTCTTTAAGGGTTAAAACAGCAGATAAAATTAGACTTGTTCTTGGTGCTTTTGGGAGAGATTTTTCCTTAAAAGCTTTCTCATGGTGGCTTAGCACCAACCCTTGCTCATTTGCTGTGTAGCTTCCCACTGTTCTTCAACTGGTCTTGAATTAAACTGATAGAAAGCAACTCCCTTATCTTAACACAGACATTTCAGTGTGCTAATGCAGATGGAGATCTTTGACTTAACAAATTAAAAGAGTGTTCCTCTTACAGTGATTGCCAGCCAGCATACATATCTCCACGTGGCCGGGATGACGAGACAGCAAGGAAGCTCTGGAGTGTGAGCTGTGAGCTCCTTGGCATCCAGTGGGACTGAGCAGCGCAGACCTCCTGTGTACCTGTGATGCTTCTCTGGGGAAGAGCACTGCAGAGAGACCTCAGGAGTAGAATGCTGTAGTTCAGCTGCCCCAATGATGGCTCCATGGGCACAACCTACTTTGAATTTCTGGAATACTACACTTAAGAATTGAGATTTGTAAGTAATCATTCCCTTTTCCTAGCTGGAGAATTAAAGCACTGATACAGGGAGCAACCTTTGCTTGGTATCTCTCACAGCAGCCCAAGGCTATTGTCCTCTGGCTTTAGAATAGAAAGGGAGGTTGGAGTCTTAGGTTTAGATTGTGAAGAAAAAAAAAATTACCTTAAATAAAGTTTGATTGTGGTTTTTTTCCTAACAGCAATAGTAAAAAGGTAGGACTCTAAACTTATTACCTAGGGTTATGTTCAGTTCCTACAGTTTGACTTGGCAGAGTGAAAGTACTCTAGGATATTAGATTTTCTGGCAAGTAAATGCAATACAAATGCTCTCAAGCACACAGAAACAGGTGTGGGCCTTTCTGTGCCAAGCAATAGGTAAAGTTTCTAAGTGGAATAATTTTTCTGTCTAAGTAGTTGGAGCCTAGCCACTGAGGTATCTTGGCCCTAAGTGCCCACTAATTGCAGTAAGTTCACTGAGGGCTGGGCATGAGAACTCAGGTCTCAGTGCAGGTGACTGGGAGGTTAAAAGTTGCAGGATTGTCAGAATTGTGCATGGCCAAATTATCTTATTAAAGAAATCAACATCTCTCCTGTGAAACACTGAGCAAAAGATGGTGTAAAAATTGTCACAGTAAACCCCCCAGCTGCACTTTAAAGGACTATAGAACCTAGAAAAGAGACCAAGTGAGTAAAAAATATCTAAACTATGTTAAAAAATATTAAACAACTTCAGCTGAGACTTGAGCTTTAAATGACACCAAACTGCCGAGCTAAATAGCTGAAGCAGGAGTTGGGACTATCTTGGTATTACGGTTGAGCCAACTACAGCACAGGAAGGTAAGACAAATCCTGCCATTTGTCTGCCCAGCAGTTACTGGCCTTGGCTGGCAGTCTGCCTGAGCAGGACCACACAGCTTGCACTTCCACAGGGCAGCTGGGTCAGTCCACATAGCAATGGGATTGCTCCCTTGGAACTCTAGTGCTACTTGGGTGCAAATTGCTAGAGTCTGATCCATAATCAGAGATTATTTCTGAAAGAGTTAAGCAGTCAGAGACCAAGTGCCACATCTCATTGGATTATCTTCTGCTTCTGAAAAAAAGTCTGGAAATTTTTGGACTTGCATATGAGCCTGTGACTCTGACCAACTGCCAGTTTTGGGAAACAAATGCTAATTCTAATTTTTTCTGTCTGGATGTTATCTATGCAGATCATTCCTGTGCTACCTCTGAGCAATACTAAATAAAGCTATTTTCCTTTTACAACAGGAGACCGTATCTTCTTTCGGAAATGTTGAATCAGTTTATTTGGTGTTGCTATTATCTGCACCTGCCTTACTAATGTAGAGAACTCAGTTCAGGTAACATTTCAGAGTCCATTTGTGTTCCTCCTTGTCACTCTACCTTTTTTCCCCTCCCTCTTTCCACTTCACCCTGATTATGAAGCTAAATCCACAACTACAATGCAGCAGTAGAATGCTACCTAGCATTGGAGACTAGGCTTGCTTTCTCTGTGCGATTCTCTGATCTTGAAAGTAGTTTTCAGGAGCAAGAGAAACCATTTTTTAAAGAGCAGAAAGTGTCTCTAGCGTGAAATATTTTTGCCCTTGCAGGTCAATTCTCTTTGCAAAGAAGTCTGACTGTAGATTTAACTTAAGACATATTAAATTACACATTTCCATAGAGAGACAACCACTCCTTTTGACCTTGAGCAAGTCATTTATACTTCTCAGCTTATCTGTAAAAAAATGAGGGAACTTGTGCTGGTTTAAGAGTTAACCAGCAGGGGAAATGAACTCAACCCTAAGGAGAGATTATAAGTCAGAATAACAATTTACTAAAATAATACAGTAAGTACAATCATACAAACAAACAATTGGTCTTAACCCACAAAACCCAAATGTATAACCCAGTACCCTGGGGCATGAACAACGTGGTGTTCCTTGGGCCCCGCTTGAGTCCAAAGTAAAGGGAGAGGGGAAGAAACTGCTGGTGGGAGAACTGTTGCAGTCTGGTCAAAAGTGGTGATTGCAGTGAGATGCTGGGAAAAAAGCTGTTGCAGTCTTTCTCTGGATCCCACAGAGTGGTTCAAAATGTTCCAAGACTCCAAGATTATATATCCCCCAGTTCAGGCAGGAATGTTCAGTGCTTCCCTCAGGGTGGGGAGTTCCACAAAGGGTGTGAGGACAAGAGCATCCTCCTATCTCACAGGCCTCTTAACACCTAGTTTAAAGCCTGAGGAGTCAGGCTCTATGGGCAGAGGGTGCGAATAGTCTGTTGACAACAGTTTCTGGGAAATGGCATGGAAGGCTATAGAATACACAGTTTTGGGTTACACCCATACCATGATGAACTGATCTCAGCTGTCCTAACTAGGACAGAACTAAAGCTCATTTAGCTGTGTCAAAGGGAAGCTTGTAAGGAAGAGTTAGATTAACTAGCAAAGCTCTCTGAAGAGGATTACTGAGTACACGTATGAGGCTGAGCTAGCTACCTAGCTGCTGGGAGGACTTCTAAAGATGTGATGTTCCAATTGATCTAAATGTTGAGGACACTGTAGCAGATTTGGCATGAAAGAAAAATTATCCCCCTTCTAATCATTTTGCTAAGCCTAGCCAAAAGCAAAATGCAGATCTAGAAAGAGACCCCCAGCTATGCTGAGAAAAAAATTAAACAGGAGATACATTAACAGTCACAATATTTTATTCTCTTTTATCACTGTAAACAAACCTTAGTCATTAACAGAGAAGTTCTTTTTAACTGGCAGTAGTCAATCCCTTTTTACTGACAAAAATTCAAACCCCCTTGATAATTCCACTACTCGTGACACAAGGCAGTTAGTCAGGATCAAAATTCCAGGTTCTGCTGGTATGAGAAAGATCCCTATGATTCTGGGTTAAGAACATCAAATTACAGCAAACACTATATAAAGTGCATCAGGTACAGTGCAAAGAGGTCAGGAAGAAAGGCAGGTACGGAACTGACAGGTCTGCACAGCAAACTCCACTCTCTGTGCTCTGTATAGCTGAAGGAACTCGAGCAGAAAAGAAGGTGTTAACCGAAATGCAGATCTGGATACCCACAAGCAGTAAAGCCTCCTCCCCATAATTAGAGATTTAAAAATGATTGAAGACATAGGTAGTGTCACGTTTTAGGATTAGCCTAACAGCTGTAAGCTGATGGAAAGCTGCGTCAGTCTGGCCAAGGAAACAAAAGCTCTCATTAGTACTGCTCACTAATGAGATAATGTAAATCTGTGGTCAAGGGATTCTGAAAGCTCCATGTGGTCATTTCTGACTGCTTTACTCAGACATTTCTAGCTCTGCTCTAGTGAGCAGAGTGCCTCCAAAGAGAGGTGTTTGTGTCAGTGGGGCACTGCTCTTGAAAAACCCTGAAGATGGACCATGGGTCCAATACCAGTGGAAGTCTGTTCTTTCATTACAGTGAGCTTGGGGTTAGTGCAAAACTCTTACTTGACAGTCTCCATTATTTTATGTAATAAAACTATTTACAATTCGGCTACACTTCAGAAAACCTGTCATTTCTTTTGAAGTAAACAACTTTTTAACAAAAAAGTGAATTAGTTTTCCTACTTCTGCTGAAATACATGTAAACAGTAAAGACAAACTGTTGTGGAACGCCATGTTTTGTTCTGGTTTTCCTTTTTTTGAAGGTCATACTACTGTCTACCACACTTCTGCCAATTTTTCACATCCCAATTACAGTTGCAGGGAAGCAGCTGCTTTTTTCAGCATCCCTCATTACACGGCCATTACACAAAGACTGCTGCTTTTTTCATAAAACTGATTAACCTAACACTTCCAGAGCAAAGCCTGTCTATACAGTAGGTCCAGTTTGGTGTTCTATTGTACTTAACAGGGACAGATTATCCTGGTAATAAATAAATAAATCCCTGTTTGACAGGGATAGAAGACCACCTGTTAAATTTTGCCACAGTTTGCTTTATCAAATATTCTCTGCTATACCTGATGAAAAACTGTGGAAGTTTACTGTCAACTAGTCAGTCATAAAGCTGCATGACAACAATTTTTTGGGTATTGCCATAGCAAAGAAAGAGGTACGTGATTTTTCAGATATTTTAAAGGCTTATTTTCCCTTTGTACTCCCCTTACAGCATATGCCCTTTATAGCTTCATTCATCTAGTAAGGGCTGAAGTGCCATATGTATGGCACACATCACACAGTGTGACTGGTAAGTACAAAACCTGCTATAAAGAATCAGTTCCTACCTTTTCAAACAAACTAAAGAAACTGGGTACATTGTACTAGTGAAGGGAATAATAAAAAAAAAAGTAGCAATGGTTTGTATAGAGGCTTAAAAAAATCTCTGAATTTTAGTCTTTGTAACCAAAGATCTCTCCGATCTTGAAAAATTTTACAGGAAACCCATAATCAGAAAGTTTATCCTCTAGGCTACACTGAGTTGATAAAATTTTTCTGTCCTCTCTACATGTTTTCTGGATTAAAAATAAAGCCCATATTATTAAGTTCAGTGCTTTTCAAAAAATATCAAACCCCCCCAAAAATTAAAAACTAACAAAAAACAAAAGCCAAAATCAGAAACAGAAAGAGAATTGTTCTCTCCATACACCTAAATCCTTGCTTGTTCAGTTTGAAACTGCCTCCCCCACCTCTGTCAGAAAAAGAGTCAAAAAACACCCTGAGGTAGTGACTGTGTCAAAATACAGGACTGGCACTTGTAATTTAGTTCCCTCCCCACCAAAGGCACATTAGCAGCATCCATTTCCCACCAGTATGAGTCAAGAGACTTCCATTTTACCAAGAAGTACTGAACCAGAAACCTTTGAGCTGTCTTGAAGCCTTCTCCTCCTGTATGATGGTGAATGTCAATCACTTATTACTTCCTGGTGCCCTGGGCAAGCCGATTTTTCATCTTGGGCTGGTGCACGGAGAGCCACTGGGCACAGATGGCCTTCACAACGTCGTCGCCGCTGCTCTCGGCCAGCTGCCGCACGTGCTGCACCAGCTGCACCGCTCTGCCCTTCTCCTGCCTCACCGAGACCAGATAGGCAGAGCGCAGCTTGTTACACATCACGTAGGCCTGGATCTGAAGCAGAAGAGGCAATCAGACCTTGGTTAGAAATCTGTAGTAAAGTAACTGGACAAGCCTAAGCGAGGGATTCATGGGAAATACCCAGTTCAAAGGTCTGTATTACAAGGTGGTAGTAGTACCATATTACCAAACAGAGCATGGCATGAAGCAAATCCCAATGAAAAAGGCAGACAGACAGCTGTATGTTATTACGTTTGTGTCTTCTAGAAATTCCTTTATTGTAAGACCTTGAAAATAGCATCACGAATCCTATCTTGTGCATTAATTTACCATATCCTCATAGCAAGGAGTCTAAACCTGTCATTTTCTTCCATTGCTGTTTCTAGAACAGCTCCCATCTTTCAGTGATAGATCTTACAGAAAGGCACAATTAAAAGCCCATTTGTAGCAGGACAGAGGACAGTCACAAATCTTAGAATTTCATTCCCAGCTATGCCACTCAGGATCTACAAGAATCCACAAACGCTGAGCCACAGCCACCTCTATAAACATGTATTTATAGTACACATATGACTTTCCAGTGGCTTGGGCAGTTGCTATAAAAGCTAGCAAAGAAACAAAGTAGTTTAGGCCTCACTTCCTCTAAGAGAAAAAAAAAATCAGAATTGGAGAAGTTTTACCATCTAACTCTTGATCACCATAAAACAGTATAATCCTGAAACAGTAAGCTGAAATGGTCATCATTAGCTGCCTGCCGTTACTAGAAGCTTGCATGCACCTATGTGAAAAGTTGAGTAACAAAACCAAAAAACCCACCAACGTGCCCCTCTGTAACACTTTTCCTCTCACTACAGCAAATGCCTAGCTCTCACTCTGAGGACTCTGAAGTTGCTAACAGGGATAGTACCAATTGGTACCTTCATGTCACAGCTCTACAGTCACAAACACCAGGGCCTTGAGGAATTCACTACGATCTCTACAATCTAGGAAGTAGCCTTCAAAAATCTGGCTTGCATGAAGATGAGAAAGATCGTGAAAGAGAACCCACAGGCTGTAGACCAAGACTTGGCTGTTCAGCTCTTGCTAAGAGTTCCTCTACTGTACTTTTACTTACCTTGTTTTCATCACTGTCCATATCCTGAATCAGATTATCGAGATCCTGTATCCAAAGAAGGGAAAAGGTGTTCACATTTAAAGTGTCAATAGTCTGCAAATCTCTACCTCATCAGAGATCAAATCCCTGTGAACAGAAAGGGCTGCTGAGATCACAGCAGGTGGTTGCACTGTCCCAACTGCAAAGGCTACAGATGTAGAAAATACAAAAAAATAAAAATTCCAATTCTTCCCTCTACCACAGCTTCTCCTGCCTTCCATGTCTATGGGGTATCTCTAGAGAATGCTATGAGCCTGGGAGTCCCTCAGGGACATGGCTCATGTTACATGAAATGAATTTGTAGGTTCTCTACACCCCAGCAGGAGTTGGGCCCCATGGCCCACCCTGACCCAAAGGGTGGATTGTGTCCCCTAACCTGATTAATAGAACAGTAGAGTGCAGCACTTTCCTTCACTGTGATGGGAAAAAAAATGTGGTAGGTAAAGGGAATCATAAAATTGTGTCCTATGGAGGCAGAAGGTTTCTGACTTGACACATTCTCTGTGTTAGCCAGGGAAGCTTCATTGAAGGGAACACCTCCCACTCCAAACAGCAGCATTTGGCAGGATGTTGTGAAGCAAAGGTTCTCTCCCTACCATGGGTATTCATTTGGGAAGTGCAGGGTAGGAGCATGATACAGCTACTTCTTGTTTCCTCTCGGAGTACCTTGTATAAGGCAAACCACGCACTCCCATCTTTAAGCTATGCACGAAGTATGGAGCCAGAAGATCTGAAAAACTCACTAGAAGAGCAGCACAGGCACCAGATTTCCCTGCAGGCAGTATTGTATATACCCATTTTACTTCAGAAGGGACACAACCCAGGATGGAATTACCTCAGCGGGAATGTTCTTGAACTCATTTAGACAGTTCAGGATAATGTTATCCCCATCATTTTTTGCTGCCACTCCGGACTCATTGACACACTTCAGGAGCTGCCGGATCTCACTGTACTTCTGCTGCTTCACCAGCTGCTTGGCCACTTTGCTGTACACTTCTGTAGCCTCCAGCTGGAAGTCCTAGAGGTAGTTGGAATAGTGGAGCAACGTGTTTAATGTTCTCAGCAGGTTTTCTCACAGAGAGTCTATACAATTGAGACAATCTCTCCTAAAGACAAAATAGCACACCATGCTCCAAAAAAGTCAAAGCTGTTTTGGGAGCCTCTGGTCTTCCAGTCACTAATGCTCAGGGTTGGCTGAAAGGTTTTCTAAAACCAGACTGGTAAAAATCAATTTTGCTTAAGAACAAGAGCGCTGTTAACGCTTTCTTTTCAGGATGGCAAAAAATCAATTTTATTCCTTCTGGCAAAAGATCTTTCCTAGGTCTCTACCCACCTCTCCCTCATTTAGTATGTTCCCACTACATTTCTCCAGCCACTGACCAGCAGTCACCCTTTGTGTACTCCAAGAAACAGGAGGCAACTGACCATTGTACATATGAACTGACCAGCTCCCATATGAAGGAAGAGATGATAAAAATTGCGGACTGATCCTGCCATGAATAAGGCAAGAAAAAAAGGATGGAAACAGAAGCTATGCTGGGCAGCTAGATTCGCCGCTCCATTTTTACCGGGGCGTAGTGACTGCTGCTGCTAAGAAGTGCTATTTTTCTAAGGCTCTTCATCTCACTACAAACAGGTGTTCTGCCTTGTACATCGTGACCTGAAAGAAGGAGCAGGGCCTGCCACATCCATAAATACTCTTTCCATGTGCCACCTCTGTCCAAAAGTGGCCCTCCTCTACCATCTTACCATATGGATAAAAAACACTCTGAAGACTTAGGAGGCTCATGAGCTATGCTGACTGATAAGTACCTCAACTTCTACCCAGATATGAGGAAAGAGAGGTCCCCAGAGAGTTTCCAATTAATCAGCTTTGCTGTCTCAAATCAGGAGAATAGTACAGGGATAGCCCTGGCTTTATGTACTCATTGTGTCTTTCCATGGCTCTCATGAACTGCAGAGAGCTACTATGTCAGAGCTCCCCACACACATCTATGACTGTGGTTTGCCAGCGTTAAGGCACTGAACAAGGTGCACAGCAAAGGAAAAGCTGTACTTAATTCCTTTGTAGGACCCAATTAGTTTGGACATGTCCTACTGAAGCAGCATCTTAATCTCCTTACCAAGTTTCCTCCAAATACATGGACATATAAAACTTGAACTTGTGACTTTTCTTCACAAGAGGTTTTTTATGTTGGGGTTTAAAATACATTTTGGGAAAAAAAAAGGGCTTTTGTTTAAACAATTGCTACTTGCAGGATTTACTTTGTAATAATATTGCTTGTTATATCGAGCTTTTCCATACCTGGAGAACTCTAAATGCAATCCCAAACCCCTCCTCAATGTTTTTGCCTTCCAATATGACCTGAAAAGAAAGGCACAGACAAGTCTGGGGATGCACATGCCTTTTTCATTACATACAGTTAAATAATATTAATGCAAATTCAGATTTTGCCCAGAGGTCAAAAGACAATGCATTACTTCAACAGGAAACAGCACCATCCCAACAAGTACAGCAAATATAGGGTCTATTGTCACACATACTGATTGATTCCCTGTGGGATGTTAGGCAACTTAGAGATAGAGATGAGCTAAAGTTAAGAATGGTTAGAATAGCAGCAGTATTTGCCTTGCTTCAGAACACAATAGGATGTATAGTCAAAAGGCATATTACTATTTGTATTTGGGATCCTCTGCCTCTGAAAACTGGAACTTTGAGGAGAGGAGCTCCAAGTTCTCGTGTTCTCTGCTACTTTGAGGAAAATCATGAACTTTTCATAAATGATGGGTTGCATGCATGCATAAGTAACCTGCCCATGAAAAACACAACTGGCTGCCCCAGCCATCAAATGCTTCAACCTTCATATCAAGTTAGTATTGTTGATGGAAAATAGAGTTGTCTTTAAAATAGCAGTAAGTACCTTGCAAGCAACATCCATTTTCATGTTATTGTTTCCAAAGAGTGTGGGCAAGGAGGAACCTGTCATTTGAGATGTTCCTGAGCTCTCACACTGATGCAGGAATTTTGTTACTTCCATCTGCAGATCAACTGTATTGATGTGCCTAGAGAGTGAGAAAATTCTGACTTTATTTTGCAATAGAGAAAGTGTCAATTATTAATTATGTGAACTTACTAATTTTTTCAAGAAATTTCAAAAGAAGATATAAAGAATTATTTTAGTTATTTTTGACTTTGTCTTTTGTGCAGCCAAGTCTGCAGCAATGAGATTGCCTTGCAGATCTGTGTGCTTAACATGCATGACAAGCTGAAGTTAAGCAATTGTTCACATTATTTCAAAGAAGTGAGCCAGACAATCTGGATTCCAAATAAATATCCACACCCACTTTTTCATTTCATCACACACACTCCCCCCCAAGTTTGTGCCTAGCCTAAAAAAAGAAAGAAAAAAGCCCCTAAGGAAACCAAGATATAAAACCTCAAGTACGTGAGAGATTTGGCTAAATTTACACTTTGATTTTTGAATACAGGGATTCTATTATCTCTAGCACCTATAACTTGTGCATAGTTGAATGTTGTGAGTTAACTCCAGTAGACAGCGAAGCACCATAAAGCTGCTTGCTTTTTGGAGAGGAAAGGAAGAGAAAAAGAAAAAAACTTGTAGATTAATGTATAATTGTCTATGCACTGTACAGTTTTTGGTTTTTAAATTAAAGGAAGATAATCTGATACACAGACATATTTTTGGTAGAAACAATCAACAACCTCCTGGGTTGGGCTGTTGGGGGAAAAAGTGATGGGAATCCTATACTTATAACTACATAAAAGTCAGATTTGGGTCAGGCACAACCAGCACACGTTAGCTAAAGCCAACTTAAATGTAACCAATAAAAAAAAAAAGAGTCTAAAGCCTGAATTTCCCCTCTCCTATAACTCAACTTTTTGCTTATAGATACCTCGACACATCTGTAGCAGACATTTTCTTCCGAAAGGTGAATGCCATTTTTTTCCTTCCTGAACTTCTTGAGACCTCCTGCAGGTAGACTTTGAGGTGGTCCTTGATCTTTAGAAGCCACATCTGTTTTCCTCCCAGTTCAGTGTAAGACTTTGCTCCATGAGTGAAAAATCTAATGCAGGTCATGGCAGCACGGACATGATCCTAGAAGAAATGTACTGCAGATCAGATGGACCAAACTAATCATTGTCTGTACTAAAGAGCTCACACAAAGCAGGTAATGCTCTGTTTTCTTTTAAGCACAGTTAAGTTACTGCAATGTGTCAGATCTATGACACAAACAGCAGGTCAGCTTCAATGAGGCTCAGCCTTTCTATCTGTTTTTTAGGACTGTAAAGTAGCAAAAATACACTTGTCCAACACAGAGATTTACACCAAAGTAAATGACCCAAAGTCTGACAGTATTCAACATTTCACTGAAAAAGATGGCACTGTCCCTCAACTTACCTTCATGAACTGTTGCAGCTCATACAGAATATGGTAATAGTTCTTTCTTTGCAAGTGTTTGCAGGCTGCAATCAAGTAAACTCCCCAGCTCTCCAATCCTGGATCAATGGTTTCCAGCAAGTTCTCCAGCATATGCAGTTTCCCACTTTCATAACTTGGAATGAAGATCCCTTCAATAAACACTTCTGATGGGGATTCCTACACAAACAAAAATTAGCTTGAAGCATAGCCACTGTAGCTTATTTTCCTTATGTAACATAAAGGAGTATTAAGTGACAGAGATCATAAAATTAATAACTAATTAATATTGAAAGGAGTCTCTCGAGGTCATGTTGTTCAAAACACCACTCAAAGAATGATTTCCAAGTTAGGTCACATTGTTCTTGGACCTGTCCAGTTAAGTTCTGAGCATGACAAAGTAGGGTGATTCAACACCCTCTTTGCAGCCCAGTTCCCATGTCTAAATACACGCACTGAAAAAAACCTCAAAACTTTTCTTTACGTCCAGTTGGAATCTCCCTTGCTTCAGACTGTGTCTACTGTCTCTTACCCTTTTACTGGATGCATGTGAGATAAGCATGGCTCTATTTTCCCTCTAATCACTCACTTGGTAGCTGAAAACAGCACATAGATCTCCTCTTGCCTCCTCTTCTTTCACCTGGAAAAACCTGGCTCTATCACTCTCCTCTTACATCATGTGCTTCAGGCCCCCAGTCATTGGTGGCCTTCCACTAGACTTGCTCCACATTGACAGTGTCTGTTTTGTACTTCAGAACCCACGACTGGGCACAGTAGTCCAGATGAAACCCCACAAATAGTGAGCTGAGGGGGATATTCACTTCTCTTGTTCTCTTGACTATGGTCTCGCAAATGCAGCCTTACATGTGCTTCTTTTCATAGTAACATTAATATGTGTCAACATGGCCTGTATATATGTTCTAAAAACTTGATATGACATTTTTTTGATTTTTTTTTGTTTTAAATCTCAGAATAAGATACAAGTATACAAATAAAATGTTTCCAACCAACTGCAAAATGTTTCATCAGAAGCTCAGTACCTTACAGCTTCAGGGTAACAAACTCTGCTCTCTAGTTTGCATGATCACTACCAGTTTCCTTGCCAAAAACTTACCCATCAAATTGTATGTCTAGAGAATTTTTTAAGTCTACTACTTAACCAGTAAAATTATGTCACCAACATTGCAAAAATAGGCAATTTTTTTAAAAAGCAAATTTAAACTGGTATAAAGGACATATTTGAAAGGCAAATTTTCCATGTCCTCTGAACTGTATGACAACAGTCCCATGTATTCAGCTTTTTAGAAAAAAAAGACAAAGTGCTGTTGATGCAGAACATCTATGAAAAAAAAAAAGAAGCAGAGTTTTCTCCTCTCTAGAAACTCCTGTTTCAACACAACGTGGAAGAGAGACTAAACACAAGATATAAAGATCAAAGTCGTTTTTTCATGTGACTGAACTGTCAGTCACTGGATACTTTGTATAACAACATTCAGGACCTCAGAAAACTCCTGTGCAGAAAACTACCCAGAACACTACATGATGCTCATTACCATTTTTCAAATTTCAGTTTCAGTGATGGAAAATTAAATTACTCACCTTATTTAACAAGTGAAGCAGTGCTTCTCTCATACAGTCATGCCTCATATAAAAGCTTATTATTGCCAGATTAGTGCCATAACTATGTAAATAGAACAAGCACTCCTGATAGTAGCTGTTGTGTTGAATCTTCCCCTCACACATCATCTCCAGAGACAGACTTCTTGTTCTCAGTGTTGCTTCAAGTTCCCTCAATGTGGCAAAGTAATCATCATCCTGCCGTTAACACAGAGAATCAATGACAAGAGGTAAGAGAAAGATTTTCTTCTCAGTTAGGTCTTGTCACTCAGCCCTAAAGCACTTCTGTTATTGTTGTTTTTAAAATATGTATTATTTTAGAGGGATGAGAATCCAGTAGTACTTTTCATAAACACTACATTGGAACCCTGCTATCAACAGAGGTGCTGAATGTTGCTGTAGCCAGCATGGCTGTTTCCAAGGACAAGCAGAAGGCTTATTTAAACACAATTCCACTGCCTACAGCTACTTAATAGCCTAGTTCAAACTGGCTTTTTCATTTTCCTAAAATATGTACTACTAAGTGGTCTTTAATCATTATGATTCTGCAGTTATTTAGATCCTAAAAGTAATTTTTTGGTCCCTAATCCGGACTTCCAGAGCTAATTCCAAACCATGTAATTGTGTTTTTTCACGAGAAAAGAAGAGTGGACAGCATTTGAAATTCTCCTTTGGATTCCTGCAAAGTTATCAGAGTTTCGGTAGAAAAACTGCATCAGTGTAGAATCACAATATGTTGCAGGGATTGAGTTTAGCTTCTTCAAACTGTAGTAATAACATGTTAAGCAGTACAGCTTCTTTCCCCTCCACAAAGTATGCCCCAAATTACCATCAAATCCTGTGATGAAACACCTAACAAATTTTTCAACAGTATTTGTTTTGCGATATGCAATCATGACAAAGAAGGAAAAAAACCCTAAACACCTGATATTGCAACATGCATTGCTATAAGATGTGTATTAAAACATCATTACTTGGCTTTGCTATAGCCCTTCAGAGCAGACAGAAGATTCTTACTGCAATGAGTATTGGCTTCACTGTGGCCTCCAGGTACTGTATCACATCCTGGACAAGCCTTGAACCATAGTTCAGCTGGTTTAGGTCCATAGGTGGCTTTAAACATCGGTTAAACTTCTCTCTTGCTGAACTTAAATTTCCAGCTTTAAGGCAAGCCATGCCCCAGGCATGCCATGCTCCACCTGGATCCAATCCAGATTTTGTAGAAACCTAAAATCGAAATAATTTGTTATTGCAAATGATGTAAAAATGTAATGCAACACAGTCCCAGCACAGAAAACAGGAAAACTGGCTTATCATACAGTCTGTGATTGTGACCTTTCACTTCTTACAGTGCATTTCCCATTAAAAACAAACAACAACTAAAAAAACACATGAAAAACTCGTGCCGATTGTTACCATATTACTGGCACAAAAGGCCAACTACCAAAACACCCAGGATCTCCAAATGTGGAAGTATTTTTTATCGTACAAGTTTACCTGGGAATTTCAGTTCATCAGTTTTAAAACACGACATTTTAACATGTGCTTTTCTAAAGCACATGATTTTTACAGAGCAGAATTCATCAGGTTTGTGGTTTTAAAAAAAGCAACAGAAGACGCTTCACGAACCGCCAGGATATTTTTTATTTCATACAACTTTGCTGATAAAATTTATTCCTGATTTTCTTCAGTAGACCAGCTGCTTTTAAATATGAGCAATTTTTATTCATATAGGTCATCTATTTATTAATATTTTTTATTCATATAGGTCATCTGTTTATTACCCCTTAAAAAATCATAATCCCGTTTGTAGTATCATAATACTGTACTTAACAAATTGCAATGCCATCATACAGGATTACAATATCCTGGGAGTAGGAGGAAGATAGAATATGATAAACTACACCAGATGAGCTCTGATGCACTGATTTGTCAACATTGCTGACTTCCAAGTCAGAAAAGGTGCCTTACTTTTGTCTGCTGTGGGATTACAGACAAATAAAATCAAACATACAAGCTTCAGATAAAGTCCTGCCACAAAGGATGTCTCATTCCTTCTACTGGATGCAAAATTCCTCCATTTAATGACTTTCTTGCAGTTAGTCCATTCCAACCTTAACTGTACCAGGAAGCAAGGTCGCTACCTTTCCCTTCTGCAGCCTGCTCCACAGCAGGATTTTCCCTTCTCAGAAATTTTTTCTCATGTCCAGATAATTATTTCTTCCTTGTCTACAAACTTAATCTCAGTTTGTAACTGTTTAAATATTGTCCATTCACACATCATATCCATCTGAATTCAGGAGGGAGAAAAACAGAAGCCAGTACAGAGGCATTAACACTGACATCCCTCCATTGGCATTACCTCTACAGCTAGTTGATAGTACTCTGCTTCCAGAAGCTGATTTCTTAATCTTGTTACTGCTGCTGGGAGAAGAATCTGATCCAAAGATGGTATAGGACGGTAGGCAGCAGCAACCAAAATATTCAACACATCCACTTTGCTGATGTAGCTAGAGGTTAAACAAATACATACACTTTCACTATTATCATACAGTAAAGAACTTTATGTCAATGACATCTCTTAGAACAGTGGTTCCTAATCACCAGTGTACCAGGTTTCTCTATCCATCATACTATCCCATTCAAACCACTTGTTATTGTTTGAGGGTTTTTTGCCATGTTCAGTGTAACACGCTAATTGCAGACACCATCTCTATCTTGCCAAATCAAAACAGTACATGTGAAATTTATATATTACACCTGCCACCTCAAGTTCTGTAGGACAAAACTTGAAGAAGAGTAAAATGTTCATTCACAGGAAGCACAGGTTTAAAATCCTGTATTAAAATACAGATTGAAAGCAGATACACAATATCAGAAGTGAAATATTTACCTTAGTCTTTGTGAATCATTTCTTCCTAATCAGAGAATTTCCTCAGTAATTATTAAGTGGTCATATTACTTGAACTTCTACTATTTGAACTCTTATATTATTATTACATTATGAACTTCTTGTTTAAAATGTCCACAGTACAAACACAAAACAACCCTCCCACCCTCCACTCCCAGTGAAAAAGGATAATGCTCTCAACAGTATCTCAATACATCCTAGTGAACAACTGATTAAGTCACCTGTCACAGAGAGCTAGATCCTGGCTCCTTCCAGCTTTTACAAACATCATTTTGGCACTGAAGAGCAATTGTTTCATGATGTCCATAAGGAGACCAGCATCCACCTCAGGATTAGTGAGCCCCTGGGACAACTTGCAGCAGTGTTCTATCAGTTGGTGGCCACACACTACACTGTCACTGTGCAGGCTAAGGATGGCAATGCACAAGGAAGAGCTGGGAGCCTGACAATTTGAGGAAAGACAGACAAATATAGGTATCGAGGTAGTTCTTCAGGGAACTGCTTATACTGCATTCTCTTTCTCACCTGTTCATAATAAAATTCACTGCGTACAATTTCATTCTCCTCTTCATTCAGGGAAAAAATCCATTCAAGCTCAGTTGCCTTGGGTGTTCGCACCACTGTGGAATATTCATTATTAGAAGTTTCTGCAGCAAAAAAGAAAACACCAGGTAAAATCCCTGTACAAGAAGCAAGAAACCTGGCTAAAGACACATAACACAGAGCATTCCTACACTGTCCTGCAACTGCTGTCTATAGTCCTCTCATTGTGTCACTTCCTACCAGCATCACATGTCCAGCACACAGATTACAGAAATATTTCCATTCCTCAGCAGGCTGCCAAATTGTACCTAAACTTACTATAACTGTTACCAAAACCTGGTTCCAGTAACACATCTTCAAATGATTATCCAACTCTTATCCTACTGGGCATCAAGCACAGGAAACTCCACTCTTTAGCCTTCCCTCAGACAACTCATTAAATATTTCTGAGGAGGCAAGTGGAAATATGAGAGCTGTGGGTTTTGGCTCAAAAGGGAAACAGAAAAACAGGCTAAATTGACTTAAAACTGCTTCTATCTTCTATAATTCAGGTTATTTGAACATATAGTCCAGGAGCTTTAAGCCAAAAGATTGTGAGAAGATGACCTAACTTCTAATGTTAGATTTTCATATAAAACAGTACTGCAGAAAATTGGAGTTTTGACCAAATGTTTCAAGACATTTAATTTCTGTGAAAAGTCGTTTTCTTTCCTGCAGATTAAGGAAATATCTGTTTTGAAATTCATAACCCAGAATAGCTTCAAATCAAATACTGTCTGTCATCCGAGTGTAGGTGAGAATGCACAAGCCCTCTGATGCTTAAGTTTATGACCGTGGTTCCAAAAAAACAATGGCCAATCTCACAATGCCAAGAAATGGCGAATAACGCCAACTTGCCCTGATCAACTTCCTCTGGGGGAAAAAGAAAATGAAAAAAAAAGGAAGTCTCAAAATTTACTGATCTAGATTTCACATAACTTTTTAGAGTGTTGAGTAACTCTAAAACTGTAGGGTGAATAAAAATAAACAAACAAGCCCCAAACCAAAAGCCAGCGTCCCCTCCACCCATTTCTAAACTGAATAGGAAACTGGATTAACAAAAATAAACCAGGCTTGAAAACATTCAATAAGCCTTCTTCACAATGGCATCAGATAAGTCAGAAAAGCAAAATAAACCTCTTTCCCTCTTAAATCTGAGGATTTCCACATTGTTCTTATTCACTCTTATTGAACGGATCATATAGGTCCAGTAACGTGTAGAAATGCTGCAAGCTAAGAGAAAGATCTAACCAGAAGCAACAGCTCAAAACCTGCATTTTAGCTGTTTCAGTCTTGAAACAAAGGTAGCGGTAACGCAAACTTCCATCAACAGCAGGGGGAAAAATTGCTCAAATAGCCCATCACACTTAAAAAAGGAACAAGTGAGGAAAAATATTCTCATTTGCTTTGTAGCACACACATGAATGCAGATTTTGCACCATGTTTCATGTCATTGTTATAACTTCAAATAACTATATCTTGTTCTGACAGAATTTCACATCAGTGTAGGAAAATTTTGCAGAATGACCTCAAACACTAGAACAAGGAAAAAATACAGTAAATACCTTCTGGTATGGCAGAGAAAAAGTCAATTAAATTTTGTTATTATTCCTGACACTTTATCATATTAGATGTGGAAAGAGACATTAAAGAAAAATTACTATATTCACACAACCAGCACAAGAAATGGAACTCAGGACACAACCAGACCCAGGAGAGGGGCCTCATTCTGTGCTACGTCCAGCCAGCATGGGGTATAAAACACCACAGCACACTGAGTAGTATTCAGAATTGTACTGTCATGGTTTGTAAAAAGAGAACCACTCAGCACAGCTCTGTAGTGGGATAATTAATTTCTACTCATACCACAGCCTCTGACTGTTTCTAGAACGCAAAGTGCATACTCCAGTTGCTGTTTTTCAGTTCCTTTCTTTTACACCCATCCAACACATTCAATATTGGCTCAGACATCTCCGCTAAACCTCAATTTACGGAAGTTTGGAATGCTCCTTTCAACCTGTACATGCAAAAATCATCAGTGATATTATGTAACTGAAGTTTTGATCACTCTTCAGCTGCAACTAGATATTTCTAGATGTATCAGCTTCCAGTTTCTAACTGCTAATGAGGAGCTTTAAAAAACAGAGGTTTAACATTACTCCATTCCTTACCTTCCACTTGGTCCTGATCTTCTTCTTTTCTGCAATAAAATGACAGAAAGAACCATCATGCCTACTTCAGCACACGGGGGGAAACACAGTTTTAAAAGACATTACTGTGGCTAGCCTTCTCAGAACACTGTTGTGTAAAAATCTAACATCTATTCCTCCCTGTCCTATCCAACCCACTGCCCTGCCACTACCCCTTCTGTCTGGAAATCTAAGATCCCACCTCTGCAACTGCACTAAGTAACTGGCTCTTATGACCTTCTGCAGGAATAGTACTATAGCTGCACACATCATAAAAAAGCAGACACTGAGAATGAGAACTGCACAGTATCAGGATACGTCAGAGCTAAAATGAAGTCTTTGGCATCTGGGTCTCTGTCTTTAAGATGCAGTTGGTTTTGATACACAAATATGGTGAATATAAAAAAACCCAGGCATTAATGAATTAAAACATGACAGGTGGTATTCAAGCTCACAGTTAGGCTCTGCTGACCTAATATGGCAGCATAAGCAACTGTTCTGATGCAAACTGGTTCAGCTAGAAGTGACTCCTTGTTTTTTCACAGGTTCCTCTTCAGATCTGCACAGTATTGCTCTTTTCCTAGGAAGCCGGCCGATACTGCCATAGTGGTTACTGCTATCTGCAGGCTTGCTAGGAAAAGAGGAAATGAACCTGAAAGCATGGCTGGAAAGAGCAAATCTTACTCTGTGACCCTGTCAAGCCTGCTCAAGGTCACAGAGAGTAAAACTCTTTTCAGTTGCACTTCTCAGCAGCTGACCTACATACTCACAACGAATTTCAGTCCTATTCTCAGTTTAAAGCAACCACACCATGAAAATATGTCATCACAGCTGTCCCTTTTAATAAAGGCAGTTTCAAAGCCTATCTAATCACGAACTTGCTTTTTAATCCCCAAGGGTTCAAGGAGTCAAAATCAAGGGACTAAGGAATAACATTAAAACATTGATATGTTCAGTAGAGCTTGTCAACATGCAATGTTAATCCAGGAACGGAGTATACCACAAGAAACTTGTCACACTGTAGCAGTATGTGCTATGTTTTGCATCAAAGCATTCAATTCTTAAGTTAATAATTAATTGATGCTTAAAGAATTCAAGACTTGTCTTGCTCTCCAGTGTCCTTTCTAACGTGAAAAGTAAACTGAGGCGCAAGGAACATTCCCACACCTATTAAACCTGGAAATCCCAACAGCTGGAGGCCAAAAAACTCATATTATTATATTATCCAGATAAACCAAATGCTTATGCCTCTCTCATTCTATTCACGTACTCTGCTGTGTACATGTAACTGAGGAGAACTTGAGCAGAAAGACTCACCGGCTTGTGTCTTGCACCGAGCCAGGCAGACCTTCTCTGTTGCAGTAGCCATAGCACTGATCACACACACGAGACAGATTTTCTCTGCAAGCTTCTACTGCCATTTTCTTGGTGGAGCAAGAGCTGCACACCAGCCTCCCACAGCGCCTGCAGTGATGGCGCCTGTTAAACTAAGCAAAAGAGGTTATGGATGAGCCACAAAAAATTTACTGAAGTCCCCTCCTGTATCTATCTCCACTCATGAGTAAACTTAATCCATTTGAAGAGAGGAAACATCATGCAGGATAAGGCTTTTCAGAACTACACAATGATTGATTCTCCCTGTTACAATTCCTTTCTGAAGAGGGCATGGCAAAGAAAAAAACCAAAACCCAAAGGCCAGTATTTAAAATACGTTTGCTGCAGTCTTGGGCTTTCCATTATTTAAATTGTCCCAATTTTTATCACAATCGGATCATCTCTTGGAAAAGTTAGAAAGCTGTAGACTGTTTTTCTGACACCAACTCAGTAGTTTCAAAATTCAGAAGCAACAGCTACTTTGAGAAAACAGAACTGTTTCTAAGCAGTATAAGATAACAGACTGCCTGCAAGATTAAAAATTAATCTTCTCCCTTAGAGTACCAATGCAGTTGCTTAAATACTCTGAAACAGTACGTTTTAGAAAAGTGCAACAACAGCAAAGATTTAATTTTCTATACTGGTAACCTGAATTATATGATGATCATGGTATTTCTTACCAACCAGCACAGTCAACTAGACAGCCTTTTGAAATATTAATACTGCTGTTGTTACACATTTTTGAGATGTCATAGTTGTCTTCTCTCTGATGACCAGATCCTCTTTAGGCTCTATCATTTCACAGAACTCTAAAAGGAGCTAACTGTTGCCAGACTCCTCAACTACACTAAATTGAAACTAAAGGTTAAATATCAAAGGACTGGCAATCTTATCAGGCCTATGGTGATGCAGATAACCTTGCTTAAACTAGCCAGTGTCTCTTAAGAGAGATTATGAGGAAGTGTTCATATTAAGGTCACAGTTCTAGGATTGTCTGTATTTTGTTTTTGTGCCTTACCATAGTAAAGCGTTCAGTTTTGCAAACCATACATATCGTTTCAGTGTCATCAGGTATCCACTGCTGCTTCGGTGGTGGCTTCTCAGGAGGCACAAATTCTTGAGGAAACAAATTCTGCTGCAGACTCCTGTCTCTGGGACTTGCAGATATGGTTACACCTGAAAATGAGCCAGGCCATGAAAAGCATGGAATGGGATTTAAGCTGTGTGATGGGGTCTTGAGTACCAGGAAACACTACACACACTTTGCACCTCTTACAAAGAGAGCACCTCTTGCATTAGATGCTGAACAGAATCTATAGAAGAATTTGTGGTTGTTTCCTAGCTACAAATATTCTTCAGTTGTTTTGGCTTAAATTGCTTAAGTTTCTACTTATTTGTGTATAAGAACTGTAAGTGGAGCCTCTCAAAAAAAACAAGGTGTGCTATTTTCCTCAGGTCACAGAAAAAACCTAAATTTAAGGACCATAGAACAACATCCCCAGTATATGAACTAGGGAAAATTTGCTGGGAGGGGCTGATCGCTACTGGGGAATGGGCTGGGCATTGGTCAGCGGGTGGTGGGCAATTGTATTTTGCAGCACCTGTTTTTCTTGGGTTTTATTCCTCACTTTCATATATCCCTTTTCATCATCAGTATCTTCATCATTATTGTTATTGTACTAAACCTAATTTCAGTTATTAAATTATCCTTATCTCAACCCACAGGTTTTAGTCTTTTCCAATTTTCCTTCACATCCCACTTGTGAAGGGGCTGGTGGGGGGAGTGAGTGAGCAGCTGTGTGATACTTAGGTGCTGCTGAGGTTAAACCATGATGGGCACCAAGGTCTTTATCTTACCAGTAAAGCTGACAGGAGATAGTTCCGATGATCCCGACTTAGACGATGCTTCACACTCCTGATTGAGACTTTCTTGGATACGTATCAGAGAATCTAGGACAAAGGGAAGAAAGGAAAAAAAAATTAGGACAGCACTGGCCAAATACATCTACCTGTTTTCAAGATTAGAGGAATCCATTCACAGGAGTACATAAGAATGTCAGCACAAAACAAGACTATTCATGCAATTAAAAATTACTGTTTTCATGAAAATGAGTCCACAGCAATTAATGCAAAACTATATAAATTTCAATTACCTAAAAAACAAAGAAAGGGATCTTTATCAAAGCAATGATTACTGATAGGTACGGGAATAATGCAGCAGAGAATAAATCTCAGATGTAAAAACAACTGGTTGACACAAGATCCTCATGGCAAAAAAAGCTTCACACTGCAGTGGAAGGAATGTACATACTTTCAAATATATGGGTCATTTGGCAGGAAGAGATAGATAAGTCTGATGCTTTTACATTAGAAAGAGCTGCATCTTTAAATCACAAAATGAAGTCAACATTCGGAAACTGGCATAATGCAAGTTGGTACCATATCTGTAGGTATAAATAGATATAGATAGGTACACATATCATTTTTAATACAGTGACACTTAAAGCACTGGACTGGATCTGTAGCACCCTCTGCTGTTCCAACCCTAAAGCCTTAATAGGAGTCAAATGTAGGAGAACCAAAGACAACCTGGATGAAAAGGGATTGGCAAACCAGAAGGAAGAACCATATTGAGAATGTTAAACAGAATTACAAGTTTAAAAGTCTTCTATATGAGAAAAAAGAATAGGACTGTGGTAGGAGAAAATACTACAGAAGATTCAATCCCCATTCTACTTGAGGGAAGATGCAGTTGGCTGCAGGTTTTAGAACTGCTTAAGTCAATCAGTGACTTCACTTTAAACAAAAATAAAATAAAATTGATCAGTATCATGCAATAAAAGAAAACCCCAAGAAGGAGCAATAGAGGAAAAGTCCAAGAAATTTTTGAAGCTGTTGGTCCTTGAAAATATCTGTTTACAAGAAAGGAAAAGACTTGAAGAACATGATCTGAGATAGAGGGAGACTGGAGGCACACATCTAAAAATGTTGTGGCATGACCGCTGAAATGATTCTGGGGGGATATTGGCCCTTCTTTCCAAAATGAAAAACAGCATTCTGATAGGCAGTCACCTGATCTCTTTTCTTTTAATGTGAAAGGGAAGTTGAGAGCTTTTTCTGCATACTTGGAAAGCAAATTGTTAATGTCTTCTACAGTAAAACCAACTTCCTGCCCAGCCAAGAGCTGATGCAGTGTCTGCACAGCGACAGCTACCCAGTCCACCTTCATATTCATGAGGAGCTGTTCCAGCATGAGCAGTGGCCTTGAAGAGAGGTGGAAGTAGTTAACACGGGAGAGCTCAGGTAGAGTCAGCAGCACCTGAGACACAAGAAAAAAGTGTATGACAAAATTATACACCTTCAAACCTGTGTTGACAAGAAACTACCACAGTAGTTTATGCAGAGAACGGAATAACAGCTGGAGGCCAAAAAAAAGGAGGTGGGACTTCTCAGACCCATTCCTACTTCTGTTATAAATTACTGAGTGGATTTGCAGAAATTACTTAGTTTCCACTTTCTATTCTATAAAACATTGCCTCATTTCAGAGGATATTGAAGAGCAGAAACCTTTTGTGACCCTGTGACAAGTATGTCGTAGCAGAGTAGAGCACATTTTCTTACTTAAATAAGCTTATAAAAAGCATATTAGCCCAATCCTTATCTTTCCATCATTTGAGGAAATGTTAAGAGGAGAAAATAAGAGCAATTCTCCTCTAGATAGACAGTTAATATGAACATTTTTCAAATTAAATAATGTCTTCAAAAGGAACAAGTAAGGACACAGGAAGCCCAGCAGAATACTGTTGTGGCACACACTGGAGAGAGTTGCTATTTGTAGTCCTACACCAAAACAGACATTACACTATATTTTGTTTACATGTAAAGCATTCAACTAAGGTACTGATTAATGCATCTATTCCCAGGCTGAGCGCAGAACCTGCAAAGACAATGGCCATCCAGAAAAAGGAGTGATACTGTCTGTCTCTGGAAGGCACTTAGGAGAAACATGAAGTGTCAAAGACACCATACAGGTGGCATATGTAGGACACTTGGTGTTATTGACACAGAAAGTAAGCTGATTATCAGCTGAGTCCCAAGTATCTTCACTTGGGACAAAGATAGCAACTGTTCTGATAAACACCACAATTTTATTTTATTCCACCCTACCCTCTTTTAGTCTGTGTGTTCCTCTACTCCCTACAACTCAAACACAAGACTGCTCTGTTCATATTGGGAGTTAGAACCACCTCATAATATGGAACTGCAAAGATGGAGAAGCGGAAGAGAAGTTTTAAGGCATCTCTAACTTTCCTTTGGATCCTGAGACTCAGGACCTTAGACCCAATATGGTGAGAATGCTCTGGTAATACCTATAGACTTTTCATATTATGACAATATTATGCATTATAAAATTACTTATACAATTCTATACTGCCATTAATCCCACAGTGCAAGAGTGTTACTCACCTTGGATCCTATGTAGAGTGCCTGGATTTCATTGCGGCGTGCTGTTGTCAAACTCGCGTAGAAGTAAGCTGTGAGGTAATCAGCCAAGAAGTGAGAGGCTGCCAAGTTTGGATGCTGGTCAAGGGACTGTTCACTGATGGCAAGGCAAATACCAGGGTCTTCAATTCTTTGTAAAAGCTACAAAAGCAAACAAAATACATTGAAACTCTATAACATTCCTGGAAGGCAGCCTTATAAAGGCAGTCCCTGACACATTATTATCCTACAATGTTCCAGCAAGCAAATTAATTGGTACAAGTGTCTTATATACATAAGGATGATTTAAAAAATCCATTTATAGACTACTCACTGCCTATTTTCTCCATTTATTAATCAAAATACTTTTAAAATTAAAGGAAGAAAAAAATTACGCAAGGAATAGGACAGAAGGAGCAGTGATGAGAAGTCTTCACTTTGCTTCGAGAGTATTTTCAAAGCTATGTAAGCTGAGAGAGCATTCACTTTATTTTACACACTGTTATAAGTGACAGTTTCATGATTACCAAAACCAAAAGAATTCACATTTCACTAATTTGGGCACTGAAGCACAACTGAGAAATTCATGTTATTAGTTTCACTCCTGGTTCTTCTACTTAAGCAGCACAGACACATTTCATTATTATTTTTCAAATAGAAGAAGCCTTGTATTTCCACTTACATCCATTGTAAGTGACACTAAGCTATAAGGTCCAAGAATTAGATTGCCGAGCTCAATTTTCACTTAAGTAGAACAGGGGAAAGCCAGGATCCTGAAAGCATATCTAAGCAAATAGCATCTCTTAAGGGTGGAACCAAAAAGACCATGAAAACACACACAAAGAAGGCAGGGAAAACAGCTGTCAACTTATCTGACCTGTGGATATAAGGCTGAGAGAGCCTTACTATTACCTGCAATGCTTTTTCCATGTCTCCCATCTCCAGTAAGTGGAGAAGGTGCTCATGGTGCAGGTTGATCAAGTCTTCTCTTGGGACAGGATATAAGTGTCCCCACTCCTCACACAGCTCATAATCCTGAAGAATTAAGGAAAAAAAAAAGTTAAAAAATAAAAATAAAAGGACAAACTCTGCCCTTCCTGATACAGCTGTTTCTCCCAGAGTTCTGATCAACTCCAAGAAATTCTGTAGCTTAGACTCCTCTACCATATGCAGAAAGTAAATAATTACATTGACAAGGGGTGATGATAGCCAATTTTGTCAGCCACAGCTTGCATTGAAAATACCTTCTCATCTCATGGTAAGCAAGATGGTTTTTTAGAGAGACACTTTTAAAGCCAGCCAGATTTGCAGTGTTAGCATTTACCTAATAATCAAGGCTGTATTATGCCCATAGTAACACTATTTTAAAATCTGCAAAATTGTAAAAGAAAAGAACAGGTTTTATCTCAGAGTAAGGTTATAACTTAAGAATTACTAGGTACATGTAAATCTTGACATTAAACACAGATCCGCATGTGTTTCTGCAGCACAGAACTGAGTAAAGAAATCCTTCCTCCCAAGGTAATCTCCACTGATCCATTTTTTAAGATGCTCTTTCAATGAATTCATCTACTCAAAGTTTAATGTATTCTAATCCAAAAAAATTCACTTAATGATGCCTAACCTTTGCTTTCAGAATGATATTCATGACAGTCTGGGGGTCATCACTGCAGGCTTTTTTCAGATCCTGCCAGTCACTCCACAATGGTTCATTTTGCACATTCAAAATCTGAAAAAGTTAATATTAGAGTAGCACAAATTTTAAAAGCTTAATCTACAGCAATCAATAGTCTATGAAAACAGCTGAGCTGATCACTTCAAAAGCTGCTTCATAGAAAGAAAAAGTCAAAAAGGAGACCCACAATGATCTTTCATCATCTTAGGGATGATGAAATGCCCTTGCACTCCAAAAAAACTATGTAATTGTCTCGGAGGCATGAGTCTACAAAGCACATTTATAAGCGAAGTTTTTTCAAAGATTATATGACAATAATTATGGATGTAAAAGTACACGTACACTGCAGACATTGCTGGTACTAACAGAGAGACAACTACTGTCAGCAGAACCCCCACTAGACAGAGCTCAGCTAGGATGATTCCTCTTTTTGCTCTGTTTGGCTTCTCAGTCCATGCTGAACTCCAGGCCAGCCTGTCTGACTCAACTTGGTTATCTGCACTACCTTGCAGTGAGAAGAACCGACTGCAATACAAACTCATTTGTTGGACCACTAGTCTTGTACACTGTCTGCATGTCTCTTATATAATTATGAATTGCCATGGAAAGCTTATAGAGGCTGTAGCATTTGTATAGAATGAAAAAACAAATACTTTGCAAAACAAGCAGACTCACATAAATGTTTACATCCAATCACGTTTGCAGACCTGAATGCTAATGGGAGAGTGGGACAGTTACAAAGGAAAAAGCTGAGTGTTAATTGGATACTTCATTACTTAACATGAACTGTTTTCGATGAAAGACTTGAAAAGCTATCATGATCTAAAACAAAGGAAGGGCTAAAACTTTTCAGAGGGCAAGCATATTAGCTTCCTGCTGCCTATTTCATCTCACTGGTTACTTGAACAACGACTTTGTACCTTTTGATAAACCTGAAGTTCTTTCTTCCTGCTCTGCAGACTGGCTTTCAGTTCATTGGTTATACCCTGGTCAGAGATGCAATAAGCTAGGATTTCCAAACAGGCATCAAGGGGCCATTTGTCCAGACAGCGCAGGGCCAGCCTACTTCTCAACACGGCATTTTTAACTGGGAACAAGTATTGCCAACCATCCTTAACTGTGGAGGAAACAAAACACTAGTTTGAAATTGTTTCTATAATTTGGAAAATAAAAATAAATCCCTAGCCTTGCTGGATCACACCACCAAAACAGTACAGGGCTGAAAAATTTATGTAAGAGTCATCCCAAGCATCAGATTTGTGGGAAGTAACCAAAGTTAGCATCAGATACTTACTATTCAGACTCCAAAAGGCACCTCCTTTCACAGGACACATCATCCATGCATGACAATGATACTGCTGTAAGAAATGTTCCATTAACAGTACAGTGATCACTGTCTCCTGATGTATGCAGCTCTTCACATAAAAATAACACCACAGATGCATTCCAGTTCTCTTGTACTAAATTGGTCGGGATTTGCACATTTGCAAAACAGAAAGTACACCATCAGAGAAAGAAAATTCAGGATGAAGGAAGGAAAAGGATCTATTTCCATCTCTGGATTTGCCCAAGGACCACTACTTTAGTTTCTACCTCCTGATCCAGGCTGCATTCTTCATTAAAAAGAAAAAAGATGAAGGTAAAAGAAGTCTGACTTAATCCTTCTTACCTTCAGCAGCTGCACAGCTCAGCACAGCATCCTTCACATTGACCACTTCCTCCACATCCTGACTATACAGATCCAAGACCTTCAGAGCCCTGTCCCAATCCTTTGCAGTGAGAGTTTGTTCAAAGACTTCCGCTAATACTTTAACAGCTGTAGTGGAATGTAATCCTAGGAGAACCAGAGATATGTATATCTTGCCAGAGAATACAGTAGTCAAACTGTTACCTTCTTCTTGATTCTGAAGGGGCTCAATCATAGCAAAAAAAAATCGTTCCAATATTGGGAACTGCTTCAACAATGCCTCACACTCCTTGGAAATCTGTTCCAAACCTAAGGGCACCTCCCGTTTGCCCCGAAACTCCATCCAAGACAAACTTGATTTGTGAATTTTCTGTATATTAGATGCACTTAGACATGCCACTGTGGCCATTAGTTTCGACTGAGACTTTAGGAAGTCCAGGGAGGAGGCAGTCAGTGTGTGCTGGCTCAAGTCATTCAGAGAGGATGGGGCCTGAGTGGAGATATCCTCAGAGGTCACTGCAGAATTGTGAATAGGTATTTCAACATCTGGCAGGCACTGGTAGGCACAATGGTGTGCCAAGTCGCTGAGGTTCGTCAGAAGAGACTTTGTCTGGCTGTTTTGCCTTGCACTGCACAAGGACAGACGTTCACAGCAACAGTTAACAATAACCTGCTGCACATTCAAGTTCAACTCTTCTTTAGCCAGGAGAGAAGAAAGTCTGTAGGATTGAAAATAGAACTGGCTTACCCAGCACAATTTACACTTACATATTTTCATAAATATTTTAAATGCTTTGAGAAACAAGCCCCCTAATATTCTTCCCAGGTACATACAGGGAAAGATTACATATCCCATTTTTACTCAGTATGAAAAAATTGCATAGAGCACAATATCGATAACTCAGGGCTTATGCTGACATTCCTTTACAGAAAAGGAACTTACTCCTCAAACACTGACTTTTATCAATGCAAACCAGGGCAAGAGTCGTGCCCGGTATTCTTAATAAGCCCTACTGGTCAATTTTATTTTATTACATTGCTAAGCTGCAAGGGCACTCCTTTGAACTGTCACACATTCGGTTAAAAAAAAATCCACATAAATGCATCCTCACTTCACAACAGATAGTAATTGTTAAAAATATGGAGCCACTGTTTTCCCTATCAAAAAATCTTCAGGTTGGTGGAGAAGCCAGTGACTAAGCCCCTCCCTACACACTAATCCTTGCAGCATCAAATGATGAGGCGGTGAGACACAGCAGGCTGTACCTGTACTACCTGTGATAAGTAGCCAGAGAAGAATTTAATCATGTCTGAGGTACTAAGTCAAGAACACCAAAATAACGTACAGAAGTATATTATCTGAAAAGCACCAACCTGTCAGGATGAACTTGCCTCTCAAAAACAAGATGGGAAAGCAGCTGAGATGGACTCTGCTGCAACAGTATGAAAGGGTTCCCCACTTTAACTTCTGAAGATATATCTTAAAAAAAAATCAGAATATTTATTATAATACAAATACATTCGCTTAATGTACTAACCAACTGTTATTTTAGAAACACAAATTTTAAGAAAGAGCCTGAGTCTGAAATCACTTTGAATAAATTCACAGAGGTCTAAATTCACATTAGAGTGGTAAAATCCAGAGTAAATTTGTGATTATGATATGCCTCTCAAATGTGGCACCACTGGTTCACATTTTACTGACCTATTACCAAAACAGGCAGAGTGAAGATTCTTTGGAGGGCCTTTAAGCAAGATCTAGATTCAAACAGTTTAGCAACTCTATTTCAAACTTGCACAAAAATATATTTCTGGTGAGAGGTAGAGAATGTGCAGAATTAGTTTCTGAGGAGCCTCTGGATATACATTAGTTAGACCATGCTCTATTCAAGTCAGTTAGCAAAGGCAGAGGGAACTCACAGGTGTACAGCTACTTTTACAAAAGGAGTGAAACCCTGGCCACAATTGCTAAAAAGCATTTGTATCCTCTACCAAGTTATGTCAAGTAACTCTGAACATATTCTTATAAGTTACCTTTTATCTTCCAGTACAATAAAATTTCCCCAAAACTCACACAGCCCTTAAATATTGTGCAATTTTTGGCTTTGGCAATTAGTCGGTGAGGACTGAATCATGTCCAGGTAGAAGTTACAGTTGGCATGGCAGTGATCTGAACTGAACCAGCATGTCTGTAAATGGATCTTCACCCTTTCTCCTTATTCTCTTGGGAAGGTATTCTCTGAAATCAGTGCTGTGGTATTTTACAGTAGTGCAGCTCAATTACTGTCAATTTTAAAAAACAGACAAGCATTTTTTCTCCTAGCACAGTGAGTTGTTCTGTTCTTCTGACAGCTTTAAGTGCTAATGGTGCATTCCTTTTCATGGACAACCATCATCTGCTGATTCTATGAAAAAATTCTGCCTAGTTACCTCTGCATGGCCTTCTACGCATTCTTTGCTTATCCCTGTGGAGCAGAAGGGCACTCGCTGTCTCTAAAGCCGTAAAGTGTACAGTATGTTGATCCACTGCATGCGAAAATCAATCTCGCCTTACAGGGCAGTGCTAAGAATTTTTGGAGGTCAGGGGTTGTTTGTTTTGTCTAAATGGAGTGCAGAATCTGTTCTCATTTTCCTGCTGCCATCGGCTATTTTTATCTGAGCTGTGGGTGTCCTAGATGTTAAGAAACAAACTTGAGAAAATGTAATAATCAGTGGAAATCAAAAGATCTGACTATGCACAGGTAGTAGGTACGTTTGGCAAGGAACAGTTTTTGCACAATTACTTTCCAGAATCAGGCCAGTCTGGGTACCTGCACCTCAGCTCAAACTTTTCTGTAGAAACCTCTTACCCAGCTCTGCATTCAGGCTTCGTAGCACAACAGCAGCCAGTGTAGTGATGTAGTCAAGGAAGGCCTTCACAAAATTTGTCTGTGTGTTGCTCTCTGGCATGGTTTGGGCATGTTGGTCAAGAGTTCTCAGCAGAAGCTGTGTTTGATTCCAAACAAGGTGCTTCTCCAGCTCTGCAGGTTTGAGAGAGCCCTGCTCCATCAAGGTGCCAAGAAGACTCCCTTTAGAGTCTAGTTGAAGAGAACAGATGTACATCCAAGATTCAAAGATTAAATGTCAAGAAGGGGTGGTGGGAGGTTGGGGAGAAAGAGAGAGAAATGCTTTAGGCTAATTTTCTCTCTGCAATTATAGATCTCAGTACAGGCATTATAATTTAATTGAAAGCAAGAGAAGTTTTCACAGCAGAATAAATCTTTAGTTCATCTAAATTGGCAATCATGACCCAAAATATGTCTAGTTCTGTATTGTTAACACTTCTTTTAAAACATAGGTGTTGACCAGTCCTTGCGCTCCACAACATTTAGCTCTTTAGAGCTCACTTAAATTTTTGCTCTTTAATATTTTAAAAACACCAAAAAGCCATTTAGAAATTTGGTGAATGGGAGAAAAACAATGGAAAAAACCCACCAGCACTATATAGTGAAGAGAAGTGTGAGAAAAAGCAACTGTGGAAGACTTCTTCTGAAAAGTTTTATGAAAGCTCTATGAAAATTAGAAGGTATTATGATATTACAAAGGTTTTATAAGTTTATCTCCATTTTCTTATTAAAAAAAAACAACACAAAACAGTAAGGGTACACCTATTTATCTATAAGTTGCTGTATTAAAATACACTTAAAGAATTCCTTGCTAGGACTGAAGAGAAATAGGACAAATAATAACTTCTCTGATAAGTTCAGAACTTTAGCTTTGAAAACTAATGCCCAGAATATAAGAATTACAGATAAGTTTTATACTTTGCATTTATGATTTTTAAAATATATATTCATGCATATGTCAAAGAGCATTACTACTAGATTTACTGCTGTCTGGAAAGGCCAAAGCAAAAATTTAGAGCCATATATCAGTCTTCGTGATCACAAAAATAACTCACCCACAGAACATTCAACATGTGTCAGTGCTTTTAGGATTTGATCCAGATTTTGTGATAAAACAATTTCATTAGTAATACTTTCTTCAGTCAAGGCAGGGTAGCAAGCTTGCAGAAGGTCTACAATACTGCATCGAAAATGACTCCCTATTTTCTCATCTGACAACTCTACAAAGAGGGAGAAAGAAACGGCAACTGTAACAAAGAAAGAAGTATGTTTTGCATAGAAAAAGGCCCACAGAACCAAAACTGTATTATGATACAACAAATTCAAAGCATTTCAAAGTTTATTCAGAATTGAGCTTGGGTCATCTCCCCCCTCTGTTTTTTATTTTAAATGTTAAGCTAAAAAATGGAAAGTTCGAATTTCCATTGCAACAGAAGGCAAAAATTTGATTTAAGCACATTTCAGCAGAAAGCCTTATCAGTAAAGTATACTACCTGGCTTGGATTGACCTTGTGATGTGCAGGAATAGTTGAGAATTTTACTTATTTGCTGGAGAACTGCTGGGAAACCTTTTACACCCTCAGAGTGCAGTAAGACAAAGTCAGGTCGGTGGCCTGGAACAGTCATTGTGCAAAAGTAGACAAAGTTAAAGTTAGGAGTGGAAAAAGGAGAAGCTAACATGAAAGTACAAAATGAGATTTAATTAAAACTCATGTTAGCACAAATGACGCAGTACAGAGAGACACTTTCTGTTCCCAGGCCCACATTGATAAACACAAAAATCAAAAGCCTACCCCGAGTTTCCAGGCTGTGGTACAGTCTTCTTTCTGCTGTCTCCAAAAGTTGTTTGCACGTCTTCCAAAGATGGCACTGAGTACAAGCTAGGTCAAACGCTGCCATTGCTGAAGGACTGAGGTCCTCAAGGGCTTCCCACAGAGGATCAGTATGCTCCAGCTGGATGTTCCTGATCCAGAAGTTTTCTTGGAGAGTAGGGGCGAGACTTCCAGAAGTTGCAAGCAATTTATCAGTAACATCCGAGATGGAATAAAATACCATACCTACGTGTGTCATCAAAATACACAATCACTAATTAAACACCATAATTATATCAGATCCTCTCATGGGTAACTATTTTTAATGCTTATAGAAAGCAGGTGGCCTGCTTCATGGACCAAACACCATAGAATGGATACAATTAATTTGGCATCAACAGCGAGTTTCAGCATCCTTAGTCTCCTTTTGACTCAAAGAACCAGCACATACTCTTCTGAACAAACACTACTTATTTTGGAAGTATTTAAATTGCTTTCTCCTGTTTTCCACTTCACCTTTTATGAGAACAACTCAAAAAGCCCTGTCCTTACCAGCTGCTGCTGCATTCCCAATAGCTTGCAGAGTTGAACGGCCACTGCCAGATTTCCTGATGCCTCCAGTGCCATCTGATACTTGATTCTCAATGTTGTGCTCCACTCTTGCCATTTCTCGTACCGCCTCTTGGTAGCGCTCCATGAAAACTAACTCACCATAGCAAGGGGAAGTATCCAGATTAAACATCAAAGCCACCTTACAAAAATAACAATAGATATAATTACGGAGCATGTCAAAAGAAGTTTTCAAAGGTCAGAAAACTTTAGTGGGTTTTACAGATGAAGGAATAAAATAAAACAGGTACTTTAACTGAAAAATGTCCCCACAGACAACAAGCTGAAATGGTGGGGTTTTTTTCTAGAGTTTTAAGTACTTGAAAAAAAAAAACCTTAGAGACATTTTTCAATTATTTTTATAAAGCTCAGCTATTATTTGCTGCAGGGCTAGTGTTGAATTAATTTCCATAAACCACAGCTTTGAAAATGACTCTTCACAATTTCAATACACTATGTAACAAGAGAAATCTATTAAGCCTGCCCTCCAAAGTAAACTATTTTAAACAAATTCTTATTCAGCAAGGAATACCTTCTAGAAATTTAAACACAGAGTAGCTAGGCAGAGTTGTGCAAGTTCCTGTTATCAAAACAACAGAACACAAACCAAGCTTAAATTCTTTATCACCAGCGATACTGAAAATCAAGGCAACAAAGCAAAATAAAATGCTTCTTTGGCCCTGCAAGTAGGGAAAAGATGAAGTGGCAGGCTTGGCATCAAACAGAACTAATGGGTTGAGCACTAAGCTGATGTTAATGCAATGCTTAAATGATCTTAACTGCTCTGATACGGCTATCTGAAACTTAGCCATGTCACTGCTTTTTGCAGATCCAATCATTTATGCACATCAAGATGTTTTTTTAGAGCATCAACCCAAAAGCCACACAAAGGTATGTTGCCAGGGAACAAAGAACTACAAATGTGCAGACTGTCGATTTCAAGTCTTTCTGTCCGTTTTTAATACCATGAATTTAGCCTCAAAACATACCTCTGTCAAATAAATGTAATCTCCACTTTGGCTCTGTTTTGGGTGAGGAATACGTTTGCATGTTTCTGCCAAGCTTACAAGTGGCAGAATGTTGTGGTTTTGAATCACTGACTAAAAAGCAGTTCAGATGCTGCTTCCTCATGAGACTTCACATGAGCTCTTTGTGTTCTTCATTCAGCTGAAACACTGTGCTTGGCTAGCTCTCATCAAACATCGGCATGCTTTGAGAACCCAGGTTTAGAGAAAAGTATTTTTATATAAAAAGGCAAAAGACCACCTGAATCCTTGGGATGTTGGTTTGCAATATCTTTGTTCCTTTTACTTGCTTCTACTTCTGAAGTCATTCTTTCACTTGGAATGCAGATGCTTCAGCCCTATGCTTGCTAAATGCAGAAGAAGCAGGAACTTCATTCAAAAATCAAAACATACATTTACCTGATGGGCTTCTAAGAAGTTTCCTCTCAAAACACAAGAAACTAACAGTGATTCTGGAGGGGAAAGCATCATAGGAATGAGGGGGTTCTGCTGATGTGGTCTAGCTCTGCTTTCCAAATCACTCGAGCCAGACATACTACTGGTACTTCCCTCTGCAAGAGAGAATTAATCAGTACATATCAAGGAAAACACATTTCACTTGATAACAGCAAACTATCAGATAACAGCATTTCATATATTTAACACAAAAATATAGGAGCAGAGTTACAAGCAAGTTTTAGGGTAAAGAGATCAACAACTTGTTAAACACTCTTATAACATTTCACTATTTGGTCAGAACTTCCAATTTGGATCCCAGCCCAATGTAACATTGTTCAGCAGTTACATAACATGCATGCAGTGCTAGGGCACTGATTCAACCTGGATAAAGGGAGAAGTCTAAAGTATTGGACCTATTAAATCAATCCAGCATGCCTAAGCATGTTTTAGGTTACATGGCTACCAGTCCACTAACTTTTTTGATGGTCTGCACATCACTACATTGCATAGTGTTTCCTGCAAGCCAAAGATTGCAAGAAAAATCCAATTTTCTTATTCCAGAAGAAGACATATATATTATTCTAACTAGAAAAAGTCAGCCAAAAATGGGAGCTCTGAGAAGTGAAAAGTTATAATTCTGTCCTGCATAGAGCAGTAATTCACATTAACTAGTCAAGCAAATACTTCATCATGCACATTGACAAGACAAAGAAATACTACTTTCGTGGGTTAATACCTGAGGTACTGGTGCTTAGCTCACTACTTGTACCTTCTAATGACGGACTGGAAATTCCCTCTTTCCCATCTAAAATGCAAACAAATCAAAACCAGCATATTAAATGCACTTTTTCCAGAAAAGGTAATTAAAACTTACTGCAAATAACAGATCGGGCAACCTCAAGAGATATTCAAGAGTATCTCACAAATCAGCCACCACTGTTGTCTATGGTAAATGCAAAAACTGCTGATTTGAAGAAAATGCTGGGCAAGAGACTACGTTGGGGTGGCCCATCTGACTCACATCAGGTACTTTAAAGCTTCTTATTTTGGAACATGCCACTCCAAAACCAGACATGCCTTTTAAAGGCTAAATAGAGAAATGGTGAGGAACACAACTTTCTCCTAAGGCTGTCAATTTACACCACAAACTCCTGCAAATTCACATTCTAGATAATACTGTGATATGAAAGAAAATATACCAGTCATTGGACATAGTGGAAAAAGGGAAAAATTGGTACTGTAGTTGAAGTCCTCCCCTGCCCCAAATTGGACTATGTATGGAAGAAATTATTTAAACAGGTGAGCTTTAGGAAAACAATCTCAATCCAAGTGGGACTGGACTAAGATACTTCAAACCAGTCAGAAAAACAACATAAATAAATCTAGTTCTCTACTCCTCGGCCATTAAGTCTAATTGCATTCAGCTGTGAGCTCAGCAAAATTATGTGCATTTCAGAGATGTCTTCTCCAAGTCACTTTTTCAACCTACCTGTCTTGTACCTTCGAGATCTACTCCGTTTCTTAAGGCTGGAGCACCTGATTAAAGAGCAGTATCTCCTGGAGGCTGCAAGCTGATGTTCTGTGAAAGATTTAAGCAAAAACATTACCAAATGGCCATCAACTCTTATTTGTCTGTCTTAAAGAATCTAGCAGCACATCTACATAGGCAGAACTCTGATGGTAAATCTCCAAAGGAAACACAGTTATCTCAGCTAAGAGCTCTTCTGCAGTAAAGTTTAAACCAGCATCTTGATGTAATTTTGATGCAATTCAACCAACAGTGTATTTTTCACATTCACATCCAAAGTTGCTTGGAACATACTCTACCTTTCACACATCCTTCATGAGTACTAATGGGCTCTTCCAACATAAATGATTCCAACTATACAGAAAAATATCTATAGTTTAAGTATATAAGGAGCTAGAAACAAAGCAAAAACGATAAGAATTATAATAGTAAAAGAGAGAGTTTGACTTGTTTTGCTGAAGCAACTGGGTTCTTCAGTAATGCAGGGTAGTATGAACCCTGACCCAGTCAACAACTCTGCTACATGTTCCTAAAATTTCCAGACTAGGCTAAATCAACACTGTCCAGAAATGAGTTGAGACTATCTGGCTTGCACTAGATCTAACACCACCACCACCATGTGTCTTCATATCACTGCACTGTGACTTGTGACAAAGAAGCGGGAGAAAGACAAGCAAACAGAAGCAGTGTGTCCACAAAGGGGAGGGAAAACAGAAACCCCAAACTTCTGATTGGCATAGAGATTGCTCCTGTTGGAGAATGGTAAAAGTACCCAGCGATCTTCAACTAGGTCACTCTCCCAGTATCTGCCAGAATGTGCTCCCTCAGTAAGATGCTCAGGGAATTTAGTCTCTGAATGAGATCACTGCCTGGACAGCTGTAAAAGAACAGTGTTGATATATCAGAAAGTGCAAAATAGAAAGCCTACCTGCATTTCTGTTACTCGTCACCACCTTGAATCGCCAGTGAGCTTCAGAAAGGTATTTGGAAAACTGTAACATGCGATTTCCAAAGGCATCTCTGCTTGCAGAAAGGTTCAAGCACTCAATAAGCTCCAGCTCTTCATGAAGCACATTACTGGAGTCCCACGGGAGAGAACTCTGAATTTCTTCCAGATGGTTGAGAAGCAATGTGAGGAAGGCATCCATGGCCACATCATCCACTAAAAATCCAGTAACATCATTGGTGAAGTGTTTCAGATCCAGGTAGCTCAGCTTAGAGGTTTCACAGCTTTTGCCACCTAACATCGAGTCACAAAGATCTCGGGTATCTGTGTGAACTGTCTGTGCAGCCAGCAGGTGCCCCTCTAACTTCTTTTCAGTCTCTATTAGGTGCTGTGGACTTTCTGAGGTGGAAGACCAACAACTAGCACTGCCTTCTACAGTCCTAGTAGTACTCTTTTTGTCAAGGTCTTCATCCTCTGCATAGTCCTCAGGTAGAAGAGTCTCAGTATGGAGATCGCTGTAGGAAACAAAAAGTAAGGAGAAAATATTCTCCAAAACCTCCAGGCGCAGAGGAGCAGGAACGCTCCTTAAAAACCGCTGACACTTCAAAATGTACTGAGGAAATACTGAAGACCAATCTGTATAATTAAAAAAAAAAAAAAAGAAAAGAACATTTACTACATTTTTCAGGGGTTCCTTTTAAGAAAATCCTAGCAGAGGAAAGTGTCCCAGTGGCTCAGACCAAATCACTCCTCCACAAATCAAGTAAACATATGTCCAATATTTTACATTTAAAAAGGTAGTGTGCCTCCTCCCTCTGAGTAATGCCAATTATCACTTTGTTCAATGATGTGCAAATTCAGATTACACCCATTTTAGTCATTGACTCAGTTTCAGCTCTCGGAAATCAAAAGCTCTTGCAAAAGCATTCCTGCCACTACCATCCTATATCACTTTCTTTTTGCACTGTAGTTTTTGGACAATTACCTTAAATGTTTTAAAACAAGGCAGGTAGCTTATTTATATGTTATTACTAAAGATAACAGCACCTCAAAGAAATGCCACTATGCTTGTTTGCAAAGCATCCATAGCCCACTGAATAAAACCACCATATGTACACAGGGTGCAACATTATTCCAATTCAGAGCCCAGCAACTGGAGAAGCACAAGCTACTGAACCTGAGAAAGGAGGCCAATCACCTGCTGGTTCCTCAGAAGTTGCATCCTCAGGGATATGACCAAAAAGGCTGCGTATGCAATCCTTGCACTTGGAATGCTTATGTGAATTCACACAGAGAGCATAGATAGCATACTTCATGGCACAAAACGCTCGGAAGAGCGCCAGATTGCGCTGCTGACTCAGGGTGTTAGCGAGTGTTGCTGCTGTGGAGGGAAATTAGAGCAGTGAGGGGGTAGGATGTAGACAAGAAAAGTTAATTTTCTCCTGCAGTTCCTGCACAGCAATATCTATCCAGTCTTTCTTCTTCAGTGTCACTTCCACCTCATCTTTGATCTATCTCACTGTTAATTTTGGAAAAAAGACCCAACAACCCAACCCACAACGGATGGGCACAGAAAAGTCAGGTCTGGATACCTTTCTAAAAAGAAAATTTTCTCTGAATTTGTGTAACAGGGCCTGGCTACAGCACAGAATGACCAAAATCTGCTCATAACGAGTCTCATTAGAAGTATGTGGTTAAGCTAGAATGCTTCATTTACAACAGAGGGACAAACCCTCTGTCACTTCAGTATCTTAGAATTCTGTGTTCTAGTACACAGTAGATAAGCAGGGAGACAGTGTAGACTGGCTATGATCATCGTGAGAATAGAGTACCACCACTGCTACAGATTTGTGCTAATAAACAGGTATCACAGTTGATTCTACCCACAATGGCTGGCCATAGAGATCAAATACAATCTGCAATCGATTCAAGAAAAAGTACAGTCCCACAAGTCTCCTTCACACATTTATGCTAAAGGTGACTTAGAGAAGTACTGCACTTCTCCCTTTTTTTGAGGAAAAGTATCACATGCCAGACATGATCCCTTAGTACAACAGAACAGCAGAACTGCAAATTACGTAAAAGTCACATCATCATCCCCTTCACCCAGTCACACAATGTAGTGTCATATGTTCTGTTATGAATTATCCAACTACTGTACAAAGGTTAAAAAAGACAAAAAGCCCACAACAGACAAACAAACAAAAGACAACCACACACAATCACACAGGGTGTTAAATTAGTGCTTGGAATCCACTCTCCTGTATTATTATACATGTGGAAAGACTTGGATGCAGTGAGTCTCTGTCAGTATTTCCATCTAAATGAATCCTTTTCATTGTACCAATACTGAAGAACTATTCTTTAACGATAAGCACTTTTCTTCCTATGCCAGAAATTCTAACACCTTATTCTTGAATACTGTAACTCATGAGGAAATTGCTGTCCACCATTTCTTTTGTTAGTGTGACAGATCAAAGCCAGTGTTACCCATGGCCTGAACACAAGTGTCTACCAATACCACTACTTTGGTTACAGTAATGCAGCTGACAGATGTCTATGAGAAAGAAGGGGAAGATGAGGAAGTATGTGGGGTGAGGGGAGGAGACCTGTTCATACTACCATGTCAGATGAATCAAAACTTTATGACTCCTCTCTTCCTTTTAAGTTTTGAAATAGATTATTTTAAAGGAGATTCTAATAGACAGTGTTTATAGAATTATCTGAATTTTGCAATAATCACTGAGTTGAAAAGAGAAGGAGGACTTATCTTCCATTAATTAGTTCCATAAATTACTGTGATACAAAAAAAAGAAGAGAAACCGCAATCAGAGTTATTTTGCTACAGTCATGCAGCTCCCAGAAGATATGATGGAACTGCCTCTTCCTGTTTTTGAAGTTTTGACAGAATTTAAGCAGAAGAGAAATAAAATGTAAGAACTGGTTAAAAAAACCCAAAACCAACACCAGCAGCAACAAAATAATTTCAAAAAGCAGGACACTGAAAATTAAGATCTATACAGAGTCTCAATCATTACATCTTTTGAGACTATTCAAGACAACTGTCATGATAATTTTAACACCAAAACCTGTAAAAGTAGAACTGGGAACCAACATCACAACAATATGATACTGGAAGGAGACAAAACTGCTTCCCACTAGGCAACCTGGAAAAATCTGTGCAAGATCCATCACTGAGAGCTCTCTACACAACTCGGGTTGAAATTACACATGTACAAATCCCAAACCATAGAAGGAATAAGGCACAAAAAATTGCAGCTTCTTAGGTTCTAGTACACACAGGAAGACTGAGCTTCTACATCATTATTCAGAGGCCCTAAGAGAAAACAGCCTTAAAATAGCAGCAGCTGAACATGGATACAGGCTGCAATCCAGAGTGTCCAGGGAGAGTCACTTCTAAGTGAACTAACATGTTTAGTAATCTCAGGTATTTTAGGCACCCAAGTAGAACACGGGAAGGTGAGAGAAGTGAGGCAGGAGTTATGTAAACACAGCCTGTAGGTAAGCCTTACTGATTTAAATATTGAAGTAAAGTTGGTAGCACTTATTATTAGAAGAAAGAAAAAACTTTTTTGTATCTTTCAAAAATGAAGATGTTGTAGTATGAGATATTGTCTATTTCATCTGGTTTTGCCCTTTGATTTTAAATTGCAGTGCAGAGGTGACTGAAATCCAAACCATACATATACACTTCAAACTAAGGGTATTACACAGTATAGGAGTTACAATGAGCAGCACATTTTAGGAACACATGCAAAGTCTTGTTACCATTTTGAAGCACTTTCAGAGATCTGTGAGATCTCATAACTCCTTCTTGGGAGACAATTTACTCCCTAAAAGAATTCTAAAATAATTTCCACATACTCTCTAGATTTCTTCTCCAAAACAGCTGATAAACACTATCTTACACAGTCACAGAAACAGGTCAAAAGAACAGATTCTTCCTGGCAGAAATACTGAGTATACACACTCGATGGATCGGGAGTTTTCTGTGTTCTCACGACCCTACACATTTACCCTGCACATTTACCCTGGTCTCTAGCAGGAACCTTTTGAAGAAGCTCAATAACATCGTCTTCATTCAGTGCCAGAAGATTAGTGAGATGATGCAGAGAGTACACTGCAGTGTGGCAATCCAGACTGTGCAAGTGTTGCAAAAGAACCTTCCTTGGGACAGTAATACTAGAAGAGAGAACAAAGAGGTGGCACAGATTTAGATCTCAGTCAAGTTTAAAGACGTAACTACCACTCTAATTCTGACTGAACCAAACTACTGCAGTTAAAAAGAAAAACAAAGAGCATAACTGCAGCCCATGAAGCAATTTCGAGCCTTTGTGATATAGAGTCACTGTCAGATGATTAGCCAAGAAAATAACACCTTTTCTATTTGCATACATAAACTAATAGGTAGATTTGGCAAGATAGTTTGGAAAAAGTCTTTCTCATCACTTTACCTGTTTTGCTGCATGCACCATTCAAGAACTTCCACATGAGCCCACAGCCCATCACAAAAATCTTTCAATACTGAATCATTGCACAGATCCTAAATGGAAAGACAAATAAAAGAACCTCTTTACAACAAATCCCTCAATCAGACAGCAGAACCAAGCCTGTGTCACATATGGTATGTTCCTAAGACTTCTTTACCCAGATAATAACTTTCGAATACAGAAAATTGCCAGTTTTATTACAAAGTCAGCAAAGAAGGGCTATTCCGATGGAACATAGAGGTCAGTCAGCCTCCCCCTGACACATCTACAGACCATGGAAAGGTGGCTACACCTGTTTTCAAGATTAGCTTTCAAAATGCAAATTAATGCTTCTTAATAACAATCCAAAAACTCTAGAACTAATCATGTATTAGAACAGATGACATACTGAGTAGCAGACAGTTATTCTCCTTTTCCATGTGCTTTTCTAGTAAAGATGACTGCCTGCTAAAATCAGATCTCAAAGTTTCACTTTTCAGAGGCTACTGAATAGACAATAACTCCCTTAAGGCAATATCAGCCTCAATCTACACCATGATCCAGCAGCACAAGGCTCATCATCTCCACACTTCTGCCATCTAAGCCACTTGCCAGCCACAAGACTTCATCTGAAGTGCAACTACACCCTCAGAGCTGGAACCCTCTCTTCTGCACAGATGAAGGCTGCCCACAAACAAGGTGGATCTTCCACTCACAACTCTTGTAATTTATCATTTCACTGTGAGAATAAGTATGGGGAATTTCCAAGCTACTCTGTTGCTGAACTCAGGCTAGCTGTGACCAGAGTTAGCCACTATCCAAGGATGACCCACTGGAGGAAATTACACAAAACAAAGACCCCCAGGTCTTTTCAAAACATCAACAACCATTGCTGTTTTTCTTTCTTTGTTAACAGCAAAAGCTGTGGAGTTTATGCATGAGAAACTTTCAGAGTCTCCTGTGCAATCACACTCCCTTCACAGCTGACCAAAAAGAAGGAAGGAAAGCGTCCAATTATGTTACCTACACATAACTGTAGCATCTTAGCTTTCTAAAATCCCATTTTGAGAAAGACCAACATTCTCACTGAAGACGTGGTTTTACTTATTTTTGCAACCAAATTGCATTATCTGGACTCAGACTGGGATACTGTCACTTTCTTTCACCTGAGTTTTGTGTAGAGTCCATAGCAATGCTTTTGCTGATTCCAAGCTTTGACAATGAGTCCATCCTAGCAACACCAAGAGACGGCTAAGGGGGTTGAATTCTCTCCTCAACAAACCGTTCAGGCTTGAGTAGTCTTCTCTTTTCAGTAAAGTTAATGCAGTCACCTAGAAAACAAAAGGAATAAGTATTTATTTTTCCAGAATGTAGAGACCCATAGTACTGGCAGACTATGTAAGCAAGTAGCCATTTCAATATTAGCTTCAAAAATAGGGAAGTTCTGCATCTGGAACTTCCCTGAACTTACATTTTCCAAACCATCAGATTACTCATCAGTAAAGTTGTCTTAAGGAAAAAAACATCACTTCAAAAGCTTACTAAAGAGCCAACTCACACTCACTCTACATTATCTTTACATTCCTCCTAGTGATTATGTCTCTGTCAAGGACATTATGTAGGAGACTTCTATGAGCATATTACTTCGAAGTGGAAATATGTTCAACCTTCAAAACTCTCATTTTAATAGTGACCACCTCTCTGCAATTTACTTTTTCTATCTATGTAAATACATTCAAATCAATAAATTTCAAACACTATTTTTCATCAGGTCTTCAAGCTCTTTAAAACATAAATTTTTAAACATAACTTATTAACATAAATTAAAACATAATCTACCATGCAAACTAATCTCACAGCCCCAAGTCTACCAGCATCAGAAAAGCAAAGCAACAAGTTCAAGGTAATGAGGTAAATTGAGTATCCAACAAAATTACAAGCAGAACACGGGACTTCTTAAATCCTGAAGACTTAATCTTCAGTCTGCATGAAGATGAGCTTTTCCCAAAATCTCACTAGCTGTTTTATGTTCATCACACAGATGCAAGTCGGGGAGTTATCACCAGTTACCCCCTTGTTCCAATTAGTCATAACCCCTGGTAAACACTGTATGAATACAGAATGCTTCTGTGCACCACCAAGATATGATCAATACAGGGACTGACTTTGGCCTCCATTGGGTTTCCCTGTTAATGATTTTATGGCTGTACCAGAATCTGTTCCAGAAAGTGCTTGCTGCTGCTCAAGCAGTAGAAATAGGCTGTCTTCCAAGAAGAAGCTTCTATGGGATCTGAGAACAAACTCATCACAGTTCGCTCTGTATCCAGCTGTTCAGATGAACCTAAAAAACATCACAACATGTTTCCAGTATAGAGGGGTACCTTTAACAGAGGCATAATTGCTACTGATTTAAACTGAGAAACACTCAACATTTTCTCAAACACTAACCAGCTGTTACATGTTAACAGCTAAGATTCTCAAGTATTGTTACTGGAAAATAAGAAGGCCAAGCAGAAAAATTTGATAAAAAGGTCAAACTGGAAACCAGGAAACTGTCTGGACAGTCATTAACATAGCAAGAGCCTGCTGAGCACACAGACTGTTTGCATCAGCTCAGATCACCCTGCCTGACTTTCTTTAGCCATACACATATTCTCTGTATGTTCCATGAATTCTCTCTTGTGCTCTGAGATGCTGTGCTGCTTTGCAGGGCCTTAGCAAGGACTTGTCCAGCGCAGGAACTTCTCAGATCTGTGCAAAGTGAGAGTGAAGGAATGTGGATCTCCCTTTCTCTTCCCCCATGAGGAAGTAGGAACTGTAGTTATTATCAGAAATGCCAGAGTTGGCCGCACTAGCCTGAACTTCCCTTCAGGAACCCCTATGAGTGAAGGGAGAAGAAAGGATACAAACCGCACTGACTTACACCTCTGTGTACAGTGGTGAGCAAAAGAGGGTAGGCATTCTAGTTCTTCCTCCTTGCACACTCACCTGCCACTTTACTGTCAAGATCATGGGCATCACTTGCTATTCAGTTTCAGCTGAGATCCTCATAGAATATGCTGAGTTGGAGGGGACCCATCAGAATCATCGAGTTACAACTAAATGTACCAGTCATAGGGAGCTAGACAGAGGCTGTGAAGTTATGGCTGGTACAAAACCAACAGCTGGGCTCTGACAAGTGAGCAGGTAATCAAACTGCATCTTCTTTCCAGATGGGATATCAGCCCACTCCACATCTCCTTCCACATTCAGAAGTTTACTTTTCCAGTATTAAGGGGTTTGAACATTCTGGGATTACTGAGGTAACTGAACTGTTACTGGCGATAAACAGAACATCCTCCAACATGGATGACCCTGAGCTGGAGTCACACTTTACATACCTAAGGACTGTCAATCTTCTTACAAGCAAGGTCTTCATCAAGAGAAATGCTGAGCAGATTGAAATAGAGGGGTGGTAAAGGAAGTGATCAGAAAAGAAGATAGCATAGACTGCAGAAATGTAGAGAGAACTGGTGTTCCTATGCCAATTCCTTGCTTTAAGGATCATTTTAGCATCAACTTGCACAAGACTCTGTGGTTTATTAAGGCTCCTTAGCAAGAACACTGCCTGACTTCTTGACAACTTGCCTGTTAAATGCCTTAATGGTTTTGTTAAACAGGAAATTAAAACAAAGCAAAAAGTGAAACAAACCTTTTTGTATAGATTTTGACAACAAAAACTTTTCTCTTGTTCTTTCTGTGAGAACACTGCTATAAAGGCTTAACAGGCCATGGCTCTGTTTCCTCAGCATACAGCTTAGTAGCTTCTCCTCCCTCAGTGGGCTTCCCTCAGCCCAGCACACATCCAAGAGCTCCCTGAATAGGTGCCTTACTTCATCTGCCTGATGCTCCACATCAAAAGTCACTATACTGAGAGCAGCATAAATTGTATCTACTAGTTCTCTTTGATCTAGTTTGGCTGAAATCTCAGAACTGCCCTGGAGCCTCTGCAGAGATTTCAAGGAGTCACAAAGAAATTCAACGAAGATGTTGTGTAGAGCGCGATACTGCTGGAGTGAAGAGCTGTGTGTGCCTTGTTCCTCCTGGAAGAACTCCAGCAGGGCTTTTGCCCTCTGGGGAGCCCGCACTAAAAGCTTCCGGAGAGCTGAAACAACATCCAAACTGAATTTGTGAGAGCAGTCATCTCTTCTTTTGCTGTCTGTGATGTGCTCGTTCTGGGTGCACTCAAATGCTTCAAACAGTTCCTGGTAGGGAAATAATAAAAGAGTAATCCTTTTAGACTCCATTAATATATTAAATGAATTATTTTAAAAAACAGAAGAAACTTGAAAGCAAACAAATCAATTTGGAAACACTGTACTACCTAGGAAATCCACTATTTATGGTCCACCTTATCCAATGTCCTTCCTAGAAGAGTGGATATGTCTGAATATGTAACAAAATGTAAAGAATTCTATAACACACAAGTACACTGTAAGTCACAGGCAGTCCCTATGGGGTGGCTGAGGCACCTCTTAGCAATATACTGATGTAAATTCATAAGCCACTAAGAGCATAATGATTAGTGGGGTTTTTTTTAATCCTACTTATCCAGATTCATACTATCTATCTGCCAACCACATCATCCTCATCAATTTTCCAAACTTGTTTAAAACTGACCAACAGATTCCGAAGCCACTTCTTTCTTAAGCAACAATAACTTTTCTTCCTAACAGAAGCATACCTACAATCGAGAACAAGGAATGGGAAAACAAGCACAAACAAAAAAATCCCAGTTAGCTCTCCCAATAACGGGTGGGAAGGCGAGGGACAAGCCAGTTGAATATCACTTAAGCAGCACTTGTGGCACTACTCGGGAGAGGTGGTTGGTGTGCATAAAAAAATGAGAATAGAAGTCAACAACACCCAGGTTTTTTCATTTGCTGGATCAAAACATAGCTCTATCTACCAACATGCCTCTGACAGTAATTGTGACAGAGGTTGCTGAATCTCATGTTTCCGTGCAACGCTGGTGGACACTGTGGACAACGGTGGAATCATTCATGACCTTGGAGGTTAGATGGCAACATGCACAGACTTCATTACTCATTAACAGACTTCCAGGGGATTTACTTTAATCAACATTTAAGTTTATCTTGATTGTTTTCATCCTGTAATTGCTAGTCCTGTATCTTTAGGAAAGTATTGAATATCTTTTCCTTATTCATATTTAAAAGTTGCCAAGAGCTTCTGAATATAATAACTTTCCATTTTCTTCTTAAAAATGGCAAACAAAAAAAAAATCTTTAAAGAGTTAGAATCTATAGGACTAGAAGCAACATCTTATGACATTTCACACACTATGTCAGGTCTAAATCTGTTGTAACTAACACCAAGTTAGGGCAGTTCTATAATTAGTAATTTTCCTGATTTTCTGCTCTATACTTGCTTTTGATATTAATCCATCTTTGCATATTTCCATGCATTTCTCAAATAAATCAGTCCGCATGTATTAATTAGTAATGTAAAAATGGGTCCTGGACTTCAGAGCACACATCATACCAATTACCAAACAACACCAGTGACAACAGTAGAGCATTCAAAAACTTCCAGGAACAGGGCAAAGGGGTGTGCAGGAGATGAAAATTAAGATCTCAGGAGAAAAATAAAAGAAAATAGACATAATTTAAAAATGTGCTTGCTGACTATAGTTTATTTTAGCTCACAGTGGGTTTTAGGTTTATGATTATTACAGGTGTCTATAGATATAAAACTGCGGCAAGTAGTTGCAGTCAGGACTGACGTGTGTTAGAAATACCATGTAGAAAAACCTGTGCTGCCTGCCTGCAGCTTCCACTCTGACCAGAGAAATCGCTTGCAGGCACATTGGATTAACTTCAGAAAGGGATCTGAATTACAGTCTCTTTCAACTGCCTGGAAGATTATTAACACATTAACCTCTCAGGCAGTCAAGTTAGCAAGAAGTATTAACTTCGATCCCACATTCTGCATAACTGGACATTCTGCATAACTAACAAGAAGAAACAGGGCACAGAAGTAGCTCACCTTTAGGACTTCCTCAGAAATATCCTTCTGTAGTTCTTCCAAGAACACTAAAAATTCAGTTTCTCTCTGAAGAACAACTGGAACAGTTTTCTGAAACCATATATGAGTATGGGAAAGATGTTAGTCAATAAAGCTTTTATTTATCTACATTACCATATAAATCTATCTTAGCTGTTTCATTAACATTGTGAGGCAGAGTGAAATATTGCTCTGAAGATACCTTATTCTCAGTCAAAGGCTATTCCACAATTAGGTTCTGCTTTCACGCCAGCTGATTTTATTCATCCATACGTTTGGAAACAGAGATAAGTGTCACTTTGTCAAGAATTACAAACCCATCAATTCCTCAGAACATAAAAAAAATGCAAGCCTAAGTAGTGACACGAACAAATTAATTTTAAAAAAAGTACACACATCCCTCATCATCTAAAACTTATAAAGAATTGTCTGATGTCTGAGCTATTTCATTGTTAATGTAAGAAGGGTGCTACACAAATGCAGAAGTTGATACACTCATGCTTTTCATTTGTATGAATGCTCAAAGCTAAAATGCCAAGTTCTGATATCTTGAAAAAGGAACCAAAACAATTTTTCTCTCCAGTGTGAAGATTAACAGTTGTTTCTTGACAAATTTGTTAAATGTAAAAGCAATGCATGTCTCCAGATACCTTGAGAACTTAGTTCCATTATAAGCAACTGGGCAGACATTTTGCACTTGGAAGGCAGCTAGAAGTCAGAGCTATAAACTGCATTTGCAAGTCAGCTAGACGTTTCTGTACCTTATTCCTGGCAAGCCATTTTTCCAGCACAAGAAGCCAAAGCCATGCTGTTCTCCATGGGCTAGAATTCTGTCCCCATCTACAAAAGCAAGAAGCACGTACACTGGATTATACAAGGTCCAAAATTCGGGAAAACACTGTCAGAGATCATTTTGATTTTTGTATTTCTTTGCGCAAAATAAAACCAAAGATGACTAAAAAGCTGAAAACAAATCAGACAGAAAAGAATGAAGAGGAACCAGAATATTGGTGCTGCTTGCACATTAACTCAGTGATTTCTGCTGTGCAAATAACTGCTTTTAGATTGGCCAAATACCACAGGCATAGTTCTTCAAAACAATTAAATTTATTTCTGGTCTAAAGGTCAGTCTGTATAGTCCTCTTGGAGCACTTCAGCAGATGTCTCTGAAATGTGACCACTTGCCAAGCACTGCTATTTCCTGTTCTGTCTATTTCTACCCGAAAAACTGAAACTAAGTTTTAGGTCACAGCAGCCCAAGTGCAGCTCTATGCCCAAACTAAAAGTGAAGCAATGTACCAATTAAACAAAGAATCCCTCTAATTTTCTTCAGCTTTTCAAGTGCTCCAGTACTTATATACACATCCCAAAGTCTATACAGTTAGGAAACATACTCAGTACTGTCAAAGGGACTAGGAAAAAGAAAAAGGACAATATATTTTACTGTCCTTTAAAAATCTCAGCACTACTAACTAAAACCTTTAGATGTGATAGCCTATCTATCAAAGATAAAAAGACTGAAAATGCTTATGGCTGACACGGCTATTAGCAATATTTATCTAACCATGTGCACACCTTCCTCCAGACTCTTTAACTGCTGTTAATGTAAATTGTTTCTTGGAACCTTTACCAAAATGTTCCACAAACTTAAATGTGAAGAAGTATAATCATCTGATTATACAGGGAGAATACCGATGTTCCCTGAAGTGCCAGAAAGTCACCTTTCATATGCATCTACTTGAAAAGCACTGATAAAACGTAACTAGGATTGAGTAAAACAAATGGCATTTCAAATTCTGGTGTGAGAAAAATAAGAAATCGACAGCATAATTTGAGTTTTTTAGAGTTTACATTTTTAGAAACTGTGAGGATTTTCAAGAGGTGGAAACAAGAGAACATTTTAAATAACTATAGGGCTCATCTTGGTGGTTCCACTTCTAAATTAACCAAAGCTCAGTGTCAAAGGAACATAATTTCAAGAGCTGTTCTTTCTCCTTCAATAAAATCTAACAAAATCAGTTCTGAAATGCTTACAAGTAGTTTTAAGCTTGTCTCAATTACCATGTCAGACACATAAACGAACACAGCTCGTTATCCCAGTGGGCTGGAAAGCCTGCTAAGTTCTTGGTCAGTGATAATGTGTCAACGTTCACATAACAGCACCACTAGACACACCGAAGGCACCTCAGCAGTGAAATAGGTGCTGCTTCCCAGATCCTACCTGGCTCCCCACAGTCAACACTAAGCTAACTGCTCCTCCCCCCTTCACACTCAAGTCTGCTCAGCCAGAGCAGTACCTTACTTACCTCACCTCCACGGGGCAAGCTACCAGAGCCTGAAGAATTGCCTCCACCTTCCCAGGGCCATCGCCGTGCCCCTGGCTCAGCTGGGGCACACAGGCCTGCGCCAGCTCCCAGTGCCCATGCCGCACGCACTCGCAGAAGAACCCAAAGAGACGCTCCAGCGAGACTGCTTCTTCGCTCCCAAAAGAATGCATCTTCCCTGGACGAGGGGCAGGGGTGACACAGGCGCAGGCGATGCCGCGTTCCCTATAGGGGCAGGCGCGGCCGCCCCGGCGGCGCTGGGTTCTACTGCACGGCCCCGGCACCTCCACCCCAGAGCCCCACCATCTTGGCCGCCGCCATCTTGGCCGCCGCCTCAGCTGACCGCGCCGCCGGGCGGGCACGCGGGCAAGGCGCCTGTCCATTGGCCGCGCCGCGGAGGGATGTAAATAAATCGCCATCTTTCTTTGGGGCGCCTGACGCCGCCGCAGGAGCCCGGGCAGCGCCAGCCCCGCCCTTCCCCGCTAACCGCGCCCCTCCCCGCCCACCGTCCCATGCGCCAGCTCCGCCCCGGGCTCGGGCCTCGCCTGACTCTGATTGGCTCCCCCCGAAGCTCCGCCCCGTGGTTGGGACGCGGGGATCCGTGAGGGAGAGGGGGCCGTCGGGTTTTCTGTGCGTCCTTCGCCGTGGGGAGATGCGTGTGGGGATGTACCCCTTTGTGTACTTGTGTACAACTGTACACACCGACACAGAGAGAGAGGTGCGCATACAGGGGTATATACACGTCTCGGCGCGTACATTTATCCCTTGTATAGCTGTATAACCGTGTAGGTATACTGTATGTATACTTCACTCTGGTATATATATATACATATATATATATATATGTATACACACACGCATATCTATACCCACATATATACACCTATACATATATATACCTATACACATATATAGGTGTATATACCTACAGCGTATACACCCATATAAAGGTGTTTATATACAATGTACCCACCTAGACCTGTATAGATGTATAGATCTATATATAGGTGTATATATAGCTCTGCAAGTTCTGTATATATTATTATTATTTTTAGCTCATTTGAGAGAAGACAGAACTGGTATCAATAAATAAATGACTTGGGGTTTATATGTATTACATTTACAAATACAGTATGTTATGCACACACACACACACACAGAATTTTAAATAGCTGTGTAAAAACGTGTAGGTACAGGTGCAGACGCAGCTCCAGCCATGGCTGGCCAGGCGCTCCTGTGTGGGGCGGCCGGGCCCCCCTGCCCTCTCACCCTGTTATTTGTGAGCTCCCCCAGCGGGACGAGGTGCAGAGGGCCATGACTCAGCTGCTGGGCTGGGTGGTGTCCAGCCGGTGTTTGGCAGAGATAAGACCCCCCCCAGCATCCTCCCTTTATTCCGGCTTTTTGTTTGCTTTTGTCCTGACGCACAAAACAAAAACTCCTCCGTGGAGTGCTGCGGCGAGGCAAGTGTAAGAGGCAGAGCGGTCATGACAGAGGAGAGGTGTGCCAAAGTAAGTGACCGAGCGAGTCCCCAGGGCTCCTGAACGGAAAATACGGGAAGGGAGCTATGTCCATGTGCATATGCTGGGACCCACCAATAAACCGCATAAGATGCTGCAGGAGTTCGTACCATTACCTCCTACGGCTCCTGAGTATTTTTCACCTGTACTGTCAACTCCACATCAGCAGATAAATGGTGTGTGGGCAGTCATGCCTCTGAACTTTCTCCGGCCATGCCAGATGAGCTGTAACTTATGAGACCATGTCGTTGCCGTTCAATCTATTGAGTTCTGATACCCTGTGCCTTTAATGATGGTGCTTGCTATGGCACAGCTCTGCACAAGCAATTTCTCAACCTATACTTTCAGTCTGAGGTATTATTTTGTATCTTGTCTCTTCTCTAGGCAAGGAAGGAGCTTTAGTGGGACATGGAAACTGTATGAGGATGGACTTCATTTATCCTGGGATCTTTTATGCTTATTACCCACTCTAATTGATTTATCCAGTTTGAAGTATCTCCCTACAGGCAGACTCCCTCCTTGTGTTAGACATGTCAGGTGCTTGATGCTTTTCTTTTTTTTACAAAGTTCAAAACATACCCGCAGGAGTCACCTGCCTACTTCTGCAAGGGTAAATGTACATTATTAACAATCAGCAGTACTACTGTCAGTTTAAAAGGTACTTTTTAATTAATTTCTTCCAATATTGTTCTTGTTAGGAATTAGAGGTTTATTAATATATCTGTGAAGCTGTAAAAGTAGCTGGACGTAAATATCAAAGCGGGAAAATAAATTGCATAAGGTCATCTTAGCAGAAGATACAACTAATATATTGAAATTAGGAAATGAGGTATAGGCAAGACTTTTTTTGTCTTGAATTTATGTGTGCATGTTGTGCAGATCTTCTAGCAAAACTGTCTGAATTTTTACCTTAGAACACTGGAACGATAAAGCTCTTTTTATCTAAAACAGGGTCTGTTGTGCATTGCCTTGGAATATTATCAATGTTACGCAAGTTGCTAATAACGTTTAGTGTTTTTTAGCAGCTTCTTTCTAAGTGAATCTGCATAAGGAGTGATTACATGCTGCAGTGTGGTATTCTGACATTTACATTTTAAAGCCATTTCTGAAACTGAAGTCTCAAAACTTCCCTATCACTTGTTTCCAAGCTCTCTTTTTAATATTTCCATGGCAGCTATGGCCTGTATTATTTCCTCCACTGACCAACAAAGCTGTTAGAGAATTACTTGAAAAAAGTGAATGTAGCTCAGATCTTTGGGTGGAGTTTGCAGCTACAGGTCTCTGTGAAAACAAAAGTAAATCCACCAAGAAGCCTTTGAAAGAGTGTGATTTTCAGTCACCTGTGAGGGTGTGGTGAACATGCAGCGGCAGAACAGCATCTCTGTTGGATTTGCACTTTTATGGTGGAGCGCAGAAGCCACCTGGCCCCGTGTAAAGCCTGCTGGTGCCAAGTTAGCCCACCGAAATCTGGTAACGAATTCGAGCTGGCACACTAAGTTCATGCAGTCTGTGCTCTGCATCATGCTGCCACAATGCTTTTCATCTGCTGCATGGAGCACTGCAACGAGTTTTATTGTGTCATCAGACCATAGCAGCCATTGCCATCTCATCCCAGGTGTACCAGCCATCTGGGTCCCATCCCTCGTGAGGCACATGGGCCACCACAGTTCCTGCAGTACCTGCTCTGGTCTTGGAGAGTGGCATCAGTCACCTGAAGGCAGTGCTGGCTGTTTCCAGAGCTGGGCTTCCAGGAGCCTCTGTCACACAGGTCACTCAGGTAGAGCAAGGACAGTAGACACTCCCCTTGCTGACAGCAGTTTTGGTCGGACGCTGCCCAGGGGGGCCGGCAGTCCTGTCAGGCAGCCAGTGCCTTGTCACCACGCACTCAGTTATGGCAGCCCTCTTGCTTCCCTCAGATACCAGAATACAGAATTTATACTGAGAGTGCAAGAAGTACTTCAGGCCAGAAATATTTTTGAGTTCTTTTGTATATGTAAAAAGAAACCCAATGTATATCAGGTGACCAAAGCAGCCGTTAAAACTTTACCTGCATCACCCACTGCAGTCATTTTTTTCACTGTTCCCTGCAGGTGGAGCAGTATGTTGGTGAAATTAAAGGTGGCCTGAGACCAGCCATGAAACTCACAGTCATAGGCATTGTACACTCCAACCCAAAGAGGTAGGTGAAGGTACTGGTGGGGGCTTCACCACGTCATACACGCTCCTACCTATTTTCTAAATTCAGAAGGTTTCTTGGAGGTCTGTGCTCTTTGGAGGAAGAAAATCAAACAGGTTAATAATTTATGGCTTTACTTAGTTTTCATGCACTTAGATTAAAGGTCAAGGAGGAGTTTACTCTTTGACCTTTCTGGCTGCCCTGACAGGATTTTCTACTCCTTGCCCTTATCTAATGTGAACTGGAAGGGAGCACACAAGTGGCATTTCTCCTCCAGGAAGAGGTGCAATTCTCAACCTGCATCTTGGTTGTCTGCTGGGGGTTGGAATCAACATCATTTAAAAACCAGTCTGACATGAAATCAACAGCTGTCTGTAGTCTTTAAAAGCATGTCATGTTCACCATGTCCTTTAACATTTCTGAAAGTTCCAGTCATTTAACTGGTTTTTTTTCAGTTTTTCGGTGACTCTGCTCTGTGATCCAGTGGATGCAAACAAAGATGTTGGGCTGTTATTTACAGTTAACTTCAGTGAGAAATCCATCACCCGAAATGCACGAATTGGTGGAAAATGGGGAAAAGAAGAGAAGACTATTCCCTACTTTCCATTTACAGCAGGCGATACATTCAAGGTAATTTTTTGGTACTATGAATAGAGTAGAGAAAAGGAGGGGAGAAAGGCTGAAGGCTATGTGACCAAAAATAGCTAAGTACTGACATTGCCAGGTTAACTAGTCTAGTATGGCACAGACAGCAACAGTTCAAGCCCTGATGGGAGAGATGCATTCCTTTCTCTAATCTTAGTGAGAGTACTCCCTGCAAGGAGCTTTGCAGTATCATCTCAGCAGAGGGTAAGTTATTTATTAGGGGATTTCAGAAGGAATGGTAGACTCTGTGCTTCACTCTCCCCATAACAATTGGAGAAGTCCGTGCTGGTGAAATCAACCCTGCTGCTGACCTCTAACACCCTCCCCTGTCATTTTCCATTGCAGATGGAGCTCTTATGTGAACACCAGCAAATACGAGTCCTGCTTGATGGACGGCAGCTCTGTGACTTCACTCACCGCATTCAGCCTCTGAACTTGGTTAAAGTTTTGCAGATCTCAGGGGACATCAAGCTTACCAAAGTGGCTTGAAAAGAGGAGACCTCAATATCACCGGGGAACAGAGGAATATGTACTTTTTCTTGTCTGAGAAATGTTTTATCTCTTTCCTCTGGATGATTCTGGAGAGTGGGAACTATATTTTTTTTAATTTGCTGATGTGTTTGAGATGTAAGCTTTTTTTTCTCATACACAGTCAGCAATTGCAGAGCTATGGCTAGTCTGGGTAAATCTGAGACTTATTGCTGAGATACACTTTTGGCCTCCCAAACTGCAAGATTTGTGATGCTGTGCAGTATCTCACATTCTTATGATTCCTTAACCTCCCATGCATGCCAGGTGACAGAGCTCAGTCTTCTGCAATGGGGTGGCTGCTAGCCTTGTGACTAGAACTGGGCATTATGCAGGTAATGGGACTGAGAAAAGAGAAGCAGGAGATTTTCTTGTAAGTCAATAAGGGAATCTGATGGTCCCCAGCAAGGCTCACATTGTCAGGAGGGAACTGCTTTTTCTGGAAGCTCTGCTCAATCAACACAAAGCCATTTGGGCTTCCGAGTACAGAGCAATAAATTCCTTCTCAACATCCCTGTCTCTTCCAGGTAGCTTTTCCTGAGTTGAAGGGTTTCAACAGCTGTGGATTTCACAGTCTTCTCTGGACCAGGCCTAGGAAATGTATCTGTAGCTGAAACTGCATTGCCCACTTTTGTATCTAATTAAAACTGCATCTTTGCTGGCAAACTTCTTTAAATAAACTCTGTTAAATATTTGAACACATGTAAGCATTGTGCTGTTATTTTATTGCTGTAGCTTTTGAAGCAAGTCCTACATACGTGGCTATTCTAATAAATATATAAGCATATATCATATGCTGCCTTTGGTGATGAGACTTTTTTTTAGTACACAACTTGGAGAACATAAAATCTGCAAAGAGATGGAACTGTGGACAGAGAGCTATCAAATTCCTCTGTGACTTCAGGGAAGATATAGCATGTTGCCTTCAGAGGGCTTTTGAAGGCTCTGAAGAGTTTGGCTGTCAGATACAGGTACTAAGATAAAACTAGGAATTTTATGAAAGTAGTATATCAGGTGTTTTAATAATTTCCTACATTCCATTTTACCCTCTGGTGTCTCAGTTTATGTATAAATCTAAAATTACAGTGAATGAAACCATTATTTTTCATATACTCAAACTGCCCTCTGAGAAAAATCATATCTCTAAAGAGCACAGGATATTCAAATGCACTGGTTTTGGGGTTGTTTTTTTTTTAATATTTAATGATATCAAAGACAAGTTTAGTAGACAAATAATGGAAGAACTAATGACCTAAGATAGAAGAAGCAATAGCCATATCTGCTACTGTAATTCTCAGTCCAAATGGTTCTCCAACATAAATGAACTTATGATGATAATCGAAGGAAAAGTCTCGCTTTTATAGCTGAGTGATTTCTTCCAATATATTCAGTACCAGCAATTGCCTGGAACTGCTACTGGTCTGATTTGATACTCAGGATCTTGTACTGTCTGGTATCATTACCAGCACAAGAGCAATCTATATAGTGGAGAGGAAGATGCTTTGGGTTTTTTCAAGTCTAACAGAGAGCCAAACAGTAAAGCAGATGGATGGACAGACAGATCCCTTGTTTGTTTTGCAGTACTGATTATCCTGGCAGCTGGATTGTGGCTTAGCACAAGATTCGTGTGGTATACCAAGAAAGGCAGCCTCAGACATCAGCACCTTTCATGACTTTGATGTTTCAGTCTTAACTAATTAATTTATGAGCCCCTTTATAGAGGGGAAATGAGCAAGATATTTCTGCTTTAAGATAAAGCACAATGTGGATCTGTCAGGTATAAACTGAATACTTGTACAAAAGATTCTTTTCTTCTGTCTTGGAATATTGTATCTCATCATTTCATTGTAAAGCCCCATTTGTCTGTATCCACCTATTGTCTTTTGTCTTTTTGTTAGACGGTAAATTCTTGGTGGAGAATTATTCTCGGTCTATATGACTTTAAGACGCCTAGGATGCTGGTCTACCAGGAATTGCTAAGTGCTATGATAATTCAAATAACAGAAATAGACTATCAAGGGGATAACAATACTCCCAGAAAATGAGAGCAGAAAACTTGGTCACAAATGTGATTTGTCATTTGGCATGGAGTCCACGTTACTCATGTCAGTGGTTTGATTGCCTCAATCCACTGCACTCGCTCAGCCTTGGAGCTGGCCTGGATATAATAATGAATGTCATTTTTGGTGATGATTTTGAAGAGATTGCCTTGCACATTGCCCTTCACTCCTGCAGAGAAAAAAAAAATCAGGACAGTACGCAGAGAAAGGTTTTCTGGCAAATATGAAGTTTCATAGGGAAGAATTTAAATTTAGTGAATTACGCAATCAAATCTTTTCTTTTTGTTATGGATAAGACCTCTAAAGCTCTTGCATCTTTGATTTTCTTTCTGCAAAACCCCTGGAAGTGTTCAAGGCCAGGTTGGATAGGGCTTTGAGCAAACTGCTTTAGAGGAAGATGACCTTGTCCGTGGCAGGGGTGTTGGAACAAGATGATTGCTGAGGTCCTTCCAACCCCAACCACTTGATGATTCTGTGATTCCATGAAAATAAAGACATAGTACAGACGTTCCTGCCATAGATTGTATGAACTACTGTGCACTAGATAACATATGTATAGTAGTCTCTCTTTAGATGGAGACTATTATTCGAGTTATACACTGGAGGGATGAACTCCCTACCAGTTTGTACAGCAGATAGATTTGCTCCTGCCCATATTTGGGTTCCTCCTAGCAGGGAAATCTATTGTCTATCATGTCACCCTGCTCCAGACCAAAGCTTTTTTAGACCTTCTCTTTAAAAGATGTTCAGTATTTGAGATCCGCATATTGTTCTTGCTCTCATAAAATAAATTGCTTTCACAGTAGAAACACTCATCTGCGAGGCCAAGGTTTTAGACAACTGCCTAAGCTAAGCATATGCTCTCGCAGAACTGTTTTTTGTATTGCTGTGTTTATGTCTCCCCTACATTTGGATTCTAGCAGATCAAAAAGGAAGAGGTAATAGCATAAGCAGAGAGGACATGCAGAAAAGCGATGGCATCAGAGGATGCCTCAAAATTTTGAGTTAAACAACATCCAAAATGAAGGTGTTTCCTCTTTGTTTGTTAACTCTGAAATATTAATCAGTGTCTTAGGACTGTCTCAGAGGTCATATAACTGAGAAAAGCCCATAAAAAGCCCATAAAACCTTGGAAACACCCAAAGTATTTGGAAATAATGCTAAAAAAAGTCCCCTTTGGTGTGGACAACCCAGCAGCACAGGGATCTGTGACATGCCTCTTCTCCTGCTTGTGAAGGGAAATGAAGGGCCAGTACACTTGTGCATACAAACAGCCATACACACAAACCCATACCTAAAGACTGTATTGCTGTATCACAAATATGTATGTACAAAAGTTTAGAGGCTTGTGCTTACCTGCTGGGACTCCGTTGTCCTCTAGAGCTGAGACAAGACAGCCTCGGAGGGAGAATCCACCGACTGGCTTGTTTTCTTCCTGCAAAGAAAAGGGAAACAAGACTTAGCTAGAAAATATCATTAGAATAACTTCCCAGAGCACATACATTATTTTTAGGAAGTTGGGGATGTAATGCCAGTCCTTCCACATATGACACATCCATGTCACAAAAGAAGTCAATTAGAACATATAATTAAAAGCACTACTATATTGTTTTAATCGTAGATGTTTATCTGATGTAGCTGGGCATGGGGGAGATCAGTTAAAAGCACAAGGGTAGGCAATCACGTTTCAAATTTATGTAGTTTTATCAACAACACACATTGAATATTATATATATATTTCTGCAAGTTTTTAGCTTGCTGCTTTTTGTGAGACTGTATGGGAAAAATCTGACTGTTTTCGCTAGTTGGCTGGTGCTCTTGTTTCTTGCCTTCAGGTTCTGCAGTTTGAGTTTATAGTACGATAAGGATGAGTTCCAGTGGAAAAAAAAACCACAAAGGAACAGGCAGTGTAGTACCCTATGCATCTGGGTTGCTCATATTGATTGTTATATCCATGAAAATAAATTCTACTATTCCATGAGCAAGTTTAAAACTGAGTAGTAGAAATTCCTATAAATACTTTGTCATCAAGGAGACCCTATCCAATGTTAGAATAAGAATGTAAAAAATCCCGGTACCAGTATGACCCTCAAGTGGTGGGATATCAGCCCAGAAAGATCACATCCCAGGAAGAATCCCTGCAGGACCATGGTCCCAGACTGTGTGGGTACAGCAAAAGACCAATTACAAGGAGACTTCTGCCCCTTGGCTAAAGAAAAGCAATCTCACTGTGAAAAAGACAGGATGGAAGATGCAAGATACAAAATCCTACAAGGTCCACCTCCTAGGGTAAGGCCAGAGAGGTCTAATTCTCCAGGAAATGGACAGAGGAACCCAGAAAGAGATCTGTATGAGAGAAATATTTACAGCATAACTGTATTTTCATTATAATATTTAGGTCTTCAAGAGGATTTCTAGGGGTGGTAACTTCCCAATCACATACCTTAGTGGGGTCATAGTAGTGCAAAAAAGCAGGATCAGCTCTCAAAACAAATCTCCTCACCTTCCAGTTTTTCCTCTTGTGCCCCTGAAAAATGGAAGAATTAAAGTTACCACCTCCTGAAATGGCCATTTTCCTGCAGGCTGTAGGGGAGACATAAATATGTACCAAAAAAAGAGCTTTTGCAGCCAACAGAGAAAAATCTTTCCTGACATCTTGGTAGTTCCCAGAATTTTCTGCTTATCTTCCTTCTTCACACATGGATAATTCCTTCCTCTCTTCCTTCCCTGCACTGAGAACTAAGAAAGCAAAGTGACAGGACCAAATGAATATATCCCTGATTTCTGCTTTTAATATTAAATATGGGTCTCAGATTAAAAACTCATGCCGTGTTTGCTCTGAAGGGATTATGTCAGATCCTTTTGCAGCTCTGGTTTTGAGGTTCTGGGGGCTGCCCCTTGCTGCTGCTGACCATGGGAAGAAGCTCCTGGACAGCTCTCATGTCCTATGGCGATGGAGGGGCTGCCCTGCCAACCTGTGAGGATCCCCCAGTGCCCCACCAACCCTTGTGGCACGCTGGCAGCTGGAGAACGGAGGGTTGTGAAGCATCTGGTGATCCAGTTTGCACAACACCAAAGTCAGAGCTCTGGGTACAAAGCTCCAGAGTAGGAATGTGGCCATACAGTGCAGGTAGGGTTCCATTTGCAGGTGGCTGTGTTATGCTTTGAAACAGCATGATTGCCTCTCATCTTGTTCACAGCAAGGGTCAGAAATTAAATCTTGCAGACCAATCCTTTAAACAATTATTGCCAACAGATTTCACCGCCACCAGAGCACCCCCATGTACACGAGTGACTGCCCACAGGTAAATATCCGCTTCATAGAAAAGTCAAACTACTCAGCTTTGAAATTTGTCTGCGGCCAGCAAAGAATCGTCACTGCTCACACTACCCAGACGGGATATGTTAAACCAGAGGAACAGTGGCTCTGCATCAAAGTGAATGTAACGCCTGGTATGATTCGGAGTTTATGTGGGACTTTTGCTTCTGATACTGTTTTGTACCTTTCAGTATACACTCAATATATACAGAATATCCAATTAATCTTGCCTGAGCAGCAGGTTCCATACCTCACTTCTTTAAAACTAGATCCTCTTCACTGCATGATCTCTAGTAGTAGTTCTGACAGGCAAGCTAGTTCTACTGGCCACCACTCTTCAGCCTGGCTTGTGTAAATCACATTTATTCTCTAAGAAACCCTACTAGCTGTCATTTTTTCTGTTTCCCAGTGCAGGTTCAAAGACTGTGCTTACCTGTTTCACTAAGAATCCTTGCTTCACAATTGTGCCGCTTAATTCAGAGATGTTAAATTGTACCTCTTCCTTGGAACTGGTATTTTTCTTACTGTTCTCAGCCTGCAGATAGGGTAAAGATGGTTTCATTTTTTTTTTTTTTAATCTAAACACACTTTTAAGTACAAAATTCTGCATTTTATTTTCCTTGAGCTGTTTTTAGCCCATATTTCCTGAGCTAATTCTACTCCATAGCTCTGCTGCTAAGCCTTGTAGTCCCAAGATTAACAAGCACGTGTACATGCATTGTGACCCTGAGTTGAAGCAGAACTGCAGCATGGCCTCCGATACATGCAGACACAGCACTGCACTCCAGGGACACACCCCTTTTAATGCCCAATTATGTAATTTGTAGATCCCTCCATAACCATGTAGCTACTTGCCTCCAGCAAATGTGCCAGTGTTAGTACTACTAACAGCCTAGAGATGATCCTTCTGCATATTTACTTTCTCAGCCTGCATATTTTGCCTTTGATTGCAAGCTCTATGTGTCCTCTTCACCACTGTTTCAAATCAAGCGTGTGACAGGGGGCAGAGGATGTGCTTCTGTTGGCAGCTGCATCACTTACAAACATGTACAGTGCGGTGGAGTCATCAAGGAATTTCTCAGAGGGGTCGCTGAAGCGCATGGCCTCAGTGCTGCGGGTTCCCACAGGCCTGATGAAGTTCTCATCCATCAGCATGGATGCCAAGGTGACAGCCTCGAATCGTGACACAGCAAAGCTATTGGAAATGAGCCAGTCCACCAGGGAAGAACCTGCAGAAAGAAAGGCAGCTTTCATACCAACGCAGTGTGCTCTTCTGAGGCAAGGCAGATGGTCTCCTGCCACATGTTTTCACTTGCTGAAACATTTTGACGCCATCACAAAGGCTGCCAATGAAGTGCGAGGTTGACCTTGTGTGGGGTCCTATGAGCGCTTCCATATATCCAAAGAGCCAAGAGAGAAAGGTGTTGGAGAGCTTGGCTGCACCACCGGGCCACAACCGATCCCACTATGAAAGACAGGATAGTAGCTCCCTTGCCTCTACAGTGTGGCATGTCAGATGTGAGGTGGCTCTTTGCCTGCAGTAGGTGTACCTGTGAAGGTCTCTTTATATCTGTTGCCTTGATCCAAGTTGCGGGTCAGTTTAATTCCAGTATTGCTGTCATACATTCTCTCCACTATGTCACTGTAAGCGAGAGTACAGCACATCAGTAGATGAGAAAGACAGGCAGAAATTGCCGTGTACTTCTGTCAGCTCCTGGGGTGTCCTCATAATTACCCGCATAAAGATGAGAAGCATTCTAGGTACTCCCCCAGAATATTTGTCCGAAATAAGTTCTAGGAAAACTTCATTCTCCCAACAGCAGCACTAAACAAGATGCCTCACAAAGTATTTTACAATTTAAAGTACTTCAAACTCATCTATAGTCAGCCTTGATTTGCCTGCTCAAGACAAATAAAATTAATGAAATTTTTCTATTTCCTAATCAGTTCTCTATTTCCTCTTTTTTAACATGAAATCTTACTCTGGATTCCAGCTACCAGCTTTGAAAGCTCACCAACACGGCATGAACAATGTCACTACCCAGTCTTTCCCTGATAATTCATCTTCTGAGGTAATACATCTCCCCAGTGAGAACATTTGCAGCTGACTAGGGAGGTCTCCAAGCCAGCAGTGAGGTGTTGGTGCAGAATCCACATACTCCCGAAAGATGATGGTCAGGAAAATGTGCATTCCCTGGCAAAAGTATGTGCAAACCTAGGACAGGGCAGCCAGTTTAGAGCATCCGGGCCACATGGGAGTGGATCAGTGCAGAGTGGAGCTTCCCTTGACCCTCCCCATCCATCAGCTCAGGTGCTTTGTGAACTAGAGCAATAGAAGGAGAAATGGCATACACTTACTGGAGGCTGATATTATCTAGCAGTTTGAAAGAGTTCTTCATTCTGTGAAGTTCTTGTACCTGTACTGGGTGACCAGCATGAATAGCTCCAGTGATGTCCAAAGCCCAGGAGTCACGCTCCTCCCTGGAGCAACATTCAAGGAAATAGTCTGTATTGGTTTTTGTCTTTAGTTTGATTAGTAGCTGTGGAGAAAGAAGTGCAAAGCAATAACATTGTTTTAGCTATTTCCCTCCTCTTGCATTTTGCTTCTTTTAGCACTGGCCAAAGAGACACAAAGAAGTCTGATCCCAGCTGAGCAGTTTAGGACAATTCTTGTTCAGAAGGATTGTGGGCACAACTCTGGGTTTGGGGGTTTTTGTGTGTTTTTGTTACCATCCCCCTCAAATCCCTGGATTTTCAATTCCAAGCATGGTTCACATCCATGGAGGTCGCAGTACTTAAGAGAGCAGACAACAGAATGGATTACTGGAGTGTGCCGCTGACTGTGGAGCTTTTTACATCCAGGTCTCAACAACTACAAACCATCCCTAGGCTCGTTCTGCCATGAGAAGTCCTGAAATAATCAGCAACTTCCAGTCATTTCCGTTCTGGCCCCATGCAGAGGAAGTCTGTATTGCCGCTATCCACGGGCGAGCAGAGAAGCGCAGGAGGTACTTTACATTCCAGAGCCCTCTTGCTGTAAAATTTCTACAGCAGCAATGTGCCATTGATGAAGGAAAAGGGAGTCTGATTTGCCAGCCTGGGGGCACCCCATGGATACAGCTATGTTTTAAGGCAACTACCATAGATAATGTTTCCCCTTTTTCCCATCCTCAGCTTTTATTGAACTGTTCATATCCTCTCTCCGCTCACTGTTGGGCTGATGCATTTGCATTTTTTCAATGAACTGTGTGCACAGGAATAGTGATTTTTTTTTTATTTTTTTTTTTTTGTTAATGACTGTGACTCACATTTGGGCACAGGGAAGAGCAAAGACATAAAGAGGGGGTTCATTGCCTGTCTGGGTTACATTGCTAATGGTAGCTTGCTTTTAGCTGGGCCAAATTCTGAAAGCACTCCAGTGGTATGGTTGCAGTAATCAAAGAAGTCAGAAGGAGAGGAAAAGACTAGTGAGAAGTTAGAAAGTGAGTGACATCGAGAAGAGATACGTATTTTCGGTCATACCGGTCTGTTCTCATATTCCAGGCATGGACAGGTAATAGTGCAGCCATCCAAAAGGATCCTGCCCTTTGGAGAAGGCTCCTTCTTGCCTCCTTCAATTTTGTAATACAGCAGCTTATCCTGAAGCAGAACAAACCATCTCACTTTCCAGTTACGAACAACATGCCCCTAGAAAGGAAGAAATGCACATAGCAAACTTTAACACGAGCATAGAGAAATTACCATATTTTCTTTTTTTTCCCTTCTTTTTGTTTTGTTGTGAAAATACCATGAACTAATAGGAAACTGTATGAAAAGAAACACAAAAAGTCACCATGAGTCCTGTTCTCCCTGAAATACACGTTTTTAGTAACAAAATAGAACAGCTTCATCACTATAAAATCACAGAACAATAGAAAAGTGCTTTGCTCTTTTTTCAGCAAGGAAAACTTCTTTGATGGCAAGAATTGTTTCTTGCAAAACTCACATGAATTATAAAGAGCTGTCATTTAGGTACACACCTGTCTGCTGACAGTACAGGCAGGAACAGGGCTAAATACAAGATGTGTGAGGGCTCTTGACAACCAATTCCTCTTTTACAGTGACCCTAGGGGAAGTCTTTTTTTTCTTCATTTTGTTGTGACTCTAGATGCCAAGTGGTTTTGCAAATGCTTTGCTTGATGAATTAGCTTTTCCTTACCTCCCCTCTTACTACTAATAAGTAGTTAATTTCTATCCTACCTGCCTCCAATCTCCTGGGCTAAAACATTCCATGTGCTACTGTTTCCTGCAAAAGAAATATGTTTTTTACCGACAAAAGCCTGAATAAAGGCTGCTGTTGAGTGCCTCCTGAGTTATATCAAAATACAGATGAAACCTCCTATTTCCTCTCTGTAAACAGCCCCCAGCTCTCTTTAGTCTGGCTAAAGGATGAGCAAAACCAGTGGGGGCTGGCACTGGCAGGCTCAGTCTTGTCAGATGGTGTCAGGTCCAGCTTTGCCGTGTGAGGACCTGACTTGTGTTTCTACAGGCAGTGGAATATTACAGTCAGCAGGCAAAGCATGGGGTAGAAGAATCTCTGGCACCTGGTAGAGGGTGGGCATGGATAGAAGAAAGGAAAATGTAAGCTCCAGTTGTGGCAGGAGTCAAAGCTCATTAATTATCTGTGAATGAAGGGGAAACTCAGCAATTTCCAAGTAAAGGTGGGGTAATGAGTCTCTAAAATCCAGGGCATTTTAGATCCAACGTCTTCTAGTCTATACTAAATACAGTTTATCTAATTTGGGTTTGTTCTCCTTCCCTTTGTATCCTGTGTTGTAAAGTCCCTTGGACATTTTTCCTGCATGTTCTTTGCTATGGCTCCTTTCTTTCCTTCTTGGAGATGTTCGCTGTTTCAAGAGGCTGCCTTACTTTTTTTGCTTTATCTTTATCTGACTTCCACACATTGATTTTGTATTTATAATCCATTACGATACATAACTCAGTAATTTGTAATCCATTTAGATCATCTTCTGGCTTCTGCTCTCTTCTTAAGAAAGCTCTGTTTTCTTTACCTGATCCCACCCCTTCCTCCTTTTTTCTCTCTGGATCCCTGGAGATCTTCTCCCTCAGTTCCCTTAGTTGCTTTCTTTGTGGTGTCTGTCCTATCAAACTGTGTGTCTCAGTGATGTTGTACAGACTGCTGGCAGTCACAGTTTAGTGTGCTGTGATAACCTATTCCTCTCATGCACTTGGTGCCTTGGCTTCCCATCTTGAATTCAGTAGTTACTTAAGAGCCAAAAAATACAACTATAGCTCAGAAAAGAGACCAAGAGCTGGGACTGCTCTGCCCTTTCTGCATAAGGGAGGAAGGGGAATAGCCCCTTCTCCACATGGAGCATGGTTTCATGTGGCCAGTGACTGGCTGCCTGACTGGCTAGGAGCCCTGCCAGGAGAGCTCCTGACCAGGATTACTTTCGTGTTAGCACCAGAAACACTGCCACGTACTGTAGAAAAGCATTTCCCAAGGCGTGGCAAAGCTTTGAACAAACCTCTGAATCACATTTTTTGTATGAAATCAAGGACCATATCAATCATTGAGACAGAGCCATGGTACTAAGAGCAGTTTGTGTCACTTCCTAAATTGCCTTCTTGTGTCCCAGCTGTAACTGACTTGATCTTACGGGGAGAAACATTGGGAAGGCTGAAATCTGTGACACCATCTTTCAGCTCTTTTCACCACGTTTTGGCTTGAGGTTGTGGAAGAAAGAAGTTATTTCAAATGCATTTTTATGTTTGCATTGCTCTGAGCCCCTTCAAAGAGGATAATCTATTCTCCATTATCTCATATGAAATGGGAAACCTTGCTCAGCTGGATCACTAAAGAAGGCACAAGCTATCTTAAGAGACTGTCAAAACATCTCCCCTCTCTCAGTCCTCCCATGGTCGCTCCCGCTGCTGCCGCGTATGTGCTCTTTGCAGAGGTGTGGGCGAGGTGCAGACATGTTGGCTTTCTAACACCTGAGCAATCCTGATAGCTAATTCACTTTCCTCTGGGTAAATGCCAACACAGGGAAACTTGAGGGTGGGTAGCGAACACCTGCAGTTCATGCAGCTCCCCTGGCAGGCATCTGCACAAATCTGAAGGAGCTCCTTTCCCAGGAGAAGGCAGGAGCCCCTCAAACCCACCACCCAACAGGTTGCCTTGCCATGAGTCCTGGCTTGATCCAGTCCCTGCTCAGGGGTTGCTTCCGCATTTGAGTAGAACCACACGAAGGGGAACCGGAGCACTTACCCGTTTGACAAGGAAGCCCTCCTTCAGGACTCCAGCTTCTTCCTGCATCATGGCCAGCAGGGAATAGAGCAGAGCCACCGCTGAGGATTGCCTGAGCACTGGCAGCCTGTCCCTCTGCACATGATTTGTTTAAGAAAGCTCATTTTTCTTTGCTCCCCTCCTCCTTCAATGTGACGTACTCTCCCTACCCTGTTTTTTCCCTCCCTCCCTATCTGTGAGACATTAGTTAAGCAGTGAGCTGGCTTATACATTACCTGCCCCCTGGGAAGTAAAACAAAGGGATGCCTAAAAAAACCTTGAAAGAATTTCACAGAATTTAGTAGAGAAAAAACTACACAGAATGCGCTGGCCAATATAAGTAGCTACATGATGACAAATCAGGTATTGCATGGGAGGGAGAAGTAGAATTATAAAATAGCATCCCTCAAAACTTCAGACTAATCAACTTCCTTAAAATTTCTCATCTAAAAAACACATCTCAGAGGAGTTCTGCAGATCAGCATGCTGTATATTATGTGGAATATTAAGATTACAAGGAGACTTTTACAAACCTTACAGTAACTTCTTCTGCTAGAAATTTATTTTACTGAAGAAGGACCAGAGCACCTAAAAGCCTGCTCTACTTTCAGTGATCTCTGGACATATAAACCAAGACTCTCAACCTAATATCCTAAATCCGTACATAACTGGGCTTTCCATAAGGCAGCCTGATTCATGAGCACTGTGCAGTGACCTCTTGTACCTCCTGAGCACCTCTGAAACAGAGTGCCTTTGTGTGTCGAATACAAGCTTAGATGTTTATTGCATTTTTGAAGACTTTGTCTTTTGTCCTGATGAAATAAACCAGTATTAGTATTTCAGACAGCACTGCTGCTCAGAAATAATTTGCTGTACTGTTAGCATTCCCTGACTTGTACTAAAATTAAGGCGATATATGTGGGCAGAGCTATGGCTGTGATAAGAAGTACAAGGTAGAATATAACAAATAAACAAAAGCACTTGTTGCTATGTAAAGAGTCCAAAGGTCAGTAAGACAAATGACTCAAATATTACGGGGCACATTTTCACGCACCAAGGAAAAGGAACAAACAAATAATTTCTTTATCTCTATGGCATTTTTATAATTTTTAGCAAGGAATAGCAAGACACGGAAGAATTGAAACTGACATCATACAGGAGACAACCCAGAGAACAGTCCTGCAGAGATCATGAGAATACAAGTGACTGAACACTACTTGAAGTTAGAAAAATTGATTGTGTATAAAGAAAAAACATGCTGGCTGAGATTTCAAAAGCAGGGTGACCCATATGGAAGTTACCTACATAGCTCCTACTGTACACCCTTTGCCTCTGGGGAAAAAAGTGGTCAGCCACGATGAAACTGGCTGCATAAGTCATGGCCCAGTATGTTTGTTCTTCAGTCCACCTAAAGTAAGTACAGTAAGTTTAATAGAACACTTAGAAGAGTATTTTTTTGCTGCTGGTATGTAGTATTTTAAAAGTTACCAATGGAAATGTTTGTAATTAAAAAAAATATTATTTTGCCTTAAAATAAAGCAGAAATTAACTGAATGTATTTATTTTAATTGAAAAAATAATCTCTATCTGTGTGTGTGTATATATATATATGTGTATGTAAAAAGTTGTATTCAGAAACAGAATCTTGGAAAAAACCCTGCAGTAAGCAGAGAACATAAAGATTATTTTCAGCTCACAATGTTCTGTACATCAGAATTAAACTGGAGAAAAAAGAAGAAAACTCGAGTCTACATATACAAGACATTACTGCTGCATGCATTTCCTGGACATGTACTTCAGCTCCAGGAATACTGTGTTCCACAGTTTGGTATTTGAGGTTTGAATTACATTGTTCAACTTGTTACTGCAGGCGATTTATTACACAGTGCTATTTCATACTAGAGAGGGCAGGTAGGAGCTTGCAGGGGGCTCTCACTCAGACAGTGATCTCAGAATTGCTCCATAACCAGTCGTTGCTGAGGATCTGACAAGCTCTTTTTCTCCAGCATGCAGACCACCCACAGCCCTGCAGACGAATCTTGGCAAAACTAAAATTAGCAACAAAGGATTCTATTGTCAAACTGGTGGTGAATGGTGAAGCAAATATTGCTTTAGCTGGTCATTAAACAATAGGTTTTGTATCAACTACCTTTTATTATCTAGAGCCTTCACTTCCTTCAATAACTCTAAGTATTTCTTCAACACTTTGCATATTTATCATACACACACACCCCTTCCCCCTTCTCATTCTGTACTTAATCAAGGCTGAAAAACTGCCCTTATATTGCTCCCTGAGGCTGAATAAACACAGATCTTGCAAGGTCATACCGTGTAAAATGAGTCAGTAGATCTGGACTGCCATATTCGCACGTGGGCTGGGGAGGCAAGTTCTGGCATTGAACTCCTCTGGTGGAAAAGGACATGATTCATTCCATCTGTATAAACCTAGGGAGCTCCATATCAAGTCTTCCGTGGGACTTAAAGTCATTGAAGGAGGAGTACCCATGTCCTCAGATCCATTTCAGAGTGTTTTCCACATGTCCATGTACTATTATAACAACAAGAACAGTTGAGTGCTTGACATTTTCTTCCATTCAAAATGACCCCAAAATACTTTGTATACTATAAAATATGCATCAGAATGGCCAGGAAGAGCCAGCCAGCTTCAAGAGCACAGGAAGCTAGTCAGGGTTCCAGAGGAGGGCAGGAGCAGCCAGCTCTGAGTGCAGACTATGCTATTTCAGCTGACTGACCTGGCAGACATTGCTGGTACCTCCCAGTCAGTCCTTCAAGAAGCCATGAACAGCTGATTAAGAGAACCTGACCAAAGGAAACCTCCGTTGCATGCTCTGCAATGCTGTGTCCAGCATCGTGTCACATGGGGCATTGCATATACCAGCTTTTTCAAATCAGCTTCTTAAGTGTCAGGACTTTGCCCTCCAGTGTAAACTCCATTAAATATTTAGTTCCTTAGTGGATTAGGGGTGAAAGATGATGAAAACAAACCACATCAAAACAAAGAACGATGAAACATTTCTAGATAAAAGTGAAAGAAAACAAGCATTCAAAAGAATTCTGATATAACAGCACTTTCAAAATCAACTGTAGAAAGGTGGAGTGTTTGGAAACAGTGGTTTAATTGTCTAGGCTCTGGAACAAACAAACAAAAAAAACCTATCAGAAATTAAACCCCAAAGTTCAGATTCTGCTATGAAGAACAACATGCCAGCTCCACTGCACCTAAAGAAAAAAACCACAAGCAAGCAGGGCACCCCTTCTTCAGCCACTATTTCCCCTCACCAGAAACAGGATACTGGGCTGTGTGTTACTGGACTGTGAGCTGGTAACCCTGTTTAGGGTTTTTTTTGTTAATGAGTCCTTATCAGATGCTGTAAGTAAAATTCTTCCCAAGCTGTCAATCTTACAAAATTAATTTGGGGTATGAAAGTCAAGCTGAGATCCTTACAATTAATACATCAAGCCAAGCCCTGCCCACAGGTATACCTGTACTTTTCCATTGACTGGTCCATTGACTACACGAGTGCAAGTGGAGATGTTGGCCTTGTGATTACAGCCGAGTCAACAGCACAGCACCTAATGAGCAGCAGGAATGTGCTACCCAGCTTTAGCAACTCAACAAAGGCATTCACACAAAACCCAGACCCTTATTTTAAGCACTTGGTAAGCAAAGGCAGTTCCACAAATAGAAAAGAGACAGGTTGAGATAGAAGGTATCATCTCAGCAACTCTAATGTCCTTAAGTGATGGAACACAGCTGACCCCCAGCACTCCCTTGTGCACCCCTTGCTGAAAGGCCTCTGGAACACCCACCTTACACCTCCTCCTTCAAGCTTCTGCAACGCATGAGGGGGATTCACCGGGTTGTCTTTTGCATTATTTAAGCTTCTTGGTTAAAATCTGCTCAGGAGAGCAAATCAGGAGAGCCTGGTTTTACGTCAGGATAGTGAGTGATTGAAATGCATTCAGTTGAACCTGCTTTGTTATTGCCCTCACTATCTTGGTCATTTTTTTCAGGCACTCAAACCTGACACAGAATTGTGCCCACCAGAGTGCTCCAGCTCTAATTAGAAAAGCTCTGGTAGCCACTGAAAAAAATTTAGCAAACTTTTGCCTAAGTTACTGACAGAAACAATGCTCATCTATTGACACACTGAAACAGCTCTTAGAAATTGTAACAACTGTAATCCCTTGACAGCATTCCTTCCCTCCTTGGAGCACATGCGGCTGGTTTTTCAGTGCTTTTCTTTACAGCATTATTTTGCCATGCAGATCACATGGTGACAAAGTTTCAAAATACTTCGCTATTTAGTCTGAGTGCCCACCTATTGTGTTTAATGGAAGTCAAATCACTATTTTAGTGAACGGGCACAGTTTGGAAGAGCTGTTCAAACAGGAAATTTACATTATCACAACAAGGCTGTCATACACAGCAGTTGAAAAGATAATTTGAGAAAATAACCATTAAAAAAATATTTGTTACTTCATTCTGTGATGGCACATTCAAGTATTTTCTCACATTCTGCAAAGACTGAAAGTTATTTGACCTTCTTGGCTTTGCATTACTGTTAAGAGTTGGGTACACGTGAACTTCCCTGATACCCCAGCATGGATTGTAATATATATGTCCTTTGGGAATGCCTTTTGTTACCAACACCACAGAGCAATTATACTGTTTGCACTGTGGTAGTATTAAAAATTCCTATTTAAGGCTCAAAGCCTAATTTTTCATGCATTTTCCTCTAGCAGCACAAAATATTAAGAAAAAAAGGAGATGGGTAATATGCAACATGACAATAAAAAAAAATATACGAACACGTTTAAAAATTTAGCAATTTGGAAAGGTTACTTAAACAAGCCCAACACTTCCACCTCAATTACCACTGACAAGGAAAACAGGATTTAATTTTTTTTTTTAATTCCAATTTAGAAAGCATATCTTGTTTCTCTTCTTCAGAGAAGATAAACAGGTTGTTTCTAGAGTGAACAGCTCAGTCCAGTATAAATGGGATTTAGGGTAGGTAGAACTGAAGGTCATGCAGCAGTGAGGTCACAAGACAGTGCTGCCCATTTTGAAGTATCAGTAAGTTCATTAAAGTTCCTGCTATATTCAGCTATAGGATCAAAGTGCAACTTTACGTAACTTTTCATTTATTAGCTATGTTTATTGGAATGGTAACAAGCTATTTTCAAACTTTTCAAGTTCTCAGTCCATAAATGCAGATGATGAACAAAGGAAATGCTCATTTAAACAAGTCTGCATCAACAAACTTGCAAGACAAACGTTTTGTTCCACTCATTCTTGGCTTGATTTAAAGCAAAAAGACCTTTCCATGTTAAAAGGGAGTCACTCATTGATTATACTGTTCCAGGTTTTATATTCATACCACTCTAGGCCATGTGACAAAAGAGGAGAAAAATTGCCAAAACCTTGGAGTTACATAGCCCAGAAATTTATTGAATATTTGCTGAAATACATTTTGAATAGAACTGTTCAGCTTGCTTGTTTTTGCTGCTCCCGTGACAGATCATTAACAGATGCACTGAGCTGTAATCACCAATTAGGAATTTTTATGTATGTAAGTGTTAAGCATGGGATTGCAAACTCCTTCTGGACAGATCGGTGACTAGGAACCTTCCTTTCAAAGGATTCTATTTGTGTAAGTTTTTGCATCAAAGGATATTTAGAAGAGCCTTTTACATTTTGGTCTTTTTAAAACAGTAAAACACTTCAAGTATTTGCATTTGAAGTTTTCAATACTGTAAAACATTTAGTCCAGAGTGTTTGCAATGGGGTTTCTAATTTTTCGTGTGGTCTCTCTTCTAAGTATTCCAGAACATTTAGTCTTCAGTTTTGGCTTCCATTTCCTCGGCATCATCATCCCCATCCACTTCAGCATTTTCCCTCTCCAATCTTTCCAACTGCCTTGCAAGCTCAGTCTCATCTGTGTCAGTAACCACCTTAGGCTGAAAAAAACCAAACCAAAACACGTGGTAAACAGTCAAAGAAACATCACATGTATTTGTAGACTCTGATTCCACATAAAAAGCAAGAGATAAAATATATCCTGAAGTCATACAACAAAACTCAGACAGTTAGAATTTTTGGCCATTTGTTTATTTAAGGGACATGGAAGTTCAGGTTTGTTTTTTTCTTTAATACCTTTTCGCTACAATTTCTTGTAGAGTTACTGATCTTGCTCTAGTTTAGAAATATTGCAAGGAAAAAAATTGTATTTTAGAATGTAATTTGTTCTCACCTCCATCTGCACATTAAAGACTCCTCTCTTCTCCTCAATTTTTTCTTTAATTACAGCCATGGCTTGATTCAGAACAGACAGTCCTTCAGTTCTCTCCAGCGTTGTAGTAGTCATCACATAACGAGGAGGGGCTATCAGATTAATCTATCATGTTGTAGGGATTGGAGGAAAAAAGCAAACTCAGTAACAAAGCCAAAAATGATATGTTGATATGTCTATTTAGATAATACAATTAAAGGTGTTACAACATGTACTATTTCTTATGACGACTGAATAAGTAATTTTTTTCTTTTTTCACAAGAAACTACTATAAGAATTTTCAAAGAAGGAAGTACTTTCAAGTTTTTTTAAAAACACTTATTCAGTAATACACTTAATATCCTCAAATTGTTGGGGAAGAAAAACCAGGCCTGGCTACAGTAGCCATTCTATCAACAGTCAAACATAAGTGGAGCAAACTTTCTTTTTCTTATACAATCTTATACCTGAAAATAAAATGCATTGCTCCCTGCTTAAGGCTGCATAAAAGGAATAGGAGGTATGTAGTGTGCCAATACTAGACTTCAACAAAGTGAACAGAATAAATAGTTTCTGGAACTTTGAAAGCCACTGCACAGTTATAGGAACAACTGTCAGCAGACAGCTGAAAGGAAGTGTGTTACAGACCTGCTAGAGAAGAACTGGAAAGCAGGCACATGGCTCCCCACGCTCACTTAGGTGATTGAGACAAGAGCAATTGCATGTTACTGGTACCTGAGGGCATCAGAAAAGTTTGCTTTTGATTCCATTATTAAGACTGGCACTTACTTTAATGGGCATGTTCTCTGTGGAACAGTTCAAGCCTGCTCTCAAAGCTTCTTTTACTGCATCTATGCCTTCATAACCATAACAGGCCACCTCAATATCTAGGACAGAGAAATACAAATAATGAAACTTTAAGGTTACCAAAAACTGTAAAATCTTTAAACTTTTTAACTTTAAATCTTTTTAGCAACCAGTGTTTATCCACAATGAGAGCCTCAGTAGCTCCCAAATCTGAGGAAGGTATTACACTTCCTTGATTCGTAAGTTGAGGTAAAGGCGTTCATAAATTCTTCAGACATATAACATTTTATATTGTGCTTTGAAAAGCCAGGATACAAAATTATACACCCACATTCAGTCACTTCTCATCCAATAAATTCAACAGGAATGATTATGTATTTCACATGCAGAGATGAAGATATAAAAGTAATAAATACCAGAGAAAACAAAAGATCAAGAAAAGTGAAACTTGAAAAGGAACACATGCACAAGTTTATGGAATTCTCTTAGCAATTACAACAGAGGCAGAGAGGCATCACTCAAGGAGCATTAAAATTTCTTTTTAAAAGGTAAGTTATATTAACATACAGTTACAGTGATAACTGGCTACAGCTTTTTGTAGATGTTTGGAAATTTGTATCTGTAATACCATGATCAGTGTAAAGACAAAGATTTCTTTACCTATGTAGCAGTGGTACAAGACTAAGCTACAAAGAAGTTGGTCTCAGTTCCAAGTGACTCACAGCAACCTGCTAATTCTCAGCTATCAGAAACAAGTTCATAGAGGTGCATTCCAATCAGCCTTAGGATGAGAACAGAAGCCAATGGCAAATTTCTACACATGTCTTGATGACAAAATGAACAGTGACTTAGACCATCAGAACAAAATAGGTACCACGAAGGAAGTAAGAACACACGCTCATCAAGTAACTTTATTTTCAAAACTTATGAAGTGCTATTCATGTTAGCAATTTCATTCTTCAGGGCAGTCAAATCCTACTTACATTTTTGAAGCCTATGTTAAGTCCTGGTAGCCTAAAGTAACAGGGAATTTTTCATGACCTTACTTTTTGTACTCTCTTCTTGACTTCAGTGTCATGTGGATAAGGCTTATCTTTTCTCTCCACAGTAATCAACAAATGTTAATGCTCTTCAATATATCCTTGCAGAGCAGAGGCGATTTCACAATCTGGGTAAAACTATGACTCTGATACACTGACTATCTGTTTAACAGCAAGTGGCTGTTCAGCCAGATTTACAGTTTTGAAGTATGTCTTCCTAAGTAATGCAGTCCTGTGCTTTTTCTGCCCATACTGAATTATTAAGAGACACAATTAGCTCATACGCTTTGTGAATACATCAGAGGTGTGCTAGGCTTGAGCTGATTCATTCTGCTGAATGATTTGCAATCAACCAGCTAGAAATACCATTTTCATATGTCCATGGACAAGTGGCTAAAATATATGCTGTAGCTGTGCTGACAGAGATCAATCATCCTGTCAGGGAATCAATTAATTTAAAACTCTGAATAACGAAAAAGAATATTGTAGATGCAGCAATAACTATAAAATATTTAAGTTCATTGTGTGCCAATGCAATATGTCATGACTACCACTTTGTGTCCCAAGGAATCCACAGTTCTGGAGGAAAAATAAAAGCCAAACCACCTTGTACTTTGGGGTAGAACCCACAGAGACATTTTGAAAGTAATCCTTTAATAAGGTGTCTTAATTCTGAACAGTTCCACTCAAATATCAGCATTACAAACCACTAGTTTTAACTGGATTTATAGTTTGCGACAAGATACACTAACTAAGTGTCAAGATGTGTTCAATGAGCATCTGGGAAGAACTCACCAGCTCGGATTTTGACTGCTTGTGGTGTCAGACGTCTGTTAATATTGTCAATCAATACACGTCTCTCTTCCTCTGTCAGATCCAAGCTATCCAGGATTGCAGGGTCTCTGAGCCAAGCAAAGCAATGTTACAGAAGTTATACTGGAGTGGAATATAACACAACATTAACTTCAGGGACTATTTCTATATTCTTGCAAATAATCCTAGACATCTGCTAGGCAAACAAAACAGGGAAGTTTCTAAAGAGCTCATTGAAACACTGGAAGAAAATAAATACACCTATTTTCAAAATATTTTCTATCGGCAAACAAAGCAGATAAGTACCTTATTCAATCTGTTCCTGGAAGGAATCATCTGAATGATTTTTAAGTTTTTCAAAAGCAAAGGAATGACATCTGTCCACCTCCATTTGTATATGATACATGGAATGAGACAAGTATCTATTGATACTCGATATTTAAGTTTCCTCCAATATGAAGATAAACCCATATCACATGAAAGTGGATCCATGATAAATTTGGGGGTTTGAATTATTTTAATGTTTCAAACACAAGATTTTTGTCATTCTACAAAGTAACCTATACTCATTCCATGTTATTCTGTACTCCTTTTTAACAGTAACTGGATCAGACAGATACTTATCTGCTGGCTACATTCTTGGCTAAAGAAAGGATAAAGGATCTTTAAATTGCAAGCTAATAGTTTAAAATTCAGAGATCACAAAAGCAAACTCCTTTTCTGTTCACCAATATAAATTAGCAGTTCTTGTTTGAAGAAGTGGTGTCAATTTTCTATTGCTGTATTAAACGTATCCCAAATATATCTGAAACTGAGAACATAACCAAAAAACTCCTCACAAAAACCGTTGCTGTTGTGCAGAGATAAGAGTGGCAGTTTTCTGAAAAAAATTCCAGACCACCTACAATATTACCAGCAGGCAAACATGAAACAAAACAGCCCAAAAACCAGATGCAGTAATGGAGATTGGTCTCTGCTGCTAATACATCATCATCTTTCATGTTTTTGTATACTCAACAGAGATAGTAGAAGGGCCAAACAAGCAAACAGAATCAAAAAATATGACAGGTTTAACACATCAAAATATGAACCTGTATGGCAGAAGTGATTTATGTGACATACAAATTCTGCTTTATTTACAAACGATCCTGTTAAATCTTCAAGTTACTTTCATAAGCTCTTGGTAGGCTTTCACCAAATAGGTCCCCAGTGTTTAATTTTTTACTAATCAGAAGGTAAATATACTTTCCAATTTTTGCTGTCTAAAATCCCAAAACACTAATCCTCATGAAAGGAACAGTAAGTCAAATTCTTAGAGGGAACACTAAACCTCATGCAGCACTTCAGCAAGAATAAGAAGGCACCAATATCCACATTTTTCTGCTCTATTGTTATATGTTTATGTAGGAGCACAACATGAACAAATAAAAATTGCAGTCCATTGTCAGAAATCTTAAGGCATTATTGATGGAAAGATGTTTTGAGAACAGACAGCTTCAGAAGTTTGTGCTCCAAACTGAATAGCAAATGAGCAACAAAAGGCCTGTGCTCAGGAATTTTCCTGAGTACAAGAAAACCTAAAACAGCCAGTGTAACTATAGGGTGGTTATTTTTCTTCTGGTATACAGGTGTTTAACTAAGTACTTATCAGGTAAGAGTTATCTGGAATTCCTTTTACAGCACTGTATCCAGATTTGCCCTTTACCAATGAATTTGTTCTCATCAGAAAATTATTATTATATGAAACAAAACACAGTCTAAACGAGGACACAAACTGTCTCTTCCTCCAAAACACAGAGATCGTTTTAAGCTATTTAAAAATACCATCAAGTGCCCTCCTACTTCCTAAAGTCAACACAATTTCTGAAACTTTTATTACTGCCATCTAGCGTTCAACTCCAATTCATGTGGCATAAAAGAGTAAAACTAAAGATGTTTATTGAGAAATCTAGTTTTGGATTGGCAATTTCACAACAGATTCTTTAGAGGGAAACCAAATACTTTAATTCTGAAAGAAAATTACAATATCAGACTATTAAAAACATATAAGAGCAATCTATCTCAGTATATATTTCCTTAGCATCACAATTTTCATCTCTTTCTGTTAAAATTTCCATTTCTAAGTTCATGATCCCATTCTTTAAGTTTGGAAGTGTAGAGAAGTAACAAGCCAGTTCGTTGCATTTAAAAAAGAAATTGTTACTCTCCCACTGCACAGGCAGTGGAAGAGTGACAATCAGCCCTGAGCAGAAATATCTTCAGACACAGAGCTAGATATTTCTGATAAAATCTGCTTGGGACAGACAAATTCTGACAGACAAACCAAAATCAGTGCTTTTTCCTGTTAGAACTGTCACAGACTCATCTGTAGCAATAAAAATCAGGAATTTGAAAAAAATCAATAAGACAGAGAAACCTACAATAAGCAACTGGAAGACTGATAAAAAAATTTACTAGGTTTACTTGATCAGTATATTCTCAATACTGACTCTGGGAAAAGAACCCAAACAAAACAACCCCAAAGAATGTGATGATAGTTCTATTTCAGGAAACACTTCTCTGCAATTTGAAATAAGCCCCTAGAAGTATAAAAGGTGTCCTTACGAGACTGCATGCTTGAATGCATCATAAGCACCATATCCCGGTCTTTTGTACTTGTCATCAAATACCCAGGCAGTTCTCTGGAACAGACTCTCAAGCTGCTCATCCTTAGTGTACTCCAAGACTTCAGCAACATGGCGAAGGATGCTGTAAACCTGGAACACGGGAGTGTTACAAAAACCAAAACGAATACTGAAAGCAGACAAAAATTTCTGCTCAGAAGTGCTAAGACCATACAGCAGTAAGGATGGGAGACTGAAACTATGTGTGTGCCTTTTCAATAAATAGTTGCCACAGTGTGCTAAACCAGCCTATACTCCTGGGTTTAAATAAAATCATTTAAATATACCCCTTTACATCATAAATTTTCAACCGACACCTTTCTTGATCTATTCATTAATTAAGAAGCAGTTTACCAAAGAACTCATGGACAGATGAACTGCTTATATATCCTTGCATGCATAAATGAAAATTAGAGTATGCCTAATACACAAGAACAACACTTTATTTTCATATTATCTTATGTCTGTGCATTTTGGTCATTCAAGAAAGAAGCTGGAAATACACAGTGCCTGAATACAGACACGCAACTTACAGTCTTTGATTTTGTGAATTTGTCTTCACATTTGATTGCCTCCTCTGGAGATACTCTTCTTTTGGACAAGTCAATATAACCTATTGAGGAAGATGATTTTGAAAGTGTCAGCCATAGTGCAAATTAAGTCTGACTGCTTCAAGAGAAACTCATAAACACTCTGGCACAGGATTTGCCCCTTGCCTACACTATCCCTATATGTTGCTACAGAAAGTAACAAGACCAAATCTCAATGGATTTGAACTAATTGTGATCCAAATTAGGATATAAATTTTTTCTTTCAACTGCAAATACTTAAAATAGCAAATACTTTGTATGGTGTTTCTTTAAATTACTGCCCTAAATGTTTTCTCTGCAGATTTTGAACAAATTTTCATAATATCTCAGCAATTTGTGATCCATTTGTATGTTGCTGTACACAGTTAGGGAAAAAAAAACATAGCAGCATACACAGAAGCAAGTTTAATGCATATTTTTGTAGTGTTCAATGCAATTTCAGTCAAGGTTGGCACTCCACCTGTTCAGCTCTGAACGGTTTCCTAATAAAATAGGCTTGGCCTGAAATTCGGACTCTTAATTTCTTGGATACCCTTTTGGGAGAAATGACCATGTAAAAAATTCTTTTGTACCACCTCTTCTAAATTTGAAAGGGCCTTCACTTATTTCTCACAAATTATAGGTTCCTCCATGTATTCAATAAAAGACCACTAGGTGAGTTCCAGATGTGTTTCTCTGTTAGTATGAGAATAAAATTAACTTGTAAAAGGAAGTATTCTTTCATTAGAGATGCTGGGAAACTTATTTCACTTCAGATCTATCTGAAATAAGTTTATGTTTGTCTTTCTTTCTTCTCTGCTTTTCCTTATCCTGTCATTTATTACTGAATTTCAGAGTTAACTGCAGTTTCAGAAGTATTCTAGAAAAGCCTATTACTTGAGAAACATCACACCAACAGTAACACTTCTAGGAGATGTGCTCAGTCTTTATTATTTCTTTATACCTGGATATAGATTTTAGAGATTGAAGGAACAGTATTATCAAAATCCAACATCTTCTAAATAGAAAATATATTTAAAAATTTTATCAAAGATTCAAACGTTTGAAAGATAGGAAGAGACAAAGCTGCTTGTACAATATCAGCTTGCACCCTACAGAGGTAATGTGGTACAATAATTACATACTTGTCATCTATTTTATTGACAAGGTTTGAGACTTGTTAACGAACAGGACAGACTGCGAACACTAAATGCTTAAAAATGTAGATTTTTATCTCTACAGCATATGATTCTTCTCTTTGGTTAAGACTTGAAGATATCAAAAGAAAATTCCACTTCACTTTGGTTCATTTACTGAGCTGGTGAGGACCCACTTGAGCAAATCTTTACTGACATGAATCACTTTCATTAAGCCAATTCCCAAAGAACACAGAGGATCAGAAGAAGGATCATAGGTATCAGATGGCACAATGATGGTCTATTTTGCTTAAGTGCCCTAAAAATAAGTAGCCCTGATAAAACTCACAAATACCTAAACCGCTTAGTTTATCTGCATTTCTCTCTATGAATTCAATCTTGATATACCCACAATATCCCCAAATACCTTTCTCTTTGTCAACCCTGATGACCACAACACATTCATTCCTCCCGATGCGGATGAGTTTGTTAATGGAACGAATCCGTCTCCTGGACAGCTCACTGAGGAGGATCATGCCTTCAATGTTGTTGTATTCCAGCAGGCTGACGTAGGCGCCCATTTCAGCAATGGAGCGGACGTTGACCATCACTACATCTTCCACCTCTGGAAATTTATGTTGGTAGAATCGACAGCTTAGTCCCGGCATTCTGGAATTCAAGCACAAACCCCAAAGATTTTATTTCACAGCACATCACTGCCTTCTCCTACAAACATGGCAATAAATCAGCAAGGACAGGGAAGGACAGAGAACAACACCGACACAAAAGATTGCAAATTAGGATAAGGCTTGTGCTCAGGTTTTAATAGAAATTACATAATAAATTAACTAGTATTTTAAGTAGTATTACCATGATCATTTGCTAAGATGCCAAATTTTTTGCACTAAAGTAGAAAAAGCTTGCTACCCAGACCTCATTATCCACTTCAACTGTTGTACTACCTAAACACAGCACACTGGAGAGGTTCAAGTGGTGGAAAGGTGGCACTTGGCACTCATCTAAATTCACAAGGTTGTGTAACATTTTCAATCGGCTTGTAAGAGCAGGAGGACATGGGAGAGAAGAAGCCTGCAGTGCTCATGAAGGTTTTTGTGTGCACAGAATAAGACAGCATGTGAGGCTCAGAAAATAAGAGGCAGAGGGAAGTTTCTGTAGTACTGAGGAAGAGCAGACTCCAGAGGATGACTTTCTACACTCAGCATAAGATGTTTGGGATAATCCTGTAAGACCTGCTCCAGAGGCCAACTGTCAGCAAAGAAAACAAAGGCATTAATCAGAACAGAACTAGCCTAGCCTGAATGAAGTACTAAAAAACAACAAAAAAGCACCCCACCAACAGACTGCAAGTCAGGAGGGAAGAAAAAAACTGCCAAAACTACATGAAAAAAACCCGGATTCCTTCATTATACATTCAAAAAAAAAGTGCAGAAACAACACTTCATAACCAAGTAGTGGTAAGAAGAAATGCTTAAACTGCTTCACTTTTCTGATGATGAATCCACATGCTTTTAAACTTCTAATGAGGTTAGTTCAATTTCTTTTGTCTCTGCCTTGAAGTTTCAGACAGAAAATTTTCTACAGCAGTAGGAGCCTAAGGTGCAGAGTCAAATGCATCACTCCTTCAGAAGGTTTGTTGTAGTCACCATTTTGAAGTTTTAGTCCTGATCTTTACAGCAGTACCAATGCTTTCTAGCTATACAAAAGTTTAAAAACAGAGTAGGATGGTAAGGCCATATGCTATATACACATGGCCACAAAACTGAGAACACTGTCCACTCTTATTTCCATTCTTAACTTTCAGAAAAGTGAAATACAGACTGGCAAAGGATTATAAAAACACTCCTCTAAAGGTTTTGTATAACTTTATGTAATGAGAAGTTGAATATGGAACTCTAATGGTACAAATAAAAGCTTTCCAGTTCTCTTCTCTAGTCCCCTCAGTGCAGCTCTGCTCAATCCTACAGGTACTTATAGGATACATAAGGAAGCTGCGCTGCAAAGAACAACCCCAGGCCACAACGAGAGCAGACAAACACCGCCCTGCACACACAGCACTCTCCACAGTCACAGTTACTCCTCTCTTCACAGTCACAAGGTTTTTATTTTGGCCTTCCGTGGAAGATTCCCAGGAACAGCACGGCGCCCACCGCGCCGGAGCCGGAAATCATCTTTCCTCGAAACTGGACACGCCTCGGCCGAGGCTTCGGCCCTGGCGGCCGAGCCACCCCTGCGGAACGGAGCCAGCCCTGCCCAGCGCCGCCGACTCGGGCCCTGCCCCACGGCCGCCGCACCGGAGAGGGGGCCGGCAATGCCCATCGCCGGCACGGCGCGGGCGGGAGGCGAGGGACACGCGGCCCCGCCGGCTGCAGGGCTCGCGGGCGCGGTGCCGGTCCCGTCCCGCAGGGCTCTGAACTGCGCGGGTCCCGTCCCGTCCCCGGCCGGGCGGTGCCCGTGTGCGGTGCCCGCGGGCGGTACCTGTGACTGCGGCCCGGGGGTCCCGCGCTGGCCCCGCTCCTGCCGCCGCGTGCGCCCACACCCCGCCGCACCACTGCGCAAGCGCCGCCGCCGGGGCCACGGCGCCGAGCCGGAACGGGCCGAGCGCCGTCGAGCGCCCCCGCGCGGTGGGCGGAGCGGGGGACTCAGCCAATCGCTTCCCCACCTCGTCGTTCCCGGGGGACACGTGACGGCCGGCGGCGCGCGCGGGACCGCGCGGGCATCCGGGTTTGCTGCCCTGCGCACGGGGGCGGGGTCGCGTCACGTGACGGCGGCGGCGACACCGGAGCGGCCCCAGCGGCGACTGCCGTGACAGCCGGACCGGGCTCCGCCGCCGTCATGTCGGGCAAGGACCGCATCGAAATCTTCCCCTCGCGGATGTGAGTGTCCGCCGGGACGGGCCGGGATAGCGGCGAGCGGGAGGCGGCGGGGGCGCGGGGCCGGGCCTGGGGCAGCGCCGGGGCCCGGGGCGGCTCGCGGGGCTCTCAGGGCTTCTCGGCGCTGGCCGTCGTTCCACCCGTTGTGTGCCCGCTTCCCCCGCGGTGCTGTGACCGAGCACTCGGAGGCCGCCCTTAATTCTCTCCTTCAGGTTCTGTTTTTAGGCTCCACATCAGCTCTGTCAACCCTCAGAGGGCCGTGGAGGGGTCCGGCACAAACATGCCGGGTGTGGTATTTAAGATCATGCCATTACGCAAACCTGACTTAAAAAAGAACATTATGTAAAATGTGTGGGTAAAGGGAAAATGGACAAATCGAGCCATAGCTTCCCTTAACTTTGCAACAGACGACACTGCTGTGCGAGAGGTTGGCCATAAAGCGTTAAAAAAGAAGGAAGTAAAATGCTCAAAGTGTAGTGGACAGTCAGGTAATTTTCCAGATCCTGACAGCAGACTATTTGTCATTAGATCATATGTCTCCTGACAAGGCTTACAAAGCTGCCAACATTGGAACAAACACAGTTGAACAAAATTGCTGTTTTAATAATGCTGTTCAGTTTCTCTTTAGAACCCTCCAGGACAGAAAGACTTTGCTTTAACATGAAAGGCTGTGTCAAATCTTGCATAAAAAGTGGGTTGATGCCTGCATGTAATCTTTATAAAAACATGCCTTGCAGGACAGAAAACCTCAAATGTAGAATAATAACTATTCCCCCGTGTGCGAGCTCAGGACAGTTTATATGGAAAGATTAATACATTACATGGTAAAGGTTCTGTTTTGAAACTTAGTTCAGGAATAAACTGTTACATACACAGAAATGAATTATTGCATATACTTAAGTCTCACTCCTGCTCTTTGGTAGCACTCTTTTCATTCAGTTTACTCGTCCAAGAGGGGGCACTTCAGTTGCTTTTAAGAGGTATCTGGTTTTGTGGGCTGATATGCCACTGTGGCAGGAGAGTGTTCATTTAGAAAGGCTTAATATTTACAAGCATTGCTTCAAAGGAGGTAATAGACCAATAATGTGGCTGGTGTTTCCAGAGGAATGTAAGTTAGAATGGTAAAATAAAGATGGCCTGTGTTTGCAACAATTTTGTTAACTGACAGAAGAGAATTTCACAAGGTTTGCTTTTTTTGTTGTGTGTTTTTGTTGTTGTTGTTGTTGTTTTTGTTTTTTTTTAAAAATTTTTTTAATCTTTATGAAGTGGCTTGCTGATGTGAGCCTCTTCTGTGCTGGATATCATCAGTTCAGAAACTGCTCAGTCTCTTTGAGAGTAAACAAGATGTTGTTTAGTGCACTCTCAGAGCCGGTGAAATCTTACTCAGACTAGAAGGTTGGCCAGTCTCTGGCAGGTGGTGAACAGAAGGAACAAGTTAGTTCAAGGTTAGTTCAAGACACCTGCTGGTTGGAAAAGTAAAGTTGCCTTTTTACTCTGATTGTTTTTAATCATAAAGATTCATAAAGTGTTTGTGGTTTTCAGTTATAAGTATTTGGTAGATGGTAATAGAGCTGTTCTCATCACATGCCAGTAGATGTGGACAGTAAGGTGTAGCTAGAATCTTAGTTATACTTACTTTTTCCAAGGTCAGAGTGGAAGTAAGAACTTGAGTGTTGTCCTTTGTGCACAGTGGCTGCACAGTGGTAGCTTAAGTTAGCACAGCTTGTCCTTTTTGTAGTATAACTCCTGCTATTCTAGTTAACTTAAATCAAAAAGATTCTTCAGATTAAAAGATACTCTACAGCAGAGAGGGAAGCAAGGTTTGGATCCTTCTTCAGTGCATAATTTCATACAAGGAACCTTCAAGAGTGCTATTGATAGAAAGGATATGCAAAACTACAGATAACTCACTAATATACCTCTTCAATTGTTGCTGCCTTTGATTGTCTTAAATAGCTTGTAAATCTCCTATGCAGCATATGAAGATAAGGAATCATTGTACTTTCTGACTTTCTTCAAACCAGAATGTACAACTGCTGTATTGTCTTGCTCTATAAAATCAGAACACAGCATCAACAGTTATGGTCACATGAAGAATTTGCTGTGTTGTCTGATTTTGAGAAGGTGACATAGTGGTATAAGAGCTTAAAAGCAATACCAGTGTCACACTAACAGTGGGCTTTTGGGGTAGTTTGATTTCTGGTACTTGTAAGACATCAAGAAAAATGAAAACTCTTATTACCTATTATGGAAGTGCTGAAAAATGTCTCATCAATTTTCCATGATCTTTGACTTTACAGATAATAACCTTGTAGTTCTCATTGATGATGGAGATAAATATAATAAATTCCCTTAACTTTAAATGAGAACGTGAAACCCTATCCTGAAGTGGCCAACCTGCTCTGCTGCAATGATGTTTCTTGATTGCTTCATAATTTCAGTCACATCCACGTCAGAAAACTTTGCATAATTTTTTTCCTAATCCCTTCAGATGATGCAGAACATTTTTATTTATTCCTCTGTTTAACAGGGCTCAGACCATCATGAAGGCTCGTTTAAAAGGAGCCCAAACAGGTCGTAACCTCTTAAAAAAAAAATCTGATGCTTTGACACTTCGATTCAGGCAGATCCTTAAGAAAATTATTGAGGTAGGTAAATTAGAATTTTCCTTTGTTTGGCTTGCTTTATTTGAAATCTGTCCTTTCAGTTTTGCATTCCTGTTCTGCTGACTTCATTAGGTAGGCTGGAACATAGAACAACTTTGTGAATAACCTGTTTTTTGTAAGCGAGACTACTGAGGACACATGAGCAGAATTATGGGGTTTTTGGCTGCAGTGATATAGAAACTTTGGAAGACTTAATATTCTTCACCTCTTTCCAGACAGTCTTAGGTTCTGCTTTGGTTTGTGTTCCAAGTTCCTTATCATCTCTTCTACATTACGGGGACTTTGCTCTGATGCTGCCAAATAGTTTAGGAGTGGTTTTAACATGTTCTGTAGCCCCATTTTTGTTGCTTTATCCAGCTTAAGAGTACACTGCAGATCTATGATGTTTCCTGCATGACTAGGTACACTAGCAAGCAGAAGTTTTGTCCAGATTGAACTTGTTCCTTTATGAGGAAACAGAGCCCTGCTTCTTCCTCTGCAACACGGATGACAAATCTAAGATACAGAGTCGAGCCTAATATGTGTTGTGTTCCACCATGCCAGATGGGTTTTAGCTGTACTGTTTTGGCTGCGACTGCTACAATATCCATGGTTAGCAGTAGTGCTTTGTTACCATGCTGTAGACAAGTTCTCAGCACTCTGTATCATTGTTTCCTACAGATTGTCTAACACACAAAGGCTATTGTTTCTCAATAGCATGTTTTTTAACTACAAGGACTACAAATCTGTAAAAGTTGGGAAAAAATGGAGTAGGAGGAGAGTGCAGCTTCACAGAACTGCATACATCTGTATGTTGAAAAACAGCTTCACCTTTCTCATAGTATTCCATACAATGTGAAGAAAGAGTGTTTTCCTAATGAGACACTTTTCTGTTGTGATTTAACCCCCATGTAATCGAATCTTATGATTATGAAGACAGGCAAATCTTTTGCTGGATCAGTGAAATAGCTGAAGTATTATTTTTTTTTGCCAGTCACCTGGGAATTACAATTTGCAGTTTAAAGTAAGCTATCTACATAGAACTTTCTCACTCTCTTCAATTTCTTTCAGTTTTCTTCTCGTTATGCTGTTAGTTATTTATCCTGGAAAAGGAGTAATGATATGCCTTGTATTTGCTGCCTTTTTTTTTTTTTAATTTTTTTAAACAGACTAAGATGCTGATGGGTGAGGTGATGAGAGAAGCTGCCTTTTCACTTGCTGAGGCAAAGTTTACAGCAGGAGACTTCAGGTGAGGGTTGCTGAGCTTGTAGATGTCATACCCATGGGAAAGAGCGATTGACAAATTATTATTTTCTCTTTTGGAAAAAGTAAAGTTCTTAAATGCACTTTAAAAAGAAAAAAAAGAAAGTGGACAAGGTAGGACAGGATGAACTGAATTCCCTTAGCTAAAGGTGGGAGACATCACTGCAGGAGAGAGATAAGTTGCATGATGAAAATGTAGACTCCATTGGAAGCTAAACAAAGTGGAAAGACTAACTGAATTTACCGAAAAGTCTTTGATTTGAGAAGGTGTTGAATTCTGCAGCTTGGAATCAAATATGCAGGGAAGTGAGAATTTACAGCAGAGTATTGTGGTATTTGTTAATTTGGTTTTGCTTGTGAATTTGAGGGACAGGTGTAATGTGTGTTCTCCCAGAAAGTCACACAGTGATTTTACCTGTTGTTCTAATCTCCTGTCTCATTGACCTCTTGTCTCACTAGGGTTCATGAGGGCTGTGTGCCAGAGGGGAAACAAATCTTTTTCCTCTAGTAGGATATTTTTAATTGTATTTAAATAAATTACAGTTCTGTCCGGGGTGTTTGTGTAATTCATTCAAGGGTGCATAGACCTTGTGAAATAAAGTTGGAGAAGTGTCAATGATTCAGCTGATGGTACTACCAACTGATGGAGAACTGAGTGATCAGACACAGGAGTAATCTGTGTGCTGCTGAAGAAAAGTCTTTTTGGCCTTTCATTTGGATGTGGTGCTGTTCTGTTTCCTGTCCTAACTAGTCACAGTGTTTAGCTGTAAACAGTAGTCAGATTCCACCCTGTAAAGTAAACTGGACTTAGGCAGAAGAGTTAGCCAGTGACGTATTCTTGGAAGACCTTGAGATACTTCAGAATTTTTCAAGATGAATTGTTGTACAAGCTCAAGTTTATTTATGTCCTAGTCAGTGGGTAAACATACTCACTGATGTTCTGAAAGAACAAATACATACAAACTAAAATGAACAAAGTGTTGTGGCCTTGGTCTGCATTAAAGCCTTGAAATTTCTTGACTTTTATTGAGAAAAAGGTCTCACGGGTTGATTAGACTCGATGTTATTAAAATAATTTGCCAGATAACTGGCTAGTTTTAGCTATGCTTTATATACTTGGTCTAAGATATTTTTAAAGTTACATTCACAGACTCTGTGTCTTTTACATTTCCAGACATTGCTGGAAACCTATTTCTTTCAAAGCTTCTGTGTTAGCTTCAAAGTCTGTACAATGAATTGCATAGAGAACTGAGCTGACAACAATTTCCAGGTCTTTACAGCTATTTGGTAACTGCTTCATCTTGTATATAATGATGACTTAATGAACTACTTCAGCTTTCCTGTATATTTTCTTCCTTACAGTACCACGGTGATCCAAAATGTGAACAAAGCACAAGTCAAGATCAGAGCTAAGAAAGACAATGTAGCAGGTGACTTTTCCAGGCCATGAGTGTTTTGACTCAAGGGAATTGTGGAAGGACACTTGGAAGTATGCAGGAATGTATCCAAACGCTGTCTCCTCGTCTTTATTTCTCTTATTTATCTAACAGTAGGAACACTTGTAATTGGTTAGGGGTTTTTTTCACATATAGTGTATGATTTTTATAATTAGTTATTTGCCTCATAAAATTAAATGAATGTGTGTAAATGAATGTGTCCAATTTCTAGATCTTTGGACAAAGTATAAGTTCCATAGAGCTTTACTGAAAAACAGATTGGGAAATTAAGTACCAAAATTAAATAAATTTCAGGCAATTAAATATCAGTAATTGTCTATGAAGAAAACAAAAAAGATGACTGAATGCTTAAACTATTCCTTAAGTAAAGGGAATACATTACCAAACAGAAAGATAATAAAACTGAACAAACTGGAATACTTCCCTGAATTTTTCAGGGTCTAGATCTCTGTGATCTCAACACAATTCAGAAGTTCTGTGTTATATGTGAGCACCAGCAGGACCCAGTCGTTCCAAGCTATATAGGAAGATTTTGAAAAATAATCTTACATAATTGGAAGCAAATGGGTGTAAAAGTGATTTGTACTTAACAAATCTGTAGCCCTTTATGTCTCTTACATTTTTGTTCACTCCTGTCAGGTGTAACCTTGCCAGTTTTTGAGCATTACCAGGAAGGAGGGGACAGTAAGTACAAACCAAGTGGTTTTTTGTTTTGCACATATTTACACAATTCCATGCTAATACAAAAATACTTGTCATGTCTTGATGGTAGTAAGTCAGTTTACATCATAGGCATGGCTTTACTTCCTTCCTTTGCTGCTTTGCCCTGTTCCTGTGACGTGGAAGGATTATGAAGGACTGCAGTGGATTTTACTTTTCTAAATCAGTGACTTTTTCAGATGAGAAGACTTGTCTTTAGGTACCAGATTTTGAGACTGCTAAGTCTTACTGTGGACATGCACAACAATGATCTGTAGTAACATAAACCACTATAGAGATAATCTGTTAATGGGCAAAGGCTTTAGCTTCTCACTTGCTGAGCTGTTTGTATCGCTGTAAAGTATTAAATTTTATCTGGTAAAAAAATACTATAGTAGCAATAGTAACAGAAGTTATTTTTTTTCAGGCTATGAGCTGACTGGCTTGGCCAGAGGTGGAGAACAGTTAGCTAAGCTGAAGAGGAACTATGCCAAAGCTGTGGAGCTGCTTGTGGAACTGGCCTCCTTACAGGTTGGTGGGAAGAAAAAAAAGAAGGGCATCATTGATTTCTCACTTTTCTGAAAAGAAAGTAACGTCTCAGTAATTGAAGCATACTCTAGTCTCGGTGCTGTACAAAGTTGCAAACCTTTTTCAGCCATAAAACAATTACCACTTCAAAGAAGGCCTTATTCCTTAATACTAGGAAGAAACTTTCTTTGGAGAGTGGGTAACTGCTGATGTGAAGTGTGCTAGTGACATTAGTAGAAAAAAATTCTGCTTCTCTCAAGGACGTAGTCTGTAAAGCTACATTACAGACTTGGCTTTCAAGTGCTATTCAGTTTTCCGTGAAGAATTGATTGAAATGCTGAATTTGTCTTGTTATGTATTAATTATTTAATCCTATTCCATCAGACATCCTTTATTACTTTGGACGAAGCCATTAAAATAACAAACAGACGTGTGAATGCAATTGAACATGGTGAGTATTTTCCATTTGGGATGCATAACATTTTTCTGTCTCCATGCAAAATGAGGATCAGGGTCATGGAAGCCACTCATTTGACCTCTTGCTTATTAGTAGAATTTCTAAGCAGTTCAAGAACTCTTTCTAGAAAGCATTACAATGAAACATATTGCAAGAAAGAAAAAAATGAAAAGCCCAGTAGAATGAAGTACACATAGATAAATGAATATGCAAACATAAAAAAGTAATCAGGAAACTGTATTGAGAACCTAAAGGACAAAAGTTTCACAAACACATTCTGGAATCTCTGCTAATGACTTTGATTTAATTGGTCAGGTCTGTTGACTAGAGGCAAAAGATATGTTTCTAAGTGTTAAGATGTTCCAATAGCTAGCATAATAAACTTTAAATAATTTCAAAATAGATTTAACTTTAAATCACTTTAATAAACTTTAAAATTGTAATACTGTTGCCCAGTGAGGAGCTGTTGACTTTTTTTTGATTTTGGATGGAACAGTCCTTATGTCAATACCCTGGTATTCTTCTTTGATGTGAATTCTTTATCCTTCCCGTTCTTGTTTGTAAATTTAATTCTTGCCCTTTCTTAAGTAGTACTTCAACCAGAATATTGCTGTGATTCCTTTTGCTGCAGTGTTTGATTATTTCAAGTTCCCTTCTGAGTTTTTGATAGCTTAGATTTAATCATCTTTGCGTGTACGCAATAACTTATTTCAGTCTGTGTTTCTAAACCGTCCTTTTCAGTACTGTTTTCCATAGACTGGTTCCTTTGAACATGCAGGCCTTAACTGCAGCTTATCATCACTCTTGAGAATTTGACTTAGAAAAGGTTTCCTCTGCATTCTTCCAAATAACACTGGTAGTGCTGATAACAGCTTTCTCCTTTCAAAAAGGGACTCTGACACATAGCTGTCCAGTTGGGTGTTAAAGCTCTGTTTAGTGTCTTATCTCTTCCCTTGTGATACTGTTATATTTGAATATTTGTTTTCATGATGGCCTTTTTAAACCTAAATAATTCTGTGAGTAAAAGTGCTATACTGAACAGAAGTTTCTGAAAGAATGTGATGAAAGAACATAGTTTTAATTCAAATTTAGCCCACCTCTTGCAGGGTTTTTTTTAACCACTTCCATGGGAAAAACAAACCTTACTAACAATCAGGGATCAGTGCTTACTGATTCCATTGCATTTTTAAAAGAACACGCTGTGGGAGATTTTATGATGTTCAGAGTCCTAGCTTAGTCCTGGACTTACTAAAGAAAACAGTTCTGTGTACTTGTCCATCAGAAAATAGTACGATCTTCCACAAAAGACACAAATTTCCCCTTGTCAAAATAATTAGTAGATTGACCTCAAACAACATCTGTGCACTCCGTTACATAACTTCTGGCTAATATAACAGCAGTCCAAAAACTTCTTTATTTATGTTTCTAGTGATTATTCCCAGGATCGAGCGTACTCTTTCTTATATCATCACAGAACTGGATGAACGAGAACGAGAGGAGTTCTACAGGTAAACATCTAGACTAGACTGGTCTCTTTCTGAAATAGACCATTCCTCAGAAGGGACTTAGGAGAACTGTTCACCAAATCTGGCAACAAACATTGTTAAACAGGACCTCATTCTTACTGCATGTTGAGTTTCCAGAGCTGGGCACTTGGGCATCTGCAATTATTTGTCTGAAACTTGTAAATGAATCCCTACCACTAAGTTGCACACAGCTGTCATCATTCTGCCAGAGGGAATGATGTGATACAGTACACTGAGGTGTTCTGCCTTAAAGACACCTCTGCTATAGAGGTCAGTGTTCTGGGCTACCTGAAGCAAATAATGTCAATCCTGAAATGAACGAAAGAGGAATTAACTTCATTAAAGACAAACAGAGCAGTGTTTAGAGTCAAAAATATAATTTATAGTTTGGATGAAGTTTCTCAATTACAGCAGCTAGCAATAAAAGCCTTTTATTTTTGCCATTTTGCCAAATTTGCCATTTGCTACAGAATTTTTATTTCCCAGAGAACTTTTCCAGGCAGCTTTATCATATCCAGGTTGTATGGCATCTTTATTGCCAGCCTGTTTTATGAAAATGTATTTGTTTCACAGATGAGCCGCATTTCTCTTCACAGGCTAAAGAAGATCCAGGAAAAGAAAAAAGTATTGAAAGAAAAATCTGATCAAGAACGGGAGCTGCGGAGGGCTGCTGGTGGGGAAATTGAACCAGCCAATCTCTTAGCAGAGGAGAAGGATGAAGACCTTCTCTTTGAGTAACCCTGCACAGTTGCTGTGTATGGAGCAGGGGGCCCAGAATACAGAATGTCCAATTACAATATAATTCAAGACATGTTGCCTACAAGATACTTATGTGGCTTCTCATTTGGTGTCCAAGTCTTGAGTTGAATGGATTGTGGATTTCTCCTGGGAGATTAGAAATCTGGGAACTTGACTATAGCATAGGCAGAAAAGGAGAAATGTGTCAGATGCTTTACTATCATCCAGGCAAGCCTTCTGTGGTCAGCCCGTTTCTTCACTTAGTAACAATGACTTTTGATAGCTATATATTTTGCAGGATGGCGCTGGATTAGCCTAATCAGATTCCTCTTAAATTGCTCCCCTTCCTCATACAAGAGGAGGAAAACGTCGCTTAGGGTGGGAGATGCACGTAATATTCTTTACTGCTGAGCTATTAATGTTCAAGTTGCTTAAAGCCAGTATTGGCACAGCTGAAGTCAAATGCCAGTAAAGGAAACTCAGTTTTCTAACCTGTTGATGAAATCCACAGTCTTCTGTTATATATTTTTGTTGCACGATTGCTACCATTGGCCTAAAACATCTACGTTTTTAATTAGAGGTTCTGCCAACTAGTGTACTGTCTGTGCTAGAAACAAGTAAATTTTAAATGTTAAAATACCCGGCGTTTGGCTCAAGTTGCTAGAAGATGGTGGTCTTAAAAGCTTATTGTGTTGATTTCAAAATAAAACTTCTGCTCAGTTTGAAGGGGTGTTTTCCTAAAGACAGAATCACAGAATCATTTAGGTTGAAAAAGACCTCTAAAATCAGAATCCAACCTTTGACTGGTTACCACCTTGCCAGCTAGTCCATAGCACTAAGGGCCATGTCCAGTTATTTCTTGAACACAAATGGTTGTGTTCTTTGTTCTTGAAGACATTGGTTTGCAATCAGCAAACCAAACACGCCCCAGAGCTAACACTAGTATATTGTCTCTAGTACTACCAGTCTGTTCAAGGTAAGCATCTTGTTTTAAACATGATCCAGCACTTAACTGCAGATGCAAGGTAAGTGCAAGGAAATGAATTTCTACTAACACCTTTAAAAGTCATTGTAGAACTGTATGAAGCACAAGGCCTCTTCTTTTTTGAAGCTGAACACAGCACAGCTGAACAGTAAGTCCATACTCTGTTGTAAGATACAGATTAGTTTGAAAGAAAGACATGTTGGACATGTTGTTACCTCTCCCATGGGATGGATGGTGTCAGAAGGAGCACAGGACATCCCCTAGGGCACTGATGGGTCACAGCATGTTTCACACATTCAGCACAGTGGCAGAAAGAAGATCCGGTACGAGAAATAAAATTGTACAGTGATTTATTTTAAATCTAGAAATATTTTACATTTTTACATTAGTGTGCAGTTCATGATGTCTCAAAATACAGAGTGCAGATACATGTATAAAAGTACAAGTGGGGCTAACCACAGGTCTCAGTAAAGTTACCTTAATTATTTAAGGCATGAACCCCCCTATCTAATATTTTGAAAAGTCACATTTAATTACATTCAAAAATTCTTTTATGCAATTCAACTAACATTTATTTTTAATTAAATCTGGACTAGTAAAAATGCAGATGCCCTCATTTCAGTCTGATACAGCTCACTACATAACCTGTGATAAAGTCAAAGAGTTTCACCAGTGAAGTCTGCATATTTTCTTTTACTCTCGAGGGAACTAGCACACATTCTTCATTACAGACAATGATTTTTCTGACACAAGGTAGTTCCAGGTCCAAACTGACAGCAGACTGACAGCCAGGTACATTATTTCAGTGCTGCTCAAACCCCTCCTTTCAGCAGGATACACTGCTAACACCGGTTATAAACTATCATAGCACCTCTCTACATGGACGTCAGCAAGTACTGTGTGCCTTGGGAATTAAGAGTAAAGCTGAACTTCAAGCAATATGCTTTAAGTCTACATTCAAAAGCTCATTTGTAAAAAAACATTCTGTACAACATTTCAGAAAAACTGGGGAGACAAACATTGGTGAAATAATATTAATGGCATGATTTACTGAGACTGATGCTGCCTATGAACACTGAATACCTATGGGACTTCAGCAACCACCTTGAGCTGATTGTGACTGCAAGAATTTAGACAGCACCTATGTAACTTGAACTAGGTTACCCTTACTCAACACACATTTTACTGCTTCCCACCTTCTTGTCCACCTATGAAACAGTCAATACCCAGAAGCCTAATACATCTGGCAATCGTCTTTCTTAATGGGTAGAATCAATAAAGTATATCCAATATACCTGAACATTGTAGTTCTCATAAACTATGGATGAAACTGAGAATATGCCTGCAATGTGAGGCAAAAAGCCATTATTTTGAATATCCATTATTATTTCTAACACTAACTTCAACTAAAGATATTCAAGTTTGCACCCCCCCTTTTCTTTCTTAAGGGTCATTACTAATCCCCACTAATTGCTTAATTGCCTTTCAGCCGTAAATACTAATTAAACTAGCAAATCAATCTGCTTTCTAACAAGACAGGAATGCACTCTATACTTCCATTTTTCAATACAAAAATGTACTGAATATTTGTTCAGTACCTAGGATAGTTATCTGACAATTTCTTTATATCTGCTCTACACTCTGAGCTCTCTGGCTACAGGTGTGAATTTGTTCCATTAATGGTTGAAGAAAGAATATATGCAAGATAGAATGGAAAACATTAACTACTTTTTCATCCTTCAACATTAGACAGGAGTGAACTACACACTGACATAACTCCAGTGTTTTACCTGTAGGAACAAGGAAACACTATGGCTAAAATGAAAAGATATTCACAGTTAAGGTTCTTTGTGCTACCCAAAACCAAAATAGCCAAGATACTACTATTCAGTTAGGGTCAGCAACAACAGCCCTACTGCAGACTTAGTAGTTAAACCTTCACAGCCAGAATAATTTGAGGATGCAGAGATGTTCCCATCTGCTTTGCAGAATGCACCAGGATACAGACAGACCTTGCCTTTTGTTCCCTTGTTTCAAGTTGGTTTTTTTTGTTTGAACCATTAAAAATATTCCCCTTTTTTGTGACTTCTCAGTCAGTTACCAGTGTTTTACACATATTTTCACTGCAGTATTGAGCAAACGCAGGACAATAAGTTGGCTAGTGAATTAAAATACTCATAACATAGTAGCTACATTCAGCTATTTGACTTCCAGTTAGTTGTCAATTAGTCCAACAGCCACAACATGAACCATTTGCAGAGATTAAAAAAACCACGCTGTCTTCCAGTGTTCAGCACATCAGTCTATTTTAGTCAGTATTCTGTTATAAAACATGAGAATTTCAGTTGACTTTCAAGTAGCATGTCTTATAACTATACCTTTTCACAAAAATATAAGCTCTGCCTTTCTAAATATCTCTACAGATCTGTGGAAAACAGTGGCTCCAATCAGTCAATCAGTGTTTTAAAGAAAATATCATAAAAATATCACATCTAAAAGATCAATATAACAGTCATCTTTGGACCTAAAATTACTGTGCAGTTAAATCTGATTTTAAAAGTCTGACTAAAAAGATGCAAGGATTGAAATATTTACATTATACACATTTTCCAATTACAGTGCTATTAGAAAGTGGAATGTCTGAGAATTAAAATATTAACTCAAGCCTCACAGGGCAGCCCCAGATCAGAGCAGCATCTTCATTCTGTGTATTTTTTGAACAGGAGAGGTTTCTCATTAATATTAACATTTTTCACATGTAGATTATATCTCTGCCCAGTGATCTGTAGAATGCTCTTGAACTAGCATCATGTCCCACAAAGTCATTAAGTGTTAAATAATATTCATATTTATAACTATGTGACATCATGGACTATATATATATACACATAAACACACTTAAAATCTTTGTTGTAAGGGTGACTAGGTTAAAAAAGGTGGATTTATGTATAAAAGTAGCTGCTAGAAAAATCTGTCTAAAGCCTTAGAATTTAGTATTGACACAGTCTCCATTTCTAGACCACAGAGAAAGAAAACTTGGACAATCAGTTAAATTGGCTCACAAGCTGAGTAGCGTATTTTTCGTTAATACGCAATTTCACTGGCAAAGGATGCAGCCACTGAGGTGTAGAGCTCACAGCTCACATGCATTTCTACTAGAATTGGGCAGGCCTACACACAATCTCCTTGGAAAGATAACTAGATTAAAGTCCACTTGTCCCTTGGAACTGCTCTCATCGTAGCCAGGTAGAGGGCACCCACTGGGGTTCTGTGTCAAGCTTGTTTATTAACCGAAGTAATTCTTGATAGGCCTTATCAAGGTCAGAATTCACAATTGCTGTATCAAAGTAGTGGCCATTGTTCTGTTCCATCTCCCTTGTCTTCTCTATGATTTCTCTCAGCTCTTCTGGCTGCAATCAAAAACAGAGTTAGTGTAGGTGTGCAGGCCTCTCACAGTAACTGAGTAGGGAAAGGTAACAACTCAATTTTTTTACACAAATTCTCATGGTGTTGCTATTGGCTATGGAAAAGTTTACAGTAACACTGAACCATGATACATATTTGAAAGCTAAGAACATTCAAGACAATCCTGTTTGATTTGCCCTGAGTGGCAAACTGTAAATAACTGCCCCCGGCTGAGGAAAATGAGGAAGATCCAGCACTGCTCATTGCACAACACTGATCTTACTGAGGTTCTTAAATCATGTTTCTGAAAAATAAGTGAGGTTGCTAAGCTCATTATCCTTTCTGAAAAAGACTGGAGGTGGCAGAGATAGTGTGAGAGAAAGGCTGAATGGTGTAGAACAAGACAACATTCCTCTGAAGGTGCAGCACTACAAATGCCAAACAGCCGAAGGCGACAGCTGTCATTGGTGAAAACTGCTCAACAAACAGCAATGAGAACCACAGGGAGAGTTATATGTTTAAGCTGACCAAATCACCACAACACCCAGTGAATAACATTGCAGAGAAATGAAAAACACCATTTAGGAGCTGGAAGGGACTATATCAAAAGCAAGAATATTGCAGATGTAGATAAATGATGCAAAGGGAGAAGTAGAAATGTTTTGCTTCACTTCAGATTTTTTTTTTTTTACAATTAGCTACTAGAGGTGTGTTTATTTTCCTCTTCCGCAACTTAGTTTTCTATTGTATAAAGGAATGTTCAGGTATAATTTTTGAGTTAATTTTCTAGAAATGATAATTTCAAAAAGGACTTCAGGCCTTTAAGATTTTTTTTCTTAGTCATTATATACTCTTGATAAAATCAAAGTAACATACAAGCATACATGCAAGAAATACCCTTTTCTTTATTGGGGAGGGGGTTTAACATGAGAGCATGTACCCCCTTGAAATAAATACAACTCCAATACAATTAATCAGAAAGAAAACAGGCATTCTTTAACACCAAGAAATGTATTCCTTTTTATTGCAAATGGATTCCTTGACTACTGCAGTAAGAATCCAGAACCTACATAAGATGCAATGTTTATATAAAATAAAGTTTCATTAGTTGCATAAACATGAAGGAGGAAACACACCCATTTAAAGACTATGATTCCATTTGACTCAAGGGTGAGGGGGGGAAGGAAAAAAGAGAAATCTCTCTCTTTTAACACTTGGACTTTAATGGACTTCTAGGTCTTGCATCCAAGTAAGCAAAACAACACAGCCACAAAACACAGTGAGGTTTGATCCCTGACCAACAGCCATGTCAGGAGCCCCTCTGAGTTATGCTGGGAAGATTGTTTTTCCTCAGTATGAACCACATTATGCTCAATTAGTACTCTGAAGATACCATGGTAGCAAAGGGCTCCCACCAACCACCGCAGGGTAGATCTCAGTTGAAAAGCTACTTCATTGTCCTAGCAATAAGCACTTTGTATATCATAAGCTGATAAAGAAACTTTCTGAGCTTTCACATGTCCTGGTTTAATCTATGGCTTTTGAGTCCATTCTGCAGAACTACCTTCTCAGTAACTAAACTGGATCTTAACTGGATAAGTTCAAATCTTGGGTATGACTCTGGCTGAACATGAAAAGTGATCCTACAGGACCAAGCATTAAAAAAATTTTATCTGAATAGTTTAGAATTTTCAAGCAAATGCTTTCCCAAGGGCAGGTAAATTCTCAAAAGAAAAACAGTAATCCTTTGCTCCACAGAATTATTCCCAGGTTTACTTGAGGACAAAGCTGGGTTTTCCACAGTTTTGAAATAAAAGTTCATATTTTGGTACCCGAATGCAGGGATCCCAATGCACAGACCTTGTGCCCCAGGATTACTGATTTAGCAGTGCATTTTCGTTTCTAATACCTCTTGCATCACAATAGACAAAAGCATCCTGAACCCTTCCTTTAGTATGGTCTGCCTACTAACCTGGAACACAGATCCCAACCACACTGCTTCTTCACTGCAGTGGTAATTGTCAGGACTATTACTGGGTCCCAATTCCAAAGAAAGTGCACACATTTACCAAAGCCAACATGGTTTCAAGAGACGTGTAGGACACCTTACCTTTGGGTTTTTCCCTTCTTTGGCCAATAAAGCTCGTAGTCTCTCTTGTGAAGGTGGTGCAACAAATATAATATATGGCTTCAAGTCAGAGTTACGTAGTGTCTTCAGTGACTGCAGAAACAGGATTTATTAAATATTTAACAGTTCCACCCATGAAAAGGGCATTTAACGATGCATTATTCATGTTATAATTGATAATATACTCTTCAAACACGAAAATTGTACAATATATTAACAGCAATATAATTAATTAACAGTATTATCATCACCACTCACAGTTAAGCCACCTTTTCCTACAAAATTGATATTCCAACATTTTTCAGCTTCACAGAACTGAAACATTTACTTTTGTTCAAGAATATTATTCTTAACTAAACTGAAGGAACTGATCTTTTGGTATCCAAAAGCAAAGAAAAAGTCATCTGCATTGAGGTAAGTGTCCTTAGAATGCTAAGGAATGGTATCAGCTTTGAACAGAGAGAAGAGTCTTTACATACTACAGTTTACTTGAAAGACTATAGTTCAACCCTTTCTGTTTGAAGATTAAAATACAAGTATCAGATACACTACTACGCATGCATAGCATTTTGTTTTGTCAGGTTACATTTATATTGAGAGACAGGAAGTAAAGAAATACAAACTGTCATTCGGTTTTTCCAAAAGGCCTACTCTCTGTGTCTCAGGACAAACAACTTGTCTCTGAAATACATTTTTTAGCCACAGAATTTAACAAATTTTTAAAGAGTTGTGAATTTTCACTTTATGACATGCTTTGCAATACCCACAAGGTATTCTAGTAAAGTATCACATGGTCCCAACTGGTGATGACTAATTGTTGAGTAATTACAGCTTCAATACTACCAGACTTTACTGATGTGTCTGAGTTTTAGGGCTTCTTTTGCAGATCTACAACAGCAGCAGACCTCACACATATCGTGTGTATCAGAAAATGGGCTGTGTTCCAGGACTCTGCCTCTTCCCATGTTTGACTAAATTTCCAAGTTGAGGTCTGCAAGCATAGTTTTCCTCTCCATAACCAAAAGGTCACAGCTAAACAGCTTTCCAATATTAATGATGTCATATACTTTAATCCTGAACTGGATTTGGAAACTGCATTAACAGTCCCAAAAAACACTTTCCAAGTATAATCACAAACAATTTCCTCTCCATATTCAAAAACCTCAGAGCTCAAAGAATAATTAGAGGACTGAGAGACACAAATCTTATTTTAATTCATCTTTTTAATTCAGATAGTTTCCAGATACTTAAAGCTGGTGAAAAGGCCCCTAATACCTGTAGTGGATAAAGATGTGCATATTTACAAGCAAGGAACAAGAAGGCTGTACAATACACTGTACAGTCAACTGAACATCACCGAAAGAAAACTTGGAATAAATATGGACCTTTAAAACACACTCATTTTATATAAACCAAATAGAGCTCTGTAGGTTCTCACAGCAGCTTCTACAATTAAAACATGAGAGGCAACATTTTTGCCATACCTGGGTATGAAGATTTAAAAGGCATATCTTGCCTGAGTTGATAACTTGGCGCACGGAGTCTATGCTAGTACCATAGAGGTTCTTTTCAAACTCTCCATATTCAATGAACTTCCCTGCAGCTATGTCACTCTCAAATGCCTGTCGAGAAACGAAATGGTAATCCCTGCCAGCTGCTTCAGTCTCTCGCCTACTCCGAGTAGTATCTACAAGCAAGAGCAACAAAAAAAAAGACATTGAGAGAGTGATACACCTGTAGAACTGAAGAAAAGCAATCAGCATTTCTCTTAGGAGAAATGTTGCTAATCAAGCAAAAAAAAACCACCAATATATGAAATATCCAAGAAATCCACGTATTTTATTTTATACAATAAATGTCCATGGTCAGATTAAGTCGTCAGACTTAATTCAAAGCTTTCACTTACATTATCTAGAGGGTAAAAAAGTAGCAAACTACGAAAGGAATAGTTTTAAATGTGCAGCTGTGATCTGAATTGTTTATAACAATATATATTGCTAAGCTGTTTGTAAACATAATCTAGGGTACATGAGACATTAAAAATATAATCATCACTGAAATATAAGTAGCTTGGAAAGGCACTAAAGTCACCTAAACTTAAATTTATGCAGGACATTTGGTTAAAAATTCTTTGCCCTATATACCAGTTTCTTTTTTACACTTCTGTAACTCACTCCAATTTTACACAAACTGGAATAAATGCATGCCTTATAATGTCTTTATAACACTGTGTTGAGACACTGGATTTGCATTCACTTACCAAAGCTATTTTTTGCCATACAAGAGGTCACTTTCCTTGCCCATTTTTCAAGAGCTCAATATACACTGCTCACAGCCCCCAGGATCCTAATTACTACTTTCAACACAACAGGATTTGTCTGCAGACAATGTTTAGAATACAGAATCTTATCTGCCTGTCAAACTTACGTGGAACTGCGGAGGCAAAGCGATCCACTTCGTTATTCATAAGTCTCTGCCGCAGCTCGTTTTGGCCGCAGTTCTGTGGGCCAATCAGGACAATGGGCCGCTTCCTATTTGCTGGTTGATGATACAGTGACATTTCCTCGTAGGTCAAAATTTCCTCATTGTCATAATCTTGAGAGAGAACAATAAAACAGTCACAAATACTTCACTAACAGTTGCATGTACTGCCTGTCATGCAGTATAAAGTTTCAGGCAGTTCTCGAACTCTCTGCCCAGCATCTCTGAGTCACCAAAGCAACAGAACCCCAAAGATCATCACTTGCTCAGTAAGATCAGACTTCTTTTTCTCCCTTTCTTGGGAAAGAAAATGTGTCTTCACTTACTGTTACTCACATAAGTAGTAGCATAAATTCAGGAAACAACTTTCTTGCCAAGGAACAAGTATCTAGTATAAGAATAACACTTTATACCCAACAACAACAACAATCATCCCAATCCCAAAGTACTTGTGTAAAAATATAGTATAAATAGCCTATAAAATCTTTGTGGAGAAGGTTTTTGTTTACTGAACTTAATTATGCAGAGTGAGATGACATTACAAAACCATAACGAATTAGTTCACTATTGTAAAATTATGAGTGCTTCCATGCCTAAAAAGCTATCTATTTTTTACCCCTATAATCTGGCCTTTATTAAAGACACTAAATGACCCTACATATCCTGTCACCTCTTTTACATCTTTCACTAAACGCTATAACAAAACATACTACCGCTCTCACAGAGAACTTCATCAGCTATTACTTCCAACATCATATCCTGAATTTAAGCAATTGTTTTCACAAGGCTAGTTATGGAATCTTTTATAGTTATATGTGTATAAGTACACATATTCTGGAAAACATGTTACTCACCATCATTTTTATTTGCATTGTATAAAATCTTTTTCCGTTTCTTTTTGTTCTTCTTTGCACACCAGAGTTTTCCTGAAAATTTTATTTCCAAAACAAAAATCACCATAATCAAACACCCATACAGCAAAAATCCTCCTATTCTACCCACTATCTGGATCTTTAAAGTGGAGAATTTATTCTGCAGTTTTGAAAAGGCATAATATCCTTCTGCTGATTACAGTGGTCTGGTGTATTAAGCAAATGCTCATGTCAAGAACTTAAACTGAGTCATGGCAGATAAAATTCTTTAAGAAAAAAGGGGCTTTCCAAATTTCCTACATCATCCTAATTACATTGCACAGTTATGAAAAATCCCACGTGATTTATACAACTAAGTGCTAAATTCAGACCCAGAATTACATGAAGACTTTCAAAGAATCATCCCACTTGTATTACGAAAAAACAGAATAATTTTCTACAACTCCACAATGACAAGGTTCCATATATATCACTAATTAGCACCTCCATAAAAGATTTTTTTTCCCTTGGAAAACATATATCCAACCTGATTTTTCAGGCTCCTTGTCTTCTTCTATGGTTTGCTTCATTGCTTCTCTTTGTTGCTGAAAACTTTTTCCTTGATGCATTAAAAAAACCCGAAAAAGCACAAGAGCCATTAACATTTAGAAACCACGTCCATGCTTTTTCATAATGACTTACTCATTTGACTTTTTCCTAAGCTTTTACATCTCTGAAGGTTCCAGTAGAATAAAACATACAAAAGAAATTTTAAAAGAGAAATTAAAATTTAAAAGGAGAAACTAAAATTACTACAAAAGTTAATACTTAAAAAACATATTAATCAAGAAAGACTTGCAGAGCATTTGTAGCCTGGAAAGACTACACTTTCCCACTATGATGCTATGGTTTTCTAAGTATTTTTGTATGTCAAATGTGTTCTATTTATATGAAATATTTTGAACTTCAGTTTAAAAACATTAGCCTATATTTAAATCAGTGCTTCTCTCAACTTATTCAAACATCATAAAGTAACAGTGGGATATTTTATGGAATTTGAAAAGTCTCTTGTTCGCTGTGTTTAACCGATCAGCAGATCTTAAATGGACTAGAGCACAATAATATTGCAATGCAAAAATTATAAACTGACTTGAAGTCAAAACTCTGAAAACCCTGTTACTTGAAGGCCCTCAACAACGAGAAAGCAAGCCTGACTGTTACAAACAACTAAAGCCCTTCGGTAAGTGAAAATATACAGAAAAGTCACCAAAAAAAAAGATACTGTATCAAGTAGTTTGAACAAAGTAAGAAACCTCACAGCTGCACCCATCTCCAGAGAACTGGGTTACAGTCCCCTGTCTCTGCTGCAGCCAGAGGGAACTCTGAATCCAGAGTCCCCACAGGGTGGAGGAATAAAGGAAGAGGACATTAGCTGTTGAAAGGTGACCTGCAGTGGCAGCAGCAGCCTTACTCTGGTTTAACAGCGATAACGCAGCGATGCCTTTAAAAAGTCAACTTTTAAGTGACTTACATAACCAGCAGTAGGCTCTGATGCAAAAGGTTCAGTGTCACAGACATCTGAGGCAATGGATATTTAAGGGTATACAAGTCTTTGAAAACCTGACAGCTCCTGTGGCTATGAGAACTGTCAAGCTTTTTCTAGAGCTTTATTTACCAGGGATAAGGCCTGCCAGTGGCTGATTATCTTCATCTCCATCTCTGTAAGCCTGCCACCAGTTTGGATCTTCTTGACTGATCACATGGAGAATGTCGCCTTTTTGAAAAGACAGGCCTAACTCTCGGCAGGGGACATAAGGGTCATCAGAGGGATCATAGTCAAAATGCGCTTTCACATGTATCTGTGGGAGATCAAATGTAAAATCAGAAAAAAACCCACCCCAATGACTTCTGAAGAATTACACCCCCTCTTCCTTGACTGCACTGGAGCTCCAATATATTAAAACCTCCAAGATTCTATAAAATGCAAACTTTATCTGGGGCGTACAGGAGTACTGGAATGAAAACATTACCTATGTTAGCAATGGAAAAGACACACTTTTGCTAGGTTGGACATAAAGGCTTGAATTTAACTCTCGGTAATTCTAAACTCCATGAAATTTCCTCACCATTTCAGGAGGTAACCTCCTCCCCGCCCCAATCTACTGATTTTAAGTTCTTGCATTCAAAAATTATCAGAGATATTCTAATTGGTTAAAATACCTAATAAACACACAGACTGAAACCAATATCCTGGGCTTTAAGTGAAGTTTCACTTGTACAGTATTTTGTCACCAATCACTAATGTCTGGGCATTTTTTCTTCAAACTGTTAAAACCATCTCAAGAAAAGTATGTTAGACAAAAAGATAATAAACAAAGCTTCCAGTATACAAACTTTTCCTCTCAAAGCATATTTGCAAGTTCCATTGATCAATTTTCTTTTAATACATACATGCATATATATATATATATATATAAAATAGAGAAATTTGTAAATTCAAAATAAATTCAGAACCACACAAAGTTCTACTTTTACAACTTCTTCCTATTTTAGAAACTCAGTTAAAATCATACTAAGAGTTTCAGCTTAAGACATCAATAATTTTCAACAGTTAATTCAGGTGTCAGTCTGGTAACAAATCAATTTAAATGTTTAAGTTTTGGTTTTGTTCCACAATGTAAATGACCTAGTGAAGAACTTTCTACACATTACTGGTAAAATAAATTATGTATCACCAAGCACAAGAACACATGTAGAGCTACTTACAACTGTTTCCTTCACAGGAGGTGGCTTGCTCTGCTGACTGGGAATCAATACAAAGGTCAGAGTACCGTGCATGTCGGCCTGAGAGGAAAAGTACACTCTTCATATACAGTATCAAAATATGGTTTAACCTTAGGAATTTTAATAAATAATGTATTTTAGGAAATGCTTTAAAAAACCCCATAAAGGGTTGCTCCTAACAGCGCATCATCTATCCCTTAACTGGTTTAAAATACATAGTACAGATACAGATGCAGTGATTCTGTCAGGCTAGAAAGCCAAATGTTGATACTCAGATTTTAAAAGCCTAGCATTCTATTAACTGCTTCTATCTGAAATGGTGAAGCTGGAATTTTGTCAAGCAGAGACTCAGGAGAAATGGATAACAATATTCTCTTGTTCTGTTCAAAAATACCAACAAGTGGATCTACACTGGGAAGAAAAAATATACTAAAAATATTATTTTTCTAGAATTGTTTAAATGGAACAGTACATTCAAATCTAAAGATTTCTACTACGATTTTATGCTGTTAGCATTATTAAAGAATGCAAAACACTGTTTAAAAATTTAACTAATATACTCAAATCCTGCACATGTGAAGTACTTGATATCAACACTGTAGTCACCCCTGCAAAATGCATGTATCTCAAAAAATTCAGACCTAAGGCTTAAAAAAAGTAAATGTAACTGAACATAACATGATGAGGCTGCGGGAAAGGAAAATCCACTATTTTCAGTCAGCATGCACAGTTCCATGAGGAATGTATATAGTCTCACAGTGATCATGTGAACAGTCTAAAGTCACATGTAGTTTATTATCATTTGACTAGCAAGTAATGAGGCAAAACTAAGGAGGTCAGTAATTTCCTTCTGCAGGGCTTAAGTATTCTGGGGGGTCTAAAGTATTTTAAAACTTTATTTCCACATTAAAAAATACAAGTGACAACATATAAAGAATTAAAAGTATTATTTTAAATTAATTGTATTAAAAATATATTTAAAGAAATATAAACATAAGGTTATGTTTATTTTTTTTTTTTAATTTTCAGCAAGTAATTTTCTCTTATGCTAATGTATTGTGGCTTGAAACCTTTTATTCTTTAACCCTAGGTTGCAGGAGCTGCTCAGGAGCAGAATAAGCTCTCTGCAGAGAACTAAACTGCCAGAGTTGAATTACCTGTTAATCACCTACACAACGCTATTTTCAGAAGTACAGGACATAGCTAAATATGGCTTGAAAAAAACCCAAACAGATGGAAACAGAGACAATTACAGAATATAAAGAATCTCAGGTATCTCTGATCCAAAAAACACATGGACATTGAAGGCTTTTCAAAGAACTGTAAGAATCTTTCTAAACAGCATAAAAATTAAAAACGATTGACAAAAACCTCCAAACTCCACACATTTCTTCCTCTACTTCCTTCCACTTGACCTCATTGCATGAATTAGCTGAAAAATTCTATCAGCAAATTTCAGAAAAAAGTCCAACTGAAGATGAAAATTGTCCATTAAAAACCAATGTCTTAGTGTACCATAAGACAATTTCATCTATGGATATCGCTGCCTGTTCTTCCTACAATGACACAACTTAGAGCAGAACCCAGGTCTTTTCCTGATTCTGTATGTATGTAGAACATAAATCTACTAAGTGATTTGAAGATTTACTAAATGTATTTTTCCTCTCTTTTTTCCCCCCAAAGAACCCTATTAAATAAGTGCTTGTTCATATTTCCAATGTTTTGTGTCAAAGTTATAAATTAACTTCAAAAAGAATTGTCATTTGCATCTGTTTTCACTTGGACAGAATGGTCTTGCCTGCTGCCAACTGGACAACAGATTCATAGTTAAGTTCCAGGTGTCCCATCTTGGACACTGATCCATAGTAGGTGTCACGGAAAACAGAAATCAAGTGCAACTGGGCAACAGAAAATACTGGTAATTGCCAGCTTTTGACATTCTGTCTCACAGGACCTTTTTGAAAACAAGTACCTCTGCATTTACTGATTCCTGACAGATTTCTTGCCTGCAGTTTTGCCCAGCTGCTTTTCAACTGAATTCTTGCCATGAATGGTGTAATGAACAGAAAAACATCTCTGTTAGCAAACTGCTAGACAAAAGGGCTTTTATCAGGAGGGAAAGAATAAGAAGTCTGGTCATGTAAAGATCCCATGTGATACAAGTTGTGGTGGGTTAAGTCTGGTCTGGCTTGCAACTTAAGCACTTAGCTGCTAATGCACTCTCGCTTCTCAGCAGGATGGGCAGAGAATCGGAAGATCAAATGGGTCAAGGTAAAGACAGTTTAACAAGTGAAGAAGAAAAACCCCAACCCAACTAGTAATGCAAAAGCAGTCACTCACCACCCAGTTTTTACTGCTCAGCATGAAATAATGTGGCAAGATAGATCACTGTGGTCAATTTGGGTCAGCTGTTCCAGTGTGTCCCCTCCCAGCCTTGTGCTCACCCCAGCCTACTTGCAGGCAGGGCATAGAGTGAGAAACAAGAGAAGGCCTTGACACTGTGCAAGCACTGTTCAGCAACAGCTAAAATATTGGTGCTTATCAACACTGTTTCAGTCTAAAACCAGCCTAAAACACAACATCAAATAAAGTGCTATGAAGAAAATTACCTCCATCCCAGCCACACACTACCACAATCACACAGCCACACATTTATTAATTGTGGACTCAACCAAAGACAAAGATGAAAAGCCATGGCTTTTCAGAGCTAAACAAAGGTTTTCTTAGAAATCACTAGAAGTAAGTCTAAAGATAATAGCTTGGTTCTTCCACATTTGTGGGCTTCACTTTTGCAGATAATTGCCATTATACTTATCAATATCATCTGATGCATCAGAAAGAAAACTTGAAACTGCCCTTTATGTATAAACACCAGCTACTAGAATGACAATATTTTTGAAGCTAAATAGGAGTAAAATGACAAGTAGAGTGAACAGGCATTAGACTTATGAAATGACTATTTGTTGCACAGAAAATAAGAAGTGTTTCAACTTACCAGCAAGTCAAAAACTTCATTGACATCTTTTCCACGAATCTCAATGCCATTGATCTCCAGAACTTCATCCCCTTCATGTAACAGCCCACTCTTCTCTGCAGCACCTCCTTTCACTATTCGACTAATGATAACAGAATCCATTTCATTGCGAACAGTAGCACCCTGTGTAGTAGCAACACATTCTGAATTTATTATATATATGAAATTCAAAGCCATCTATTGTATATATTCCAAGACAGTGAAGGAACTATGCTGAAAGAAAATGCAAGTTAACAGCTCAGATGTATACACCAAATGCTCCAATTCAGAAAAACACTGCTTAACTCCTTCACTAAAAACTGAAGAATTTAATTGCCCCGCACCATAAGATTATTTTTTTTAGAAACATAGTCCTAAGGAAACATTCATTTGAAAGATGCAAATAGAAGATGATATCACCAAAAAAACCACCAAACCAAAACCCTAAACCAACCAACCATAAAAACTCACACCCAGTTGGCACAAGGCTCTAAGCTCCCCTTCAGCCAAGCTTGGTATAGTGACTCATGTCAAGAAGATCTGTCCAAATCCAAGCTTACAGAAGCTGAACAGATTTTACATGTTCATATGGCTACTGCTAAATGAAGTTAAACGCAGGTTTACCGTCTGTGACTGTTTCTCACTTTGGAGGGAAGGAGGGAGAGTGTTTACAAGTCAAACATTACCTTCACATTCAAATTCCAAAAGTTTCATAGCAATCTGAAAAGGATAAAAAAGCTTACTTCCTTTACATATAACTTAGTGAGTACCAGTACTTACCAATGGAATATCCCGAGCTTTCTCAATGCGAACTATTTTAACCGTCTCCCCTCCGTACACACCAACATTCTCATAAATTTTTTCATCTGTCATAGGCTCTGGTTGCATTTCTTGTTCTGCAACTTTATCATGAGCCAGTAAAAGAGCCTGGTGTTAAACAAAATCAATTCAATTACAGAAAATGTCACACTTGATATGTATATAAAATAGTACAGTTCAACGAAATTCTGCAATTTCAATAGTCTCTGCAGGTTATAGAATACTGTAAACTGACTCAAGCAATAAAAAAAAATAATTTATCACAGCTTTGTAGCACCTACTGCTTTTCAAAACTTTTCTTTCAAATTGGAAAATAATAAAAAAGCAATTTTGATCACAACTGTGACTGTACTTCTAGCTTCTCTGTACAAAAAAATCCAGACACTAGTTTACTATGTATGTGACTGCAGATTCAGACATAATAAGTTTTGCAGTGAAAACCAGTTACATCACCACCCCAGGACAAAAGTCCCTTTATGCATCCTATGGTAAGCATGAAACAGCTGTCAAAGGTAAAAACACAGATAAGCAAAGCAGCTCATGTGTTGCCCCGTTGCTACTGATCAACTGCTACACTGTTTATGTGCAAATTATCCTGTAAAACTTGTAGACTGTAGCAAGGGCTAAATATAATAATAAACTACACTTGATTAGAAATTTTCATTGGTTTCTGGAAATTGGAAAATCCTCATCCTAGAAAAATGAAGGTTGAGGCATAAAATCCATCCTTGCTCAGTCAGCCCAAGACAGTATAACTTATTTTTTGCAAATGAAAACAGCAATAAGAAATACATCCATCAGATTAGAAGTTTCATTTTGTTTTACCTGCATGTGAGGGGCATTCAGCAAAGCATTAAGCTCCTGTCCATCCTTATGGTGGCTGGGTTTCAAAACACACTGTACCTAAAAAGAAATCAAGTAGTAAAACTCTCAATCTACCCAGTGATTTATCAACCCTCCCTTGTCTACTCAAGCACAACCCTCTACTTGCCATTACTCATTTCACTGAAAATAAAGTATATCCATGTAGTTACAATGGCTGCAGACTGAAGTTAATCTGGTACACATCAGGAAAACATGCAATGACACCACAGGACTAATCCAGCACATCTTGCCTCAGTAATTATCTACCAAATCTAAGCTGGTACCCAGTATATCACACAGATTTGTCAATACCAGAGACTGGCAATGAGCTCAGGTATCACAAAAATGCACACAAAAAGAATTAAACTCTAGAAAGTTAGTGAAAGTTAGTGATTTCACATTAGTGGAATCAATCACAATGTGTTATGTGAATATGCTGGGCTTTTAAACTGGAGTAATTTCTTAACGTGACAAGCTTGTCTCTTCCTTAAAAGAAGACTATGATATCCTTATTACACAAATTATTTTCACCAACATCAAGGCCAAAGATTCTGAGACAGGTTTTGCAATGCATCCAGAACTCCCGTCTCAAGTGTACAAATCAAAACTTCAAGAAGTCCCTCCCTGAAAACCTGGTTTCTTCAGCTGGTTCCAAAATCATCTACCTCAACACAAGGACAGGTTTTGCTCAAGCAGCTTCCATTGCCAAAATAGGTTTTCCGTCTCATACAGTTACCAAACAAGCCTTGCCATCATCTCTTGCAAATACTGGTATGCTCATAGAGAAAGCCAGGAGAAGGGAAGTCCTCCTTATGTAAAGGCGAGGCTGAAGAAGATACTTTCCATAACCATTATCCTCTGGTTTAATCTGACCAAAGGCACACAAGTCCAACAGCACAAATGAATACAGACACATCAAGAGCAGATTATACATATCAGAGCAGCAGCTTTCAGAGATAGAAAACATTTTTTTCCAAGAGCTTTTTACTCCTACAGATGAGGTAACGTGCCATCAGAGAACTGAGAAACTAAAAGTTTCAAAGAGAAAATAAAGCATTTTGTATGATCTAGCAACATCCAAGGGAAAGCCTCTAGCCTAGGAGCAATTATCTACAGAAATGCTAACAACTCTCTTGGATGCAACTAGATGGCAGTACTGAGAAAAGTCAAGAAAATGTTAAATTCTAGCAGAAGCCTCTAAATGAACTGTTTCCATGGAGCAGGATCCTCACATAGCCAACCAAACACTGCCATGTGGAACAAGTTCCCATGCTTAGCAATAAACCTGGCATAACCTCCTGATGCCTTCCTTTTGACATCCCTAGAGCATATCTCATGGTGAATGTAGTATACCTCAGAATAGCCAAACAAGAAGACAGATTTAAATTATTTTAAAGTGATTGCTTTAAAATTCTAGAGAACAGAAAGAAGTCAGTTTCACAGACATCTGACTTCAGTCATACCTCTGAATTAGCCAGGAAGCTATTATGCCTGGCTTAGAGTAAATTTTAGAGTGTCACATAGCAGACAGAGCTCTGTAAAGGACATATTTCAGTAACAAGTTGTCCTGTGTAAACAGAAAAGAGTCTTCTATACAACAGACTTTCTCGTAGAGGCTTATTTAAGGTCTCTTAACTTTCAAAGGATTTAGAATTCCTTTATTGAAGAAGACACAAGAAGCTTAATTTAAAGCCTTATTTATCCAATCTTTATGACCTTTTTACAGGAAAGCCTACTCAGAAAGCAACTTGAAAGTCCTGCAAGCAAGACGACCTTCTGAATGCAAGGTCAGAGGCTGGGGATTTGGCAGTAGAAAAGAAAGCAACCTGGTCCAACCAGTTATTCTGAGTGTGGTGAACATCCTTTATTCAAGTTGAATTTCGTCTTTGAACAATTTGATTATTCAAAACTTTATTGGCTCCTCCCTTCTTTAAGAGAAAGATACATCTCTTATTTGTTTATTTAATGAAGCACCAGGAAAGCTTTAGGCTGCCAAATACACCACCTATCACACCAGTATTGCTGCATGCCAGAGTCCTTTGTAACTCATGGTAATGAATCCCACAGCTTTATCAGACTAAGAAATTTGAAGTAGCCTGTCATTCCAGAAGCAAAACACCACATAAAGCATGAATCGCACTGAATATGTGGCAATGCTTGTATTTTCTTAACTCTTCAGACTAGTTTTTATTGTTAATTATGTTAACTTTAGTTCAAGCAGCCCTCCAAAAGCTATCAATTTGGTTTCACTATACACACCACAGTTTGGAGGTATGTATGGTGGAGGCATGTGCTGGAGTGATATTAAACATTCAGAATTTAACTGCACCTGCAAAATCCCGTTTTTGTTTACTCTCAGGTGAGCAGGACTGTTGGATGGAATGTACATACACATATTAGTGCACTTACACCAGAAGTTACAAGCTTCCAGTGCATCCCCTCAAAAGTACTGATCTGGTTTATTTGCTTGAATTTGCAGAAGCAACAGTAACAAATCCAAAACATTTAGAAACACAGCCTATATAAACTGAACCTATTACGTACACTTAATAGCAAGAACATCTTTAAGGTATTTGGTATGTCCTGTTACAGGCCAAAAATTATAAACTGTCTGGAATGCTGCATCAAATATTCTCACAAGGTCAAGATTCAGACCATGTTCCCATAATCCTTGCCCCCCATCTTGGTCAAGTTTAAATGGATTTAAAATCAGTTTAATTACACTTGATGTTTACTGGCTATTTTTATTTAAGATTTTGACTACACCCCATCACATGAAGATAAGCTTTCTCAAATAAATTCCTTAAGCTCAAGTGCTTCATTCCACCTTTTTAATTCAATTAAAGTTTCTTTAAAAAAAAAAGGAAAAGTCTTGACCTATTTCTGTCTGGTTATCAGAACTGGTGGGAAAAGTTAACTGTACAGGTGTACTACTAATTTTAAGTATTTTCAAAAGAGGACTAGAAATTTTTTTTTAAAAGTACACTTATGTAACTAATATTACTTCTGTTCTAAAAGCAAGGATGCTTCACGTTGCCTTCTGAAATTGTGCTGCAAACTGTCTTTGCCTGTTAGAGCTCTTCTCTTCCACAGCACATAGCCTCAAACAAAATTTGCCTGCAGCTTTAAACTAGGGCACACACTCCAAAACAGTTTCAGAGTTATACACTGTCACTGATGACCTGTGCACTAAAATATGCACACTAGCACTACCTGCCATTTAAAATTAATGTCATGCATGTATCTGCTATTTTTCTTCCTTGTAATGTCTTGTGGCTTTATCATGAAGATGTTATCAGTATCTTAAATCCAGGCTTCTGCAAATGTCTCTTCAAAAACACCCCGAAGTAAGTAAATGGAATTGCTTTCTGGGGGAGCTTCCCATACCCATGCTCAGGGATGGAAAAAGTAAAAGACAACAAAAAATCAGAGTACAAGAAAAAACTTGGGCATGCAAGACAGACACACTGTCAGGGTTAAAAAAACCCCACACCAACAACAAACCCCAACAAAACAAAACAAAACAAAAACACCACCAACTTTTTCTAAAGCAGAAATAACCTCCTCCCATACTGCTACCATAACAAATACAGAAGTCTTTCCAAAATGAATAAAAGATCTGAAAAGCAAACATAAGATCTTCTATTCAGACAAGACAAGGAAATATAGAATGATGTGAATGAAGGCCTCAAGGTGTTCCTCCTTGAGACGCTTCTGTCAGACACAGAAATATTTGTCCTGAGTTTCTGGCTCTATCATTTTAGGATGTTATTTAACATATTGCAAAATACAAGTCACTTAAATACATGAGAAGTTGAATCACTAGGAAACTAGATTACATCTGAAAACGGGCACAGACATATGCAAAATATTGACTTTTCAGGAATTTCAAGGCTGGACAAGACAGGGATGGGAGACGAAGAATCAAAATGAGTGCAGTGATATGTTTGCCTTTTATGTAATAGTCTTGTAGGTGATGATCAAATTGTGTTGGTTTAAAAACTTTGGATTAATGAAATATTTTCTTTTTGCTTAACCTTCTTCATGGACTGGTAAGAGACACAAAACTGGCTTTGCACCACCTTCTGATTTTAGGATTTACCAAATCACCTGAAAAAAAGAGAAGAATATGTTGGGAAGGTAAGGGGTAGTGAAAAATAGGGAGGAATGCGAAATTTTGAAAACAGACCTAGAGTCTTCCTAGGCATATTGTCTTCTTGGAAACTTCTATTAAGTAGCAAATAAAAGGACAACATATTCACAAAGGGGAAAAAACAGCTTTCTTGAGAGTTAACCCTTAAGAGTTAAATCTGTAATTACAAAAGGAGGTTCAAAAATTCTGGCTTGTATTGAATGAAATCCCAAACTAGGCCTAAGTATATTGGATGTTTGGGGAAGTAGCTTACAAACAGAAGTTAACTGAAAAGGTTCCTTCAGACTTACAGACACTGAAGAAGCCTAATGAGGATTCTGAAGCAGCCTACAGGCTGATGAATAAGATGGAGGGAAGCTCATATGTAAACTACTCCCACCTGGTTTTGGCACAGTCTTACTGACAAATCTAAACAGGAAAATCCTAAGCTGCAGTTTAATCAGCAAGTGCAGCTTTAGATAGCATTTAAATGATGTCCCTCAACAATCAGTGATTTCTTCTGCAAAAGAACTTCAAATTTGCTACAATACTGTTGACTTACAAGGCTAAAGTCTAGAAAAAGGAAGGAGAGTGGAAAAATCTGTTGAAAAAAAATGCCTCATGCAGAAAGAAAACCAGACACTAAAACAAACAAACAAAACCAAAACCACCCACCAATACCCACAACCTGCTGCCATACTGAAATACCCCAACCAGTGTACCTGAGTCAGTTTGATTCACCGAGTGCTAAATGCTGGAGCCTTTATCCAGCCTTGAGATCTGGTTTTGCTGAACTACAGTGCTAGACTTGCACTGATACTGGTATTTAAGCTACCTAGTTCAAAGTTAACAAACAGATATTCATCTCAGATGTAGCCACACTTCACCGCAATATATACATGAATCAGGAAAATTGTGACAAAAGTTACTGAGCAATCCCTCAGAATATTTTAACAATTTCTAAAAAACATCAAATGTTATAAAAGAGCTGCCATCTGTCAGACAAAAAATTAAGTGTAATCTGACCATCACAGCAGTAATTAAAACATTGAAATTAAGTATGTTGCTCACTTTAAAGCAGAATGCTTGTTTCCAGTGTGGTTGTTTTTTCAGAATGCTTCCCCATCTAAGAACCATGGTTCAATTCAGAGGAAAGCCACAGTAAGAGAGAACTGTAACTCAATCCCTGAATGCTTGAAACAAAGAATATCGATGGTAAGAGAGTTAAATTTTCACAATCGCTTCTTTTTCCTATGTTTAAACATAGCACCTTCTCTGTTACATATCTATCCATACTAAAAATGGAGAGTCCCTATCCCCAAAGTATTTTTCTGGTTACTGTTTGGAAATCTGGAAAAACCAGATACAGCAATCAGTGACTATTATAATTCCTTTCATATTCAACATTCAGTAACTCGGACAAGCTTGACGAGTACATATTTCAGCAGTAGCTATGATTATAGGTTTCACATATATCACAGGGATGCATACTGTACATACCTCTTGTGCTAGTTCATGTGCATTGGAGATGAGAGGATATGGAGGACTGGCTTTGTTCATGTGCACAGTAACAGCATTGTGTATCTTAAATGCATTCTGAAAATCGCTATTTTGGACAAGCTGTAAAATGAGCGAGATGTCCTCTTGGCTCTGAGGGTCTACCAAAACGTGCTGGATATGCTTAAGAGAAGTTAGCAGTTCTTCCACTTCTAGGTAAGAAATAACAAAATACAAATAGGATATGAGTTATCAAGATAAACAATTAAGGAATGCTTATATTAAGATTTATACTGCTGTTCAGTTTTTAAATCAGTAGTGATGTATGCAAGTTTATGAGTTATCCATATTCACTCTAATGTTTGGTAGCAGAATGTAACTGAATTACAAAAGTAGGAAAAAAACCAAACAAAAAACCCTCAAGTCAGTAAGGGAAGAGAGAAAAAAGCTGATACACTCCTCAAATTTAATTTCCTATTGCAGGAGCAGTTCTTCCACAAAAGAAATTGCTAATACGTGAAAGATCCCATAACTGCGGCTCATGTATAGCTAAATGTGAAAGAGGGACTACACTGCAATATGAAAATAACCGCTTTGCTAAGCTAATCTTGATGCACTGAATATTCACTGATCCACCCTTCCATTTGCATCTGCCACATGTGGCAGATATGTATGTATCTCAACCAAATATTGCCTACTTATAAAATGTGTGTTTGATAAGTTAACTACATTCAATTTATAAACATAAAATTATGCTCAGTCTTAGCACATTAAAATAAAAACAATGAAAAAATATCATGTATGAACATCTATGAGTTTTGAAAGTTATCTACACCAGAGGAAAGTCCATATCTTTTACCTGCATGAGTATGGGTTCTGCTGGGGCAATAAAATATTTTAACATTTTAATAACCAGTTTCTATATGTTTGTAAATACTACGCATGTACTACATTCTTGAGTTTCAAGAATTGATCTGATGCTTCACAGGTGCTTTTCAAAGACTTTTATATTTTTTTAAACCAATCCAAATTTGTGCAAAGTATGTCACTTCTCAGTATTAAGTACTTGAGAAACTACCTGACACAAGGAATGTAAATCAAACCCAGGTGAAAAATCCTCAAGCAGACCAAAAAAAACAGTGGATGTTTTGAGCCTGAAATAACATACATTATCTGAAAAAAACCTGTTCAGCCACAAGAGGCTGGTCAGCTATCTTATATTTTAATAAATGCAAGTAAGTTTGAACTTTTGAATATTGGTGGCTTTAAAAAATGAACAACAAAGAAAATCCCAAATTTTGACCTCAGTATCAACTGAGAATTTTCATCTCCCTTACTGATATCAAAATATCAGCTTTGAGAATGATTTAAGTTTTAGCAACCTTCATTTATTTCAGTATGAGCTAAAAAAATTAGGAACGCTATCAAGACATCAGCTAAGTTGCTTTTTACATGAAAAAATCATAGTAGATTCTGTTAACTCACATGAATACTTCTGCTAAGAAATTTCCCTTACATATTTTTAACCTCAAATTCATCAGTCCACTGAACACAAGCCTAGATTCAAAACTGTCAAGAACAAGATGAAAAACGGTTGATAAATGGGCACATGAAAACCATACGACCTAATAAAAATGTATTTCAAACAAGTTTAATGGTTTTTATTTCGGACAAACCATACCTACATATCTGTTGTCAATTCTAAGTTTGCAAATTAGTCTTCTGTATTATAAAAGGAAACAAACAAGCCAGAGCTACTACTCTTTACTGTCTACAGGACAACAAAAAAAAGTAATAAAAATCCCTCCAAAACCATTTCACACACGCTAAAAACATCCTACCCACCAAAGGTCAAGGGCTTCTTCCTGTAACCACCAAGGGAACAAAGGGCAGCAGTTGCACAGAAAGCTTGGATACCAGCTGTGCAGGATATTCCACTGGTGAAATTCAGTACAACTCACAACACTAATTAAGGTAGCCAATGTCTCACCAGGAAATTGTGTACACAATATACTGCTTACCACATGGGGAGAAATAGCATTTGGAGAGAAGGATAAAGAACACTCTGCAAGTGAGAATATTTGCTAAATAGGATGATGTCAGCTGGCAAAATTCTCATCTAGTGAAGTATGCAGAGAACTAAAGCATCTCTGCAACTCATTCTCTCAAGTCTGAGGAAAGCACTATTTTCAAGCATTAAGAAAAAAAGGTGTGTAAAACAGATGTTACTGTATAGCTCCCATTGATACCTATTCAATTAATAAACATATCAACTCAAAGTTCTGTTATTTGTTACTTTTGCTGGATTCAAAAAGCAGTGAGGTGCTAGAGAAGAAACGGACTTTTTCTAACTCATCCTGCAGTTGTTATTTTATTCCATTGTTTCTGAATTGTCTCTCCTTCCTTACATATCTGAAAATTCAAATACATATACATATACACACATAATTCTTTCTAATACATATATAAGATATAAAATCATATAGAAAGACATATTACACTGTATCTATAACAAAGACATCCTGTTCCTAGATACCTTTATATATTCTCTTTTCAGCACTTTGCTAGTTCCTTCTGTGCTGCCCTTTCTTACAAACTACCACAGTACTCTCTTCCCCATATAATTCCTTTCTATAGTGAGGCTTCACCTGCTGGATGCCAAAGCCTTATACCAAGTGATTTACCACCACCACAAAAAAAGCAAACAAATATACCCCTCAGCACAATTATAAAAGAGAAATAATGTTTGAAAGGAGTGAAATGAAATATTCCTCAAAAGATAGCAATTTCCTAGTCACTTGTTTAATAAAAAAACCATACACATAAAACCACATACAAATCTGGCTTTATGCATGCCTAATTCTCTCTAGGTTCATGTTTCTAAATTCTAGATTACAGATTAGATTTTGGTGCAGAGTTTTTTTTTTTGTTGGTTTTGGTCTTTTTAAAATAACAATAATTAAAAAAAAAAAGCCAGGTAATGAAAGACTCCATCTCTAGCTATATCCTGTTGAAAGGTTGTCTTGAGGAAAAAAAAAGTTCAGTAAAAGACTAACATCTGCATTTACTCACAGAAAAGTCAGGGTTCTTTTGCAGAATAAGTCCATTTTTTAATCGTAGATCAATCAGCAATCAAATACTGATTTTTGTCAAGTCTTCTTTTACAAGAAGTGTTGCAGCCTTTTTTCCATTAGACTATGAAATGGCTGGAATGTGACTGAGCACTGTGCAATATACGCATTAATCAAAAGACTGCCAGGGCAGAAGTATGCAACTGCAGGGGAGGACCCACGGTCACAGCTTAACACGTTAGATTAGAAAATAAGGAAAAGAAAATAAATGTTGTTTATCACCTAAAACAAAAAGTTAAGAACAGCAAGCTTAAGAAGATGGGTTTTATTATATGTCAGCACCAATATCTTCATTCTCAAGCCTTTTTATAGATCTCTAGAGTACTCTATGTGCTGGCGCCATCACTTTAATTCTCCAAATATAACTTGAATCATGGGGCTAAGAAAAAGGAGGTTTGGATAAAACAATATTTCTGAAAGTCTACTTATAACATATTTATACATAAGTTTTGGCCAAGGTATAAAAAGCAAAAAAATAGCCGGTTTTTCCCCTAAAAAAAAATTCACTGAAGTCAGAAAGGATTTACTTCCGTGAAATGTCAGTTACTCATTTAACTAAGTTACCTGAATGAACTGTAGCAAACAAAAAGAGTCTACATTTTATAGAAGCGTACTGCTGTGAAAAAGTCTGTTAAATACTTATATGCACATGTTCTAGGTGCAGGGAATGTTATTTCTATTGAGACAGCTGTCTAAATCATATACTGTTTTGATAATAAACATGCCCTTTAAAATTCTTTTGATTAAGTGTCTTCCTTTATTTTTGTAAATAAAATCTGATTTGTTTAATCTAGTCTGCTTTTTTTTTAATGAAGAAAACATTAAAGACTTGGCAAAGATCTGCCAAATTAGACACTGGCACTTAGAAATGTTTTTAAAATTAAAAATACAGACACACAGGTCAATATTCTCACCTAAAAGACCTATCTTCAGAAGAAGTTCTATGGATTAACACACGCACACACACAAAATAAAATCAGTATTGTAAAAAATACTGAACAAGGGTAGTTTAGCACCTCTGTAATTCACTAGCACCTGTCCAGGTTTATTTGGGGTTTTCTAATCAAGCTCAGAGATTTGTGAAAGTGACTAAGCACTCTAACCTGGACAGCAAAACTGGAAAGAGGGAAAGAGCAGGAGCAGTGTAGATCAGAAATTCAGTAAAACCAAAGAGACAACTACAAAAAGTTCACATGCTAGCAGTTGTTTTTTTAATAAAGTTAAAAGCTAGTAAGTTCCTTGGAGACCAAAAAGCTGTATACGTAAATTTAAAAAAATCTGGCCTAATTCAGGTTTTGAATAAAAAAAGCAAAAGTATTAACCATAATGGACTCAAATCCCCTCTACGAATCTGTATTATTCTGTGAGTGTATGTGTATATAAATACATATGGAGAAGACAATATCCCTAGCCTTGATACTAATCAGAAACAGACACCTTTCCGGGAAAAAAAAAAATATTCTTCCTTTGAAATTCAGCATTAGTGTCAGATGTTAGAAAGATTACTCCAGAAACTGGACATATGCTTAATAGTAGAGGAAAATTTTGGAAGAGTTCAAGCTACTGCACAAGCACTTTGCTAAATTTAAAATTTAACCTAGTTTTCATTCTTTAGGGACTATAGATGTTAGAAGACCGCAGTGTTTCACTTACAACTATTTTCTCCTATGTTTGCAACAACTCAACATCACAGTTAAGTACAATCAAAAGCACCACTCTTAATCACAGAATCACAGAGTGGGTCATTTGGTCCAACCTCCCTGCTCAAGCAGGGTCACCCTAGAGCACATGGCACAGGACTGCGTCCGGACAGTTCTTGAATATCTCCAGTGAGGGAGACTCCACAACCTCTCTGGGCAACCTGTTCCAGTGCTCAGTCACTCACACAGGAAAGAAGTTCTTCCTCATGTTCAGGTGGAACTTCCTGTGCATCAGTTTCTGCCCAATGTCTCTTATCCTATTGCTTGGCATCACTGAGAAGAGCTTGGATCCATCCTCTTGTCACCCTCCCTTTAGATACTCATAGACATTGATGAGGTCCCCCCTCAATCATCTCTTCTAAAGGCTGAACAGGTTCAGGTCCCTCAGCCTTTCTCCATGAGAGGTGTTCCAGTTCCTTAATCATCTTTGTTGCCCTCCACTGGATCCACTCCAGGAGCTCCATGTCTCTCTTGTACTGAGGAGCCCAGAACTGGACACAGTGCTCCAGGTGAGGCCTCATCAGGGCTGAGTAGAAGAACTGGATCACCTCCCTTGACCTGCTGGCCATGCTCTTCCTGATGCACTCCAGGGTACTACTGGCCTTCTTGGCCACAAGGGCACACTGCTGGCTCACAGAGCGCTAAACTATAAATCCTCTCTTCTTCAATCTTAAGTCTATCCGATCCAAACAATGACAAGAACCTAATTTTAATTACAAAAGTAGAGTTTTTTTCTTGTGGACAAAAATCACCTAGTCATTTTCCTTCAAGATGCATCCTATATCATATATTGCTATTTCCTAATTTACCTCTTTCCACATACCTCTGTATTCTTCCTGTCTCCAGTGTTTGGTGTTTCTCTTTTCTTACATCAAGTATTCACAGAATCCTACTTCGATTCACACCAATCTCCCCCTTCTACACTTGCTGAGCCAAAACTAGTTTCCTCCTTCCAGCTTTTCACAAATACTTTCTCTGACAATCCCTCAGCTTCTCCTGCAGCCTGTACTCTTCTTAACACCTCAATGAAACATTTTAAAACCCACCTTTCATCATCACAGTCATTTCTTCACCGTTATCTCTTCTGATCAAACAGCTTCAGTCTATTCCAACTCCTTACTGGTTCTCAAGCATATCAGGCCCATACATATTACTCCTTTCTCATCCCTACTAGCTTCCATGGCTATCTGTTTTGCCCACTGGTTTGCCCACTAGGCCTCCCTCCAAGTTCTCAGCATCTCAGCCATGAAAGCCAGCCCCAGCTTTCTAATTCCGAATTACTCTTTCCATCCTTTTGCAGTTCCAATTTCCAATTCCTCCAGCAGTATGTCTTCAGAGCTTTTGAGCTTGATTAGAAAACCCCAAATAAACCTGGACAGGTGCTAGTGAATTACAGAGGTGCTAAACTACCCTTGTTCAGTATTTTTTACAATACTGATTTTATTTTGTGTATGTGCGTGTGTTAATCCATAGAGCTTCTTCTGAAGATAGGTCTTTTAGGTGAGAATATTGACCTGTGTGTCTGTGGCTAAGCAAGTCCCAACTGAAGTCACTTCTACTGTTTGATGCCCATCTTTGCATCTTCTGCTTCGTGCTCCCTCTAAGAAGCAAATTTCACAATCGAATACCTAACACTTCACAAAGTTAATGAGGGAATTTGCTTCTTAAAAAGAGATGTCTCAGAGAGAAGCTGACAAGCTGTGCACTAAAACAAGGTACACCTGCCTTGTTTGTAACTGACCCTGCTTTCCACAGGAGGTTGAACAGGATGACTTCCTGATGACCCTTTTAATCTAAATTTTCCTAAAGAGGGATTTGTACAATAAGGATTACCAGAGGCTATGGAGTTGAGACATGTCTTTAGCAGAAGTGTCGCTTGGGCACACAAATAGATGAAGTAAAAAAAGAATAAATTGGCAATTTCATAGCTATTTTTCACTCTGTGTCCTCAACTACTGGCCAATAGGAAAAAAAATTGCAAGAATGTTTAGTGCAGCCCAAAGAAAGGGCTGCCTTTTTAAAGCAGTCTGGATCTCCAAACAGGTATAGATTTCGAAATCTGAACTGGACTCCTACAAACTCCAAATGCCTCTTTCTCACTCCAGTGACACAACGTATTTTATTTTAATAGATACTTACGTTTGAGGAAGAAAGGTTAGAAACTTTTTCTACACAAGCACAGTTAAAACAATGACAGATACGAAATGGAAAGTTTCAGCATCTACTTCTTCAAAAATTATTGACTTTACATTTTCATCAATGTCTAAGGGCCAAGGTAAGCAGATTTTCATTATCAACTTTAAGAGAAGTATTGGTGTGACATTTATATTAGATGACAATTCACAATGTAACACAGAGTGAGAAAAAAAACACCAGCATGTTTCTCTTAAAAATATTAAAACCGCTTGTATTTTTATTTTAAATGACAATCTGTGTTTATTTATTGCTTATTCTGGTCTGTGGTTCATCCAACGCCACAAAAGTGGGTATTACTTGCTTTGTTTTCCCCAGCCTTAAGAATATAAAGACATCAACCGAATTCATTAGTTATCTACAGGGTATTTCATTGTTTCCTGAATGCATCAGTTTTAAAAAGCCCCTTTGCTGAGGCACATAGCCTGATGCTTGACTAAATAAAAAAACCCAAGCCACCAAAAATCCAAAGGACCAGACTCGAAATCCGTATAGGAAAAATCAGCTGACTTAGGTTTTCAGTGGCCTAAAATAACATTAATATCAACTAAATATTTATTCCATTAGCCCACTCACTGCATTTTACCTACCTAGGGTCTTCACCGTGTAATGAGGACTCTCCAAAACAATTCCTTCTTCTGTGTCAAATATGGGATTATCTATACCAGTTTTAGGAGGAATTTGTGCTAGTTTCTTTAGCCTCATGGAAGCGGTAAGGTCCAGTTCTTGCTTCTTTCCCTCTTCTTCCCGTCTGCGCCTTATGTCTTCCTGTTGCTGACGGATTCGCTCAAGTTGAGCACTCCGCCGCATGGGCATCATCCTGGAGCCCAAATCCCCAGGGCAATCAACAGCCATTTCTCTGTGCTTCTGAGGTTCCTCAGGAGATGCAAGATCCACATTTTTTGTCTCACTGTCAGAATCTTCTGTGATATGTCCATTCATATGAGAAGTTGTCATGATTATTTGTAATAACGCTTATGCTCTTCAAACACAAATGCTGCTATTTGGCCAGTTTTCGTTATGATGTTGTGTGAAATCCATCATACATTCAAAAATGTTTCCCTTCCATCACAAGACGCTTGAGAAACATCCAGGAGGAAAATCTAATGAAAGATATTCAAAAGAAGTTAATGAGTAACTGCATTAATAAGAAAACACCTAAGGTCCCCAGGCATCGGGACAATGGAACTTTTCGTCCACATTTACATAGCACTTCTTCCCCTACTAAGAACTACAGAATCCTTATAAATCTTTTTCACACGTTTTAGTAAACTTCATGTGCCAGTGTTAGAAAAGGAACACTGTTTAAACTAATATTAAAGCCTCTTACATTCCCCAGTGAAAGCAGTGGCGATTCTGTACTTAACACAATTGCAAACCAGCAGTTTTCTGAGCATTTCCACCCAGTTTGAATTTATTCTTTCATTCCAAAAAATTCTAACACAAACCATGCTTACAATCCTAGAAACACTAAATGTGAAAAACTTGTTATAAACAACATACTCATAAGTAGTTTAGGATGTTATACGCAAGTAAAGATATTTGCATTTACTGTTCATAAATTGAGGCATTTTTATGTAAACATTGCTTCCCAGGTTCAGAGAAGACAGGTCTGGCATAGAGTTCTTCCAAAAGATACTATATAAAGCGGTCTGGAACTGCACTTACACATTTCCAAATAAAGTCCTAGGAAAAGGGTTGGGCAGTTCTGGTTAGCAGCTACTCTTAATACTTCCTACAGGTATGCATTAAAGCAGGAAGAATTAAAAACAAGAGTAAAAATCCTTGTGTGGGTGTACGGATGCACGGATTTGACAGAGAATAACAATTAGTTTCTACAGTCAAGTAGTGACGTTCCACTATACCCCATCCATCTTAACCTGGTTTCTTATTTCTGATGATTCAGGCTAAAGAACTTAATTGTCTTGATAAATATTAACCACTCAGCTCCTCAATATACTACATATAACAGTGAGTTTTGTACCACATCACCTTTCTGTATTACAAAGCCAGTGATTCAATTAGATTGAGGATAATGTAACGTCATAAAATTAATAGATAGTTGTGTACCATACTAGCAATATACTTAATTTTCCAAGTTACTTTTAATCTTTTTTTTTTAAGTTACTGAAAGGAAATACTAGAAAATATCTCAAAGTTTTATTATACACTAGATACACTGGAAGCACTGAGACACAAAATCCCCCAAAACAACAACCAACTTTCTTAAACTAAATGTTTGTGTTTGGAGGAGTAAGAGAAAGATACTTATGTTGTAATTAAGTTAAAAATTAAATATCTGTAGTAATGTTTTGGAGGAGCAGCAATAGAAACTCCTACGCAAATTTCTGCCAGCTTGCAATTCTAAGTAAGTACAGCTTCTCATTTTCATAAGGAGTAGCACACAGCTACATACAGCAACACTGAAACAATTTCCTGTAATTGTTTCCTGTCTAGGCAATACTAAAATAGTTATTACTAAAATCTTTGAAGAAGAAAATTAAATTAAAACATTGTATGGTAGTAAAAATCCCTTTTTGGCCCTTAAAAGACACTTAATTGTACTGCATTGGTACGTTCAACATTCCCACATTCAGGAAAAAAACATGCAACAAAGAAGTCGATCAAAACCTGCATGGTACTGGGGCCAGCACTGTGCGTACTTCACAATTATTTAGTGCCTGTAAAGCTTTCAGATAATGTCCAACTTAAAAAGAACAGCTTTTCAAAGAATAATATCACAAAGTTAGCATTCAGACAGGGTTAATATAAAGCACCATGTTAAAAAAAAAAACCAGTCTCAAATTCAGAGAAAGGCAGATAACAATTAAGCAAAATGATCCTCGGAAAGCCACATTTCCCCTTCTGAAAGGGCAACTTCACTGTACAGAAATACCAATCCCAAAAAAGGAAGTCTCATTAGGTACAATAAAATTGCAAAGAACTCAAATTTAACTGTGGGTGGAAGATTAATTCAAATTCTTTTTCATCCGCATTGTACTGGTCATAGCTTGTCTGAAGACTTTTCAAAGTTACACTCATCTCTTTTCAACTCTGACAAGCTGAAAGAAAACTCACATTCCTCAGTCTATATGGTACAACCAACAGGTGTTGAAACAATTTGAGGGAATGAATAATATCCATTTAATCAGCACTAAAAAAGTCAAAACCAATATCTGAGGATGTGCAGTAAGCAAAATGCAACTTTACACTCAAGTACGTGTAAGCTAAATGACGTCACACTCACTAAAGAATCTTAATCAGAAAGAATCATCAGAAAATTAAGTGGATGGCAAATATTTAATAACTGATCAAAAATATTTACAGTGAGATTAGCTACATCTCCTCCATCAAATTTAAAAGTACCAGCTAAAAAAGGGCACACTTAAACCTCAAATATTTGTATATAGAACGAGAAGATTTAAAACCCCTTTAGTTTAGTAATAAGCACTGAAGACCAGAGAAACAAAAATATAGTCTGAAGTAAATATTAATAGGCAACTTTAGTAACATTGCTTACACTTCAGTATAAGCTGCATGCAAGACACAAAGAGTATATAAATTCTTGGAACAGGGTAACCAAGACGTTTAAGTGGCCTGTAATAATAGCTGCTTACTTTCAGTATTTAAGATCTGAGTCAATCAGGTAAGAAAGAAACAAAAGTTACAGAAAATGAGAACTCTCCTGCAGCCACACTTTTACAGCAATAGTCAGAAAACCACAATAAAAATTTAAAAGAGTTTCGGAATATTAATACAAAGTATTTTAGATTTCCCAGAAAGCCAGATACCTCCGAAACAAGCAATAAACAGTACAGCAAAAAACCCACTCCAATAATACAACAGATGATACAAAATATCACAGATCGGGCAGCCTAAAATTTGATGTTACTGAAACATCAAACCAACTACATAAAAACCAGGTCCCCTAAATATAACCAGCTGGTAATCCATAAAAACATAGGCATGCTGCAAGCCTGGAATGCTGAACAACTTCCTTTAATCAAAGAACTTCTGAAAATGGGTGACCCCTTCCAAGCCCAAGCCCATTCTTCCTTCTACTGTCACAAAGCCTCATCTCCAAGAGTTCTGGAAAAATACTACTGCCCAACTGTGACAAATGAAATAAGCACATAAGGAAAAAAATTCAGATAATCTCTGAAGTCCCTCTCTACAATGGTCCTAAGAATGTAAACTGTAAAATATAAGACATGACAATGATAAAATGTTAACCTGGTCCTCAAATTAAGGGTGTGGTGTAGTTGAGGTTAAAAATAAGATTCAACTTAAGACAGGCACCAGGAACATAAAATTTTATTCTAAGCAATAAGCATGGTATCAAATGTCTTACGATGAATAATTTCAGAAACTCTTGGCTTTTCTTTCTGAAAGTTTCTTTTGCAATTTTAAAAATTCCATGATAGTGGCAATAAGTTGTTATACCAAGTCTGCAAGTTGTAGATCATCCAATAAAACAGCTTTTCAGGCCAAGAGAAGCTTATTTTGCTAAATTAATACTTAGAACTATGGAGGACAATTTACAGACATATTCAATAATACAATTTTTACTACTTTGTATGTACAATCTATATAACAACATTTGTAATTAAGAGAATTCTTTTCCACTTTAGAACTTGGTAGTAACAGTTTCTATGTTTTCTAGATATGTACAAGTCTCTATTGCACAGAGTTTGGTTGCTCAAAGTTTAATAGGGTTAAATCGTGGCTTTGACCATCTTCCTTTGAACTGCCGATATCTAATTGGGGAATCAGGGTTTCCACATGACATGTAGGGCTTTCCAAACAAAGGAGATTTATGGCACTGTCTGTCCAACTTCATAGCACAAGTCTTACCAACACAGTCCTGAAAAGCACATGTGAAAGTCTCTTCTTCACAGATTACTTTTACTTTTGGCCTTCAGAGGAGAGTTTTTATAAACTGATAATGTTAGTACAGCCGTTGAGAAAGAGCACTTCAGTCACTCTGATCACCATCAGGCATCACATTCTGACTATGAAGTAATATCATCATCAGATTCTGACTATGAAGTAATTATCAACAGCAAACAAACCATATTTCTGATGAAAGTTCAAAACAGCAAAATTAAAGAAAAAAACCACAACTACTGTGTAGCAAACTATACCTGCTGCTCTCAAAAATACTGTATTTTACAAGCCACCAATCATCCTTCATGCTGAATTCTAAGAATGTCAGGTTCCTATCATCTTTTTAAACACCCTGAATATACAAAACAAAGCACAGACCCTGAAAGCTCTGTCAAAGAACAAACATACACAACTGTGATCACCTCGGTGTGCAACGTAGATGCTGGTATAAAATACATACTGACAGGGACAGCAACAGAAGTGCTGTAAAGTGGTTTACATTTTCACTTGCTTCCTGGGGACTGTGGCTGGTGTGCATAGCAATCCTAATTGCTTTAACAACTAAATTCTGTACAGTAAAATTAAATTTGTTTTGCTTCAGCAACTTCCAAAGAGCAAAAATGACATTTTCTGGAGGATGAGGTTTTGTGTTACATTTCGGTGGTGTTTAAAATTCTTTCAGTGCTAGAAGTAAGATTAGATCTGATAGTTCCCTTTGTAAAATTCATTAAAGCTACAAATTCTGAACGACTGCAAGGAAGTTCAGTGCTTACCTCCAACTGAATGTCATTAGTTACGGCACAGATTAGAGTATAAAAGCCCAGCCTACATCTGTAATTATAATATAAACACAACAAATATATATTTAACATCAGCACAGTGCAAAAGATTTATCATCAGCTTAAAGCCATATACTATGAGAGACATGGTATATTAAAACATTAATTAAAAACAACTGGAAGATGAATTCTAGGCTGCTGAAGTGAATTAGAAGTTAGATTAAAATCACATACAAGATGTTTCCTGATATCGGAATTACTAATAAAATATGAGCATAAAATTATGCTACAGATTTCTGCCATGTATTAAATTAATGGCTCACATAATGGTGTGCCTTTTGGTATTTTTACTCAATATTTCAGATTTCTAAGGAAGCAAAACCTAAGTCGTAAAAATTACAAAATAACAAAGTAAAACACCTCCACAAATGGAAGCTCAGTGTAGAAACAAAAAATAATTCCCAGCTTTCCTTGCATCATCTCCCATGCACCATTTTTTCTTCAGTGGGGAATTTTTTTCTTCAAGTGAATCTCCAAAAATAAGAGACTTGGAAGCCAATTACATAAATCAAAACACAACACAAATCACGTTACACGGCATAAAATTAATCAGTATCTGATGAGAGTTAAAGACTGGACTTTATGATAGAAAATACTTCAATATTTCCTATGAAGCTTAGTAGTACCTGAAATAACTGGTACAGACTGGAGCAGCCTGATGTTTTTCAAAAACAAGTAAAAGTTACAAAACCTCTGATAACTTGATACCTTTTTTCTTTAATTTAAAAAATAAAAATTTAATGGAAAAAATAATTATCTTTACACTAGCTCTGCAACACATTCTTGAATATGACTTCTGGTGCAGGTTGGTTTTTTCAGTCTACTATTATTATTTAGACTATTCTTTCCTGTAATTAGATGTTCCAGCATAGACTTGGTATTGGAAGAAAACTCTTCCTTTAATATCCAGCTGACTCTTAGCTCTAGTAATTTCAGAACAGAGTTCACTATTATACCTGGCAAGCACAGTAACTCTGTACAATGTGAATTTCAAAGGGCTTTCAGACATGCCAAGAGGTTTTAACATTCCATGCTCACTTACATGTGCAAGATATGTGGATCAACAGCAAAAAGGGCTAATGCCTCAAAATGAACGTAATTATCATTGTTAGCACTTTCTAAATAACAAAGCACTTTCAAAATAACAATGTTAACTTACAACTTTAAAGCACAAAGAATTAAAGCACAAAGAAATCGATGAAACTGAAAACAGATTCTAAGATTAGATTCCACTTTAATAAATTTTATTAACAAATTGCTCAACATGCAAGCCTGGGAAATTATAAGCGCATTTTTGTATCACACTGGTATTACATTTAACAACTGTGGTCTATTTAGACATTTAATTTTATTAGGCTTGTTTATCTGTTAAGGCAGTGGCACCAATCAAAAAAGTGACAGCTCAAGAACTGGACAGTCTACATTATCAACTTCAAAAGACACAGGTTTACTCCCTACAAAAGACATATGAACAGTGTTTTCATGAAAAAACATGCATTGATAGGAGAAGTACATCATGTCAATCAACATCCACATCCCCGGGACCTCTCTACAGCAACTGCACCTTTGCAGTACAATAGATGGAAGATACTTTTGCAGCAGTCATATGAAGACGAATGAACAATTAAAGGTTATTTAAAGTCTTGCTAATTTCTCTGTGAAAAACATACGCTGCACACTCCATTAGCAACAACCTTCCTTGGTTAGTATTGCAGCAGTGAGCTCCTTTAATCAGTTAAAAGTGATAGCACAGATCAAACAGGAAGCTTTCTTTAGTTGTAACAAATCTGACTTTCTACTGCATTTATCAATACTTTTTTTTTTCAGTTACATGAATAACTAAAATGATTCCAAAGTTGACTGAGATTAAAAAACTGTTGAAAACACTAAGAATAAACATTTTACATGCCATAATTCCTTTTTCATTTAAAATATACACAACCACTTACACATCATCATTAATTTCTGCTTTTTAGACCAAATGAAAGATAGACAGCAAGGGGAATAAAGTTTCAGCTGGGCTGAGAGGGAATGACAACAGAAACAAATTTGAGCAGGTCTCAAGGAGGTTATTGCTAAAAATCACAGCTAGACAGAAAAACTTAAGACTCTTGCCAAGGTCATTTAAGCATATTTTACAATTCAGTAATATAGTATTTAGGTTCTGTACATATTTTGCCATCTGTTTTCTCAATAAAGTCCTGACATAGTCGTACACTTAGGTGCTGACAAGCCCTAAACTGTGGTGAGGAGCACAGCAGAGGGCAGTCTCTGCAGCAATTAATGAGAACCTGAGAAAAAAAGGAACAAAGCTATTTCAAAAAGGAGCTCACAGAAACATCCAAACTACAGCTCATTAAATGATCTGACACCACATCACCCCAAAGCAGCACACAGATATGCCACCCTAGCATCCCACTATGGCTTAGATTAATAGGCTACAACTATGCATACTTTTGAATATCCATATCTAATCAATTCTTTAGCAACAACAATCCCTGTGACAAGAAACAATTATTTTATACATAGATATGAGTAGATAAGATGGATGTCTCCAGGCTGCAATGAAAAGATGACAGAAGAGTGAAAATAAAAAGGAATTACTTTAATTTAGCAGTTACTTAAAATGTTTAGAAACCTCCAAGCATAACAAATGAAGACTAAAGAAATTCCTAGAATTCCAGGGATTGTTAACAGATCTCACAGGGCAGCAAGAAGCAAGATAACAAGACAGTCATTTCTTATCACCTATTCACAGTTTAGACTTTAGCTTTCATTGTCTTAAAAGTAAATATGCCTGTCCTTGCTTTAAACAGGGATTATACTCTTTCTGAAATTAAAAATATTGCTGCTATTTTAGTTCTCTAGTAAGATTCCCCTACCCCTTTCAAACTGTATCCTTGTTCGCTCAGGCTCTTGCACGCTGGTCTCATTTTAATCTCTGTATTTTTAGCATGTTATTTTAATGCCAATGCTTGCCACTGCTTCAGTAGTAAGAGTAAACGTTCATGGGTACTAGTATGTATATGACACTTTCACTTCAAAGAGGTGACTGAACCCAAACTAAACTAATCCCAAATTAAACTGAAGATACAATTGAAGTTCCATAATTTCCATCTCATTTGACATTTAAATTCATACAAAATGGTATTCGTTTAGTCCTCCATAGCAAGTTATCCTTAAGTTGTATTTACAATACTCTAAAGAAAGATAAATTTCTTCCTTATTTATGTTTTAATATTCCAGTACCCACTGAATTCGATAAACATATTTAGAAACATAATCTAAAGAAAATGGGAACATAGCCATTTCTCTAAAGCTTTCATCCAAAACCTCCAAAACATTAGCTATCTAATTCAGCAGTCTTCAGAGTATACAGGGATCAAGACTGTCTTCTAATTTTATATGATTGAGCTATAGGCTTTGCAAGTTCAAAAAAACAAAAAGTCTCTCACCATTATGTAACAAAGATTCATGTGCTAGCTTCTTTCATGTGGCCATCCTCCTCAGGCTCTTTTCAACTCTATTTTGCAATATTAACTGAATGTGTGTCAGCAGTAATTTTTAAGTTTTTTTTAAGTTCTCCCTAATGATTTAACCTGATTAGCCCTGTCATTATACTATTCATAGGTATGTGGGAGGGGAGAGAACAAGGATCTTCTGACTCTTTTTTTTCTTTCCATGAAAGTAAGTTGAGACTTCTAGAGATTGACATTATGAAAAACAGAACATAAATCACAAAATTATACAACTGATGGATGATCTCTACACTTCACAGAACTCACAGTCACTATACCACAAACACAGAACAACCACATTTCATTTGAGCTCTTCTCTTGTTATTTATAGGATAGAAAACCCTAAACCACAAACTATTTTAGCTACTTAGATCTCTGATGTCCCAAGTTTTTCATTCCTAAGCTCATCTGAGATAATGGTGACTGTTTCACTGAGTAAATCCCTAAAAAACTGCTGCATAAATTTTAAAATTTTCCTTCTGAAGTATTTTCTCTTCATGGACATAATTCCCTAAGGTTTTCTCTTTCTAATTAATATAACCTGTAGCTGATTTTTCAGGAAGACACTGTAAGCAAGGCATACCAGCCATGCATGTTGATTTTTTTCCTATGATATCTGTTTCGATATTACAACTATGATGAGGTGTCCTGTAAGACGAAGATGATAAAAGCCCTTGCTTCTACAGAAGAAAAAAATCATCCTCAATCAGGATAAGTTGAATGGATAACTATGGCAAATATAACCCCCAAAGAACCGACTGGTGACAGTCAAAGTTTGCAGAGGATTATGCTTAACTGAATCTGTGCCCATGAAACCTGCTGGGATTCTTCTCACTCCTGAGAAGGCAAGTAGCAAAGTCAGAACTCAGAATTTTGCAGACTGAAACAACTATTCAGAATTTGCAGTGCTGTAGTTTCTTAATACTGTGTCAGTCACATTGCAAACATTTCAGTAATTTCTTGAGGGAACTCACATAACTCATGTTTGTGCGCAGCTAACTCCCTGACTGCTAGAACAGAACAAAGCTGACTAGGCTTTCAAGTGTGCCCTACTTCTGCATCCTTCCAAACAGAATTCATAGTTCATGAATTTATGACAACAACCAAAAAAGATACTGTCAGTATGATTGTTTGGACTGTTAAGCTGTGCTAGTTTGCTGCTGCTAAAGACTTGCAGTCTCATACCTCCTGACTGTTCCCTTACCCTCTCCACTTTTGGGCTGTACAGCCAACACCTTCTCTCATAGCTTCGAAGCCTGTCAAATCCATCACTAAGTCATTTTAATTCAACAAGACTGCAGATTGTCATAAAACACTTTTGTTTGTTCAGTTTTGGTCAAATTTGCATGCTAAAACAGATCATAATACTCTGAAAGGTGAAAAGACTGACACAAGGGTTAGGAGCAAGTGGTTGAGACCAGGGAGGTAAAGAGGTGAGGACAGAGACAAGCAGCAACTCCTCACCCCAGCAGCAGAGGGACAACTCCAAATGGGACTGCACCTCATGGAACCATATTCTGTGAGTTCATCCACTTCCCCTCACCCCTCAAAACATCTCAAACAACTACCCATTCTTTTCATCCTAAAAAACACAAACAAAATCCACAAAAAAAACCCACCACAGAAAAGCAACCACACACCTGCAACCATTTACATGTCTTCCTGATTATGTGAACAGGACAGTTAAAAGAAAGTATTGGTTTCTTTTCAAAAGCATTCTCTGAAACACTGTGGGTGTAAAGCACCACAAAACTTGCATTTCTCTTTGAGGATATTTCCTCTCAAATAAAAATGATAAATTAAACACCCAAGTGTTTAACATGGTGAGTTCAACAGCTGAACATCTCTGCACATTCATTACTTAAGATACTCAGCTAGTATTCTCAACCTATTACACCTTTGTGTAAATAGTATAAACACACCAGATGAGAATCCAGGACTCAGAAGCAAACGCCTTTTTTTTTTTCAGTGGACAGCAATAACAGATAAATCTTAATTTTCTGGGTACTTGCAGCAGAAGGCATAAAACAGCACACCTACTAGGTGAACACTAACAGAAATAAAAAAATAGTACCTCAGGCATAAAATGGAATTTATATATGGATAACAACTTGGGAATGGACAAAAATGAAAAATCACTCTTTCTAGCATTTATCTCAATGAGCTGTTAAACTTGAATGAACAATTTCAACCATGACCAAAGAACTTGTGCTGATTTCTTGGTCACGCTATAAGGCAAGGCTGACGAACAAACTTATAGCATCTAGTAACTTAAAACACAGACCACAAGGAAAACCCATAGAAAAATACTTTATGTAGAATATTACAAAAATTTCACTATAGGATGTGAAAATCAAATGCTCTGTAAATAACTAGATCTCATAATAAAAATGCATGAGAAAGTTTCACAAGGCTATAAAGACATAACATTGTAGAGACTTTCTGTGCCTTATAAAAACAGTCTCTTTCCTATTAAATCTAAGTAGACTCTTGGGCCTAATGTTAGCAATCCGTTACACAAATTAAGATAAAATCCTGACAGGAACGAATTCACTTCTGCAAACTCATTTCAAGAACATAAGCACTGTGGCTGCAGAGCTCTTTCACAGTTCCAGTCTTTCACTAAATCAAAAGAAAGTACATTTGGTTTCCGAAACCTTGTTAAAGCACATGTTCTTTTTATTAAGAAAACATTAGAAATTTGTGATAAATTCACAAGAATGTAAAACTCCTTTCTATGTGAAGGCAGACAAATTTTTTTAGTATGTATTGGTGCAATAATCCTGTCCAGAAAACCATGTCATCACTTGAGCTGTTGAACTAATACATATTAAACATCACTATGCAAGTCAGGGAAAAACACTGGCAAGCTAAGTGATCTAAGTCCCTCCTCAGAACTCTCAAATCATGGTAAGAAACAAAGATTCAACACTTAGGAAAGTGCAATTCAGCTGAAACGCTTCTTTGCCTAAGATCAAGGAGTGAATCTTTTAGTGTAATGAACTTCCAACACATCATTTGAACTCAATTCTTACAGTAATCAAGCTGAAGATGACTCTTCAAACAGTGGTGGTGTAAACTCTGTTTAAAATCTTTTCTTTCTTTGGAAGCATCTTTAAAGCCTTCTTCCCTTCACCAACTTGTGAGTTGAAAGCTGAATACTGCATTTTGTTTCTTATACAAAAAAAAAAATCTCAGTTATCTTTAATATTCTTTGTCAGTGAAATGGATAAATAGTGAAATGTATGTTAACCCATACTATACACTTGCTTGTATTAACAAACACCCAGTAACTCATTAGAAAACAAAGACAAAAGCAAAACCCCAAAAAATCTCAAAACTCATCATAAATTTTGTCAATAGTTTGACAACTAAAGTCATCAGACATAGTCTGACAACTAAAACTTGTTCCATAAACTCATATTATCTACTACTACCCACTGTAATTAAGAAAATGGTAACAGCAAGAGAAAAATGGAAATCTCAATCCAGAAACAGTCTTCCTAGTTTTAAGTACAAGTTCAAAATTCTTGTCCTTGCTTTATCTTTCATGCATTTTTATTGTGTCACCCCTGAAACAAGTTCCTCAACAGAAAAGTAGAAAATAGATAAGTTATTTGGATGTCGCTTTGAAATGAGTGTGCATAAAAAATAAGCTGAATCAAAATCTAATGGATGCAAGATAAGAAAGCTTCTCTACAACAGTTTTCCTCCTGGTGCTAATATCAGAACTCAGCAATTCAAATAATGTGTAACAGGAAAATAGGAAGAGAGGTAAGACCACCTTCAACTGATGAATGCAGGATATCTTTGCATTTTACCACAGTAAATTGCATAGGTATTACACAAAAGGGCACTAAACATTAAGAATACCTTCAAAACATTTACAGAGCAATACCTGGAAGAATCCATCACACACCCAACCGCTTAAACAAACACCTAAAGATTAAGCTTGCACAAGTTACATATAACAGCGACGCAAACACATTTATAAGCATTACACCAACACAGCTGATAAATCTCTTTAAAGAAAACAGCACAACACTTTATTACCCCAATATCTATAACTCAGTCATCAGGTATTTCTGAATCAGAAGGAACTCAGTGTCCCAAATCCCAAAGATGTGAACGGTAAACTGTCTCATTTATAGCTACTTTAGATGGCAGTGACTTAATCATTATTTAGTTTCATTCCAGAATCACCGTAATTTAGACTCCTTTGGAACCCACTTATTAGAAGTTTGAGCTTCGTAAGAACATAATGATGCCACCCAACTGAACACAAACTGCTATTAAATTCAAAACTCTACAGCCAAATTTCCCTAATTAAGCTTATCTAAGAATGTAAGCAGCATATTTGGCAGTTCTCCTTTGGGTTAAATAATAAAGTCTTCAGTAAATTAGTCTTTAACAGGTTTTGCTATACTAATCCTTTGAATAAAAAGAACTGTAACACTGGGCATAAGGTATTTCTTTCTTAAATTCACATTTATGTAACTATAAAAATGTGAACTTTTGAGTGAAAGTATTACTTAAGTCCTTCAGCAAAATGAGAATCCTGGATGCTGCCCTCTCATGCTGAGACCACACAGACAGGTGTTTTCCTCTAGAGATGGAGACAAATCAGTAACCTAACACCAGTCTTATGTACAAGGCTGCACTGGCACTGTGATACCGAAGCATTCCGGAAACTGTTACAATTATAAAGTTATCCTATCATTACTAAAATGTCCCACAAATACTGGCATTCACCATCAATAACAGTCAGGACAGCTTGAAATATTCTTAGTGTTTCTGACTCAAAAGTGGCAGCCTTGCCCTACTGCTAAACCAGGTGTCAGGACTTCAACTGCTGCTCCAGACCACCACCAGAAGCTGCACACAATATGAAATGCTAAGGAGGACCCAACTTGTTTTTCTCTGAGAGAAGCCAGAGAAAAGAATGAAAATGCAGGGAGGAAAATGGGGGAAAAAAAGGGAAGAGTCTAGAACCAAATGATACAGAGAGCAGCTCATTATTGAAGAAACCAGAGTAATTTTTTCATTCAAGCAATAATCAAAAGAATAGCAAAGTAGAAGTACTCTAGACTCCCTGCTTATATAAAAAGCAGAATCCAGTGTCAAAGGACAAGGCTAAGATGACAGAACAGACAGCAAGAACACTAACTGGATATGGGGCTCAGGGCCAATATCAGCATTTCAGTATGCTGCTTGGGAAGCTGCCACTGTCTTTACACAAAGTTTTTCAGATCAAAGAGGTCAGCCAAATGGTAACAGAAAAGAGTGAAAGCTGTGGTCCACTGGAAGAGATAAACTCTGTTTCCTCTCTATGACAGGGGAGTAGAAAGAAAGAAAGCATATTTTCTCTGATTTAGGTATGAATCAGAAATGTGATGAAAAGTAAACTGAAAAGGTTACGTATGTAGAAATTAAAACTACCCACTCTGGTGCATTTATCTTGTAAGTAATAAGAAAAAGCAACAAATTTTGAAGACAAAACTCCGAATATCACTGTGAAGCACTAGAGCCGTAACACCAGCACAACACTCTTACACCTTCAGTGCAGTGACCCTAAGAAACAGGCAGGTTTATCCGGACCCTAACCATAGCATCTGACAGGCTGCAAAGTACTCTAGTTACTACTTGTCTGTGCATTCGTCACTGCTACGTTTGAAAATACTCGGTCCTTCCTTTACCTAGCAATTTGAGGAGCCTTGACCAGCTGAAGTGGAAGAGTAGTTTTCCTTAACATACTTTGTCAAGATTTCCCAGCAGCAAATTGTCACAATGCACTGGAGCAGCACAGCTGGAAACCTCCAGGGCGCAGCAATACACACAACCCATGCCTCAACAAGCACATATATCCATGTTTCAGAACAATCTTGAGTTACAGCCTCTACTTCTTCCTACCAGTTTTCTCACTTCAGTTTAGGATATGATTCTGCAAGATGGAGACACCTTTTACCTTATTCCAAAACTCCCTTCCCCACTTACCTTTACACTGGCTTTGGCATCACTAGAGCTCTCCATGAGGCGTCTTATAGGAATAAAATGGCTGAAAATAAACCCAAGAGAAAGATACCTCTCATTCTCAGTAGCAAAACGCTCTGAGACCATGAGAGATCATCTACATATTAAACAGTGGTCTCTCCATCACCAAAACAATTGCAATTTTTGATGACTTACAGATTTTTAAAACCTAACTGTTATAAACTCTTATTTGGTATAGAGTAGACCATTTATACCCCAAAAAATCATACCAAGTCTGCACACAAAAAATTGTATGTGCTTGAGTGTTTAAGTGATAGAACAAATAAAATCCAAAACCATTCCAGAACTGTGCTGCGTGATCAGCAACAAATGATTCAGGAATAGAGATGCACCCCATGGTATATGCATTCTCCATTTTAGAAGAACTTTACAAACATGAATTTAAGACTAGGATTAGGATTTTTGGGTCCCACATACAAATGGGATTTTCTGGGCTTTGGCAAAAATAAGAATTATAGAATCTACTAGAATGCAAGCCAATAATGTCACCCAATACAAACAAGACTACTGCTTAAGCAGTGTTTTCTTGATGTCTACCTGAATTGTTGCAGATTATTTTAAATTACTTGCTGTCAGTGACATTTTCTTAAACGTACTAGGTCACATTATGAGAAAAATACTTGATCCTTTCATCTAAAAAAAGAAACTAGACTAGTCTCCATTAAGATAAATGAATCAACATAATTTATAGAAGACAGGGAACACTTCAGCTTTCTCTTATGTAAGGAAACAATGCAAACCTTTCGCCCAGAATAGGTTTTGCTTATTTTCTTAAAAGAACCAGAAGGGTCTAGAGATCAGTGGTGTAAATTAGAAAGACACAACAAGATTTACACACGAAACAAAAGAAATACACAAATGGATGTACAGATAATGAACAGGCTACAGAAGATAATTCATGCATTTTTAAATAAAAGGTTATTCGACAAACGTTAAGAGTAAAAAAGTGGTTTGCTTACAAAAGTCTTTAAAATTTTATTAAAGTCAGTGCACAAAAGGAACCAAATAGCTGTGTGAACCGAAAAAGACATGCAAATATAATAATATAATTTTAGTCAAGTCATCACATAGCTGTAGCAGATAAACAGTATTGTTAGGGTAATGCTGCTGGCTCCCTTCATCCCTCATGTCAAGGGGAAGGGTGTCAGGACCCCGGACTGTCTCAACAATTATTTTTTTTTAACCAATAAATTTTTTTTCACTACAGGACTGAGGGAGTATAATCAAGAGGACTGACATGACCACAGGTCAATTAAAAACAGTTTGCTAGCACAATTTTCAAAGTACCACTCTGTATAATGGCTGAAACAAAATCCATTTTAAATCTAAAATAAAAATATTGTAGCCCCAGAGAGCGGTAAGAGACTTTGCATAGCAGCAAAGACCGTAGATATGAATTTAGAGGACTAAAATCAAGTGACACTGGGAAGTTCTTGGGTCAAGCACAACTGACCGTGGCCTAAAATTAATAAACCATGCTAAATTTAATTTCTGTCCCTGCTATGCTAACTAGGCTCTCCAAGTTCTTAACAACTTATTAGCTCAGGCACCTGCATTTTAATCACAAGGGCTCTCAGAAAGCAGACTGCTCCCTCCCTGGCACTCCAGTACATCCGGCACTATGGCTCTGCAGGGTGCTGGCCAGGTGACAGGTTACTGTCTGGGCACCAACCTTAAATTCTTTTATTCACTAGAACACGCAACTGTTGTTTCTACAGACACCAAACAGTCCAATTATAAAGCCACTGAATACAGTCTTTCAGGCAAAGTTGGGCAGACTGAAAATACTAACAAAGAATTTTAACTGAGATTTGAAATGCCACATATGAGGCCAGTAAATCATTTCAGGAATTATTTTGTCATAGTAAGAAAGTTCCAAAAGTAACAGCAGATGCTATGGTTTTATATTTTCCATTTGTCAGACGTACAACAGCAAATCTTTGTGGCTTAGAGTTCCTCATGAGAGGGTAGCAGAAATATGAAGCAGTATGTTTTCTCAAAAGCCCAACAGGTTAGCCCAACTTCTGACCCAGCACTGTGAACAGCACTGGTACCTTACTTGAAAGCAGCTCCTCTGATGATTGTCCTAATGCCTCACAGACAGACATTTTTCACTAACAGCTTCGCATATTACTTTCTTTTTCAGCACCCCTTTTGAGCACTTGTTACATGCACCCTGTCTGATACTACCAAAAAAAAAAAAAGCAAGGTTCCAAGACTATGCTTTATAATTTTGCAGAGTCAGAACATGGGTACTTATCCTAAGGAAGTATTTAAGACTGATATTTTTTCATAGATGGAAAAAACAGAAAAAGCCCCCAAACCATTTACTTTTTCCAAAGAAGCCAGGAACACTATGGTGACTTCACCATTTTGTCTGGAACTTGAGCATGTAAAATAGTAGGCACTTTTTCAAATAATGTCAGAAGAATACTGGCCTCCTGAACAAGAGATGCAACACTGTTCACATGGCAATTACTCAGAGGAGCAAGCTCCAGTCTCTTCTCTCTGGTCACCAGTGATGGGACCCAAGGCAATGGTATGAAGCTGTGCCAGGGGAGGTTTAGGTTGCATATTAGGAAAAGGTTCTTCATCCAGAGAGTGACTGGGCACTGGAACAGGCTCCCCAGGGTGGTCACAGCACCAGCCTGCCAGAGTTCAAGAAGCATTTGGACAACACTCTTAGGCACATGTTGTGATTCTTGGGGTGTTTTGTATAGGATCAGGAGTTGGACTCAGTGCTCCTCATGGATTCCTTCCAACTCAGGATATTCTATGATTCTATACTCAGAACAACCAACTGGCAAGACTGGTCACTGGGTTTAATCTTTAGTGCCAAATCAACCAACTGTGTTAGTGAGGCAAATCAAAGCAGGTATATCTGATCTTCAATGAGCCTTGATGGAGTTTCTAAACTTTATTGTTACTTTTTACGATCAGCTACTAAGGAAACAGAAATTAATTTGGGGATGGAAATTGGCTATTATTCATTATTTCTGTTTTGTCACTTCAAACACTCACTACAATGCAATTTAGGTCAGATTATAACCTTAAATCCACTTGAAAATGATCAATGCAACAGCCATTGATGATTATCACTGGAAACAACAGACTAATCACCAAGGAAACCCAATACTTACAATAATGCCTTCAATTTTTCAAGTGATGTCTACAATTTTTTGCTTCAAAGGTGCAGAAATTTACATTTTTGAAATCAAATCAATCATTTTATCTTTATGACACATCTGTTTACCAGAGACATTCTGTTAATAAAATGGTTTTATCCCACTCAATTTAAAGAAAGCATTTGAGAGCAGCTGTAGTTCTCCCCAGAGACTGCAAATGATCTCAGTAATGCGGGCAGAGGCTTTTGTTCCAGCACTATCAAGGCTAGAATGTCTGCAATAACAAAATTTATTTTTGAAAAGCAGAAATAATAAAGCAAAATTAGGAAGGTTTAGATATGCCACAATTTGGTAAGTTTTAGGTAACCCCACAGGCAGTCCACCACTTCCAGGAGTTTTGAAACTTGAACCAAAAGCTCATATGCCTTTTTCCAACTGACTAATTTGTGGAAAGATATTTGTCTATCTGAGATGTATTTACTACCTGAAGCTCACATTTTATATTAGAAAATTATTTAGTCAGATTTATCTAGAGAACTTCCAACAGAGTCAGCACTCATAATTTTTTTTTATTCTTGAATTCTAAATCTATGAAAAGAGATATAATTATTTCCAGACACTTAGTTATCATTCACAGATTAAAAATATGATTACTTACAGAAAAAAATCATGCTAAAAATTAAGTACTGAAATCAGAATCTATTATTTGAGGTCAATGAGATTTATGAATACCTTCATGCTCCACTAACTCAAATCATTCTAAGTATGCACCTATACTCTTTCAAGACCAGTTCTGGAATTCTGAATACAAACAAGGGGTACTTATTAGAGAACTTTCAGTTTTAACAAGCTAAACCCATGAACATACTTTTAATGCTTTCTTATTCCTCTAAACTTTAAGCACCTATTCACACAGCTCCCATGCATGATATTTCAGTCGTAGAATAGCATGTCTTAAACTTTTTTAAGACTCTTAAACTTTTTTATGTCTCTATTTGGCTTTTGGTTCTGCACACCCTACGGTTCCGTATATTGAATTGACACAGTATATTTCTGGATGGTTTACTTGTTAAACAAAAATTTTCAGAAACATACCTGTACAAATATATTAATATAATGGCATACAAATCTATGAAACCTAAAATGGTGTAATGGTCAGCAGTAATATGCTTGCTTATGGGTTTCTCAAAGTACAAGTCAGAAGCTAACTAGGGAATTTGTTGTAAAGAGATTATTATATCTCCTTGCCTTATTTTTTTCAATAAAGAAGAAAATAAAGGTTCATAAGGGGCTGAACTAAAAGAACAGCAAGCTTAAATTAAACATGCTGATAGACAAGCTCTAGCAAATCTTGTTGTAGCAGATTAAGTTACTATCCTCAGCTGTAGACTCTGGTCCCATCAGAAGTCACTGATACCAAAAGTAGAATTGCCAGGAAGAAACATGTGCTGACACCTCAGCCACCTCAGCGCTAAGACTGGCATTGTAGTTTCAGTCAGACAACACAGTATGAACTGTAATGACCAAGGAAAAAGCAGTTCTGTTAACTCTGCAAATGAACTAGAGCAGAGGAGTTGCGCAGAGAAAGGCATAAAACTGACATCACCAAATCAGATTTCCCAGAGCTATAGTTGCAATCTAAATTTTTTTCTGAAGTAGCCAGAATCAGCTGTGCCAATTGTCACAAATCCATTCCAGAATAAAAAACACATTCTCGCCAAAAAGTGTCAGAAGCACAATGTGAACTGTTAAAGAATTAGTTATTAGGTTTAACAGGCAGCAATTAGTCATGTTACATACTTAAAAGGCTAAATATTCAATTTCAAATCAGCCTTAAGGAATTAAGAACTGAAGATCTGTACAGAATTTGAATTATCACATGAAGTCCCAACTACAGAATTTGTAGGGAGCACTAACACATGCAATACCAAATGAACAGCATTAAATATCTTTGTAAGATTTGACAAGAGTGTGACTTAAGAGGGAACACAAACTAGCCTACATTTACTACCCAACCATTTAGGTATGCAGCTGCATTCATTAAATATTTGCATAGAAAAGACTTTAAAAATATTGACATAAGGAGAAACTGTATGAAGTTCTCACCAACAGAAGTCAGAGATTGGCTTAGGGGACAAAGCATACATAAGTTCAAGTTTTCAACTCAAGTTGTTAAATTTAAAAAAACATATATGCAAATATTTAATCCTCTCCCACTACAGATGTCCTATTGCAGATTTTATACAACCTAATAAGTAAAATTCTTATTGCTTTAGTAGCTTTTATTAAAATGAAACACATACAACGTTTACTTCACATAAGATTTATAAATTATGAACCACTACTAATTAGCCATGAAAAACACACTCAAAGCTTCAAAAAGAGCTTAGTACATAATAAGCAGGTCTAACTTAATTTCTGCAGATTGCCCCATCCCAAGTTCAACTGAGGTATTCAGCTCCTAAGATTGCTTTTTCAAACAAGTGCATCATACAGAAGTTCAGCATCATGCAGATGCATTTGTAACACAGGGCCCTACCCTCCTTTGCACACTGGCTACTGATCAAAACTGAGCCACCAACACAGAATCCTAAATATGGCATTTCATTTTAGCAGAAAAGAATCCACAGTTGTTATATTGTTGTTGTATTGTTTTGTTAATCTCTAATTGAGATTTTCCAGCTCTTCACGTCCCCCCTTTTTGAAAACTAAACAACCTAAAAAAAAAAAAAGAAAAGCAACTTGTTACAATCTTGTAGTCCAGCACAGCGCAGCATCTGGTGAGATATCTACCATATTTTTATGGGACAAATTTCAGCAAGGTGTAAAACATGGTTTCTACCAACAACATAGAACCCCTCTGGTGTGTCAGACCAATGGTCAATCAAGCCCCAAAAGTCTCCATCTGACAGCGGCAACCAGACATGTTGTTTAGGGATAACTCGTGCATCCAGAAGCTCGATTATTGCAGGACGTCGTCCCTGCATGGTGCTACATCCCTGCCTACTCAATTATGAATGATTAAATATATCTGTCAGTGGATCTGCTTGTCTGGAAATCTGTATAACCCCATTTTTAAACTTGCTGATATTGGTTACCTCCACAAATTCCTATGACAACAAATGTCAGTAGTTCTGCACCCAGTATGTGAGGTAACAGCTTTGAAGAGTACCTGTTTCAAACCTATGATTTTAATCAATTGCATCCTGCATTTTTGAGATCCACCGCCTCCTTGGCCTTTTTTGTTTGTTTTCTCTAAAATCTCAGTCACATCCCCTTTGAACTGAGGGGTTCCCATCTTTCTAGTCTGTTCTTGCAAGGCTCCACCCCTTGACTGGTTTTGTTGCCCTTTTTTATCTTTTTTACTTCTCCTGCGTACTCCTTTAAATGCAGAGACCTGAACTGTACACAAGAATGAGGACAGCAGGGTTTTGCATAGCTGCAATATGATGGCTTCTGTCATCTTAATGCCTTTCCTGATACATTTAGCATTTTGTTAGCTTTATGGCTGTCACACTACATAAAGCACAACAAACAGACACTAGGGTTAAAGATAACTTTTTTGACAGTTCTATAAAAGCAAGGAGTCTGGTTCGATTTAATTGCACTTCACAAATATCAAACCATCCCACCACTCGCTAAAATTATTTCTTGAACTCCTAGCACTGAACTACTCTGCTTTGCACAGCACTAGATAATAGTCATCATTATGTCCCATTAAAACCAGTATTTCTGCTCAACGTCACTCTTATTACAGAAAAAAATTCCCACTGAAACAGAACAGGTATCTGAATATATCAAAGCTGTAATGAGAGGTAAGACAACACAAGCACCAGAAGATCAAAAGGAGAACCAGGACTGCAGAAGGAAAGAAATGCTAAGTATAGGTATTGTTTTACAAGCCAATCCATCCTGAAGACACAAGGCAATAACAGGATGAGAAAGCAAAAGATCATAAGACTTAACAGAGTACAGAAATTATGTGACCCACACACAGAATCTTTGTTTCCTTCCCAATATTGTCCATCTTCCCTATTTGGAGAGAGGAAACTGAGAAAGACTCATGTTTGGAGGTCTGCAGAAGGGAAGAATGCATGAAGATGAGCAACAGATAATGTGCCAAAAAAAGCAGCATCAAAAATATAAGTTCACACTAAACCAGGAAAGATCTAAGAAAAACAGTACATCATGACTCTTCAAAATTGATCATATGACTAATCACTAATTGCAGTAGGTTTACCAGCCTGGATAAAAAAAGACATCAAAAAGGAACGTTTAACCTAAAAAATACTTCATAATCTATAAACAAAAAATAACTGCTGCTTCAAAGTATCATATAATTAGATGTCCTCTTTTTCAGTCAAGAAAAAACAGCTCTCCGTTGCACTTCATTTTTACCTCTCCTTACCTAGCAAAAGCTTAAAGAAAGTAATGACCTACAAATTATACCAAAATAACCAGCCTTTAGCTGAATAGCTTTTTGCCTGTTATGTTATCCTAAGATCCAGGATTTTTTCTTTTGGAAGGAAGGACAAGAGACGTTTACTTTTTCAATTCCCAGCCTTCCTTGAGATACACTTTCAGTCCTTAATATTTACATCTTGCTCGATGAGCTCATGAAGAAAGAAGAAATTTAAGTAAGCTAAAAGGCTACTCAACTGTAGAATCTTCAGATTTCCACTCTCCTTCTCTTTCCACTGAAGCCAGGTAACTTGTCTCTTCTGAGTTCTCATCTAGCCCTTATCATACCAGTTGAAGCAACACACTTCACCACAAAGTGGTTGATGACAATAGGTTAAGTCTTAAGAGAAGAGCCCAACTCACACTAAATTAATATTCTGTGAACAAGCAAGAATTAAATTGATAATTCAGTAGAAAAAGTCTAAAAATCTAAAACCAGCTTAGGCTTACGTGGATTTTTAGTGCTGTTTATACTCTTAAAAAATAAATGTGCGAAACAGACTATTCCACTTGTCAAAAACAAAATCAACGCTGCTGGACTCATAAGTCATTTAGTCAGGCAGCCCAAGAAGACAATGTCAAGCTGATCAGCTTTTACCTCACTTTACGCTAAGACACTGTGCTAATTCCTCCCTGTAAGTAATTAGGTTACTAATTTAGAACATATCTTGATTACTGAAAAAAAAATGGTAAGAGCTTGTCTTATATTCTTGTACAATAATCACCATATATCCAGTTCCATTTCAACCCAATTTCCTTACCTCCTGCATTTGAGGACTTCTAATACCATTCGAACAAAATGTAAATTCCACTGCATAGAGGCACTAAGCAACTCCAGCATCACTTGATCCTACAGGAACTGATTCTGCAGAACGCATGTGATGTCCACTAATGCTATATTGTCCCATTAACAGAGGACTAAGTTTGTCTGCTGACATCACACAGCCTTTCAGACACCAGGAAGAAGAGATTTGCTCTCTGAAAACAAGGAAATACATCCATAAGAAGTACAACCAAAATGATACACACCCAAACAATTCAAACCCTCATCTGTTTGAAAGCTTGATACTTAACCCAAAAGCTTGAGCTTGCCTTCAGAGATGAGAGAACCTTTAGAAAGATATACCAGAGGAATTAGCAACACGCTCTCTTAGCCAATACAAGATGTAGTTAATTTCTACAGCACACAATTCAGTTATCTGTAACACAGTTTTTCTACAAAAGCAACTTGAATTTTCTTAGCCAAGGTACACTGAATTAACCTATGATTAATCTACCTCAAGTTTCATTAACAGTAGCTGACAAGTAAATGGCAATTTGACAAAACAAAACAAACAAGGACAATCAAGTTCTCAATCACAACACTGCAGGAACACAGCATGTAAGGCGAGGCCTTAGCTTTATACGCAAAGGCATCACATTCTAAAGAAGAAGTTGTCATGGTATCTGCTATGCTAAAGAATTTAACTCAGTACTACAAACACCATGCAGAAAAACAGGCTTCTCTCCCTAGTTTTCTCCTCTGCCACACTGAAGACCACCTTCTAAATAAAGGGATTAACAGAGAAGGCATTACCAAAGCATACTACCTTCTTTGACCTTAACTGTGAAGATCATCCCAGTCAAGAGAACGCTTGGGTTTACATTTGAATATTCAGATGAGGGCTGACTTGCTGATCTCTGCCACCCAAACCCAGATCAAGATTAGGCTCCAGGGAAACATCAAAAGTAATTTCTCTCCGTAGTGTTTTCACCAAGATGTCATGCCAGTTATATTTTATTTGCCTTCAGCCTTGAACAAGGTGAACTTTAAATAAAAGTTCCTCTTTAGTATACACCTCAATAAAGACAAGTCACTTCTGTGGCATCATACTGCTAACAACAGCTCTCATATTTATCACTTGCATTCTTTATAATATACTGTTAATATGAGAAGTGACTTTTAGGCATTGGCTTACCTTGTCCTCCTTTGAGCTCACACACTTGTACTGGGAACTCCACTCAACACTACTGGTATCTAAATGAATACTTTTCCAGTATCTCCTTCCGGACTATAAAAATATATACACTTATCCTTGGAAAAAGACTCTGAATGCATACAGCCACCTCCCAGCACCATTGCCAGGTCAAAGAGCAGAGGCTGAGGTTGCACTGGCACTTCGCAGTTATCAAAGGTTTATTGTTTTGCTGAATTGAACTTTCTCAGGTGCTTGAAGAAACCACTGAACAACCTCACACTACACAAAGAAGACAATTCACACTGACTATTCAGTTAATTCACGTACACAGGTTGATACTTTAGATGCTAACATACTGACTATTGCCACATTTGAGTACTCCTAATGCCTTTTGTAAAGGATCCCTTCGCTGTCTGAATATATCCTTGCCAGAAATCATACCAAGTTTTAAACTGCTTTCCCCCCAAAAAACTTCCAGACTTGAGTCTTCTAATTTATCTCTTATGGCCAAATAATCAAGAATGGCCTTTCAACAGCTTCCCCAGAAGATGAATCCCGATACAAGAATGAAATTTAGAGTTTGGTTTCTGTTTCATTTTTCTTAAGAATTATCTTTTCCCAGAATTTCTACCTAACATCTATTCTTCTGTTAGACCCCTGCAAGACATGACGAGTTTACCGTCTATGCTGGTAAAGTATAGTGAATTCAATAAGAACCATGAGCTCCATGGTCACATGTATTAACTTTCAAGCCTTTTCTCTAACCCTAGGGTCGAAATTTTAAACATAACACACTAGAGGCAAAATCAAGTATTAAAAATGATAACATAAAATCACATTAACTATTTCTTACTCATTACTTTTTCTTTAGAAGACAATTATGGCCAACCAAACCAGATACATAATGCAACAGGCAAATCACTTAAGGAAACACAACATACTGAGATAATCTTAATACAACAGATGATAAGCATAGGTATGTCAAAACAATTACATTTCTCTGTCCAATTATCTGGCATCTTATAAGAAAGCAGAATTAGATCCACAAGAGAATCTAAATGCTATGCCACCTACTAGACTCCACAACCCACAGACAAGCAACCAAGCTCTGCCCTACAATGAAAAGGGCATGTTATAAGTGCTGTTCAAATATCTAATATTCAACATTAGTAGGAACTGGCCAAGTTAGCCAAGAATAAACAAAGATCAGAGATTTAAGTCTCCAGAATTTCATGCCATGCTGGGGAGATAAAAAAAAACATTACCAAGAAGAATCTCTTTCATTTACTCTTTCTACACTTTGCCTGTAACAAGGAAATCTGTGTCCGTATCATTGATTTGTACTTGATGAAGCCACTCTCTGGGCTAGACATGCCATTCACTCTTTTCCTAAGTGAATATTACTCTTCACGAATAAAACTGCCTGGTGTATAAAAGCACTTCACGCTCAAACACCTAGTGACCTGGTGGTTTAGGCATTCCCTTTGGGAACTGGCAGCTCCCCCAAAAGCAGGAGGATTTGAACCCAAATCTCAACATGCTGGGCAGGTACTTAAACCATTTACGCACCTGTAAAGAAATGCAACATCCTTTTTCTGCCAAAAGATAAGTGTGCACGATTAGGCCTTTCTGTGTTTCCTGCTTCACAGAAGAAAAGTATTCCTTGTAGAAGTGTGCATTACCAATGGTACTGCTGTTTGCTTTCTAACTTAACTGATGCAAGCCTTAAGAGCTACAGCACTTTTTCTTCCCACACAGCTATATGTTAGCGTGCAATTAGACACTCCAGCAGTATAAAACAAGTTGTTAGCAACAGACACACCTGATTACCTCTGATTAAAAAAACACCAAACCCCAAAAACTTACTTCATAATATTCTGCAATATAAACTATTTATTCAGTTATAACTTCCTTTTTCTCCTGCTTCATACTTTATCCTGAACTATACCTAAGACATTTTGTGTAGCTTGTCTAGCTATACTGGGAGGGCAGGAAGTAGAAGGTGTACATAAAATTCTCCGGCTGTCAGAACAGTTGTATTGAAGAAAGCTGCAAAGTAGATAACTACATTAGAAAAGTAATTCTGCCAGCATAACTGATGTTAAACCATCACATAAACTGCTTCCACTGAGTTTTCTATTGCAGACATGGCTGCAAACCTTTTCAAATATACAAATGCCTCTCTTTACCCACTAATAAAAAGAAAACAAGACAGCACTATTTAATTAATATTTACAAAAACTCTTGAGGTTTCCAAATGCACGACCAAGGCAGTAATTAGTCTTCCGAATACCGTAATGTCAAGCCCTTCTGCAACGCTACCTGTCACACTGAGAAAGTACTTAAAATAGTCAGTTGACAGAACATTTAAAAATTTTAAACGACACATGAACACAAATATAAATCCTGTTATCTAAGAAGTAGCAGACTGTTTGAAATTTTATCCTTCAGCATTCTAAAAGGCTAACTCTGCAAAAGGAAAGCACTTAAAAGAGAAAATTGGGAAAAAACAAATGGTAGCTGAAACAACTGTTAGCACGCGATATAAAGTTCCAACCTTTGATGATACATCATAACAGAATTTGCATCCAAAAATGGTGCAGGTTTTTTAAAAGCCTGCAACTTCAAATTATAGCAGGAGATTTTTATTAAAAAGCAGCAAATAGAGGTGTTAGGAAAATGTAACTATTTACATGCGAAAATAAATGGATGCATATGACCTTCAGACTACATTAAACTTTCTGTGTCCATAGCCCTTGGTATGAACGCTAACCTCTACACTGCATTTTCACAGTTTCTAAGTCACATACAGCTGTGGTACTTAAAGATGCCTGTCACCCCTCAATGGCCTGAGAAACTCCCGCAGATTCCTAAGGCAGATAAATCAGTCTAGTGAAGAAATATCTTGATGTTAATTCCTAAGTAAGTTCAGAACTTTTGAGAAGAAATCTAATAAAAACTAAGTAAAATTACAGTCTTTACCATCACCTAATTCTATGCAGAAAAAATTACCATTCACTGTTATTCCATACATTGCAAGGCAATGTGACACACATTGGAAGGATGTAAAATCTGAAAGAACAAATTTGAAAAGAATTCATTGATCATGTATTAACATTTACCTCTGTGTAAGTTTATTAACAGTAATGTAAATTAACCTTCTGCTACACTGCTTCAAAGTGCTGTAATGTTTGTGATGCCTTATTAAAAGTAACTACCATACTAACCATTAGCTAAGATTTTAATGTGTAAAATATTGAATTTTTTTTTGATCACAGTACATTGGAAAAGAGTTTACATCTGTATAAACCAGCCAGACACTAAAGTGTTTGACATTCAGATTTGTAATAACAGTTCTAATATGATCTTAAGAAAAAAATATCTACTGCATGTGAAAGTTGCGACGACAGATTAAAACCAAAAGTTTGTGGACTCAGATGTCTAAAGACAATACAAAGATATCCTATTTTTTACAAAGTCAGTAAAAACACCTCAATCCTCCAAAAAGGCAGAGAGGTCTCTTTAAGGCATAGGAAGCTGTACAATGAAGCAGCAAAAAGATCACCAGTCACTTGTTAGAAGTCTGACTGCAGTCACTGATACATCATCATGTACAAAAAACCCTCACAGGAATGGTTGATATTTACCCCTTGTAATATTCCTCATTAAGTTATTTTTCGTGGATCTCTTTCATGGGAGACATCTAAGAACATTCCTATAAATATTTTTCAAAAAGGTCAACTACAAGTTAATTTAGTCTTCTCATGCGGTCTGTCTCACTAAGCTCACAGTCACCGCGTTCTTTGTTACTTGTCTGTGGAGTCTCTCCCACCACACCGCCTCGGTCCTTCCGTAAGGAAAACACCAGCACCGCCAGGGCATTATCACTACAGCCTTTCGGAAAAGCTGTTCCGAGCCGGGATAACTCTAACTACTGCTGACTATAAAATACGCACTGGAAGTCGCCCATGTTTAAACTGTTTTAACTTAGCCCTTCATAAACCAAAATGAAGCCATGTCTTTACAGAGGCACCATTTCCAAACACAGAGCTGCCAAGGGATCAGAAGAGCAGAGCAGGGGCCCTCAAGTTTCCCCCCTCGCTAAAACACTCCCTGTAACCACGCAGAGAGAGCGCACAGCTAGGTACGGGAGGTTTTCTTACACCTCCCAGGCCTAAGCTCCCGGGAGGCACCCGAGTGTGGAAGGGAGGGAGGGAGCGAGCCGCTCTCGGGAGGCCGTCTGGGCGCCCCCCGCACTCGGGCAGCGCCGCCGGCACCTGTAGCCGCCGCGCCCGGGCCGCCCCGCCCGGCCGGGACACAGCCCGGGCCGTCGCCGGCGGGGCGCGGGGAGCGGCGCTGTGCCCCGAGAGCCACCGAGCGCGGCTCTGCCCCGCCGTCCGTCCCGGCCGCGGCCCGGCCGGACCCCCGGGCCTGCGCGGGCGCCGTGGCCGCGGGGAGGCTCCGGCCAGCCCAGACTCGCGGCCCCGCGGCGGGACCTGTTGCTCGCACGCCGGGCGCAGGCACGGGCGCTGCGCTCACCGTCCGTCCGTCGCCGCCGCTGACACGCTCCAACCCGGCCGCCCGGTGGAACTCGGGGTCTCCCGCGCCTCGCGCCGTCCCCGCGGAGCCGCCCGGCCCCGGCCACAGCCACAGCCCCCGCCCCGCTGCGCAGCCGTCGCCCAGCCCGGCCCGGCCCGGCCCCGCGCCCGCCCCTGCGCCGCCGCCCCGCCCCGTCCCGCCGCGCACGCGCGTGGCCGCCGCGCTGTGGCCAAAGCCGGCAGGGAGTGCGGGGCTGTCCCCGACGGCTGCCGTGGGGCTGGGGGCGGGCGGGGGTGCCCTCGGCTGAAGCGGACACAAGAGACGTGGCACTGCTGCCGTATCTCCTTCCTCACAGACTCACAGAATCAGCTAGGTTGGAAAGGACCTCTGAGATCGTCGGGTTCAGCCTGTGACCGAACACCACCATGTCAACTGGACCATGGCACTGAGCGCCCTATACAGTCTTCCCTTAAACACCTCCAGGGGCGGTAACTCCACCACCTCCCTGGGCAGCCCATTGCAGTCCAGTCTGTTCCCTCCGCCGTCTCCCACCTCCCTAGCACGGCTCTCTCTGCCACCTCCTACCCGCCGCAGCTGTCCCGTGTCCCGGCCGCGCCAGGCCACTGCAGCCCCCTTTTCCTCCACATTCCTTGTCATCGCCCCGCTCCCCTTGTACTCCTGCTGCAGCCGCAGCCCAAGCTTGAATGCCTCAGCCAGGCTGGAGCCTGCTGTGGGTGAAAAAGTGTTTATCTCTTCTGAGAGTCCAGTCTGCCTTCGGGAAGCTGAGGGATAGAAGGTACCCATGACAGAGTGTCTGAAAGAATTAAGGGAACAGGAGGTTAAAAGTAGTTTTACCGGGTTGTTTGTATCCGCGGCTGCGTTGTACAGAAACAGGGAAACATATTTTCAGCGTGCTGCAGTTTAGTTTGACTTTGAGCTGCAAAGTGCATTCACTCCCCTGGTTTTTCAGGCTAGCCCACCTAGATCATTGCCTGTGGCTAGATCATTGCTTGAGGCATTAGAAGAAATGTTCCATATAACAAGACAAGTAAAAAAAAGGCATTCCTAGATCACTAAAAAGTCCTAAAGAGATACTTATTCAGTCCATCTCTCCTTTCTTCAATTTAACCATATTTAAATTTATGTCATTTAACTCTGTGTCATTCTTCCCAGTGAAATCCAGACTTTCTGTAGTTGTACCTTATACTATGTTTTCTTTTCGATCCGTTCTAAAGACAGACACAAAGGCCAGTTTTATAATTTTATGGTTTTCTTGTTGCATGGAAAGGCCAGCTGAACCTGACACTGAGGTACATCCTGTCCATCTATCTGCAAAGGAAACTGAAAGTGTTCTACCTTTTCTTATCGTGGCTCAAACTCCCTAGGATGTCTTTTTGTTTGCTGTTTTCAGATTAGCAATGCCTTGTAATTGCGTTTAACCAGCTGTTTCTGTTCTGATCAATAATGGGGGTCTTTGTGTCAAGTGAGCACAACTGCAGCACTGCAGGAAATACAAATGTTGGACTGCACAGAATTATTTACTTGGGAAATAGAAAGGGAGGGAAAATGACACTGGTAAGTCATGGGTGAGCAGCACCAAGCATGGTTCTTTTCACCTTCATATGAAAATGGTGAAAGTTCACCTGAATCTTTTTTTCAAACCACTTTGTCAAAAGACCTGAGAACCAGAGGAATTTTTCAAAATATGATACTTGCCTAGAAGTTATAATGACTGCAAAAAGTAGGTAGGTTCATCAGTTGCCTTTTTACTGTTGTCATCCTCATCCTAACTGACCACTAGTTTAACTTCCTTTTCTACGTCCAAGGTTGGGATGATCAGACAAAAAAAGCCTTATTGCAGTTTCCCTCAACTGACAGCATTTGTACTTCCTCACACAAAAAATCTCATTGCCTCCAATTTGCATGTTGTCCAGTAGCCAGTTTTTAAACCAGGATAAGGGAATTTTCTTCAATGTTGTGTGTAATTTGTCATAGAGGAGAGAGGGATTCACATCAGTTCTAGAATTTACATTCCCTCCTTTACTGTCTTACATCTGTAGCTGAAGTGGGGTTTTTTGCCAGAAGGGGTTACCAGACCAGGTTAAGACTGAGCTTGGGATAACTCTTGGATATATCTGCTTAAAGATCTGTTTGTTTCTTTGGTAACCAATCTCCTCCCTCTGGCCTCCACAAACCCTAATATTAGCCCTTGCCCAGCTGGCAAATCCATTCATAAGGTATTTGAATGAGGCGTGCTTGGCTAATTCTATCCAACAGATTAAAATACTCTGTCAGGCCAAGAAGTTGTCATACCTGAAAACGATTCACAATAGAGATCAGCAGCATTATTTGTAAAGACACAGATAGCCTTTCTGGGTTGAATCATTTAAATAGACAGCTCTGATGGTTCATTTGGCCTTGTGGGTGCTATTTGGTGGTACGCTGAGAACACAAACATTACTGTCAGAAAATCAACATTTTAGCTGGAATTTAACAAAATCTGCAAATAAAACAGAAAAGATACAGATAAAGAAAGTGAATGGGAGGATGAGGAAGAACAATGGAGAGATGATTGGTAAGATCGAAGCTTTTAGTTTTCCTTTGTTTTGTCTTAGCTGATTAATCTTTCCTATGAGAATCTACTAAGACAGCTTTTAAAAGAACTGAGAAAATTACTTACCAAAGTACTATAAGGCTTTCTGTTCCATCTCTTGTTCAATGTTTTCAATTATTATTTTTAAGCAGAAAGGAACTGAAAAGAAATATTAAAGCGGTACCTTTTGTGAGCTTGGATCTTTGAACATTTTGATTTTAACCAACATTTTTCTATTATTTTACTATTTGGGATTATGGAAACATTAAAGCATGCTTGCAGCTACAGAACCAATGTATTTAGGCAACTTTATTTATTACAAAAGAACCTTCTTTTTAAGATTGATGCATTCATTCTACAGACAAATTTATTTTTTAACAAAGAAAATGCTCATCTTTGATGAATTGAATTTGACATGAATTAGTGTCACTGTTTGCGAGCAAGGTGCAGATATAACTGTTTATCAATCTAAATCTGGCTGATTGCAATCAATAGAAAAGAAAAAATCGATTCTGACTCAAGCTGAGGCATCGGCCAAACATTGGACAAAATGTTTTCTTTGAAACCATTGCCCTCTGGAGGGGAAATAAAAAATGACTGAACGATCAGGTAAAAATTCCTTTTTATCTTACTGTGAACTGAATTTATGCTTTACAGCCCAAGAATGGTTGTGCAGAGAGACGGAAAAAAGGAATTCTGTCAGAAGAGCCACACTGGACACAGTGCTTATGTCAGTGGGCTGGAGAAGTAATCCCCATCTGTCTGCCCCATTACTCTCCTCCCCTTTATCTCTAAACTCTTTATCTCTAAACTCACTGAACATCCATTCTACGGCAGATGTACTTTCTCTTCCATCTCGTTTTGGATACCTTCCAAGCAGGTATCATCCCTCTTTATTTGCCAAAATATTTTTTATGCAATCCCTAAAGCATTCTTGTCTGCCTGATGGCAGAGTCTGTATTCCATCCTCTTTCTTGACCTTTCTGCCGTTTGGTTGCTTGGTTGTTTTATTATCTTGATTACCCTTCTAGATCTTTTATTCTTGCACAGTTTTGGGAAAGTGTGTTCTCTTCTCTTTATCTCTCTACTTTCATGTCTGACATCTACCTGATTAGACTATTTTCCTCCTGTCTCTGAGAACTTCACAGGAATTTTTCCCTTGGCCTTTAGCTTATACCTTGGTTAATCACATTTAAATGTCACCTTTAACTGAATATGAGTGAAAGTGAGCTCCTTCCTGCTCAAACCTTGTCTGTATATTCTTCATATGTTTCAGGAGAAGTGACAGCATCTCCCAATGAACTTTCCAGTTTGATTTATAGCAATCTGATACCTCCTGACTACAAATCTGGTCATTGTTTTAACCCTAAGTAGGACACATGCATCAGCCATCTGAAAAAATGTAACAGGAGTACTAGTCCACCTGTAGGGCTGGTTATATCTAGTGTTTCAAAGAAGAGTGCAAAACACTAAAGTTCATAAGCCAAATTCTGCATTAAGCAAGAAAAAATCCCTAAAAATTCTTGGCCTCCACAACCCAGCAACAGAAACCCTGAATTTTGAAATTAAAACAGCAATCCAGTTTCGTTTCAGCCTTCCTTGAACTAGGACAACAAATTCTAAGGATTCAAGCATAGTTAGGCTTGTCGCCTTGATAGCATCTAGAACTATTCCTTACTTCCTATCCAATAATCTCATTCTGTATTCACTTTCATCTGTGTGACCAAAACATCTTTCCTCTCTAGTATCTAGTGTCCTCTGCCACTCCTTAATCCTTCAAATCCAAAACTGTACAACTCCAAGTAAGGTCACAGTATTTACAAATAGGGTCATAAAGCCAGCAGAAGTTCAGCTGTAGAAAAAAGTTAATCTCCAGAAGAGAGGTCTCAACGCTGGGACTACTATTCATCTCTCAATGCAGGGTCTCAACCCTAAAAATAGGAATCATTCCCAGAAGATGGGTGCCTCAAATAAAAACTAGAAGTGAGACTGTTAATGTAACAGTTTGGGGCCCTATTTTTAATCCAGACAAATAATGGATAATAAAAATTATCTTTCTTCCACTGTTTTCACTTCCCCTATTAAGTTATACTCGAATTAGCAATTACCTTATCTGTCTCTTTGTATCTGTTTATTGATTCTTGTTCTTCCTTTATTTGTGAAGAAATAAAAACCTATGAGATAATTCAGACATCTGTGATAAAATAGGGGAAGAAGCAACAAAAAGAACCAACAAAAAGGTTGATACTGCCAAAGGAAAATGTTTAGGTGGTAAATCCTATTGAAATAAGACATTTGTGGTTTTTAGATTCTCCCCACGTGTGATCATCTTTCCTGAAGGGCAGCATAGTAGTGGTAATTATGTTAAAGACAAGACCTTCTGATCTGATAATGCTGCACTGTATAGCTTGAGTTTTATATATTTATCAACCTAAACTTTATATATTTATCAACCAAAACTGTGATAATACAGTATATTGTTCACATAGTCTATAAACCTGAAATGCAATAAATCTTTCTCTTGAAAGCAAACTAGATGTACAGTTAGACAGCTGTAAGATATTGTAAAACATACATAAACAACATAATTATTTTCCTTCTTGTTCTCTTTTTCTAAGTTTTCACTGACATAATCTTGCATGCTATGCTTTATTTAACAGTCTTATTTGGCATAGGTTTTTAGTTTGTGCATCTCTGTGTGACAACCCGCCCTTAAGGGTCGTCACACCCCTCTTATATTTTAACAACTGACACAAGAAGATTTGTTGCTAATCTCTGCTGTACCTTTAACAACATGAATGTCTGAATCATGAAAGGCAGAATCACTTTCAAAATTATTCTTCTTAAAACCCTTGTTCGAATATTCACCTAGTTTTCAAACTTCCTTTCAGCAGATTATAAATAATATCTGGGGCAGTTAACTGCCAGCCAGCATGTCTGTTGTTCCTCAGCATTTGAATTGTTGCTTAAAATCTGTTTTATTTGGATCTATAACTGTGTAAGTTTTATTGGAAATATTCTGAAACTGAGACCAACTTTTTTCCTTTGAGACACATGCTCAGAAAAATCCTTCTTGTGTCATTTCCTCTTGTGCATAAAGCTGGAGTGTCACGGCACAGACGAAATTCAGGTATGTCATCCAGATTCTCTGTAGGAGTCCATGCTGACCCCTACATAATGTTTTCCTTATAAGATGCCAACAGGTTTCCATTAACACCTCTTGAGCCACGGAGGCATAGCTGCTTGATTTGTGAGAGTGAATTATGGAAGATAGCACCAAAATATGTTTGTGATATGTTGCCATAAGCAAAGCTGGTATACTTAATGGCCTTTAAGAAAGCAATAGCAGCTACACAATCATGTTTAAGAAAGAAAGAAGTTGTTTTGATAGTAGCAGAATAATAGTTTCCACATAGCTATGTGAAGCTATATGGATGGTCTTCATTATCCTTGGATAAATCTGTAAGCTGCAGTGCCAATTCTTTACCATTCTCATGAGCCTGAATCTTGATAGAAAGTTGCAAAAACTGATTTGGATTATATTGCACGAATACAGCTCTATTTCGCAGTATTTCCTGAAAAGTGTAGTCAAACACATTATGCTTGGTAGCTCTCCTGCTTTCAGGACCTTTAATGGCTGTCATTCTCCCAGCAGTAATTTTTCTTTCACAGGAGCTGATAGGCTATTGGCTCAGTGAGCCAACACTGCATACCAGTCTACTGAATCAGCTCAGTATAAGACTGTTTTGGTGTGTAAGCCAGCAAGCATCCATGCTGAGTTATTTTTCTTTGCTCCAGGCACAGCAATTAAGAGGTATTTTTTACTGCACTTGCAATGCAGGCAATTCATCCTTCCCACTGTTGTAGTCTGGGAAACACAATAATCTGAAGTTCTTTGTTCTTTGCAGTATTGCCTGAGAGCATTTTAGATGGGATTCCAGTAAACTGAGGCTGAATAGTAGTTCCATTTGCATGGCGCAGCAGTCCTTTGTCACACCCTGTCTCTTCAAGCTCTGTCAACATCACCACATATTAAGGTACTATGCCCGTAAGAGTGACAATGTTTGGCAGCACAGTATATTCTCAGACTAATCCTGATTTCTGCAGGCAAAGGATGATTTCTACTTGGCCAGTCAGACAAGAGAAACAGTGCTCAAGAGTAGTTATTCTAGTCTTGCTTTGCCACATCAGTGACTTCTGAACAAATGTCCTGAGCTTCGTGGGCACCTTTGTCTCATTTACCGCAGCATGAAGTAAATCTTTGCGAAAGTATTTTGTTAGTTCTTCAGTCCTGGCTCATCAGCTTATCTTCTGTTGTGACAAGTGCTTGTAATTGGGACAAATGCATTTACTTAGCAGCAATTCAGCTCTGAGAATTCAAAAGAGTATATCTCAATAATGTTTCCCATCTGAAAACCACTCTTCTCAAAATGTGCCTGGGTATCTGATCCCTGTATTTTGACGAATTTAAGCATTTTCCTTAGGACGAGGTTATTTCTGATGGCCTTAGTGTTTGCATCTAGACAGGTTGTTTGAATGCAAACTAAATGTATCATTGTAGGTAGTGGGCAATGCTTCTCCAGAGGTGGTGTTTAGCTTATGAGGGAGGTATTCCTAATTAAATATTTAATTTATTGCATTCCATTTTATTAGTTAGTATATATAGCATATCTTGATACATTATTCAGTTATTATCTCTGTGTTAGCAAAATTATTGTTCTGATTAATACAAACCGCTTTACTCTATCTAAGAATATTCAAAATCTGTATCATCAATTTACCAGTGTTGTACAATTTTCATTTCACCTTCACTTCTAGTGTGTAAGTTTAGTGTGAATTCACTGATGGTATGCATCTGCACCCAGTCTGTGTGTAGATGATAGTGAAAATACAGTTACAGATCTGTATTTTTGCAATATTTTAAACTTGTTCTTGTATTGCACAGCAGCACTTCATAAGTCATGTGTCATTCAAGTACTTACTGCCCCTGGAGCAGAAAATATGCTGTACAACCATTTTGTCAGGGACTGCCTGAAAGTTTCTTCCTTGTCAGTAAGTACTGCTTTGCTCTTTTGATAAACAGAGTCTAGATTTTTTTTTCCCCCATGGGATATAATGTTGGAATTTCCAGGTATGTTGAATAGTATTTCATTCTTGTTCACAGTAAGTGTGCTATCAGCATCACACTGAGCATTGGAGAACAGGGATTGACAGCACAGAGGCCAGTGATCACACAGTTGGGTTGGTTATGGATAGAAATTGATTTCCCTTTTCGATTAACCTGAACAACAAAAGAAAGCCCTATCAGTGCTGACATTTGCCATATGATCTATCAGAGAATATGTTACCGATACATTTCATGGCTAGGTGGACTAGAGCTTGTGTACTGTGTTGGTGAGGAGAGAGGGGAATGTGGAATAAGGAGACAGGAATATGTATAAATGAAAAGAAGGGAAAGAAGTTGAAAAAGAATAAAGGAGGACTGGATATCACTTGTTCTTGTGTAATCAAAATCATTGGATATCTGATTACTGTGGTCAGAAACCTCTTAAGTATCATTACCATACCTTTCTCTTAGTGTAAAGGTGATAGGAGAGACAGTTCTGATGATTTACTGTCTTTGTCAGCGTTACTGTGATGTTAGTGGGACCTGGTTATGAACCAGAATCCTGCTAGGTGCTGTACTAAAACAGACCAGAGAAAGATCCCAGGTAATTTACGTGTAAGAAATGAAATTACAGAGAGAGAAAAACAAAAAATACAAGAAGGTAAGAATAAGCTGATAAGTATAATTGAATCATATGTTATGTACCATTTTCAGGATTTGGTTTTGACAACCATCAGGGAAAAAATGTGATCTAGGGAAGGAATTTGAGGGAGGACAGTGCAGTAAATTTGTGGATGTCTATTAGAATCTCCTCCAAAATGTGAGAGACAGCATGTAAAAAAGGAACAAAGGCTATTTTTAAATTTTATTCTAATGTAAATGAGTCAGTGATGGAGTTATTTTCTTGGGTTGATTGGTTAAAGCAACTATCTCCTTTGTAGTAAATGAGGTCTGATAAATAAAGCAGGGATAAATCATACAGTACCCTGAAAATGGAGACTCATAGCTCATCAACATTCTGCATGTGTACCAACAATGCAAGATTTAATTAATCAAGCCAAGACCAAAGGATGTTGCAATTATCACTAAGTAAGGTAATGAAACCCTATGAAAAACACTGTTGAGATTCTTCATGTAAATAGAATTCATATATTTTAGACACACTGTGAATGTGGAATAGCAGGAGTGTAGACTGTTGCCAGAGTCCTGCAGGGTTCTTTGGCCAGTGCTTAAGGTGACAGGCAGGGTTGTGATAGTCCCTGCAATGATATTAGAAATTGCAAGTGGTGGGAGATTGCCCGGGAAAGACTGGCTTTGATTTTGACTGGGTTGAATTGATGTTGATGGCTAAAAACCTTAATGAGGTAGCACAGAACCATAAATTTTTCTGTCCTAGCTGAAAAAATTTTCAGTCCTAGCTGCTGCTACAGGAGAGTAGGGACAAGGGAGAGTGAAAACATAATTCTTTGTCCTTCTCTAATTTGCAGCACTGCTGCTGCTGCTGGGTTTCTGAACTATTGCCTTTAAAGTGTGAACAGAATAAGTCTATACAGAGAAGGGAAATATGTCCATACATGTGTAGTAAACAGAGAACAATACTAGTGAGAGAACAAAACGGAGAACAGTAATAGCGAGAATAAATGAATGAGTAATCCCTGTTGAGCTGAGGGAGAAAAAGAAAAAGGGTAATATTCTCCTTGGCTAAGAAGTCTCTGAAGATCACCCATAATGGGCATCTGACTTGAACTGATGTTCTTAAAATCAAACTTGCTATTCATTTTGCCTATCCACAAAACAAAAATAAATTTACAAGTTAAAGGCAATAAAAATAAAAAAGCTTATATGTTAAAAAAACCAAACATCCCCTTTCCAATGATTATTAAAAGAAACAAGCATAATGCTTCCTCTTAGGCTTTATTATACTATGAAACAGCAGAACCTCTCCCCACAAAACACACATTTTTAAGAACATGCAATCTCAAGAGCAAAAGAGAACTTTGTAAGGCTTTCTAACAGCTCTCAACTCCTCTTTTACTATTTATTTAAAGAAAAAGGGCCTGTGAATCTACAGACATACTTTGCACATGCTATTCTATACTTCAGTATATTCTTTTTGTTTATAAGTATTCTTATATAGTTTTGACAGTTAAGGCAATGTATTTTTTTACAATAGTATAGTGACATACTTTGCAAATAACAGTACAAACACTTGGACTGTTCTCAATGCTTGATGGTGACTTCTGTCTTTGCACCTTTTGGATCACATATGTTTTTGCCAGGCATCAAGAAGAGGGCAGGACTTAAGCAACTCTCTGAAGCTGGAATTCTCTGGCACCTAATCAAGCTGACTTTAACACAAAAGCTGGAGAACAAGTAACAAAATTAATTCCCTCACTGGGGGAAACAAAACCATTCAAAGCTAATAATTAATTACATTTCGTAAATCTTTATTAAGCAGTTAATTTCTATTAACCTAAGTGATGGAATGCCAAAGAGAATAGAAATAACTCACCGCTAGTCTTTTTAAAAGAACGGGTGTAGTAGATCTCTGCTTCCCAATCATACCTTGTTTCACTGAGGTCCACCCATTTGTTATGCAGGGGGTAAGATGAGAGGACACAAGTGCGCTAGTACTTCCTGCAGGGACCACTGGAGTTCTCCCAGGATACAAACTCAAAATTGGCATCATCATCAGGCACCGTCTTGATGATATGGTTTCCCTGGTTGGGTTTATATAAGTGATGATATGAAGAGAAGTGGTGCTTGAGTGCACATACACGAGGCAGCCAGTTTTATCAGGCGGGGTGGTTTGGGAGAACTCAGACCAGTCACTGCTGACGTTGTAATGCATCACCCACTTTGTGTTCTCACAATTCCATTTCTTGGTTGTATCAGGGCGTAGTGGTAACAGGTAGCTTGTATTCATCTGCCACATGAGGATGTTAAGGGCACGATAACATCAGAGGTTTTTACACAGGTATTCTCCAGGTGTTGCAGGTTGCCAGAGAACAGCAAGATTTGGTCTGCTCCACAAGGGATGATGAGTTACAAGCCAAGGATGGCCTCAGCAGAGTCATTGCTTTGAACAGTCAAGGCACAGTCCTCCAGTACTGCAGAATTCCAAGGGAATGGGCTAAGGATGGTGGTAACAGGATCTGCTGGCAGGCGCAGACAAGACAAGATGCAGAATCAGATCTGGAGTCTATACTGAGACTCTGCTTCAGGAGTCCAGTTAGGAGTAGCAGGAGGCAGGACTGAAGACAGAACTGTTATATTTATCCAAGGAAGTCCGAACAGGACTCAGGGCTGACAATAGATACAACTATAGCCTCTCTCCAGCAAGGACTAGGTACCAAGCTGGGGCCAAAGTGTAGCTCCCAGCCCCGTAGTAGAGGGTATGGGGTAGAGATCCCAGGTGAGGCTGGTCAGAGCAATTAAGGCCTATTGGGGCACTCAGGGCCCTGGCCTGAGAGTTAACAAGCCAATTTAAAATGGAGCTTGTAGTTGTATGTCTTGCTCTGGATATACAGCACTCACACAAACACAGACAGCACCAATGGCATCATCCTGTTTTGCTTCTCTGACTGATCAGGGTGGAGAGTAATGGACATCCATTACGGGGAAATACAAGCATGTATACAATGTGTAGTCCATCAGCAGCCGAGCTCAAACAGTCTGTCCAGTATCTGGCCTCTGGTTACCAGTCTCCCCAGCTGCTGGCATCTGGATATATGAGCCCCTGAGACTGCAATCCCACTCTTGTTGCTGATACCGACCCGACACACACACACACAAGTGCACATGTGATGGGCTGACAGCTTCTGTGATGGGCCTGGGAAAAGCTGGGACACTGTGTTATTCAGGTTTGCCCACCCACCATCCCCTATGATCCTTTGTATGTCTGCTTTTTATCCAACCTCTTAACAGAGGATTGGTTTGGGGCTTTTTGGTGTGAGTTTTGTTTGTTTGTTTTTTGTTTTAATCTAACCCTCGTCACCACCTCTTAGAAAAAACCAGTTAATGGAGAAGACTGCAGCCTGACTCCTTAGCAACACATATTGCCAAGAGCATATTAAATCCTATTTTCTGCTCTGTTCTCTGGCTTTTCATAGCACACTGGGCAAATTGATTGGATTTGGCCATTAGGGAGTAAATTACAGAAAGTCAGTCATGGATGTACAGTGCCCACTAACTATCTTTTATTTAGATGGGCTCAAATACCATTGCACCTGCATCTGTACCTCTTCCCCCATGAAAGACTGGCAGATAAATAGCTCTTAGGCCATTTTTATTTTCATTATTCAATACTTTATTGATGAATAGCTACCTAGCTCTAAACCAGAAGTCCTGGCAGGCTGTGCTTGCAGAAAAGCAGAGTATACTACAGCTGATCTGCTGTAATCAGCAGTGGCTCCAGTAGACTCACCTATACGTTCCTGTGAGCTAAATCCTTTGAGTGCAGCACATGCCCCTAACCATGGAGCTCTGCAAGGCACATCCCAAAAGACTGACTGCCAGTCTTCACTATGAACAAGCCTGTTCCAGCAGCCTCACCCAAATGTAAGAAAGCTGTAGGAAAATATTAAGCCCAATTCTTTACTCTGCAGCATCTCCATGTATGTGTGAGGATGGTCATCTGGCAGTTCTCCAAAGCGATGCAACAGCATCCTAAAATGAGCACAGCTGAAGAAACTGTCAGCAGCTGTGAGCAGTCCAGCTGACAATTAATCACAAGAAAAGATCAGGCATAATAAGGTAAAGTATAAGTATTATAGCGTAGCTCTCAAGCCACCAAAACAGGTCTTTTCACACAATATAGAACAGATCCTCAGCTGAGGTAATCAATGAAGTCTCCATTACCAGATTGAACTAAAATCAACTAAATTACAGGAAAATACCTATTTACCAGGACCAAGAACTGCAGACATCATTCAAAATTGAGTGGAAGTGAATTAAAACAGCTAAGGAAATTCAACACAGATAAAAGTAAAATGACTCATGTGAGGAGAATATTTTATTAAACTGTAATTATAATTACTGGTCCTAGGTTGACTACTACCAATAAAACATGAGAATTTAATGTTATCTGTATTTTAAGATACATAAAAACACATTGATCACAGGCACTGAAGAACAAAAATTATTAGGAAGTAGAGGACAAACAGAAGTCATCATTATGTGGTTACACGAGATAGTTGCCTTTTAATATGTATGCAGTTCTGATCTTGTTTCAGACAGAATATAGTAAACCTGAAGAGGGTGCGAAGAGGAGCAACAGGAATGGTTGATATGGTGTAAGTGGTTTAGGGGTTACAGAGATAGTGCTGGGTTGATGATTGAACTTAGTGATTTTAAAGGTCTCTTCCAACCTTGATGATTCTATGATTCTATGACAGAGATCATCCAATCTACAGACCCCTGGATATGGACTGTGACCACAATAGGCAGACTACATAGATTAGGACTTTTAATTCAGATGATAGCCATCTATAAAACTGTGGATGGCAAAGTGAGGGTGACTTCTCTTTATCTACTCTAACACAAAAGCTGAGAGGCATCAAACAGAACTAGGAGGTGGCAGATTCAGAATAAAGCAGAGGAGATGCTGCTTCACACTGTGAAAATGTGGGATTTCTTGCCACAAACACTGTGGTAGTATTTGAAAGATGGATAGTTATCTACTTGCCATGCATTTATACTTCTCTTGAGAGAAGTACTGTCAACTATTGGCCACTTTTTTGCACAGGGCTAATTTAAAAAAAAACACTAAAAAAATAAATTAAAAAAACCAACCAACCAAAAACAGACACAAAACCAAAAAACGCCCCCCCCCAAAAAAAAAAAAAAAAAAAAGAAAAAAATATCAAAAAGTGCACAGGGACGTTTCTGGCATTATGTTGTTTCCTTCTCCGTAATTTCTTAAGTAGTCCCCTTCTCCTGTTAGTTCCAGCCATTGCCAGTGTAGAAACATGTGTGTGCAAACATCTGTGTTGGCTTCCCCTTGGCCAAGTGTCTGGTCTGCACAACATTGCAAAATCGGGTCCCCCTTAGTGGTCCATCCAGCACCATGTTTCAAAATGATGAAGTCACTGATTACAGTTAGGAAATGCTCCTGTCAGATACGTAATATTGTGTTGTTTTTTAAAAGCTTTTCATCCTTGATGTGCTGTTATTTGTTCTGTTGATCTTTCCAGTTTTTGTTTGGCAATGGCATCCTTTCAGACCATCTTGGACCACAGTAAAACGTGTGAGAATGATAGGTACCAACAAAAACCAATTTGCATTCTTCCTTGTCAGTCTGGTGGGACAGATTTTCCTGTGCTAGTGGCTGGTAATATATATGTGTTGCAATATCAGTTTTTTTTTTTTTTAAGGGAAGCAAATGCATCTGGTAGATTTTGCACATATATCTGTCTATCTATATACACACTTACCTTCCATTTTCTCTTATACTTTTCTTGAAATTATTTTTGAATCACTGGTTATCAAGATCACACCAGTAGATTTGCTTTCTTTGGTATGCTCAGATTATCTGTGTAGTTACTAGTGTACGGTAAGGTTTCAGTTTTGCTTGTGAATTAACTCTGCAAAAATTAAGTAGTTGCCTGTATTTTTAAACCTAAATTGGGTCCATGGAAATGCAGGTCTTGCATAGGGACAGAGCAGTCTGGATGTTGCTGAACAGTGCTGGGATGGAGCAAGTCATCCGAGCCAGACCAGTCTAACAACCAGAGAGCTACTGAGCCTCTGTGCATCCTCCTTTTGAAGGATTTATATTGCAAGGGCTTTATCAGCTTGTGTACAATATGGCACAAATGCACAGAGCAAGTCTTAATCTAATGCTGAATGAGTCACTAAGCCCTTTCAGAAAACGTACAACTAGCAGCAGCTCACGAGGGTGTAACATTTGCAAAATGTGCAGGCTTTTTCTCCCCACAAATTACCCAAGATTTGTCTGCGTTTCAATGCTGAGTTTAAATCTGGCACGGTGACTCATCTTTCTGAGTGGAGGCTGGGATAGATTTAATAGAAAACAACAGTCAAGTTTGAAAAAAACCAACAATCAAACACACGGAAAAAAAAAAAATCCATAAAAGAAAACACAGAAGGAACAGCAGTGTGAATTTTTTCAGTCTGAGTAAATATAGAAGTCCAGCTGCTGACAGTATCATGCTGAAAGGGTGCAAATGCTGTGCTTTGTCTTTTGAGACTGGCTATCACTAGGAAGGCGAAGGGGTTACAGTTAACAGAGATCACATTCTTCATCTTGAGGCTAAGGCACTTCATTGCGATTTATGGACCAAATACTGCTATGGGAAACTATACCTTGTTCTACAGATTGTTGCTGTAATGATCACCAGCTGCTACAACTGTTCTCCCCACTGCAAACCCTTTGTCTTCATAAATAGCTGTGACTTTGACCACCTTGTTGTCCTGCTCTCCTAGAAGTGTCTCTGTTTTCTTTGACTACATGCATAAATGCCCTTCCATGTCTAACCTACAGTCCTAGAGTTCAGCTTTTTCATGGGAAACACAAGCTGGCTTTAGCTTCAGGAAGGAAACTATCGTAGATATAATGTATTTAAGCAAGGAATTTCTTACCTTGAATTTGGGAAATGTGCAAAATAACCTCACAAAAAAAATATTAGGTTGGAAATATACTCCTGAATTTATTTGGGATGAAAGTCTATTAGAAATGTTTGTAAAGTGTCAGCAAAAATGACAGATGATTTTCATGGGTTTTTTTTCCCTTTATACATAGCATTGTGCCAACTGTTCTCAGCAATATTTGTAAATGTAAACCAAACCTAAGATTTTTCTGGCTAGGTTTCCTCATATCTTTCTTTTATCTTTATCTAGCATCTCCAATCGCATGAACAATCTTCCCTCAGGTTGTTGTTACTGGTGTCCTTATAATTTTCTGATTTTCATTACATATGCTGCCTATAATTTTTTTTTTTCATGGCTAGGCTTCATGAACGAAGATTAAGGAAGGCTCTGTCCACATTTGTTACAAGCACGCTGGTGGCTAATGAGGCCAATACGAGATAGACATATCCGATTGCAAAAGGCACAGCAGAAAGACTCCTTAGGTGGTGTATTCTGCAGGACACAATTCTTTCTGCGTTGTCTTTTCTCCTCGAGAGTGATCCTGCATGCTTTCTCAAAAGCATCAGCAGCGTTATAGATGGTGTGTCTCCAGGACTCCCGATTGGAGGCCAGAGTAGACCAGTTATGATGATCAATATGGCCCAGGCTGAGATATTGTTTCAGGGAGGCTGCCTATAATAACCCTTAACTATATAATAATATTAATCCTTTGAATTATAATAGGCAGTCTTCTGCATTATTTCTCAGAGAGGACTTAATTCTCCTCTCTCTTCCTCCTTCTGTGGTTTACAACATTGCTACAGTAAACACAGGCATACATGACTTTAATTTGATATCATCCTAATGCTACATAGAGTGATCACAAATGTGGACATGTAGTCCAGAACAAAGAAATATGATGAGCAAGTTGTCTTACTATTTTCCTGAACAATCAGTCCCTGGATTGCCTTCAAACACACCTGACTTCAACCTTTGCAATGGCCCATGCAGGGAGTATTCAGGCTGTTTCACTGCAAACAAAGAGTTTGGTTTTAAAACTAGCCTCAGGGATGCCCTGATGCAGTTATAATAGAACTACAGCTCTGGTCCACTTTGGCAGTCAGGATTTAAACCCAGTTTTCTGTGTTCTCCCTGACTAAGTCTTCAAAAAATACTATAGACAAATGTTCTGGCTTCATGAATGGAGCTGATGAGATAGCATTTTACCCATGAAGGCCACGAAGTAAGGTGTTGTAGGGCAGTGCTATGGTCTTAATCCCAGATGAAATGTGAAATTACCAAAATACATAATCTGGGAAGAGCTGAAAAGTCCATATCTCATGGGGGGAAAAAAGAAAAAGAACACTTTATCAAATTCCACACAGTGCAGCACAAGGGCTATTTGCAATTTAGATGGGAAAAAGAAAGTATTCTCCATCTTTGACTAGTCTGATTGTAAATCCCACCCACCAAACACTGCTTCTATTTTATTCCTTGGGAGGTGAGCGAGAGAGAGCTCACTCTGTAGTTTTAGTTCACCCATGATAATGTACATGAAGGAAGGCCCCAGATTGCACATACTATTTCTCTTCCTTCCTGTCCTCTTCCCCCACCCCAAATACCCTCTTAAATCACTACTTTTTTGTTTCAAACAAAAAGGCTGAAAAGGTGAAATTTTAAATAATGATTGAGGATTTTTTTATTCATTTAAGTTTCAATATCATTACAGAAAATGTTATGGTACAGAGTTGTTTAACATTAGTTTTATTTCTTTGCTCTTTTGATTTCCACATGAATGCTGGTAACACTAATATCTGTACAAGATCAGTCTTTGATTTTTTTTAGTTTTTAGTTCTGTACATTTTTAAATGTATTGGTTAAAAAGGCTGTCAGCACTTAAGGAAGCAATTTTTTTGTTTGTTGAAATAAAAGGTATCCAGTTACTGCCCAAGAGTACTGAGCTGGGTGGCTGCTGGGACAAGAGAGATCCCTGAAAGCACAGCGAGGTGAGAAAACCTCGGGGCTTCATTGGGTTCCCAGTGCAGCCACTCTGCTTTTGGCACTGTGCACATCAACACGAGATACAAGATAAAGAACAAGCAGAAGCTCTCTGTGAAGCGGTTATGAAGCATACTAATAAGGGAAATCCAAGTGTTGTCTACGCTAGTATAAATAAGCAGACAGCCTTGTTTTAAGAGCATAAGTAGTTGTATCTTAAAGATGAGAAAAAACACAAGTTCTGCAGGCACCTACTGCTGTCTACTAAAAGCTACCGCTATTAGAACTAGCATTGAACACACAAAGCAATTGCAAGGAAAGGAAAAAGTTGCTTTGATATAATCAGAATAAATTTCTTTGTTAAGATTTGTTTTAAAGTTTTTTTTAAAAGGTATTTATTTAAATTCCATTTGAAATATATTTCAAGATGTTGACTATACTGATCAACTTTTATCCAAATCAGAAAAACTAGCTGTGCCGTTGCATATTACAGGATACAGTCAATGATATGTGGACATGCATCAAAGCTTCGCTCTTGCTGGTGACATCATAGCCTTCCAATGACCATGACATCCACCACCTCCCCCTTGTGAAGCTCCACATACTGCTCTGTCTTTGGAGGTAGCATCAACAGTCCATTGGCACTGCGCATACTCATCAGACGACTGCTCATCTGATTCCCTACAGGAGACAGAGAACAATTTCAGTTAAGTCTTCAGTTAGTTCCAAATGCTGCAACACATCACACAACAAACAAAAGCTGTTATTACGAAGACATTTATGTGGCTAACTTATTCATAGAGCTGAGATCTTCCTGTTCCAAGGTGAATGGAAACAGAGAGCTCTGTGGAGAATTAGTCAGCTTCTCATCGGACTAGCTCTCAAAATCATCACTCCCTTTACTGATTGCTTTCCTATCCAGCCTTCCACATTATCTGTACATGTATCTTGTCCTAGTAAATTGCTTTTCTGTTCGAATTTCTAATCTTATTAAAATTAGTTTTCTACTTGTATACCTAAATCCAGTTGTACAAACATTAAAATCATCACAGTCTAGAATATTTTTAATATATTGTTATAGAATAAGTTTGATTAACTTTATTCTCTCTGATTAGAATCATCTAGATTGGAAAATACCTCCAAGATCATTGAGTCCAACCTTTAACTGAACGCCACCATTTCAACTAAACCACAGCACTAAGTGCCATGTCCAGTCGTTTCTTGAATACCTCCAGGGATGGTGACTCCACTTCCCTGGGCAGTCCATTCCAAGGCTTAACCACCCTTTCAGTGAAGAAATTCTTCCTGATGTCCAACCTGAACCTCCCCTGGTGCAGCTTGAGGCCATTTCCTCTTATCCTGATGCTAGTTGCCTGGGAGAAGAGACCGATTCCCATCTTGCTACAATCTCCTTTCAGTTGTAGCGAGCGATAAGGTCTCCCTTTAGCCTCCTTTTCTCCAGGCTAAACAACTCCAAAGCTGCTTCTCATAGGACTTGTGATCCAGATCCTTCACCAGCTCCATTGCCCTTCTCTGGACATGCTCCAGCACCTCAATGTCTTTCTCATAGTGAGGGGCCCAGAACTGAACACAGGACTCCAGGTGTGGCCTCACCAGTGCTGATACAGGGGGACAATCACTGCCCTGGTCCTGCTGGCCAAACTATTGCTGATACAAACCAGGATGCCATTGGCCTTCTTGGCCACCTGGGCACACTGCTGGCTCACGTTCAGCCAGCTGTTGACTGGCACCCCCAGGTCCTTTTCTGCTGGGCTGCAGAATACTCCTGTTTAGCATCAGTAGCTTAGCACTAGTAGCTAAAATAATTTTCAATAAAATCAATGCTGCTAGCACAGAACTAGCTGAATCTGGCAGATACGAGCAGAATGAAGAAGGTAAGGATCAAGGAATCAATTCCATGAGAATTAGGTAACTTCAGAAAAAGGCCAAGCCAGCAACAAAGAAAACCAATAAGAAATCAAGAGGCCACTGACCAGAATTAAGTGATTGGATTTTGGGATCAAGTGCTGGATGGTACAAGTATAACTGGAGGGTGCAATCTGGTGTAGGAGTCCCTCTCCAGAGACACCCAGCTCAAGCTGTACCCTGAGAACCACCTCAAAAGAACACTGGGCTTCACAACACATCCTGAATATGAACGGTATCATATTGGTTGTACTGACAAAAACAAAAATGCAATAAAAAGTAATTCCCTTTAGTTTCTTAGTTTTCAGACTTCCAGATTGACAGAGAAATTATTCCATATTGTCTGTTTGTATAGGGAAAGAACCGATGCACAACTAAACAGAGGTAAACCAAACACAGCATTGTAGATCTAAGTAATAACTTGACTTATAGCTGGAAATGTGTTGGAGGCTGTGTGATGGAATCAATGGTAAGAGCTTTATCTGCATAAACAGTCAGGAACTAATATTTTCCCTGTGGAGACATATATAGAGCTTTGTATGAAACAATTTGGATGTACCAAAAAGACAATTAGTTGTTTAAGGACCTGAATCTCTTGTGAAACTCAGTCAGCCTTCTAGCAGTACATAGCTAACAAAGTATTTACCTCAACTGCAGCTGAGTATCCTGAAGTATCACTAGGTGGCAAACGACTAATAAGGCCTTGGTTTACTTTAGGAGAACATATACAATCTCTGCTATCTCTTCTACTTTTCCAGTTCAGCTAGAATCACATTTCTGTTATTTATATTATATAAGTTTTAATGGTTAGGTTTGCAAGTCATATCATGACTGAATTTTGTACTAATATACACGTATGGGTGCACAAGTATGCCAGTAAAACAGTCTGCATAACTAAGGTTATATGAAAAAATGCGCCCAGGTTTGGTTGTTTTGAGACATATAGGTAGGAAGGCAAGGACCTCTGTGAGTGTCTGTCAGTCTGTGTGACAGGGCACTAACCTGTACTCTGTGCCCAAGGTAGTGGTTCTTGGTGATGCCAAGTCAGTATACACCGATGATATTCTGGGCGGGGGTCCAATTTTACATCACATGATAACTGCAGAAGAAAAAAAGAAAGGATGAACATGTCATGCATTCACATTGCAGTGTCTAATATAGTGGAACAATCTGTTCAGTTGTTTTTCCTTAAAAAAAACTTGCATTTTGAGGTCAGATGGTATCTAGTGCAAAATTAGAAGATATACAAGGCACAGACTGCAGTATTTAAGGAAAATACAACTGTGATATTATAATATCAAAGTTTGTGATGGAGTATACATGCATTAAGTGGAATATTCCAAAACTGTTCCTTTACTGAAAGTTTACAGATAGTTTTTCTCCTGAAAAAAGCATTTTCTGATCTCTGGATTACATTATCTGGATTAAAGATAACAATGTTAGTTGCATTCAAAATCCTGCTAGCTCTGACAAAAGGGAAATGGCCAATCTTTGAAATGAAAAGACATACAGGAAATGGCTCACAATGGAATTTAATGGAACACATTGGAAAATGAATGCAAAAGTGAAGGTCACTACAAGTTGCTCTCTGTTTTAGAATATTTTAGCTGTGAGGTAAAGAAAAATCTGGATGCTGGAGGAAGCGCAAAAGAGAGACATGGGATAAGCAGTACGAGAAAAGCGCATAGCCAAGAACACTAGGAAAACTCCAAAACGTGACGTGTTCCTTTGTGTATTATTTGAATCAAAAATAGAAGAAAAATGCATTATAATAACATGCCTTGCATCTAGATTAAATAGAATTACCGTATTCATGATGTATTAGAAGAGTGAATAGTTTAAGGGATTTACATTGCTTAGGGTGGGGGTCATGCGGGTTACTTATACAGATAACAGAAAGGCTTTAAAGTTTATATTTTCTATCATTAATGCAGAACTATCCACCTCTAGGTATTCACAGATTACTCTGCATTTTTTTACCACAAGTTACAACAAACACTTTTTTTAAACAAAAAGTATCCTTCCCACTTGACTGTCAAACATCTGCCTCTGCATCTGTATATCTCGCTCCATTAGATGGCCATCTAACTCTCAGAAGTTATGGGACTGATTATTACAATTAACAGAGATTGAGAATGTATCTTTGTGTGAACTTCCTTCAACTGCCAGAACTAGTCTAGGGCTCAGATTACCCAAACACAGCAGTCTTTCAAAGCCCAAAGAGCTGTGCTTCAACATCTTGAGAGAATTTTTAAATAGAGGACAAGCTTCTTACCCTGGCTTTGATGATGGTGGGCCGAGGATCCAGGATACCCTGCATTTTCCTCAGTGCAGGAACAACAAAGAGATTGCAGGTGACAACAGCTGACACAGGGTTGCCTGTAGAACAAAGAACAGTTGGTGGTGACTCCCTCTTGATTTACTCTGTGAATTGCTGAAAGTGATGTTTTTATAGCAATTTCACTCTAAAGAACTCTACAGGGCTTTTCACACTATGTACAGGAAATGTTTCATTCAGGACTGCAGTGGCATGTGGCAAGTAGAGCTGTTGAAAGCTACACTCTGGATGATGGTGTGCTGAAATCCTGCTCTGACCAGAATTGCCCCATATTACTCAGGCCCCACCATTTGCCTCTGTTCTTCCATGGCCTTTGTCCTATGCCTGGATTTGTCTGGGGCTGGGGCAGGGTTTATTGTGCATAGGTATTGGTTCTATTTCACAGAGTCTTGATGCATGACTAATGGTTCCCAGACACATGAAAAAATTTCAATTTCCTAACAGAGTGGAAAAATGGTATAAATACAAATTCTGAGGAGAATTCTACTGATTTATATGTTTTCTGTTGACTCACAACAGAGGTTTATGACCATCTGTCAAACACCACTGTCTTACACATCTGGACCTCCCTAGATGACAGTTTAAAAGTAAATACTATGATTAAACAGAGGCTCCATTGATCTCTCCCTTGTAAAAAAATGTACTACAGCAACTAAAGCAAGAGAGGGTAAAACCACTAGAGATACATCTGAAAACCACCAGCTTATCAAGAACATGACTGTGTATTTCTGTGTCAAAATTTGTGGAAAACCAGAGAGATACGAATAAAATAAATTCCTCCTGATCTAGGAAGGCAGGGATCCTTAAGTAAATGTTTACTCTGAATAGATGCTTTCCCAGGGCAGGCATTGGCTAGTGGTGCAGCTGTGCTGCCCTCTTTTGGTTCCACAGTAGGAGCATGATAAACAAAAATATTCTGTAACATGTTCCTTGGCACTCCCTCATTTTTGTCTCCATTTTCAGTACATCAGAATGGATGCAATGACTTACACACACACAGAGGATATTTACTGCAAAGGTGAAGGAAGCTAGAGGAGAAAAACGCCCTTATAAAAAAACCCAAGGAAATTGTTGGATGGAAGAAATAAGACCTGTACACCAGCAAATTCTGAGGACAGGAATAAAAGAGAACTCCTTAGTACATTCCTGTAAGTCCATTTCTTCTGGAAATGTCTGAGAAAATCTTACAAGTACCTTCCTTAGGGATGCCAACACCAGGCACAGGTACTGTGTGATGTCACTATTCTGTTTCATGTCTGTCATCTCTGCACAGCAACAAAAGTAATCCAGAAAACATCTTACCTGGGAGCGCAAAGATTATTTTTCTTACGCCATCAATATCCAGAGTTGCAAAAGTTGTTGGCAAGCTATGGAAAAGGAAAGTTATTTAATATCTGCATTAGACTTTGACTTAACATTATTATATAATTTAAAGCATTTGGAAAAGAAAACAAAACAGAATATCTCTTTCTCAGCAGTTCACTAGCACCTTATGCTTATTCCACACTGGAGGTATAATCCTCTCTTTGTAGTGACAGAACAATTAGTTTTTCTTGGTATTCAGCTATGAAGTTTTAAGTAGATGAGTTTGCTTCTGGAGAGGAAACATCTAAAAGGAGATGAACTAGTAATCGAAAACCTAATTGCATTGTCTTCATGCTAGAAGCCAATCAATAAAGAAGTAATACTGAAATTATGCAATTACAGAGCTGTGTTTGTTTTTCATACAAGGGTCTCCAAATTTTTATAACATTAGTGACTCCAATTCTCTTACTCCAGTCTCTACAGCAGTAGTGACAATAGAACAGTATTTCTGACAGCAAATGCTAGCTAGTCTGCAGATGAACAAATTCAGATCCACAGCCAGAACTGCAGCCAGGTAAGACCCAGGTCTATCAGTGAAGAGCTTTGTTTGCCTTTCAGAGCTGCTCCCGAGTCATCTTTAGCATGTCGTTATGAAGGCTATTACAGTTATACAAATAGAAGAGTAATGTTGGCTCAAGAATGTGGCTGGTAAAGAAAAGGGACTCATCATGAAAATAGAATTCTACACACCTGTGTTAATAAAATCATTTTAAACATTAGAAATGATACCTTACAGGAGCAATAATTAGGCTGGGTTCCTTGGCTTCATCTTGAGCCGACCACTTTCACCTGGTCAGCAGATAATAGTCGATGACCAGAAGCAACTTTGGAGATTTGCCACACTTTGGTCATTACCAACTAGTTTTGCATGTGCTAAGACTGATCAATATCCTATTTTACCAGGGGAAGTTAATGTTTGATGTTTCTTTTTCAAAATGTTTCTAACACGATGGGAACCAGATCGGTGGTCTGGTATCAGACCGCCAACTCTTATAACCAGTGCACAAACCAAGGTACAAAAAATCTAATCGCTAATTCATATTTACTAGAAACTCTGAATTCTCATATGAGATTTCAACACCATCATTGGTAAAGTCTTCCAGTACTTTCTTCTAGCAGTGCTGCTAGGCAAGACATAACTTTACATGAGCTCAGCAACTTTCAGATCAAGTGGATGGATGGTAAATCCCAGGCCCTACTCCACATTCATGTAGCACATCAAAATATAGGCATACAACAAATTCTGACTTTGCTCTTGGAACTTACTTAAGGGATTTTTTCCCAACTCACAACTCATATCTAAGGTCTTTTATGACACAGTTAATAAAACCCAAGACACAGTATTTGCTATTGCACTACCTACAATGAAAATGAGAGTGCTTAGATTAAGAACTGATGATGAAATGTTTTGGTAGCAGTAAAAAATATCTTTCTTGTGGCATAAAATGAAAATGAATATTTGGGGGAAAAAAGATTTCTTGAAGGTTTTTTAGCTAGTTATTAAAAGTTTATTGCTACAAGGCTACAGAGGGTTCACTAGAAGAAAGAATTATGCTCGCTTTCAGATAAGCCAGAACTAGAATTTAGTATTTTGAATTCTCTAAATTGAGTTATCCATTCCTGTCAGCAGCAGAGGCTGGAGTGCAGATCTCAGTTCAGGGACTTCGCTACACCAATTGTAGGAGTATGACAGAAGCAGTGAGCAATTTCCATGCCTGGGCTACATCCACCATGGGAAGAAACACTTCCAGCTCACTCATTCCTGTTATGGAAGGGAGATGGTGGCAGCAGCAGCACAAGCACCAAGCCCACATGCAGTTCTTTACTGGATTGTATGCAAAGGCACTAAAAGTATTTATCTGTTTTCATAGCAAACACTCACTTTCAGTTCTGCTCCCTGGCAACAGTTATGGACTAGAGGGAATCATTTCTCAAAGCTGTGCTTGGTCTTGCATTGCTGGACCATGCCAACCTAGCTTGCAAACAAACTGCACTCCAAAGCGAGTGAGGTAGAGCTGCAGACATCTTTTCACTACTGCACTGTGAAAGGAAACTATTTTCAATATATGTAGTTTTCATTTCCTCTATAAAGCAGACTCATTAATGAGCATTACTACGGCAAAGGAAAGCAATGCTGAAACAGTTTCCTGAGGTGAACTAAACACATAAAGGATTGTGCTCACTTTAAAATTACTATGCTCAATATGCCAATTAGACAAAGCTTTGTAAATTAGCTGTCATTCCACCTCTCTCAAGGAATTGCTTGTTTGTAGGAAGATAATTTACACAAATTTTGAAGCGAAATAAGATACTCTTTAAGTAAACTAGCAGTTTAATGTCCTTATATTTCCTGGCTATCTCATAACAACGTCAGTGTGAGTTCTGTGATCACACTGAAGACTGTGGCAATGTTTATACCATGCTGGTATACCACTAATCCCCAAACCTGACTTGCAACAGTTATCAGAGAAGTATCTCTTACTGATAAAAAGTAATTTCTTTGTTCCAGTTAATTTCACCCGTAAAGATGATAACTAATCTGAATAGCACTGATTTTGCTTATTTTTCCATATATATCTATTCTGTGGTTTTTTTAGTATATCTGGAAAACTGAAATCTACTGAAGCACTTCATTAGGATATTTGGCCCAATATAGCCTCCATTTAGGCTGCCTAAACAAAAAGATTTCTTACCCTGGTTTCATAAAAACTCTGCCAAAGTGAATCTGTGCGTGAAGATCAATATCCAGTACCTGTTTAAGATAGTCCTGTTTAAATTAAAAAAAAAAATCAATTAAGTAACATCAAAGTGGCTTTACATCATCTAAGCATTCGAAGCAATTAATTAATATCAAGTGAAGATGAAAGACTTTCCATATCCTCAAAGGGCTACAGTTGAGTGGGGAATTTCCACTATTTGAAAGCAAGTGTTTTCAAAAAGAAGAGGTAAAGTATAGACTCATTTTAGGTGCCAAACCAGACTCCACAAGGACACAGTAACGTATTTACTTAAAAGTCACCTGCAACATCAGAATCTTAGAGGACCCCACAAATACCTAAAACATTTTCTAAGTCAAAGATGGAAAAAAACCTTTATGGTTCAAAATTAAGACTTAAAATCATCAAGTTATTTAACTTTTGCCATGGAACCTATTTAGCAGTAGATTCAGAGATGTCCTAGTACTTTTGAAATCAGTACTTTACTGTACTGTAGAAATCATAGTTTTCCAGGATACTGTAATTATTGTAATTTTCTGGGGACATGGTATAATTCACGGTGGTTGTATTTAACATTCCTTAGAAAGGAAAAGCTGTGGGTGACTTGTATGTGAGTTAAGTTAAATGATTTTGCATAAACACAATTGATCCAGTTATTAAAACAAAGTGAATTACTTGTTTACTCTTTATTGAGAATTGCTGTGCTTAAAGATGTAGTACCCTATCTGTTGTGTTTAGTGAGGTTAAAGATGCAGACTGTAACAGTCATCTGTTTTCCCACCTCTTTTTTTTTCTTGATGTGTGTGTGTTTAAATACTTGGAAAGCAGCATTTCATTTCAGCCAGGCATGAATTCTCAATTATTGATTGCATTAACCCCATTTTTATTTTCTATTTACTTTTTGGATGTTCACAGTTATTTGATTAGAAGTCAGCAGAAACAGAGTAGAAAGCTCAGTATCAGAGGGCAGACCATCAGTGAAATATAGAGCCTATTGACTTTATGCTGTTGTCTCAAATTCAGACTGGGGAGAAATCAGTCAGAAGGCATGAATGTCTGTAAGACCATTCAGCGGTCCAGTCACGTCCTAGTGTTCCTTTCTCTGCACTATGTCACTACATTCCCAGTTTAAAGATTAGCACTTGTCCTTGGCTATTTTTCTAAAAATACTGAAAACAACTGGAGTAATTGAAAGTGGTTGGCACTGGTTTAACTAATTACCCATTTTCATGATATATCCAACAATAACATTTCTACTAAAAAAAGTGACAAAACCTCATGTTTGCCATCTCCTAATGACCGTCTTTAGTATTTGTTAGTTATAAAAGGAGAGATGTTTCTTTTACCTGCCAAACTCACAGATTCAGCCTGGGACCAAAAAGGAATCTGAGTCTTCCTTCACATAAATCATGATTAATAAGTGTCCTGAAGGTTCATCTATGCCCCACTAGCATCTGTGTATCCCTATTTTCTTTGATGGTTTTGGCACAGGGATTACCAACAGGAATTCAATCAACAATTATGTTAATGATTCAAAAAGTAAATACATCAACTCACTAGGTCTCATATGTATTGCCTCTGTAGGACTATCAGGTGCAAAATGTGCTAAAACTATTTTTGTAACAGATAGAGCTTTGGCATATTCAGGAAACAGATGTGCTGAGTAAAAAAAAGCTTTTTATATACTCAGGTTGCTTTTCCAAGTACTTTTAAAGTATCTTAATTCAATCTACATTTTACCTACTCTAAGAACAAAAAGAAGTCTGTTGCCTGCATGTGCTATTAACCAAGCACCTTCCTCATCAAAACTACACAAATCATTCCTTAAATAAAAACACATTTGTAAATCACATTAAGAATTAAAATCTCCTCTGTTGTACTGTGTCTACTATAGTACAGTAACAAGAACAAAGGGAACACGGATAGCATTGAAGACTATTTTCTTAATTAATTCACATATAAGTGGTCCAAGAAAAGGAGGATCCCTTTTTAATAAACATTAATACAAAGGTAGTAGCTCTGACGACAGACTCTGGCTTGAAATTCTTACATATACTGTAGCAAGTCATACTTAAATTTAGCATACCTTTTCCCCCATAGATACACCTCCTGATGTAATGATCACATCAGCACGGCTGATACCCTCATTCAGTGCATTCAGTAAATCATCTGGGCTACAGAAAAGAACAGGCAATCAGATTAGTGGCATGGAACTATTATGAGCTGTAATGTAAATGAGTGTCTGTGTGCGCACATATAGATGCATTTATACACGTGTCTTAGGAAAGAGATACTGGCTCTAGAATAATACAAGATATTTTCTTTCTTAAGGCTCCACACTGTTCAACTGAAGTTAAGAACTGCAATCTCATTCAGTGAACACCACACTGTTTGGCACCTTTTTGTCTAAGAGCTTTGCAACAGGAACAGTGGGATACTTTAGATCAGGACTGAAGAGTGCTAATACAAGTGTCTAGGAGTATTCAATTGGCACAGTAGGTAGCAATACAAATGATGATTTAGATGAACTGACAGGGCTATATAAAGGGACGTGACACATGAAAATTACTGGCCACCAAGCAGCCTGCAGTACTACCTGTCTAGCTTACTTGATATGTGCAAAAATGGGGGAAGGCTCCACTTCAAACTTCTACCAGCAAAAGAGTGGGAGTAAGTCCTTTGTTTATCTTCTCCATTAGAGGGCTGTGCAGCAAATCCAAGTGTACATTCACTTCATCTTGAAAAAGCACAATCCATCCTGCTCAGGAATCTATTCACCTTCATGAAAAACAGTGTAAGGGGAGCTATGATGTTCCTCCGTACAAAGAGTATAACTATGAAGGTGAAGGATGTTGGTGTCCTAACTCTTTTCTTTCTATTTTAGATCTAAACGGGAAACTTTGAAGCGGGAATTAGATATCTAAGAGCAGTACTGATGCTAATACAGGGGTTCAAGGCATGCAGTGGAGAAACTCAGTAATACAAGTCACACAAGGCCAAAGGAATCCAAAGGAATTTCCATTATATTAAATGCATACTTTGCATTTAACATTTGTGAATGATCAGAAGTTGACCAATTGCTACAACTGCATGTAATGTTTCTTCAACAGTATGTTTTCACTTCAATGATCCTGAAAATTTTTCATGAGAGGCTGTTCCTACTTAGAATGCAATTGAAAGAATGGGCAGTAATGCTAGCGACTGTATGAAGGACTTCACCTGGAATACAGCATCTCAGGTAAATAGCACACTACAATTACAAAATGCCATTATGGATTATCAAGGCTTTGCAGGCTGAAAATAGCATGTGGGCTATCCTTCTAGAACTTTGTCTATATTTCATTAAAAGTAGAACCACTGCAGTTGTTTTGGAGTTTGAGCTCAAAATAGTAAAACTAGAAATGTTATGCAAGTCCTAGTTGACCTTTCACAGACTAGCAGAAATTGTATGTTTCAAAAGGTCTCAGAAAGCAAAATTCTTTCTTCTGAGCATCCTTTCTTTGCCCATGGTTTAGTGAAATATAAGCAGCAGTTAGCATGACATGGTGCTCTCTGCACTACAGTTTATGTGACACAAGAATGACTGCACTCCCTCACTGAGAAGATATCTCAAGTGCATGCAACCCTGCACACTCCTCATCTTCTCACCAGAGAGCCCTCAGGTGTCCTCTACCCTGGTTATGCCTTACAGGCAGAAAGACTCAAGACCCTTTTCCCACTATGTCCAGTGACTGAAGCAGTATCCTCTTTGGCATGACACTGTGGTTATCCTGCAAACCATTATTATTTGTGCTGGGTTACATCCACTCTTTAGGGTCGTATTGCTTTGTAAGAGGCAGGCAACAAGCAACAGCAGAAAGAAGAGCAGATTGCTGGTGCTACAGACTGTTATCAATAAGATAGAAATATACACTACCCCTTTTTTAAAGAGAACAGTGGCTGCAAATATTGTGGCATGCCATCATGACTTTTGTTTAGGGTACTGGGTATCTTGGATACTTTTAATGGCCTATAATGAATGGCTAAACTATGTTTTCTTTGGGAGAAAACATAAAACATACAGACTCAAGCAAAACCATCTCCTTTATTCTTTAGGAAACAAAGACACTTTATCAGCTGCCCCTTCTGAAATCTTAAGATTATTGTCTCCAAAATGCAGCACAAGTTACTGAAGGAAAGCAGAAAGAAGCAAGTCTGCTGTTGGCTACTGTCAGTATTTTCTTCAGAACCAGTCTTTCATGTCGATTGTCTAAGTATTATCTGTATGTAATAAGATATTGTTTAAGAATATTATGGAGTTTGTAATAGGAAGTCTCTCAAGGTCTAAGTATTCCTTAATTCTTGCCAATGAGAGTGCAGATTGGAATGCAGCAAGGAATACATATTCATTGCACATACTGGCATTTCTTAAGCTCAACAGTCAGAGACTAATGCCACTATTACAAGCCTAAGACTACTTTCAGTACATTTAACTTATTAGGTGGTGATGGAGTTGAGGACCTTGTCTGGAGCTTGCCCCAGGCTGGCTCTTTCATTTTATCTTGTTAAATTATTTCGAAGTTATTCATAGGTAGCAAGACCACCTGTCTGTGGACATGCTAATTCTGGATTATGAAGTGTGCTTGCTTTTCACTGTGGTTTGAGAATAATAGAAGGAAAGTAAAAAGCAAACAAGTATATATTTAACTGTTGTTAAAGTTAAATAGAATGGAAGTGCTGCTACTTACATCCTGAACTTATCTATGTGTTTGTATATTATAAAATTACTTAACAAAGAAAAAAAAAATTAAATTTCCCCCCTCCCAAAATAAGCCCAAACTCAAACCATGTGAGGACCCCTATTCTCACCTTTCTTTATGAGGGTAGCATATCACTGGATTAGGTCATCATTCAGTTTTTTATTACATCATGTAAAAAGTTGAATATTACTGGACTTGGTGCATTTTTTAGCATTTCCAGTAAATGATCTGTATAATATACCCTTTTCTTTACCGTCTGTATAATGCAAGACATTTAAAAATTCTACCCCTAAAACTTTATCCAACTAATAGCACTGCATATCATTTTTAGATAGTTGCAAAATGCATTTAATTCCTCCAAAACGAAAGATGTGATAGAAATTTTGTTGTAATGAACTGAATTATGTTAGTTTGATTTTTATTCTGAAGAAAGGAGACATTTACAGAATTCCCTCCCTTGTATTTGTTCTTTTTACAGCCTTTTTTTGGCAGCCTCCTTTTTGACACTCAGGCCTGCCTGACTTTATGAGGTACTTCAGGCTGGTAGTTTCACAACTCTGCAATTAGCACTAAGCACTCCTTATAGGAGTCACCTGTTGTAATCTTCAATCAACACTGTAGTAAACATTTTCCTTTCCTTCAGTGGATTTAATGCAGACAGTTATTGCTCAAATTGCATATTAACACTAATTTGATATAATCAGATAACAAGATACTATTTGTTTCATTTGTTGTGTAACAGTGAGTAGCTTCTCCTTTGGATTGACATGGAAAGGGAATAAATAATTAAAAACAATAAAATTCTGAAAGAATAGACAAGATAACTTTGGCATCTGAGCATAACAAAACATGATAGTTCTAAACGGCATGTGACAATTCACCATGAAGCTGAAAAATAACACTCAGTGTCTGAGCAGGTACAAATCAGAAGCTGTATTCTGAAGCCCTAGCCATTACTAGGGGCAGGATACTGGATTAGCTAGACTAATGGTCTAATTTACCATGATAAATCCTTTAAAATGTCTTGTCAAAGTGCTATTCTTGGATTTTTTTTCTTCATGGACAGAACTGTAATAAATGCTCAAATATAATGGTAAATACTTTAATCAATATAAAGTAGATTTTGATGGGAAGTCTCATTTCCAGATGGGAAAACTATTCTGTTTCATTTGGTGATTTTCAAAGTCAGAGTGACATTGTGCACAAAAAGGAAGTGTGCTTTTTTAACATGCTGCAACTTTAAAAAAGTTATACTCTCTATGTTTCAGATCACATTTGAGCATCTTCTGTAAATACCTCGAAGAAAATTTGTTCTATAAGGGCTGCATAGAGTTTATGAAACTATTTATATAGATAAATAAGGACAAATCCAAACTTTCTCTAAACATCTAGAGCAGATTGTGTCTGCAGAAATACTATGTGTACTGTGCCTACCATTTTTAAACTGCAGACATAGTAATTTGTATAAAGAGTGCATGTATTTTTAAGTATATCTTTATATTCTCTGCTAATTTTGCTAGTTTCATAAACAGAGTATCTACTTTGCTATCACAATTTCCTGACCCTCTTTGTTCAGTTTCATGGAACAGAATGAGCATTACAATCTGGAAATTAGCTGGAAGGTAACTTGTATAATGGCAGCAGCATGCATCCAGTAAGCAGATGCATGACATTGCAGTTGACATGCCACTTGATTTCATTAATTTCAAGAGGGGACTTGCAGGATGGCAATATAGCAGAACAGGGACACCTTATGGATTCATAAAAAATTCTGATTATCAAAGCTAGTTTGTGGAAAACTTATGCAACATTTGATTACTGAGCCTTTGAACTGAAAAGATACACAGGAAAGCTTAAGAGCTTGAACAAGAAAATAATGCAAGCCTCATTAAAATAGACATTAGCCATGTAGATTTTTTCCTTTTCACTCTGGAAAGAAATAGCTACGTTAGAGTCAAGACCAAAGAATCCTCTATTTCTTAAGTGCCATTTTGAAGTACCCTGAATTACAGTGTAATTTTCTCTTTCAAATAGAAATCAACATCTGTTAATTTACTTTAGTTGATCTTATTGTTATGCTTCACTGTCATTAATTATAAATCTGTCAGCTTTTCCGGTGATACAACCCTTCACAGCAGAAGTTTGATACATGAAATTAAACTTCTCAGTTTTAAAATTTAATTTAGTAAACAAATAACAGCAAATGGTGTTCTGCATCACCTACTACTCTGGAATAAAATGAGTGATCCCTGTTAAAACTGAACTGCAACCTTTAGTTAGGACTGACCTATCAAGCCATTTTCACAGTACAAAATCCATAGTTCATTACTAATTTCCAGGACCATTTCCATTGTGTTCTTTGCCATAGTAGTCTCATTCATTCAAATTAACCTCATTACCTGACAGTCATTTCCAGTCCTTGCTGTCCATTGTCATATACAGCTATTACTATTGGGTGGCTAATCAAACACTTGTGATTTTTTTATTTTCCTATGCAGCCAGCCTGGGTTTTTATATACACAGGTCTTCTGGAAACCCGTACTTGCAAAATTTGTGCATGCAAACCATCACAGTTAAAACTGTGTGCTTTACAGATATATTGGACACGGATACAGAAAGATACACATGCACCATAATGCACCAGATGCATGCAGAAGTGTCTATTGTGAGTTCAAAAGCTCAGAAACAGACCTGGGTAACCTTTCTTGCCTACTGTTTTACTTTATTTGAAAGTATCTCAAGTATTTCAGTTATATGCTGAAAGATATGATCTTTCACAGATTCAGAGGTGCTACAGATTCCTGGACACGCACTGAAAACTGAAGTGCTAGCAGTGATCCTACATCAATCACACTAAAGACCAAAGTAGACCAGCTGCTCCTCAAAACTACAGTAGTTAACTGTAAACTTCAAAAGGCTATGTGCCATCTGGAGGTGCCCTGAGTTTAGCACATTATGGCCATGTCCCCACAAACTGAGAACAGTGGTTTGTATTAGTTTTGCCTCTTATGAGATCTCTTTTCTGCTAAACAGGAGGCCCTAAAGAAGAAAAGGTTTAACTGAGGTACAAGGACCTGCCAGAAATTCCCCTTACACACAAAGATTCCTTTCAAGCTTCTAGTTCGACATCAGAAAAAAACCCTCCACCTCCAAAAAACCAAGGAATTTACCAAAGAAAAACTTCCACCAAATAACCAAGAGACTGTACTTATTGTACTCAAACAGAGATCTCATCATGCTCAATGACATTTCCTTTTGAGGAAAGATGGGATATGGATTTGATCTTTTATGATTAACTCTCATTTTTCTTCTTCTGCTCATCCAGTTGAGGTGACAGATTTCAAACTGAATAGATAAATGCAGCTAGGCATAAAGACAAAGTCTGTCACCCACTTCTCACCTCATGGCCAAGAGGAATATTTTACATATCAGTAATGTGCAGGATGCAGAATGGTGAATAGATGCCATATTAGGTTTAGCCAACTAAAATCCAACTTCTGTAGAATGTAATACTGAATGTAAATCGATGAATATATTTCAATAAATGTAATTAAATGAACGAATATTTGAATGTAATAGGAATTCCGTGTTTTGACTAGTATGGGTTCTGAATGAAGAACAAAATCCAATTTTGATGGTGTACGTAGTAACATATGGATACTCTCGTGAAACTGTATTTGTTTCAAAATTCTCAAGTGTATTTCATCACGTTCTCATAATGTTTCTTCCTTCTACCTTCTGTGGTATTTCCCTGGATCACTTTGAACAGATGCAATATGTTTTCCCTAGGAATATAGGTCAGCTTGTGAGGAAGGCTGGAATAATTACAGCAGCTTTTGGCTTGTTCAACATGACTGTGTAAGTTTTGTCTATTTCACAGCAACATAAAAGAGTCTGTCTTTGGTACTTTTTGCTGCTCCTTCCTTTAATTGTTGCTGCTGTAAATAAGAATGATATTTGCAGAGTATTCTTTTTTATGTTACATTTATGAACTCAGAGATTTTGCTTAGAGGTCTTCATTAGAGGTCTTCAACTCTTTTGCTGACATTACCATGAGATCTGTCTAGTGCTTCAATGTTTTCTCTGTATCTGGATAACATCTTTTTCTCCATTGTTTCCATGAACTGTTTCAGAAGATTCCCACTCATATATATGCCAGAATGACAAAAGACCAGGGAGATCAAAAAAAGAGATAGCCATGGGAATGCTACAGGAAAAAGTCTCATGCTGTAGAACCTAGGTTTTATGTACTATGGAGCACATTCCTACATGAAGGGTCCTGTATCACATTCTTGTCTGCTATTTGCTTTTGAACTGTAGCGAATTCTTCCATCAATGCTGAAAGAACAGGACCAAAGCTTTGATAACAGTCGTCTTCAGGTGCTGTGCTGTCGTACTAACCCATGAGCACTTTATTCACCCTAAATCCAGGATAGTGTGTGTCTCCTCTAAATGTAAGAAGCAGCCTGAGAACTGCTGGTTTCTACTAATTAAAAAATTATCTCTGGCTATTTTACTGTCTGAGGACAATGACAAGGACTTATCACTATACTTACCAGAAATCCATTAGTTTTTCCAATAAATTGGATGGGACTACACTGATAAAGATTTTTATTTTATCTTCCTTCTTACAAAGGAAGTAAATCAATATGGATTCATTGAAAAGTTTGCACTTTTGGAATGGAAAATATTCAACAGTTGTAGCTGGGTTGTAACAATATGACTGAAGATTACACCACACAATACAATAATCAATGCTAAAGACATGTCAGTGCACTGCTCAGTCTGAAGGGTAACTGTGGTTCTCCAATTATTTCACTCATGAAATATGAGACTTAGCTTATACTGACGTCCTAGTTAGAGCAGCCGGGAGACTGAAATAACTGAAGTTAAAATAATATGATGGATGTAATTAGTGCCAGCCATTTATGTAAAGCAAATAGTATTGCTTTATGCCAAATTTATTGCCAAATCTGACATATGGTAAAATGGTATTGTTACCATGTAATTTCTTACCTTTTCATTTTAACTTAGCCTCAATTTTAAGTAAGAGTAAATTTTAAATATATTTGAAATGAATTTTAAGAAAGTTCATCCCCCATGTAAACTGGTGTAACTGCTATTGGACTACAATATAGATGTCTCTATGACAGGTAGAAATGGAGTCCCTAAAAGCAATGCCTCAAAATGAAGGCTTTCTTTAGAAAGCTCTACCTTTTACACAACCATAACTTAGCCACATGAAAAAATGTCTGTCTCCAGGAGAAAAATGACTTGGAAGCCACAGGTCAGAGACAATATAAAAAGACCTTTTAAAATTCCCTGTCATCAGCTGTGTCCTAAAACAAACAGCTATTTTTTAGAAAATGTGAAATGAAATAATGACATTGATTTTTGTTTATTGAAATATACAAGTTTCCCAAGAAGAGTAAACTACAGTATTAGAAATTAGTGGAGAGAAGGAACTGAGAAACTTAGCCTGTTTGAGACCAGCAACTCAACTGGCTACAATAGCCCCATGCAGTGCTACAGGCTTCCAGAGTGGCTGGAAAGTGGCCCAGCAGAAAAGGACCTGGGAGTGCTGGTCAACAGCCAGCTGAACGTGAGCCAGCAGTGTGCACAGGTGGCCAAGAAGGCCAATGGCATCATGGCCTGCATCAGCAATGGTGTGGCCAGCAGGACCAGGGCAGTGATTGTCTGAGGCCACGCCTCGAGTCCTGTGTTCAGTTCTGGGCTCCTCACTACAAGAAGGACATTGAGGTGCTGGTGTGTGTCCAGAAAAGGGCAATGGAGCTGGTGAAGGGACTGGGGCACAGGCCCTATGAGGAACGGCTGAGGAAGCTCCGGTTCTTTAGCCTGGAGAGAAGGAGGCTCAGGGGAGCCCTATCACTCTCTACAACTACCTGAAAGGAGGTTGTAGACAGGTGGGGATCAGTCTCTTCTCCCAGGCAACCAGTAACAGGACAAGAGGACATTGTCTTTAGCTGCACCAGGGGAGGTTCAGGTTGGACATTAGGAAGAAATTCTTCGCAGAAACGATGATTAGATATTGGAATGGGCTGCCCAGGGAGCTGGTGGAGTCACTGTCCCTGGACATGTTTAAGGAAAGACTGGATGCTGCACTTAGTGCCAAGGTCTAGTTGACATGGTGATGTTCCGTGATAGGTTGGATGATCCTAGAGGTCTTTTCCAACCTAATTGATTCTGCGATTCTGTAATTTTTTGACAGCTGTTAATCAATGGAAGGAAATTTCATTTGTCTGTACAATACTGGACTCTATTCCTTAAAGTACAAAGATGTTTTTAGTGTAAGAAAATGCCCATTGCATCTTTTTGTGCTTTGGGAGCCAAAGCATTTTCTTATTGCTCATGCTTTGGGTAGCAAGACTTATTTTAGGGTCTGTTTTTGATTGATGCTTGCCCTAGCACTGCTTAGAAGAGCCAGAAGGCTCACTTAATGTTTCAGGCTGCTACCAATGATCTGTGAATTGACTTGCATGAGAAATTTCAAGTTGGTCACCTGCTGGTAAATTCCAGCTTCTAAGCAATTTCAGATAACGCAGACAGTCTATATCATGTTCTTCATTTTAATCTAAAATGTTTTAAAGACTACAGGTTCTTGTAAATGAATTGCAATTAAGTTTTTTGGGATGTGTAGAGTATAGCAAAGGATTCTAGTGGGTTGATCTCTAGTCAATTTCATGAGGAAACCCTAGATTTATTTAACACCTGGCTTCAGTGTGAACAACCAATTGTTAAACAAGAACCGGTTTTTTGAGAGCTAAGGATATGGCAGATGGATTCAGTAACGAGAACAGAAACTTGTTTTTACAGCATGCAAAGTGAACGTTAAGCTATAAGCCAGTCTTCCAACCTTGTTATAAAAATAGGTCCACTTACCCCAGTGAGGATCCTCATGTCTAAATTTTCAGGCACTAGCCTTCTATAGGATTTTCATTACTTTTCTACCTAGTTTTAATTCCTACAAGAATGAAACTGTAGAAACCAATTTTTTTCTGTTTATTAAGGAGGAAATAACAGGTGGTTTACTTTCCCTCTGTTATCACTCCTGCCCCTTTGGCATGTCTGTGTTAGAGGGCAAGTTCTGTAAATTAATCTATATTATTAACCATCTCCCTAAATAAGACGTGTTATATAATTGTACATGTATTTTGGAAAAAATGCATAGTGGATAGTTTAGGGATTTCATGAATATTCCAGTTAGCCTGCTTTAGAGACGATCAGCATAGTAGTGGAAAACCAAGTCTGAGTATCATAGAATCGCAAAATATCCTGAGTTGGAAGGGACCCACAAGGATCGTCGAAGTCCAACTCTTGCTATGACTGAAGAGTCATAACAGTGACTTCCCTGGAGTTGTACTCCACTACTACCTTCAAACAGCTTTTTTCCTAATTTGCTCTATTTTTAGAAGGGAAAAGTCTTGGTGGATAAAGATGTTTGCTGCTACTGACGAGTAATGTAAACATTCTTGGTACTAACAGAATTTAAAATTTTTCAATATCATGGAGCCATGTAAGTCTACAGTGCACTGGTGCATAAGAACTTAACTGACAAGGCAGTGTTACTTAATGGACAGAATAAAACACCATTTGCTTCTGTATGGCAACCATTGGTAGAATCCATGCTCCAAGCTCTGCACTGACAGACACCCAGTTGAGCCTGTCTGTGAGCATGCATGTGCCTCAACGTCCCAAGTGTTTTAAAAACAGTGCTCACCAATCTGGTAGGCCTGTCTCCGCAGTGTTCTGGAAGCTCTGTGTCCCTTCTTCTTTAAAAACATCTGGCTTCCTGAGGGTAAAGGAAGCAGAAGGGGTATAATAAAGAGCCAGGGAAGGAGAGAGTCTCCTGGGGTCAAAGGGAAGCTCTGTGCCCAGCTGTGTCCCCCTTGGTGGCTCTGAATATTCAAAATCCACCATGGGAAATGCTTCCTCTTTGCAAGACCAGCCAATGGGAGAGAAAGGGATTGCATGGGAACATATCTCTATTACAGTTTGGACAGGCTTCTCATAAGGACTGAAAAGTGAAGTTAAGGAAGGATTTAGGCTCAAATGGGCATGCCAACAATGCATAGTTCATTTTTCCTTGCAGAGTCTATGGAGAAACTTCTTTACTTTTTACTTCCAAACAACACAAAATGAAGTGTTAAACAACTTGACATTTTGGAAGGAGGATCACAGATAATGGGAAAATATTTGGAAATGGGCCCCACTGAAACATTTTTACTCACACTTTTAGCTTCTTATTCAGGAAATAGGTCTCAAGGCATAATAACTGTCACCTTCTTGACTACAAGGGGGAAAGAGCTATTTATCCTAATTTTATAACTCCATAGTCAATAAAGATGCCACTTCATTCATGAGAAGCTTCATACCCAGCAACCCTTTTGCAAGAGGCAGGATCAGAAAAAATGTCCAAAACTGAGAAAGTTACTCCTATCATGACCTTATGTTAAACAATTAATGTTTTGCTATGAATTCCCATTTTATGAAGGCAGCATTACCTTTTACATATCTTTCCTCCAAGTCATTTTTACTGTGAGAAAACTATTTTTAGATAGTGCACTTTGTAACAGAAATATAAAATTAATAGAAATCTATGTTTTTATATTCTTAAATGTAGGACAATTAAATGTAACATGTAAAAAAATCTTCATTTGACATGAAGATATATAGACATACCTTTTCTAAAAAACTAAAATACGATATTAAAGCTTGAAATGGACCATGTCATGAATCATCATTGTGCAACTCTTGAATCCGTTTTTCTTATCAGCTGTCTGGACTATTAACAACAAAGTCAACATTCCTTCTCAGTTCCCAGCCCAGACTCAGCTGTTCCTGCACAGAGCAGCTTCAGTCTGGCATTTCAAAGATCACTTCTGGGCACACACAGGTCCTGTCTGACTGGAGAATGAGAGGATAACAGTGGGTCAATGCCCCTGCACTATTATTATACTGTTACACGTGCACAGGGTCACTGCTAACATGAAATCTAAAATCCTCTTTTATCACCTTGTAAATCCCTGCCAAGCTTCTTCTCATATGTCATCTCAGAAAGCGTCTGTGAGATCAGATGCATACTAATGTTGCTTGGAAGTCATGGAAAAATATTAAAACTATTCAGGTTATAAGTTTAGATATCTATTTCTTTCGGACAGGTTTCCCAAGATAGGCATTTCCTAAAATGGCTTCAGTCCCTCATTTGTTCCTCTATTCATTGCCAGAGAACAAAGGCAATCTTTATTTCTCAAAATAGGGTCACTGTGTCAGGAAGTGACACAGAAAAGATTTTCAAGTTTCACAAACAATCCCACCTTCTGGTTTACTCCTCAACTACTACTTATCAACAGCAGTTTCAAAAATCCAAACCTTTTTCCAGCTCTGTTGTGTTATTTCTGCTGGCACTGGTCTTCTGAGTTTGTGCTTCTACATATTGTCCATTACTATAACATGAAAATTAACTTAATTTTCTGAAATAAGACTTAAGAGATTACTTGCAACCAGGGGAATTAATTTTCATTTTTTAATGACTTTTATTTAGGATAGTCTGAGAACCTTCCTGAACTTGCTTCTGTTTGAACTGTAAATATATATCCAATCTCACTTTGAAATGAGTATCTATCAAAGCATTTGATACAGTTTCCTAATTACTATTCTTGTTAAAATCATTCTTTACTTACAGTCTAAATTAGTCTAACTTGAATATATAGGGATTGCTGCTGAAATAGAAACTTTATTCAGTTTATTCTCCATGTGGCTCAGTATTACTGGAATGTAATCAAGTCATCTTGTAAGAATATCTTGTTGAACTAAACAGCCTGAGTTCTAATACTTTGGAGTACACAGTCCATCTTTCAAGCATGTAAGAAATTCAATGGTTCTTGTCTTGGGAATACACAGGTAAGGTCAAAAACAACCTTCTAATTCTATAGGAGACAGCTCTTTATATATATGTTAGAATTTGTATTTCAATGATTCTCAAATCTTTTCCTAAATCTTTACTTCTCAGGACATAATCCTCCATCCTGTAAATTTTACTTACATTCTTCAGTCCTATATATATGAATTCATACTTGGCTGCATGAACAATATACTTAAACCAGTTTTCTAAGTGATTCCTATCACTGACACAGTGACCCATCTTCAACGTTCATCACTTCTATGATTGTTCTGTATCTACTGCCTTTATTAGTTTTAGTTATTTTCTTCTAGGGTATTAGTAGTAAAATTTCAATCCTCAGAAATTTCTCAGTGACTTGGGAACCCAAATTCCTATATATACTCTAGGTATTAAGAAAGTCATTTAAGCGAATGGTATTTTGGCCTCTAGAAGCTGAAGCTCTCTTGAAAACAGAACTTATGAGGAGAACTTATGCCTCCAAGTATATTTAAAATAGTTAACATGTGCCTCTAAAATAGGCCACAGTAAGTTTTCTTTCCCTCCAACAAATAGATTCCCTCTGTTTTCAAAGACAGGATTTTCATAGTATTCTGTCCTCTTTACTATTTGCTGTTTAGCATCATATTCTACTACTGGGCTGCAATTCTATAAATACTAATTCAGGAAGAAGTCCATGCTTGTGTTGAAGACAGTTAAGAAAATGACACAGTGTTGTGCATTAGCTTTGCAACTGCCATTTCTACAACATGAAATTTTATAACCTGTCACACTACGTAGCTTCCTACTAGTACAGAAGATTCCCTGGGACTTTCACTGCCCCGTTTCGCAAGTTCTTTTTTCACCTCTGTTTTGGCTCAGATGTTTCTTTGTGTTTTCGGAATATGTGCATTAGATGAGATGACTTGTCAATAAGACAACTTACTTGAAGTTTTCCCTAATGATTACCAAGAGTTGTTGTGGCAGATATTAAACATTCTGCTTGAAAAGGAGAATATTCTTGACAGGGCACAATGAAGGAGACGACCTCCACATCTGAATCACCTGCATTACCCTGTGTCCCTGTGTTCATTAGTCTATGATCACACTTTATAACACCATCATTCTGCGAGCAGATCTAGAGCTGAAGTCGCTTTAGCAAAAACTAATATTGTGAGATTTAATTTAAGGCCTTTTCTCTAACAAGTGTTTTCTTGCAGTCATTTTTAAGATGATACTACTACTACTACTACTACTTTTGTTCACAGTATATTTGATTGCACTCAAGCTGGGCACTAAACTGGTGCAGGGAGAGGCTAGGATTCTGTGCCTGAATTCTGCCCGTAACTCATATTCTAACTCATATGATGATATATGTCAGGCTGATATTGCACGAGAAATTCTGGTGTTGGAGCAGTTTCTCTGCTTTTCTCCCTCCACTCCAGATGTTCCATCAGAATTATAATACTGGTAATTACATGCAACCCACACAAGTACAAAAGATTTAAACCTTTTTTTTGGATGGCAAACATAAAATTCAAGCAGACTAAACCCTTGAATGAGATCTCAGTATCCCTTCCAAAATACGAAGGGACTCTTTCAAAGCCTTTATTTTAGAGATATTATAGACTAATGCTGTCACAATAGCAAGGGTGATGTCGAACTGGTGCACCTGTAATTTAGAAGCTCTTTGTCAAACAATATGTCAAAAAGGGGAGGTATATAAATAAAGACTAAACACTTCTAATGTAGAAAAGCTCTCATAGGCTTTTAGGATTTATCTCATACAATTTAGTAACTATTTGCATAAATTTTTAAAGCAAGTGAGCAGATAACGTGAATTTCCTAAATTTTTCTCCTAAGGAGAGAGAGATTCTTTCTCTCTTCACTGTGAAATCACAAATGAAAATGCAGCTGGAAGCAGCTAATGTTATACATGTCTCTGAGAAAATGATAAGGCAATTAGAAAATAGGGAGATGAACACATAGAAGGGGGAAATGCACTCATGTAAACAAAGGTAAAAAGAGAGGAAATTGAATTAATTACATATGCAATCAAAATTCTTTAGCAAGTTTAATAATAGAGTCTCTCATAGAAGAAAAGCCGTCAAAATGGAAGATGACTTTCTAGAATAGAGGCCCAGAGCAGATTTTGCTAGGGCTAAACTATGCACTTTAAACAAACAGTGGATAAAAAGAACAACACAAATGAAATAATCAGACACAAAAATATCCTGATAATTAGACTTCTACAGATCAGATCAAAGTCTTGTTTTTATCAATGGATTTTAAAAAAAACCAAATAATTTCATAGACTATAAGCAAAGGAAATTAAATTAAAAGCCTTTTTAACTTGATCTTGTTATTAGGAGGCAACACTCAAAAGTACATTGGAATACGAGTTTTAACTGGCCAGTTGTTTTTTTAATTTTTTAGCAAGTATTCTGAGATTCAGACAAAAATGTAGACACAACAGTAAGAAGAACAGCAGAATGGTTCTTCCTTTTCTTGGTTTTGCATTTGTTTCTTGTGCTTGGAGTAGTTCTAGAAATGGATATATCTTCCATTTCTACTCAGAGATGTGTGCTTTTCAAACAGCTTTGTTTTACTTGCTAAGAACACAAGAGAGAGAATCTTGGCTTCTAGCCAGACATAATTTCATGTACTGCATTTCCACGTCCGTTCTTTTTTTCTACTGCTTTCTTCTAGGATTTCAATTCTAAACTTTATCTATGTGTTTTGGAATTGCTGTTTTTAATTTTTGAATGTTGAGTCATATATACAATTTATGAGAACAGAAGCAAACAACGACAGAAACCATTAAAATGCTCCCAAAAGAAATAAAATATTGGTTTCAAATGAAAATACACCTGTAGGCTAGGTGACATTCAAATGGTCAGTGCAAAATGTAACTTCACATATGATTAATATGCAAAAGTATTTTTAAAAAGTTTCTAACAACTCTTCAGAAACCCACAGACATTCTGTGTGCTTCCCTATCCTTTCACATTCCCTCTTGGAATGTGTTTACATGTATCATAATACTGGGCTTTGAAGCAGCTGGAAAAGCTATTTTTCTACCTAACCACCTCTGAGTGATTCATATGCTGAAATGACATATAAGAATACTGACCCTTAAGTTTGTCTTTGCAAATATTCTCTAAAACAATTTTCATGCTTGAATATTAGATCTGCAAATATGAACAGGATTCATAAAAAAAAAAGAAATAGGAAAAAACCACTCTAAATCTAAAGTATGGGAAGGAAGAAATACATTACCAGGATACATTTAAAAAAAGAAACTACAAGTTTTTAATTTTTCCTTTGGAAAAATATGTTTGCCAGTATTTTTACTGCACCTGTAGGTACTGCAGGCATTGCAGGCATATAAAATCTTTCTATTTTTCAATTTCTGGATACATTTTATACATACAAAATGCACATATACATGAGTACACACAAACACACATAATCTATGGTTTAACTTCAGTAAACCATAAAACAGACACTGAAGGCTTGTTCATCTTTCCTACAAACATGTTAACTAAAGTGTCAAAATTTTACCCTTTGTAACATCTCTCTGTAAGTCTATTGCATTTGTTCAAGTGCCATGGTACTCCATCAAATCAGTCATGTTAGCGCAAAAGATAAATACTGAAATATCCATATGGGCAATGTTCTGTTAAGTAGCTTTATTATGTAATGAAATAATGGCATACTTCTTACCAAACTAATTTACAGAATCAGATCTTCCTTTCAACTGAAACAGAAATGCAGATGCATTTAGCTGTAAATATATGGATTGGGCATGTGAGTGTAGAAGAACTTTTAAGCAGAAGACTTTTAAGACTAAATCCTGGTATCAGGTGCAGAAGACTTTTGGCTAGGTCAACAGTACTGAATTATTCTTTCAAAACTTACTGCAAAGTACAAAAGCACTCTACAATTGGAGGCTCATTATTTCTATTCCATGAGCTAAAGTAGCTACCTCTGGAGAAGTGACTCTGGAAGCACAAAACTAAAAAAACCATGAAACCAAAAGTTTAAAAAGAACTCTTACTACCTTTGCCAGTGTAATACTATCTCAAGACTCAGAGATCATCTTAATAGTGAGGATTCAAAAGCATCAACTTCTTTCATAACTGAAAGCAAAGCTGCAGACTCTGCTTTTGACTGATATATGTGATTGCTGTCTGATTTCCAGCTAGCATCTGACAAGTAAAAAAGGGTCACAAGACATATTTGTAAAAAACCAGAAAAGTAAAAAATTTCTCTTGGGCCTTAAATTTCACTACAAGAAAGACATTGTAAAGCTGGTGAACGGTCTGGAGCACAACTCCTATGAGAAGCAGCTGAGGGAGCTGGGGTTATTTAATTAGCCTGGAGAAAAGGAGGCTCAGGGGAGCTTTACTGCTCTCTACAACTACCTGAAAGGAGGCTGTGGCCAGGTGGGGGTCAGTCTCTTCTCTAACTTGCGACAGGATGAGAGGAAGTGGCCTCAAGTTGCACCAGGGGAGGCTTAGATTGGATATTAGAAAAATATCTTCATCAAAAGGATTATCAAGCATTGGGACAGGGTGCCCAGGGAAGTGATGGAATTTCCATCCCTGGTGGTATTTAAAGATGTACAGATGTGGCACTTTGGGATATGGTTTAGTGGTGGACTTGTCAGTGCTGGGTTGGACTTGATGACCTGAAAGGTCTTTTCCAACCTAAATGATTCTAAAATTTACTGAGAGCTTTCAAGATTATTTATCTTCACAGACGCTCCATGCCTAGGAGGTCATAGAAAAAATTTCTGCAGGCAATGGAGTACCTAGCCACAGTTTTGCACAACAACCTTAAGTTAAAATCTCCATTTGATAGTGTTGACTTTATAGCAAAGTTGAGACTATTTGATTACGACAAGGCCATAAAGAACAAACAAGTTCACACTCTTATTGTTCCAGAGGGGACTACCAGGGAAGGTATCTTTTCCATTGGAATAACACATTATTAATGACAGTATGTAAGTTGTCATTGATGATAATATTCGTAACAGTAGCTGTTACTTTTGGTCCTGCAAGTGGTAAAAAGTTCCACCTACAGTAATTTGCTGACAGTCCTTCTTTTATCTTTTACATGGAGATAACTCTCAGGAGCTGAGAGCCTTTTTTTTTTTTTGTTTTTTTTTTTTTTTTTTTTTTTTTCTCAGCTATGCAAATCTAGAATCCATATATAATAGTTTTATTTGAAAACTTCACTACCTATGTTTTAAAGTTTAAAATGGTCCTTACAATATAGAAAACACTCTAGAGATCCAGGACATTTAGATACCATTGCTGGAAAGAGCAGTCTCACAAGTTTAGACTCTGTATGAAATTCCCACCTGAAACTGGAAGCATTCATGGGCAGCAGGTTTTTGGTATTTATTGCTCTTTGGAACAGCAATGATATCCTGCTAGGCCAGAAAAGCAAAAATAATGCCTGGATATAGTGAGAGTATCCAGAAGGCTTTGCTTTCCCTAAGATCACAACAACAGTTGCCAGTTGCTGTTTATCACATTCCTGTATGAATACCTCAAATACACTTGTATTTCCTGCAGCCATCAGACAGGTTAGTTAAACTACTGTAAAACCATGCAGTGGTTGGCTCATTCATACACCTTCTGTCAAGCTAGTGATGTTTTGGATTGAATACTGCACTAGGAAAGACTGGTTTTGAAATGACCTGCTCCTTTGCAGTAACCTTGTCTTCCTGGCTGGGACTTTGTCATCAATCACTGTGAAATGTGGGTGCTGAAATTCACTATCTCCCTTCTTTTTTTTTTTCATTTTTAACTACCCAGAAGGACAACCTGAAAAACTCCCTATCAGACCAAGTCTGTCAGTTGGTTTGATACCCAAATTGAGAAACAAGAAAGCCTGTTCAAAGCCTCTAGGGCTAACAGATTGAGGAAATATGTTATGCCGAGAAATTCAAGTCATGGATGGCAGGCACTGCAGAGTCTTGCAAAGGACTAAAAACTGAACACTTCAATCACTTATCCTAGAGCTCTCAAGATAGGACTTCACTACCACTGGGAAACAAGGAGCAATCACTGTCAGATGAATAGAAAGACAGATCAGTAGGGTGCTACTCTGTGGCTATAAAAGTAAAGAGACCAGTAACTTTTTTTTTTTTTTTAAAAAGCTCCTTTTAAATTCTTCCATGTATTTCTGGAAATGTCGAGCAACATGCAGCAGTGGGGCCTTCCTGAAAACACAATTACTCAGAATCTGACAAAATTTTATACTCTAAGTTAATTTTGGCATGGAAAATAAACTCGGAGACAAACTTTCCTTCTCCGTTTATTGGATCAGAAAAAAAAGCATAGCTGCTGTAGAATCGTCTCATCTTATGTGTAATAAGTACAGTGCTTGGAATGATACTGCGGCAATAAATTCAATTTGCAGCAGTAATAGATATCTGTGTCAACAAACAGAAGGCAAAACAAAATAAACAACATTAAATAAAAACTTCTTCAAGTGATTTGTCTTAATATTAGAAAAGACTTACTTATTTCTCTAACAAAAAGGGTGAAATACCTACTCCAAGATGTGCCCTCTCATACCACTGTGACACTAGCAATGAGTGACATTTTCTCTGGTATTCCTTTTTTCCATGGATGCCATAAAGTGCATCGCATGAATATGAAGTGACATCTTTACTAACATGTGGTACTTACTTATCACCCACAATTCCCAAGTTGATTGTTGGATAGCCATGTTCTTGGATTGTAGCTAGGAGAGTTGAACGGTTACTGTCCCGAATCTTTCCTGGTAAGAGGTCATCTTCAGGATTCAGTAGCTATAAAACCAGAAACAGTCTTAGTCAATCTCCTTGGAATACTGTGCTTTTACAGAAGTGAGAATTTTCTTTTTCAGATTGGACAGGATACTTTCAGACACATATCATAAAATGTATGTATAAAGTGATTTAGTGAATTTAAATTAATAATAATTAATATGTAAAGTACTTGTTTAGCCCAATCATCCATGTTGTTTCTTTCCTTCCTATCGGTTCATGTCTGCAAAACCTTCTTTCTCGTTATGAATACCTGGCTTCTAATCTCAAACGTTAGCAATCAAAACAAAACAAAACAAATTTCCAAGTTATTGCTTCTCTTTAAATAGTTTTAAAGGAACCTCACTGATGTTGCTAACTAGATTTAAAGGTATTAAAGGAAATTTTGAAGTTAATTGTCTACTTACCAATATGTTTTTTAAATACAACAATCTGCATTAACAGACAGAAGCTTAAAGCTTAGTTCTTATATCAGTTACTGTTTTGGAAGAAAAACTTTCTCTCAAGATGGTATCATAGCAATTGCCTTACATGTGTCATGTATTTTGGAAGCTAAACTACAAAACATACATATGTAAACATATGTCTTATATATATATTAGGAACTCTTTTGTAGGTTATAGAAGAACGATACAATATTGACAGGAGATAAACAATAATACTACTAATAAGAATGTATCTGTCAAAATTACAGCCATAACATCAGGTAGTCAGGTAAGAATACCCAGGTGGAGCAAGGCTAAATTTTAAGCTTTGGCTAGCAGCTCTGTTTCTGTGCAGACTTTCACAGAATGTTTAAGAAACCCACTGTGCAGGATCTTTTTTAACATGAAACAAAAGAGAATGTCCACAAGATAAAGGACTCTTTAATGACATATAAGAATCTACAATCATACAGAAGTTACTAATCAGTAAATCATCAACTCATCTCTAATCCTTGTAGCTCTGTGGATTCGTTCTTTAGTTAGCCATATGTTTCCTGCATGCCACACCCTCTCTATGCTACAAAACCTGACAAGATTCTGTCCCAGCAAAGCTGGCCTCAGCCACCCACAGTACCTAGAAGTCACCTTCACTGGGGTTGTGGAAGTTGTAAGGACACGGCCAGATGACAAAATTCAATATATTAGAAGTTTTCAAAATCTTTCAAAATTCAATATATTCCAGCTGTATGAGAATACAGCTATTGACTTAATGTTTGCGTCTGTATTTCCAAAAGTTTGTCTCAAAGGACAGTCAAAACTTCATGCTGTCTTTAAACTTCAAGCTGACTTTATCTCAACCCACATGTTGTTTTGGTTTTGCTCTTCTTTCTCTGCCCTGCTGCGGGAAGGATTGAGCAGGCACAGTTGCTGGCCTGGGTCAACACACAACATATGTAAAAGCAGTAAATTAAGTTAATCTTGAACCTGATTTTTCTGATGTAGTTAAGACAAACCAATTAGAAAGCTGGTCTGGAGTTCTATCAACAGGAGGGAGTCTGAATTTCAACATAAGCTACTATCAGAAAAAATATTAAGGCACAATACTACAGCAAGGCATTTGGTAGTACTATTCAGTTTTCAAAGACAGGTTATCTGCCATTTGCACTACAGCTACAGAGGAGTGCTGCTCAAAAGAAACTACTCTTCAGTCATGACTGGCAGTATGAATTAAAACCCTGACTACTCCACTGGTTTTCCCTTGCTGGCAGGAGGAAAGCAGTTGGCAGATGGTTGGATACATTATCAAAATTTTGGCAAAGATAGTGGGTGAGACCTGTGAGAGAGCCTTTGAGGGAGAAAACACAAGCAGCTGATCATGGGTTGATCCCCCACAGAAGTATCTCATGTCACCACGAACTGCAGTTCAAAAAGTGAGTTTGCTTGGGAATAGGGTGGAAGTCACTATCCAAAACACTGTCCCAAAGAAGACATAGTATTTCAGACCATAATTCTAAACAAACTTTTTTTACCTCATTCCCTGTTGACATTACTGCAACCACTGGAAACTTGTTAACTTCTACTTCGGTTACTCCAACAGTTGCTAAGAGACCAATCTCAGATGGACCCATGTGGGTTCCTTTAGCCAGCACACATTCACCTCTTTTAATGTCATGTCCTATAGGTCTGAAAATCATAGCACAGAAAAAAAAAAAATGAAAGAGAAACAGAATGAGATTCAAAGTATCTTTCCTTGATTGGTCTTGCTCCAGGTGAGGAGTGTCCATGGATGTCCATTAGTCAGATTGTCAAAATATCTGTACTACTCATTAGAAAATGACCTTAAAAATCAATAGCCCTTCTATTCCTTACAGAGATATTTTATCGTTTACAAATACAGACCTGATATCTTGGCCTGGTCGAGCTTGCACCAGGATTCGAACCTCTAGTTCTTCAGTGCCCTACAAAGACAAGGACATCAAATAGAGTTAGCTGAGCTATTCAAAGAAGATTAATGTTTAATTTCTCACAAGTCTACACAGCTTAAAGCACTCATTACACTGAGACTTTATGGTTTAAGCATCATATTGCTCTCCTGATTTGTCTGTCAAGACTGTAATACAATGTATGCTAAAACTGAACAGCATTATAAGAAATTCTCTCTTTAATGAGCTCACCATGGAAGGGCCAGCACTGAATATGTAGTTTTAGCTTCCTTTTTTTTTTAATGATACTTGCGTTTATATATCTTTCCTACTCTACATTCTATGTCTGGTGATTCGGTATACTGAGTGGATTCTTTCTACTCCTCTCAGCCAACTTGATCTGGTTGAACAATTTCAAAGATGATACTTCAAAAGGACCATTAGTCTGATAGACAATATGTTAGCAGATAGACTATGTTAGCAGAAAGGTGGGAAGAAGCTAAATGATTTAGCTCTTTCAGGATTTTCATGTAGATTCCTGTAGTGGAAACTCCTATTTGAGAGCCTTGTACAAATCAGAAAGAGGCTTATTTATCTTGTTTATTTACTGTGAACCAGAGACAGTGGCCTGAAAAGTCTGATGCAGTTTCTTCTTCAGAATGTCAATGGTCTGGTGATTCATTCAATACCAATAAATGGCATATGACCTATATTGTTAATATTTAATTTTAAGCCCTGCAAGTGGGTTGATGATATATACACTCAGCTTTGAGATAGTGCCAGCCTGTCAGTAGCACTAAATCTAAACAGATTTTGTTTTTACATTATCATGTAGTGCTTCATATTTAAATACCTCAAAGTTATAAATCAGACACTAATATTACAAGATAAACTAAGCATGTCAGGGTCATTTAGAATTTCTACAGGAACAATAGTGTTGTATAGGACACTGGGACTGGCCAGCATTTTCTGAGTTCAAACTTTAAACTTAAGGACCCAAAGTTAAAGTTAATAAATCTTTTAATATAGATTGTGATTCTGCTTACCTACTGTGAAAATTTAAACCCCTGAAAGCCAGAAAATTACTAATTTAAAAAATTCTTACTTTATCCCAATATTTTCAAAATATGCTTTTATTGTAAATTCTGTTTCTTTAAACCTGCTCTTCTTGCATAAGAGAAGAGATGATTTTTGGCTCTGAGTGTTCAAAATGGCGTGCTGGTGCCCAGGATGGCCCTTTATCCCCCTTATTGCCATCTGAGGCTGTAAAAGCTCCTGATAAAAATTTGGGGCAATGGTTAGTCCAAGAATGATTTTATTTTTATGACACTCTGGAATGGTTGTCCAGTCATGAAGATTTGAAATTTCCATATCTTTGATAACATTTAAAGACAGATAGGAAGATTTTAAGGGAATCAAGAGGAGAGCCAATGATACATTTGAGTAATATAAAAGGTCCTATTTAGGACTCCTGGATAAGGGGAAACAAGAAAATAAAGGCTTCTGAGGAATTCAGTAATCCCAGGTTTGAAAAGCACCATGGAAAGTGTGACTGTGGACAACATGTTGACGTGCAGAGACTGTTACTTATGGAACTGATGGATATCTGAGAATCCTTAAGGAATATGAGACAACTCAAGGTGGCTAAAGATAGGGCTTGTAGAGAGGTATGGCATTTTGCTGAGAACATCGTTCATTTGGTGTGTGCCAGGCAGCTTTCTTCTTGCTGTGTATTAATATATTTTGAACTATGTCTGAGTGGTTTGTTCTGATGGTTGTTAACAGTCAGCATCCATATGTGATGCTTGGTCTTTTTTTGGTTGATCACACTGGACTCCTTTCTCCTACAAGGTGACATAAAAACTCAAAATGAAAAGGACATAGATATGTTTCTCAATTATTGTGCATTTGGCAAGCTGATGAGAATTTTTCTTCCTGACGGATAACTGTAATTACTTTCAAGCCTATGACTTCTACAGTCATTTGGGGAAAGCTTGCTATGAAATTTAAGTACTGGTACCACAACCAGAAGTCAAGGAGTGAGTTCCTTTTAAAAATAATCTCTTTTCATAAGAACATTTTTTAAATATTAGAGATTTAATTTCAGTTAAATCCCAGCCCTGAAGGAGTTCTTAACACTAAAAAGAAAAATATTCTTGGTGAAGCCACCCAGACGTGAAAAGGGAGAGAAAAAAATAACATATTAATTAAACTGTACTAATTATTATGAGCAGGATTAGCAGAGTGGCATATTCAAAGACAAGCTGAAACTGAAGAATTCTACCTCACACTTAGAGGCAGAAAAAAGAAGTTGAAAGTGGCTGACCATTCGAGAAAAAATTCCGAGTTTAAGCACGTAGCCAGATAACCTGTTCTCACATGCAGAGGAGAATACGTACATAAGAAGTGGAAGGCAGGACAGAGACGTCCAAAGAAGTAGAAAATACCAGGTTATCATATACGTTGCTCTGCAATGTGATAGTCCTCTCATGATGAGGTGGGCAATGGCCACAAAAAACTTGCTCACTAAGGCTAATGGAACGAGTAATAAGCAGTGAAGGCAATGGTGTACTTTACAGGATGATATAATACATACACATCTGTAACCTCAGAGCAGGACTGACTCGATAATTTCTCTGACAGGAAGGACAGCCTAGACAGCTTGCTGAGTTCATTAGATATATACTATATTTATACTATACATATATACTACACGTTTATAGTAATAAGGCATGAGAAAGGATCATGAGAGTATGTTTCAGTTTTTGCTGTCTTCATCAGCTCTGAACACTAGAATTCACCTGCTTATAGCCTGGCTGCAATCAAAAGACAGCACAGAGCTATGGTGAAATGGAACACCTTGTCAGAACAGCAGCAGAAGAGCAAAGACTGATTTGAGCAGAGAACCGTACACATAGTTCATTCCAAAACTGAACTTGGAAGTTGTATCAATAAGAGACGTATCTTCTTGCCTTAAAATCTCTCAGAGGGCAGCAAACGTGATGATGGTATCCTGAAGTCACAGCTGGGTAAGTGAAAGTAATGATTCAGAAAGAATTCTCTGGACACAAAGGAAGTCCAAGACAGACTCTTTGCAATAAAGGTGTTTATAGAGAGCTCCTGTGTTTTGTAAAAAGCACAATTTCCTTTGTTAAGACAACTGTGCATACAGAACTAGTACTACATATTTTTTCTGTGGTATTTTGCAGCATCTGTAAGGTAGTGCACTAATATGATTTACAGGTATGCTGGAAAATCTGTTCAAGTCAAACAGAGTTAAGTTTACATTCTGGGGGCATATGCACCTTACCCACTTCCTGAAGATTTTCCTCCATTTCCAGAGGTCTTAAATTTAGCAATTTTCTCATTTTAAAGGAGTCCAAAGGTCTATTTAAAAAAAATAGTTGTGGTTTAAAAAAATTTGGGAGGCACTTACTTCCCCTGTTTCATAAGAAAATCCCTTGGATGCCTTGGAAGGTATGCGTACAAGACATTTTCCAAATCCACCAAATTCATCTTTGTTGAAATAAGATCAATTCTGATAATACAGAATTATCTTCATAACATAGTTTAAAAGAAATGAAGTCATCCCATGGATTTTGCAGCACTTAAAACAGTTCACTTTCCCACAGAAAATCATATTCAGCTTTAATTACATCAGCAGTAATGCTGCACTGTAATATTTCAATGTATTATTCTGGGATCAATATGTAATTTAAGAAAACTTTTCCCCTTCTTGCTTGGTGAGGTTGTCACTACTCTGTATTTTAAAATGTGAATACAGGAGGCACTCAAATTGGACTGTAGTCATGGATCTCCAGAAGGCATTTACCTTTCACTCAAATCATGCTCCCAAGTGTTTTGGTGTCAGCATTTTTTGATGAAAAATCAGTCAGAACGGGTAGGTCTGTGACACTTTTATCACAGCCTGAAAAAGTGAGAATTGCCACTAGGAACCCATGCAAAAATCTTTAAACTTCTGAGATTATTGAAGAGCTTTTCTTAGAACAATCTTTCATATTTACAGGATTTTATCATGAGCCATTTTCTGCTGAACGCAAAAGAAAAATGAGGTTTTTAACTTGTGACTCACATCATCTGATTCCCTGATGAGCTCTGTATCTTCCACTTGCACCACTGCATCAGCACCGCATGGAATTGGAGCACCGGTTGTAACGCGCATTACCTGACCAGGCATCACAGTCTGTGTTGGCTGAAAAACAAAAAACCAGAAACTAATCTACTTCTGAAAAGAACACTTTCAAACCACTGGAATTTTATGCAAATAATCTGAAAGACTAGAATTTTCACTTGCAGCATGACTCTTGCTATGCTGCGAGTGATATCAACAGGTATAATAAACTCCAATGTATTTAAAGATCATTAGGTCTTTGCTTCACATCTGGTTTTATTTATGTGGTGACATATTAGGTGGCTTCAGTTTTTTCCCCTTAGATTTCTATCGCAAGAATAACTTTCAGAAGAAGCAAGAGACTGATACTCTGATTGGCTCAGAAAAAAAACTGGCTTAGAAACTTAGCGGTTAGATTCCTCCTCGAAACTTAGATGTGCAAAAATCTAGTAATTCTCTGTGAATATATGTTTCGTAGAGTAGTCTAGTCCCCAGGGTTGAAATTTATGTGCTTTGGTTTGGTTGGATTTTTGGTCTGTTTTGTTTTACCAGCACACTGTATATGGAAAACCAACAGCTTATAAGCATAGTAATGTAACCAGTTGCTTCATTTTTAAGCAGATTTCTTCACACTGAGAGACAGTTCAATACTAGTTCACAGAGAATATCTATCTTTGTCAGGGTCAGTTTAGCAGAGCATAAAATTGATAATGTTCTACAATTACATGAAGTCACAGAACATTAAAAAATTTCAGCAGAAGCAATACAAAGAATAGAAAAATATCAGAACAACATGATAAAACAAATGACTTGTTTTTAATAATATTTCTTACCAGGCAGACTACTTTAACATACACTTTTAAAAATCCAGAGTAAAACTGTAATTTGACAATAACTACTTAATAAATAAATAACTAAAAGAAAAATTTCTAAAAAAATGCATTTAAAGAAGCTGATATGATGATGGTACTGCTGGCTCCCCATGGCACTGTAAGTAAGCCTGACTTATTTAAGCTTTACTGTTATTAGTGAACATGTGCTACACACATATCTACACAGCTGTGATCAAAGCAACATATTCTGTATGTGTCACACATATAATTCATGTGCAGATTGACTCTATACTCCATATGCAGCATTGGAATACATCCAGGTCTTCTCAAACTGTGATTAGCACATATTTGACAGCAGCCCACAGGCCTGCAGGCAGTACTGCCCAAGCACTGTTACCTGTCCTGCCCAGCAGTCTTTTACTCCATGACTTTTGACAGGAGGCTGTTGACACCTGCAAACTCTAGACCGCTGGCCAACACTTCAGCTGCATAAAGCTGTTTGCCTTGCCCGTTTTTCTACTCCACTTTAGCTCCGTCATGACCTCTGAAAGGTATTACTTAGAATGGTCTGTACCTGGCTTACCACAGTTCACAGTGACCTATGTATCCCAAGAAACAACTGAGCCTGGAGCTGATTGAATCTTGACCCTTTTCTACAGGCAATGTAAATCTAACATCCTTCAAGAACATAAATCAAATGCTAAAATAAATTTAAAAAAAAATCACACTTGCCATATGTCACGGTTAGTGTGTTTTTAGGGCAAGATTCATGCTATCCTAAAGTAGATATCCAAACTAGATGACATAAAAATACTACTTTTTAAAAATAGTATTTATTTCCCACCACAGACTATGCAAGGAGCTGTGGATGGATAGCAGATACTACCATTTATTCTGAGGCTGCTTAAAAGGGAAAATAATGTTGTCTAGTGTGTTATTTTGATTTTTATGAAACGAAATGTTGCAAAAGGCAAAGTTTATGCCTTGGATTATGGGAGCTCTTCTGCATATTGTTGTAGATACAATCTAAAGATTTATTACAAATACGTTATATTGTTTTGAACTAAGTATTGCTGACTTTGGTGACAAATTTCAGAGGAACGATGTATTACATAAAAAATGTCTCCCATTTAAAAAGCACCACAAAGAATATAAAATGTCTACACTGACTGCCACAAATCAGTGCCTATGGTGATAAAATGTGCTGTAACTAACTGTGTTTTCGGAGTTTACTATTAGATGAGTTAACTTTTTGAGATGCAATGATGTGATACATTTAAAAAAATTTATGATACAATAACAATTGCTGTTAGAATTGGTTATGTTGCTTATATATTTAATTTCCTTTTTGTCCTCTGGGAATTTGATCAGATTAACTTTATGAACAAAATTCAACCATCAGATTTGCGTGTGAATCTCCAGGGCTGTGTTCTTCTGTGCTAGAGACTATGAAGATAAAGAAATGATTGCTTCTTAGAAATTAATATACAACAATTTCACAGAAGCTCTTTTAAAGGCCTTTGAGATCTCGCTTTTACATGGAATAGGGTAATACTGGTTTCTGCCCTCTGCCTTCATCAGTGATAATCTACTCAATTTTAGTCACTGAGTAAAACCCAGAGATAATCTACTGAGCACAGCCCCCATCTCAGGCATTTTCTCTTACACACGATTACACCTCTCCTGTGTGATTTACAATGAGCCATGCTCCTTTCTGTAAAAACGCCCAAGTCAGTGGAACCAGGGAAAATGTCTGTTTTTCATCCTGTATTGTAACTGGCTAGTCACAGTGCCTCTTACAAACATCTTTAGAAAGTCTTGCAGGAAATGTTATGCTCTGACTATGTAAGTCTATAGGAAGAAAACCAATCTTCCCCATCTGTTTCAAAGGCTATGTCGATGGCTCATCACTAGTCATCTCAAGTGTGCCCTAACCTTCCCAAAGCAGGATAGTGTCTGAAAGTTTTCCTCGATACAAAATAAAAAATGGTTGTTAACATGAACATGATCACCTGGAAATGGAATTCAGAAAATAGTACATAATTTAAAAATTGATACAGAAATGTCCAACTTGGCTATATGGCCTCATGGCAATTCTCAGTCCCATTTTCTTCATTTCTACTTAGTACTTACATAACCTTTTTCCCTACAGGAGGAGCAAAACCTAAAACTATTTTGAACTCCCTGCTGTGAATCATTCTGTTAATTGGTCTGTAACATGAAAGGCAGAATGTTGCTGCTGACAGTGGCTGAAGGGTGAAATGAGACTGAGGAGCCTTCCAAGGCTATAAATAATTTCTTGGGAAGGAGATGAACCTGAAGATGCGTTGGCCCAAGAAAAAAACTTTGACCAATTATTCAGAGGTCAACAGCCTTGTTTTTCTAACTTGCCACTGGTATTTCCAGAAATATGCTCTCTCTGCATGCCTCCTCCCACCCAATTTTTGTTCCTTGCCAGAGAGGCTTCCTATTCCCAGTAATCTGGGAGGACAGACTGTCCCTGTAGAGAGACATTTGTGAGCTCTTAAACTTTCTAGGAGGGAAGCAAGTTCCCATTTGCCCTTTTATCTTTCGTACAAACCTGCTGAACTGATTAGGATACTGAAACACTTTAGACCTCTAATGGGCAGTCCTTCCCACTAGAGACAGCTTCAACAGTACTGCTTTCAAGCAACACTGTGCTGTGGTATTTAACTAGCAAAATGATAATATTGATGACAGGGGAATAATGATAGGAGTGATAATTCAGCGGGTTGCTCTGCTGGTTCTTACTATTTTATAGTGTCCATAGAAAGGGTTTCTGGACTAATGCTTGAAAATGCAGTCAAAAAAGGCTAAAAATACAAGGCAGGTTAAAAAAATTCTGAATTCATTAGTTTGCCCCTTTTTTTTTTTTTTAAAGTATTTAAAGTAGTTTTTACATATTTTGTACTACAGATTCATTAATCCAAGTTCACATGAATATCAGTATTGAGAAGGTGTTTGTTATACCAAAGTATAATTCATGATGATGGATGGGACTTAAAGCAAAAATAATTTTCACAGTTCTCTGTATCTGTCATGATTAGCCAAATTAAAAGTCTGTTACACATTTAGAACCTGAATAATCCTGCAACTGGTAATACTTCTAAAACCTGACACAACTTTTGAAATATGTCAATTCTACTTGGATTTTTTTTGTTTAGAAGTCAAAATGGACACACTAAAATCCTCATTAAAACCAATCAATCCTTTGTTTTGCCTTCTACTTTTCCCCTTTCTCCATCATTTCACATACAACACACAGAATTATAAACGGGGACTTGAAATAGCTGGAGAAATATTTTAGATTAACTTCTGCTTTCCTAAACAGAAGGTGGCAGGTAGGATTAAATTGACAGAATAACAGTGGTTGAACGTAACTGATTTTTTTCGTATTACCCCAGTATTAATACAGGAATTTCATGAAATGTAGTCTTGAGTTTGAGAGTAAATTACAAATTGTGTCTATATATGTATATTTGTAGAGCACAGCAGGTTACAAATGGGTCCTGCCTCAACTTGCTCTTAAAATCAATCCACACATCTGCTCAGGTGCACAAACACTCTTCTCAAACCAGTCTCAAACAAGGCTGCTGCCAGGCTTCCTCAAGATTGTTCTGATCATTATTTATCTTTAAAAACTTCATGCTAAATTTTTACACTTCATTTTGCAGGTATCAGTGTGGAACATGCAAGCATCTTATGGAAACAGTTATTGGGCTGACACCCTTTAAAAATCTGTCAGCAAGAAGAGGTTAAATTAGGCTTTTCTTTGTTTATGAATAGTTCAGCCACTAGAAATCTTATGTCCCCAAACATTGTACTAGGGCAGACCATTATTCTATGCACTCCTATCAGACATGTCAGCACAATGCTCTGAAGTATTTTGGGATATCCTTGTTAGTTCCTTACATAACTGTACTACCTCACTTTCTGAAATCATGTCCCAAGGCACATAGCAGGAGGGTCGGTACAGCTGTGTCCTAGTTCACGCCACATCCAAGAATACTGAATTTTGGAGCACTAGGAACACTTGTAAAAAGACAAAGCAAAATCTTACAGCAGAAAAATACATAAAAAAGTAAGAAAAAAGAAATTGTGCTCACCTGCTCACCGGCCTGGGATTCCCCTATGATGAATCGATCTCCTGGGCCATCAGCAGCTGTTAAGACGGACAATACAAATGGTAAAAGATGAACCAAAACAAATGATGACATTATGAATTAAGAATGGGAGAAATAAAGATGATTTAAGATTCGGTTCTTCAGTTTCAGCATGACTAAGGTTATAGAAGTTCTGAAAACATTTTACATTTTAGGTCCTTTGAGTTGTATTTATAATTTTGAAAATTACAGGTTCTAGAAAACAGAGTATTTTTAACTGAAATTTTCTGGGCAAAATGGGGTCAAGTAAATGAAGATTAGGAGGAATTACATTAATAACAAAGATTTAAGAGTGTTCATGAGATTATTTTTATAAAAATTTCCACCGTGAGAAAATCTTTTTTAAGTGAAAGCAACACAGGGGAATCATATGTTTTGCAAATGTATTATGCACTTCTTTTTCTAGACAACAATGGAATATTGACATTTCTAGATTCTATCTCTATCTTGGAAGGAAAATATGGAAAAGTGCAATGATTACAGACTGCATAGATGACCACGCAGTCGTGAAGAGGAATAGGGCTAAGATAATGCAATCTGGACTGACACATTAGAACTTTGAGTCCTGTTTCTTTCTGTAACTTCAGATTAGCACTGATCTAGCTACCTTGCACTTCTCATTGAAGCAACACTGAAAATTAGGAGTCAGAGATCACTGATTTAACAAGTCTCCAGGACTTCCAATTTAGCAAATCTGTACTTTTACAGAGACAAAAAAGGCACTATTACTTATGAAATTTAAACTCCTGACTGCCTCAAAGGTCTTTCAGCAAGTTGCATTCATGGTATTATAGGCTTTACCATGATGTAAAGCATGTATGAAGCACAAGCAACTCTGGCTTTCTAAGCACAGCTGTCATGCTACCAAGAGTGGTCAGAAAACCCAGGTTCATATGATCACACTTAAATATGTATTCTTATTAATTTTAAATCTGTAGCTGTCAAAAGTTGATTTACCAGAGATGAAGTCTAATCGGTGACAACCGTTATCTTAATACCTTCTGTTTTACTTCAAGAGCCCTGAATATACACCTAGATAACCTTATATTGAGAAGAACTGCTTTCAGGAAGGATGCCCATTCAGTCTGCATAATGATTTATCACATTTGTACTCAGGCACTGGCTGCAGCTTGCAGATAATTATCTATGGCACTTAGTCATGTTTGAAGACTAATAATTAACGTAACTTTAAAAGCCTATCAAACATACTAATCTATGAGCTTTAGAACAAAATCTAAAATAAGAAAGTAGAAAAGCACTTTTCAACTAGTTGTCCTTGAATAATGCATTTAATACTAGTGAAAACAGTTGTCAGACCTTCACTGAAAAAATGTACTTGGATGATCCAGCAAAAGAAGAGAAGGAAATCCCTAACAGCAAAATTTTTTAAAATCTGATAAAATACTACTGAATTAGATTTTATTTCCCCACTGGTAATAATACGAAGACAAAGTTTGTAGATGATGTACAACTGACATAACTTGAAAAAAGGACAAGGTTTTGGGCAGACAGGTTTATGTCACTGAAAGCTAATCCTTAATTTTTTGGTAAGAAATATCCAATAGTTAATATTGTATTTGATATTGTCTCTGCCTACAAGCGTTTTTTTTCATATCCTAAGATAACGAGAACAAAAAGAATAGAAAAAAACAGAATAGAATATAACTGCCTGATCAATTCAGGACTGACCAAAAGATAAAGCAAATAATTAAGGGAATTGTTAAAATGCCTTTGAAACACAGACAGGCTTGGGGCATCAACCCACCCTCTAGAAATTCTTTTCCAGTGTTTGACTACCCTCTTGGTAAAGAACTGTTTCCCAATGTCAAGTCTAAAGCTCCCCTGGCACAGCTTTGAACTATTCCCACACATCCTGTCACTGGACACCAGCGAGAAGAGATCAACACCTCCCACTCCCCTCCTCAGGAAGCTGTAGAAAGCTGTGAGGTCACCTCTGAGCCTCCTTTTCTTCAAACTAGACAAACCCAAAGTCCTCAGCTGCTCCTCATAGGACACTTCTTCCAGTCCTTTCACTCAGCTCTGGACACACAAATATTTCAGTGTTACTCTACTTGAATCCACCGCAAAAATTATGGTCTTGTGTGTTGCTTCTGACAGAAGCTGTTGAAGACAGTGTTCATGATCATTCTGTTCATTCTGCATGTTTACTCAGATTGTACTTGTGCTTTCCCTTACCCCGCAGCAATCAGGTTGCAAGACAGCATTTGCTTGATCCCAAGGCCCTTGTCACTCAGTGTTCTACTCAGAGCTCACCCTCTTAGCTTTTTTCAGTGTCACATAACCTGTATTTCTCTGGCTACATCTGCACCCCCATTTTGGTCTGCCTGTCTCTCACACATAGACCACAGACAGCTGCAAACTCATCTTGTAGACCTGAAATTTTATAGCGGAAGCTATTGGACTACATCCATTGCCTATGTTTTCAGACTATTTCATGGACAGTTGCTTTCCATTGTTTCAGCTGCCAGCAACAAAAAGGATATTTTAATGTCCCCAGAAGGAAGTTTGGTATTGTGTACAAATTTCAACATGGTGTTACAACAATTTGACTGCTACCACAATTAAATCACCACTATTATAATGTTCAATCTTGTATATTTTAAATTTTCTTCATAGATATCTGAGGTGAGCATCATTAGTGTTACTTTACAAAGAAACAAACTGATGCACAGAGAAGCAACTGGCTCAGAATGATGTAGCACTTTGTGGCAAAGCACAGTATGAATTCAGGTCTCCTGGGAAACCACATTCACTGCTTGCAATGAGTAAAGTCACACTACTCATTTTCACAGAACACTTCACCAAATATTCTGAGTTGGAAGGGACCCACAAGGATCGTCGAGTTCAGCTCTTAAGTAAGTGGCCCATACAGACATTGAACCCAAAACCTTAGTGTTATTATCACCATGTTCTAACCAATTGAGCTAATCTCAGGGTCATATATGGCAGCTGCAATATTTTTAAAGTAAAAATCAGTTCTTCTTTTGAGGTGTGTCCATAAAAGAACATTCTTGTAAGTTTTTTCAAAAATTCTCTAATGCAATCAATAAAATATTCACTAATAGGAAGTTGGATCTGTAACAGTTCAAGAAAGTAACAGATATGTAAGAAAATCCCCATTAAATCAACAACAGAAGAATACAGATGTTCCATTAATCTTCTGAATTCTTAAGAAAATGCAAGAAATGCACTAGTAACAGAGTTGCACGTCTGTGAGCACACATGGATGTACATTTGCTTGTGGACATAAGCATCCACTTAAAAGATCTGAACTCAGCTTTATGGCCTTCCTTCAAGACAGTCTTATTCTATGTAACTGTGACTTCAGCAATGATCTGAATCAAATCTAAAGGAAAATAACCACTGCTGGATCCAAAACAGGTGAACTAACATGTTATAAAGTGGTTTTCCAGACACTGTCTACAAAGTGAGTGTTTACCTCTGACAGCGTAGCCATCTTTTACTGATGCTGGAAATGGTGGTAGATTATCTTTTGCATATACATCTTGAGCAAGGACTCGGCCCATTCCATCTAGAAAAGAGAAAAGACCATGCTCCATGTCATTACAGCTAGTGAAAGGGGGAAAAAAGTTAACAGCCATGTGCTCCGATAGGTGAAATGTGTATGTATGGGACACACAGATCTCTCAGGCTTTTGATTTTTGCCTCTACATAAAAGAAAAAAGACTGGAGTCTGAAAGTACTGATAAAGGATTTGTTCAATAAGTCTGTGCTCCTGGTTATGGTTAAATTGCTGACAGTAGATTTGAATGCCAAGTATCCAAACCCAAAGGTTTAGATAAAAGCTCTGATGTAGGGTCAGACAGAAAAAACAAGTATTTGCTTCTTTAAGTCAAGTTTTTCTCCTGAGATCTTTTAAAATTATGTATTTTCCTTTATTTAAATTTTTATAAAAATTTTTTAAAAAAGCTTTTAAAATGACATTTCAGAAATTAATCTTGTGTGCAAAAGGTGAGAGGTGATGGATTGAGGACTCATCAGTAACAATGGACAAGTTTTCATAAATTGACAAAAAAGTTTTGCAATAGATTAGCTTTGCCTAATTGCTGAAAGCATTTCTGCTTAATGGAGGGTGAGTGAACGTAAGTGTCAAGATTATTTATGTAAATTTACAGTGTTATAGTTCTAAATATTTTAATAGCTGTTTCAAACAGACCCTTTTCCTTCACTTAGTGACTATGACTGATAAGTTGTAATTTGGCTCAGCTTCCCTGTAGAGATTGATATGAATTATTTCACCCTCAGTCAAGTGGCTGGTACTTTTATGGCACCAGCAAGAGCCTTTTTTTAGTGTAATGTGGAACAGAACGGAAAATATGTAACTTACCCGTTCATACAATGTAAGCATAAAAAAGCATATTTGTTACATGTGTGATTAGATGGATTGGAAAGGGGTATACGGGTCAGAACTACTGAGATCGGCTTGATTCCGGTATGTCTAACTAGAAGAAGGGAAACTCAGCTCATAAGAGAGGCCACTGTTCCTACAGTGCACAGGAAGGCAATATCCAGCTGAAAGTATGAAGGAATGAGAGGATGCATGAATATTTCAACCAGGAGAATTTGCATGGATATGTGTTTTAGAGATTATGGTCTTTGAGACACGCCAAAAAAGAGACATGCATGAAGTATGTTTCTTATTTTACAGACAGGGAAGTCAATGTGGTTCTGGATTCCTTGGGAAGGCAGAAGGCTTAACACTGCACACTAAATGGACAGGTTTTGTTAAAAAGTGTACCTACTCGATTTGAAAGTGTTCAGCTCCAGTGAAGTGCTATTATAATGAAGATTTTATGTATTAACACAAAGTGATTTAGCTAGCAATTAATTATCATAACTATAACATCATTGTGTTCACATCCATATGTATTAACTTTCAGCCTGAATTTAATACTCACGCTGCATTTCTGAAATAAGTATTGCCATGAAAATGCTGATAAAACCTGTTAAAGCAACTAAAAAAGCACCTTTGTGATGGACATTAATTCACCTGTGCATTACGGCGTATCACTGCCTGTGATACACAATATACAAGTTATTAAAAGCTCACAAAAGCTCGTACACTTACACTGAATAAAAGAATGCGGAAAGAGACATTTAAAATAAAGCACAGAAAAGGCAGCTATCAAAGGCCTAGTAAAAACACCCTTTGTTCCAAGATGCACGAAATCTCATACAAAAGTGATGCTTCTAATTTTAGCAGGCATGTTGTGTCTTCCTTTTGCTTCTTGTCTGCATGCAAAATCACACCAATTAGAGCAAAGTTGAACAGTATGTTCTTGGCAGAATGCCAAGAAAGGAATAAATGGCCAGCCAGTAATGGGAATGAATTTTATTACAGGGAGAAAAATGTTAGAATTACTTGGTGAAGCAGCCTCAGGCATTTAAAAATGAAGCAAGTCAGCAACTTGGACAATCTGAAGTACCTCTGTACCCTCTTTTACTTAAGCAACTATTCTAAAAATACAGTTTGACCTTATTTTGATTAATTGTAATTCAAAAAGATGTTCTGAATTATTTTAATGTCATCAAACTACCCCTTGTGATGCCCACAGCTTTTAACACAAAATGGAGAACTACATTAAACTCACTTTCCAAATGTGGCTATTTGCTAAAGCTTAGGTGATGGCACTGGTACAGTTCTGCAAAGAACTTTGGTTTCTCAGGGTATTGATACTGGGGCACAGCAAATAGACAGATCTTGTACTAAAGGTGATGGATTTTGTGAATACTGCCCTGGTAGCACTTCACTGTGATATGAAAAGTCAATGCTATCAAAAAAATCAGCTAGGCTCTTGGACTAGACCTGCTCTGTTCTCAGGCTTAAGCTTATGCTTAAGCTCAAAAAGTGTAGATTGCTTCTGCATTGCACTTTTATTATCAATTGAACTTAAATGTATCTTCTTAGTTTCAGAAGAATAATCATAATCATGTTGTCTAAAGGCTTATATGTGTACAGAGCTATGCTCAGGTAACTAAATTTAGTTGAAATAAAAGGCTAATTGGGGGCTTCATACCAGATATCAATGATAGCAGATGGGAAATATGCTTCAGATGCCTTTGGTTTATGGCAGTTCTGTAAAATGTTTTAGGACTGTCCATTTTTTATTTTAATATGAAAGAGGTTAAATGATCTATTGAGTCACTGAGCAATTTACCAGTGTGAAAGTCATGTTTAAAAGATAACTTTACTTATCCTCCCCCTCATGTTAGGAGAGAATAGATAGATTTGAGAGACTGCAGCATACTTTGACTTAATCAAGAATAAAATCAGGACTTTACTGACTATTTGTACAGAATAACATTTGGCAGCTTTATTTATAAGGATGAATGCTATACACTATGTTTAGTAATGTAACTGAATCAGGTTAAATTAATTCGGCAATTTGCAATCCTAGAACTTTATACACTTCACTTTTCTTACAGAGAGATTGTGCTCCTAAAAGATAGTTTTGAGGAGTTCAGTGTTAATTCAAGACACAAAAACACACAGAAAACAAACACAGCACAACAGTGCTTTTCTGAGTACAGTTTAAGACCTCCAGGACTACATTTTTATTATTTTCCAAAATTAGAGGTATATGAACTGAAAAATAAATGAATCCATAACTAAATGAAAAACTCAATCTTAACTCATTGCATTCTTCAAAATTAACATCAACCATACGTGTGTGTGCACACATGCACACATGCACACATACACACACACACACATATGTGCCTATACAAAACAATCCTATATACTTTTCTGTATAACATTATGGTGATCACTTAAGAACTTCTGAAAATGAGTTTTCATCTTGAGATTTTTATCCATAGATTAAGGGAACTGAATTTGCAGTATCACAGACACAGATATATCCACTAGGATGTCTCCTATAGGCTAAATCCTGAAATTTCATATGATATACTTGAAAATCTTACAGTGCCAAAAAAAGTGTATACTTCTTGAAAAATAAATTGTGAGATACAATTTTGCACTACACTGCAAAAATATGAAGGAATATGTCTTTGTTAATATCTTCATTATTGGTACACTTATGTGAACATGAAATCAGACTCTGTCTCTGAAGCTAACAGGTGTGATAATACAGTCTGCTAAATCAGTATGTCAATATGAAGACATCTTGAAAGTTTGTGGCAGCACAAAGATTTGGTGAAGAGTATGAAAACTTTGAACTTTCAAGCCAGAAGACAGAACATTCCATTCAGAAATCATGTGGACCCCTCTGCTATCTGCAGTCCACCAATGTCCTAAACCGTTTACCTCTTGAGGCTCATAGTTCCACTATCTCTTTGCTCACTACCTTACCTTTGGACAATCTGGAAGAATCCCTGGAGGAGGTTTCCTCTCCCCTACCTACTTTCGTTTTACTTGTCAGCATGCTTCCAGTCACGGTTTTGCGCCAAGAACATTCTCCCAGATAATGGCTAGGCTTGGTGTAAGGGATAGCAGAAGCAAGGGAAGCACCTAATAGGCATTAGGAACACCCTGTTTCAGGAGGGAGGATAGTTTAGCTGAATAAACATGAGAGGTGCCCTGCTAATTCCTTTTAAGGCCAGAAAATGGCTTCACCTATCCCTACTTACTTATGAGTATAGGCACAGTCACAAAGTCTGATATTTTGCCTGCTGTTTGGTGTCTTTGTTTATTATAAAGACTGTATAAATCAAAACCAGTTACCCTTTAATTACAAAGTTTTGATAAATCAAACATTAAAAGGAAGTAAGAAAATGATCAAATGTAGTGGTAGAATAGAAAAGGAATTGTCATGTTTATGAGAAGAAGGGGAAAATTCTGGAATGTGTAGTAGGCTAAGTAGAAACTGGAAAAACAGACTGAGACGAACTGTTAAAGATACAGACATGGAAAAAAGTGACCTGGAATCAATAATCACTTTCCTTTGATCATTAATCAGATTGGAAAGGGGCTCAGTGAGAATCTCCCATAGTAAAAGAACAGAGTAAGCCAATCACCGTACAACTTGGAGCTACTTGGCATGTACAAAAGTCCAGTCTTAACCACTGAGGCAAATTATGGTTGAGTATAATATGTTTGCTGCATATAACACAAACCAGAAGAAAATTCATTTACACATTTTATTAGAGTTCCATTACAGACTCCTTCAGGGAGGAAAACTGAGGTCAGTTGACATTCTCCTTACTTTGAAAGGAGATTTCCTATATTATTGGCATTTTCTAAAGCAGCTTCTCCTGGAGAAAGTACTGTTTCATATACCTCACAAAATTAGTAAAAGAGAAAGTTGTCAAATATGGAAATAATCACCCTAATCCTCACAAAATATCCAACTTAAAATACCTCTGTAATTGATGATTTCTGTTCCAAGCACTGGGGTCATCTCCAGAACTGTGATGAAGGCCTTGTCCATAGATGTCAATGGGAATGGAGACATGCGGTGTCTTCTTGCTACCTTGGTAATGTCAACAGCACTGTGACCTGCAATGAGAAAGAACCAAGTTTATGTATGCTACAATGTGCAGATTCACATAGTGATGTTAATTTAAACCACTTTACTGAAACTAATCTGGCACTTTGGAGTAAATTTAGTTAGTTATCATCATTGAGCATTCATGTCAGACACTGGGAAAGCACTGTATTCAAGTAGAATCAACAGAGATTTAAAACGAACTGCAATTTACAGTTGAAAAAGTTCACGGAAGTGTATATCCTTATTTATAATGAAAAACATACCAGAAGTCTTGATGAGCACAAATCCAAAACAGAAACCCTTCAAGATGATTCAGTATTTTACATTGAGGATGATAATCTGAGGCTAATTCAGTTCTATGAACTATGAACTCAGGACGATTCACTCCATTCTGTTCTCCACAAATACATCTCAATATGCTCTGTGCCATGCACAGATAAAACATAAGAATGGACATTGTGCCAGTCTGTAATCCAAGAGTGAGATGGGAGTCAAAAGGTTTGAAAGGAGGATAGAGAGAGCACAATGAAATCATTGGGCAGTCAGCACAGTAGACAGTGTTTCCAGCTAGCGGGCATCCTACCTATTGTCAAGATTTTGTAGTCACCATAGCAAAGTATTGTTTAAATGTATAATTTGAGTGAAGGTAGCAGGACAACTTCATGGAAGCTTACTTTTCCCAACTATGAGGGACAGGCAGGGAGAAAATATCACAAAAATTGTTTGAAAATGAAGCCAGCAGCATGTTTGATTTCATGATACTTACTGAGAGAGTAAACAAGGAGACAACAAGCTTTGAAGGATTTTGGAAGTGAAGATAAGCAAGAAGAGAACTATTGCACGACTACATAAACTAGAGTAACACATACAAACCAAAAGATTAAGACAATTACAGTTGCAGAATATCTTGAAAGGATTTACCTAGAATAAGAAGGTATTTTTGAGAGCCAAAGTGGATGATGTTCTATATGTAATATGTAATGATATTCCTAAAGCAACATAAATTATAATAAGAAAGCATTAACAAATAATAGGAACTAATTGTTAATGACATGATTTTGCTTTGCAGTAGCTACCTAAATATCCCATTTGCTGCTGCACATGCCTACAAATTCTGGAAAAAAGTAGATTATTGCTTTAAGTGTAGTCTTCTAATAAAAAATAACTAAAAAATAGTAAAACAATCACACAATATAAGTTCTTCCTTCAGAAGAGAAGGTTTCCTAATTAATCTGTATATCTGATACTTCTTTCAGCACTAACACATGCTTGCCTTTTGATGTGGTAAATTGTTCATTGATTACTTTTTGCTGTCAACACAGTAACTATCTTTCAGAGGAAGAAGTAGAGACAAGGAAAACTGCCCACCCAATTTTCCTAAGAAAGATTCTAGAAGAAACTATTTGAACAATCTCTGTATGTATTTGGAAGATACATGACCATAAAACCACGCCCTGTGAATTTGTCAATCACAAATAATTTTTAGTTAACTAAATTCCTATCATCTTTAAGATTGCAGTTGGCATTCTGTGGAAGACAGAAACAGCCAATGAGGTATATTCTAACTATATTAAGACTTTACACACTCTTACACCTCACTTTTTCATTTGCAAACTAGGGGAAGTGATCCAAATTTAACTATTGTAAGATAAAAGTGTAACGAATGGAAAAAACTGCACTCCTGGTTCTAACAACAGGGATCTTCCTAGCAAGCTTGCATTTCCAATTATTATTCCTGTATTTTGTTAGCAACCTCATTAAAAAGGAAAAGGAAAGGGAAGTATTCATCATATATAGTCAAACTTCCCATACCCTTCTCTGTATAGAAAAAGAAACCCTGCTTAGCAGCACTGTAAATCCTGCAGGTCCAGCAGATTCCACACATTTTCCTAACGTTTTCTTGTAAGTTGGGAAAAATGAAAGAAGATGCTAGGAAAAAATATGTGTGGCAGCGAACAACCTTGATGCTGCAGCCATTAGATGCTTTTGTGTTCTAGTGCTACCTAAAATTCACTGTAAGCTACTTCAGAGACTATTATTTTACTTCTTTAACCCTTAAAAAGTGAATGAATTCAGAGGTTTTTGAATGCTTTGAATGGTGCCCAGAGTACTACCTTCAGATTCGCAAGTCTGTCCCTAATACATTGTCATTCGCTTAAGCCAAAGGTTCTGTTAAAATCTGAGAAATCTCAGAGAAATCTCTGACAAATCTGTCTTCTTCAACATAGATAAAATTTCCTAATCTCTGACACCTTTGTTCCAACACCAAAAGTAAGCCCCATTATAACTGCAAGAGAGGCCAAGAAAATAAAGCATCTCTAGGTTTAATGCTAGCATGAATAACCTTAATGAAGAAAGGAAGAAAGATGCAGGTGTAACTACTAAACCTTCTCTCTCCCTATTTCTTCCTATCACACATTTAAACAGATCCAAGAGACAAACAAATAATGATTTTTTAAATTCTAAAATTACTAAATGGTACTTTTTACTTACAAGTAAGTGACATTAAACAACTCCTCATACTTTCCCAAGTTATCTTTCACTAATGTGAAATGTCAGATGGCTCTAAAAATAACTACTTACAGCAAGCTGCATTTTGTATGACAAAATAATCCTCTAGCTTAGAAGCGGCTAAGTCAATTGGTTGCATAAGGTAGAAAATTCCTGACATCCTTCTCTTTTATCACCAAAACAACTTCCTATTGCTGTCATTACACATATATGTATACACACACATACACACACGCACACACGCACACACACACACATACGTATATGGTGGATCAAATTTTACACTACAATAATTCCCATAAAACAAAGGAAAAGAATTATGCAAATTAAAGAACGCATCATTTGGATAAATCTGAATTCTTAATCTTTGCATTTTTTTGTTTGGTTTGATGTAATCCAACATTCAAATTAATGCTCATGAAAATAAAAATCATTATAGTCAATCTGAGAACTTCCATTTTCATTGTCTTTAAGTATTGATTCTTGTCCATAAAACCTGGACACACATGATCATTTACAACAATACATCACCACAAACAACACAGACCTCCATGTAATTAGAAAAACAACTTGGAAGAATAAATTAAAAGATGTCTCTCCATCAATACATGAACAATGGGAGCTGTTTACACTTTTATCTTAGGACTGAACTTCACTGTCTTAAGTTATTAAATTTCATCTGGAAACCCACTTATGTCCCAACCATATACTTCTGATCTGATTATCATTTGCTGTCTCCTGAGCAGTCTTAGTTTCTCAATAGAGCTATGAAGTTTCAGTACGTACTTGCTCTGAGGATGTTCTCCTTGCTGCTGCACCTAGACTGGACCTGCAGAGAGAGCACGGATTCTATGAGCTACAGAAGTTAACAAGAATGCAAAATACAGAGATAAAATGGGCAAGCTCCTGGGATCTAAGACAGAGGCTATACATATTTTCAGCAACATTCTTACATATTTTGCATGAGATAAGTATATTTATGCAGAACAGTAGTAGCTGATGGTCAGAATCTGATACAAGCAATTTGATTCCATACCCTTCTCATAAGAAACAACATGGCCTCAGGACAGTAATAGGGAAAAATCAAAGAACAGAGTGTTTGAAGTCATATGTTAAGCTCCAGTTTTCAACAAAAAATCCACATTTTCTTATACAGTTGTAATTACAGTAGCTCTGAATCTAGGTCCTATGATTAGACAGAACACTAACACAGCTAACATATATTATCATGACTTGATTTAACAATCTATTGTTGATATATATTCAGGTACTATAGAAAGAGTTTAAAGTATTCAATATTCAATTTCAATTGTGTTGATTCTGAAAATGTTTAATAAGAATTCTTCACAATTGGATAAGCAACTCACAATTGTATAAACAGCTCCTGGCTGGAGCCAGATAAATTTACTCAGTTGTTCCTGTTTGGTTAAAAGAAACGCTATGTTCAGTATAAATTTTACAGTGCAATTCTAGTTTAAAAAGTAACTGTGTGAGAATGGCAAATGGTTTCTCAATAAATTCCTTGATGATTAGCTGCCACTGTGCTATTCCAGATAGTCTGATTTCAGGGAAATTTGACAATTCATATTGGTCTAATACTGTAGTAAAACTGGACATTTAAAGTTCCATCTGTTTACCAGGAAGATTTAAAAAAGAATTGTTTTTTTGAAGAGTATCAGCACTGCAAACACAAGACAGTATAAATTTTATCTATACTGAGGCATCAGCTCTTGTTAATTCTTCTCAGGGTGGGAAGGATAGCACAACATATAATAACTCTGAAGCTGCAAGATTTTGGACGAACTACTGGCAGGCCAGCTGACTGAACTGGCAGCACTTGAATAATAAACATTTTGCATGGACAAAACCCCAGCTAAAGTGAACTTCACAAGAAAACAAACCTCTGAGATAGTAAGAATGGAATCCTTCTCTTTTTTACTTTACTGACAAAGGTATTTTAAATTTCAGTGAGAGTATTAATAAAGTAAAACCGTGTACATGTGGTGAAAGAAGTGGAATAGCACAGGTGATGCTGAGGGTGTAATTTCCCAGCAGAACATTTGTCTCTGCTGAAAGAGCAAAGGAGTGAATCCAGATTATCTTTCAGACCTCACTTGGAATTTGCACTTACAGAAAAATTGCCTAGAAAGTGAATATGTATGATCTAACAACTGATGAAGAATGGTACACGCTTAACCCCCTAAAAGCTGTCTTCAGAAAGGAACAACCATGAAAGGTTGAAACCAACTGTGCCCCAGCTTCTAAACCTCTTTCTTCTGTTCCACAGCAGCTTGCCCCAAATGTATATTCACATAAAAAAATTGGATTCTACAGCGCAACACAGTCTACTTATTGTAATGGAATAACTTATGGAAAGTAATGTTGCAACTTAGAGTGGGTTATGGTGTCCTTCCCTGAAAAAAACTCTTGTTTAACAAAAACAAACAGAAAAACCCCAAGCCCTCCCCTCTTCCCACCAAAAATACTATACAAGAAAACTGCAAACAAAATATTAATGATGTCCAAATTTGGCCCAGAGTTGTTTTACCAGATTTTAAAGGCATAATATGAACTCTCTCTGGAAGAAGTAAATATTTACCTATAATTTACCAAAGAACAATTCTGGACCAAAAAGATGGTATAATGGTAGGAAAGAAAGCACAAAAAAAAGAGAAGCACAGATTAAGAGAGAGAGGAAGAGAGAGAAATAGAGAAGCAGGATGGACGTGGCAAGGCAGAAGATGGTGTGTGCAAAAGGAGACATGGGTCTATGTGTGTAAGACTACTGTTTAAAATGGAAGAGGCTCTCTTATTTCTCACTGAAAAACATATGAAAAGAGAAAATGAGGAAGGGGCCTGCTGCAAAATAACCAAGCAATTCAGCAAACTGTGGAATGAAACTCAGTGAGATAACACAGTCCTAAAGAAAAAGGCAAAAAAACCAAAAAATACAAAACACAAACATTTGAAACAATCTACTAAAACAAACTAAGTAAAATATGTGATCCAAAGGACACAGATAAAAGCTACTAGAGAAGGAGGAAAAATGTTAGCAGACAAAGACAGTGCTAAAGAAGTAAAATGGAAGTCAAGAGAGAGTCTTCAACAAAGTGGAGGAACAGAAGGAGCCCAAACCCATAGCGCAAAGCAATGTTTGCGAATGGAAAACAGCTCCTTTGAGCAGTAATAGTTACTCTCGAGTTGTAGCCTCTATTCCTCCTGAGTTCATCTTTAAGCCCTTCCAACCTATAGTGGAGCTAGTGTATGGACAAAAACAAGAGATTTATAATGAACAGAGCAGCTGAGATTTGCAGATCAAATCTTCTAATATAAAAAACGTGTTGACAAAGTTTTGCTCTACAATGTCCAAATGACAATGGCAACAAAAGACAGCTGGCTTCACATACAGCCTCTTACAGGTCATTTTTTTAATTCTGTGCACACAGAGGACTTTATATTTACTTTTTGATTTCTTACACCCAGCCTACAGTTTCCACATTATCACTCACCTGATGGGCAACATATGCAGTATGAGAAATAATTTGCTTCCCACAAATTTTAAAAGCAGCTGTGGAAGAGGAATCCATGATAATAAAATAAAAGGCTTGATCAGCTAGACTTGATCGTTTCCCAACCTATGCTCACAGCTGCAGAATACAAACCATGTTTTAACATAACTGACATCAAAATTAGTCATTACATAATACTTCTGTTTAATATGAGTTGCACATTCTTATCCTAAATGTTATTTTTAATCAAAACTCCAGTAAAATGATTTTGAATAAAACCCACCAGTTTCCTAACACATACAGTTTTAGCAGCAATGGAGCTTTGTATAAATGGGGTTATGTGCTTTAATAAGTGCCTTTTATCATATTCATTATTTGTATGTTTTACTACTTTGCTATTTGTGACATTTACAAAAAATCTGTATTCTTTTCACAGCTACTGTTAAGTGAAGAATCCATATTATATTACATATAGTACCATGACTAACTGGGGAGAGTTATCAGTAGTAGTATTTACTATAATTCTTCTCATTCACAGGCAGTTACAGAAATAACAACCTATGGCTGTCTTTCCTTTCACAGGGAAAGTATAGATTTATTGTTTGTCCACTCTACAGTCTCTTTGCTCACAATCTATCTTGGCAGAAGATACACTGGGCTACCAGCCAGAACCATTTTCCTGCGTAGTTCAGACAGAATGTAACCAAACCCAAAGCATTCAGTTCACATTACTCTGTTTTTTAAGCAAACTGGATTTATGTTCTTGAAGATAAAACTTCATCATGCGGAATGCAGAGTAAGCTTTCTCCCATAGGCTGAAGTAATAAACAGAATGTGAAATAAAGTACTCAAAAATAAATTAAGGGAATGGTAAAACAAAGAGTTCTGCTGACAGCTTCTATCTATCAGTCATGATTGATCTGAAAAACGAAGTCAATGACTATACTAAATTGGATTCATTTAAATTTACGTGATATGTTTTGCTGCAAATAAAAATCTGTCCACAAAAAAATTTTTTACAAGTAAAATAGAAAAAGACACAAAGAAAATTTCATGCTACAAGTGAAAAATTAATGTGAAAAAAATGAAAAAAGAGAACTGAGAAACCCTTTAACACTTTACTGTTAGGAATTGTTAGAGAAATTACTTACCTTTTTAAAGTCATAACAAGATTAGCACAGAGTATTAAGTCAGCTCTTCATTATGGGAGGTACAATTAAAAGCCATTGGTTATAATAAAACAAATTGCTACACGAAGATGAAGATTTTCCAGCCCAATATGAAAAGCTAACTCTTATGGGAGTACATTTCAACTCAATATTACAACATGAAGAACGTTTCGGAACAAAGACATCAAAACATGATTTATCACCAACAGAAAGAGCCCGTTTCTCAGGAACACAGAGCCTGTAGGAGGTTGACCCATAACCTTTAGCATTTATGGGAAAGCACATTGCTCCACTTTGAGGAAAGCATGCAGAATGTGGAACCACCAGCAGAAACCCAAATCTACACAGAGGACTCAGGTACAGCAAAGGGAATGAGTTCGCCAAGCTGTAATGAAGGAAGCAGGGAATGCAAAGCACAGCAGTCGCTAACAATTTAAGAACTATATTCCTCTCAGTGTCTCACGAACACCAGGCAGGCCTGTTTATGAGGTATTGCACCTACTACACTTACTGCTGGTGAGAATGTGCATAACTCATACAACCTTTCCTTGAAACTTCAGCAGCTTTATGAAGACTTATTCTCTATGATGTGGGAAAGTATGCTGCTGCTGTTTTTTTCTCTGCATGTGCTTTATTACTAATTACATAAGCTGAGTTCTGTACAATATACAGTGGCACATGCCACCATGAATGGTCTCTGAAATATTTGCCTGCTTTAAATAGATTTCAAATCACATGTGATCTGATTTATAGCTGTAGGGTTTGCACAGTATCTTCTGTCTAAAATACCTTTTATCCTCTAACAGTGCAACATACATTATTCAGTGTCTTTAAATAAACACATAAGAGAAAACTAAACCATGAACCAATAGATCAAACTGGCTATAAAACAATACTTTAAAAATTGATTTTGGTCTGTTATTCTAACTAGGACCAAATAAAAAAATGCAATGAAATACATTGGTTGGTTTAATTGAAAGAATGTTTTAAATCTAATCTGAAGAACAGAGAGAACTGATTTAAAAGAATTAATAGGGAATATATTAATGAAGTTATTAAAAAAACATTCACAGGAATGGCTTGGGTTGGAAGGGACCTTAAAGATGATCCAGTTGCAGAAAAAAAAAAAAAAGTATCTGGAATTGCGTACTTCAGAAAATGTTCAGTACGGTATATAAGGATTAAATAAGCCTATTACAACATGCCATCTTCCTATTTCAGAAATGCATTCTTATTGAAACAGCACTTTTACACTGAGCTCATGAACACATGAGGTCTTAAGAGAATATTTTATGGCCATCTGAATTAGGACTAAAGTCAGTTCAATACAACAGAATAAATTTTTCTTGTTATACTGAGACCACCTCTGAAAGGGAAAGAAAAGTGAGCACAAGGAATTTGATAGCACCAGACATTACTCATTAACATAATTTTTAAAACAAACAGCAGTGATGGTGGAATTCACCTCACCAAAATTTAAATACGACTAATGTAGTATTCCACACAGGGAATCACTCATTTGGAGTCAGCTCTTTTGGGAAGAAAAAAGTAAAAAATCATTTGAAGCCAAAATCATTTTAGGAGCAGATTTTTACCACTTCATCATTGTTATGTTTATTAAGTGTTACTGGACACCGAACAAAAGTAATTTTCAAATTTTGAATATGTCGTTACGTCTTCATCCATATATTACTGAGTTCTCTTTTCTGAGTTTTTCTCTAGTCACCCGCACTTTACATACAGATTTTTTAAATTTTGATAATTGTTTCCCAGTAGACTATGAACGCATATATGGAGTTTTATGGTCAGATTATGATTAATCCTAACTACTGTTCAAACAGGATGATGGAAGTGATTGAGGAATACACTGCAGAAACATGAGGCCTTAATTGATTCCTTTTACAGGAGCAATATAAAAGAAAGATATTATTCAATATTTGGAACAATATGGAATGAAATGGCAAAGGGCAGTTTTCTGGGATTAGTCATCTCTCAATGGAAACTGACTTTGTCCTGGAGAGGCAAAATCAAAACATTTATTACTAGAAGAGGATCCAAATAAAATCTTACACACCAACTAAAATCACAAGCTGAACACCTCACTGAATGAGAAAACAGGAAGATCTATGATACACACAGCGAAAAAAGGAGACAAAATAGCAAACCGCTGGTCAGTAAGCTAATGGGAAAGCAAACTGGCTCCTACAAACTGATAGTATAGGCTTAATAGTGGAGAATAAAAAGAGGTAAAGAGGGATTTATTTTCTTCAGAGTAATTTTAATGAAATGTTTACATTTATATGAGAAAAAAAATGAGCTGAATTTTGTGTTCCTCAGAGCGTGGGACAGCATACAGACATGCCATATGAATAACACTGGAAAGACGGCACATTTCTGTGATATTTTAGGGGCTATTCACAGCTTATTCAATATCATAGTCTTTTTGTTCAGAGAAGCTGCATTAATTAAAATACTCAAATATGAAGAGGTCATGCACCTTGTATAAGCTAAAGCCTATATTAAATCAAGCCATAAGCTTGACTTAATTTTTGCCAAATTTGTGCACAAACTCCAACTGGTGCTATGAAAATTCAAGTGGGATTTGTAAGACACAAGAAATCTCTAGGAACACTGCACTCAGAAAAATCAGAAGTTCTGCTCCTTGCATTATTAGGTATGAATAAGATCTTTTATTTGTTTGAATGAAAATCTTCAGCATTCCCCAAATGCCTCAGAAATATTCTCCAGTTTGAGAAGTAGATAGTGTAAATAAAGGCAAAGAGAATAAGTTGTATTTCCTAAGAGATACAAGGGAAAGAATTCCCGTTGTCCTTGTTGTTTGCCATAGAAAGGGTTTGACTGACAAACCGTTTAGCCTTAAAAGTATGCATTAGATGCCTGACTTATAGTCCATCTGGCCAGCATTAAGATTTTTTAAACTTTTTTAAAAAGACTTTTTTGTCCATTCCATATTAACCAGCCTTTTAAGCTACTGTCAATCAAATGTCAATCAGATACATAAGAGATGGATAGAAATTCTTGTCTTCAAGCACACCATAAATTACTCTCTAACCCTTCATATACACTAATAAGGTTGACATTTTAAAAAGCTTCATTTGTATTACAAGTATTTTGCTTTTCAATGAAATTTCAACTAGTTTCACATTTGTATTTCTTCACCCAGCAACAGCCGATTTCAATGAAGCATTAAAACAATGAAATATCCATACTACTGCAAAAAAATGGAAACTTGAATTGCATGACCCTCTAAATAAAATTTTAAAATAAATTCTTCATTCAAATACAGTCAAGGAAAATTGGCAAGTTTAAGTGAAACAGCTTTTAGGACAGATCAATGTCATGTGTGCAACTCTTAATTTTACTTTGACAGGTAAGTATTGTGATTTCATCACAATCATTTTCAGCAGGGCTTCTCATAAGACAAGATAAGGCTATTTCATTTTAATCTCCCTGCTCACAGAGTAATTTCATGTTTTACTTACTAAATGTTATCCAAACCATCTTGTATATGGGGAATAATTTAGTTCTTTACAGATTCCTCTGCTGTGCTTGGTTCTACAACATGAAAGGAATTTATTTTTACAAAATCTTTGTGAAGCAGAGGCATGACTTGATTTTACAAACGGGAAACTGAGACCCAGAGACATCTAGACTAAATTTAACTTGACATGCCTACAAGACAATCCAGTTGGATTACAGATATTTGATCATCAGTTGCCATTTATTTCAACTACATTTGGAGTGCTCAGCATAGAATTATAGAATTGTTTGCATTGGAAGAGACCTTAAAGATCATCTAGTTCCAACCTCCCTGCCATGGGCAGAGAGCCTTCCACTAGACTATGCTGCTCAAGCACTATCCAGCCTGGCCGTGAATACTTCCAGGGATGGGGAGCCCACAACTTCTCTGGGCAACCTGTTTCAGTGCCTGACCACCCTCACAGTAGTTTCTTCCTAACATCTAATCTAAACCTACCCTCTTTCAGCTTAAAGCCATTCACCCTTATCCTATTACTACTAGCCCACGTAAAATGTTCCTCTCTAGCCTTCCTGTAGCCCCCTTTAGGTACTGGAAGGCTGCAGTGAGGTCTCCTTGGAGCCTCCTCCAGGCTGAACAACCCCAACCCTCTCAGCCTGTCTTCACAGGAGAGGTGCTCCGGGCCTCTGATCATCTCATGGTCCTCCTCTGGATTCTCTCCAGCAGGTCCATGTCCTTCCTGTGCTCAGGACTCCAGACCAGGCCACAGTACTCCAGGTGGGGTCTCACTAGAGCAGAGGAGAGGGACAGAATCTTCTCCCTTGACCTGCTGTCCACACTGCTTTTGATGCAGCTCAGGACACATTTGGCTTTCTGGGCTGTGAGCGCACATTGCTGGCTGCGGTGTGACATGAACATTATATAATTTATAACTCAAAAATGACACACAGAAAATGAGTACCCCTGAAAATGGTGCAAGACATTTTTCCAGCATGAAAAGTGAAGTCAGCACTAATAAGGAGAGAAAATGTGATATAAGCTTCCTTGGTACCCATTCAGGCCTTCCTGCTACAGCACTGCGCTTTCTGTTCCAGCACCATTCAACCCAGCTGGAAAACACAATTCCCTCCTGGGAAACAAAATTCAGTTCTCTTAATATCTAGTCATTGTCAATATCTGAATAAACGTTGATGGGGAAGAGGCAAGAGGCCAGTTTGGAAACCTTAGCATTACTGTTTTTGCTCGTATCTGCTCCTAGGCCTGCGGGCCTCCATCCCTTTAATGCAAGGTCTGTGGAGTGAAAACCATCTCTCCACTGATGTTTGAAGGAGTCTGACTCAAACTTGTAACTGCTAACAAAGTCTACAACCAATATTTCATGCTTACAGTCTTATCTTCCAGGAAGTTGACCAGACAGGTAACATTACTTGCATTTCTGTGTGAAAGGATTATGAACACACACAAACAGGAACAAAAACATCAAAAGACTCTGTGGCTTCAAAAGCCACCAATCAAGTGAACAGTTCACCTTCAGGCCCAAAAAGCCAATAAAAGGCCATCACTCAATTTCTTACATTTTTAAATCATCTTTAAAGTTAATTTTCACCTTTTTCTGCTGGTGTTTACTAGCAGTTTTGGTTGGAGATTTTTATAGTTATTCTAAAGCAAATAGCTGGACTACTTTTTAAACTATATGAGCAGGAACAAAACATGTTTCCCCATGTGGTACGATCATAATTTCTGCACTAGCATAACTCCAAAGTAGTTATTTTAGTTAAGCTTAATATTTTTATTTGAGTTGGGAGCACCAAATTTGAAAGGCTTCAAGTACAAGAGCTAATACTAGTAAACACAGGGAACAATAATCTTATATATGGTGTATATTATAGTCACTGATGTATACAATATTCAGCCAAAATCTCAGACTTTCAAAAATGAATAAAGCTCTTTTAAGTTAAGCTTCAAACAAGTGTACAGGTGTACTTGAAGCCCTTCAAATTTGATGCTCCTAGCTCAAGTAAAAATATTGAGCTTAACTAAAATAAAGAAGTTGTTTCCATGTTACAAAATTACATTTAAAAACTGGAAAAAAAGGAAGATAACATAGGGAGCACTGATGGGAACCCACTGACATTTGAGCTATGCATTACTGATACTGACACTGCTGTGTATATCTGATTTCCATGTATTAAAACAGACACTGCGCACTAGAGATACATGTAAATTAGATCACATGTATGGCATTTCATATCAGTGATTACTTCAAAAGCCATAACAGTAGTGTAATAAAAGCTTTGCTCTACTTTGATTCATTGCTATTTCAGAATCTAGACTAATTTTTCCACAGATTCTATTACTGAAGCTGACTGAAGAGTTAGATTGCTTTGGGAGCTGAACCTAGTGTTATTAATTGTTATTACTAGTGTAATAGAATGCAAAATAATGTCTGGCTTTTCAAACAAGCTGATTTAAGTAGTAAACAAGTAAATTCTAAACACTATATGCTGGTGAACAGCTTAATACTGGATTTTAAAAGAAAACAGTGGTTGTCTAGAAAAGAAATCTCACAGTTATATCTAATCAAATCAATTTTATTGCCATACAGTCAAAAAAATGGTACAGCACAAGAAAATGGAAAAAACTCCTCTGCTTAAATGGATGTGTCTTTAGTGAAATAATGACAAGACTGACTTTGGAAAATGCGAAGGAGTCTAAGCTATAATCAGTCAAAAGGAAAATGACATTCATAGCTCTCTAGTTTGATCTAATTTGTTTCATAAAGGACTGCACATCTCTAGCAGGGTGAAATGTCTCCCTGTTTTGTGGTACAAGAAGCAAGGGGAAGAATTTATTAAAAACTGAAACATAAAGATTTGTCTTGAAACAAAAAGTAAGGAACTTTAAAGTTCCAAATGGGGAAGGATGGAAATTATTTCTGAATTACTTGGGTTTCAGAATATAGAAATGTATATTACATTATCTGGAAAATAGTTGTGATTTTATCATTCAACTTCTTATTAACATTTTGTAAGGTATACTATATAAAATAGTTTAACCTAGAGCACTTAAAAATCTTCATGTGGTCTCCGAATGGTCTTCTGAAGTCAACTACCTGCTGCAGGAAACAGTATTGACTCTTGTTTTCTGAATACTGCTACTTAATTCCCTGTACTGGTTACCCTGTATAATTAGGTAAGACAACACAGGTCTCTGTTGTTTTATTAACAATGCTAAGTATACAACCAAATCGATAAGTATGCAGCCAATATATATTCCAAAACTATTTTTATGGAAATAATTATATTTTGTGGGAGAGAAAAGTAATATTTTGCAGATCTTTCACAATAAAAGGCATCATGTTCTAACCTCTCAATGAGGCTAAATAAAACATATGACAAGCTACAGACCTGAATGTCTTCCTCTTTGAAAAACTTAATTTGTTTAGAAATTAGGAATAGCACTGCAGTAAACATTTTGTTGCCACTGTCCTTCCAACAAGCAGATCAACAGGTTTCCTTCATTACGCTTTTAGCCAAACACAGAGCGCATGCAAAAGCCAGAGGACAGGGAGAGAGAGGGAGACAGAGGGGGAAAGAAACTGATGTTGGTAACAGAAAGTCTGGGACACAAATGAGAATAAAAAATGGGGCCATTGCATAACACTACCTAAGTGTAATTTTATACATTAGGACGCTACGGACCTTCATTGGACAATCTATTCAATTTACATTGTGTGTGACATTTTTAAGATACAAGCTGATGTCAGAGTACTTCTAAAAATGTAAGTGAAGCCAATTTGATGGAATAATTTCTTAAGTGAACTACTGCTAATTAAAAATAAATTACTATGTTTTGTGACAACTGGTTAATAAGTAAATTACAGATATATTATACATATACTATACTTCACAACTGCTAAGTCATTATTAGTTCTAATTAATAATTTTAGTCTTAGACAATCATTTAAGCAGCCCTGCTAACATTCACAAAAATTACAGGCATTAAGCTAACTGGTTTTCATCAAGGGTGAAAACCTTTATTGCATGCCGTGAAATTTAAAGATAATATGAACATATATTTTATCATTATAGCACTTTAGAGTATTAAAGCTTTACTTCTCTTGTCAAAAGGAAATCACTGCTTAAAGAAACTCACTTCGATTTCACTGAATTGAACCAAAGACAACATCTGATTCTAGACAAGTGGAATTGCTAAGGTGCTGACTGAAGACAAATAGGTATATAATACTACTATCCTATAATGCCTGGAGCTCAACAAACTAGGAAAACCCTTCTGTACCTAAAAGCAAGCATAAGTTTCTAAAATCTTTCTGCCCATTCCTCTCAAGTAGGCATCAGTTGACCACATCTACCGTTTCATCCATGCAACTGGTGACAATAAAAACGAACAGGTGAAAAGCTTTTTCTAGCTTTGGACTCAGATGCAAAATAGCCTCTACAAGAACATTTTCTATGAAAAAACATAGACAGCAAAATCTGCCTTAAATTCTTCACAATGCAGAATATGCAGGTACCGTTTCTCTTCTGCTGGAAGATCTTCTACTTCTTTAATCAAAGACCTCCTATGTGACAGCAAATCCTCGATAGTACACTCACTTTCCTTTTTGGCAATCTGAGCTGTACCAGTGCCAATTAATCCAATTCCAGAGCTTTTCTTAACAATGAAAATTGCGAGGAAATTTTTTATGATGAATCTAATACATCTATTTCCTAAAAACAGAATTCAGAAACCATTTATATGAGGTTCTCCCTTTTATCTTTCGTTGTACCTTTGTCAGAAGGAACATTCAGCTGAATTCCCACAGCACTGATTCCATTTCTCTCGTCACTGTGTTCCTGATATCATCTGAAGGTCCAAAGCTATTTGGTGATGACTTGGGCAAAGAAAAGTAAGAACCTCCAAACCTGGTGCTTTAAGAATTAGCTTAAGAAAAATATTTTCTTGGAATAAGAGCCACAGAAATAGGTGTGGACATAAGAAACAACCTTGAGATCCTATAAAAAATGTGGTCCTTTTTTCCCTCCTGCATATGAGACATTATACAATACAATATTACTCATTTTCTTCCCCTGATCAAAACTGCTGGCAGGCTTTCGGACTTGATTTAACAATACTTCAGTTTGGGAGATTTCCTATCATGTCATTTAGAGGCCAAGATGTTGTTTACTCATAGCAACCTTTCCCATTTTCCAAAATAATAGCAGATGACATTGAGCATTGCTTGATATGGATCCTGACATTAAGTTGTATTTCCAAATGAAGAGTCTCTCACAAAGATAGAAGTGAGACTACAAATCCTTTACAGACCCCAGAGAACCTCCAATCCCTTCCTGCCTCTTCAAATAGCTACAACTGCTACAGAGACCTTAAATTCCAATTTATTTGTTCCTTTGGATCTGTCACTGGCTCGAATGGTCTATTCAAAAATATACAGGGTGCTACCCTGCCACCAGAGAATAATGTATCTGTATTTTTTTTACACCTTCAGTTTGCAGTTTAAAACAGGACTGTTTAGGTCTTGCACTGTGTGTTCCATGAGCATGAAATTCTGATTTATGATTAGCTAGAAACTGCATCAGAAGATGCCTGCATTTTAGATAGGAAGACCTTGCCCTTGGACAGAGTATAAAGGATGAATTGCTTTCACAGTCTTGCAGTGGCATCTTGAAACTTCAGCTAGCAGAGTCTTTTCTACAAATTGCAAATAAGTGATAGCTTCGGAGAAGGCAAAAAAGTTTTTGGAATCTGATCAAGCAGGAGACCCATACATGTTGACTAGTCACCAGCTGCAATACCTTGGTATGTATTTCTTTCAAAGACAGTGATCCCTCCATAAAGTGGAGGGAAGGACAAATGACTGAAGTTGCAGGCAAAGCATGAAGAGTCCAGTTTCCCTGTAAGTGACTTATTGATTCATAATCTCTAAGAGCATGTTCACCATTTTTGCTGATGGTGATCCACTGCTTTTTCTTAATTTCATACAGATATTCCGAAGAACGGAGTGAGGATGGCTTCTGTCTTGCATCTGTAAGCACTAAACTTAATTTCTTGCCCCTGTATTAGCTCAGAAAAAAGTGTCTTTGTATGCACATGAATATAGTATAATTTATTTATTCTGTATTGGTGTTTTGATGATAATGATAAAAACAATGAGGCTTTCATACAATACAGTAATGAGTTACAATAAACTGCAGAATACGTATCAGGTGCTTTTAAGAACAAATACTTGATTGTTTTTAGAATTACTTGTCTTCTGGCGCAGCCAGACAATAACTATTGATCCATTACAGAAAAATTGGTAAGCATCTTTCTTCTTAAGAACAGTTCTATTATATCTTTTGCCTATTCATACACTGAAACTAGGAAAAAACCTTCTATTACTAAGGATAAGGAAGTGCTAGAAATGATTGCTTGAGAAGTTGAAGATTTTGAGAACAAATTACACATCAGCAAGGTACTGGTTACACACAGATCTTTCTGTTTAGGGACAAACTGATCGAGTAGGTGAGCTCTTTATGCTTGCATTTTGTATAATTTTCATGAATTCAGATCAGGTCTAGAACTTGGCCCACAGTGTGAGATAGAGCGAACTGTTAACTTTTTAGAAGATCTTGCCAACTTTAAGGGATTATTTTAAAATACAGAATAAATAACTATATCTGCTCAAGACTGATTCAGTATAGCAGAAAACCTCAAGTCCATCTTTTTTATACTCTTCCATTTATCAATTATAATAATATGCTGAAGCCTAATCTTTACATAGCAGGTAATGGTGTTAATTTGACAGTATTTTATAAACTCTGTTGCTATTCCATGATATTGTGAATTCTAGTTTATCTTAACATACTTCTTTTTCCTCCCATTCTAATTACAGGTGAAAGTATTTTTATTTTCAAGTCCTGTTAAGATGGTACCATACCTCATTGTAGAAGATGATCATGAAGCTGATACAGAAGTATTTAAAATGGTTTATGCATTTTGGCAGGCCGTGACCCAAGCCAGAGCTTTGTGAATTAATAATGAACTTCAGATATAATGAACACAGCTTTATCTAGACAGGTAATTAGTAATTATAACTTGATGGCCATCTTTACAGAGTCTTTTCAGTTTCACTATCTGAAAAGAGGTCAGACTAACTGGTGCAGCATTTGGCATTTTCTTATTTTTATTTTAATGTAAGAGATAACTAAGAATGCTTTATCATACAGTTTCAGCTCATGTGCTATGTAGCAGATGCCTAGCTAGACCATACATCATGGTGGCCCCAGACTGGTACAGTGATTTTAAAACCACGCTGAACATGGTTGCAGATTGATCATGCAAAATCTGCCCCCCAAGCTGATTTTTCCCCACTTGTGCACAGTGCAATGCAAAAAAAAAAAAAGAATAAGAGTAAATGAAATCAAAAAAGTGTGATGGGTGAGCAGGTCGACTGTGTGAGAGAACACGTGCAAAGTATACCTCAGAAACACTATAGGTGGATGAGCACGAAGGGAGTCGAGCCTGGTTGTGCAGTGGGGAAAAGAAAACATTGTTAAAAAAGAAATGGTGGCACAGTAAGGGTCTCAGAAAGTTTTCTGTATAGGTGGTTCCAGCACTGAGATAGTAACAGGGGGTTCATAAAGTTTCCATGACCAGCTGTTTCATAGACTCCAAATTTATGCCTTTTAAGGTGGAAGCTTCTTGAAAAAAAAAAGTGTTGTATTTGAAAAATAATTAAAACTAATGATGAATCTGAAGACAACTATCAATCCTTCCTCCTCTAAATAACTGACAACACTATCCTTAGGACAATAAGGTATTCCAGGATGAAACTTTACTAATCTCTTTCATTTAAAACTATTAGTTTTATTCTAACTCTGCAAAGGCTATAATGTGAAAACCCATTAGAGGTCCTGTATATCTTTATGTGTTGACATACTCAGAACCAGCATTTTAACAGTGGAGGTTCTTCTTCAATCTCTCTGCCCCAAAAACCAGAATAACTTGCAAAGTTCAATGACTAGTGGACAAATATAGGTTGGTAGAAAACTGCAGATTATGCCTCTACGCAACATAAAGTCTGTGATTCTTGAGGGACTCTGTCCACTGTCAGAAGCTTGCAGTTAATTGGTAACACTAGTTTTACTGATTGCTTAAGACACATTTTGTTTATATGGGATAGCCAATACTCTAAACTATTAATCACGCAGACTTAAATCAAGTATTAAAAAAGGACTCTCCAGTAGTTTAGAGGAAAATCCTTTCTTTGGGTGAGAATATTTCATGTTTCACTGTCTGTGAAGAATGAGTAAAAGCAGCCTAATAAGTGAAAATTAAAAAGACACGGTTCTTATAAATGCACTAAAAATCTCCTCTTGATTTTTTTTCTGGGGGGAAATATTAATTATGAGAAGCCTTAGCAAAACTTCCTTAGACTTAAAAAACTGTACAGCAATTTAGATAAATTTGTGGTAAAGATGAATACAGCAAGAATTTCCACATAAGTTATTAGTGACCACTTGCTGACTTAGGTATATAATGGACTGAGTAGAGAACATGGTATTCATAAGAAGTCTTTGAAGAATATTCTTCAGTCTCAAATGTGTATTCCATATTTTTTCATTGAAATATAAAATATCACTTCTACAGTCACATTGGTCTGTGTTAAATTATGTCTCCATTATATGTTTCTATACAATAGATTTTTCCTCCTTGAAAAGTTTTTAATACTATGAAAATATTTTTGTTCCTTTCTTGCATTGTGTATTTCATTTGCTCTTCCAGATAACACTACCAAGAAAATCTGAATCACTTCACATCATCTTAAATATTCACATCCTCAGCACGTTCTTCAACTGATGAAATGTTTTTTTATGTTGAGATGATTTGCAGAAGGATTAAGACAAAACCAGAAAATTCCTTCAGAGAAATAGCAAGAGCAAATCTCACAGTTTTAAGAAATCAATTATTATTCTTAAACAGTTTATTTTATAATTAAAGAAAAAAAAAGAGAGATCCTCTTCTGACAGAGCAAAAACTGTTCCTAGAAACACTGCTTTTGAAATCTTTCTAAGAAAGACAGGTGTGCTTTTGCTCAGAACAGGGGTGCGGCTATTCACCCAAGACTTTTGGATGAGTTTCTAATTAAGATTCTCATAAATAATGTCCAGCCATTGTTCCCATGGTTTGTCTTCCAACAGCATGGAAAAAAAACATTAGCTTGGGCTTTGCAGGTGAGAATCCAAAGTATGCAGTAATAGCAAGAAGCATCACAGCATCAGTTTTTAAAGTCTGAGCAACTAGATTAACAAAAACAATGGTGAGGAAGTTTGGAACCATACTCCATAAAGATCTCACTCTGTCTACTCCTCACACCAATTCACAAGGGGTATGGTAGACACTTGTGTACTTTAATCTTCTCTTAGAGAACTACTACAAGTAGAATACTATTACTTTCCTTGTCAAAGTATCCTGTAATCTAATTATCCATATTTTCATTAATAATGAAACCATTTAACTTCATTTTTATTCCAATTAGAATTTAATAACTGCAAGTAATTTTATATTTTCTTTTTCATAGTTCTAATTCTATAGAAGCAATGATAATATTCCCTTCAGCAAGATACCAGTATATTTTATTTCTTCCTATGCTAAAAAACACACACACACAATTTCCCTTAATCTCCTAATCTTACTTCAAAATTAATTTTTTTTTATGTATAGTCTCTCAATGTACTTATTTAATTTTCTCATAATGATTAAATCAAAGATATACTGAAGTGTTCTAGTCTCAAAATGACCTAATGTTCTTGAGGAAAGGATTATGCTCACAGCACACTCCTGCCATGGGGATTGTTGTGTGTTTTATCTTCAACTGGATCACACAATGTGACTGTTTAATCTGCTGCACACTTAAAATTTCCTGATCATTTCTATATGTTGATTTCTTGCTAACTAGTTTCCATTTTTAGCATCTGCCCAATTCCAGGATTTTGTAAGCTTCTGTGCTATTAAAATTAAATGTCAGTCCTTTTCCAAGCTCCTTGGATGCTTCTGCAATCTATCACCAACTCTACTTAAAACTTCTTGTCATATATGAACTTAAGTGATTGTTTCTTCCAGTTTGACAGAGGGAGCAGCTCTCCTTATTTTGCATGCTACTGGACAACCCCTACATATAATGTTAGGTGAAGCTAATGTGCTAATGTGCTCTTTCCCCCCATGAACATTCAATTTAAGGGTCAAATTATCAGTCAAAGAAATTCCCCACCGTGAGAATGATTTAAGAAGAGCTATGCCTATTTACATCAACTGAGAACCTGGTTCAAATGCTCAAGAGCAATTTGTTGTCAGCTGGAAGGCTTTATTGGCTTGACTCAGATCTTTAATAATGGAATATTAGGATCAAGAACAAAAATCACGTAAATGTAATCCTTCATCATGGCCAAAGAAGGCAGGTACTTAAAGTCAGACAGAAAATGCATGCAGGAGACTGTAGACTCTGAGAGACACAGGCCTGTATGAGAAATTATTATCCCAGTTCCATTTAACATAATCTATTGACAGTATTTGGCCTCTGCTATGAATTCTGAGAATGTTTTTCATGAACAAATCCAGAATCTTGGACTTGGAACCATACTGGTTAAAAGCCACAAAAAATTGTTTGGCATATCACTTGGAAACTCTGTGTAGAACTTCTATACGTAGATTTAAATTTTTTTCTGATGGGCTTTCCATAATATTTTTCTGCAGAAATTAAACTTGCATTTGAAATTCTTAGCCTGCACAATTACAAAAAAAAACCAAACCCAAAAAATCTCCAAAGCACATACAGAAGCATTATTGTTCTGCTGAATTTCACAGTAATTCCACACTTTCATAAGGGTATTGGTTTTAGCAGGTATTATGAGTTCTAAAATATAAACCAGTCAACTCTTTCACTGTTGATCATGTCAGCAGCAAATACACTTGCTACATTAAGTTGAACAGTGGGGGAATGCTAACATATCCAAGTGACAGAACACTATTTTTTCTCAACAATTCAGTGTCAAACCGGTCTCTGGGAGGGGCCAGAGTATTAAGTAATGAAAATAACCTCAAGATGAATGAATTTCTCAAGAAGAAATGCAAAACCAAATCTTAGGTCAGGATTAACTTTTTGTAAATGGGTTATGTGTTACTGCTGATATTAAAACATATTAAAAACGAGAAGTACTCAACCTCCAAAACTGCTTAATTAACTCAAATTTTTATGCATATTTTCAGTGCAATTTTATTTCAAATATCTAGCAGGCTTTCTAAACTTTTGGTGGCATCGGGGATATTCTGCAGAATTCCAGTGTTTCCTACATATTTCCAATAGCCTTTGAATTTAATCCAGAAAGCAAGTCTTTGCAATTCATTCTGGAACAAAGGTTCCACCTTAATGGTATTTTGCAATACACAATTGTGCAATAGCATTTCATTTTCACTTATGGAGCTGGCCATCAGATACTACATGCTTCCCCTCCCATACCATTCAATAGTTTTGCCATGTTGTAGGAGTATCAGCAACTTGTATCTAAAACCCTTTCCAAAAGCATATGGAAAAGATGAAAATTATTTTAACAATGAATTATTAACAGATTCCTCATTTTTTTTCTCCAATTCTCCCCTATTGAGAACTGTCCAATATTTCTTTTCTTTGATCAGTCATTTGTATATTGATTTTTAAAATGCTGTCCTGTCTAAAATATCCATTATTACTGCATGAGTCAGAGCAGCAGTGACAAAGCAGTAAATTTTAGCAATGTGCCCTGCTTGTTTTAAGAAACTTAAAGGCGTATGCAGAATACGTGGAACATTTGTTTGTTTAATTACTTATATTCTTTACTGACTGACTGACTTAGATCACGTAGGGTATGGTCAGGAAATAACAGATAAATTGCCACAGAGGAACAGGACAATTTCATGACAACTCATGTAGTCATGTTGTCACAGCTAATGTAGTCACAGCTTTTAATTTGAAATCTTTCCCCATGTGACAATCTGTGACATAATGTGTGATTATAACATCTTTTTTGTAGTACAAGATTTCACAGCATAATTTTTTTTCCTGGTTTTATATTTATTCTTAAGCATTAAATCACAAATTTAAGAATGAGTAGTTTAAAATAAAGGAACTCGCTTTATCTTGATTGTGACTAATAAATTTGAGTTGCCATCAAATCTGAAATATGACACAGTTTATTCCCCTCAAAACTTGATTCTTAAAAGATTTGCCAGGAAAAAGATACTGTCCTTTAATCAAATTTATTTTATAGAAACTGCAAAATATTAGCAGTTCAATTTCCTTGTATTTGACCTGCAAAAGATTATAAACTCAAGAACTTGTATTTGACAATAAGCAGTAATCATCTTTATGTCAGATACATAGCTGGATAAGCAAAAGCACCCAAAGGGGTAAAAATTATCAAATTGTTATCATTACCAAAATTATCTTGCACTGTATAAACTTAGTGGATTATGCATTAGAATGATAGTGCTGAGAATGACAACAATCACAGTGTATGGAAGACAAACAGGACATGAATCCAAAGAAATTATTCAGAGAACCTTCAGTGAATGGATGTGCAAAGGGATAAAGGGTTACTAAGTTTCACATCTACTATGCTAAAAGTGTCATATTTTCCTAATTTTCATTATACACAAAATTATGTGGCTTAAAGTCACTTCCATAGAACTGCTGATCTTAATTTATGAGTTGAACTACTAAACATGAGGTACTGCTGTCTGTAGTGTTACACTGGATTTAACTTGCCTTATTAAATATTTGTGAAAAATGTGCAACTTTATAGGGGTGTCATGACATACACTAGATTCTAATTATTTTTCACATTTTTTTTCATTAAGGAGTAAATGTAATGCATAGGAAATATGCTGCAGAATTTTATGCATTAGTCTGCTAAAAAAAACAAGCAACAGAATTTTCACAGCTTTCATTCAGCCAAATATTAACCTAACCCAAAAAGACTGAAGCTAAAGACAGAGGTACATGTGAACCTATACGCTTTTGGGTTACCTTATATTAACCACAGTTTTTGGTTCAGGTAGGACTATCAAACCCTGGCAGAAGAATTATCCTTTTAATTAAGGACATCTGTTTTATTTATTGCTAAGTTTAATATTCAGGAAACTTTTAAATATGCAACTTTGATTTTGGAAGTTTTAGATACGCAACTTTGATTTTGGAAAGGGATTTTTTTTTTAGTTTCTGTGAAGCCAAGCAGTTTGATTAGCATTGATTAAAATGCAGTAGGATGTCTTTTTAAACAAGCTGTCAATTAGGTCAGGTTTCTCATACACATTAAAATGAAGCCCCAGCTAGAAAAGAAAGAAAACACAAAGGGAGAAAGAGAAGGAGAAAGGAAAAAGATGGGGATGAGAGGACAAACCAATCAGATTTGGTGTTACCAGCCAGCAGAAGTTTTAAAAAAATCAGATGACCGAGTGAAATCGTACATTTACTCGGAGAGAGCATCCTTTGACATTGCCTTCTAGGTGATCTCTGAGCTCCTTCCGCTTTCGACGGAGCTACATGTAAACATCAGGAAATGAATTGAAAAAGCAACCTGTTCTCATAATCATTTTTTTTTCTTCATTTTTATTTTGTTCTTTTTTTTTGTGTTTTATTTTGTTTTTAATAAATCATAGCTTAACGCATTTCTCACTGCCTCTGCCAAAACATTTCAAGACATCAAAGTGCTTTGAACAACATGGACACACAAGCTCAGTAAACTTGGAATCTGGAAGCAAGACATCTTTGCCTAACATGGCTCTTTCCCACTACAGGAAAAAAAAATTGAAAAATCAAGAGAACTATCATTCTAAAGCTACTGAATTTCTGCTACACTGTTTATTATGTACATATTTATTTATTTCCTTGTTTATTGGTAAGGCTGTGTCTAGAATTTATTTCCATAAAGAATAATTTTTAGAGGTAAATTTTCATGTTTGGGAACCTCAACTAGGATTTCCCATTTTCTATAAGGAAGATTTTTGTGTCTAAATATGTATTTTGGGTCATATAATTAAATCTTAGGCAATCCGATACAGAAATATTCATCCAAAATTAGGTATCATTAGGTGTCCATAAAAATAATAGGTGAAACCCACCACATAAATAAGCTACATCTTCTGCATATATACATGCATTACGAATCTAGAATTGTATGTGATGACCCAAGCCTTAAGACGCACAGGTCACTGTAGTTACATACACAATTTTCAAAAACAGCATAGAAACAGTGCTGTCTTTTATTTTCCTCTATGTGAATTCAGTGGTCTGAATGTCTGCCACTGAAAGAGTGCCTCATTCATGTACAGTGCTCTTCTCATCTACACCGTAATTAAAACCTCTTCCCAAATCACAAGACGAAAAGATAAAGCCTCACAGACAGTGAGGAATGCTACAGATGCCTCTAGCTAGAACCTGTATAAACAAGTAACAACTGCCTTCTTTTTCTATGTTGAGATCAATTTAAGTGGTGGCATTACTGGAAAATGTACATAATTAATCTTTTCCCTCCCCTTCTTTGTGCTCAGTGAAACAACATTTTCACAAAGAGCAGCTGTAGAACAGTGTTAGAGAACAGAGAGGATGGCTTGTCCTGGAACAAAGGCAATACATTCATATACAAAACCAAAACCAAAACAGAGGTAAAAAACCAAGAAGGTAGAAAAGGCAAGGAGAATGCACAAGAAAAAAACAAATTAGTGCTTGAGAAAGTGCTAAAAGGAAATAAAGTGGGGAAAAGTGAAAAATTGGATAGTTGAAAGAGACGCAACTCTTGAAAAGGAACCTAAACAAAATGGCTTGGACTGCATATGATCAGCATCTTGGTTCCAAACCATTTATCAGGGTGTAACATGGTGGGTACTGGTTTAGATATCTGCCTGTTCTGTTAAGCAATCTAAATATTTGGGCATGTTTATACAAACACCAAAAGGCAGAAGATACTAATTATCAGCAAAACAGTGGCTCCATTCATAGACTCTTGTGAATCTCTCATTTCATCTTTACTTACTCTGGTATTTTTTTCTTATTTAAAGGCTACATATATATGAAATATTCAACTATCTTGTAATGGTGTTTTGCAGAATTAAATGCAAAAAGCGTCAACACTATAAAAGTTTAATTATGTTTGAAGATGGGAAGCAGTAGTTTGAAGATGAGTAAGCCACTTCTCCACGTAACAGGCAACAAACAACAGAGATCAGAGAAGTGGTTTAATCATGATCACCAAATTACAGGCACTTCAAGAGAGTTGTTACTATCTCTTATTTGTAGTGACATCCAAAGCTACCTAACTGGCAGCCTGCCTTCAGTAGGTTGTTCTATGTGTAGCACAGAAACAAACAAAATGTGACCCAACAGCAATAAGAATACTGAAATAAAAATGATGGGATGGTGAGAAATGGAAAAGTCCCTTCCCTCCCTCCCCTCACCTCCCCCTTCAAAAGGAAAAGTGTAGGCTATAGAAGAAAACTTGCAAAATAAATGTTAGAAACATATTTACTTTGAGGGATCCAACTCTACTAGCAACTCCTTTGCTTTCATCCGGCCGTCTAATTTGCTACAATGGGGGAAGATGGGTAAAAAAGACAGAAGAATAAAGAAAAAGTGAACTTAAAAAAATTTCCACACAATCAGTTAGCAGTACATGCAAGACATCAATTTGACTCTCTGAGACACCTCTAGAGGACAAAGACACAGACTCTTAACTTCTGAAATAAATGATGCTTTATCATGGCATTTTAAACTTGCTTTGTTGATCATTTTTATCTCAATATATTACCAATCCGGCACACACGTTGCATGCTAAATTCACTAACATTTTGGAAAGAATACATGTTACTTATCTGATTTGAATACTAAGAATAATGAAGTTCTTAAACTCTCACTGAAGAAAAAGCACCCTATACCTTCTACAAATCATATGATCAGCGTATGCTATAACTGGGAGCCTGCAAGTATCATGACTGATACTTGACAGAATGCAATACAGATTCCTACTGACCCAGGTCTAGAGATTTTAGCCACTGCTGTCAAGATTCCCAGTTAAAAATTATGCTGCCCAACCAGAAAATTTTAATGCCAGACCAACATTAGATTTTTATTTTAAATATTAAAATATACCACATATATAATCTCCAACATCTTCTACCTGATTACTTTTCCTTTATTATATACATTTTTTCCTATATGATTCAGAGTATGGAAGAAACAAATCAGGTAGCTTCTCAAAAGGATTCATATTTTTAGAAGCATAAAACACTCATTTACAGCAAAAGTTCTTTTCAGAATTGCTGAATCTGGTAAACAAATGTCTTTTACTGATAAATTGAATTTGTGTCATCTGAAATAGAGAAGACGACAATAAAAATTACTTTAGCAATATCCTTCTAGTCTGAGTCAAGACTGAATTGAAAGTTTTTATTATTTGATGGTTGTTTCATAGCCTAAGTAAAACAAAATCCCACACAAGTGAGGTGAACCCTTTCAAACCACACTAATTGTCTTTTCTTTAAGAAATCTCATCAAGGAAGCCAAAGACTGAATGAACCACGGAAATTCAATGATGCTTTATGCTCTCTGGAGGACACTAGCAGAGGCACAAGTTAAATTGTCCTGTTTCTTTTTACCTGAGCCATGTAAAATGGAGAAATTCTTACTCAAAACTCAGTCAACAGAATGTTTTTTTTTTTAACTTGCATTTGATTCTCAAAAAAACAATGCAACTAAACAATATATTAACAATTTAAGTATTTAGTTCTGATAGGGTGTCCATTAGAAAAATACACTGGAAATACTTATGTTAATCGTTGCTTTCCTTCCCTGGTCTTATGGCATTAAAATAGCATCTGATTTAAACTCTCAAGTGAAACACCCACATTACTGTTATCATGGGACTCCAAGGAAATCTCCAATCAATTCTAATATACTAAGAAGAAACTGTCATTCTTAAATAAAATATGTCTCCTTCAGAAGACAAATTCAATTAAAATATATGCAGTTATAACCTAGTTGCTATATATTTCCTAACTGAGGAAAAGAAAAGGAAATCTCAATTGGGAAAAAAAGATCCTTATCTGAAAAGAAAACATCAGGATCTAGAGCAAAGATACTTTCCCCAATATCCTGGTTGAGATACTACCACTTCCAGGTAATAAGACATAATCTACTAGAACCCTAATACATCTTACTAATTTGAAACTTTTTTCAAAAATAATATATTTAGTTTTGTTTTGAAAAATGAGAAAGAGAAAAAAAAAATAAATGCTTATGATCTCACATGGAATGCTTATAATCTCACATGGAACTAGATCATTAAGAAAAATGTTACATAACACAGAAACCCGAGGAAAAGTTCTAAGTGGCAACAATATGCATTGCACTTCAGGGAAAACGTTTTTCTTGAATTACTCACCAATATGGGTATTGTGGCTGCTCAAGTTGTGGTGAAGGTTTAGGATTCAGTCAGAAATGAGATTGGAGATACTACAGGTGCATATAACTGATATTACTTACTCTTTCTTTCTTCAAAATATATATAGAAATACATAAACAATGTGTACACTACAAGTAACGAAGTTACAAATGCTTGGACATATGAATTACAAGGAGATAGCCTAAGGTCAACTCTTGTTTTACATCCATGGTACTGTTAATATACATGAAAATGTGTTTTCTACAGGAATCTTGCAAAGTACAACTCAAGGGATGAATCAGTGTTATATGAATATTGGACAAACTATACTACATATGTCCTAGGAATTAAATAGCGTACTATCAGGAAGGCAAGTGACAGTAGGAATAAAAAAAATACATTTTTTTTACTCGGCAAATACCACAGAAAGGAATTCAGGTATATTCTTATCTTTCTCCGGTAAACTCCTGTATGATGATCTAGAATTTGACAGATAAAGTACTAATTCAGAAAATGGCATGGATTATACACTCCTTGTTTTTCAGAAACTCACTTAGACACAAGAACCCCATCACAGATGAACACTTGTAGTTATAAAAGATTACGATGAAAGGTGTGTAAGTGTTCTAAATCAAAAGTATCTATACCATAACACAAGCTAAATAAGTGGATTAAGAGATGAGGCAGGAGCAACACCAAGTAGTTATTGGCAAAATGTTACCTGAAAGACATGAAGGTTTGAGAACACTGAAGGTGGCGAATTAAGATACTCAATGTAATGAAGAAAGAAAGGTGCTGTGTAGGCAACATTCCAGGAAACTAGCAAGGTATAATGCACTGACAGTTAAGATAAATGCATTATATTTACATCCCTTTCTTATTACAAGGCACTACTAGTAGGATTTAATAGCTAAAGATTAGCCACAGGTGTCCCTATCCTGACACCTGAAGAACAAGGTGGAGTTACAGTTGGAGCAGAATGAGATAGGAAGACAGTGGAAGAAAACTAAGGAAGCAGGGAAAACAGAACCAAATAGTTAGCAAAGAGGAATGCTCAAATATACTTAATGAACTTGTTAGAAGATGAGTGAACAGAAAATGTTTTCTAAGCAGAAGTCTTGCATATGGTTTCATTATTATTCCTCTACCTTCTACCTAATTCCCGGGCAGATGGAGCTCGCTTAGCCCTGTAAGGCCATCCATCTAAGAGAAGGTCACTCTAATCAAACCTACGTCCTGAGGATCTCACTGCCACCGTCCAAGCTCGCTCGGCCCTGGCAGATGAACCTCGGGATTAAAGGGTGGGTTCAGTTCCGCGCATACTGCATCTCACCTAAAAAATCCATTGCGCAGGCTTGAAGGCTTTACCCACATGCAAAAAGTCCTGTAGCGACGGGCGAGGGTCAAAACGGCAGGTGAAAGATGCACTGGGAGCCGCAGACTCAACCCTGCATGCAGGCGGTTCAGGATATTGGTCAGTTGAGACTGACCGGAGATGACAGTCTCTTGAGGCAGCACCCTGAACGACCAAGCAGCCTTTCCAAGGACAGCACTGCTTGCTCCACTCGGAGAGGGGCCTAGAAAAGGTGGCCTAAACAAAGCTCATCTCCACTTTCACCCGGTTGGTTAACCGCAGGCCAACGGGCATCTTCCTCCAATGCAGTCGCACAAAGAAAAGTCAAAGGCACGCACCTGCCTCCAAAGGTGTACCTAAATTAACTCTAGCATGTTGGAACATCAGAACCATGCTCGATTCTGCAGATAGCGGACGTCCTGAGCGTCGGTCTGCCCTAATTGCCCATGAGCTGGCTCGTCTCAACATCGACATTGCCGCTCTCAGTGACGTTCGCCTTCATGAAGAAGGCAGCCTCAGAGAACATGGTGCCGGTTACACACTCTTTTGGTCAGGCAAGCCCAGAACCGAAAAACACCTCTCAGGAGTCGGCTTCATGATCAAAAACTCCATTGTTCCTAAACTCGAAAATCTGCCGACAGGTCACTCTGACCACATTATCTCCCTACGCCTTCCACTAAACAACAAGCAACATGTTGTCATCTTTAGTATATATGCCCCAACTCTCCAAGCTGACCCTGCTGAAAAAGATAAATTTTACACTGACCTGCGCCTCCTTACCCAAAAGGTCCCTGCAGACGATAAGATCATTATCCTTGGTGATTTCAACGCCAGAGTAGGCAAGAATTTTGAAGTTTGGAAAGGTGTATTAGGCAAGCATGGTGTTGGAAACTGTAATGATAATGGTCGACTTCTGCTAGAATTCTGTGCAGAGCAACAACTCACCATCACTAATACTATCTTTCAGCAGAAAGATAGTCTGAAGACAACCTGGATGCACCCCCGTTCTAAGCATGGGCACCTCATCGATTATGTCCTGGTGCGACGGAGAGATGTCCGCGATGTCCACCATACCCGCGTGATGCCCAGTGCAGAATGCCAAACAGACCATCGGCTGGTGCGCTGTAAACTCAATTTCAAGATCAAAATCAAACCAAAAAGGGGCAGCATCCCAAGGAGAAAACTCCAAGTTAACAATCTCCAATCAGCCACAGTAAGAGACAGTTTCCAGGCAAACCTTCAAACTAAGCTCGATAACATTCCCACAGTTTCTGCAGATTCCTCTCCTGAAACAATCTGGCATCATATTAAAAACAGCATCCTGCAATCCTCTGAAGAATCCTTAGGGTTCTCCCTCAAGAAGAACAAGGATTGGTTTGACGAAAACAACCAAGAAATCCAAGACTTGTTGAGGAAGAAGAGAACCGCCCACCAAGCACACCTTGCACTGCCATCCTGTCACGCAAGACAAACAGCCTTTCGTCTTGCGTGCAGCAAACTCCAACAGAAACTCCGTGACATCCAGAACAAATGGTGGATTGATCTAGCTGAAAAAACTCGATTATGCGCAGATACAGGTGATCACAGAGGTTTCTATGAGGCCTTGAAAACAGCATACGGGCCTACATACCAGGTACAAAGCCCTCTACTCAGCGCTGATGGTCAAACACTTCTGACAGATAAAACCGCCATTCTGAATCGATGGTCTGAACACTTTCAGACTCTATTCAGTACCAACCGCACAGTCCAAGACTCAGCAATTCAGTCCATCACACAACAACCAGTAAAATATGAATTGGATACTGCCCCCACTTTAGGAGAAACCCTCAAGGCCATACAGCAGGTGAAAATCGGCAAGGCAGCTGGGATTGATGGAATTCCACCTGAAATCTGGAAACATGGGGGCCCTGCACTCCACACCAAATTCCATGAGTTCGTGGTGCGCTGTTGGGAACTCGGCGAACTACCATCTGACCTTCGTGATGCTGTCATCATCACCTTGTATAAGAAGAAAGGAATTAAATCTGACTGCTCAAACTATCGTGGTATTACTCTGCTCTCCATTGCTGGCAAAATCCTGGCAAGAATACTCTTGAACAGACTAATACCCACTATAGCAGAAGGTATCCTTCCTGAAAGCCAATGTGGTTTCAGAGCCAACAGGAGCACCACAGACATGGTATTTGTCCTCAGACAACTGCAAGAGAAGTGTAGGGAACAGAACAAATGTCTTTATGTAACCTTTGTCGACCTCACCAAGGCTTTTGACACTGTGAGCAGAAAAGGTCTGTGGCAGATTTTGGAACGTTTAGGTTGTCCCCCTAAATTCCTCAAAATGATTATCTCACCCCATGAGGATCAGCATGGCCAAGTCAGATATGGCAATGCACTTTCTGAGCCCTTTTTAATTAAGAATGGTGTGAAACAAGGCTGCGTTCTCGCTCCTACCCTATTCACCGTCTTCTTTAGCATGATGCTCCAAAGGGCCACAGCAGACCTCAATGATCAGGACGGTATCTACATTCGATACCGTACTGATGGAAGTCTATTCAATCTAAGGCGACTGAAGGCCCACACTAAGTCCTTAAACCATCTTGTCCGGGAGCTGCTTTATGCTGATGACGCCGCCCTTGTTGCCCACACAGAAGCAGCTCTGCAGCGTTTAACAGCCTGCTTTGCAGATGCTGCTGAGCTCTTTGGTCTGGAGGTCAGCTTAAAGAAGACAGAGGTCCTCCATCAGCCTGCACCTCAGGATGTCCCCCATCATCCCCACATCACCATTGGTCAATCAGAGCTCAAATCAGTCCAACAGTTTAATTACCTAGGTAGCCTCATCTCCTCAGATGGTAAGATTGACGGAGAGATAGACAACAGATTAGCAAAGGCATATAGTGCTTTTGGAAAACTCCATAAAAGAGTATGGCGCAATAAACACCTGAAGAAAAGCACCAAGATCAGTGTTTACAAAGCCATAGTGCTGTCTACTCTCTTATATGGATCTGAATCATGGGTCATCTACCGCCACCACCTGCGTCTCTTAGAACGCTTCCATCAACGCTGCCTCCGTACAATTCTAAACATCCACTGGTCAGACTATGTGACCAATACATCTGTTCTAGAGCAAGCAGCTATCACAAGTATCGAGGCCATGCTGATGAGAACACAGCTGCGATGGGCAGGTCATGTCTCCAGGATGAAGGACCACCGCCTCCCTAAGATCTTGCTTTACGGTGAACTTGCCACTGGCTGCCGCATGAGAGGAGCCCCGAAGAAAAGATACAAGGACTCCCTGAAACAACATCTCAGCCTTGGCCATATTGATCACCATAACTGCTCTACTCTGGCCTCCAGTCGGGAGGCCTGGAGACACACCATCTATAACGCTGCTGTCTCCTTTGAGAACACACGCAGGATCACCCTCGAGGAAAAAAGGCAACGCAGAAAGAACCGTGTATTGCAGAATACACCATCTAAGGAGTATTTCTGCTGTGCCTTTTGCAATCGGATTTGTCTGTCACGTATTGGCCTCATAAGCCACCAGCGTGCCTGCAGCAAATGTGGATAGAGCCTTCCCAAATCTTCGTTCGCGAAGCCTAGCCATGATGAATGTGACATAAGTATTTTCTAGGCGATGTCTGGGAAATTGGTTTCTAGACCTTTTTTTTTTCCCTTTAGTAGCATCTGAGCTACTCTGCCCTACACCAAGCTCCAAGCTGTGGGTTAACAGCAGATCTTCAGCACTACTGCAGCACAAGTGCTCACTGTCCCTTCCTGGAGGTATTCTGCCCACGCCATTCATCCTTTCCCAGCCTATCCCAGTAGGTGGAAGGGACTGCTAAAAGTCATTTTAACCTGTATATATAGCAGGAAAAGAAAAACTTACAAACTTTTCTGTCCTATCTAGCTTATTATGTTGCTTTTCTACCATTCAACATAAATGCCTCTCCATACTAAATGAAGCCATGTGACTAACATCTGCCAGGTGTGCTTCACTGCTTTATTCACAACTTTCCCAGAGGATGACTTCCACATGGAATTAGCATTTTGTTTTGTTACTATGTTTAACTTAATACAGCATGTACAGCCCTTGGTATGTGTGTGATGTCCTTTGAGGGAAAGCATTTGTCTTGAAAACTGCACGGTGGCACAACTTGTGTGCTTCTGTGACATTCAGGAGAGATGAAACGGTTTGCTGGTGCTGATCAGACGAACACATAGGCCTGACTTGGAAAAGGTTCTTCTGTGTTATTATATATATTTTGTTTGAGCCACAGAAAAATGCATTCTTGTCAAAATGTTTCCTTACCAGGCTCTGCTTGCCATTCTTCTTGTGGGCTGGAAACTTAAAACAGAAGCCTAATAGACACTTCAACTTAATCAAGAACATCTATTTTCTAAGTTTAATTTCACCTTCTGGTTTATTTTTGATTGTCCTCAGGGACAGTTGAAATTAAATAAAATTAAATGATGCTAATAACTTCCCAATCACTTAATGCACATATTTTCAAGTCTGTGCTCTGGAATAGATGGTACTCAAGAAACAGTGAGATCTGGATGCACAAAGGTAAATCAGGTTAATTTTACTGTTATGATGTTCCATAGGCGATGCCTGGACTGCTGAGAAGGGTCATTTGTATTGGAGAGATTGAATATGCTAAGTGTGTATGAAACACCCAGAAAGTACACCATAGCTGTCTCTTTGCCACATAGTTACTTACATTTATCCTCAATTTAGGTGCTTATGCCATTCATTTCTTCTGCAGTAAAATATTTATGGCCAATTAATGTTTTTTACACCAATTTAATCTTCCCGTATCCTGACAGAGGTAAAATCATAGAATCATTAAGGTTGGAAAAGACCTCCAAGATCATCAAGTCCAGTCTTCAAATACCGCTATGCTCACTAAACCATATTGCAACATGTCATATCTACTCATTTTTTGGACACTTCTAAGGATGGTGATTCCCCCACTTCCCGCATTATGGTTTTATCTATTTAACATCTCTATGGGTTATGCGCTTATTTAGTGCTTATTAGTCCTCTCAGACTTTATACTGTCCTTGTAGCAAAACTCACGTTCATCTAAGAGTGCAAGAGCAAAGAAGTATTTCATAGCTTGGATTACTTTTTACGTGAGTTGCATGAGCTACAGATTTGCTGAATATTTCTGCAAATCAGGCTCGTGGTGTTTGCTGTGTGTTTTTATGTGCTGTAATACTGAAAGGTTTCACGGGCTTTCTCAGACATTTATTGAGAACAGACTGCACCATATCACAACCTTCACCCACAGCCAATGCTCCCATATATAGCACTAATGAGTCCTAGCAGGTAGAAACACGTTTCTGTGTAACAGTTTGGCCTCAGAAGAAATCGTGCTCTGATGTCAAAGCTGTCTCAGATGTGGTCCTGTACGTAGGTGCTGTGAAACAAATGCTGAGAGCACTGACTTTGTGTCAGTATCACTGACCTCTTGCAGCTCCTCTCACCATTTGAACTCCAAGAGCAAGCAGGAAAGGATGCTGTGTGCTTTTTTATATCTTTTCTCTTTGCTCTTAATACACCTCATTGCCAGAGCCTGGCCCTGTGAAGTGTGGAGGCAGAGGATACGATCTAAACCCTTGTTTTAAATCTGCACTGTTACCAGTTGCTTGTAGTAGACTTTGGATGAGGGAAGACTAAGACAGTTCTGCAACATCTGTCAGAATGTTTCATAGCACTGTGTGATACTGTAGCAAGTTATGAAAGATAAGGCCGGTGTTACAAAAGTATACATTTGATTACAGAACACCTTTTACATCTTCAGTGTAGGTAAGATATACATCTTTCATCTGTCTCTTTTGCCAGTCAGAACAAATAAATCGTGTACAGCCCATCTGTGTCAATATTCTTGGTTTCATATTTATAAAGTTTGAAAGTATTTAATCTCTTTCACATCTAGTCCTACCAATCAATAGGTGTGTATCTGTGTAATACATAATAAATGTGAATGATTAGCTACATAAAAATATAGAGACTTATCAGTAAATCCCTTTTAAAGGGATCCACCTGTGTGGAGCTTGGGCCTGGCCTGGGGACTGGCAAGGTGAGTAATCACTTCTGCTATGTCCATTGAGACAGGAACTATCAAACTACCAATTTGGCCTGTGTGAAGAACAGTACCATTCCACAGAACCAGTGGGAGAAGCTGGAGATGGGGCACTCGTTGGCCACACTCCTGGATCCTCACCTCTTTCCTCCCAGTGGGAGCACAGTGCAGTGGTAGCACTCAGCACATCTTTTAGAGCAAGCCAATCATTTTTAAATGACTATTTATTTACACAGGCAAGAAGAAATAGCTTCTTGGCAACAGCGTACATACCAAATGCTAATTTTCTATTTTGACTTCTTCTAGACACAATGGCAATTGGCTTGTTTGAAAGATGACAGATTATGAACTGAAGGGAGAGCAAATGAAGGGAGGAGCAAACACAAGCCTAAATCTGCTGTGCCTAACTTTACAACTTGCTGAAATACTTGAAATTGGGTTTGGACCCAAAGAGTTTTTGAAATAACCAAACCAACTTATTTTTAGCTGCAAATATTAAGAACCTATAAAATAGTAATAAAAACTAGACAATCCAAGAAAACAAGGAAGAGTGTGGAAACCAGTCGAGAAGGCTGAAATTCAGGCTGATTTTGAGCATCTGCAGAGTAGATGCCTCCTCCCTTTCTTGTTGCAAGGAGTTAGGGAGGGACAAGAAATGAAATCCATAAAAGGTGAATCATTGTTATTCACCAGCAATTAGCTTTGCCTATTAAAACTGCTAGGAATTACTAATATGACACTCCAAGCAGCACATGGTTTAGGGAGTTAACTGGAGGTTGGCATAAAGATACTCCAGCCAAGCTTCAAAAAGTAATCAAAAGCCAACATGTCTCATGCCTTCTTCTCCAGCACCACCTGGGTCCATCCCTTTTTCAACTCTAGGTTAAAAAAATCACATATACTCTCTCTCTACCTTGGGATGAGGCTTCTTGAGATGGGAGAGCCACAGTTCTGCCCCTATTGAGTTTAACAGTGTGTGTAAGAGGTAGAAAGCAATTGCTACATTTCTGCTCTTTTCTGATCAGTGCTGGTGATAATGATTTCTTTGTAATGGCTTGTAGGCTCCAGTACACTGCTGTGTCGATGCATAGGAGGGCTCAAATCTGAGTCTTACATAAAAAAGGTTTTGGTTCCAGCACAGCATGTTTGTAAAATATCTACTGACAAGTCAGAAAAAATTGTTCCACATGGCCTGTAAAACATATGTTAAAAATTATGCATCATAGAGCAGCTTTAAATTATTCATTTTTAATTCCTTCAGCCTTGAAGGGCCTTTAAACACTGACTACTGAGAAACAATCCTGCCACTGAGGGAACAGCTATAAAATAAAAAGCTGGCTACTTAAAAATATAGAGAAAATTGCTTTACCTAGGCACAGTTTCTGAATTTTAAAATATGAATAAGGGGTTGGATCCCCACTTGGTGAAAGCTGATATAGCTCCTTTGAAGTCTGCATAGCTATCCCTCATCAGCAGTTGAAAGCCCTGGCCCAGAGTTTAGAGTAGATAAAGTTTCTCTACATAAGAAGACGAGCGAGATTTGCATGGTTAGTTCAAACTATTCCATATTCACTGAGCTGTTGAGGAAATACTGTCTGTGAAACAAACCCTGGATTCTTTCCCAAAATCATCTAAATGACACTTGCTAGGGAAATGCTACAGCATAAGGGGGAGCGGATCCAACACACTGGGTTGGACCTGCTGTAATTACGATGGCATTATCGGAGAGCACTTGTTACCTGCACACTCACTGGGGTGCATCAGGGAAGCTGAGACCATCTGAAGGAATTAACTGAGTGTAACACTGATACAATAAAGATAAATATGTTCCACACTTGCTGTTTCAGGAGGATTCAGTCTTGTTCTCTGCTCTTGGCTCAGCCAGGTGCTAGCAGAGACCTGAGGAACTTCTCCATGTTCTGCACTTCTCCATGCTACACCCATATCACTGTGGCATACCTCCCTGAGGCATTTCTGGCACACTCCTCTTCTGCCTTGCACTACAGAAAGGAGCCTCTCTGACCAAACCCAGCCACTGCAGAGCTCGCTTCTGTATCTCCTCCTTGCACTTGTAACTTACTGGAGGGACACGCCATATCCTATCCCTTGTGTGCTCCAGAGAAACAGTGCAGAGATAGGACTGAAAATGCAGGTGAAAAAAAAAAATAGTATTATCTCTTGCTGCTTTTCTTCAGTCATGGAATCATAGAATGGCTGCAAGGGGCCATAAGGATCACCAGGCTGCTCAGGGCCTCATTCAGCCTGGGCTTGAACACTTATAGAGATGAGGCATCCACAGCTTCTCTGGACAACCTATTCCAGTGTCATCTTGATTAACTATCATTAATTAGGACATTCTTGACTGCAGGGTTAAGCTTTCCACAACCTAGCAAAACTTTGCTGTACGATGATAAATCACCTGTTTACTCCATTCATTCTTTTTCTCTGTTGAACTCATGGATGGACCAGGCGTGGTACAGCAGGCAGTGAAATGCAGAGTGCTTAGACATTTCCTTCCCCAGGCAGTGTCGCTTTCATAAGATATGCTTTGGAGTCCTCATCAACCTTTCACTCTCTCCATCTCCTCAAAAATCTTGGGAGAAATCTCCAAACCTGATGCACAACCCTATTACTGGTGAGCTGTTCCCCAGAGATTTTTTTTTCATAAAATAGACCCACTCACCCACTGTTATTGTTAAGGAAACAAAGGACCACATTCAACTACTTTGCCTGAAGGTATGAGAGTATCAAGCCAAGAAGGTAACAGAAACTTTCACAGATGATCAAATTGGAGCTCCTCGAGGGCCCTATCCCATCTCCAGCAGAGTGTCAAGCAGCTCCTGGGAAGAAGCAGTGAAGAGCTATTTAATAGACTGTTTCCACCACACAGTAATTCCTTGTGTTGATACATTCCTTGCAAAAGAAGACTAATGTTTTGGGGTTTTTTTTCAATGTTCATTGCTTTATATTAAATCTGTTCCAAGCCCTGTTTATGAAGAATATAATATTATGCTACTCTTCAGTATCCAAAGTCCAGATTTAGTGATGAGGTGTGTCCCTTGAAGGGTTTGTATGGGTTTATGCTCCCTAAGCAGAAAGCTCAGGCTGTCACAGGCACTCTCACCCGAATGCAAATGTCTGCACAGCGCAGTACATGATGTGACACCGGTCTGAATTCACACTTTAGCTTTTACTAATATAACTCTATGGAAACAAGCTCAGTGATGATTGATGACTTACAGCTCCTACATAGCACGTTACAGTTTCCAGTGGAAGTATGTTGTGCTGAATGTAATAAACCAACAGTGTGGGCAGTCTTGGTAACTAGATTAATAACCTGTAAACTTATTTGGTTCACAAAGGGAGTTATGCACTGGCTGTCCAGCATTAAGGAACATGTTCTTAAGAGCTCAGGAATACATTCTCCTCTCTGTATGTGCGCTCTGTAGGTTCACTGTAACACTGTGACAGTGCATGTAACACTGCCTACAGAAGGGCGGAGAAGATCAGAGATCATTTGTTTCTTTAGAGGTGCTATAACCCCTCTGCTTCTAGTCTTGGCTCTAGTCTTCACACATTGCCACTAAAAAAGCCAGCATGATGTTGTTAAATAGTTCTAGCAGATACTTTATCATTTGAATGTGTCTGTCTGGGGGATTCTTTAATGATGCTGTATTCTTTTTAATTCTACAGTTTTTTATAATCTCCTTAAAAAGTGTGTGGTGCTGGACTGAAAGAAGAGGTCTGAGGCACCTCTCCAGAGAAGACAGAGAGAGAGTTGGGGTTGCTCAGCCTGGAGAGAAGCCTCTGGGAAGATCTTATATCACCTTCCAGCACCTAAAGGGACTTCAAGAGAGCTGGAGAGGGATTTTTTTCCAAGGAAATGTAGTGACAGGACAAGGGGGAATGGCTTTAAACTGAAAGAGGGTAGGTGTAGATTAGATATTCAGAAGACTTTCTTTCCTGTGAGAGTGATGATGGAACAGGTTGCCCAGAGAAGTTGTGGATGCCCCATTCCTGGAAGTGTTCAAGTCCAGGCTGGATGGGTCTCTGAGCAAACTGATTTGATGGAAAATGTCCCTGCCCATGGCAGCAGGTTTGAAACTTAAAGATCTTTAAGAGGCCTTCCAACCCAGACCTTTCTATGATTCTGGACTATGTACTATATTTTATTAATGACGCAACGCACATTTTCTCCTGCGAGAAGTGCAGAATTTCTTTTCACTTTCCCTGCTGCGATCACCTTTGAGATCCACGCAGCCCAATTTCACACATGGCAGTTTGGAGGGGGCGGGGGAACACAGACATTCCTGGGTGGTGATCCTCTAGGGAGGACCCGCCGGGAGCAAAATTTCATTCCCGCGCCCCGCAGAGGTGAGTCCGGGTTCGCACTGAACCTCTCTGCCGCGAAACCCCGCTCGGAGGCCTGAGAAGGGGGGGGGGGGACGGGGGACGGTGGGGGTGGTGACGGGGTGGGGGGAGGTAACTGGCGAGGGGGCAATGGGAGGATGACATGGGGGGCGGTGGTGAGTGGGGTGAGATGGGGTGAGGGGAGACGATGAAAGTGGATGATGGAGGTGGATGATGGAGGGGGGTGATGGAGGGGGGTGATGGAGGGGGGTGATGGAGAGGTTGATCGGGGGGTCCGCCCCTCTCCGCCCGGCCCCGAGGAGGAGCCGGCGGGGCCCCGCGCCGTCCACGTGGCCGAGGGCGCGCTATATGAGCAGGCAGGAAGCGAAGGGGAGGGACGGGACTCCCGGAGCGGCTCGGCGAGCAGCGCCGGCAGACAGACAAGACAGTGCGGCGGCAGCAGCAGCGACAGCAGCGACCGCCCGTCCGCCCGTCCGCCCGTCCCCTCCCCGGCCATGGGGCTCGGCCGCCCGCCCGCCCCCCGCGCCCCGCCGTGAGTACCGCGGGACCCCCTCCCTCCCTCCCCGCCGCCCTCCTCCCTCGCCTTCCTCCCCTCTTACCTGCAAATCCTCCGCTCCCCACCGCTGCAAAAGGCGCGGTGGGAGCCTCCCAGACTCCCTGCTCCTCGTTCGGCTGTTGTTGGGTGTTTTTTTAATTATGTCTATTATTTAGAAGCAGGGGTGGCCCCGGCGCTGGCGCAGCTCGCAGCATCGTCCGGCGGGTGCTCTGGAGCGGGGAGGCTTCGCCCCATCCAGCCGGGATTTCCCCGCTGGAGGGAGACAGAGGGGAGGCGGCGGGTGCCAGTGTGGGCTTTGGAACAAGGGGCACCTTCGGGCCATGCTCGGAAGGCAACAGCAGCGGGGGACACCCCCTCTCCCTCCCCCCCACCCCAGGCTGCCCTGCGGGGCACCAGTCCTGCCCCACGACGCCGCCGGGTGGGAGCAGCGGGAGAGACCATCCCGGCAGAGTCCTGTACCCCGATTTCTTTTCTATTTTCTTTCATTCTGTTTTATTTTTTTTTCCTCGTGGATAGGCTGTGTGCCGAGCGAGGAAAGCCGGTGTTACTCCGTTAGAGAGCAAAAATCAGACTAGCTGTCTTAGGTATCCGTTCGCACCTCCCTCCTTGCAGAATTAATTTCCAGTGGAGTATAAATAACTAATCTTTGAGGTCAGCAGTTTGTTTCTATTGCACTTGATATATTTATCTCTTCAACAAACATACATCTCAGGTCCTTGCTGTGGTTGCGTGTAGTCTTGGCATAAATGAAAACAAACTACTCGTTCGAGGCACACAAGATTTTTCAACTCTTTATAGCAGTTGGACTTGTATGTATCCAACACATTGGAATAACTAATCCATATAATTGTAAATCTGAATTATATATTTGCCCGCTGGGCACATATGTTAAAGGAAAAGCCTCCCTAATTATGGATCTTTCAGGGAGATTGGAAGGGTGACAAAGCCCTTGTAATCTTTTGGGTCAATTTTCATAAGCTCCAAAAGCTCTCTTTGAAAAGGAAATTAAATTTCGGTGTGCAAAAGGGACAGGAGATTCAAGGATATAAAAAGAAAAGTCTCTTATTCTACTTTGATCTTGTCCTCCTGAGTTCATTTACTTTGGTGCTCTTCAGTGACACAAGTTAAAATGAAGAGTCTTCTTTAACTGGAGTCTTCCTGCCTCTTGGCGTTTTGGAAGGTACTCAATTAGCAGCAAGTTCCTCCTGTATATTATTTACACGGCTTTAGCTGGAGGGGTGGCTCTGTGTGAAGCATCTGCTTGGAAATACTTGGATTGTTACATCCATAGCATTGTGCCATCCATGCCAGGCAGCACCTTCCGCAGCCTGTATGTTCACCCCTCCTCAATTTTTCCGTCTCCATCCAAAGCCACTAGTGCTCTACCCACTGTTCACAGTGCCTTGACAGAGCTGCTCTCGTGTTAGAAGAAGCTGGGGCTGGCCTTGTGTTCCCTTTCCTGCTTTTGGAAACAGCAGGATGGTCACCTGCAGGGCACATCTGTGCTTAAGGTCCTTTCTGAGCTCATCTGGGAACTGACAGTTTTTAATCTGTTTGAACATATGTTCGGGCCGTGGCCAGGGTGAGGGGGAAAATAGCTGTGTGTGAATAGAAAGGGTGAATTTGTTCATCAGTTAAAGGCACTTGTTTTCTTGATTATCCTGGAAACAACAAAACCCCACCATAGATCTATGGTGAACTTGGCACTTTGTTCCTCTGCCAGTTTCTCACTTCAGTTACTCTGTTTTGTTGAGGCACAGGATATCAACCTCCTGCCACTGAAATGTTGCCCTACAGCAGCACCAAAGTCCCAGTCTATGGTACTGCCAAACTGGCTTTAAAGCTACCACTAAGTTTTTAAAGTACAGTTGTGCTAATATACATTTATTTTACCTTTCTGCTAGTAACATGTAAGAGCATAGTGTCTGAAAGGGCAAAAGAAGAGAAAAATCCAATTTCTTATACTTTTGGCTCACTCAGTGCACAGTCTGATTGTGCAGGAGAGGCACTGAGTTGCCCTGTTTGTATGAATTTTTCACACATCCCAACCAGAAAGGAACTTGCAGTCTTTTTTTGCAGTTTTTCTTTCAAACTTGATAATACTAATAATGACGATGGCATCTCAATTGAAGAAGGTCACTTTTAAAACTAAATATACTTTAGTATCTGCTAATCAATTTGCTTTTTTGTTTATGTAAAACTAGAAGTAACTTGAGGGGAAATTAGGGTCATGCAGATGGCAGTTCCATCTTCTAAGTTATAAATACATCTTTTGTGTTAAGTGCATTGCAAATCCTACTGTTAAATGATAGCAGAAATACATTTTTATTAGGATCATCTTTTAGAAGTATTTTCAAGAGCATGGTGAAGCAGAAATGTGCTTTTAAAAGTAAAGGAGTAAGAGCAAGCTCAGCTCCAGAGCATATTTCTAGTGCTGTTAATCCCACCACCTGGTGGAGCTTTTCATGGCTCTAGTGGAGGGAACTCTGAATAAGGATGCAATTTTTGTCTTTTTTCAACACTGTCACATGCCAGTTGTAGGATGTCTTTAACTTTTTTCTTTCTCATACCAAAGTTTAAGAATTTTTAATATCTTCTGTGTCTTCTTTACTTTACAGAAGGCAGCATAGGACTACTGGTGTCTTTTCTGAAGCAGCACTCCTTAATATATAGATGAACTGGTGAAGTGGGGGATAAAGTTTTCACCTAGGAGTACTTCTTAAGTAGAAGAATTATTTTTAATAACCAACCCTTTTTCCAAGATACTCTGATAAAACCTTTCAGTGCAAACCCAGGTAGCTTGGTACTAGTCATTTTTATATTTTTATATAAATATTACTATAAAATAATCTAACATACTTTTATTTACTCTAAAATATTTGCTAAATGGTATCTGTATAATCAGGCTTGCACAAAGAGGAAAAAGGCGCATTTTTAACTGATAAGAGATTGCTGGTATAGGTTGTTAAAACATGGGTGGGAATTCCAGTGAATACGGTGAAGTGTCGCAAACATACCTTTGCCTCTCTCTGACATGATCTTGCTTAACTGCGTCAAAGCCTGTTTGTCGTGTTTATGGTCAGAGGTATGCAAACTAAAAATAAACTCTAGGGCTAATTATCAGCTTCTTGACCCACACAGATATTTCCTGAGAACTGTGACTAGTGCAAGAGAAGACACAAACTTGCAGACAAATTGCTGCTGTAAAGATTTGTATCATTCTTATTGCCATAGTGCCAGTGGCAGCAGACAGCTCCCGTCAGCTTCTCCAGCCCTGGCAGGCATGGTACACCTGGTCCCTCTGGTGGGAGCAACAAATGCCTTTGCAGCCCATCTAGAGCAGGTCTGCATCCCTCTCTGGGCTAGTTTGGTGTTTGAGGATTGATTCATTGCCCAGTAGGTATTTGCTCTGTATTGCCCAACAGGTATCTGCTCCAGGGAGCTGGGAATCTCCTACCAGGCTTCAGGGATCTTAGCTTCTTAACCATAGCTCCTAAGTGCCATTTGAACTGCCCTGAACTATCTGCCCTTGTCTTCTGGAGCTAGTACAGAAGGATGTGAGTCTTTGACTCCTCATGTTGTACTTGAGACTCCAGAAAGGTGGATTTGATGTCTGGGGTATCTCCAGAGGTGCCTAAAACATGTCTGACAACTGAATTGACCCTGAGGGAACTATATTTGCTTTCTGGGTACTAATATTTAACTTATGAGGTAGATAACATTATCAATTTAAGTGGTCTCCATTTAGGATGTAAGTTGGTTAATTGTTCAAAGTTACCCCTTCACGTGATTCCTCTTATTCTGATAAGGGCTCTGCCACGCTGGCATTCATTCATAGCAGCCAGAGAGGAACTGCTGTCGCCCTTTTGGTCATCTTTCCCACTCTTACTCCATCCTACACTTCACACTGGTGCCAAGTGTCTCATGCTCTGCTTTGTAAGTAGCAAACTCAAGTCACTTTGTGGAAAATGTCCTACAAAGCTTGACGAGCTCCTGTACGTCAGGGCTGTGAAATAGCCGTGGATTGTGGAAAATGGGGGGCTTTGGGGGACAGGAAGCTCCTTTTAAAAGAAACTCCAAATAATATCAGTAGAATATGCTCTGAAGCATGAGTTACAATTAGGGATGTCATCAACTGTAAAGACTGTAGTAATTGTTAAAATGTAATTCTGGGGGGAAAGGAGGGTGGAAAGTAATTTTTTCCTGGCTTTGCTGCTCTTTGAAGTACTTATGATTAAGTTGCTTCATCTGGACTAACGTGCACATCCTTTCTGAGGGAGAACAAGGCTGGTGCTCTGTGTATGAGATGACAAAACCTTTGGTCAGAGAGGACTTGTATTATTTCAGGAAATCTGTTAATCTCTCAAACCACAGTGTTTCCATTGGCCGATCCCACGGCTATTTCTGTCAGACAGTTTCAAGGTATCTCAGAGTGCCAGAGATACAATGTAAATAGTTACAAATACTTGGAGTGTAGCTTTCCTGCTCTGAGGACGTAATCTCAATAAAGCCATTGTTTCTTTTTTCTTTTTTTTTGTAGTAGCTTTTCCGTCTCTGGAAGTCCTTTCTCCTAGCAGTAGTTTACAATGCAGGCTCAGTATTCTGCAGCTTTCCACCCCAAAGGCTTCGAGTGGAGGATGAGCAGTGAGAGACTAGTTGGAGCCCACAGCGTCCAACCACAAAATTTCCCGGCGCCTGACACAGGACTGCTGCTGCCATGGAGGTGACCTCACTTACTCTTGGTATCCCCAAAACTCTCCTGCAATGGATCACTCCTTATCTATCCCTTTGGAGGGTTGTTCTGCAGAGTAAAAATTGGCACAGTGACACTGAGGTATTAAATCTGACATTTTCCCAGGATCAGTGGATTTTTAGATTTTTCTTTTTCCTTTTGTTTTCAGAGTTGTGGTACACCAATACAAAACAAAGGTTGTTCCTTTTAAAGGACACTACATTATTTCTGGAGGCTGGATCTTCGATCAATGACTTAATCTTACTTACCTGAAATACTATGTGTGCTGACGCATCACAGTGCTGTACCAGCTCAAAAAAGAAATCTAATTCTATCAAATCTGCCAGCTCAGTTAATATGACCCTGCCAGGGAAGCATAAGGCATCACCTCTAGGTTTTTTAGGTAGGAATCAGATTCCCACACTTCAGCTCAAATTCAAAGCACGCTGCATGTGGCCAGGTTCGGATTTTTTTTTTTTTTTTAAGGTACCTGCTTACATCCTGGCATGCAAAACTACAGCTTAAATTGGAAGATGGCATCTGAATATTTGGGTTAAAACATAGCAGTTTGAGTCCTACAGGTGGTCCTTCAGGATTAGTCATCAAGCAGAGACCCGTGTCACTTCACCCTGAGACTTCTACAAACTCCTATGCAAAGAACATGGTATAGGGCTACCTGCAACTTGAATCAGAGCTGAACTGACAGTGTTTGTCTCTTATGACACCCTAGAGTGCATCCAAAGCTGTCAGGGTGTGATAAGGACATCCAGGCTTATATCCTAAATTCCTTTAGTCTGTTGGGATATGGTGATGCCTTTTACATGACCTGCTTGGGCAGATATGCAGGCTGCAGCTGCATTAGTGAGAGACTTTAGCTGTCTACACTATTGCTTCGTGCATCTAATGATTTCTCTTACTAGAGTTTGACTTAAATCAGTTTGTGCAGATGATCTGATTTAGATTTTTGTGTGTGTGTGTGTGTGACAATGCTGATAAAAATACTGGTTTACATCAAATTGAAACAATCTTTAGTTAAAGGAAGGTAGGTCAAGAAAATTACGGTTTTAATAAAGTGAGGTATTCTTGCTTTTTTGTTTACTTAATCTTAATTCCAGGTCCATTTCAAATTTAGGTAGTCAGAATTACTCATTTTAAAAGAACCAAGAAAGTTTACTTTCAGAAATGTCAGAATGATTCTTCTGAATTTGATGTGACCTGCAGCAACACAGTTTGCCAGCCGATGGCAATACTGATATTCTCCTGAATTTAGGGTTTATTTCTTGTCTCTTTGAAGCTATTTTTGTATTGAAGTTATTATTCTTAGGAAGGTTCACCCTGCTTTTCAGGGGCAATTCTGTACATTTTAAGAAAGGACCTCTTCTACTCCTTGGCCTAATGCTTATTAGAAGAATTAGAATTTTTACTTCTTGATGTCTCTTCTCTTTTCCCCTCCTACATACTCTGCTTTTCCCCTTCAGTTAAAATTTGCTTTTATCAAGAAGCAAATAGGATCAGTTCTCCTGTGGGTTCACTCTGCATCTTACAAATAGAGCTGCTGCTCTTCTCAAAGTTAGGCCTAATTCTAGCCTAAAAATTCTGCCTGAGAGGGGAAAGTGAACTTTTGCTTGCCCTGCATCCCATTAAAAAAAAATTGAGCTTCAGACTCCAGCTACTAATGCTGAAGGCTGCCTATTATATCTGGGTGATTAAGCAGTAGCACTGGTGGAAACATGAAACAGAGAAACACTAAGTGTGCAGGCAGGACATGGAGGCATGTACAGTTCAGCAGCTGAGAATGCAATAATCATTGCAATGAAATTATTTGAGTTATCGCAGAATATCCTGAGTTGAAAGGGACCCACAGTTTCATTGACTCCAGCTCCTGGGCCTGCACAGGATGACCCCAATAATCACACCATGTGCTTGCCAATTTTATCCAAACACCTTGAACTCTGTCAGGCTTTGAGCCATGGCCACTTCCCTGGGAACCCTGTTTCAATGCTCAACCATCTTCTCAGTGAAGAACCTTTTCCTAATATCAAACCTAAACGTCCCCTGACACAGCTTCATGCCATTCCCTTGGGTCCTGTCACTGGTCACCACAGAGAAGAGATTAGTGTCTGCCTTCTCAGCTCTCTCCTCCAGTTTTTGCAGCTGTCAAAGACAGCATTTCAGTTTCCTGGAGGTTTAGTTCAGCCTATAAAATCAATGGAAACTCCAGTAAAGATATAAATGTTGCCTTTTGACCAACAGCTTGATTTTGAATTGGAAAAGTAAAAGGGAATATTCAACTGCATGGAGAGAAGGGCTTTAGAGATGAATACTGGCTTTAGCGATTTACTCTCTGCCACTCCATTGAGTAACGCAGTCACCAGAGATGTGCAGAAGCATGGCTGATGCTACATAAGTCACCTATAATTCTGTTTTATTTACTACAATGCACAATCCTTGTAGCACTATGGTGATAACCTCAATTTGGTGCTTTTTCCATGTGACTGTTTGTGCACTGCTTTTACTTGCCTGGATCCTAAGACCTCACAGAGGAACATAAAGTGTCATTGACTTGCTATGGCTGTCACAGCAGATTTTCTGTTAAAAAGTGTGCAAAAATAGATATGTAAAATTAAAAACTACTTCAGACTGGAGTTACAGAGAAAAAGCCTATATGGTGTTAGCAGGATGTGTGAATAGCAACAGCTTTACAATTTTGTGATAAAACTATGGGGATGCTGGAGCAGAGCTGTCCCGTCATCTCAAACGGCCACTTCATTAGCTTGTTAGGACAGGTTCCCCTCCCTTGACCTGCTGGTCACAGGTCTTTTGATGCAACCTAGGGCATAGTTGGCTTTCTGGGCTGAAAGTGTGCTTTGCTGGGTCATGTTGAGCTTTTCATCAACCAAGTTCTCCTCAGGGCTCTCAATCCATTCTCCACCCAGCCTGTATCTGTTGGGATTGCCCTGACCCAGGTGCAGGACCTGGTGCTTGGCCTTGTTGAGCTTCGTGAGGTCTGTAAGGACTCACATCTCAAGCCTGTCCAGGTCTCTCTGGATGTGTGCCGACTGCACCACATCAGTGATCTTGCTGAGGGTGCACTCAATTACTCTGTCCATGTCACCAACAAAGATGTCAAACAGTACCCTGTGGATAAGGAATCCACAGCTGTCAAATCCATGTCTCTCTGGTTTAAAGACAAGGATGTTGTGTGAAACAGTGTGTCAAGTGCTTTGCACAAATCCATGTAGATGATGTCAATTGCTCTTCTGTCATCCACTAACACTGTAAACCTATTGTAGAAGGTCACCAGTTTTGTCAGGAGCAATTTGACATAATGCTCAGCATTCAGACAGTTAAATACACCAACAAAAGAAAGTTGGGTGTAAATGCCCAGTTTTCTCCAAAAACACTGTAACTCTGCTCTGTAAAACAGCCAATGCTTCAAACAAAAATAACCTCAAGCAACTACATAACTGGTTGTGAGGTCAGAGCACCAAAGAGCAAAGGAGCAGGAGATGGATGCTGGCTGTTGGAAAAATACAAGGTTATTGAAAAACAGAAAAAGGTGATAGAGTAATTGCAGAAGTGGTTAAAACGTTTCCTGTAGCAATGAAACAAAGGAGTTCAGAATAAGCTGATTCTCTGCAAGACCACAGTCTCCTGTCAATACTGAGTTAAGTATTGGCAGAAGATGTTGCTATGTAATTGCAATTCACTTTGGAATTTTTTGAATAGACGAAAAATGGAGGTTTGTATGGAAAAGAATCAATAGGTTAGAATTACTAATCCAGCTCCTTTGGAGAAGGATGTCTCTCTTTCATAGAGCACGAGAAGAAGAGGCTGCTCATTTCTTCCTCTGCTGTCGTCTGACCCACTGCTGCAGTAGGCGAGGGGCTTGTTGGCTGAGCTTTGTTTCTGCTCTCTTAGAAGGAGGACACACATTTTTCCTTTACCTGTAAAAGGTCTGGATGAATAATGCTATTGTAGAATCATAGAGTCGTTGAGGTTGGAAAAGACCTAAGATCATCAAGTCCAACCATCAACCTAATCCCAACACCATGTCCTCAAGTGCCATATCTGCATGTTTATTTTGAACACTTCCAAGTGGTGACTCCACCACTTCTCTAGGCAGCCTGTTCCAATGCTTTACAACCCATTTAGTGAAAAAAAAATAATGCCCTAATATCCAATCTAAACTTCCCCTGGTGCAGCTGGAGGCCATTCCCCCTCATCCTGTCACATGTTACTTGGGAGAAGAGACCAACCCCCACCAAACTACAACCTTCTTTCAGGGAATTGTAGAGAGATTAGTCTCCCCTCAGCCTCATTTTCTCCAGGATAAACACTCCCACCTCCCTCAGCTGCTCCTCTTGAGACTTGTATTGCAGCCCCTTCACTAGCTATATAAAGCTTAAATTTTACCAGATTAAGGCAGAAGTGCTTTGTGCAGCTACTGTCTCTACTGTTTCTTGGAGAAAACCCCAAGGACAGTAGACCTTTGTCCCGTTGGCTTAAAACACCCAAGTCCTTTCTGTGGTGACTTATCATCACACTAATTGAGAAACAAACATAAGAAGTTTGCCCCATTTTCAAGTTATTATTTTGGAAAAAGGACAATTGTCCTGTGGGAATAAGCCAGACCAAGAGTTATATCTTAGTGCAGCAGAAAGCAATCCTTAGTTCCTCCTCAGGCAAGCTCTCAGGGACACACATCCCCAGCTTTTCCTCTTTTGCCTGTGCTTGTGTGTGTGAATTTTTAAAAAAACCTCACTCAAAATGTCTTTTCCCTGATTTATCATACCACACACAAACTTACAGTGTCTGTATCTTTCATGGGAAAAAAAAAAAGAAACAGCACAGCTTTGTTTTGGAAAATGACTTTTCATTAAGGTGTAACTCTCCGCCGAGGTTGTTCTCAGAGCCACTAACCACACTTTTGGCATGTCTCTGAATTTGTAAAATGATATTATGGGTCTGGCTGTTCTCTACCATTTTGCACCTTTACTATCTTGCTTGGAAATTTACTGACTCTGATATTGGTGTGTATCTTCGGTGAAGAGCTTCTCATGGAACAGACTGGAAGTGGAACAAGACCCCAAGGCAATTTGATGCACTTCCTATGGGAGTTTCAGGCTTGCCTGGCAGAGGTGCACACACCGAGGGTGGGATTATCAGGGTGGCATGTAACCCTTCCCACTTTTGGAAAAAAACATCTGGCTCTACAAGACAGCTCTTCCACGGGGTGAAACTTGGTGCCATTGGAACTGGTGCCACCTGCTTCAGCGCTGCTGGCATCCTCCTCCCTTAAGTAGTGAGACGTGGCATCATCAGCGCCCAAGGGTCGAGGGTAAAACTGGGAGACATTGGCTTGTTTTGAAAAGCATTTCTCTCACAGTCCTTCATCTCTACAAAGGGAAGAGATCTAAATTTGCCTTTGCTACTTTTGTATCTCATCAGGTTACGTTTCTCAAGTGTAGTTCTTGGAGACAGAAATTCTGCTATTAGGGCACTGACACTTTTCTGAATATTAAAAACCTCTTGCTTTTATAGCTGTCAGAATCAATCTTTCAGGTCTTCCCCTCCAGCTGCCATACTCTCTTGTGAGCTGATTGCTACTCCTGGGCAGGTACGTGGCAACATTATTTTGCCTGGCACCAACAATATTGACTTCTAAGGAAATTAAAGTATTTCTGCATCTTGAATCAAGTCCTGTGATTTGTTTATGATACTCTCTTACATCAGAAATAAAGGCTGCATGACAGTTCCACCTTTCTGCAAGAGAGAATAGGGTCGTGCACAGTAACCTTGAGTATAGACTTGTCATATCTAGTGAGCTTATTAGGGCTTGATCTGCTCATTACCTGGAGACTATTGAAGGCAAGACCAAAGAATCTCATGGAGACAGCGTGGGCAGCATGATTCCCTCTGAGTCAGCACAGGGATGTTTCTCAGCACGTGTATTTGAATCCATTGCTGAAGCTGTCATCTGCTTACTGAGACTTACAAAGCTTGTGGCTTCTCATAATCTTAAAACACATGGCACTTGTATGAACAGGCTTGTGGTTTCTTTACACAAAGCCAACACGACTTTTCCATCTGTATAGCAGAACCTTTCCTTAGAGCCATCAGTCATCACTGTCCAAAAGTCCAGCTCAAAGTGAATAAAGATAAAATTTTCTTTCTTATAAACTTACCCTGCCCTTCCCAAAGGAAATTCTTTCATAGATGTGTCAGCTCTTGCCAGTCCACTTTTAGCTCCTATAGAATTTCAACTTCCTGTCGAAAGTTGTTGGGACGTGAGATAGTTAACAAGACTTTTTTACTTCCACAAAGGCCATGGGATAAGGGATCCTTGTCAACAGTACATGGTGAAAGATTTCAGACCTGATGAGCGATCTTTAAGGCATTCAGCAGGCACCAGGAGAGTGTCTTGGTTGTTGGTAGAGTTGAAATTGTTTTGGTTTTTTTTCCGGGAGGTGCAGAACAAAGCCACAGCACTGGCATCTTGCATTAAAGGTGTCCTTCAGCCTGCTCAATGGGCTATTTTAGGAGGCATAGGTGATGTAAGCATTATAGCAGAGAGACTAAAACACTTGTCGTTTCACCCCAGTCAGCAACCAAGTACCAGGCAGCCAGTCACTCACTCCCCCACTGGATCAGGGAGAGAACTGGAAGGGTAAAAGCTGGAAAACCCGTGAGTTGAGACAAAGACAACACGAAAGATAAAGTAAAAGCTGTGCATGCAAGCAAAACAAAACAAGGAATTAATTCACTGCTTCCCACGAGCAAGCAGGTATTCAACCATCTCCAGGAGAGCACACCCCGTCACATGTAACAGGGACTTGGCAAGAAAATGTCATCACTTCAACTGTTCCTCACTTCCTCCTTCTTCCCCCTATTTTATATACGTGAGCATATTATATAGTCTGGAGTACCCCTTTGTTTAGTTTAGGTCACTCTCCTGGCTGCACCTCCTCCCAAACTCCCACACCTTCCCAGTCTCCTTGCCACTCCGGCAGTGCGAAAAGTAGAAAAAGCCTTGGAGAGCCCTGCTCAGCAATGACAGAACATCTCTATATTATCAACACTGTGTTCAGCACTAATCCAAAACACAGCCTATACTAGCCCAAAACAGCACATCACTCCACACCTAATGAAAATAGTATTTATGCAGGCTCATGCTATCCTTCTCAGTAGGTAACTTCATAGTTCCCCATCACTTGTGAGATTTTTATCTTGATCTAAGTAGGATGGAGATTTGTAACTTGGCCTCTTTCACCAGGATTCTTCAGGTGCACACTCAAAGCTGTATATTAAGCAGGGATGTACCACAGGCATTGTGAATGGCAGAAGATATATCCTTTTGGTTTAGTTGCACAGACATGCACAGTTTCATTAAGGTTTTTGCTCTTTGGCTTTGGATCTTAATTAAAAATAAGCAAGGTGACCACTGGCATGGTTATCTTTTCATTGCCTGACCTATCAAAGGAAACAATGTCAGGGACATGACACAAGTAACTTTCAGATGACATTGCATTAATTCATAACAATGCTGGAATTCCCATTGAAATGCTTCCTAAGGATGTTACAGGCATCTGGCAAAAGCTCTGCTCATGTTTTCCTTCAATATATGCCCAGAACCAGAACCAGATGCTGTAAATTGGAGTAATTAAATATGTTGGTTTCTGTAGTTCATTTCATGGTTAAGGGATCAGGAGGCATCTTTAAACACATTTTTGCTCTGCTTGTGTAATTTGAAGGTGGCTTTTTTTTTTTTCCTGGGGGGAGGTGTTTGGGTTTTTTGGTTTTTTGGTTGGTTTGTTTTTTTTTTCAGTTGCAAGGCTTATTTAATCACTCCATAGGCAAAAGTATTTTGTAATGCTGAACATCTTCTTTTGGGTGTTCACAGCAGCACATTCTTTGCTACTCAGCTCAGAGTGTTTTAGACAGAATGGGAGAGGGACATGAAGGAGAAATGCTTTGTACTTAGCAGAATTAGAATAAGCCTCCAAGCACATGGTTTGTGCTTTATTCCAAGTGCTTGAATCTGATCTTACTCCTACTTATCTCTAAAGGGATTATTCCTGATTTACACCGTGCTGAATGAAATCAGAATCTGGCCCTGAAAGCCTCTTTGTACTTCAGACGTTGTCTCGAGGCAGCTGACCTGCAAATATGGAAAGGAAACCTGAGTTCCCATGGGTTAATTGCTTAAAATTATCAAGCTAAGTCGACAACAGTTTGTTTAGCAGCGTTTATTTCAAACTAAAGCCTGTTCAGGAAATTGTATTGCAAAAATTCAGTCTAGAACCCATTTACCTCTATTGTACTAATAGAAGATGGTACTCAGAGGACCCTCTTTGGTGCAACACAGTGCTGTTTATTTGCATAGTACCTTTCATTTGAGGATATTAAATAACTATTTCATTGCAACTTTGGAAGCTGTTCAGCCAGACAAATCTCTTTAATGACCTACAATGATTCTTGTTGCTAGCAGTGAAGCAAAAATAAGTTAGTACATTGGGTCTCTGGTCATGAGTGCCATCTGTAAGAAGAGGTCTGAAACCTAGAACAGTGTGAAGCTGCTAGCTGAAAATACTGGGGTTTCTGGAATAAAGGCTATGGCATACTTAGCTGTTGAGAAGAAAATTGATTTTTATTAGCAGAAGTTGAGTTAATGTTCACTGAAGCAGGTACCAAAAACATATGTACAGTTTTGGAGTGGGAAAGCATGGGTAGCCTTTAACTCATTATGGCAACTCCTTTACAAACCCAAATTGATATACTTTTAGTTTATGTTTTGATTGTCTACATGCTAATTTTTAAGTCTGTGTTTATATTGTACTTGTCTGTATCGTGATAAAAGGAAAGTTGAGAACACCTTTTCATAGGGCTACTCTAGAGGAAACTGGTATGTTATTGTATGCCTGTGCATATTCTCAAATGAACAAGTCGCATTTGTCATTGCTGCAAAGCACATTTTCGGTAGAGTGACACATTTGCACAGTGTTTGAACTAACTAAATGCAACCATGTAGTGGGAGCAAGACGCATGGCCTCATGCAATGGCCTGCCTATTCACTTTTAAAATTTTATTCTTGAATTCTACTATCAGCTTTGATTTCCCAATAACTGTCTCTTTGCCGTGTCAGTTTGAGATGCTCCAAGCTTTAAACTACAGTAGTGGTTTATGGACCTGTGTTTATGGACCGTAGGATACCTACATCCCATAATTCACCCAGCATAATGAAAAAACACTGAATTCTGGGACACTTGTTAAGAAGGCACAATACAGAAAGATTTTGCTCACACTGGTTCAACTCTCCCGTGCAAACATTGGCTCCTGCTGTGGAGCTGAGCAACTCTGGAGCTTTTCCTGGCTGAAAGTGTGGTTATGACATTAAATATATTGAACCAAATTTGACATGCATATGGTCATATGGAAAATCCCCTAATTTTCTTTACAATGAGTGAGAAAGTCTTACTTCAACAAAGGTGTAATTTGGCTTTTTTGCTAGTTACTCCAAGCTGTTAGCCATGGTTAATGTAAGCCCAGCCTGTCTTTCAGCAGAGACTGGAGGAGCTAATGACTGCATTCCTGGAGATGAGGCTTCATTAATTCAATCTGAAATATCTGGTGAGCGATGCTCTGAGGAGTTTGCATTAAAATAAAAAACCCAGTTTGCTTTGTGTCTATAGCTTGTATAAGAAAAGCAGAAAACTGTAGTGAACTTTCTGTATTTTTCTGTTTTCCTCAAAATAAATATCATCATCATCTCAGGTCCACACCTCTTTACTTTTCTGTTCACCTGATATAAACCAGACTAAGTGCCACATAAGCAAATATGTGATTTACTGGGGGAATGAGACTTCCTGGTTAACCCCACACTGCTCAGCAAAACTCTGCCCTCCTTCGATCTCTCCTCTGTGGCAACATGTGCATCAGCCTGGGTCCCCTTCATCAAAAAAGAGTGATACTGGAGATACCTTTGGAGCTTTTGCCATTTGATTGAATCAAATTGATCTAAAAATTCTCTCCATTTATATCTCCACCATAGGGTAAGAGACATTTTTCCTTATTTGTCTTTGCTCTCAGCTGGTCCCACTAAGTCTGTTGCCGCAGCAGATGTAGAAGTGGAGAAACTTTCAGATACACCACATACCAGATACACAATATACTGCCTTACTGAACTGGTTAATGTTGTTTAGCTGACACTTCTGCAGTGTAGGAAAAGCTGCATATTATTGGCCAAGAACTTTGTAATTTTCTGGTATTTCTAAAACGGATGCCAGCACTTGGAAGTATTGAGTAATTTTTAATTGAAGGGATATGATCAGTAGGTGATCAGTTTCTGAAGTGCCTTGGATGTATGTTGTGTTGTAGAGAGAACCCACCTGGAGCGAGGCTGTGGTTTAGCTTCTGTGATGAGTACCCGTGGATTGCAATGCCAAAATGACCAGCTTTATTACATCGATGAAGATCTTGAGTAATTCAATTCGTTTTCACAGATCTAAATTAACTAAAATGAGAACGTAATTTGGTCTGAAGTTTTAGTTTGATGCTCTTAATTATTACACTAGGTTCATCAATGCATTTTCCAGTATCCTTAAAATAACCAGCCACCACAAATCAGACTATTTAATTCTTTCCTCTCCCTGCAGCTTTTACCAAATTTGCTGTGGCCAGGATTTCACTGCATTTTGCCTGGATGAGCAGTGTGACTCCCTCAGGTGTTGTATTTACTGCTCCTCTAACATACAAGCATTGTACTCTACCTCTGACCTTGGGGACAGGCTGTCAGGGAAGAAGAATCATAGAACCACAGAATGATTTGTATTGGAAAGGACCTTTAGAAATCATCTAGTCCAACCCTTCTGCAACGTGCAGGGACACCTTCCACTAGATCAGTTTGTTCAGAGCCCTGTCCAACCTGCCCTTGAGTGTTTCCAGGTATGGAACATCCACCACTGTTCTGGGCAACCTTTTGTGGTGATGCTGTCTCACTAGTGGGAGTTACTGGGCAGAAGAATCCCTCCATAAATCTATGTTGGTTACAAAGCTCATAGCTTGCATTGCTGCAGGCTACCTGGGCAGTACTGCTAGTGGGCACCTGCAGCAGCAGTGTTTGTGTCGCCAGGCTTGTAGCTGCTGCACTTAATTACCGTAAAATGAAGATTGATTTGCGGTATCACAGCAAAATTAATCCTCCCTCTTCCTGAAATTATCATTACACAGTGTTTTTGCTGAAGTCTAATCAGGCATGGTGATGTACAGTGCTAAAACTCGAACCCAAAAGTACTGCCATGTATCTGATGTATCAAGGGGTGTTTTGAAGGACTGAGGGTTACTAGAGGAAGTGACTGGAACTGACTGATAAAAAAAAGCACTTAAACAACCTTGAGAATGCTTTGATCTGAAGTTGAGTATCTGTGCACCAAGGGGGGAATGTGTTTTTCGGAGGAGGACACAGCCTGCATGTAAGTAGAGGTGTTCTATTTGATGTGCCGAGATCAGTGTCAGAGTCTTTAGCTGCTCATCTGGCCACCTTATCTTGTGTTTTTCCTCATAATTTTTCCCTTGTGTTTTAGAATCATTTTTCTCTGCTTGTACTGTGAAACATTCTTATACAAATCTCCTGCAACTGAAGCAAACTGTTTGTAGCACAACAAGAGCAAAGAGGTGCCAGAGTTTTGGTTCTGCATAAAAACACATCACTTACTTCCTTTTTCTTTTCTCCTCAAACTTTCTATTAAATGAGCAGTACTTTAATGAAGGACTTCATGGAGAAAACAAAACAAAAGAAAAGAAAACAAATTCTGTATCCTCTAGATTGTTCCCAAATCCCTGAATGAAAAATTATTTACAGATTAAAGCCCTTACGGTTTCCTTTGTCATTGCAAAACAACTAATGAGCAGAACTTGAAAAGCTCTGGTATCTCCTGGTTTGGAGCATCGACCTCCTTCACAACATCAAACAACCATGCCAGCACTTTTTCATGGTACCAGATGACTAAATTTCATAGCAAATTCTCCCCCAATTTAATGCTGCTACTGACTATGCAAATGAGACTTATAAAGCAAACACAAGTTTGAAATCTCAGCTTGAGTATTGGAGCTTAACCAATCTGTACAGGAAGAGGCTGTTGGTAATGGAATCGTAGTTTAAAATTGTCAAGTTTTCAAGTTTTTATTGCAATTTCCCCAAAGCCATGCAATCCACAGCCGACCCAAGAATAAATTACAGGAATCAGGTTCTTGCTCTAAAGGGAGATAAGTGTCATGCTCTGAGCACTGGCACATGATGAACAAGCCAGTGGTCTCTCTCTCAGCAAGAGGTGAGTCACTTGGGTAATTCCTGTTTTAAACAGCAGAACTGGATTCATGCTTCAATCAGCCTCAGACACCCAAAGAGGAATAAACTTCAGGTTAAAACCTCGTGTTTTGTGTCATTACCTTCTTTTCCTTTTTACCCTTGCAGTGACAGTGTGTCAGTGGATAACAATGGGAAGGGGAGCTATGCTACATGTGGGAATAATAAAAACCAGCATGGTCTGCACTGCGAGTTTGCAAACTGCAACAAGAAAAATGGTAGCACTTCTCTTGCCTTCTAATGTACAGGAAAGAAAAGTAGAGGCAGGTTTAGATTGAACATTTGGACAAACTGAGCCCTATACAATATACCTCTTGGAGCAGATGATGAGATATAAATATATATACACAACCTATCTATCAACCTGTCCTCAATCAAGGAAAAACACTTCTGGCTGACTGAAGTCTGTTATTCATGAAATATTCAGAATAGGTCTGTAACAGCCTACTGACAGAAGCCTGAGTCACTAACCTCCCAACTGCACTTCCCAACCACATCTGGTGGCACTTGGCCCCTCTACCTGCAACACTGCTATAGCCAGTGCTTTGAAAGGTTGGATTTCAATGGCAGTATTGATCTGAGTTTATTCTTAACTATTGTAGTTGCAGGTTGAGAACTGGTGGCTTACAGTTTCAGGGAAACAAGATAACATTTATTTTATCTTTCTTCCAACAAAGGTCTGTGATATGATCTCTGAGTCCAGCCTTTGAAGGGCTCCTGTTTGTAGAGATTAGGTAAATAGAGACTGCTTACTTTTAAAGTAAGCAAAAGAGGATAGACTTTGGTTAGGACACTGTATTGAAGATGGGGTTTCATTTCTATCTCTGCCAGAGAAGATCTGTGAACTCCACTTTGGTATGGTTTTGTGAGCTGTAGTCTGTACCTGCTACTTTACATCTCTTTAAGAGCTTCTCTAGTTTTAGTTAATATTTCTTTTCTATAATTTTTTTAATGTGCTATCACACTAAAAATTTTTGGAACAGTGGGATGAGTTAGTACAGTACCACATAGATACAATACCAAAATATTGACAGTCCTTAGGCATCTGTCCTTGAAGAGCTGAAAGGCAGAAAGCTTATTTTTGTGGAGAAGTCACAGATGCCAAAAGTTTAAACTAATGAAGACGCATAGGGAACCTTTGGATTTGCAGTATAAGAAGATTCTGGTAGGATAAATAATACTATGGGCTCCATTTTTCTCTCTTTAAGGGTTCTCCATATCCCACGTTGTGCAAGCATGACTGATGAGATATTAAAATGTGTCAGAGCAATATTCCTGCAGACTCCACTGTTTTGGATGGGGAAAGGAGAGTTTAATGTTTACTTGATCCTAAATATACCTATTTATAAAATAAAACATGCTTTCTTTTGCTGGACAGGTAGTTTATGATGCCTGAGCTCCCAATATCTGAGAACCTTAACTACCTGGTTTTGGTTTTGTAAACTACAACCCTGTAGCCTTTAATTTACTGGATGAGAAAAATGAATGTGGCTCATTTACTATGAGGGTGGAGAGGCACTGAAACAGCTTGCCCAGAGAAGCTGTGGATGTCCCATGGCTGAAAGAGTTCAAGGTCAGGTTAAATGGGGCAGGTAGATTAAATGTTCCAACTTTCTTTCCTTTTCAAAAGAAGGGGATAGGGAGAAGTGACAGTTCACTCCTTTCCTTAACTAACTTCATCCCTGGAAGTGTTCAAGGCCAGGTTGGATGGGGCTCTGAGCAACCTGGTCTAGTGGAAAGTGACCCTGCCCATGGCAGGGGGTTGGAACAAGATCTCTAAGGTCCCTTCCACCCCAAGCCATTCTATGACTAATAGCTCTTGACAGGTAGGAAACATGGTTGCAAATGATAGTATAGGTGTCCCTCAACAAGATTTGCCATCAGTTTTTCAAGGATTTAGAACATTGCTGTAGAAGGTATGAAAGTGGGACGCTGCTTGCTGCCTGCCCTGAAAGCAGGGGTGAAATCCAGCCACGATGACCCTTGAGCAGATAAGGGTGCATGGATGCAGGAATAAGTTAGCCCAGGTGCAGAGTACTGCCCCATGGGACTGTAGTTTGGAGAGGTGCCAGGCCCAAAGTAGCTGCAAAGGTGTCAGCCTTTCAAGCAGAAAACCTTGGTGGCAGGAGGAATTACTGCTGCCCAGGCAGCTCTGTGATCCGAGGTGCTGTATGGGCAGCAACTACTCAGAGGTGTTATTCTCATACTGCACTTGACATCCACCACTACAGAACTTATCTTTGCTCCTCCGGTAGGATGAAGCCTGTAACAGTGTTATCTCTGTCTCCTCTTGGTCACAGTGCTGGCAAGGAGGGTTGAAATGTGGCTATTGCCCCCGTGCCACGGAAGGTGGTTTAAGGTTTGCAGGGCTTCCTGACTGTCGCAGCTACAGTACATTTTGTCCCCAGACATGTCTTTATTCTTAATTTCTGTGGCTTTTCAGGCAAGGAGGCTCTGAGCACTGTCATCCTGGGTGTCCTGGGTCAGCGGTGAGGACAAAAAGGGGCAAGGGAAAACTGTTAAGTGGAGCCAGTGCTCAGAGGAGCCAAGAGAAAAAATAGCTGGGAAAGAAGCCTAGCTTCTGGGACTCATTTCCTTAGGAAGCACAGTGAAAAGCAAAAACATGTGAGATGACTAAGATATGAAGGAAAACCACTCTCATGTTTGGCAACAAGACCTTCCTTTCAGCTCTGAGTGCAGGGCTCGGTTTCTCCGTCTCACTCTGGGGCTAATACATGTGTGGCTCTCATGGACAAGACTTCCACTCCCTCTGCCCCCTCTCCATACTGCTGGCTGACAGAGCCACTGGCAGAATCGATATTGGGAACAGTACACTGCTGTGCCATAAGTTAAAAACAACCTTGCAGAAGAGAGTCGCTGAGGGAATTGGATCTTCATTTTCTTTTAAGAATACTCCAATTTCTTTTAATTGGGAGAAACTTAGAAAATGAAAGGAAGTGAGTGCATGGAGGACAGGCATGGTGTGAGGTGGAAGCAGTTTGTGTTCCTTCTGGAACAGGGAGTGTTTTCCTGTGCTGAGAACTTTCTTACAGTGCAGGATATTGGTGTGGGATGCATCTGACAGAGTGCAAGCATCTGCAATGTACGTGCTGCTGTCAGAGCTGTAATCTATCCTCTTTTTATAGGTCACAAAGAGAAATAGGTACTTTAACATGTGATTTGTCTCGTTTTAGAGGAAACACTGATAAAATGGGTTTTGGAGGTGGGACTTCCTCTCTGTTGACAGTTAAAGAAGCCTTGGTGACTTGCTCAGTTCTTGAGGTGTGATGTTAGATCAGATGGGTCCTGCCTGAGCAGGGCTTGGAGTGAGATCCTATTAACCTCTTATCTAAGTATGCAAGTGCCAAAGGGCAGAGGCTGGGGTGTCTAACTGAAGGAGATAATACTGGTTCTCTGGTTATCTTCTGCTGTGGAGAATTGAAGCACCAAGGCTGTGTCCATCAGATAAGCTGATGGTAGACTTTCAGAGCCCAAACAGCACTGAGTTGTTTGTACCTTACTGAAAGTCAGTGAGCACTGTGCCTGCCCACTTCTTTTATGTCATTAAGAATAAACTAACTAACCAACTATTTGTAGTCTTTTGAAAAATATGCAGCACATAGGTTTTGTCCCTTTTAGATGAATATGAAGGAGTGGAGAAGCTTCCTTATGGTTCAAAATTAACAAGATCTGCTCCTCTTTCTGTAGGGAGGGAAATAAAAGTCTTACTGGCCTGATTGACTCAGATCTGTCCTACAGAACCCAGGACCCAGACTCCTTTTCAAAAACCTTAATACATAAAAACAGACTCAAACCCCAAATAATCAGTCATGCTAAGATCCATGGCTTAGCTGAAAACTATTTGAAGTCTTCCTGCTGTGTACACCCCATATAGACTGTCATGGATGAGAATTCCAGACTGACCCAATCCCAAGTGCCCACACATGCAAGGAGTGAATCCTTTTGCAAAGTGTTTGTTTTCCACGTGAGAAAACAGCTTCCTCAAGTATTTAATACGTGGCCTTGTCTGATTAAAAGGATGCTGTGAGCCCTCTGTCACAGGGCAATCGTTAGGGGTTTTTTTTTCTCAAATGAAAGAATAACAACATCCAAGTTTCAGTGAAGCGTTGATGCTTTGTCAAAGTCTAATTGACCCTGAAACTTGCCACTGTGCTGTAGTTTTGAGTAAACCAGGAGAGCAGGGTTTCTGATACACCAGATACTCTGTCTCATGCTTTGGGCTGTAATACTGCCTCCATAAGGTTAAGGAGGAAGTGACTTTTCCTATCTTAAAGAGCCTTTTATAACTTTCTAGTGGTCTTTTGAACACCAGCTGCTGGTGATAACCTGGGGATGGAATTTCTCCTGTACAGCCATCTGAGCAGTTGTAATTTCTGTGGCAATTTCCCTTTGTTCACACTGTTCTGATGATCTGTAGCAGGGGTTTCATTAGTTCTTTTTTAATCAGGATAGCTCTGCTGTGCATGCAAGTCAATGTTGAAATTATAACACATTTGTCTTTAATTTGATAGCCCATTGCTCTTACACGTGTTCACTGTCATTGCAAAAAAGTTCTTTTGTTGGCTTTTCTGAGGAAGGGATGACAGTATGCAGAAGTGAAGTTTGTTTAGTAGAGAAACATAATTTCTGTTCTCCGTTAACAGCTAAATATGTAAAAGAATAAAGTAAAAATATTGGTTTATTTACAGTGAAGTAAAAGGACTGCTGCCTTACAAATGCAGCTGTGGGATGTGAAAACATGATTCCTGTTCAGAAGATTTTGGATTGTAATTCTGCATCACACCTCTGGCCCTCAACACTCTACTGTCTGTCTCTCTGTGTGTTCAGCTCATAATATTTTGATTATTTGTGACTAGCTGGGCAGCTATAGCCTTAGATGTGATGTGATCTAAAATCCTCTGAGACACTGAAATACTCAAAGACAGGGAAAGATGTTGCTAAACAGCACATGATATAACTGGAAAGTCTGACCACAGAAAGCCCAGATGTCTGCTAGAGGTACTATTTTCTAAATTAGTAATTTTAGACATTTAAGGAACTATGGTAAAAAGAAACAAAACTAAATTGCAGGCAGTTCTTTTGAGGTCTAATGTGACTGTTATGGATGATCCTTAGACTTTCAAAGTTCAGATGCTTACAGAAAAACAAAGCAAAGAAACCCCTACTGTATGCCATTTTAGCAAGTTGATTATTTTATCTTTTTTTTTTTTTTTTAATTTTGGAAGCTTTTAAATCACAAGTTGCATTTCAGGTTGCTGGGAATGCTAAGTCCGCTTCACAGTGATGCTTTCTTTATTTCCAAGGTTTGTGCTTAGCCATTTATGAATATTTGATTTTGCACACACCCCCAAATTACCATCTGCCCACGTGCAGCTTTGCTCTGGGATGGCTCTCTGATGCCCCGACTGCCGTTTCTCAATGCCAGACCTCAGCACAACTTCCCAGCACGAAGCGTTTGCCCTGTAGTTCTGTTCTTGCTTTGTTATATTCCACTTTTTTTAAACCTTTTTTCTCCCTCTGGCCTGCTGCTGCTGACCTTGCTGAACCTCTGTCCTGATATGTATCTTGCGCTACCCTGAAATGTCATACGCAGGAAGCATCTGGCTGTTCCCCTGCTGTGTGGAGCATCTTTCAGGGGATTATCTCTGTTTCATTCTGCTTCATTCTGGCACAAAGCCCTGCAAAAATCATTTGACTAACCTAAGCTCTCTGCACATGCAGATCACCCATCTCTTGTCACTCTTGAGACACAAGTGATTCCCGAGTTGTCCTGCTGCTCAGAGCTGGCTGCCTTGGGGACGTGAGCATTTGTCAGGTGTACTTTTTCCCCTTCTCATTGCTTTATCATTCATATGCCCTAGAAAAAGAAGTGCAAGCTGCTAGGAGAAGGTGAACCAAAATGTGCTCAACTGGAACTGGAGTGTGTGACGGACATTTTTAAACATCCACAAGTATTCGTGGAAGGAAGTAAGGGGTGGGGTGTATTTCTCCTAAGCTTCTGTGTTCTGCATTAGCAGGTTTTCTATTGAGACGAAGTTAGCTTTGGTTTTGCAGGTGCAAGAGAAAACAAGTGTCTATGGCTTCCTTCCGATTTTACATTGGCTTTTCCTTTTTTCAAAAAAAAAAAAAAAAATTGGCGCAAGTGCTCTGCACAGCCCTGGCAGGTACCCAGCCCCCTGCATGTTCCTTTGTTGAGACAACAATAAATTCAGGCAAAGGAGAACAGCTTAATGGTCTGTAGTAATCATCCATCCAAAATCCTAGCTAAAATCCTCATCTCTTCAACCTGTGTAGCTCCTGCGTTTGCCTCCTTTCCCCCTAAAGGGGTCCTAGTTATGCCTTGTGTGTTTGAGGCCAGGTTGGATGAGGCTGGTCTAGTGGAAGGTGTCCCTGCTCGTGGCAGGAGAGTTGGAACTAAGGGATCTTAAAGTTCCTTCTAACCCAAACTGTTCTGTGACTCTGTGTCAAGAGTAGGGCAGGTGATGTTGGTGCATCAAGAAGTGTCTGGGACTCCTGGGATTCCCACATCACTGGTGAAGTATTTGCCTTACATGTCCCCTTTAGGAAAATCAGGAGAGCCTTCCATTGGGATGTAGTACCATTTCCAGTGTAAAAAATAATTACTCAGTTCCAGACAAATGGGTTTTAGTTTGACATTGATGCTGCAGGTTTTAGTATTGTGCATTATTGCCGTGTTGATAAGATTAATGATATTGTCATGATCATCCTAATGGTGTTTCACCAAAATGCCTCCTTTTCAGGCTGGGTAGAAATGTGGGAATCTCTCCCTTTACATTTTAAGGGTTTTTTTTCTAACTTTCCTGTTAGAATAAGCATTGAGGTGTGATTCCCAGTGCTGAGACCAATAGGTCTATTCAAAGAATTCAAAACCTCATCGTTTCTGAGGCCTGACTGAAGGGTATTTAATGTTGGGGCTGCTGACATCCACCAAACCCCTAAGAGTACGGCTACAAGGAAAAAAAGCCTCAGAGAGATAGACATATTTATTATTGTGTACGGTCATAAATTATAAAGCTTAATGTTTGCTTGCAGCCTGGGTGATAGGGACTCCATTTGTGCTGTGTTTGCCTCTTAATCATTATGGTAATTTCTTATACATCATTTAAAAAAGGTAGATTAAGTCCAAGCATGACAAAACCTTCTATGGCGTTGCTGCTGCAATTGACCCAACAAGAGCAGTGTTGGGTTTATTTTAATTTTTTTTGAAGCAAAGTTCCTATTTACCTATTACCAAACCCTGCAATTACTAAAAGACATAATTTTTCTACTCAACGTTGAAATAAGCCCTAAAGTTGTACCAGCGAGGTCACTCAGATACCTGCAAAAGAGGTCCCTGAACTTAGCAGTGGATGGCTAATTACAGCTGATGCTGTGCCCTGGAAGCAGCATTCATTAGCATGATGCCGTTTGGCTGCTGGCAGTTTCCAGCTGGGATGCACAGCACAGTGGTGGCTGTGCTGCTCTCAGCGTCACGGAAATCCTGAGGTAAGTGATAACCCTGCGGTCAGCATGGTGAGCAGGAGCAGGGCAGACATCCTGACGGAGAGCAGGCAGTGCTGCTTGGTTCACAGCACAGTCTTTTGGAACTGCAAGAATTTATTTTCCCATTTGGGGCCCCCGAGCCTGACTTTCAAAACGAGAAACATATTTTAATCTCTTTGTTCCAGCAGAAAATCAGCTCCTTTTTCCTGCTGAAGCTCTCTCAGTGCTGCAGAGGTGTAAAATAAGTCAGATTCTGGCCTGTGCTTTAAGTTTAATGTTTTGCATTTACCAGATTGGCTCTTTTGGTGGGACTTGTGTTCCCCACATTGGCTGTGGCTGAGCAAGGGAGGTCCCACAGTATCAGCACGCGCTGCAAAATGAAGATCCGCTCCTCCTGTGTGGCTGCTCTTGCTGCCTACAACTCCTTCAGCTCCGTTTGTGTGAGATGTCTCTCTTCCAAGAGAGTGAACCACAGATGCAACTTCCTGCATGATTACCAACTTTTATGGAACACTTATGGCTCCCTACGAAGTCTCCTCCCCCACTCTCACTGTGCTGCTGCTTTTCTGAAGTGAAATTAAACAGATCTATTCCAATCTGACTGAAGCCATTGAGTTACTTAAACAGATTGACCTGACTTAGGCTTATCAATTTCTTTAATAAGGTGTCTTCTGCAACTTCTGTTTGGCTTTTTGCCATCCTTCTCATTTAAAAATTTATTTTGAAATCTCTTTGTTCCAAGTGGAGTCACTGCCAGCTGGTTGGCTGGGTATATGCCTGACCCTTACTCCCTAATAATGCTTTAATTTTCATTTTTAAATCCAGCAAAGGCACTGAGAAATTAACTTGCTTATAAATGTTTAATTTGGAAAGCATTCTAACTCTTATCCAAGGAGCAGCAGTGGAGAGGGCGCTTCTTGCCTCTGGTTCCTGAATAACAGTAAGAGTTTCGAGATTAAGATGTTGTTTCTTGCAGCCTGGGTTGAGATGTCTTCTTAGGATCACCTTTTAAAATGGCAACAGTGACAGATTCCACCCAGGCTGGAGGTTAACCACCTCCCACTGCAACTTTTTTACGAAGTCGAACCTTCAAGGTGAAGTGGTGGATATCTGAAAGGCTTACCCAAACTATAGGAAAAAAATCATAGTCAGTGTATAGAGACACTGATGTGTTTCTCTGGGATGGATGGCTCAATTAATCCAGGTTTATTCTTACAAAGCTGCCCTCTGCCCTTGAGCATCTCTCCATGGCTATGTCTTTCTTGATGCTGATGGTCCTTCTCCTAAAGCTATTGAATTGGCTAATGTTAGGAGGTTGTTTTGGTCTTTTTCCTTCAGCCATTAAGTGTCATTTGTAGGTTGTACATCAGTCAAGGCCAGATCATGAGTGCGTGTAGTCACACTTGTTTGAAGACCTTATTCAGTCTACAATGAGGCTGCATTTTCTGCACTCCAGATCCTTCAACTTGAACCTTCACTCAAAAGTACCTCTCAAGCCCTTCCTCCTCCCCGAAAAAAATAGCAAGCCATGTTGTCTTCTTTCAGGGCACAGATTATTAATCCTGCAGGTGACAGTCTGAGCAGAGCCTTTAGTGGTGGGAAGGGAGGATGTCCCTTTGTCATCTTCTCAACAAAACTCATGCTTGTGGCTGACATTTCTGCAAAAGCCCATCTTGTCCCTGTGTGTTGGGCACAACACATACAATGTGGGGACTCCATGGAAACACAGACAGGGAAATCCTGATTTCTGGGTACCTGTTGTGCACAGCCATGAGGTATATGGCAAATACTGACCCCTACCAAGATGCAGTGTGCAGAGGCATCACCTCAGGCACTTCTGGGAATATTAATACTGCTACTGCTATTACAACTTCTTTTTTTTCTCTCTTTTAAGACAAAGTCCCTGCAGAGTTTAGGTGCCAGTGTGGGAAGAGGGCTACTGACTAGAAGAGGTTTGATGCAGAAGTTTGCTCTCAGGCATCCTTGTTAGTCTCTTCTTGTTGTCTCTCTGATCCTTTCCCAGAGTCCATCAGAGCTGACCAGGTTTAGCAGGGACTGGTTTTGCCTTCATCTTCAGAATGCTCCATATATAGTTAGTGGGGGCAGGTTCCCAACTCCAGTGAAGTGTTGCTTTTTTCTTTCATCCTGGTAGTAATAAATACAATTTCATACAAAGTTGCTGCAGAAGAAAAGCCTTCTGCTCTGGCAAATAAACCACCCCTACTCCTGTCCCTCCTGCTTCAGATACCCAGCCTAGCTGCTGACAGTAGATTCATTTCGAATGCACAGTTAGGAAAGCAGGGCAGGGAAACCCAAGATAAATCTTGCATAATAGATACCTTCAATATAGAAATACATCTTATTCTGAGACAGAGAGAGCAGGAGGAGTGTGTGTGGCTCTGTGCCTGGGTAACAGAGTGGGAGGCAGGGAAGTGGAGGCATTCCCATGGCACTATCAAGGACACTGTGTTAGATATCCCAGCAGTGTGCTCCAATCTCCTGGCAGCAGAGCGGAGATTGGTCTTCTATATCACAGTATTACCGATTGCTATGGGATTTTTATAAACCTGATTCAGCAGAGCATTTGCATCTGCATTATTTAAGTGAGTGGGAAACCCACTCTATTGTTACAAAGTTAGATGTGTGCTTAAATGTCTTGCTGAGCTGGTATTAATTTAGAGAAAATAAATAGCTGCTTCCTGGCTTGAGTAGGAAGCAGTCTGCGGCCAGCCTGTGCAACCTGATTAGATTTAGGATGTTTCAGCTCTGAGTGCCTAACTTGAGAAACCTTGACACAAAGGTGTATAAAGAAATATAAGCATCCATGAGAAAAGCAGACCCTTAACGCTATTAAACCATATACAACAGCCCCAACACTCATTTACAGAGGGTTTTCCAAGGTGCGCGGTCTGAACAGTTGGATAACGAATGTGAAGTTGTCCAGAGGACCATGTATATTGGATTTGCAGACAGTATTATTGAGTTGTGGCCAGACTGACCACAGATAGACATGTTTGGAGTCAAACAATCAGGTAGCAGTCTGCATGGGAGCCACAAGAGTGTGGAGAAGATGGCTTTTGTGTCTCTGTGTGTGCCCAGTGGGCCTGACCTTGCATTCTTGTGCTGGCTCTGAGAAACTGCGCACTAAAATCAAAGAGGTTTTTCACTGAATAGGGAGTTCAGATTGTATTGCTGTGGATTTTAGTTTGTTCCGTTCATTTTCCTTTGATTATCAGTACAACACTTTATTTTTACACAATGTAATATTTTAATAAAGGCGCATTTGTAGCTAATAACATTTATGAAGAGAAAGCTTTGACTGAAACTGCATCTGAATGTCACTTAAATAATGAATGGGATTGCCATATATTCATTAAAATTTGAACAATGATAACTGTATGTCTGTTAGAGTCTCCTTTTTGATGGATATGGCCAGCAGCTATTAAAATACAGTGAGAATTCTTGTTTGCAGTCCCACAATGGCTGATAGTTACACTCTTGATAAGGATTGGCAGCTCAAGACACCAAATTTACAAAAGACATTATATTGTAGCTAGCAACAGCTCTGAAGATTGAAATGTTACCTTTTTTCTTCTTTTTTTTAAGTCTCATATATGCAAATAAAGGATTTTACTTCCCCATAACTCTGTAGAGTTGGTTTTCTGCTGGTCACTATCAGAAGTTATTCACTTTTTGAATTTAAAATATTAGCCAGTATCCCCAGTGGTTTAAAAGAAAAAAAAAATACAAATTATACATTTTTCATCCTATTTTTAACCCAGAGGGTTTGTAGAATTTGGAAATGGGCGTGGTCAATTTTCTACACCCCTCCATTATTTCTTCCAAGCCTTCATGTTTCTGGGCTTTTTAATATTTACAGATGCATTGCTGCTGCCACTGTTCCTCTAGTTCAGTGACATGTGGATGTCACCAGGCTCTAACAAGAAAACTCACGTGGCACTTTGAAGTCAGAGGAAAATATGGAAAAATTTTCTTAATAGCATCTATCACAGAAAGTGACTTTGCTTAGCTTACAGTAAATATGAGGTGCTTCAAAAAATTTATTAACAACAGAGTCTTGTAACACTTTCCTTAGACCTACAGTGCTGACGCAACAGAGGCAGTGTAGTACAGTGGCTGAGATGACTGACAGAATTATATTCTTCACTTTGACCTTCAAAAAGTCGCCTAATTGAGCTTTTCCTTTCCCCCTTTATCCATTCGGCAGAGCAGGGTTTATGTGAGCAGAAAGTGCTTGCTAAGCACCAATAGAGCACCTACTGACCAGGGCTCTGAGTTTTATCTCTCAAGCCTGGTCAAATACAAAATAATAAATTGGTCTTCTGAAGAAATAGCTTGTTGAAAGAATCACATAGGCTTGGGTTTTCAACTGGCACAAGGAACTGGATTTCTTAGGGACTTGGCAAGCTGAGTTTAGTTTTTCTTCTATCATTAAAGATATAGTCTGTTGACTTCACTGATTCTTTACCTCATTCCTGTGCTCAGTTCCGATCTGGCAGCGGGAGCTGGAAGGCTCACATCCTTGTGCATTAAGCAGGATGCACTGCCTAATTATTATCTTGATTAAATTTGGTGATTAAGTGGTCTGTAATTGTCTGTAAGCTCAGACTTCCCAAGATATTATTCAAAGCCGTGGTGACTGATCATCTGGTCAGGGTTGAGGTGATGCTGCGTTGATTAAATCTTACTTTAAGGGGAAGTGGCTCACAGCTCTGGGTGCACTAAAGCTCGGTGGAATTGTGTTATATTTCTCTTTGCTGAGGAATATATAAAAGTATATGAGTGCAAGCCTAGATAAGTAATAAATGTCAAGAAAGTATCTACAGAGGGATATATTTATAAAATATATTAGTGACTCCTTGTTTAATTTAAGAAGAGAGAAAAATACCAGATTCATGATAAATTTCCAAAGTAAGTCCAAAAAGCCAAGAAAATAAATATATGCCAGCATCATGACTTCCCCTTGATGACTAAAGCTACAGTATTTTTAAAGCCAGGGAAGAAGCAATTTTAGGGGTGATTAAATTGAAATCCCTGTCTTTCTCTGTCCTCTCAGAATAAACCACCCATGCATTTTAAATTTTGCTCCTTTCACATGCTATGGCATATTGATAAAAATGATAATGATAAAAAAAGCAATGCTCCTTATAACAAAGAAAAGGCAGTCTAGTAGTCAAATGTTCTTTTCAAGCTAGGTGCAACTTGGACTGAAAGACTGGAATATCACCCAGTAATAAGTCTGTGGAGATGAAATTCACTTGGATAAGTACAGAGCTATGCGTCTTGACAGGTTAGTCCTAAAGGGCAGCAATCTTGGATCCAATAGTCTCTCTCATTTTGAATAATTGCTGTGCAACACAGAATCAAACATTTATTGCTGAGTACAGGTGCATTTGCTCTCCCTGGTGACCCTCTATAAGCAAATGTGCAAGACGATTTTATTACCAGGAATGCAATTCACACAAACTGTTTGCTTTACAGAATTAAATAAACCCAGACAAAGGACAGTCAATACTATTGTTTTACCTTCTTGCATTTAAATGCTGTCTCCTAGGTGGTTCAATGGTAGGTCAGAAGACAGAAGGGTTTGGTGTAATGATTCACGTGTAGAGAAATTTACCTTTGGGGAAAAGTTCACAAGAGTACCAAAATCAAGGGGTTACTTTGCTGTGGACAGATTCAGACTATTGCCTTCCTCTGGACAGATTATTATGATTTTTGGCTAGTGGGAATTAGGTTGACTGGGGAAATCTTGGCTATAAAATTTGTTTCCAAACTGGAACAGTCGAGTAGTGGTAAAGCTTTGATTTTGCTGCCAGTGCAGCATTTGAAGAGTGAAACCATATTTGTGGCTGTGGTTGAAAGAGCTACTGGGAGACATTTGAATCCATGCCATGAATTTTTGAACTAGAAACATTTTTCAGTGCTGGGGAAAATGACATCTCAGAGCAGCAGTTGCCCAGGGAGGAGCTGTGATCAGTCTTGCCTTTGGGCAGAGCCTTCGATGGGACCAGTATCTCTTCAGTGCAATTAAAATAAAGGCATCTGGTGCCTGGCTTGTCATGATGACAGCACATTGCAGTGTTGCAGAGGGACATTAAGAGCCACTTAAATCGCCAACTAGTGCCTTATTTGTTGTGCTAATGTATTTGGGCAGTATTGACTCTCCCTTGCTGCTACAAAACCAGGCTGAGCAGTCAGAAAGATTTTGGGTCTTTTCCTTTCTGTCAATTTTTGAGCACAAAAGGGCTAAGGCATCCTGAGGCTTTGTTGTCTTCATAAAATCCTGAGAATCCCACTCAGAGATACAGATTTAATCCAACGCCCTAAACTCTCAAATCTTATAATAATTGCTGGTATTCAGATACATGCCGGAGTTCTCTCCCCCAGCACTGTTTTGTACAATAATGAGGTTAAGGAAAAGAGAAGCACTAGAAAATATATATTGGACATGATTGATAGCACTGCATGGAAGCAAGAGTAAATTCTGAAATGCTGATTTATCATTCCAAGACCAGCAATTGGGCTTTTTATGAGACTTGAACTAAGGAATATAAACACTGGATGACAGCCACAATAGGACTTACTGAGAGCAAGCACAGAACAGTGCAGAGAAGCCATCAAAACTTTGCAGGAAATCCTCAGCTGTTGCAGGTCTGTCAGAGGGACAGAAATGAGATGTCTTAGGGCTCAAGGCCAATCAGGGTGTTCTGGGAGGTTCATCCTCTGCATGGTTCAGGATTAAGCCTTCAGCTTCATGGAGCAGAACCAGCACAGGGCACAGGATAATAACAATCATGGACCATTTTCTGACAGTCTAACCCCTGGTTTGGAGCTACAGGTTTTGTCCTGAGCAAAGATAGATGGGAGGAGATGTGTCTTCTCAACACTCTGAGTGTTTGATCTGGCAGAACAGTCTACTCTACCAAAATGTTCTTTGTAATCATTTGTGAGATAAATAAACTGACAGCATCACACATAGCCAAATGAAATGGAAACAATGGCAAAGCTGGTCGAGGGGACTATAACAAAGGAACTTTTGAGTCAAGGGGACTTTGTCCTTCCAAAAAAAAAGAAAAAGTTGTTTAATTGGAGACCCAGACTTTCAAGACGAAATTTTTGGCAAGTGAGTTCAAACTGAAGAAATTCTCTTATTCACTCAAAAACTCGTGCTTCTTGCCAACTCAGTAATGTGCTATTGGAACAGGTAAAAAGGACTGCTTTCCAAAAATAAGCAGATATTATGCAATGAGCTTAGTTATGTTAATAAGTGAAAGACGGATGTACTATTTATTATCTGCTTTCAAATCCAAGTACACAGTCCAACTGATGATTACTTGATTTATATATTTTTTTACTCTTATGAAGGGAAATGTTTGAGAAAACACAGAACTTGGTATTTAGCATTTTACTTTTGATTTTACATTGTAGCTTGGTAATTGATGAAAGATGTTGCATTTATTGCACATGTTACTTGAACCTTTTCTGCTGGCTTTGTGCTCTGAACAAGGTCTGACAAGCCACATCAAGAGTCCTTCACAGGACATTTCCCCTAGCAAGAGTAATAATTTCCTTCTTGCAGGACCTGCTTCTGGAATTCTCATTGAAGTGAGTGGAGTAGATGTGAATAGAAAGCACTTCTCTCCATTCTGTTATTTTGGATTCTTTTGTACTGATTCTGTTGAATATAGAAGTTGTCCTTCACAAAATTTCCACTGTTATAAACAGGAGCAATACTAAAATTCATCCTTAATTTTTTAAAATGGGACTTTGGATAAAATAGCTGGTGCAAATAATTTGAAAGACTCCGCTGGCTTTACGTGAACTTGGAGCAGGCTCAAAATACACTGAGAAGTCCAGCAGTGAAAAAAATCTCTGTGTTTGTTGTCAGCTAATGTATCTCCTTCCTCTGCACTCCAGATTACTCACGCTGCCTCTCCTCAGGCACTGAATTTCGGTGTCTAAATTAGGAGCCCAGCACGTGAGAATGCAAATCTCTTGGATTTGCTTGGCAGATTTGCTTGGTTTCGGCAGTAGGGGGACTACAGGTGTGGCTTCTGTGAGAAGGTGCTAGAAGCTTCCCCCCATGAGCCAGTGCCAAGCCTGCTCCAAGATGGACCCACCACCGACCAAAGCCAAGCCCATCAGCAGTGGTGGTAGTGCCTCTGGGTTGACATATTTAAGAAAGAAAAAAGTTGCTCAACAGCAGCCAGTGGAGAGAGGAGTGGGAATATGTAAGAGTAGTAGCTCTGCAGACACTGAGGTCACTGATGTCTGTTCCTGAAGGGCTGCACCCTGTGGAAGGGACCCACAATGGGGCAGTTCATGAAGAACTGCAGCCCATGGGAAGGACTCATGTTGGAAAAGACTGTGCAGGAGTAGCTCCCTGAGGAGGAGGGAGTGGCAGAGACATGGGATGAACTGACTGAAGACTCCATTCCCCGTCTCCCTGCACTGCTGGTAGGGAGGAGGGAGACAAATCAGGAGTGAAGTTGAGCCCAGGAAGAAGGGAGGGGTGGGGAGAAGGTGTTTTAAGATTTGGTTTTATTTCTCATCATGCTAGTCTTATCCCCAGGTTGAGTCTGTTTTGCTTGTGGTAGTAACTGGTGAGTGATCTCTCCTTGTCCTTATCCCACAAGCCTTCTATTGTGTTTTCTCTCCTCTATCCAGCTGAGGAGGGCAGTGACAAGAGTGGCTTTGGTGGGCACCTGACCTGTACTGGTCAACCCACCACAGCAAGAGTCCCCACGTTGCCAGTGAGTGCCTGCTCCATGATCACTCAGTGGAGGAATTTAACTTCAAAATTACAAGTGTGAGTTGAAAGCATGAGATTGAGGCATGTGTCTCAGTGACAGACTGGAACTGCACACCCTGGCTCTTATCCTGGCTGTTTGTGAGGAATGATCCCAGAGCTTATCCATGTCCATTCAGCTTCTCCATCATCACCAGGTTACTTTTATTGCCCTTTGCGAGAGTACTGCTGTCTGCATAAGGAACCTGTGGCTAATATCACACTAAGCACCAGATTCATATTTTTGCAACCTCAGTGACCTAAAAGGGGTTGTGCAAATGTGAGCAGCTGCACGTGACTTCTCTGCCCCAGAGAAAGGTAGTATGTGAAATTTGGGCTTGTATGCCTACGTGGACACACATAGGTAGAAAAAAACCCAAATAAAACCCAAGTTGATAATACCTGTGTCACACTCTAAAATGCTCTTGAATAGGGTGGATGACAATAGCATGGTGTCTTCTAGATACAGGTGGAGGCAGCAGATAACTATGGTGACTGGTGCCAGGCAAACCAGCTCCTGCTTCCAGGACCCAGCATGAAACCCTGCGGCTCCTTTGCAGGCATCGCCACAGGTCATGGAATCACAGCCAGGGAGCCAGCTGGTAGCTCTCTCTCTGTCTGCAGCTTACTTTATCCCATAAACTGTTTCAAATGCTTCCCTCCCTCCTTGCTTTTTAACAGATGTCATTGAAGGACTTTTACCTTTTTGTCCCCCCCATTTTTGTCCCAGCCTCTCCTCATGTCATGGGTGATGCCCCTGAGAGCCGACTGCTGTGCCAGCAACCTTTTCATAGAATCATAGAGTCATTAAGGTTGGAAAAGACCTCTAAGGTTATCGAGTCCAAACGCCTTTTTTTCCAATCTGTTACAGAGGGCCTAATAGTCCTCTCTTCCTGCTGCAGGCACGAAGCCCTTACCACACCCCAAGCGGCTGCTCTGTCCTTCTGCTGGAGGCATCATGGATGGGGCACATGAGAACCCTGGGAACAGCAATCCTACCTCCCTGCCCAGCTCCCACTCAGCTGCCTTTGCCAAGCAGCACTGCAATCCGGACTCAATCCCTGAAGCAAAAAGCAGCTGAAGCAGCTCAGTGTTACCCTCTTCAGAGACCGGCTGCTCTCACCTGGCGCTTGCAGCTAATCATAGTGACAGGAACCATTGTTTATTTTCCTTTGTTCTTGTCTTCCTTGTTTTATGGAAAATTAGAGCAGAGAGGCAAGCTATCCATCAGCCTATAAATGCTGTGGAGCCTTTTGGCTTTGTGCTAAATAATTGTGCATTTTATTGCTATTTACACATTCATTTTCCTTGGCAATAAAATGCAAACTGCAGTCCTCAAGACTTTATATTTCGTATCTGTATCATGGCAGCCACATAGGCTTCAGCAGCAGCATGCAGCCTGCTGTTGTAAATTTGATTTCTTATTTTAGTAGGTCTAACATTTATTTATAATTAATGTCAGAGACCTCACACAGCAATGCCAATTATTGATTTTTTATTTTTTTTTAAGAAAAAGAAATTACTTTTTTAGTAATACTACCGTAGCAATGCAATCAAGTTGCAGAGTGGACAAAACAGACTCTTAAAAACAGTGCAGGAAAAGGCTCTTAAAAACTGAGTTGGTGGTAAAGTTATAAAAAGCAGCATGCAACCCCTTAACCCTGGAGTTTGTACAGGTAAGGATTATTGTATTGGAGGCAGGGGACAGTAATTCAAATTAGCAGCTCTGCTGGTGTCAGTGAAGGCATGTAGGAACAGGAAAGATCTGCAGCAGGAGCCATGGAAGCCACTGCAAAATGAGAGCCTTTAGAAGTTGCAAGAGGGCCTAATGTCCCAACTCAGCTGGGAATAGGGGGACATAAGGTCTCTGGTGGAACCCCAGACTCCCACTGCTGATGATGGAGGAGTGACTGCAGTGCCTGCAGGTTGTGCACTGCCGGCAGGGCCGACAGGGTGCAGCACTTCCCATCCGGTGATCGTAAATGAAACCACAAAACTCAGCTTGACTGAACTCATCTTGACTCACTGAGTCAAACAAATGCACAAGGATGTGAATTGGATTAAAGACGCCTTAAAATGCATTTTTATGTTTTGACTCTCCTATTACCTGCTTAGTGCTAAGATAGCTACCCGTGCATTTGCAAACTAAATGGCCCTTACCAGTAGCCCTTGCATGGCTTGTGCTTCTCCCTCAGTCCAACTGTGGCCCAGTATGCCAGGAAATCTGCTGAGGGAGCTGGCAAAGAGCGATGGAAACAGCAGCCAACTGCATCTTAAACTAATTTTTACTCCTGCCAGCGATGGCTGCCTAACAAGTGCTTGGAGGACTCAAGCTGAAACACAGCCCTGAAAAAGCTGAAGGTTGGAGGTGTGAAGGGGCTGCAGAGGGCAAAGTAACATTTCTGCTACTGCACCATCTTCCCATTCCTACTGATTAACCTTCAAAATGCTGAGCAGCAGTGGGCAAGAGGAGCGGACTCAGTAGCAGAGTTGGGAGCCAGGGATGGATGTTACATTTCTGCCTCAGGCTCTGTAAGGGTAAGAATAAAATGAATGCCCACAGGCTTACTGACCCCTTCCCCATCTGTAAAGCAGAGCTGGCAACAACATGTCTTTTGCAGTGCAGTATTTGGAAGAATTACTAAAAAAAAGGCTTGTTGTGAATAGTTGTCATGGGAGTTGAATAACCCTCTTGTTTTGTGCTACCTTGCTCTCTGAGGAGTTACTCCTCCCAAATCAAAGGAGAGCTTCAGTGGGTCAGGAAATGAAAACAGAGCTGATCAGTCCATTTCTGTAACACCTTCTCAGTGTGCTTCAAAAGCAGTAGCGAGGCCCTGTCTCAGCTGCAGGATGTGTGATGTCCGTGCACGAGTGTGGCAAGAGATGCTGTCAGACCAAAGCTGAATGTTACTGAAAACTGGGGTAAATTGTGTGGTTCTCAGTTTGAAGAAAGGCAAACCAATCCTGAAGGATTCTACTCTGGCTACTTGTGGGCATTGAGTGACAAAAATTGTGGAAAACAGTGAGGGGTGGATGTTTAGCATATCTGGAAACTCATACCCCAGAAGTCTCATGTGGAGTATCCCAAATGGAAGCAGCAAGTGCTGTGGCTATTACTTGTTTATCATTGCACAGCCACAAATGCCACCTGGATTTTGTCACTTCAAGTCTGGCTTTTTTTTTTTTTCTGTCTAGGACTATTAGAGTTTTTCTTTCTTTGCTTGCCAATCAGGAAGACAGGTCTATTTTCATTTCTTAATTAGCTTGGTATTTCTGCACTCATTTAAAGATGTCTGGCCAACTTGAAGTAATGTGCAACACCTACCAAGCCAAAAGCTTTAGACACTAGGACTAGGTATCCTGGAGACAGGAGAACATGTACACACCATGTGTGCTCTTACAGAGCCATATTGTCTGGACTTGGGGCAGAAATCACCTACAGGAACCTCACCTGCATAGGGGGGATATTGCTGACAGGTATCTGGGCAGCAAAGGAGCTTTATTCCTCCCCAGTAGCACTGGTGGGGCTGCAAAACTTCTTCATTCCCTCTGCCTGCTGTGAGGATGCTAGGGAGCCTAGCCACCAAACGTGCAGCTCACTTCCATGGGTTTTGTAAAGCTATTTCTGAAAGCAAATTCCATTTTTATCCTACCGGTGTTGAACAAGTTGAACTGTAAATCATGTTTCATTCCATGGGTGATATTGCAGACCCAACCCTACTTTAATGAGTTAAAGGGCACCAGAAACACCCTAAGGCCTCTAGCCCTGGGGCAAGGGGTAGTAGTTTTAAACTAAAAGAGGATGGATTCAGACGAGATATAAGGAAGAAATTTTTAGGATGAGGGTGGTGAAACACTGGCACAGGTTGCCCAGAGAGGTGGTAGATGCCCCATCCCTGGAAACATTCAAGACCAGGTTGGATGGACCTCTAAGCAAGCTGATCTAGATGAAGATGTCCCTGATCATTGCAGAGGGGTTGAACTAGACAAACTTTAAAGGTCATTTTGAACCAAAACGGTTCTCTGATTCTAATAAAATTCTATGGGGAGGAAAAAAGGGCAGTGTCTCTCCTTTTTTTCATACCTTGCTGTATAAAAAGGGTTTTCTCACAGTGGGAGGTTGGTTTGGTTCAAAGCAGCAGAAATTTAGATATCTCTGTGTTCCTCCCACCCTCCTTGCAGGCAGCAGCATGACCCATATAAGGGTTAATTCCAATGGTAAGCCCTGTCAGCAGGTCAGTAAACCTGCTCCCAGACCCTTCCTGCTCCCAGCTAATCCAGGCAAATCCTCTTTCCTTGTACCTTTTCTTTCTTCCATTACCTTGAAGTAAAAAGATGAGGATGAAGGAAAGGAAGGCAAGTTATGGAAACATAGTTTAACAAGTTTGGTATGTGCTTGAGAGCAAACTCAGCCTCCCCAAAGTACAGCGTGGCCCCTGCTGTCCCTGTGGACTATGTACTGTGTGCAGTCTGCTCAGCCTACACCCTCCTCTTCACTTGACCACCTGGACAGTGGCATCCCAGGACTTTTGCTATCTTTCCCACCATAGAGTGATGTCCTGTAAATAAGGGATGGGATCACAGGCTGAGCCTATTTCCCAATCTACCTGTATCTGGAACCAGGGAGACATTCCCCCTGGTTCATTTAGTCTGGAGAAAAAGAGGGTGAGGGGAGACTTTCTCGTTCTCTTCGACTACCTGAAAGGAGGAGGTAACCACAAATGCCACCTTGATTTTGTCACTTCGAGTCTGGTGCCTTTTTTTTATTTCTAGGACTATTAGGGTTTTTCTTTGTTTGCTTGCTCATCAGGAAGACGTCTTAATTTCTTAATTAGCTTGGTATTTCTGCACTCTTTTAAAGATATCTGGCCAACTTGAGATAAGATGGGGGTAAGTCTCTTCTTCCAAGTCACAAGAGACAGAATGAGGAGAAACAGCCCCAAACTGTGCCAGAGGACATTAAGATTGGATAGTTAGAAAAACTTCTTCATCAAAAAGGCTGCCAATCATTGGATCAGGCTGCTCAGGGAAGTGGTGGAATCACCATCCCTGGAAGTGTTCAAACAACATGTGGATGTGCTACTTAGGGATATGACAGTGCTGGGCTAACAGTTGGACTTGATGACCTCAGAGGTCTTTTCCAACCTAAATGTTTCTGTGATTCTTGCCCCCCTGCACCGCTGTGCAAGCCAGGGTGCAGCTTCAACAGCAGGGGGATGCTTGCAGGCTGCAGGGGGATGCTCTCAGGTGATCCCCAAGACTTTGATTTTGATTCAGGACTGAAAGGATCGCAGCACAGTGTTTCATCTGAAGGCTGGGCTTGTTTCAATTTCTTCTTTTGTTAATCAAATAGGACTCTGGGGAAGCATGTTTTTTGCTGTTGTCTTATGATCTTGTAATGGTAACAAATTGCTCAGAGAAGCAGGAGAATTTCCTCTACTGGTTGTTTGCAGAGAAGGAGTTAAAAAATCTTCTATTAGCTCTGTGTAACTGACTGGTGCTGCTTTTGCATGGGAGGAAACCTCTCAGCACCTCACCCAGCTGAGCCTCCCACGAGTCTATGAACAAACGTCCAGAATTAAAGCCAAACCGTCTCAGTTCCGGGTGTCAGCCAGGAATTGCACTTCTCTGAGCGGTTGTGAGGGGTAAACAGTCCTCTCCTCAACTACCTTTCCAGCTGATAGCTCCATGAACAGAAATTACTGCAGATATTTGTAATATTCATGGAAGATCATTTGCCTCCATATGCCACATGCTGTCGCTGTGAACCCCACTGCTGTCTGTCTCTCTCACTTTCCTCACTGATTCCCATACAAATCAGAGATGAACCAAAGCTGCTGTGCATGTAAACCAGAGCAGATCAATGAAATTCAGAAGCAAGAAATACAGAAGGCAGTAAAAATGAGAACAATTTCCATCAGCTGCAAGTTGGAAACAGCTCAGCAGCAGTAATGCTGGTGACTGGAAACTTGGAAACTTCGTCTTTTAAAAAAAAACAAAGATCCAGCAACCTATTGTGGTACAGCAGCCCCTGGTATCCACTTTCTTTTCCTAAGGATGGGAACTCCCCGGCAACAACAAGTACCACATACTGGATCAACACCTTGCCGCTGAGTGTGACAACACTTCTGGGGCTGGGGACTCTCATCTCCTTTTAGAGTAACTTAGAAAAAGTGATGCCCTCCAAGGGATGCTGCATTGCCTCCATAAGAAGTCATAGGTCAGTTCTCCTCTGGGAATGTCTAAGTTGCATTTGTAATGACTTCCCTTTGGATGCAGTCATTATTTTTCATCATTCACTTTTTATTTTTGAGCAAGAAAGGCGTAGTGAAAAGAGATTAAAAACTCGTCTTTCCCTGTTTAAAACCAAGCCAAGCAGAACAGCGTATTTTCCAGAGTTTCTTCTTATACAGTTCCCTGCAAATCCTTGAGAGATTTTAATTAAAGCTAATATGACTTTTTCCTTTGCTTGATAAAGGCAAAGCACAAATAAAAATATCGTAGCTTCCACTTTCAAAGCAAACTTTTTGACACAAATGGGTGGCTCATTTAAGAGAAAACCCAAAGCCCCAGGTTCCTGCTGCCTGCAGTCATTGGGGACCGTTAGTTTTTAACACTGTGCCCATTAAAACTTGCCAGGAGCTTTATTGCTAGAGCAAGCAGTGACATTTTTGTAAGCTCCATTTTAAAGGTTACCATGAAATTTTTCATCAGAGTGAGTGAGAACACGATCACATTCATTGCAATAGTCATAAGCACAAAACCTTGCAACACCAAGAAAAAGCATCCCTGTCCCACTGAAAATGGAAGGATGTTTTAGATGGGGAAAGGATATTGCGATGAGTGTGTGATCCAGTTCTCAGTGTTTGAATGGGAGATGTGACCTTGAACCCAAAGATGGAATTTAGCTTTAGATGTTGTCCCGCTGTAGGGTTTGTGCTGACATAGTGCTGATACAGTTATGGTCGCTTAAGGATAGTGACACCAAGGCTGAAGATGGGGCTTCTGGTCAGCACTAAACCAGCCCATGTAAGAGTGGTGTTTATCTTTTCTTGATGCAGAAGAAAAAGTTCTTGGTTTTCTAATGCACCACCAACTGGGCAAATGCTTTTACAAAATCAGTGGGTGATAGTATGAGGCCATTTTAGAACTGAAAATTTGAATACTACAAAATTAAATCTTCCTTTGCTAATTATTTCTGTATGGCTAAGTGATACTTTGAATTTCTCTTTGAACCAGAAAGCCCTTAAATATTCAAGGATTGCTGGCTACCTTAGCAGCCTCCCTGTTTATGTTTGAGCCATCTGAGTAAGACAAGTGGAAAAGATGCTACAGTTTTACACACATCTCTGTGTGTTTCTCCATCATTCAATTATCAGCACCCACAAAACTCAGTATTACCATTTTTAATGCACTTCAGGATGCCCAGCTGAGTGGCTGTATGTGCAGTTCTGATGTATGCAAATCCATTTTGCACGCAGCTCTTGACATATCTTCATATTCAGGATTATGGGAAGCCTTTTCTGTGTGACTTTGATGTATGCTAATCTTTGTTTCTCTAAAAACATTTTAAAAGTTCCAGACAAGTAGACAAAATTTCTTCTTCACTGAAAACCTGTGGTTTTTCTGTGCCCAGGCTCCCACGTAGTCCAAAGCAAAACTTCTACCTATGGAACACCAAAGGGCCATATGAATATGATCTGCTCTGGGCAGCTACTTATATCTATCAGGTACTAGAGATAAGCTGAGATCTAGCAGTCCTCTAGATAAAAGTCAGTCTGAATCATTAATTTCCTTCTTGACTGTCAACTCCATTGTAGATACACAGCAAAAGCTGGAATGGGAACGTCACCATACAACTAGAGGCTGGATAATACCCAGGCTGGTACACACAGTACAATTGGATCCAAACAGGTCAAGTACACCTATTAGGGACATAAATGATCCATCAATTAAAGTGGTTGCCTAATGACTTTGTAATTCTGGCTTGTAACACAGTATATTAATTATCAAATATGTTACTCATATCTGTGATACATTTTATTGTATTATTTATAGACTTCTTATAAACTTTCTGTGGCTGCCAAGCTTAAAGTAGTGTGCACAGTAGACAGAAAACTTGGGAGTATTATTTTGTACTTACCATAGTTTGTAGTGGCTGCCAGGTCCAGACTATGCATAGATGCTAAAACACCTCTGAATTTAATTGTGGGTAGTTTGACACCTTTGTAGCACCATAAAGGCTAAATGTAAATCCCAGGTTAATGAATGAGAAAATCTCTATGGTGTCATTAAATCTTCTCCAGAGCGAATTCAGTCTGCCCGATGAATAAATGTTTAATGCAGAGCCGTGTCAGATGGTGCCATCGATTGTAAGAGAAATGCAGTTGGTTTAACGAGGATCCCATCAGCGTGAGCTCTAGTTAATAGCCTCACAGTGCCAACAACTGCTTGGTGTTGCTTCAGGGCAGGAATCCCGGTGCAGAGAGTCAGAGATGCTCACACGGGCATGGAAACGTTTCCTAGGTTTTAGGAATTATTGACAATGCCATCAGTATTATCGTGATTGCCATCTAATCTTTCTCTGTATTTAGAATAGTAATACCATGAGGGTTCCTGCAGTGTATTAATCACTCTCTTAATATCAGAAATTAGAGCTCCTTGCGACACATTCTTAGAAGTCGTGAGCAACTGTATTTATAGCCACATACATTTCCCTACAGTTTTAACTAAGAAATAGATTGGTGAACATTTTTGAGCTGGATATTTACAGTGTAGCAAAACACCTGCGGTTTTACAGGATCTGAGAGGTCAGGTTTTGGTGGTGGAGATGGAGTAGGGCTACAGGGCTGGCTCCTGTGAGAAGCTGCCAAAAGATGTTCCCCATATCCACCATGGGCACCTGGCATCCAGCCAGGGTCAACCCACTACACAGACCTTTAGTTCAGTGTTCTGCAATCTGAAATAATCCTATATCCTCACCTGTAACCCTATGAAATTAAAACAAATGTATATACAGGAATTCACTTCTGCAATACTTTTAGCTTGCCTCTATTTCTACTACTGCTGCTGCCATCGTTAATTTGTCTCTATGTATTTGAATTTTTACTGTCTCTGGGAATGAGCAAGACTTTAAAAAAAATCCATAGTCATCCCAATATGAAGGTAAAACCAAAAAGAATAAGCGATAATTTTTCTCATCTCTCTCTTACCAGGAGTGAAAATAGAGCTTTTTTTTGTTGTTTAGGGTTTTTTTCTTCTTGTTACTTGTTTTTTTTTTTTTTATTTTGAGTTTCTAAATGTTTTGCTTTAATTACCATAAATTACACATTTTCTACAAGAAGTTTTTTTGTAAAATGAAAACTAATTTTTTTTTCATTTAAGATGTCAAAGATCCTTTTTTGAAAGTTTTTTAAAACAGAAAATCAAGATGGAAAATAGATTCAATTTTGACAAACTGATTTGAAACAAAATAGAAGTAAAAATAAATTGTGCTTGAGAAACTCCTTACCAGCTCCAATTGTACACTTGTCCTATCATGAACCACTTAAAAATTCCTCTAGGTGCAATCACATAGAGGTGTCTGGAAATCCCTTTGATAAGTCTTTTTTTTCCCAAGCAAAGGGTAGCTGAGCTTTGATCCCAGCCTACAAATCACCTAAAGGCATGTGAGAGGGAAGGATGTGAGAGTACAGGGGCACTCTGTCCACCATGGACTCTGACACCAAAGTTTGTCAACAAAACTCAACAGCAATTTTTATGCGTCCAGTTGTCTGCTTTGATGTTTTCAAAGAACTCTTTGAAGTAAAGTAATTCACAGAAACAGAGTGAATGAATTTTAGTGAGGGAGTGAATTTTAGTTTAGGATTTTCACCATGAAGTTAGTTGTGTTCATTGCCACAGCTTTGGGCTCTCATCCTGCTGGCCAAAAGAATCCCATCACAACCCACTGGTGGATATTGGCCCACCACAGAAAAGCTCTCATGCAGCAGTGTGTCCAGCACTGCAAACTACTGGATAAGGAAGGAAAAGAATATTTGTTAAGAGCTTGTAGCAACATATTTACTATTTAAAACATCAGTATGTCTCTAGGGAAGGGGATAAAAGAAAATAAAGTGCCACCAGGTAAGCAGAGATGCCATTTTTTTCATGAATAGTGTGTTCAAGGAGGCAGGGCTCCTCTGAAATCACTTTCTAGCAAGACAGGGGTTGTGGAACAAATTCCTACCAGCAGCTTACTTTTCCAGTGTTGTTTTTCAACACATCCCTGGTGTGACCTGGCAGACTCCAGCCTCTTGGAGTGCTACTGTTCACTGCTTGGCTGGACAGTGCTGTCATTCCAGTGTTCCTGTTCTGTCCTGAAAGTGAACCGAGGGTTGGTCTAAAGGAACAGACCATAAACAGGTCAGCAGTGGAGCTGCCCGTTAAGTTTGAATTAATCACCCTTTTCACTGGCCTCTCCCAGTTTATCTCATGGTTGTTTCATGGTGTGATGCAGCTGAGTTCTCTGTTGGCACTGTATTGACCTGGAAAACTTAACACTAGGCTTAACCTGAAAAGTTGTGGTACGTAATCAGTGCATTTTTCCCTTGAGCTGGCATGATACCAAGCCTGAATGCAGTAACAAAGGGCCATTACATAAACAGTGGCTTATTCACATTATAGTTCCAACTGGCAATAAATTGATCGTGAGTTTATCTCCACAGTCCCAGTCATCTATGTGTTTCCAAGTGATAAGTGATACCGGGGTGAATGTTGTCCTTGCATAGCTGGTGACAGAAGGGGAGGGAGCCAAGCTCCCCCAGATGAGCTCCCCCCAGGCCAAAAGCATTTCTCCTCGTCCTATCACTACAGGCTCTGCTAAAAAGTCCCTCCCCATCTTTCTTATAAGCCCCCTTTAGGCACTAGGAGCCTACTCTGAGGCTCCCCACAGCCTTCTCTTCTCCAGGATGAACAAACCCAACTCTCTCAGCCTGTCTTCATAGGGGAGGTGTTCCAGCCTCTGATCATTTTTGTGGCCCTCCTCTGAACTCACTCTAACAGGTCCATGTCTTTCCTGTGCTGGGGACCCGACAGCTGGATGCAGCACTCCAGGTGGGGTCTCACCAGAGCAGAGTAGAGGGGAAGAATCACCTCCCTCAGGCTGATGGCCATGCTGCTTTTAATGCAGCCCAGGATACAGCTGGCTTTCTGGCCTGTGAGCACCTATTGCTCCCCCAGTAGCCTAAGTACTTCTCCTCAAGGCTGTTCTCTATCCCTTCATCCTCTTGTCTCTATTGGTAGAGGGGGTTGCCCTAGTGCAGGTGCAAGACCCTGTACTTGGTCTGGTTGAACCTCATGAAAAAGATTTTAGAGCCAGACAACCTGTCAGAGCACTTCCAGTAGCATTCAAAGAAAAATTTCCCATTTGGCCTGAACACATGAGTAGGAAATGGAGGACACTGTAGCACAATTAATCCTGGATATTAACACTACGATTTCTCCAGCCTTTGCAGGAGTCAACTCTTGGTATGCGAGGGAGGAGGAGGTGGTGGAGGAAAAAATGTCTTCACCATGGTGAGAGGTGGCAACTCTCAGCATCCAAGGTTAAAGAAAGACTCCTGACCTTTTCTGAGCCAGATCCTCCAGTCATTTCTTCAAACACTGTGAGGGAGTTTTTGTTTCCAGACCACTCAGCAACAAGCCTGATAAAGTCTACCAAGACAAATATTTATTTTGAAGCATCGGAATGCAAATTCCCCACCCAAGTTTCTGTTAATCTCATACACATCTTGCACAAAAAGCTTGCCCTGACCACCCAGACCTGTTATGCAGAAAGTCAGGGCAGGCTGTGCTAGAGTACCAGAGAGATTCCTTATCGACCTGGCCAGCCCGAGCCTGCCGGCAAACCTGTTCATTGATAAGACACAAGTAGGTAATGATTTTTTTTCAGATCACTGGCACCTAAAATGCCATACAGTTACGCTCCATAAACCCCCTCCATTTTTTTCTTCTATTCACTGTGATAGATGAAACACTGGCCAATAGCTGGCTTCAAATTCAATAAGCACAATAGAGCTCCTGCCTTCAAATTTGTCTGAAGCTACTTTTTCTCGTGGCTTAAAGGTTCCTGAATGCTTTTGTTGATATGATTAGTGTGATTTGCTTGTGCTTTCCAAAATTGTGTCCTGTGGTGGCTTTTGGTGTCTGAGAAGGACAGGGCTCACCTTTGCCTGCCAGAGCTGTGGATGTCATACCGTGGACAAGCTGGCGTGGCAGAGGATGTGCTGGGGCACAGGCAGCACCCACTCATGTCTCCAGCCCACATGCGGCCTTCAATGCCTGGTGAGACTGATCTGCTGGAGCTGAAGAAGATGGACCAGAGGTCTCACAGGGGGGTCCCAGCATCATCCACACTTCTGTCCTGTGTTTAACTCTGACTGGCTGCCAGGCTGTCTTGTAATTCATCTCTGTCTAATGTAGCAAAAGCCTCTTGCCCAGAGGTCTCTGGTGAGGTGTCAGACCAATGAAGTGTTTCTTTCTAAATGTCAGCCAGCTCCAGTCAGTGGGAGGCAGCCAGTGATGAGCCAGGGTAGGGCAGACGAGCCTGTGGTTTGGAGTGAAACAGTCCCCTCCATTGTTTCTCTCCAGGCCTAAGCCCAGACCTGGGGTGGAAATTTGTGTGTATTTTTCCAGGGATATATTTTTGTTGCCCTAGAATGATATCTTCCAAGACTGTTCTGGGCCTCTGTGGGTACAGTAAGGCAAGATTTAACCTTCTCTCTTCTCGCAGGCCAGGGCTTTGAGACCAGGAGTTGCTCAAGTAGTTACTCACAAGGAATGTGGACAGGAAGAAAGTCCCTAAAAGGCAGAAAGGATGCTTGGAGACACACTGTTGGTGTTGCCAAAAGGGTTTATAACAATATAGCTGTCAGTGGCTCAGCTGAGAAACTAATTCATCTCTGGAGGATTTACAGGGCAGGAATCTGAGCTGTACTTCTGAAAACGGGCACTTGCAGTTCTTCCACTGAGACCTTTCTAGTGCAGCACAGTTTCTAGAAGTCATATTGCAGCAAACCTTGAACTTACTCCTTGAAGTATAGAGTTTCCAGCTGTAAAATACTGTGGGATGTAGAAGGGTTCTGTGATGATCACCATTAATCGTGAGAGAGCTGAAGGGGGTCACGTTGTCCTACTGCAGATTCCAACAGGGCAGGAGAATATATGAGTTTTGAGTCTAAAGGACTTTGGCACCTTTGAGCAATTCAAGCTGTGAATGGAACGCTGGCAGTATCTCTGTACAGGGATGCTGCTCTCTATTACCTTTGTGCTATTCTGCCTGACAAGCTGTGTCTGGAAAATGCTGGCAACCTCAAAGTAGAGAGTGCATTTCACACCAAGGTCTTAATGTGAGTTACAGACCAGAAAAGCTGGATCCTGAACCATCAATATGTAACACAAGTTAACAAAGATCTCCTCAACATGGTGCTGGTACAGAGCACTTCTTTTCTGGGAAAGTAGGCATCAAAAAGGAGTCAAACACCAGTGTACTGGGACATTTATAGTGTGGGGGGATGAGTAGTAGTGTGGTGATTTGTTTCTCAATGTTTTTTCATTATTATTTTCTACATTATTTTTGTTTAAGGCCCATCTTTTCAAAGAAATCAAAAAAATTAACCATTGTGCTAATATTGTGTGGCTTCCCCTGCACACCATAAGGTGTCTCATGCCCCGAGGCAGCAACACATCTCAGTCCCAAAGGTAAGGTTGACTCACCTGGGCAAGTTTCACACCTGAGGCTGAGGCTGTGCAGGACCAGCCCTGGGAGGGACCCAGGGAGGGTGTCCCTTTTTCTGAGTCCTTATTTCAGGTTCCCACCTGTCTTTGTACCCCTGGGCTCCTTTGGGCTGGTGCAGACTTTTATGGGTTGATGGCCCCTGGGATGGGCCTGGTAGCAGCTGGAGCAGGGTTTTATTTAGGCTCCCCATCCTGCTATTTTCTTTTTGTGCTCCTTTGTGGGTGTGCAGATGAGCTTTTGTCACAGAACCTGACAAGTGCAGTGGGAATACATCTCATTTGTAGGTGGATTTGTAAAAAAATATTTCCTGAAGGTGTTAAGAATTGTTTTATATTAGTCCGTTGAACCGATGTGTTTTTATCTTTGTCTGTTAATTGCCAGATTGGCAAGGGACCAGGGACATTCTTCAGACTGTAAGTTTTCAATGCAAATAAAACCTACCTTGGAGGAAAAAAAATAGACTGAGGGGGAAAAAAAGTTCTTCCTGTTCCTTCTCTGTAAAACATAAGAAGACAATGAAGGCAAACAATAACGATGGATTGATCCTGGTATATTTTATAATGTAAAATGTAGACAAAGGATTAAGCTCTCATTTATGACCATTTAATCACAACACACCCAGTTCTACGCTCACAACAGAGCTTGGAGGAACCCACCCCTACTTCTGAACCTATCTCCCTCTACTCTTCCTGGAATGTAACCTTTCACATTTTGCCTCCACTGCCCATCACTGGGTGTTACCAGCATAAATAAGTTATCTCAGGGTGTACAAAGGTGTCTTACATGGGGACAACAGGATACCTCTGAAGGGGGAGGAGTGGAAAGGTAGCAGGCAAAATCCAGACCAGAAATAAGACCTTAAACACCCAATCACTTAAGGTAGCTTAACCTGCTGCTTGCATGAGCTAAGCTGGGATCTCTGCCCACAGGCACAGCCACAGGCATGCAGTATTAAGCTCTGTTTATCTCTCAGGGGACTGTGGCTGGGAGAGGGCTGGGCACTAAATCTCTGTACCTGAAGTCCCCAGGAATTTTTTCTGGGTCTCTGAGGCCAAAATAGCCCGTTCACTGATGTGCTAATGCAGAGGTCATGCCGAGGTATGTTGATAAGGGCCGTGTTTGGTATCATGCTACTTACTTGTAATGGCTTAATTTAACTACCACCCATAGTATTCAGAGGTAGAACATTCTGAACAGCTACGGTTGGCAGTCCTGAGAGATTTCCCAGAGCAGTCCCTACCCTTTTCACATCACAATACCTTGGTGAATCCTTTGGAAACCCTTTTGCAAAGATTTATGAATCAAATGTGAGCAGGGGGAGATTCAGGGACAGTCAGAGATATGGTGCGAGATGCTGTGAAGAGTACAAGTAGTGATGTCTGGCTTGGATCTTGTGTGTGTTATTAGAAAGAAAAAGAAGTCTTGGTTCAAGTCACAGTGAACTCGAAGAAGAAAGCATTTTCCATTCATAGAATCATAGAGTCAACCGGGTTGGAAAAGACCTCCGAGATCATCAAGTCCAACCCTTGATCCAACACTGCCATGGTTACCAGACCATTGCACTGAATGCCACATCCAGTCTCATCTAAAAAATCTCCAGGGACGATGAATCTACCACCTCCCTGGGCAGCCCATTCCAATGTCTGCTCACTCTCTCTGTAAAGAATTTCTTCCTAATATCCAACCTAAACCTCCCCTGGCAGAGCTCAAGTCCTACTGCTTGTCCTACTGCTGGTTGCCTTCAGTCTTCCTTTTCCTCAGGCCCTAAATCACATATGTAGTCCCTGGAGCCTTTCTGTGAGGTATATATGTATACATTTGTTATATATGTATATATATATTTCTATCACAAGTATCCATAGGAAAAGTGAACATTCATAGGAAACTAAGTAACAACAATTAAAATAGATCATAGAGTGTTTATATCCACATGGGAAAAAAGCCTTCGGAGTTCTGGTTTCTCACCTTCCCATCACATGTTATAAAAGACAGGATGATTAGAAGTTTGAAAACATTGCAGTCCACTGTGTAAACACTGGTTTGGGTCTTCTTTTTTTTTTTTTTCTTTCCCAAATTGTAAATATAACTTTAACCTTAGCTGAATTACAGAAATTAAATAAATAAATCTGATGAAATAAGTGCTTGTTTTGGAGGCCAGAACTGTTTTACGAACAATACTCCATTTTATAGACTTTTTCCAAGAAAGGCTGGATAATCCCTCTCCCTCCTCCTCTGAAAAATATAACAGAAGAGCAGGAGTTGTGTTTACAAATACTGACTTGGCCTAGCACTGACAGCAGTGGGGGTTCGACCCCCCAGCATCACAGCTCTTGAATTATCCACTCCATAAATGGAGAACTAATTTGCTTCTGGGATTTGGCATATTTTGGGAGGTGATAGAGGCTGTGTTTTTGTTTAGACTAACACTATATCCAGGCTTGTAAAGCAAATGTGTTTGGGGCTGCTCTGTGACACAGAGACCAGCTGGTGTGGATGGGGCTGTGTACGGGGGCTGTTCTCCTAAGCTCCCTTTCTAAATCTCCAAGTCACAGTGGCAGCATCCTCATCACCTCTCAGGATGCAATTCCTGAACTTTACCTGGAAATAGTTCTGAAGATTCCTGGTTAGTCCAAAAACTTCCCTCTTAAACATTAAAGCAAGCACCTGAGGATTTCCTGGTGCTGTGTGATTACCGTGGAAGGAGCATGAGCAGACGGGGTTAATAAAGCCTTTTGTTATCCAGTCTGACCCACTCATCAGCCCTTGAGCTCCTATAAATGCAGTTGGAGGGGCCAGACTTAAAATAAATCTTGAGGCATTTGGCAATCAGCAGCTAATTGAAGGGCACATGCTGCCCATCACAGGCAGGGAGAAACCTGGAGCAAAGGCTCAAGACCATGGGCTGAGGCTCCTGTCTTCGGATTCGGCTTTTTGGGACTTGGTAAATGTTTACACACCACCTCAAAAATCCAAGTCTATGCTGTTTCCAAGATGCCCTGTCAAACCCTTTGGAAAAGTGGTTTGGCCTGGGGCAGCTCCTCTAAGATCCCCAGAAGAGGAGGCAGCAGCAAAGCTGGGGATGCTGTGGCTACCAGCTACTCTTCCCCCACATCTGGATAAGCATCACATTTGAGTGATGCAATGAGGGGGATTCTGCATCAATGTGGCACACAGAATGGGTTAAAATGGTGGGGTTTAATGGTAAAAGTTGCAGTTTTGTTCTTTGTTGGTGTGAAACCTGCAGCTTAGCAGTGAATGAGACTTATCTCTCTGGGCTTTTGCTTGTTCGTAAATTGGACATATTCTGACACAGTAACATGTTTTTCTTCCCACAAAACAACAGCACTGTGGGAGGAAGGGACTAATTTTTTGACTTTTAAAATCTTTAAATCACTGCTGCTAGGCCCAGGACACCAAGAGGTGAAGGGTGAGCAGCTCTTTCTTCTGTATGCCCAAGACAGCTTCATGACTCTCTACCTCTCTCTTGGGGTCTCATAGGAACTCTCTGAGATCACAGGCTGCCGTCACCTACCCTTCCTTGGTGGGAAAAACAGCAATAACCCATGTGAAACAAAGGCTATTTTATACTTTGATTTCCCCTCTCTGTCCCAGGACATGACAGCTGTTCTTGCTTGGCTTCTCTGAATCACAAGTCTAGTCCCAATCTTTAAGAAATCAAGCTGGGGGGGGAGCAAGAGAAAGGAAGTAATTCATCCTTCTCCCTATCCTGCTCCTCCCTCCTTTGCCGGGTGCTTTTTGTTCAGCTGCTCTGAGTTATGAACACTTTGCTGCATATCTTGTGGCTATCAAGGTCATCTTGAAGAAAGGTGGTGAGTCATTGCCATTCAAATAGCTACAAACTGTAATTCAAATAAGGCCAGAGCAGAGCGAGGAGGCTGATTCAATACAAAGAGACTCAATGTCCACAGGTCAATGCTCTGCCCTTTCCGAAATTTCACCTTGAAATTTCTCAGTATGCAAATACCACAGCAGAGCTGGAAGCTGCTGCTGCTGTGTTCAGGTCTCTGAGCTGATCAGAAGTTTTGGGATTGGCCGAGAAAAGCAGAGAAAATAGGTTGGAAGGAATGCAAAAAAAATTCTGAAAATTATTTTTCTTTCTTTTTTTTTTTTTGTTTGTCTCTAGGTTGCAAACTGCTCTCCATGGCTTAAATGGGCGTCAAAGCATGTCTCTCTGATGGAATGTACATCCCCAAATGATCCAATCCCTCAAGAACTAACTTCTAAGAAAAAGAATAACCACCCTCTTCTTTCTACAATTTGCTTGTTTTAATGTCTGGCTTACTCTTATGTTCAAAACCTGAATTTTAATGCTGATATTGCTCCCCTTTAAATATTCTGGTACACAGAAAGACAAGCGTCTGTGTCCATTAAACTCTCATCAGGAGAGGGTAGCAGCAGGACACAGAGAGGTGGAAGGAACTTGGAAGCACTCTGAGAAAATGAAAGGAAATACTCAGCTTTGCCTTTTTTAAGCCCGTTTGGGAAAGATGAAGCTTCTTCCCTTATGGATGAAGGTATTGGAGTTAGTCTGTTCAGCCTAAGCCCGGAGTAGTAATTGATCGGTGCCTGCTGCACCTTTTCCTTTTTGCCTTACACTGGACCCTACATTGTATTTGATCACCAGTGGTGGCAGAACCTGAGTGGCAAAGATGGTTGTAAGGAGGAGAAATGTGAAAATGTTTACATTCGCCTTTTTGCTCATCACGGTAACATCGTTTCTGCTGAACTACACACACCAAGTGACCACGACCACCTGGGATCCCAGACATCTCGTCATGCAGTTTTCAGAGCAAGTCCAAAAACTCTTCAAGTACCCCAGGAGACCTTGCAGCTGTCACACATGCATTTCGGAGATGGGACATTCCCTCTGGTTTGATCAGAGATTTAATTCAACTATGCAACCTTTCTTGACCTCACAAAATGCCTTGATCCCAGAAGACAGCTACAGGTGGTGGCTGGTAAGTGGGACTTGTGGATACAGCCCAGAGTTTGAGTGACAGTCACGGTTTCAGGCTTCAAGTGATGCTGAGCAGATAGCAAGAGATGGTTTCTGCCAAAAGCATTTGCTGTCTCAGCTGACAAGGAAGGCAGAGGTGGGAGGAACTGGGTGTTTGTGCTACTGTTTAGCTCACAGGGACTTGTAGTGCATGTTCGCTTGCTCCAAGCTAGAAAAGTCCCCGGCAGTTAGGTGGTAAATCCAGAATTTGCAAATGATGGTATGTCCAGGCTTTCCTTAAACACCTCCAAGGACAGTGACTCCATCACCTCCCTAGGCAGCCCATTCCAATATCTAATCACCCTTTCTGTGAAGAAAGTCCTCCTAATATCCAACCTAAGCCTTCCCGGTGCAGTTTTAGACTATGTCCTCTTACCCTGTCCCTAGTTGCCTGGGAGAAGAGATCAACCCCCACCTGGCTACAACCTCCATTCAGGCAGTTGTAGAGAATGATAAGGTCACCCCTGAGCCTCTTCTTCTTCAGGCTAAACAACCCCAGTTTACTCAGTCACTCCTCATTGGACTTGTGCTCCAGACCCTTTACCAGCTTCATTGCCCTTCTTTGGACTCACTCCAGCGCCTCAGTGTCCTTCTTGAAGTGCAGGGCCCGGAACTGGACACAGTAGTCGAGATGTGGCCTCACCAGTGCATTAAAAATTCAACTTAACCTGAAACAGATTCTTTCAGGGGAGGTCTGTTTCTTTTTCAGCAAAATGAAAAAAACATTGACTTTCAGAACAGTCAAGTCTTCCCTCCTCTGCCCCAAATAAAAGCTGTTCATTAATTTTCAGAGCTGTCTAACCCTATTTTAGTGTTTTCTTTCTTTCTTTTTTTTTTAATTCAGATCAAGTTCAAAGGGAATATACCACTTCAGAATACAAAATCAAAGCATTCTTTTTTTTCAGATGGTAAAAATAAATCTTTTAATATTTCTAGACATTTTGTATCTTCCACCATGATGTGTGAAATTTTTTGGTGTCCCCCAAAACTGCGTTGTGTATTGGAAGTCAGTAACTTACTGGAAATCTTTGCCCTAACCCATGATAAATGGAGAAAGTGCCCTGACTCCTCTGAAAGATGGTCTTGGGTAAACCCAGACACGATGTGGCCTCACCTCCTCATTGCTACTGATTTCTAATGTACATGTTGTTTTGGTTAAGCTTTTTCAAGACAGTCAGTGTCATTTCTGCAGTAAATAACTCCCAGGTGCATCCTGACGGCACTCCCTTTTCATTGTTCATTTTTAGGTTCATCTTCAAAGTGATCCTGAGATTTCAGCCAGTCTTTAAGAAAACATTGCTCATGGCCATGCTTTACTCTTGTGGGCTTTGCCAACACAGTAATTTGTCACTTTTTACTATATTTGTACATAAAGATGAGGCATGAGGAAACCTGAGATTGCTCAAACTTCTATTCAGGGGAGAAATGACTGTGTTCGCTCTCAGGAACTGCCTTCAGACAGTGTGGTGGTTTCCTTGTGCTGTAACTGAGACTCTGAGGTGATGGTGACTTCACTGGAGTTATTAATTACATGGCTGTGACTTTCCTGTCATGGGATGGGTTTGGACTAAATGCAGGCAGAGCCCTTGCTGGAGAGCTGCCCGTCTACCAAGTTCAGTCTGCCCTCCCTCCCCCTTTAGCTCTGTTGCTGTACATGTGAATGTTATTCATCCAAATTGTCCTGCAGCATTAGTATCCCTCCAGTGCTAGGACGGTGAGGACTGATTTCAGAGACTAATGGCCAATATTGGCGACAAAGGGGCATTTGAGGCTGAAGAATGGGGTGGTTTCACTTGCTTACATGGCTGCCAGGCTGCTTCATGGTTTACTTGGAGAATATATGGTTTAAACTCTTATCTTGGTGGAATGTGGCCTTTTGGAAGGAAATATTCCTACCTGCTCTGAATAAAGTTGTTTGTCCATACTGGATTTAGTGCTACCACCTGTGAAGGTGAGAAGGAGCAGAGAAGAGAAGGTCAGTGCCACCATCCCTGCAGCGGCTCATCCTGCTGCACAAGGCAGGGCTGCTCTGGAGAAGCACCTGAAAACGTACCTGGCTGTTTCTGTGTTCATGGAAACAAGAGGGATGTTGTCAGGACTGCTCATTGCTTTTCATTTGCTTAAATCTACACAGCTGATAAACTCTGTCTTCATCACTTTTGTCTGGTAGCAAATAATGGCCAAAATTCTCCTCCTGGATACACTCTTGCAGCTGCTCCATGCTCTTTGTGACTTAAAGTTGAATTCAAGTCCTCCGCTCTAGGGAAGGATCTGGGCCTTAAAACCATTCCAGGCTGTAACCATTTTGTTAGAACTAACTAACTTCCTTCCTTCCTTCCTTCCTTCCTTCCTTCCTTCCTTCCTTCCTTCCTTCCTTCCCTCCTTCCCTCCCTCCCTTCCTCCCTCCCTCCCTCCCTCCCTCCCTTCCTGTCTCTCACCTCCTCTCTCTCTTCTTTACTTTCCCTCACCTTATTCTCAGGGACTGTGAGAGTCTCAGTGTTTTGGAAGGTGGCACCTGGTGTTACATGATACATTCCTTTCTGTTTATATTTTCTTTCCCACCTTCCTGAGCTGGTCCACCTGCAAGTTTTCCATTGTTTTACTATGACACAAATGCAGTGGATGTTCTCACTAAACTTAGTAACCCATATATAAGGAAACACATCAAGAATTACATGCTGTAACACAGCACAGCATTTATTTATAGTTTTCTTGGTTTTTTTTCAGGGGTGGATGCATTGTTCTTAGTGGTCATAAAGTATTAAAAATATGAGATCAGAACATGCTGTTCTAAATTCAAAATAAACGTTTTGAGGTTGATGGATTAAAGGTGTGATAAGTAAATTCAGGCTCAGAGTTTCCTGGCAATTTTATCTGTAGCACATTGTTCATAAACTATCGTGTTATAGCAATTTTTATCTTGAGTTTTATGATATTTGAGAGTTTTGCCTTCTTTTTTTTTGGAAGATAGCTCAGCTCTTGAGGCCATGTTATTGGTTTATCTAAAAGAAAATATTAGTTTTAAATCATTATGTTTGTGGGAAAAAATGTAATATATGGCTTAAAAATTTGCTAACCAGCTAGTGAACAAAAGGGCATCCCCAACACGTGCCCTGGGGAAGCTGTGGAAGCTGCACTTATTTTTAAGACAGCGGCAGAGCTCCTTGGCACCTGAGTCATGCATTTTGAATGCTCTTTGTAGAAAATGTGCCCAAGTGCTTTGATCACCAGAAGTTTTCTTTAAAACTAGGATGCTCTCGGTGACACTTTGAAGGGTTCAGCACACTGAAGGAAGCTTGTAGCTACCAGATCTCTGCAGAAGGTGGTACCGAATCCAGGCCAGGTCCCAGGCTCTGCTCCCAGTACCTGCCACGTGCCAGTCCCTTCTGCTGTTGCACTGCTTGGTTGGAAGCATGACATTTAGATCAGATATGGGCATACTGGAAGAACCTGACCTTGGACTACCTCTTACCCCCACTGGCAGCCACCACACGAGTCCTGCTGGGCTGGAGCTGCTCCTCCTATGGTGAAGATAGATGGATGTGAAGGTGGTCCAAGCTCACAGGTCTCTCTAAGCACTGTGATGCACTGTCCTGAGCTGCAAACACCCTGAAGCCAGAAACAAGGGCACACAGAGCTTGCACAGGCATTGTCTTGACACAAGAGTGGCGTAGAGGTGACTCATATCAGTCATGGCAGTCAGAAATCACACAATTTGGCATATGCATATTATTGTGTGCTATTTACATAATATATGCACATATGCATTCATATGTGAGAGCGTAAATTTTTTGATGACACAAATCATTAAACAAAGACCAGACTCATGAAAGCATGTATATTCTTCCCCTTCCAACTCTTTGATGCATAAGAATTACAAGACAATAATAATGCCATATTTTCCAAATCAAGGGGGAATTTTAAAAATTGATGGTTTCCTTTTAACCTCCCCTTCAGTCTGCAAAATGGAGATTACCTGGGTTTGCCCCACCAGAGTTGCTAGGATTAATCTTCATATAATGTATAATGTCTTATAGTGTTGCATGAGTGTAATGCCTCCAAACTGCTGCAGCAAGGCAATTAGTAGCTGTGCAAAAGAGGTTCTCATGGGGCTTTATTCCCTCTTAAACTTTTAAAAACAGTTCAAAAATTTAGAAAAGCCACAAACCCCAGTACTGCTACACCAACTTCCCCCAGCAGCCTGGCTGTACGCTGGCAGTGATGCCTCATCAGTGCTAGCTGCTGCCAGACCCACACCTGTACCTGTCTGCCTTGATATGTGTTCTACCTGCATCCACATCACACCAAAGATTACAAGTTAATCTATTCAACCTGCTAATAATTTTGGATTTTGATGTTGTGTTTAATACACTGCCAAACTTGACCATTTGTGCAGGGTGCACAGGCACCAGGACAGTATTCCTTTGAGGTTCTCCTGACTCCTTTGAGGCCTCAACATAAGAAGGATGTGGATCTCTTAGGCCAAGTCCAGAGGAGGCTGGGAAGATACTCAGAGGCTGGAATATCTTTCCTATAAAGACAGATTGAGAGTGTTGGGGTTGTTGAACTTAGAAAAGAAAAGGCTCCAGGGACTTTTCACAAAGGCATGTAGTGGTAAGACAAGGGGTAATGGCTTTAACCTGGAAGAGGGTAGGTTTAAGATTAGTTATTAGGAAGAAATTCTTTCCTTTGAGTGTGGTGAGGCACTGGCCCAGGTTACCCAGGAAGTGGATGCCCCATCCCTGGTAGTGTTGAAGGCCAGGTTGGATGGGGCTTGGGGCAACCTGATCTAGTGGGACCTGTCTCTGCCCATGGCAGGGGGGTTGTAACCAGATGATCTCTAAGGTCCCTTCCAACTCAACCCATTCTAGTATTCTATGGTTCAATGACTGTAGCTGTATCATCACCACTCCAAGCTATTAGCTCTGAGAGCCTTGGCCGAATTTACACTCTCCCTTTGCAACCCCTTAACCAAGCTTTTAGGTATTGCTTCTTGCAGTAGCTGTCAATGTGATGGTACCAGAGAGCTCAGTAAAGCTTTCTGAGCAGTTTATAAAGCAGCAAATCCCTTGTCATCTTTAATGAAGGTGCATGCATAGTGATGAGAGAAGGAACAAGCACTTCCTTGGAAAGCCATTCATGGCTAAAGAAAGAAAGTGCATAAACTTTGAGGGTTCTTTTTCTTGCCTTTTTTTTTTTCTTGCTTGATTTTTTTAAAATAAGAAGATGTAAATCCAACTAGTAAATTTCTGTATGTGAAATGGGGAGTTTTGAAAGGCTGGATAACAGCTTAGATAACATCTTCCCTGTGAAGATGATTAGAAAATTTCTCAATCAGAACTCCCGATTACGATTTTTAACAATCTAAGGTGAAGAGTTAATTCTCAAGTGCCAGGCAAATATTTTATGCAGGGAAGCTCGACAGTTAAGTGATCTATTAATATTTTATATATGGACAGAAGGTGGATTAAGATGCTTTGTGATCTTGGGCAAGAGGTTAAACTGCTTCTTTAGACACAGGTATTGTTTGCACAGACCTCTGAGAAAAGCAGCCACTTCACTCAGGACACAGGGGTCAGGTATTTCAGTGTATATAAGGCCACTTCTAGCAGCTATATCCATATGCATATCCCTGTCACTCAACTACAAAACTTGGTGAGAGGATGTTGTCCCAGCAATGCCACATAGCACTGCTATGGCTCTGCCTTGCACAGAGTGGACAGACTTTCACCCAATGCTTCTGTTGATTTATGGGAAAGGCCAGACTTTGTTAAAAAAAAAATAAAATTACATTACTGAAAAAAAAAGGACAAAAATTTGATGGGGGAAAGTGAACTATAATCGGCTTGTAATTGTAATGCTATTAAAATGGTCTTTTTCAATAAGCCAAGCAAACAGTGCAATAAGGCATTGACTGTGCATTAGATCTGAACTTTTAGAAGTTAGATGTGCTTTGGAGTTAACCACCTTTGTTCCCTACTCTTCTCTGTTTTGTTGAAAAATCAAAGACTGACTAGTGTTAATTGAAGATTAGGCCTGAAAAGTAAAGTCCAATCAGATGATCATTGAGCAAATTTAAGCAGAGGACTTGAAATGAGTTAAACACAAATGTCTTGTATGAATGTCCAGCACACAGTGCAGTAAGGTCATCATCCTACTTGAGGTCACTGAGAGGATTTCTAACATTATTAATAGTCTTTCCTGTTGGAGTTGTGCACAACTGAGGGATTGTAGGATGATGGTATCCTGCTTTCAGGCTGATGTTAGTGCCCATGTTTCAACTTATTTGCAGTAGTTACTCTACACTGACAGCAGCATAACAGAAAGGCAGATGCCTGTGCTGTGCAAATACAGGTGCCTATCCAGGATGTTTCTTACCATTTTAATGCATCAAAAATGTATCAATACTCCAGATCCTTTCCTTTTATGATTCTGTCATTCTGGATGAAAAGGCAATTTAACCGAAAAAGGGAGCCCAGGTAGAATTTTAGAATTTTCTCAAAATTACCTTCCACATCTGAATTTTCTCAGGCAAAATCAGTTCAAGAATAATATTTTGGTGGTTTTGCCTTTCATTTCTTAAATACAGTTAAAATCAGCTCACCTTTACAGAGAGAGAGTATATGTGGGTGTGTGCAAATGTGTATGCAAATAACTCAAAACAAGTTCCTTTTTTAAAAAAGGTCAGATTTTACTACATTATGCACCTGCTACTACACTCTATGACATCTATGAAGTCTCTAATTATTTTGAAGGCTGCAGGCTTTCTAACATTGTTTTTCACATATTCAGAGTAATATCGGGTTAGATTGGATTCACAAAGAATACACAAGAGTTTAGATATGTGGCCATGTGTTTTTATTATCACACATGAATTTGGAAGACATCCTTTTTCACTTAAGTAATTGAGCCATCCACTGAACAGTGACATATGTGGTCATTAATGTAGTATTTGTTTGGACATCTTAATTACCTTTCATCCTAATCACCTTCTGCAGTCCATATGCAAGTATATAGGCTAGGAAGGATTAGTCAGAAGATTAGGTCTATGTATGCAAAGTCTATGTATGAAAACAAATGTCTTTGTCTCCTTTATTTCAAATTCTTGGTCTTAACATCGTCTTGTAGCTCTGAACTCCACAGACCTGTTGTTCATTTCAGTGCAAATAACGTTCTGCAAGGAGACAGCACAGAATTTAAACAAAAATTACAGTACTACATCTGTTTGTGTGAGAGAGGGAGATACAAGGACAAATTAACAGTTCCTGGTGCAGCCAAGGGAAACGCATTGGAAACTAAAGCCAAATTCCCCCAGGCCATTCCTGGGAGTCGTGGGAAAAGGTGTTTCTCTTCTCTTCCTCCCTGTCTCTCCTCGCCCTGGGCTGGCAGAGCAAGACAGAGCCTTTTTGGCCCGTTTTGTGCTGGAGCCATTCTCCCTTTGTGAGCTTGCAAGCAAGTAACACCACGAGGATGGGCAATGGTGTCTCTGAACCTGCCAGCACTCTCAAACTTTTTAGTAGACCTCAGAGAGCTGAGCCCCAGAAAGGGAGTGTCTGACCATCACCCACCCTGCACCTTGCCTGTACCTTCCCAATCCATTGTTTCCACCATGCACCATAGAGCTGCTACAAAACAGTTTCCCTCCATGGCAACAGACACAATGACCAAGGTCCGGGTGGTTTTCCTCATCCTGGAGATTTTTTTTAGATGACTTTGCATCTCCAGCCCTCAGGGCTAACTCTACTGTAGTTTTCTATTGCACAAGCAGCTGGTTCCTCCACACTTCACTTCCCATCTCCCTCTCCCACTTCTGGCATATGCCAAAATATGTGGAAGGGATATAAGCCATTTCTGTGTTCCATCAGGTTCTCTGAGACTTTTCTGTCCTTTTTAGAAGAGCTAAAAGACATTATACAAGTCCTACCAGAAGATACCTGGCCCAGGGTGAGTGCAGGCTTATAGACACCAGAGGAACATTTATTCTAAGGCCAGCCTTGCGGAGAATGCGTGATCTGTTCCTTCATGGCTAGACAGAGTCTGAGAACGTGTGGGAATCTGAGGAGATGGAGGAGAAAAGGGGAGTCAAGTTAAAAAAGTTAATGGGAAATGGTTTTTACTTTATTTTTTTCACACTTTGGCTCCCAACCTCAAGCCTTGTGCTGCAGAAAGCAGTGTCTTCAGGCGGACCCAAGAATGATATTTGAGGAGACATTTGAAGCTATGTCTAGCTCACAGAAGAGCTTCCTGTATTGATAACCTGAAATGATTTTTCTCCCTAACAGAAATTGCAAGCAGAGAAAGCTCCGAGGAATTTGAACACTACTCTCGCAGAATTGTTTGGGGTCATTCCCGGGGACGGGGATCCCCTGCAGGAGAGAGGTACTTACACGTGCAGACGATGCGCTGTCGTGGGCAACTCTGGGAACCTCCGGCAGTCGCAGTATGGCCGAGATATTGACTCCCATGACTTTGTGCTCAGGTGAGTAAAAACCACCTCAGCTCCAGATCCCTTTTTTGTCTAAAATTCACCGGTATTTTGGGTGACAAGTGAGCAAACAAGATTTCAGGGGCTATCTAGTGAAATCTGGTGCTAAAGTCAAATCTAAGTTCCAGGAATATAAATTATGTATGTTGGAGATATGACCCCATGTTTTAGCTTGGAAAAAAAAGTGTTAATAGCTGTTGATACTGTAGCTTGTTCCGCATAATCCATAATCATCCGTGTTAAAAAACAGAGATGAAAAAGAAATTGTCAGTTTTGAATAAAAACTACTTCTGCAGCTATTACTCACAAATGATCTTTTAGACATTTAACTGACTGTATCAGGTTTTACTTTCTTGCACTGGTTCATTCTCAAGCAATGGTGGGGTGGGGAAGCCAAAATCACTTTTCAGTGGACAAGAGGCAGCTGTTTGGCTGCAGGTACTTTTTAAAGGATCACGTCTCCTTTCCCTTTTGAGGCAATGAAGTTGGCTACTTTGTCCCACTGAGATGCAAGCAGGAACTAGGTAAGCAGAGCTAATCATCCAGATGGCAGCCAAGATTCATGGACTAAGTTAATCTCCAACGTATCGTCTGCCTTTCACACCACACCTACCAGTACAGTACAATTTGGGGAGAAATAAAGGGTAGGAAGGGAGGGATTGAAAATACCACAAGTGGGATTACACTCTCAGAAACAACGAAACACTCAGTAGGAAGCTGTGCGCTGAAACCAAGAGTAAATCAAAAAAAGATGAGCACTATTTGAACTGTTAAGCCATCTTGGCTTCCAATGTGACTCAGACATGCCATAGAGTCTTCAGATGACATCTAAATGTTCACAACAAATCACTTCAGGACTTGCTTCTTTCAGTTGTGTATCTTGCTCCCTGCCAAAAGTACCTCCCCAAAGGCAGAGGCAGCCAGCCTGGTCTTGAGATCCACAAAGGGAAAGGGAGAGCCCTCAACACTAGTCCTACAGGTTGCAAATGTGGGGCAGCTGCAAATGTGGGAAGCTGTGGTGCATTTATGCAAAACTCTGTGTCCATCCCTATGAAGACCGTCTCACTCCTGCGTGGACTTTCTTATATTGCCTGGCCTATGTTTCCAGATTGATACAGAAAAGGCTTTGCTTGACTTAAAGTGATAACTAAAGAGTAACACACTCAGGTGCATGTTTCTGCTCTGAGGCCTTGCCCATCCCACAGCCATGCATCCCTGGCAAGGGCAGAACTCTCTGTGACTTGAAATTCAACCTTCCAGTCTCGGATTTATATTTCAGCAATCTTAAGCCAGATCTGAAAGGATTGCGCAAGGTTTTAGGATTCACCATGGGAATTTGTGCAGAGAAGGTGATGCCTCTGTGCGTCAAACACAAAATCTCTGGTGACCTGATACTCACTTCCACGTGCTCTGGCAATACAGATGAGTGTAAGGAAGAGCCAGAGAGTCTGAGGGGACACCTTTCCTTACAGCGTGTTCCAACCCACTTTTATTTGCATAACTATCTACTTCCATGACAGAAAGGAAATTCCTGCTCAGTCCTTCCTGCTGAGACTGGGTGTGAACACTGCCTTCTGCCATGTGGCACAGACAGCCCCACCACGGATGGTAGGAAAGGTACATAGATCTGAGGGCAGGTTGCAAGGTTGCAAGATAACTAAGATGTCGCCATTGTCTTCATCTTGAGAGAAACAAACCTCCATATTTTATACCTTCAACTGACTAACCTCAAGACAAAACATAGAAAGACTCAAGCTTTACTGGTATTTTTACACTGATAAGGGTCGCTGGCAGGGAAACCAATAACAGAGAACTCAATAAGAAATCCACGTAGGCTGGCAGGCTATTCTGCCTACGCTAATAACTCCCTCATAGGGAGTTAGAAGAAACTTAAGTAATTCACCTGGGAGAGCACTGCAATAACACAGCCTGGCATAGGCTTGATAAGCAGATTTTGCCTCCCCTGTTAGCAGCATCCAGGGCAGCATATTATCTGGCAACGTACGATGCTCCTCATCACCTCATCAGCTACATCCTTCCTTGTCCTCCTTGTGCTTCTGCCAGGAGTGAGCTAATGTCACTGCAGAAAAACCCCATTGTGCTCAGAGACAGCTGAAGGGTTTCTCCATGGTGTTTCACAGCACCATGGATTTGTGCAAGTTGCTTTGGGGATCTTTGATGTGCACTTTGGTGCACCACAGAAATATGCAAATCTACCACCAAGGGGCTAAAGCATCAGGGGAAAGAATTGCTGATGTGTTCCCAGATTTGCTTTCAGAAGTGAACACAAGCATAAAGGCATTTCTGCAGTTCCAAAACCCCCTAAGTTCAAAATCTCCCTCTCTGTTTCCTGATACACACGACACAAGGTGGGGTAGCCCTGTTTGGCCAACACGTCTTGACTGAGCCCTGGTGGCCCTGGGCAGATCTCCATGCACTGACCCCAGGGTTGCCTAAAGCAGCTCACATGTGTGCACAGTCACTCTGAGTGGATGTATCAGTGTTGGAGGAAACACTACAAAGTAAGGTTTGAGTACATGAAGGGTCAGCAGCAGGTCCTGTATTTGTCACTGTGGCTTTGATGTCTTTTCATGGGACAACCATAAGGAATACTGGCTGCTCCTCATCACACATAACATAGTTTATTACCTCGATCCTAGACATTCAAATACACCTGTAGAGGTGGGGGGAAAGAAACTGCAAGAAGCCAAGCTGATGTACTTCAGGGCAATGTTTTTCTCGTCAACTGGAGGATGCAGCTTTAGGATAAAATGAGATATGTCCTCCTGGACTTACCACTCTTTTAATCAGCTCTCTTCTGACTGTAAAGGGAAATCAGGAGTATGCTCAGAGATATACCTTCTTGATAGACACTCCTATTCAATCAAGAAATTCCACACCAAAGTTGAGCTTTCATTTACTGTTTATCCATATGGGTGATGATGATTCCAGCTTACTTGAGGACCCCAACACCCAGTCAAGGCTGTGTGAAGAGTCATAGGAGCATGTTCCTGCCTCAAGCAAATGACTTTCACATGTGTTTGTACCTACCTAATTCCTCTTCTGTTTCTTCACTTTCTCACTTTTTACTTTTTGGCTGCAGAATGAACCGTGCCCCCACCGCTGGCTACGAATCAGATGTTGGGAGCAAGACCACTCACCACTTTGTTTATCCTGAGAGCTACAAAGAGCTGGCAGCAAATGTGAGCATGATCCTGATCCCCTTCAAAACCCTGGACCTGCGCTGGGTTGTCACCGCTCTCACCACAGGCACCATCAACTTGTGAGTAGGGGCAGGCACAGAGGGTGGAAGCTCCATGCTTCATGTTGCTATAGGAGATCATAGCTTACATGGGACAAATTCCTGCTTCTGATAAGGCCTAGGGGTGCTTTACAGCCCTCTCAAATCAGAGTTCAGCCCTGAACACTTACTTTCTAGGAAAAGCTTAATGTTATGGTGCAGTCATTGAGGCAAAGATCTAGACCCATTTCTTCACAACCCCACACAGTGTTCTCAGAGATATGAAAAGGGGAGTTTTTGCTGCTGAAGGCAGCCAGTTTGAGCAGAAGCCTCCTGAGCTTTGGGATTCAGTGCCTCATTTTGGGTTTCTGCTCATCTTTCCTTGTCTCTGGTCCCTTGGGAGTACAGTGAGTGCAGCCAGCATGTACCCATCAGAAAGCTATCTGCAGAATCGAGTGTTTGGTGGGTTATTCATTTAGTGGTGGTCCTAGACACCTACATTATCCCACCCAAGACACTTGGGTGGCCAAGTGGTCCTCCAACATACAATATTCCACTTGTAGAAGAGGATGAGGAGGGAGAGGTGTGTGCAGGTTGCTCACCTGAGCAGTGAGAGCAGATGCAGACCTCAGCACTTCATGCCCCATCCACAGCATTCTCCCCTGGACAGGTTGGTCAGGAGTTTGGTCTGTCTTTCCCGGTGGAATGTGATTGAGAATTGTGCAGAGGAGACAACGTTCTGTGTCACCTGCATGTCTTAGCCTTAAATTCAAGTGTTCTTCTTGTCAATAATGTGTCACACTGGAATTTATTCTCCAGTACTTCTTTATGAGTGCTGTCAGAAGTAAAGGTTGTCCTGCTTAATATGGCAGCGCCAGAATTAGAAATGCAATCAAAATGCATGTTTCTGCTGGACGCCTACTACCAGATTCTCTCCCTTCCCATAAGCTGGCTTTTCCTAATCCAGAGAATGAAGTATGTGACATTTGTACTGTGTGTGAAGTTATCTGCTGGATGTAAAACCACAGCCTTGTGGGATTACTTGGTGGCACTCTGCAACACACAGACAAAAAGAGCAGATCAGATTACTTGATTCCAGAGAGAAGTATTTCAAGAATTTCAACTTTTTTCCCAATTTCAAAGTCTCAGAACATTTACAGCTTGGAAAAATATGTCCTGGGCATGTTAACTGGGCATAAGACCCACTTTGCAATTTTACAGAAAGCTTTTTGATGGAACAAAAAATGAAGTTTATATCTTTTTTTTTTCTTTTCTCTCTTTGCATTTGCATTTTAGATTATTTTCACTTCTTGTTAAGATTTTATTAACTTGTAACAAATCTGGGTTAGTTTCCTTTTATCCTTTTCACCACCAGCATTTAATCTATATAGTGGTAAGTTGTCTTGAAAAAAATCCACCCTCAGGATACCCTTGTAACTTGGAAAAATCAGCCCACTTAGAAAACTGGACAGCTCACTACAAGAAAGACACTGAGGTGCTGGAGCCTGTCCAGAGAAGGGCAATGGAGCTGGTGAATGGTCTGGAGCACAAGTCTGATCAGGAGCAACTGGGATAGCAGGGGTTGTTTAGTTTGGGGTAAGAGAGGGTCAGGGGAGACCTTATTGCTTTCTGAAAGTACCTGAAAAGAGGTTTGTGGTGAGATGGGGGTCAATCTCTTCTCCCACGTAGCAAGCGATAACACCGGAGAACATGGCCTCAAGCTGTACCAGAGGAGTTTTCGATTAGACATTAGGAACAATTTCTTCACCAACAGTGCTGTCTAGCATTGGAACAGGATGTCCAGGGGAGTGGTGGAGCCACCATCCCTGGAGAGATTTAAAAGACATGTAGGTGTGGCACTTGGGGATATGGTTTAGTGATGACTTGGCAGTGCTGAGTTAACTTCTGACTTAGAGGTCCTTCCAACTTAAATGATTTTATGATTCTGTGGTTCTATAATTCACCTGGGCACGCCTTTTGCAAGCAGATCTACTGCCTATCCTTGCCCCAGGAGAAAGCTCTAGGCACTTCCTGAGCTCTGAGGTCTGCACTGCAAGTCGAGTGAGCCCTTAGCCTATTAGGAAGATATAACTGGTTGACTATAATGCAGTCACAGCACATGAAAGGGAAAACATTTTTGCTTAATAAATCACAGGATATATTATATATTTATAAGTAGACTGTATACATGGGCTTGTTAAGCACCTGGTATAAATTAGTGTGTGAGTATTTAACCACACAGAAGAAATACCAGTATTTTATTATTTTTTCCATACTCAAAGCAGGGAAATTGCATAATTAATAAGCTGGTATAATTCTAGAATAATAAAAGCAGGGAATCATAAGCACACAAATCATAGCAATATATGTAACATAATTTTAGGCTAGCAGAATTAACCTATGAGGACACATTAAACACACCATGTCAGACACTGTGTATAAGGAAAATGTTTAGTGTACGTTTTTAAAGGGGAGAAGGCATGAAATAAAAATAAAACACATCTGAAAATTGGCAATTCAGAAGAAAAGAAGTACTTACCTCCCTTCCCTGACCTGCTTGGTCATCGTGCCTTGTGCACAGGCTGCATAGTGTCAACTGAGTTTAGGCTAATAAGAATCTAAGTACACTCACAGTCAAAAAAGATAAACATCCTGTATTGGTTAGACTTTTACACAGGGTTTAATTTTCTGTATCCCATTCAAATGAAAGAATAATTTCCTAAAACTCAAAACTTGTGAATTAAACATATTCTGCTCCCGGTAATATACCAAGAGTTTTTATGGTTCAAACCAAAATCTTAATTTGTCTTAATATTACCTTGAATTGATAGCTGAATGATTTTCTGAGCCATATCCCATTTGACTGATATATGTCCCATCTTAAAGTGTCTCTCTAAGACTAAGTATTATCCCAGAAAAGACTAAGAAAAGCCTTTTCAGGGATAGGAAACCTTCAGGCCTTCATCAGCCATATATTTAGCCTAGTTGCCTTAACTTGCCTTCTGCGTCTTCTAGGAATCTGCATAGTGCAAAAAAAGCTCCACTTGGTTTGGCAAGGACTATTTTTGTATTCCTTGAAATGTTGCACATCTTCCTCTTGCTTCAAGGGTTCAGTAAATGTCTTGTGCAAAGTGTCCAGGAACAATGGCAGGCTTCACTAGAGCCCTTCAAAGTGGCTCCTAGGAGGTGTTTCCTGAATGATATGTTATACCATCCGTAGCCACCTTCATCACAGGACACTCTCTCTCACTCCTGTGTGGTACTTACTGGGTCACTCAGTCCCTGGCAGCCCTGCAGCCCAGGTTTTACATAATTGTAAGAGCATAGGTCTCCATTTGGTGTTTATCAGTGTACCGATATTTTCCGTGCAATTTTATGAAATTCTGCAGCAAAGTGACAACAGAACTTGGGTATTTCTTCTGAAAGAAGCCCTTTTTGTCTTCATAACCACAAAAAGGACATGGGATCACCAAGACTATGTCTGCTGATTTGCTAACCAAGGTCAGGCACGGGAAGCAGCTTCAAGGGCATATTTTTCTAAGAGCAGATCAAGAAGTCTGCATCAGTGTCCCTTTCCCCATTAGCATCTTGTGTCACCTCTCAGGAGGGCAGGAACCACCCATCATCTTTCTCAGTGCATCCAGCCTAGAGCAGGAATCGCAGGTCAGGGATGCCCAGAAGTACCTAAGGAGACAAGAACATTGACAGGTCACCACTGGCTTGGGAAGATTTAGACTAAGGTTTCAAAGTGTTTGTGTTCCACGGTTCAAAGAAAATAAAACATTAATGACAGGAGACTTGTAGTTACCAAAAACCAAGTGAAAACATTTACATTAAACTAATGGCTTTTGTGACTTACCACAACACATCTAAAAAGTATGCAGAGTATATTTTGGGATATACTTCAATTATGAGGCCAGTTCACCAGAATTTTTTTACTTGAAACGAACTCAGGGAGATTTTTTTTTTACAGCACTCGTGATGGACTGTGCAATGCCAGCACACACTGTGCATGAGATATGGGGACTAAAAGTTTTTTTTGTTTTCAAGTCATGACTTGTGATTTCAATCCAGTCATAAGGCATAACTTGGAATTTTTATGCTGGGAACCGCAGGAAGCCTTCAGCATCACCCTGGGGAGGAGGGGAGTAGCTTGCTGGTGAGGGGCTGTGTACTGGGAGTGCCGAGTTGCACATAACCACAGAAATGATGAGCTCTGCTGCCACCGACTCAGAAAACCGTGAGGTACCTCCAAATATTAGGAGGGGAAAGGTCTCCCCCTGGTGGAAAAAGGTTTTTCTGCCATGAAATTAAATGGAAAGTCCTTCCCATCCTCAAAGTGCAAAGACTACAACAGTCACAATTCAAGAATTAGAAGTCTTGAGCTCCACATAGTATTGGCTCTATGGTATATTCTTAGCTAAATCTTCGTTGTCCTACTTTCAATAATTAGTTTGAAAATTTAAGAACAAAATGGTTTCCTATAAACTTGCTTCAGTGACAGCTCAATTCTTTTCATGCTGTGTTACTTAACTGCAGCCTCATTTTACAACAACTTCTTGAATTTACTTCTTTCAATTAATTTGAATTTATTATTGTGCATAAAGAATATTCTTTATTTGGAATTACTTGAAAATACTGATAAGTTGGGCTTTTATTTATCTTACTGCTGTTTTTGTTTTTCTTTTAACAGCACATATGTTCCAGTTCCACGGAAGATCAAAGTCAAAAAAGAAAAGGTGAGCGATGCTGGTTTGGGCATTATGTTCTGCTAATTCACTTGTAGGTCATTTACCTCTTTCGGAGACTGCAAGAATCTAAGCAAGCCCTTGACATTCATAAAAAGTTGCAGCCAAAATACAGACACTTTACAAGGCTCAGCTAAGCTAAAGGTTTGGCTCCTGTGTGCCATTTAGGCCATAGAACAACCACTAAATAACTGAGGTTGGAAAGAAATTGCCCTTGTGATGATTCCGTTGTACGAACACTGTTCTGAAGGTTGCATCACTTCCTCTGGTGCTGCTCAGGGACATTAAAAGTGCATCGTTGTCCTCCACAGCAGTTGCTCTGTTGCCACCCATTGCAGTCGTTTGGATGTAATGGCACTGTGGAGAGATTTTGGAGGGTTTTTTTCTAAATCATGTTACTATTCGAACACCAAGGATGTTTCTCATTCCCAGGTCTGCTCCTTGTAATAAGGAGCTAAGTGAATTCTGAACAAATAAAACTATGAGTTTCTAAATCAATGGAAAATTCCTGATTGTAGGCTCTTAACCCACAGCTAAGCTGTAATAACTACCTTTACCAACTAAACAAGTTTGGAGCATGTTTTGAAGGACAGCACAGACCAGGGAGTATTCCCCGCTTTGTACAGGGGCAGGTTGGAGGTAGGATTTCCCATGAGGCAGGATGCTAATTCCCATGTTGGACCCTAAGCCACCCTGCAAAGAATTCTGTTGTAGCTGCCTGGTTTGAGGACATAAACAAGGCAGGCTGTGTAGGGAGAGGAAAAACATGTTCCATAGAGCTTCCAGCAAAATAAAAATCTCACTCTCTCAGTCTTTGGACAGGCTGATTTTCAAAAGGAGACTAATGTCTCAAGGGCTCATAAAATATGACATTAGCTCCAGAGCATTAAAATTATAGATTAAAGCACACACCCTTCATTCAAGAAACCAGGTTTTGCCAAAGGCTTCAGATGAGACCTTGAACTAGAACAAGTTTATATCCCTATGCTTCAAACCATGGACTTCTAGGGTGCATTAAATAATCCCTTAGCTCATCCCAACTGTTGTGATGAACATGATAACCTCTGCAAAACCCCTGTGAGATGCACTAAGGTGAGTTGTTGAGTAGCAGCAGCCCAGGGTGCAGCTGGTGATACACAGCAGCTTCCCAAATGGGGAGACGAGAAGCTTGTATCTCTTCCCATACTGTGCAATGCAAAACACCCTGTGAGAGGCTATTACACACCAATGCAATATCAGCAATTAACTTCTGACTTTGTAAAAGGAAAAGCCCTGCAGCTAAACAGATAGCACTGAAATGCTGTCGCTCTAATTAAAGACACAGCATGGAGGGAGGGATAAGCCTCTATTTGCCTCATTCAGGGGAGGGCGTTGAAACCAAGGAATACCACCATTCCTTGGATTTACTGTATGCTCATGTCTGATCTTAAGTGTTCCATCTCTGTGAGATAACTCACAATTTCCCAGGAGATAATCAAGTGCATTTTATGTCTCATAAGAAAAAGTATAAAGCGTAGAAAAATTGCATGTTTGAGAAAAAGGGAGAAAGCAGCTGACACTACCTGACAGGCTTCCTTATAGTTTACACCTGATCCTTGGTTTCCTGAGACCTGTACCTATAGAGATACCGAGACGTGGTTGGCATATTGTGCAGAAAACTCAAATTACAATTGAGCTTGATGATCTTCAGAGTCTTTTCCAACCTAAATTAATCTGTAATTCTATGAAAAGTGTCACAGCATCTCATGCTTGCCTTGCTCAGAATCCAACCTCCCAGAGTTCAGGGAGAGTTGAATGCCTGATACCTAATCTCCATCTCCCTTGTGCCATTTCATACCTGTTGCTTTCAGTAGGAATCACCAGGATTTACGTTAGTGTAAGCAGGTGGGATATCAAGACCAAAGAAGGACTATTCATATGTAATTGCACATGAGAAGTGTTTCTGAATACACTTTATATGGATCTTACTTTTTCCCTTTCACCTGCCCTCAAGGAATAACTATTATTCCTTTCTTACCCAATCCCTTATCCCAGTGACCCTAAGGAATAATGTGCAATCATTGTTTTTTCCCTAACCCTAATTTCCCTAGGGTATTTTACTAACGAGTCTTTCACTGCAATTTTGCCTAGATCCTGGTTTACAATCCAGCATTTATGAAATACATCTATGAAAACTGGCTCGACCATCATGGGAGATATCCCTCCACAGGCCTTCTGTCTTTGATGTTTGCTCTCCACGTATGCGATGAGGTAAAGTCTGACTGTGTTTTGGATATGTGGATAGAAAATCAGGACATTTCACATTGAAGAGCCAGGAACAACCCCTGGGCACTGACTCAGCCTTTGTTTTACCCTCTCCACCTTCTCTGCCATTTACTTATTCAAACATATACAAAACTCCTCAGTAACATGCAGACACACTCAACTGACTGATGGATTTTTTAATGTCAGCAAGTGGTAGAGTTTAAAATGCATTCCAGGAGAATATAATTAAACATAAATAGAGATTCCACTTGGTATCAAAAGACACCTAAACATGGAGGGTGTCTGTGCCCATCTTACTAGTGAAGAATTATATTTTGTCCAGCTCTTAAAGGACTAAGAGCCATTGCTGTTGCCCTGGTCTATTTTTAAACTCAAGCTTGTGGGTTTATACAGTAGGTTATAGAAAATGCCTCTGCTTCAGCAGTTCCTTGAGGAAATTCCCTAGTTCGACTGAGCTAACGTGCTCCTAGGTGACTGAAGACTCAGCTAGTTAGAGTAAGGCCAGGTCAGCTCTGCAAAATCCCACAAGCATGGGCTTGTCAGTATGGGGGATAAAAATCACTATGCGGGCAAAATCTCTGTCCTGGATACTGATCTGCTGATGAAAGAGTTTTGATCACCCAGGACTGTGTTGCACCTTGGAAAGGTGGTGGAAATACTAAAAATGCTGGAAGAAACAGTACCCAGGACAAAGTATGGGTGACTTGGGTGGAGCCTGTTTTCTGGTGAGCAGGCAGTGAACAGGGCTCTGACGTTAGCAAAAATGACTTAAAACCAGCTCATATTTGGGTGGGCCCATGTGTGGGTGGTTTAGGGAGTTTGTTTTGTGGTTATGACCCATTCAAGCCCAGCCGTATCATCACTTTTAGTTTAAATAAATTAACTGTGATGTTTGGACTTTTACCACCAGAGGAGACAAGCATAGCCATTGATGAACAAGCCTCTGGGAAAGGAAATGTTGTAGGTGTATACAAACAAGGAACATAATATCCATCTGTCTCTGAAGTAACTGCAAGTATCATATAATTACGCATGTAAGTGGGGTCAACATGGGTAATTACTTGGAAGACTAGGACCAAACCAAAATTTTTTCACTCTTTGTGGCCTTTATCAGCTAAAAACAACATTCCCATCCCAAGCCACTGATGTCTTGAGGTCAAACATCATGCTTAAGGGGTAGAAATGTGTTTTTCATATGGCTAAACAAGAATGAATGGATAGAAATTTCCTTTTCTCTTTGAATCCAGGTATGGTGGTGTCTCAGCATAGCTTAGGATGTAACATCCCTTGAGGAGGCCTTGGGCCATTAATCTGTGGTTGCATCATGTCATGCAGTAGAAGAACTTGGCATACCACTGATGTCCTCAGGTGCTGCTGCCTATAAATACACTGAGAATTAAGAGAGTTTCTTCAACATTTCAGATGAAGACCAATTGCTTTCTAGTCCATAACACTAGTTGTCTCTTACATCCTAGGTGAGTGTGTACGGCTTTGGAGCAGACAGCAAAGGACACTGGCATCACTACTGGGAAAACAACACTTCAGGTGGGGCTTTCCGGAAGACAGGCGTCCATGACGGGGATTTTGAGTTCAACATAACTTTGACTCTTGCCTCCATTGAAAAAATTAAATTTTTCAAGGGCAGATGACCCTGGCCATGGGGAGGAGTGGGGGCTGCAATTTCCAACATGCAGCAGAACAAAGCTCAGTGAAGATGATCTGGGTGCCAGCCAGGTTTGAAGGCGTGGACCTGCGGTGGAATCGGAGCATCTCAGACTGCAAGGAACTGGGCCGAGGACCGGCCTCCACGCTGCACATGATTTCCTATCCACGAACAGCCGGGAGCTATCAATCAGTTGTGGGAATAAATTAGTCTCTGCTTAGGCTCTACGGCTTGATTCTTGAATTCCTGATGAAAGATCTGCCTGTTGCAATTAGAGGAAACCTGGGCACAGGAACTGCTGTCTGTGTGTCCATTCTTTCCTTGAGCAAGGCAGTAGATCCTTGAAGAAGAGTGAAAACAACCTTTGGGACCTGAGACCCATTAAGGCAGCTGTGAACATCATAGTAAGGATTACCTCAAAGAAATGAATTCACTTCTGCTGTTGATCTTCTTTTGAACTGTTTCTTCTGTTTTCTCTATTACTTCTGTTTCCATGCTGTATTAAGGAAAAACATGATGAAGTTGCCTGGAGTAGTAAATATTTGAACCATTGCCTCATTCTGCATTGATAGTATCTAGAAAATATGAATCAAAACATTTCTTATCTTGTAGTATTTAATATTGCTTCCTATACAGCCATAATGATGGAGAAAACAATACTGAAAACTCCAGAAAAAAAAATGGCCCTTTTAGCCACTTATTTGTCTTGTTTTGTTATATGCAATTTTTGTTCTTCTTTTTTTTCTTTTGTTCTTCTTTTTTTTTTGGTGGAAAATACTCTGGAATGCTCTTTTTATTTAATCAATTTAAAGTCGGAAAGTGGACTTTCTTCTTTAAGTCATTTATATGTGCCTTTTATAATTGTGCAACAAATGTGATTTTTTTTTAGATGAAAACCCTAAATTAAACTTTTTTATAAAAGGGGGGGAAATTAACCAAAGTTTATCTTCTGTCTGGTACACTTTTGTAGCCAAAACCAATAATAGCAACTCCTATGTTGCATTTGAGCAAACACAAACAAGACTAATTTTTAAAGGTAGCTTTTACCTTTTTTTTATGAGAAAATATCCAAAAGTCCCAAGGAAACTTTTCTTCTTATTTTTTTACAAATTTAAAAAAGTGTTATCTCTTTACAAGGTCTCTATTTGAAATGGGAAAAATATCATGGGTTGGGACACTAACTAGTAATACAATAAGAATCGTTTGCTCTGTAGCAGCACCTACAAAGACACAATCTGTGGAAGCTGATCTTACAGCATAAGGCTTCAAAATTATGTGCATCTCTGGAGGAATGAGCATGTTAATGTCAGTACCTCTAGGCAGTGAGAGAAGGGAGGTTACAGTAGAGGTTTTATATCCACAGATTTTTGCTGGAATCAACACATTTAAGCCTCAAGGATAGATAAAGTATGAATCCAAGTTCAGGCAGTGAAGAATGGAAAACAGTGGTGTTTTCCTTCTGATTTCATGAAAACAGGACTCATGGGTTATTGACCCAGTTTCAGCTCTGGTGAAGTCTGCCAGAGACTTCAAGGGACTTCCAATCAGGCTTGTTAAAAATGGCATATTTAATTTTTAATATATCACAGTGGCTGAGGTTTATGGCAAAAGAAATCATCATCTAAATGTCTCCTCTTCCATGCACCAGTTGTGGCAGGATGTCCAAGCAAATGAGTATTTTAAGCTCAGTGAAAGCCCTTGAATCAGTGACGTGCTTCATCCAAGATTTATCCCCTTGTCTTCCTGTGGCAGTTGGTAAGAGGGAGATGCCCTCCAAGGCAGCAATACGTGGCACAATGGCATGGTCAGCTGGAATTTTGGGCCACAGCACCACTCACCAACATAAACTGCTTTACCCACGTGGGTATGAGTGCACCCTTGGTGTACAAAGAGCCAAGGATGCCAAATGAACATGTGGGTAATAATTGAGCTCCCTGTGCTCTACATGTGACCCCTCAGCTTAGGAATATGGAAACAGCAGGATTTTCAAACCCTCATGTTGAGCCTTGTTGATGATCCTTGTGTCAAGAAGCCCTTTCCCAGCATGATAGCCAGCAGGACTCACCTGCATGTCATAGGCACAGCAAATTGAACAGGCTTACTGTCTTCTATATGTCCTATGTAAAAGAATGAAACATTTCTACCTGAGCCATGTCCGTTTGTTTGCTTTAAGCATTCCTGATGTTTAAATTGATGTTAATCAATATGCTTCTGGTGAGATGGTGCAGTAATACAAGCAAAACAACTTTAAAAGGAAAAAGGCTACATGGAAGACCCCAGTGGTATCTTCACACTGTGGCTGGATTTTGGATCCTCAAAATGCTTTTTCTTTTTTTTCATGGAAAGATGTCAGGAATTCAGAAAGTGCTTTTTCAGTCATTTTTAGAAGGATTTAGAAGAAAACTCATGGTGGTTCAGTACCCATATTCCATTGATATATTTTTTTTTATTACAGGAGGCAGTTTAGAATCAAAGAACATGGTAAAAGAAGCCAAGATATATTCTAGTCTGTGTTGTTTTGGAAGTTTCCTTTTCCTGTTCTAATTAAATTTCCCATTTTCCCCTGAATATTCTGCCTCTAACAGCACATATAAAACCTTATGGCTCATACTATTGCGGATAAATTTTGTGTCTTCATCATGGAACAAGCTGCAATTCCCATTTAATTTTCTTGCCAACAGCAAGCAGTAACTGTGTACCACTGATGTCCATTTTTCAGAGTATGAGGAGAGCAGAGAGTGGATGTCTCCAGGTGTAGGATGAAGAATAGTCTGTGCCATCACATTCTATTCCAGAGGAACATTTTCTAGAGTTCTTTAGGCAGCTAACTGTGGTGCTAGATCTTTGTCTCAGTTTCTCCACAATTTTGCTGCTCTTTCAAATGCCTTTGAGATACCAACAGATGATGTTGAGGGAAGAATTAATTGCCACTGCCATTGTTGAAGACTGTGTTCCTGCTAGAAACTTTCTGGGTTTATTTTGTTTAAAAGAACAACCAAGGAAAAAACTCAGCCACAAACTCTTGGACTGTATTTTTCACCACTGCAAAGTCTCTGAAGCACTCCTTGAGTGTGTGTTATGTTTTTTACCAAAGCCAAATATCTTGAGCACTTTTTTCCTCCCATGACCAGATTCTCTTCCTATTTTTGTCTGACTACACAATTCATTATGATTTTTTTTTCTCTGATGGTGGAGAGTCTCGATCATTCTTTGTCATTTTATTTATTTAATTTTTCAGTATGATATGAATCAAAATAAATTTTTTATTACAATCAAATCAAAGGTGTTTCTCTCTGTACACACTTCTTCTTTCCACAGTATTTTCATTATCTCCTAGAACTTCCTCTGTCACATAGCAGTGTAATGAAGCCTTATATGACTTCCCTCCCTCCCATCCAGTTGGACTCAATGGTCTTAGAGGTCTTTTCCTACTTTTATGATTCTGTGATCCCTCGGGTGACCTTGCTATGTTTCAGGCTGCTGGACATCACACTGCTCACCTTCTGGCAGCTCTAGGCCTCTCTGGAGAAAAAACCCTGAGCTTTATATGCCTGTGGTCTCCTGATGGATCTGTGCTCTGTTTAGGTAATATGTAAGGGAAATTAAGGCAAGCTCAGAAATCAGTTACTTGAGAAGAGATTCAACTTATCTGTCTCCTCTGTGACCCACAGAGCTGGCTGAGATGCTGAGGATCCACACCAGATCCCTGTTTTAAGGGTCTAATTCATCTGCTGTGATCACACAAGCCCTTCACTCACAGATGGGCCAAATGTGTATTAGAAGAACCCCATGCAGGAGATGATGTCTTTGATAAGGCATCACTTCAGCATGCCACACCACTGCATCTGCATGACCATTGCTTTACATGTGGAGACTCCACCTGAGCTATTATGGACCCCATCAACAGCTCGCTTTCTTTATGTGCTGTTTCCTTTTATTGTTTAATCGAGTGACTAGGGTAGATGATCTAGCAGTGATACAAGTTGCCCATTGAAATGCAACCATCCTGGTTGCTTAGTGGTAAGAAAGTCAAAAAGTCATCAGAGGGCAGTTTGAGAAGCTCCTATTCAGATATGAGCAATGATCTGATGGTCACAGTAAGAGCTGCTGTGCAGTATGACCTTCAGAGGATCAGGTTCTCAGAAGCTGCTTCACATTTTGCTTTTTAACCCAAGCTCTGGACATGCTACATCACTGACATATTAACCACCATTAACAGATACAACCCAGCCAGAATCACACTTGTTGAAAATGAGTGGGAAGCAGAGGCACAGAAGCCTGAGGAGCTGTCCCAGTCACTTCAGGTGCAGAGGAGATGCAAATCCCTTGCTCCTCTGTCATCCTCAGCAAAGCAAAATAACACCAGGTAACAGCTTGCTTTTGAAAATCATTTTGCATTTTGCTTCATGCCCACTCACAAGAAATGCAGCTTCCAGGTCTGAAATTATTTTGTCAGGAAAGTAATTTGCATAGAATTACAACTGAAAAAATGCCTGAGACCAGTAAGACATGCAGCAGCAACAGCAGCAACACGCAGACAGATGGACCGACCACAGGACTTAGACAAAGGACTTTGCTAACAGCATCAAATGAAGAAAGTAAGTACCCACAGGGGAAGTATATGGCTTCAGTTCATGGCGTGAGTTCCTCTGATGGCTCACAGTCAGAATAACAATTAAACTCAATAAATGAAAACACAAAAATCTCTGTTTTCACTTGTCTTTTCTACAGAATTTCAGGGAACAGATCTCACTACATTTTGTTATCATCAGGCAATATGAAATAAAATATGGTTCACAAAATTAAAATTTCTTAGGTACTTGTATGCAGAGGTAAATCTGTGTTTTCGGACAGTACATTTCCCACAATAGTTACTTTTCCCACATAATCAGAGACTCCAGATTTACACAGCAACTACAGCTGCTTCCCTGTCCACCTAGACACTAGGTCAGTGAGAAAAGTGTCTTAACCTGTGCCACTAATGCTGCATCCTGCAGCACCATGCTGTTCCTCCAAGAATGTCCCAACTGCCTTCAACTCAAGTGTTATGTCAAGGACACCCTTAAGGCAGTTTCTCCCCATGTGGATTGTTTTGTTCCCCTCCTTTCTTTCCCGGGGCTGGCCCCAAAGATCTGCCACCACCCAGGGGAGCTGCACATTACTCCCCCAGCCCCATCCTGCTGCCTATTTGAATGCATTGGCTATACTTGGGTTGTGCTTTGAAGCATGTCCAGGTTGCAGCCACAGCCTGTGTTCAGCCTGCGCAAATACCTAAGTGGGTTTCATACGGCAGAAAAAAATGGAAAGAGTGATTGCACAGAATCAATCCCAGAATCATAGAATGGCTTGGTTGAAAGGGTTCTTCAAGATTATTTCATTCCAATCAAGCTGCCATGGGCAGGGACTCCTTGCACTAGACCAGGTGGCTCAAAGTCACATCCACTCTGGCCTTGAACACTTCCAGAGATGGGGCATCCACAACTTCTCTGGGTAACCATTGCCTCACCATCCTCAAGGTAAATAATTTCTTCATAATATCTAATGTAAATCTCCAGTCTTTTAAATTAAAATGGCTCCCCCTTGTCCTATCACTATTTCCACACTCCTTTAAACATTCAAGGATTTTGTACAACACATCCTCACGTTCAGATATCAGGTGGGTATGCGTGAACAAGTTCCTTAAGATGCTGATGAGCTTCTGCCTGCAGTGGTGGAGTTACAGGCAAAGTCATGGGAGAGACTGATGACTGATGGTTCATCGTGGGAGACATCAAAGAGTTGGCTGCAGGGATAAATTCTGCAAGATGACAGGCTCTGTCATTTAAGGGTTTGATTTGAATAGGAAGGTAAGGAAATAGAAATAAACAGACATTAGGGTGAAGACAGGATACATAAAAATAAAGTCAAATGGATCTTCTAGGAAACCTTTTGAAGAAAAGTAGGGTTTTACCCCTTTGTTTGGTCCATCAAAGTTGGTGAACCAGGAGAGAATTAGGTTCGTGATGCTTTTGAGCACGCATTGTGATTTGATCCTGGCCAGCAGCCAAGCACCCACACAGCCACTCACTCACATTCCCCCACCACCAATCTCAAACTCAGCACTATATGGGCTGCTAGGAAGAAACCTACCTCCGTTCCACCAGATTAAAATAAACTAGATCCTTAAAGATGCCTGTGAATTCAAGGGGTCCTAAGACCTTTCCTGAAGTCTGAGAGCTGGTATTACCAACAACACTTGAGATAAATCTTTAGGTCAAATTTAACCAAATTACCTCAGTTGCTAGTTGTTTCCAATGACTCATTCATCCCAGATAGCACTGGATTCTGGTGAGATTATTACTCACCACTAGCAGGAATGACAGGATACCAACTGAAAAAAAGACCAGGAGCTGCTTCAGGAGGAGTGCAGCTGGGACATTGGTGGCACTTCAGTTCTTGTTACTGTGGGAGCTGGAATAACATTTTAAACCAACAGCCAGAGGCCATGAGAAATCACTGTTTTATGTGGCTGTGGGCATAGTGTTTGCTTCCCTCCCCGGGTCAGCACAATGCTTCCTTTCCCTGGGTGCTATTCCACCAGTGACAACTCTCTCTGGGGTGGCTTCGTGGGGGCCAAGGGAACTTTGCTGCTTGGCAGCAAAAGTTGCAAGTTTGGCCCACGGTACATGACTTTACAGCTTAGCAGAGAGATCCAGCAGATGCAAGTAAATGAAGCTGGAGCAAAGTTTTTATTTCCTATCATAAGCAACAGAATGGGAAACATCAGCATGCATGCAGACTAACGGGCCTTTGAGCAGTGAGATGTGATTAACTCATTTCAGTCAGCGCTGGGAATCTCAGCACCTCATTAGCTTTTTCATTAATGGTTACAACTAATACCTGATTAGTGTCTGTTTTGCCAGTAATGAGTTCTCCTTAATGGAGAGTTTTCTAGTGGGTGACAGTGAAAGGGAGAGGGAAGGAGCCCGCTGATTACTGTGCTAATGGGGCACCTCGCCATTGCCTGTCACTGACCCAAATGCCCTCCCGCACCCTGGGAACTGGCCCTGCCACACTGGCACAGAAAAACGTGCACTGTGCCAAGTGCACTCAGCAAGTCAGAGGGAGTGGATCCAATTTTGTCAACCCAAGCTCTGAGACAGTAGGTGGGAGAACCTTGGAAGGACTGTCCCCCTGCCTGGGCTAGTGGGTAACAGGGGCAACAAGTGATGTGAGATGCACAGCGATGGGAGAAGAAACACTGGATAGAGATAGGAAGCAATGGTTGCTTTCATTCGAAGAGCAGTGATTTTTCTACTAGATTTTTCTAATAGACTTTAATAATTTCCCCACTAGAGCGTGCTGTTTTCCTGTTCCCATGAGTTATCCGGTGACTCCTGGTGCACTCAGCTCTCTCACAGCAGTGTCTGTCACATCACAGACTCAAAGCTTGTTCCCTCCTGGCACTACTATCTTCACAGCTATAAGGCTTGGGATTTATTTGCTAAATCTCTCCATTTTGGCCTCTGGGTAAGAACTAAACGCAGGAGCCCACAGGCCATGAAAGGGATGAGAAGGAAGATGGGAGAAGTCCTTCAAGGCTTCATACTCTGAGGGTTCACATCAGTCCTGTTATCTCTACAGTTTTTCTTTCCTGTTTGAAAGGGGACAACACTCCTAGCTAGGGAAGGGGGGGTGGGAGGGGGTGGTGTTTACTGACCCTTTAGAAATACTCACAACTAAAAAAAAAAAAAAAAGAAAAAGAAAATTCTTCCCTTGAAACCTCATTTCCTGACAAGGGACAAATATGTGGGGCTCCTGGCTCTGTTGCAATGCTCAAATCGTTTTAGTTTAGGATGTAAAAGGCTTTAGTTATAGCAGATCAAAATGTCCTTTGTGGACCATAAAGGCAACTCAGTTTTTTCTAACAGGACTTTCATGTTATGCCACCAATATCATCAGCTTGTACAGTTTTGGATTTATTTGTTCTCAGCTGTAGTACCTAAATGTTAAATGAGGGACAGATATATTGTAAAAAGCAATCAATGCTGTAAATTAATTAGCAGGGTCCAATGAAAGCAGAGGCTCTATCTGGCTGCTGACTGCCAGCAGCACATATGCTCATGCCCTAGAGTTGAGGTAGAGGGGAGCATGCCATGGTCAATGGCAGGGATCCATCCGGACTCCTCTGTCAGGGCAGCTCTGCTGGGTGATCACACCACATCCCATTGCCTGTCCACCACAGGGGAAGGTGCTCCCGTCCCCGGCACTCTGGTACGTGGCTCTGGCTGGGCCACACCAGCATTGCCTATCATCCCCCAGATGGTTGCAGAGCTGCCTCCCACCCATCTCATGGGTTTGTGCCAGGCTTATGCCAGGCTGAGAATCCAGCAAAAGGGACCCAGTGCAGCACACTCACCCCACATGGGAAAGTTGCACCTCCCATAGCAATGCCAGACCCTCGCCTTGGCCTGAGGCAGTAAGTTCCCCTGTTTGAAACTGTGTTATTTGAACAGCTACTGCCTTCAGTTTTACATTTCCTATCCAAATGCTTCATCAGGCTCCCAGGTATTCAATATTGTGATATTAGCACAGTGAATAATGGTTCCACTTCATCTCCTGTGATGAATATTCCCACAGTCCATTCCTTTCAAGCTGAAGAGTTTTTATTTATTATTCTTGTTCTTTGCCCATGTCAGAGATGAGTGTGAGGTCCTTCACCAAGCCCAACAACTTCCATCTCATTGGCCAAATCCTCATGACTGATCACGGGTGATGCAGAATTACAGCCCAGGGCAAAATTCACCAGCCTGGCTTGCAGATTTTGCAGGCGTTGTTGCTTTGCTCTACTTCCAGTGACATTTGCTATTTTCAATGACATGGCAGCTCATTCTTACTCTTATCTCCTGAGTAGCAAAATCCCAGAGCAGGCAAGGAAAGGATGTGCTGAGGTTTGTAATGTGACTTTTCCTTTTTGAGTGTACACTTATTGAGAATAATCCTGTCCTGGATCACCTGCATCTCAGGAGAGCTGTGATGTGTTTTCATGACCATGCTGACCAGCATTCAGAAGAGTAACTTTGCCCAGTGCTTCCTTCATAATAAAGGAAAACACAGTATGGCTCATCTTCCAGTCCTAGACATCTTTCCAGGAATAACGAGCCATTCATTCCTGTGGCTACATCAACACTGCTCATATATCATCTTCTGGAGTTGGTCTCACCCACACTGATGAGGACTAGTTCTCTCCAGCTGACTGACCATATCTGCTTTGCTGAGCACCGGATCCTGCATCTCTTGTAGTCCCCAAGCACTGTTCCTGTGACTTGAAATAAAGTTCTTACTTAAACTCATATATATTTAAATAAAAGTATATGAAATAATGTAAGAGCACTGCAGCAGCGCCATCAGAGTGCGATTCCTATGACATAAAGCTGAATGTTTACATTGTGTCCCCAGAGGGTGGCATGAAGGGAATAGTGGAGAGTGCAAAGGGTGAGCTGGCAGCTGGCATTTAAGAGTAGGCATATTCTGGGAGATGTTTATATAGAGAGATATGTAAACATAAAAATAGGATATAATAAGATAGGTCAGGTCACATTCTTGTGACCAAGGGCATATACATGGTGTATGACTGCACAGCTAAACCTCAGTGTCTTAAAAATACTGGATGGTTTTATCTATACTGTCTTTTGGGAACAGTCCTTGGCTCATGCTGTGTCCCAGGCTAAGCCAGGGCACGCTCTCTGAGGGGATGAGAATCCATGAGCTAAAACAGTGCCAGGAAGCAGACTATGGACTTAATAACACGGATGATCTCAGGTCCCAGTTACTCTCTAGCCTGCGTATGTAGCCTGTGCCTTCTTTTGTACAATATGAGCAAACAATGAATAAAGGGCCAAAAAGTACTGTCTGGCTTTGATGTCCTTGCCCTTCTATTAAGGAAAGGGAAGAGGTGAAGATGGCTGAGACAAGTTCATTTCTGTAGTATCAAATGGCAGTAGAAGCAACAATGGCCATGCACTGCAGCTTGGGAAGTTCAGGCTGGACATTAGGCAAAATGCTTTTCTCACTAGCAGGGTGAGAATATAATGGGTCAGCCAAGAGAAGAAATGGTACCTCTGTCTTTGTAGGACATCAAGGCATAGCTAGAAAAAGCCAGGTTTGGTCTGATAGAGCACTGTGGATTCCATTTTGGGTTAAACACCTTCAGGGAGTCCTTTCAGCTGAAGTGTCTAAGAATTTCTGGTGAACAGCATTTTTCTGTTGATTTGCAAGTCTGGGGTTGTGGGGTTACAGCAGCAGGCTTCCCTAGTTGGAGAATGGCTCTGTTGAACCAGGTGACATTGCAGAGTTATGAACAAAACACAGAAAGATTTAATTAAACCCATCAGTGAAGAGTCTCTGTCATCCAGTTTTTTTGGGAGAGGCTATGTTTTGCAGGAAGGACAGAAAGATTACTGTGCTTACAGGAACAAAGGTTGGCCTCAAGGCTGGTGCAGAAAAACTTTAGATCTTTGTGTTTCAGGTATTCACTTCCTTTGATAACAGTGCCCTTCAGACCCTCCTCTCCTGTGCAGTCACACAGCACAGTATTACTTGGCCATGTTCTCATGGATGTAGACTAGTTCTTCCCAGAGGTCAAAGCTACATCAATTTACACCAGTCAGTAGGATTTTCCGTTTTCCACTTTTTTCAAAAAAAAAAAAAAAAAAAAAAAAAAAAAAAAAAAAAAAAAAAAAGAAAAAAATCCATTTTTGTCATCACCTGAACTCTCTTTCTAAATTTAACTTTCTGGATCTGGATTTATGGCAAATGCCATATTCCATACCCTGTCTTCCTTTCCATCCAACTGTTTGAGCTTGTCTTTTATCAGACCTCTGCCTCGTGCTTAACAGAGGAGGGTCTGGGCCTTGACCTGACAGTTTTGATCTGCTCAGCCATGAAAAAAAATACCAGGCAAAACCCGGCCAGTCAAATGTTATGTTGCACCTCAACAGGTTCCTAAAAATCCTATCACTTAATGGCATGCAGCAGGGTCACAGGTGGTCACTGAAATGACAGTGACATGGTGAGTCCTTCTTGATGCACCACAGGTGTTGAAAGCCTTCAGTTATGTAGTGTCTGTCCCCAGTACCAGAAGAGGTACAAACTCAGAACAAAGAAATATCCCTATCCCCAAGATACATAGGCCAGATAAGTATTTAATATATCTACTGTTCTACCATGAATATTCAAGAAAAGAATTAATGACTAGATAATTTTCAAAATTTTCTTAAACCTCATCTTCTTTGTATATAGAGAGTGAGATGCATGGAAATACACATGTATTTACACAAAAAAGTTCACCTATCCTTTGAGCCTGAGTTTTATTTTTTTTTAACATGTTGTCCCAATCCTTTTTTTCCCCATTCCAAATTTTTAGGAGTTGTGGAATAACTTTGAGGGTCAGAGAAAAGAGTAAGAATCACCAGTTTTTACAACATAGAAAAAAGCACTGGAGCAAAGAGAAAATTTTCCCTGGAAAAAATAATCATTTGTGAAGTCCCGTTCCCTTTTAAAAGAACCCTCCTCTGTGGAGGCTGCTTTAAGCATGGGGTTAATGCATTTCACCTGCAATAATTTATTCTGTAGAGCAGTCATTAACCCTTATCCAGGCCACTCTTCTAAAACGTACCCTGACTGGACTGTGTCATGCTCACAGTTGTAAATTCATGGATGGGACCCCCAGCATCCGTCCCAGCTTTCAGGAAGCCCTCACCCCTCAGCACTGACCCTGCTGCTGCTGGGAATTCGTACCAACCGCTTTGCTGACATCACCCTAAAGCTGCTTATGTGAGGTTGGTCTGATCCCATGTTGGCCTGAATTCAGTTTAGGACGTGACACGTTTGGATAAGGACTGCAGGTGATGTCTGTGTCATAATCCACAGAACTTTCCCTGCTGTTGCTTCTATGAAACAGCACAGCTCACGTCCACCCAGCTGCATTTAGATCCACATACCAGATCTGCATTTAGATCCACATACCAGGTGTTTCCTCATGGGAAAGGCCCCCAAAACCAGTCCAGAAAGTGCACAAGCAACCAAGCAGCAGGGACAACTGTGAGCAGGGTTTTAGTCTGTGTTTTCTTTTGTTTATCACTATGGGCCCAATTCGAGCTCAAACCCAAGTCCCACCAATGCACTACTAAGCTGTGGGAAGTGCCACTCTGCCAGGGGCAGGAAGAGCCACCCCCATCTTCTTTGCCATCACCATCACCATTCCTCCCCACTGCAGAGCAGGTGCTGGCTCTGTTAGATCTCGCTGTTAGATCCACTCAGAGACCAGATCTGGCATTTCTGCTTTACTAGCAAGACAGATGAAAATCAAAGCCCATACATGTTTTTTTTTTCCACTATGTGGTTGGGCTGGAACAGTGAAAAGAGATTTATGCTGAAAAACAGTTGCAGAAAGAAAAAGATGCCATGAATGTAGTCACTACCAAAATGGTAATGGGTAAGGGAAGGGAGTTCACAGTACACAGATTAGTAAAGATTGTCCAGGTTGGAAGGTTAATTGAGGTGTGGGTCTTGATGATGTATAAAGGACAGAAATGTCATTTCATGGCTTCATTCACTCTTTCCTATGGAAAGAATTACTTCTTTTAGAAAATAGTCTGTTCATTTCATTGCACATTTAGCTGTGGGAAGACATCCCTGAACTAACCCTAACCCTAACCCTAACCCTGAACTGGCCTGGGGAATGGAGAAAGAGAGAGAGACATCAGGTGTTCCTATTCTACACATGATCCCATCCTCAGTTAAGACCACGACTGATACCAGCCTGCCATGAGAAGGTGACAAGTCCAACATCCCCTCCCCATCATCTGCAGTGTGGTCAGCTCAGAGGTGAGCAGGTAGCAGCCCCATCAGGATATCCTGCTGAATCAGCCCTTCACTCCACCTGATTTAGGGTTGTTACTGACCTTGCTGAGACAGGAGGGAGTGAAGCGAAAGCTGCAAAGCCTCCTATTCCATTCCTCATCGCCTGCTCCATGCAGTAGCCTCAGGAAAGTCTCTGGCTCATCAGTTTGTTATTGATCCATGTCACTTACAGCAGATGTAATTGCAGAGATGGGAATCACAATTAGAGCAGTGGGAACAGTGTAACCTGTGGTGGTTTCCAGAAGAGGCACATCTTTCATGCAGGAGTGGGCAGAGGTGATCCAGAGACTGTGTGGTCAGGAGCAGTATAATTGGTCTCTGATTTCCACTTTTCAAACCATTCAGGTCACCCCATTTTCCTCAACCCACACCTCATTACATGTGTGTCTCACTTCACTTCTCCTGGCCTGAAAAGAAACAGATCACTTAAACTCCTAAGGACTGTTCAAAAGCCTGGAAGGTAGAACTGAGCATCTCTGACAGCCACATAGCTTTTGGACAAGAACACCCTGCTCATGCAAGAAGACATGCAGCACATTCCACTAACCCGAAGATGATCTGGGTAGTCCATGTGTCCTTCTGCTCTGTGCTGGATAAGAGAGCTCAGAATCCTAAGATCGTTCATTTTAAGGGATAAATAAGCAGGTTTTAAGTCAGAACACTTTTTCTGAAGAAGAACAGACTAGGACCTCCACTGTTAAGAGCTAAAAAAACAGTTTTTCACACAGCAGTCTTACTGAACAAAAAAAAAAATTGTTTTACAGAAGCTGGTAGAGCTCCAACCAACTGATGCTTGATTTTTAACCCTTCCCATCTAATTAGAACCAGAGCTTGTTCAAGGCAGCAGGAGTGTAATGTTGCAACCGTGGGCAAGGGAAGGAGGGAATGTGAAAAGAGAGAGTGAAATCTGTCCCTTTCAAGATCCAAGAGATGCCAGACTGGTTCTCCCTTTTCGTGTCACAAGGAAGAGGCTGTGCAGCTGCATAACCACATCTCTGTACACAGGAGTAAACAGCAGCAGCCACTGCTCATGAAGAGCTCATATCTACTGGATTTTTTTTCCCTTAGTAAATCCATACTTGTGCCAGAGCTGCTCTGAATTGGCTGTCCCACACAGCTATAGGAACCAGCAATAACCAACAAGCATAATTAACAGATTAGACTGTCCTGTTTCTGGCAGAGAAACCTCTCCAGTTCTTTGTGGTCTTCTTCCAGAAGGGTAGGCAAGGACATCTGACATATGTACAGCTTCATTTATTCTGTCCCTGACCTGCATTTTGGTCCTGATTATAATCTCCTCTCTGGTAACAGCTAATGAAATCCCAGTGTGGGCTTCTTCTGATTTTCTCACCCCTCTCCTTGCTCCCATTTCTGACTTCTGAGATGTCCTGAAAATAATTCTGTTAGCAGGAAAATAAACAGAACACTACTCTTGATGGTATTCAATTGTATTTTCTCTTTCCCTGATGTCAGCCCCTGGTAGAGGGGGGTGAAGAGGAACTCAGAGCTATCGGAGAAGCTTTTCTGGCACAGACGAGGAACCCGCACTCTGCCAAACCCTTTGCTATTGTTCAGCGTGCACCCTGCTGCTTGTTTGGGACCAGGAAAATAGATCCTTACTGTGAAATTTTAAGTGAAAAAGATTAAAACTGAGCATAGCAAAGGCAGGTCAAGCAGCAGAATGAGCTGGTCCAGCAAATGGCCATTTTTGCCTTCTATGACAGCTGATGGTGACAAACAAGAATTTGGGTTTTTTAGTGGCTACTGTTATTTTTGGCTTAGAGATGAGGGGTTTTATAAGAGTCTGAGCAGAAGTAAGACAGAACACAAACTTGCATCTTTTCAGGCTCATTTCACAGGGTAGTCTTTGTCCCCACAGACACAGCTAGGCCCTCCTTGGGTTAGCTCACCACAATCTAGCATCCACTCCCAGCCCGCCAGGCCCCTGACTTCCACCATTGCTGGACATCTTGCTCATCCAGGAATCCTGTGTCCATCTGTGCTGAGGGTGCTGAGTGCTCCTGCTTGTTTGTTCAAATTTACCTCCTCTGAGTGAAACAGAGATTGTGGTGTTGCAGGATCAGTTCCTTTCCAGAGCAACTTTGCTTAAGCACAAGTTGTATTAGTGAAAAACACAGTTATTAAACTTTGGAAGAATTTCCTCTGCACCACAGGGCAAGGCTGTCCCATTTCAGGGTCATACGTCTTCAGGAGTTTCCTCACACCCTGCAAGGGCTCAGGATGTTCCAGTCAGTCAAGATATGGAAGAGCCAACTTCTGAGGAGGCTCAGCTGAACCCCTGATCACAGTGAGTATTGCCACCTCACTTCTCAGACTTTCCTCCAGATGGCAAACAGCATGTGCTCAGTTAAACCGAGTGACAGGCTGCAATAACAAGTGAATACATCAGGAGTGACAGTGAGGGAGAGATATTGCTTGAGGCGACCTCCGGACTGAATGGAGTTGCTTGGAAGCAGGAGGGCAAACAAGAAACTGCAGGTGGAAGAAGACATATCAAATCACCCTTTTCTTCCTCGCAGTGAGCATCAGCCTGTTTTCCATCCTGCCAAGCATGTTACATTGCTTTTACTCTGATTGCTCCAGAAATGTCTTAAGTCTCCATGTTCCCTTCCTGCCCAGATTTTTCCCTGAGAGCTTAAGTTTGGCCATAGAGGGACAGACAAAAGGCTCAGCTGCCCCAGCATCCCATCTGCAATGGACATCCTGGAGCAGATGCCTGAGAATGTGCACACGCAGCAAGTCAATTATTCCTTCTATTCTCTCTTTCAACTTCTGGCAGTTGACACACCAAAGAAGGGGTTATACTTCAATCCATTCTGTCCTACGTGGATTTCTCTTGCTGTTTTGACTCACGTTGAAAGGCTCTGCAGGCATTGAAAAAGGTGTGAACTCTTTCCATCAAGAGAGGGCAGTGCTGTTCTCACTGTCACAGCCCAGGGACACCTGTGCCAAGGAGAGATAAAGTGCACGATGAGTTATTAAAGTGGCACAGTTCTGTGTTTTGGTCTCCTAGTAAACCAACTGAAGAACTGCTGGGGTTACAAAAGCCAGGAGTTAATCAGTAACTCAGATGTTTATCACTTGCATGTTTAACTATTTTTTTCCTCAATTGCAATACCTGCTGGTTTGGGTTATTCTGCCTTCATTTAATGAGTAACTACTGAGAAGGGGATTAAATACACCTGTTCTCTCAACAGATTGAGACTTTTAGTGGTGGCCATTTTGACTGTAAGCAGCTGTATCCCACATTCATTAACACATGGAAAGGAAAATTCAAGTGTTTCTAGAGAAAAAAAGAGTTGAGTCTCTTGAGTACAGATCAGCCTGTTCCACTGTCTAGTCTGGCAACTTCCTAGTTCAGTGCTGTTTTGTAGACATGAATCTCCATGTACACCCCAGTATGACTTTACCCATTATATATTCTCTCAACATCTGCTGTTGTTCTTTCCTTTCCATCTGTTCACACAGAACCACAGAAACCTGTGGAGCAGAGAGATCTCCAGAGGTTTTGTGGCCCACATCTTCCCTCTGCTCTATGTCAGTGTTTCCATTTACTGGGACAGGAGCAAGGAGGTGAAAAATTTTATTGTAGAGTGAATTTTGGATTAGGTGCTTTCTATAGGGGAGGACCTGTTGTTCCCAGTTTTGCTATTGCTACGTGTGTGAAGGGTTGCAAATCAAGAACTCTGCCTGCTCATATGTAACCTGAAGCAGTGTGGTCCAGGAGCGCTGCAATGGTAAATCAGCTGAGCATGAAGGTTTTTAATATTTATAAAAGTGTGTTAAGGCAGTACTAAGCAATATTATGCATTTTTTATGCAATTCTTCCTGAAGAATGGGCTGATCTCTCCATGCCTCTTCCCACTCTATCATTCTGATTCCTTCTTGTGTTTCATTTCTCCCCAAGTCCTCACTGTTCTTGGCTGCTTTTCTCTCTCTTTCTTCAAAATACAGCTTTTAAAGCAACTGTTAAAAAGTTCACGGTGTCAAAGCTTTGTGTATATTCATAATTCACTTTTCTCACTACTGATAATGACATGCAACAATCCGGGTTTAACTCCTCTTTGCTCAGCAGAAGTGCTACAGCTCTCTCTTTAACTTAATTCCACTTTCCTGGTGGGGCTGTCTTCCCCAGAGCCTCTGCTCAGTCACATGACATCCAGCAGATCGGGCTGTGAACACGGGCCTGAGCTCACCCAAAACAAAAGCACATATGCAAATGAAGGCAGCAATGCTTCTGCAGTGTGTACTCCTGGTGATGCTGGCCGAGCCTGAGAGCACAGAGCTGGATGCCAGCAGCCCAGGCTGAGTTTAAAGAAGTGGTACTGGAAAAGAAGAATGGATTGATGGGCATATTCTTCTTGTAAGCTGGAAAAGTCTAACCACAGACAGTCAGAAACAACAAATCCAGAACTGTGCTGGGCAAATTTCATGGTTGTTTTTGAGAGAAGAAACTCTCTTGACCTGGCAATGATGTTACCAGCTCCCTAGCATTGATTCTGAAGTTCGCTTCTCTCTTTCCAGCCTAAATTAAACACTAAATAAAGTCATCTATTGCAAAAACAGCCCCACGTTCATGGTACTATTTATTAAACTGCCTGAAAAGCCCCAGCTCCCTAGTGAGATAAGAGGAAACAATATTTTTGTGTTACCAATTTTTTTATTAACTCTGTCAGTTATATGCAGTGAGGTGAAAGAGGCAAAAGAAAGGAATAGCAAAGGAGAGAGAGATCTCACGAAAAAGGGGGTCAGTAATTTTCCATTTGCCATTTGCTGGAGGTAGAGTAGTAGTTTGGTCTCAAAGAACAGAACAATAAAAACAAGCAGAGGTCCATGCTCTGCAGCACGAACAGAAATCAGCCTCCACAGAACATGCCAAGGAAACCTGTGACCAAGCCACAACCATGTTGCCCCATTCAAAGGTTAACAAGTCAGTAACAAATTTGTACATTTCTGTCTACATTCAGCTACTGCTTGTGCAACCAATTTATCTTTTCTGCTCAGTCAGTGACATGTCATCATTTCTGGTGGGTACCTTCAGTCAAATGATTGCAGGTGAGAGAAGCACACACAGGCTGTAGGCCTGTAGGAGATGGCTGGATGGCTGCAACAGACAAGGGGCAAGACAGTAAATTCCCTTAGTTTCCCACTTATTTCCCATTAAGTTTTCCCAAGTAGATGCCCTTACATTGTAATCTCTTCTGAAATCTTCTGATAAACACTGCTCATGGCAGAACCAGGTATTACAGGCACATATGACCTGCAAATCAGGAAAGCTAATTTGCTGTGCTTGGAAAGCTTTTCTTCACAGTTTACCTTGCCTGAAGACAGATACTCTTTTTATCAGCATTGTGAGAAAAGGCATTATCTTTCAGAAACATAACAATATATTCAGATGGAAAAAAATCACACCAGATCTGAAGTCAACAGATACCAGCAGAAGCACTTTTTATGACCACGACCTTAATTCTCAATTAAGAATGGAAGAGGGAGGATGAAAGAGAACAGTTCATTAGAGGCAATGACGTGCTCAGAGCTCACACAGGTCAAAACATGCCAGCCAGCATTGTTCTTCTTTTAGCACTAGACTCAGAAATATCACATGGAAGGTGTATGTCCCAGGAAAAGGTGTCACCCATTCCTTTGAGACATTATGGACGTGCTTGCAGGGACGTGATTTTAGAGAATCAGTTGCTGATTCACCACTGGGATTTTCGTCTGAGTTAAAATTTTACTTTACTTTCCTAACACTACACAGCTCAGCCTGGAACTCACCAAATCTAGCAAGATTTATAATCTGCTAACTTTCAACTTTGCCTCCACTTCTGTCCTCTGCAACTAATCGTTGTTTTATTTCTGGAAAGTTGAAACCAGACATAGGGAAAAGTGACCAATCAAGTAATAATATTCCAGTTCCTGCCAATGCCAGACACAGAACTTCTTAACTGTGTGTTTACATGTACAAGGACTAGAAGTCCAAGAGCAGGAGGCTGGAGATGACTGCTCCTGATAACTACCTGGAGGGCATTTCTAGGTCCAATTTTCATCCTCCTCCCCAGAGCAGACACTCATAAGATCCAAGGCATTCCCAAGGCTCAGTTTCATTTAAGCCAACGGGGATTCTCAGACAAAATTCAACATTAGTCTTGTCTTGGACTCCAGGCAACCTGGAAAGGCCAAACATAATCTTAGCATTTGTACATACACCCCTTCCTGTGCCTGGTGAGCAAATCTCAGATTTCCCTGTACATTCAGTGCAGCTTTTACCACCATTGCCATTCTGGGAGGTGCACAAGGGCAGTATGCAACACACAGACATGCACAGACACCAACACATGGGAGTTTCACACTAGGTTTCTGAATTCATCATTTCTCTCCATGTATCAATATAATAACAAACTAAGACCCCCCCAAAAATAAAAAATTAGGCGCTTCCAATCATGTCCTCTGTGGCAGTTCTCTGAATTCTCAGGTGCCTTTCTCCTTCTCTGATATTAGTTCTTCATCTTGATAAAACAATTTCCATCTCTTCCCCCTCCTGCTAAGTGGTTTCTGTGAATCTTGGCAAGTTCCACCTCTCTTCTGTTTTAAAACATCCTGTATTTCCCTGAGCTTGTGTCGGAGACATTTCACCCTCCAAAATGCCCTCCAGCACATAAGGAAAGGAAAAGACATGAACTTCACCCTGCCTGTGTGTGGGTAGGATGAAGTCATCAGATTTGATGACTCACCTTGCTCCTCTACGAAAGGTGAGACACTCTTTTGTCATCAAGGATGGCTACAAAGAAAAAAATCTTGATTTGCACATCAGCTTCCTCACACCAGAATCATGCCTGTAATCTGTGTGGTGCACATGTGCTGATATTCAAACAGCACAGCATGCCTCAATTCAGAGCTGAGAGATTAAGAGAGTCAGGGTTATTCAAGACATAAACTCTTTTAGGTCACTTTGCAAAATCCTTCCTTTGAAGTCAGCAGGCCCGGGGTCAGAAGAGAAAAAAAATCAGCCTAAGCATATGACAAAAGGGAACAGAGGTGATGACCTCGAGGAAATGAGTGTGGACCAGGATATAGGCCTCTCTTAGTCACACAGGGACTGTACAGGTGCCAACGGTATCACGCTTCACACACAGATGTAGCAGTACCATCTCAATTTTACTGCTATTTTTAGTATCAAAAAAGCGAATAAACTCTTATATTTAATGGTCTGAACACTCCTGCTAATAGGAACTAAGCTTGGATCTGCCCAGAATTTGAATGGGAAATCCCTGCTGTGGGTTCACAAGAATTAAAATTGATCACTTGGTAGAAAAGCAGTAAAGCAACATAGAATAGGTCAACTGTTCTTTTTGGCACCATCTTCACAGAACAGTAAAAAGGAGATAATGGTGATATGAAGCCCCCATGCAAACAGTGCATCCTGATGGGTCATCACTAAGAGGAGGGTCTTGTGTTAGTAGTGGGGAGACTGAGTATGGCAGAGGAGTAAGGAATTTATGAAGAGCCTGAGGAATTATTAACACACTGTAGATTTGATTTTAGAACTTTAAACTGGGGCTCTCTGAGTTCATGATGAATCAGCTGTAATACGCTGTACAAAGAAAATACCTTCCTGGCTTCTCCAGGTCTCGAATACTCTCCATCCCCAAACAGAGCGCAACAAGATTAATGGTGCTCCAGACACAGACCATGAGGATGTGTCTGTTCTCACATGCCCAGCTCTATATCTTTGCATGCTGAAAGGGAAACAGATGTTCTCCAGATGAAATTCATGTTGTTACCACTTGTCCTACTGTCCTGCACTAAGAATCTTTTTTGTTGAAAAGCAGAGGTCCTGTGTAAGTTGGGATGGGATCAGACTAGGTGAGTGACTGGATGTTGCTGCAATTCAGAAATGGCAATATAGAACTGAATAGCAGTCAGTGGAGTCCAGGCTGATGCCCAGGTCTTCCCCTTGCTATACAAGTGCTCAAACACATAAGGATAGCACCAACTCCATCAAAGAAGAGCTAAATTCAGTCAAGCCCAGGATGATGAAGCTATTGGCATAAAACTTGGGGGTTTAACAGTTGATTTCCGAGGAGCTTATCAGTTGTTAAGTGTTTTCTTTCCTTTTGTTTCTTCACTAAAGCACTGCAGGGCCCAACTCAGACCAGCTGCCTGACCATACAAAACCTACCAAAGTCTGTAAACCAGCAGTGACATAGAAAAGTGGTATCAGGAAGATCACTGTTACACAGCAGTGTGATTTCTTTTAAATGTGCAAGGAGTTCTAGCAAAAATTATGCCTGAAAAATGGTTTTCTATAGAGGAAAACACTTAACCGAGTTCTAGAGAGCATCAGTCTGTGTCAGCATTGCCAACACTGCTTCTTGATGCCAGATTTTCCCAAGACAGCTGCAGATTCAATACCACCTAACTCCTCACAAAGTACTTTACACACTCCTTCTGCCCTGTCCTCCAAAAAGTCCTTTCAAGAGGATAGAGTTAGGAAGATCTTTCAGACACATCTATCTGAGGTGTCTTTAACATATTCCATATTTCACTGGCATGCATACAAGAAATATGCTCTTAGTCTATGGTAGAATTCAGGAAATATTAAGATGCAAAGATCTATAGTAGACTGGGATCCTTTAAAGGACCTATGAATATGGAAGAACAGATGCTTCAGGGAATTACCATATGAATTCACGGCATGCACAATGCAATACAAAAAATACTATTTATGATGATTATGTCATTTTTGTGAAAACAAAACCTGCAGCAAATGGGCTAGAATAGCACTATTCAAATACTTCAGAAATGCAATTCCCCAGTGGTAATTGTTAGAAGCCTGATCTTTCTGCAATGTAAAGACTCTCTAGGAGGTAAAAAGGAATAAAATATGGCCCCAAGTCTCACTGAGAATCCCAGATAGGATAATTAGCATACCTGTAGATTGAATTTCAGTGACAGACAGAGAAATGTTTAACCTTCAGTGTAAGGCAGGCTGCAAGTTACCTGCACTAGACGTTATCTGGTAAATAAATCTAGCCCACAACAGGCTTTCTCACAAGTTTTCTGGCAGCTATGCTATTTTCATCGCTCCTGAGAGCTCCACCCAAAGAAATTGAAAGTTTGTGTCAGGAGAAGCAGAAACCTTCCTTCCCCACCCTCCTCTGTGGGTCTGCTTTCCATCCAGGCTCTTAGAAATCCCCCACACCTCCTTTCTACTCCACAACAGCAGGCAGGTCCTACCACTCCTTCTAGCATGGAGCATCCTACCATGCCCAGCTGTGGCAGAACAGCTGTGACAGAGCAGCCCACTTCTGTGGACATCATGTAGTGCCCTGGAAATTATACTGTGATACGAAATCCTGGGGTTTTTTCCTCCCTGTCAAAACTCCAAAAAACTTCATGAGCATTTAGCCTTCTGCAGTGAAGCAAGAATGCTGTACCCTACCCTGACTTTTGTAAAATATATAGCAAAAGGATAAATTCCTAGAGGACATCTCAAATCTTCCTTTCAGGTGTATAATCTTCTATCAGACCTTACAGGATTTATTTGCAAAGAGCAAGTCCTTGCAATTCAGTATAGTGTTTCCTTCAGGCTCCAGTGCCATGGCCTCACACCCAGGGAACTGTCTCAGGATTTTTTTCCCATTAAAAGTAGGTTGGACCTCATCTGCTGAGGGCTGGGCTATTCCCTGCAGGATCCCAAGTGCATTCCTGAAATAGTTGTTGGGTGGATCACTTATCCTGGGGTCCATCCTGTTTGAATATGTAAAGGATTCCAGTGTTATCTGGCATGCTATCTGTAGGGTACTGCCCTGTGCTTTCCTCTCTTGCCTTATCTGGGGTTTCCTACTCTTTGAACACAGCCAGGAAGGTGCTGGTGGTGCCATATTACCTACAGTAATGCCTCTCTCCAGTGACTTCTCCCGGTGAGTCCCATTACAGTGGGATGTGCCCACCTCCACAGACTTCTAATCCAGCCTGCCAGAAGCAGTCTGCCTAGGGTTTTTTTAAGTCTAGTCCCATCCTCACAGGGTCATTATATTAAATATTAATTATTGTTAATGAATAATATATTAATATTAATTATTTATCTGTAGTGTATAGGAGAAATATCCTTTTGGGGGGCTCGGGGGGAGGGAGAAGTGTGCATGTGCGTGCATGCTGTGGGAATTCTACATATACTCTGCACCTGCAGCAGACCTCAGGTAATGTGGGGTTGTGTTTACACCCTGCTGGTAATCTTCTGAGAAATCTTCATCTTTCATGGGGAAATGCAGATGCAAATGAATTCAAAATGTATCCTAGGAAAGAATGATTAAAGAATTTGTCATTTCAGACAGAAGTGCCAAGAAAGAAACAACCCACTTAATCATCACCTCAAGTGGAAAGTTCTGTTCTCTTTTCCAATGCAAAAAATCAGGACTCCAACTTACAAATGGCCTTTTCTTTCATAATTCAGAGTTGCTTTGTGGAGCTGGGGTTGCTTTGTGCAGCACCTGAGCAGGCAGGAGCCCTCAAAGATCAAGAGACTCAGGTCTCAGGAGATCCAGGGACCTTTACACCTGATGAATTTTGGACAACATCTCAGCATTGAGACTTTAGCAGAGACTTTCCAGCCTGGGGGACCTCTGGGTAGAAACTTGTGTCAGATGAGAGAGGAAGAGAAGTTTTTTGCAGCCTGTGAGCACAGAACTAGCAAGAGTGAGCAGGCAATCAATGAGGAGCTGGAGGAGGAGCAGAGACAGGGCTGCCACTGATGCCATGGTGATGTCCTGTCCCAGCTTGCCCTGCCCTGTGGATCAGGCATCTCTGGGCAGGAGCACGAAGATGGGGTGAGGGATGATGGGAGAGGTCAGGGAGCAGTAAACAGAGAAGATCAGCCTTGCAGCTGTGTTTAAAGGATGCTGGAACAGCAAAACTAGATCGTGAGACAAGGAGGTTAAGGGGAGATGACCTTTATCAGTTTATTTGACACAGCTGGAAAAGGCAGAAGGTGCTTCTGGACTGCAAACCCTTCTCCAAGTTGGTATGGTTTACCCAACTGCAGTAGGTAGAAATATAACCTCTTCATGCAGACTTTGTCTCCATCACATTTAGAGATTTGCATAGATGTCACATCACTTCTGAAATGACACTCTGACATTCATAGCCACAGAAAGTCCTAAGAACACTTCTCCTGCCCAGTAATGGGTGCTCCAGCATGTGAAGTCTTCAATTGGTTTGTTTGCTTCCCACATTCTGTTTTAATTTATTTATTTTTAAACACTAAAATACACCTGAAAAATCAAATGGTAGAGGCACAGTTGAAAATACAAAGCATCCTGTACATTTGTGGGAAACAAGGTAAAAGGAGTAAATCTCTGTGACTCAGTGGTGAGACATGTATCTGCCATCAGTTCAAGTGATAAATCGTTTTCTAGAGGAATGCAAAACCTGAAAGCTAGCTGTGGCTGCAGCTTTGCTGTCCTAGATTTAGGGATGTTTTTAAGAGGCAATCAAACAATTCGTCTAGTAAGTAAAACTTGTGACTCCCTTTCTCCCACTCACATTCACACAGTATAATAATGTTCATTGTTTTGATTACAAGTTATGTGGGGGAAATAATACTTCCCCTTAACTGAGGCAGCATTTTAAAGAATGGTGAATCGTGTTAGAAGGCATTTTAGCTTCTGAGAAATGCAGTGCAAGGTCTCGATAAATGTGTATCTGCTCCCGGCCGGCCTCTCAGTAAAGGTCAGTGGGCAGACTGAGTAGCTGTCTGAGGTTTCAAAATACTAGTGTCCTTCAGGAAAGGTTATCTTTGGTCAGACTCTGACAGTTTGGACAGGATGGTGTGGCCCTTGGAAGCAGAGCTGCTCCAGTACTGGCGCAGATGAGCAGTTTGGTTGGGTAAGCAGTGCAGGCTTTTGACTACAGGCTGATATTTGTTTGTATGGAGCAGGGACACTGACCGACACAAAACTGGCTTCTGCTCAGATTGGGGTCCATCTGACCTTGTTTACTCCCTCATCCCTTCCCACTGAGGCCCCAGGGTGACAGGTTCAAGTTGCTGCACCAACAGCTGGGTTGTGGCACTTTTATCAAGCAAGCTTTATTTTTCTCCTATCTTGTTCATCCCTGTCATTGTTGCAGTTACACACCCCTGAATGATGTGTTCCCTGTAGTAAGCCGGGTGGTTACTATTATGGCCACTATTAAAACATAAAGGAGAGATAAAGACGTGTCTCAAAGCGACAAAGGAACAGAAAGGCAGATGAATGCAAACAACTGAGTAATTAACACGTATTTCTGGATAAGCATTCTTATCTGAAGTCAAAGCTTCATGTTTACATTTTGAACTCTCATAAATGCCTGCTGAGCAGAAAGCAAAGTACAGTAAAGCAGTACTTAATTTCAGGATGGTGTTGACCAAGCTTTGCCATATCCTCCGGCAAATCCCATTGAGTGTGTTGAGAGCTCCCTTAGCACAGTAATATATTACAAATGATAATGAGAATTTAATCAATAACTGATTTTCAGGGGGTTTTCAGCAGACATCACAAATCACCACTGATCTTTGCTCAAGCACATGACTGCTCTGAATAAACACATGCAAGGGAGTGAGTCCAAGTGTGCTAATAAATAGTGTCTCCAGAACAGTAGTGTCTCCAGGAGCAGTAGTTTATCTCTTTGTTGGTATCAATGTGGTAGTTCTAATTTTGGAGGTGTGCAAGGTGAAACGAGCAGACATTGATCCCGAAAGGAGGAGGCACAGGTCTGTAGTTAGCACTGTATCCCTCACAGGTTCAGCAATGACCTCAGTCAACTCCTATTCCTTTGGCACTTTGAGTTGTGGCTACAAACACACATCTTGTGAAAGAGGTTTCCTCCCTTAGGTGTGCATAGGATACATTTAGAGTCCATCAGAGCTTTTGATTTCCATGATTGATGAAGACTTGGTTGCTTGTTTTCCTTGTGGTACTTTTTCTCTGACCCATCACTCTTCCCATGGTGTTATTCTAAGCTGTGATCATGTAAACAGGTAACATTCAATCTGTCTCCATTTTCATCATGATATAGGGGAAAGAGCACCAGGCTGGGGTCAAGGAGGCACAGGGAGCTGCTGGAAGCAGCTTAGGACTGTAACCACAAGCAGAAGCCCCAGCACTTGTTACTGCTTGAGAAGACGGGACTGTGGATTTGCAATGGTGAGTGGGGCAACCAGAAAGGAGATGGAGAGATGTTGTAGAGCCCTCTCTGCAGTTTCCACCCTGGAGCCCTCAGCAGTGTGGGAGTTTCTGAGCTCTGCCTGTATGAAAATAATTGACACCAAATAAAAAAGTGTTAGTCTTACAAAAACTCAAAATAAAAGGAACTTCAGACATGTGACCTTTTCTCCCCAAAACAAATATATACTTCCATCATGCTAAAGTGATTTCTTATTTCTTTACCTTGCACTTAAAAAAAAACAGGCAAGGTATTATATAAAGCACTTGCATAAACTCACCATCTTGGTGAACATCACATTCCCAAATACTAGCATCCAACACCAGAAGACTGGTAAGCTGAATAAGTTAATTTGTAGCAGCACTGTACTACACCATTTGAAACATCCCTTGCATAGCTGACTCTTTTGATGGGATCTTTACTCTGGAAAAGAAAACACCATGCATACATATATTCTGTTGAGAAGCTGTAACATGCTGCTACTGACTTTACTGAGGAGTTAGGCCAAATGGAGGATGTGCTCTACCAAAGTGATGGTGGAAAAAGATATTTCTCAGAGGTGATCCTGAAGACCAAAGTAAGAGGAGTCAGAAAAGAAGGGGTGCAGACCCATGTTTGCCTTTCCAGCACTCTGCCCAAAAGCATCTGTCTCCTGCATTTCTTTGAGCCACTATGTTTGGAGCTGTAGATCTGCTTCTATTTCATCTTCTCCACATCTTTCTTTTTTTTCTCGTGCAGTAGAGCCAGGAGAACACTCAAGCACCTTTCGCGAATGCTGCACACTTACCAGCTATGCAGATGGTCCCCATTTCAGTCATCTAAGGCCATAGAACAGCATGGCACTCATGGGACTGCCCTGTCCTGAATCACAAACCCATATGGAAGATGGTCAGCTCTCAGGTTGCTGGGAGAAAATCAGGACTGCATTAGTAAGGCTGATTTCCAAACCTTTATCTTTCAGCTAATACTCTTGGCCTTGAAAGGTCACTGGGAATGGCACTGATATGGCCTTGAGGGCTGGGGAAGGAACCCCCCTCCCTCTCTCCTGTAGGAGTGCAATCACTTCTTACTGCTATCTTGAATGAGCATTGCCCAGCCCATAACACTACAAATTATCTGACATTACTGGGCAAACCTTCCTCAATTCAAACACTAAGCATAAACCCTGATGTGACTGGGAGTCACATCAGCACCGAGGTCATTACTGAAGCTATTTAAACACTTTCTACTCCCTTCCCTCCTCCTCCTGCCCACTGCTCCATACTCCAAACTAAAAAATTTCCCTTTCCCATGCTATATTAAGATAATATGCAGAAAATCCAATACATTATCCTCAGGATTAAGTAGCATCAGCAGAGCATATTAACACATTGCTGCTGTGCTTATATCAGGGGCACATTTATTCTCAGCAGAAACTAAATGTTCCCAGCGATTCCCTGCATAGGGAAGGTGGGTAGCATACCAAAGCCATGCATTTAGAGGCTGTGGAACACTTTAACTACAGATATATTAAGGAATTTGCCTCAGGAATGTAAACAGATCCAGAAGGTTTTGTGAGCCAAGGCAATTAATTTTAAGAGTTCTCTTGCATGCACACACATGAGTACGCACACGTACGTGCTACACCCTTCTGCCTGCACCATACATAAATATACAACTAAAGCAATATTTCTGAGGCACTAATAATAGTAAGTGCTCTTGACACAGAGAAGAATACTTCATACTTATTTGGGGTGGAGTGAGAGGTCATTCACTGGTCAAACAAGGAGTTGTCCATTCATGATACAATATTAAAGGATGACTTGGGTTTAGCTGCAATGCATGGAGAGTGTACATAAAACACATCTCTGAGGAGGTGAATATGGTTAAATAAATTTACTGGAACAAAGAACAGCTTGACATCAGGAAAGAAAAATCAAATTTAATCTTGTCAGGCATTTATTGGATCCTAGGGTCATCTTAATCCTTCAGTGCAAATTGTTTATTCCCTGTGTTTTTGTGCAGCTTTCAGACACTCAAATGAAATGTTTTTACATGCCCCGGTCAGTCAATTCTAGCCTTAATCTCAGTCATACTCTTGTTTTAGGCTTGGACTGCTTCAAGATTATACTCAAAACACTGCACCTAAAATTTTTGTATGGTCCTTTGGCAAAAAGAGATGAAGACAGCCACCTTATCCCCATGTTCACTCAGCTTTGAAACCATACTGGGCACTGGCTCTGTCCCCTGAGGGTCCAGTTTCATTTTCTGTGCCAGCAAGACCATCATCCTGGAAAGATCAGGCTCCTCTCAAAATCAAAGTGTGGCCACCCCTTTTAAAAAGTCACCATGTCACTCTCTACAGCTCTCTGAAAGGAGGTTGTAGTGAGATGGGGGTCTGTTTCTTCTCCCAGGTAACTAATGACAGTAGGAGAGGAAATGGTCTGAAGTTTTGCCAGGGGAGATTTAGACTGGATATTAAGAATTTCTTCAACAATCAAGCATTGGAACAGGCTGCCCAGAGAAGTAGTGGAGGGATTTAAAAAACGTGTCAAAGTGTGGCCACCCCTTTTAAAAAGTCACCATGTCACTCTCTACAGCTCTCTGAAAGGAGGTTGTAGTGAGATGGGGGTCTGTTTCTTCTCCCAGGTAACTAATGACAGTAGGAGAGGAAATGGTCTGAAGTTTTGCCAGGGGAGATTTAGACTGGATATTAAGGCAAGCATTGGAACAGGCTGCCCAGAGAAGTAGTGGAGGGATTTAAAAAACGTGTAGATGTGGCATGTGGGGACATGGTTTAGTGGTGGATTTGGCAGTTCTGGGTTGGTGGTTGGACTGAATGATAGACATCTTTTCTGACCTAAATGATTCTATCATTTTATGATCCTAAACACAAATTTTCTTTATTCTAAGTGTCTGAAATATGAGAGTTTTTCCAACATATTTAGATCAAGGAATTAAAATTTCAGAATATTTTCTCTGATGTTTCTCTATGTAAATAGTAAAAATATTTATAGTTCACTACATACAGATCCAAGATTTCAGTTCATGTCCACCTTTAATTTTAATATGGCTCTTTGGATTCTTACTATGCTTGAATTTTACTGAGGGGTTTTTGTGACTTTTTTTTTTGCCAGTGGATTAGAGGCCAGTGTTTAACACACTGTAAAGGAAACAGATATTAAAACAAATTCTACTTAAGAAACTAATTATATTGTCAAATTTTTTTGATAAGTTGTCTGTAGACTCTTACTAAAACATCAAATTACTCATCACAAATTACACATCACAAATTACACATCACAAATTACCAAACTGCCATTCTTTTTTGTTCAAATTTGTTCATCATGTTTGAAGAGTTAAGAAAGTTCTTCTTTATGACTTCAGATAAGATACAGGGATGTCTTAGTCTGATTTTGTCCAAGTAAAAATTTATTATTTTTTCTCTTTACTTATATCTTTTTATGGTCAATACACAGAACTTACCTACCTTTTCCTGAGTGGTGGGCAGTACTGCACTTACAAAAGCAACTGAAACAGGCTTGGGATTTTTTGAGCATAAAGTCAAGTTTTATGAAGGACACAAAAAAATCACACACTTCCCTGATACACAAAGACAAAACAGTCCAACATCTGGCAGCCTCATTCAGTCAGATTCTGTCTTTTCTTGGCAGTAGCAATACAGGCACAAACAAACATTAGTGAAATCACTGGGGGTTTTCTTTATTTTTCATATTTTATTAAAGTAATGCTTCATTGTTTTACGAGATACTTGGAACCTACAGCTAATTGAATCCTGACTTTTAATTTGTTCTGAGGTCATGCCTAGCAGTCCCAGCCACAGCCCATGGTTTCCCAGCTGTGACAAAAATGCTGTAGGACAGCACCCTTTGGATGGCACAGTGTACTTCTTTCCCGTGGAAATGCAGAGCAGGACCTGGTGGGCTTCACTCTGTTCTCACCATGTGAAATACTTGGATTTTTTAAGCCAGAGCAGGCAAAGGCTTTCCACAAACCTCTAGTAAGCTACATGTGAGGTCTCACTATGATACCTGCTCTCATAAAAGGAGTTCTGATGATCTCTCCCTGTTGTTCATAGAAGGACTTTCAAGGATGAGATTATCTAATTTTGCCCACCTAAATGTTTGATATCTAATGAAAACTGATCTTGTACTCTCTCTCTGTAATTAGTGCAAAAAATAAACACATGGGAGGACAATCCTACCCCTCCTAGACACTCCTTTGGGGATGTGATGGATAATCTTGCATAGATGCTTCTGCATTGCCTGGAAAGGACTGATGTGCCTTTTGGTAGAGAAGAATTCCACGTTTAAATTACATACACTGAGGTAAAAAAACCACAGAAACAAACAATGCCTAGCTACTCTGAATTCTCTCAGCTCTGCACTGAAACTGAGCTGTCTCACCAGTAAATGGTAAAAACATCAGACACTGTGTCAGTTGTCAACATTACAACTACCTCCTTGCCTCTGCCCTGGGAAGGGCTAAGCCTTTATATGAAATTTTACTGAATGTCTATTTATAGCTGTTATTTATTAAATAGATTCACCTGACCAGAAGGTCGCCATGTCAGTTCACTCTTGATACTGTTTTAAGTGGAGGCTTTATAAGTAATCTACAGTAAAAACCTGCCTTCAGGATTGTGCAGCTACAATTTAGGGTGGCTACTGTTGTTTTTTAAAGATCAAAGCTCCTTTCAATGTATTGGTTATAAACACTAAGGGAAAGAACAGTTCAAGAGCCAAGAGAAACTTCAAAATCATTTTGTTGCATCTGAAGAAACCTAGAACTTCTGGCACTTCGTGCTTTCCATGTTATATCTGCTGTCCCATTTAAACTTCTGCTCAGAAGCAGCTCAGTGTCATTTCAAACACAAACTCCATCCAACCCCACACTGTGGGCAGCTCCTTGCTGTTCTCAGTGGTGAGTTTGGCTGCCCAGGAGACAGCCAGACATCAATTGCATTGAGAGTTGCCTGACCCATGTCCATGGCTCGTCCTCTTACTTTGCCCTGTGACATCTTTTGAACATTACAGCTTCTTACAGTTTGGTCCTGCCCTTTTCCTGACATTTGTTCCACTTCTTGCTCTGCTGTTTTGCTCTTTCTGACACCTCATTTCTTTGCTCTGTTTATTTTCTTTAATAAGAAAAAAAAAAACAAGCAATGAACCAAGGGAAAAAAAAAAGGCAAAAAAGGAGAACCGGCGTGAATCATCACCTTGAAGTTTCTCTCTCCTTTGGGTTGCTTTGACTTGATGCCAGCCTAAAAAGCTGGTCAAACGCTTCTAAAATTAATCATTTCAAGCTGCCTTTACTCTTTAATCAGAAGCCCAGTGATTAGTATGATCTAGTCTTTGTCCCTGTTTTCTTCAGAAGAGTTTTTTCCAGAGAGTATTTTCATTAGTAGTCTACAGGATATTCCCTTGTAAAACTGCTCCAATTATATTTAATCACTAACACTGTACATACAATAATTAATTAACATTAAACCAGAGAGATCTTGACATTGCGATTCATTGGTTTGATAGTCTTTGATCTGCTATTCAGCTGCTTTATCTTCCATAGTTTACGGAGCAAATCCTTTTGGGAATCTGGTTCAGTGTGTCAAGACTCTCCAGTTCTGTTCCAGTGTTACCAATATTCAGTTTAATATCCAGTTTCTTGAATTTCTTTCTTTTCTTTCTTTCTTTTCTGAATTTCTTTCCATCGACAAACTAATCAGTGCATGGAAACTCATGACGCAAAAGCTGAAGTTTTTCAACAGCATTTCCAAAACTCTTTATTATCCTGCTTTGAGAAATGATGTATCAAAGGACAATTTTGTAGTTTGAAAGTGGAAAAAGTTTCCAGAGTCCACAAAGTTCACTTTCTTCCTGAAATATGATATGATACAGCTCTTCTTCACCATGAACACTCAGCATGTAGCAGGAAGGTAGAACAAAACATTGGGCTTTAGGCACTTCCCAAAGAAAAATATCATGTGCAATAGAGCTTTTTCTTCCTTCATTAAACAGAAAATTTAAATCACTTTTTTGCCAGCAAAAATAATTGCAAACCTGAAGGGAGGACTCAGATAAAAATAAGCATCTCAGATTCCTTGTGGCCTGGCTAAAACAATATTCTATCCTTAATCTTCATTATAAACAGTATGAGGAGCAAAATCCAAAAGAAATAGATTTACACATTGATGCTTCATGTAACAAATAGATTTGAATGAGCACTTTCAAGCCGTTTTTGCTGCACAGAATTTGGTCTTCTGGCCAGTGCTGAACACTGGGCTGCTGCAGTCCTTCTTCCAGCTATGTCCTGATAATTGGGCTAAGTTCAAACATTTAGATTTTTAAAAAAACATAAAAACAAAGAAATTATGTTTCATGTCCTGTTGATACATCATTTAACGCCTGCTTGAGGTTTGCAATTTCTGCTTGTGGAATGGAGAGAAATTGCCTGGAGTCAGCTACTTCTTGGAGCTATTCCTATTTATTTTAATGGAGTCACAAATATCTGATCCTGCAAACAACAGCAAATAACAGTCCAGGGATTCCTTCACCCAGCAGCCTCTCTGCAAGAGCAATTCCACGTCTGAGATGCACTGAGTATCTCCTCAACCAGCAGCATTCTGGACCCATACCCCACAGTAAACATCACTGGAAACTCCCAGCACCGAGTTACATGGCAATTCACTATGTTAACTGAGAGCTACATAGCTACTAGCCCAGTCTCCAAAACCCTGACTTTTGGTGAGTGAAGGGTTGAAGCGAAGGATCAAACATCTAAGCTGGGACCAGACCAGTCGAGACTTGCACCCAAGCACATCAGGAAGCATCACGATGCTCCATCAAAATTCCAGGTGAGGGCAGATCTAAAATACAGAAATTTAGTGGCATCACTGCACTGATCAGGAGTTGGAAAGAATAGTAGTGTGAACTAAGGTAGTAATATCACATGCAAAACTCTCCACAGAAAGGCAAGATACACGTGCAAAGGGAGCCTATTTATATGTATATTTACAACTGATGCAGTCTAGGGGGAAATTTGATCAAATGCTTATGTCAACATGAGCTCTGTCATTACTGGCTAAATGAACCAAGTCTGTGTGTGTTGCCTAGTCCTCCTGCCTTTCTCTTGGAATTACCAAGTATTTCAAAAGCATGAGCCTTAAAGTTACAGCTGTACATCTTCATTGTCACAGATAATATGGCCTTTTAGGCTGAAAATGGTTATTATTTGGTGCCTGATTAACTGTGCTGTAAGCAGACATTACTATTTTACTCCTCTGGTTTGGTGATTGAAACAATATCCGTCAGACACTACATCTCCCCTTGACGCTTGCAATTTTTCCCATGGTGTCTGAAACCTGAGGTCAACATTTGCGTTTTTTGTATTATTATTGGTTCTGCATGGATAATGTATTTTGTACTCATTTATGCTCCCTTTAAGCTCTGAAGGTTGTAGGATGGCAGGTAATTGTCCAAGAACTGTACAGAGTCAACCTGCCAGCAGCAGCCAGCCCTGTCCACTCAGCTGTGATTTAGAGATTGATGGGTTCCACCACCTTCATTGCATCCATCATATAAGTCCATGTAGCTTAACTCACCTGAACATCACTGGTAATAAACAGCAGTCTCTGTGTCACATTGCTCTTCATGCATTTTTTCGCTCAAATGAGTTTTGTTAGCTGAGACCTTGCTCTCCTGCTCTCAGCAGCACTGCCGTAATCATCTGTGAAAGAGTTTAAGTGGACCATCAGGTCTAATCTTCAGCTATCCCCAGGCTGATCATAAATGAGCTGTTATAGGACAGATACAACATAATCCTGACAAGCAAATCTGACTTCCAAGTTTATCTCTATTTTCTATTATATCTGGTTCAATAATGTCCTGAAAATTGCTCTCTGGAATTCTAGAATTGAAAATGAAGCATTTTGCTATTTAAGAAGACAAAACCACTGAAAATTTTTAATCAAAGACATGTGAAGACAGAGGGGAAAAAAAGGAATGTTTTATGGAACCTTTTCACTGGAAAAAATGCAGTTAGCTTTACTAATAATAATAACTGAACACACATGTGACCCCTTTTCAGGAACTACTGCTGAGGGGAGAATGGAACAAGAGAGCAGGAGCACAGCCAGACCTCCCCATCAATGGCTTCAAACCAAAAGATTTAGATTAGATATTCAGAAGAAATTCTTCACTGTGAGGGTGGTGAGGCACTGGAGCAGGTTGCCCAGAGAAGCTGTAGATGCCCCATCCCTGAAAGTGTTGAAGGTCAGGTTGTCTGGGGCTTTGAGGAATCTGGTTTAATGGAAGATATTCCTGCCCATGGCAGGGGATTTGGAACCAGATGATCTTTGAAGTCACTTCCAACCCAAACCACTCTATGATTCTATGATTCTATGATTCTATGATTCTATGATTCTATGTTGGAGTACGGGACTCTGCAAGGGACAAGCCCATAATCTGGGCCCAGGATGTGAGATTTGATTATTTTGATAGGGGATGGGAAAGACACAAGGACTGGTAACATACAAGTGCTTTTATGACACAAAGCATGGGCTGCAAATTCCATGTGCACAGTCCTATTTTTACAATGTGTATTTTGCAAAATACAGATGCCTTTTGGACTGACAGTTACCAGTCTGTGGCTCTTGAGGAGTCTGTGGTAGGATCTGTGCATTTAAAGATGAAGCAATTTCTCCTCTTGGGGAGATATTGTGGTGAAAATATGCATTAGTAGGGAGGCCTGCAGGCATGTTCCCTACAAATGGAAGCATTTTTCTGGACTTAGCGAGATCTGTCTTTCTGCTGTGTACATGCATTTATAAATGCACATGAAATGTGATCACAATATATGTTCAAGATAAGAAACAAAGCCAATGATGTCCAAATGATTAGCTTTGACTGGTTAATAAGTACCTACATGGCAAACATCAAAGTCCAATGAAAAGGACTGTTACATTGAAACTTTGAAAAATTGAAGCTATCGTTAAGGGATGAAAACAATAAGGTAACAAAAATAACTGTTACACTTTCTGCTTCAGCGTCTCAAGTAAAATTAGGCAGCTCATGTGCTGGGTGATCAGACCCAAGAGAGTAGGCATTTCCATCAAACTGCATGGGAAACAGAGATGGGTCAAGCTGGGACCACTTCTGGTGTTTCACACTGACTTGACACTTAGGCCCCAAACCTTCTGTTTAATCCCTAGGAATACGGTTAAATTTCATGACATTGGGCTGCAATTTTCCATGTTGTTTCCATACCTTAAATGAGTCTGAACCTCGAGGTTTGAATCTTAAGACATTTTGTTTGCTTGCTTTTCTTGTAGTTTTAGGTTTGCTTTGAGTTTCTTGTAGAAGCAATCGGCCAAAATTAGACACAAAGATCTAAAAAAGGGAAGGAAGGAAAGGAACAGAAATAGAACAGGGAAGGATAGGCCTGCCACTCACAGAAAGGGAAGACACCATCAAAAAAACAAAAACAAGAAAGCTGACTACAGTGGGGAGAAGGACTTGATGCAAGAAGAGGCTGAGAAAAAACATGGAGTGCAGTGAGACAGAGCAAGAGATGATCCTCCATCCTCAGGCTGTGCCAGAACAATAGGGAAGATGAGTTTCATGAAGAATTGAAATGACCTGTCCTATTTCTTTTAAAAAAATCAATATCCAGTTGCAACATTCCCTTAAGCAAAGATTGCATTAATGTTAGGAAACAAGGTTAACTAACATACTTAAATTTGGAGGCAAAAGAATGTGTGTCCAGGGCCTACAGAGAAAAAGAGAACATGGGAATAATAAAACCTTTGTTGTCTGCTCCAGCATGAATCTGTAAGATGATCTTGAGAAAACCATCTGCAAAAGAAAAAACCCTATAACCAAAAAATCTCAGTATCTCACAGGAGGGCTGAAAGGCCGTGTAGCTGCCAGTTTTCAGTTACTACCATGTTAAACTCTCTAGGATAGCTTAAACAATAATTTTCTCACATTTGCTCTATACGTTTTTTTTGCCAAGGATGCTTTGAATGCTGCTTCACCCTATAGCCCTCACACCAGAGCAGCTTTATGATGCTGATTTCTATCAGAGGATTGCTTTTGTAAGGGTTATCTTGTCCTAGTATCTCTGGAGAAGATCTATAAAGCTGAGGTGGACTCATTGAAACTCTCACAGGGTACCTTTATTGCACATCACCCCGCCCCGGCCTAGAAAACCTTACCAGCATGTACAAACTGCTGCTTATTCTGCAGGACTGAAACCTGCTGCAGCACAGAGGTTTGCAACAACACTGGAGCCCCTTTTGCTGGACCTGTGTGGCTTCTGACAGTGACCATGGGCTTGAGGCACTTTGCCAGCCCCCTTTTCCCTGGTTATAAGGAGTTCTATGAAGCAGCCCTTCTACCCAATCCAGAAGTACACACAGAGACAAATGGACCTATTTGGGTCTTCTACAATTCTCCTTTAGCCTTTCCATCTGCCCAGCAAATCCTGTTCCCCCCAGACACCACTCTAGCTTACCCAGGCTGCAGATGCTTTTTGTTGGGACATGCAAATCCTCCATCTTGGGGCATGCTATGTTATATGCAGGGACACCCCAAGGCAGATACCTGCATCCAGACATGGTGTTGACACTAATGGTCCAAAGGAACCTTTCAGATGCCCTCTGCACAGGATTTTGCCTCTCCTTCCTTAAAAGCCTGCTTCAGTTAAAGCCTCTCTGCGATGGATACCTATCCCTTCCTGCCCCCGTCAGAGCAGGGCCCAACCCTTCCTTCGAAAGACTGGTGATGAGATTTCCAGCTGAAAGTGGGATTTGATCTCTTTGTTTAGGAACAGAAATGAAACACGTTTCATTGCACCTCATGAATCCTTCCAACATAAGCATCTTGAGTTACATGTTTCTGTAGCTGGACATATGTGTCTGTCACCACGTAAGGGAGAGAAGAATTTTCACCGAAATGAAAGTGTGGTGCTCCCTTTTCTCCTGATCTCATTGTTAAACAAATGAGCTGCCTTTAAAAGCACTGCAACATTTATTTGTGCCTCCAAAAGAGGTTGTTTTCACCCCTATATAAGTTTACACTTGAAGTAGCAACATTCTTTTTACAGACTCTGTTAATTAAGGGAAATAGTCTTAATTTCAGTTAGTAAAATTGCTTTGTGTGTATGTGGGTGTGTGAAAATAATACAGTATCTTATTTCAAACCTCATGGGGTTTCAGCAATTATGCCTTTAACAGAAAATCTCAAAAGTCAACAGCCTTATAATGCCTAACTCCTGGGAACCAGAGTAAGGGGAAATTAAACATCCATCTTTGAGTTTAATGGTGTAAAAATACTCATGTAGACAACTGCTGTTATGAGGATGATTCCCTTCTGCTGAAATACAGATCCCAAAAGGTTCACCTTGCCCAGACAAGGTTAAGCCAGATCCCACCGCCCCTCATTGCTTGTATCAGTCTGCATGGGAATATTGCACTTGGGGAGGAGAGTGGGGCTGTGCCCAGGCAGACATTTGTAGGTGCAAAGTAGCACGTCCTAGGTGAGGAAAACCTCACCCACTTTTGAACATGCTTTTCATCTTGGCTGTTCCCTGATCATCCCACCCTTCTTCAGCTCCTGGTCCTTTTTTATTTTTTTCTTGATCAAGGATATGCAAATGCTGCTCTGAGTCACAGCTGCTGCAATAGGAGGTTCATCTCACCAGCAAGAGCAGCACTGCGTGAGTGTGTGCATTTCTGCTTTACGTGATTGTCTGCACGTCCCTTGGCACACAGTGAGTATGTCTCCCAAACCACAGCTCACATGTCTAATCACTTCCACTCCAGACTCTTGAGGCTGAGCTAGGGACAATATAATAACCAGCTTCTTGCAGACAACTGGGCAGTGGTCCAGGCAAAAAGGTTCAGTGAATCTACTGGCTGACATCTAACTCATCTGAAGTTCAGGTCCACAAACACTCTTCTACAGTCTCTTGGCAGAGGTAAGATTCAGAGAGACCTGATCTTGGGCTTTCCTGCACTTGACTTTGCAGGAGATCATACCCCAAAAATTTGGAAGGATAAGTGCTACTTTTGGAGATAGAGGGTTTGTATCTGCACATCGAACCACTATCATTTGAAATTAACAATTTTTTGGCAACAGAGAGATTTACATTCAGGTTGGCAGATATTTGAAATTCTTCCAGTCCTGAAATACTCTTTATAGATGTTTGCACAGAGTCCAGTATAATGGGATCTGGTCCCAGTTAAGTCCTGTTATAGTGCACATGGTAAATAGCATGGGGAAATTACAGGAAACAGACCTTACAGGAGAGCTGTTAAAGTGAAACAGCAGCGTGTAGACAACATGGACACTGAGACAAAGACTGGTTCCACAGTCCTGTCCTTATCCAGTTGGAAGATCATCAAAGAGACAGGGGAGAGAACCAAAATTACCTGGAAGAGAACCCTTCCTTCTTTCCTTCCTTCCTTCCTTCCTTCCTTCCTTCCTTCCTTCCTTCCTTCCTTCCTTCCCTATTCTCCATTTTCCAGTTTTGGAAGGTTTCAGAAGGTCCAGCAGAAGGCATAGGCAGACCTTTGTCTAAAATTGGCACATTGGCTTCAGAAAGAGCTTATCTGAGAAGATAATGCAGGGGTGGGACCAGTGATGCACTTTCACATTTCCAGCAGTACACCTGAAGCAAGGGGGTGGGTCAGGTATGACAGGGTGTCATGATTTGTGATTTTTAGAGCCACCCATCACTGAGTGTTTCTAAGGAGATGGTGTGAGGCAGGACAGACTCATCAGACAGTTCAGCAATTTTTTACAGTGCACACGATAAATCTTCCTCATATTATTCACTATGTCAAATATTACTCTGTTGCACAACACTGTGTGTTCTAGACTGCACTTCTCAACTACCCTTGAAAAAGAAACTTATCAATGTGAGTTCTTAGAGCAATGTCTTGTCACATAAATAACAATTTTGGTCATTTTTTTTCAAACATGGCTTAGTACTAAAAGTTTTTCTCTTTGGTTTTTGGTTTGTTTATGTATTTTCTTGGTTTCCTCATTAAAAAATTCTTGTTCACTTAGCAGCCGACCTTGTGACTTTTGTCTGAATGAGGAGAAACAGTCAGACCATAATTTGGCTCTGTCAGTTGTGAGGGGATGGAGGAGGAAATACTGGGAGAGGAGAGTATTTTTTTCATTTTACTTGAGCCACATACCACAACAATTTGCAATACCTGTTTACAGGCAGAACTGGCCAATTTGCTGGCACATATGAGTCTTAGGAGTCAGGACAGACTCCATCCACAGCTGTTAACCAGTGCTTTACCCTGGCAGATGCACAAAGATACAAGAATTGGAAAGTCCCGTGGGATAAACCTGAGGACAAGCAAAAGTATGATGAAACTCAGTGAGAGCTGTCTATGACTCACCAAGTAGCCCAACACACTACACAAGGGCTTGGGCTGGAGCAACAGCAGGTTGGAGGGGTTACTTGCTCCAACATCTTCTCTTAAATGCTGCCAAATAGACCCCTGTCTAACTAGTAGGCTTGCTGTTGGTAGCCAGGCAGAGATACTGCAGATGTAGGCTGACAGTGTAGGATGGCACTGGGCTAGTGGAGAAATCAGCTAATTCACTAGCCATCCTCTAGCAAAAGGAGATAAAACAAGTCCAAAGATTCATCAAAAGATACTTGAAAACTAGTTTTACTAGTCTGTTTTTGGTTCTCTGCACTTGGTAGGGGATGGCTATCTGTCGAAGTAATTTTATTTAAAGAATTGCTGGACATAACAGCCAGGGAAGTTTCTTTAATAAGATTTTTTTAAAGCATTCCTTAATGACTGATGTTGGAATGCAGAGAGCAAAAGAGTACTTGGTCTGGATTACAAACAGATGTGAATGGAAGAACCAATTTTGGCCCATGTCAGCACATACAGATGTGACTCTCTTCATGTGTCTTACTCGAGCACCCCACCTCGGGCAGCCCTGGTTTGCTGTTCTGGCACAGATGTCTGTTGTTGAACAGATGTTGTCTTGTAAGCTCCCCTAAGCAGCTCCATTTTCCAATCAGAATTGTAACTGGAATTATGTACAGAAGATAATTGCAGCATTTATAGAAGGGGAGTCCAAAAAACTGGCCTTGAAGCTCAGCGAATTGAGGTCACCCATCAAGCTGCTGCCTTCGCCTCCTGCTTTTTCAAAAAAGCTAGATGATTTTATTAGAGTCAACTGCTGAATAGAAGCTGTTGGCATTACAAGTCAGGAAAGACAGCTAGGATACTCTTGTCACTGACTTATTCTTGGCCAGAGAACAAACCAATGCTTGCTGTATCGTCAAACAGGTAACGGTCTCTTGTGTAATTAGATCAAATTATTATAATAGTGATTATAATAATTTATAGCTATTTGTCCCTTAAACCAGCTCCTTCATTATGTTTTCCACTGTCTGCTCTGTGATTGTCTTGTTGAGATCATAAGCATTTTGGGCAGGGACTTTCGGTGTCATGGGGAGGGCTGGTCGCCCTACTCATGCCTAACAAGCAAGGTTTTGGTAATTATATTGTATCACTGAAATCAGCTATTAGTAACAAGAGAAAAAAATGTAGCATCTGCATCAGTATATGATAGCTGCAAGAAATCACAGTATTAATTTTATTGCGAAGAATCACAATATTATTTTCCCTGCCCTTGCTTTCAAGACCTGTGCAAATGCATAAATCCACCAGGATCGGATTGTCTGTGAAGTTGGCTAATGAGACATTGACAATTAGTTTAGGCCTCAGCTAGTAGTCCTCAGAGGACTACAATGACCCTGTAATTCAGCAGGTGCAAATCAGTACAAAATAGCTGTTGAAAATCTGACCCATAGATTAAAGTGAGCTATATCTAAAGCCAAATAGTAATCTTTGGATATAGCACTGCCCGAATAAAAAAAATGTGGTTTAGATTAAATCTTCAATCTGCGATGCTAATATAATTATAATGTCAGAAAAAAAGAAAGCACTAACCATGTTAAATAAACACGTCTCTGGCAGAGAACAGAACTTTTAAATAGACAACATGTATCTGTGAGCCAAATAAAAATCTAAGAGGCAATCCAGAGTACTTTTCTGCAAACAACTTGAAAGTTTCTCCATAGCTCCCTTTTTCTTCCATGTTCTAATCACAATAGGGAGATGATTGTCTAAGACCAATATTCAGAGCACAGCAGATAGATCAAATATTTCACTGCAGACAAGCCTGTGGTTTGGATAAGGTCCACTGTTTTTGTAAGAGCTTCAGCTCTGTATGTCTTTTGGTACATAGACTTGATTGCAAAATGTCTGTAGATGCAGAAGTGTGTACACAAAATCCGATGTTAAGATCTAAACGGGGCACCTCAGACACTTGGATAATGGACCATGAAACTAAAATGTGCAAGTGGAGACTTTACTGCAGTCTCAGCTACTCAAAGACCCTGCAATGGCAGAAATTATGTCCACCTAAAGTTCTCTGCAATGGCAGGATCCAATTCAGATTCTGCCAGCACAGAATGACAGCAATGCCTCACGTTCAAGAAATTGATTTTGTTGTTGCACACTGCACACTGCAAATCACACATGAATGTATTTATGTATACTAAATTATATTCATATATAATATACACACATGCACACATAGAATAGAGGTATATATATACTTAAAACTGTAAGGAAAAAGTATGTATACTTTGAAAAATTATGTCTTCATCGCCTTTGTAAGTTTTCAATTTCTGCTAACCATAATTTCAACGTAAATCATTTTCACACTTTGGACTTCATAAGCAGTCAGACCAATGAGTTTAAACCAGATGATTTTTGTTGCCTACTTCATACAAGCTGTTAAGGGACAATGCTGCTAAAAGGGTAAGAGGAATTCCAAAATACTGGAAGCCACTGGGATGCTGGGTGAGTTGTGAAAGTCCAATGCTCCCAGCTGAAGCAGGGAGGCTGGCAGGTAAACAGGAGTCTGTCATACAGGTGTCTCAGCTTCTTGTGTATCATGGAGTGTTTGGATTGATGCTACACAGCTGCTACTCTGAGACAGATATAAGGAGAAAATATTCTTAAAATCCTTGTGAGATCCTCTAAGATCTACAAATCACTTGAGGGAAATTTTTCTCCTAGGATCAGAGGGAGCTGGAATTTCACTCATGTTTGTTGCTGTCATTATAGGCAGGAAGTGGTTAAAGCAGTCAAACAGAGTCAAAAATTTGAAGTAACAGAAATCACAGAAACCAGTCATAAAAGAAGGCTATGATTGTGATGTGCAGCAACTTCAGAACCACTGGGTATTTCAGTTTTGTATTGACTCCAGCAGTTTCAGAGCTGCAAGGTTTCCCCTTGGTAAGCATGGTGGTTGTCTCCCAGGTGGACAGAAGAGCCAAAGCAAGAACCAACCCCACTGTGTCCCTACCCTTGAGTTGGTGCTGGGGCAGGTTGGGTGCTCTTGACAGAGCTGTTTTCCTTCCCCTGCAGTGTCCTGGGAAACAAACTGACTTTAGGGAATGGAGAAGGGAGGTCAATCTTCCTGCTTGAAAGAGAAAAGAAACCTTCCTTCCCTAGGCACATGGTTTAACCAAGCCATCTTCTAGAGATGAATCAGCGAGGCTATTGAGGTGCCACAATTGAACCCCTACTCTGTGCTTCATTGCATTTCCTTCCCCAGGAGGATACTTTAGGGTGCTTTAGGTGTGTGCAAACCCCTTGAGGTGCATATGGCTCTGTAAGCCTGCTCTGCAAGATGAGGGGCTCAACAGCAGGTGACAAGCAAGAAATCAAAGAGGAGTCAGTCCCAGGCTGGCCACCCCTGGTCAGAGAAAGCCCTGGTCTCATCTGACAGCCTCAAAATATATCAAAGCTTCCTTTTGCTGTCTCAAAGAGGCCTGGGAATTCCAGCCTTACAGCCAGGAGATTTGTTGTCCTCCAAAATAAGTCACCCTGGACACAATAAAAGCATCATCCTGACCAGAGCAGCCAAGGAGCTTGGGAAGGGTAAAGGAAGCACTTAAATATTTTCTTTTTGGATTTTGACTGCCAAATCTCTCAGGAGAGGTTGGATTCTTCACAAAAATGCTTGATGGGAAGAAACTCCCCAGGAAGGGATTGTTCTGTTTTGGTTTGAACTTGAAGGCCTCCAGTTAACTTGGGGCACTGCCACCAGCCACCTAAGGAAAGCTTGAAGTATTTCTACTCAGGGTGGGGTAAATTCCTACTGTGGGTGTACAAAAGGCCTTCAGAGGCATGAATTTCCTGGGACACAACCTTCCTACCACAATATATTTTGTGGTTGAACATAAATTGGGTGGTTTGGTGCTTGTAATTACAAAATTCTACTGAGGTTCGTCTTTCCCCTCCCATCCCCCTGTGGCTTTTACTCCAGTTTAACATGAGGTTTTCCCTGGAAATTAGTCTTTATGATTCCTGTGTGCCTGCTATTGCTTTTTTTTTCCCCAGTGATTTTTTTTAAAGAAAAATGCATAAACAATCCAAGAAGCAAATGGAAAACTAGTTTGCCTGCTCAGGGATAGAAGACTTCCTTGCTGGCTTGAGCATCTTGCTCTCTTTAACACACTCTGTTGGTCCCTGAATCTTTCATTTTAGGCAGTACATCCTCAAGGGGAGGGCAGAGACTGTTTTACTCCCATTCTTTGTTTCCCTTGGTCCCTGCTTTAAGGACTCCTCTCCTGAGCATGCCTTCCCCACTGAGGCCAGTAGAGTCGTCTGGGCTAGAGGAGCAGAGATGTTCTTTGATCCTTCTGCATACACTCTGAGGTTGGGACACTGGGAAAAACACGGACTTTTACATGTTCAACCTGGTGCTGAGGGCTCATAACTCTCACAGCAGGGGCTCAGCAGTGTTGGTGTGGGAGCAGTGAGTTGTGATGACTTCAATCCCTACTGCCTTCTGCAGACACCCTCAGTGCCACAGTCCACATGTTTGAAGGTAATTTCATGGAAATTCTGGGCTCCAAAGTTTTCTAGTGGCTATTTTTTGGGTATCTCCTTGGGTTTAACACCCAGTTTCTGTCTAAGTTCTCTTTTTAGCTAAGTGCTATTTTGGAATATTACTGATTGACTGTTCCTTCCTCAGCTTCTTTAAGAATATAAGAGAGGTTACAATATTTTCTGGCCTCACAAATTTATTTTGATGATGCATATGTTTAAGACAGCTTAAAATGAGGTGAAATGAATTTTCTACATGTTTGTGATAAAAAACCCAGAACTCTGGTTATTTTGGTGGTTTCCTAAAAGACACTTCTGATCAAAACTCTACACTCTGAGCAACATCTATAGGAGTGTGCAGATGGATTTTGTAGGAAGTGCAGTAAAAAAAAACAGGTACGGTGTTGAGACTCCTAAAACACTGGTCCAGGTACCAGTTTCTTTAAAGACATCTTTATTAAAGAACAAATCTGTGACTATGTGGGAGACTGTAATATTCCAAGATGAAAATTTCCCCTCTCTATGGGGAGGTTTTATTAACCCAGACATAAAAAATAAACACAGATTCTGTTGTTGACTATTTGCAGCTCCCACAACTCCCAAGGCCACAGCATGAATTGCCCTTAAATTTGACTAATGCTACAAAATAAAAATACATAAGTAGTCAGAAAAATACAGGCAGAGTTTCCTTTTTTTTTTTTGCTTAGTGAGGAGGCAATGGGAAACTGCCTGTAAGATGCACCACAGTAATTCAGATTCAGCTTAGGGCTGAGAGCTTGACCTCCCCGGGTCACAGTGTACGAACTGTGCCCATGTCCTATTTAATTGATGTTCTGCTTACCACTCTGTTAAGCACCAGATTTGGAAACTCTCCAGCTCCTATGGAGGAAAGAATGGCATCTATTCGCCCCTATTCATTTGTCCACTGCTGTACAGAAGAAGATGGAATTTGCCTCTCTGTTGGGATTTTAATCATTACTCTTTAAAATTAGTACAGGCATTTATGATTTTCTTTCTGCCTGGCACATGTTAAGTGACACTAGGACTGAACTGTGAATGGAGCAATGTAGTGGTGAACAGCTCTACTTTGCAGCCCTGGAGTCAGAAACTAACTTGTTTCTCATTCAGGAACACTAATCTCTTGCAAACCTGCCAGTGGCACAATTTTAAATAAGATGTCAATGAAAGGATTTGGTTTACTCCATGTTAAGCACATCCTCCCTTTAAATTATAAATGTCTTCTCCTTCCACCCTCCCCGTCCCATCCCCAGTGTGCCCAAGAGAGATTAGTATTATATTTTTTAACTACAGAAAAAATGGAAGTAGTGAGTCAAAACAGTTGTCATTATCAGTGTTTCAGTTTTAGATAAGAAACATTGTGCTTGTAACCAGTAAATGTAAAGAAATTTGTTGACCAGAGATGATTCACATACAGAACCAGACTGCTCATGGACAGATTGTGAATGGAAGGAAAAGCTAAATTTATTATAGTGCAGATGTTATCTCTATTTACAGATAGACAAATTGAAACTCATAAAACTGAATTGCTTGCCAAGAAAAGACAGAAAAAGGCAATTGCAGGTCTGGGGAAAGACTTTGGATCTGTTGTCTCCAAATCATCAGCTCTACTAAGCAGCTGTACCTCCCTTTAATTAATAATTCATTGTTAAATGTTTGGAAACATCTGAGCAACAAACACATTACAATAAAAGATGTATTGTTGCAATCTTTTTGGGCACGAAAGGTGTGATTTAATATTCCTTCATTTTAGCATTGAGAAAGCCTGTGTATGGCAAAGAGCAGCTGTTCCTGTCTTCATGAGTGATCAAAGGTGAACAATTGATTTACTACTTTTACTATGGATCTTGTTGGCAAACATTCAAGATGTGAATTGTCTAGTTGTTTTTTCTCTCGGTAAATGTAATGTTTATGATAAATGTTTTTATACACATATTTATATCTCAGAGGACCTCTCTTTTGTCTTAGTTCTGTTGTACTAAACCATCATCTCTTTTCAACCTTATCTTTCACAGGAAGAGTTTCAGACTCTCCTTTCATTCATAAGAAACAAAGGGAGAAAAAAAAGAAGTCTTTGATTTATTTTTGATCTATAGATCTTCACATCACTAAAAAAACCTGACAGCTGGACTGTGTCATTAAGCATTTCCTTTCTGCTTGTAAAGACTCTATCTCCTGCTTCTTGGTATTTGACTTAAGTACTGCATGTTTGGACCTTTACAGGTCAGCTCCTATGAGTTATCAACTGCTTCTGTCCATCTGAGTCTGGCTGCTTCTCTGGGTATGCCAGGTGCCTTCGACAGGGATGCTCCACAGTCATCCACTGCACAGAGGCAGAAGCATTTCCCTATCAAGAGTTAGAGGGAATTAGATTTAAAGCCATGTTTACTGGAGTCCTTAGACTCATCCAACTCATGTGGTTATTTAACCTGGAGAGAAGGAAACTCAGGGGGCACCTCATCTCTTTCTACAACTACCTGAAGGGAGGTTGACTGTAGGGGGTCAGTCTTTTCTCCCAGGTAACAAGCGATAGGACAAGAGGAAGTGGTCTCAGGTTGTGTCAAGGAAGGTTTAGATTAGATATTGAGAAAAATTTCTTCACCAAAACACTTGTCAAGCATTGGAACAGGCTGCCCAGGGGAGTGGTGGAGTCACCATCTCTGGGGGGATTTAAAAGACATGTAGATGTGGCACTTAGGGACATGGTTTGGTTGTGAACATGGTGATGCTGGGTTAATGGTAGGACTTGGTGATCTTGCAGGTCTTTTCCAATCTAAGCTATTGTACCATTTTAGAAGGCTTAACATGGCTTCAGGCAGCCTCAGTGCTATTATCTTTGCTGAGGCACAGGCTCTGCTGACAGTCCTATGGACAGTGTGATGGACAAGTTCTTGTGAGGCCTCCATGTGGATTGTGGTTCCTTGTGTCCACAGTCACCTGAAGTAGCTCTTTAAGGGAATAAACAGTCTATATCTTACAAATTCCTGATTTTATGTCTAATTTCTTTGTGCCTGTCCTACACACAAACACTGAACAAACTCCGTGTGCCCACCAGATCATATTATTTTGTCTCTATGCTGACATAGCAGTGTCATTGTTGTGTCAATATTTTGAGCATTTATTTGGTCTAAGTGTTATTTGTGTGCCACAGCTACACCCATACTGAAATCACTGTCCATGAGTCCACCTTCTCTCAGCCCTTCCAAAGTCCAAATATCAACCCCCTTTCTCTCAGCTCTTTCAAAGTCCAAATATCAACCCCCTCTCTACCAGAACAGAAAACATGTCCCTGTGTTGCCCACCATGTCAGTTGCCCGGATTCCTACCCAGGTAAAATATCTCCAGTGGTGAACTCCCAAGTACAGAGAGAAATTATACACATCCTCATATAATGCTAATGGACAAAGTCCAAAAATTTCCTTCTTTTTCACCATCCTCCCATTCATGTGCTCTAAACTCTTGCTCCATCTAAGCTCATTGACATTGCCAAAGTCTTTCCTGTATTTCCACTCTTGCTTAGCTCATGCTCGTCTTCTTTTTCTCCCTGTCCCACCCTTTCCCTCCTAACACCTGAGTCACACAATCACTGAATCATAGAATCATTAAGGTTGGAAAAAACCTGCAAGATCATCAAGTCCAAGCATTAACCCAGCACCACTATGTTCACCATTAAACCCTGTCCCCAGGAGCCACATCTACATGTCTTTTAAATACCCCCAGAGATGGTGAGGCAAGCCCTTCTGTGGGCAGCCTGTTCCAGGGCTTGACAACCCCTTCCATGAAAAAATTATTCCCAATATTCTATCTAAACATCCTCTGGTGCAACTTAAGACCATTTCCTCTTTTTCTATCACTTGCTACTTGGGAGAAGAGACCAACCCCCACCTCAGCACGACCTCCTTCCAGAGAGTTATAGAGAGGGAGAAGGTCCACCCCAGCCTTCTCTTCTCCAGACTTAACATCCCCAACTCCCTCAGCAGCTCCTCATAGGATTTATTCTCCAGACTCTTCCCCAGCTCTGTTGCCTTTCCTTGGACACACTCCAGAACCTCAGTGTCTTTCTTGTAGTGAGGGGCCCAAAACTGAACACAGGAGTTGAGGTGTGGCTTCACTGGTGCCAAGTACAGGGGGCAATCACTGCCCTGGTCCTGCTGGACACACTATTGCTGACACAAGCTACTGCTCTAGGGCCCTTCTGGGAAACTCCTTCTTGTAGGACACCAGTATCTTGTCATGTTAGCATTATTTTCAAGTTGCCACCAAACCTGTCTTCTTTACTGAGGCTTCTTTGCCTAGCTGAGCTCCTTCACCCAGGTTTCATTCTTGGCAGCTACAGACAGTATTTCATGATGTGAACATGCTGTGAATGACAGCAGTGGCAAAGGGGGTGAATGTCCTCTCACTGGAGTAAATCAAGTAACCAAATCTGGTGTGTTGTTGCTCAAGTGGAAAAAAACAGGCCTGTGCACAAAATACTGCAGAGCATGGAAGATCAGTGTGCTGTGCCACTGTGAAAACCATGACCTGTGCACCTCATGTGATAGCATTGCTAAATGAGCTTTGAAAAAAGATCATTTTTCTAGTGGCCTCTTAAAGAATGTGGGTGGCAAAGCAGCAACAGTAATCAGCAATGTTAATTGCAGTCACACATCAGTTTTCATTGGCGTTTTCCAGCTTTCCATATAAAAGACATTGTTCCACCGAAAGCGTAGGCCAAGTTAGCTAATCATTTACAGCATATTTACTTTCTCCCAGGATTGTCTAGGAGGAATTGTACCTTGTGTTTTAAAGCTGTTTGAAGCAAAAAGCCTGGAGAGAAATTGTTTAATTTGATTTAAAGCTTTTATAGCTGACCTGCCAGTCAAAGTGATTCGGGTAACTAGGTGATGAATGAGACTCGACTCTGTGTTGCACTAATTAATGTGGGGATTATCTCTGAGGAATTGATCTGCCTTTTTTTCCAAAATGTTGATGTCAGTGAAATGGTACTACTACCATTTATTTAAAACCATCCACTATGTCTGTTGTTAAAAATCATGGGACTGTGAGTCAGCCATCCTGGATGACTTATGGTTCTGTCACTGATTCACTGAAAATGAATGTCTACACTGCACCCAACACGAACTAAATGAAAGCTCAGACACAAAAAGTAATCTAGCCAAAGGGCTAGAAGGTCTGTCACTGGCTAATCAGGGTAAACTATAAGGCTATAGTTTCATGAGTCTATTTTTAAGGTTGAAGTGTTTCCAGTTATGATACATACCTGCTCAGAATGGACTAGTTCCTTTACAGTCCTGTGCCCAAAGTTATCTAGCTGTACAATGGGTGAATAATATATTTTCCCAACTGAGAAATGTTCAGGCATGGTAAAGTGTTTTTAAAGGAGTATTTTAGTCATTGCATTACAATGAGGTTTTTTCCTTCAAGTTATGGAATATGACTTTAATAGATAAATGGGGGAGATTAGGCTTTCAATCACAATATATCTGTTTATAGGCCAAATATAAAATGGATTAAAAAAAACAATCAAGCAAACAACTATAATTTGTATTCAACCATATGACCTGGCACAAGACTCTGCAATGAAGACAATTAATGATTCAGATTTGTGAGTAAACTATGCATTTTCCAGCCTCATTAACGACCTGGACCATCTAATGCCACCTTCTGCAGACAAAGGTAACTTGTCCTAAATTTATCAGCTATTCATTAGCAGTCATTGAAGGCTGGAGAACTCTTGCCTCCTGAATACTTCCAGGAGTTCAGCACAAAAGCTGGCTGCTACCCCTGTGAAGGGGAAAGCTTTAGCTTAGACCATTGCTGCAGCTTGGCTTCCTTCAGGGTCTGCTCTGAATTGCCACCCTTCTCCCAAATGCCTGGTGCTGCCTCCCAGCACACCCCATCTCCATGGGAGAGGGGTTCTGTCCTGCCAAAGCTGCTCAGGACAGTCAGAGAAGCCTTGTGCAGCTGTAACAACAGCAGCACTGAGGCAGCACTACAAAGCAGTGAGCAGTGAGCCAGCACCTAGGAGGTCCTGCTGCTGCCCCTCATCCTTGTCTGAGGCACTTGTTGCTGCTTTTCTGCAGCAAAGTCATCTTTATTTTACTTTTTTTATTAGATGAACTGGTACAGAACACAACTTCATATGTTTAGCAAAAATTAAATTCTTAGGCTCTGCCTTACTCTAATCTCCACATAACATGTCCTTAGGGAAGGGATGGGTTAGTCCCCTCCATACTTCACTGCGCAACACCGCAGCTACATGCATACATGCACAGAGAATAGGGACAGAATTTACATAACATTTCATAAATTCACAACTTGCCAGGACACAAATAAAGGCAACATTTCTCATCCCTTGACAAGTTCGTGTCACATACTGTATCTTTGCTTTCACCTTGTGACTGTGCCGTTGTCTTTCATGTACCTCCTGTATGGACCACCATGATCAGTGGAGCATGTCCTCCCATGTCACAGAGGAGCAGGAGTCTCTCTGCTAGAGGTTTTCTATACTGAAAATCCCCTGTGCAAAGGGGGACTTTCCAAAAACCTTTTCTTTTGGTCGGGATCCAGCGTAGATTGGAAGGACTGGTTTCAACAGAAGGTGCCAGGCAACTGAACAGGCATAGCTAAAACTTCACGTGCTTTCTTACCCAGTATTGTGATAAGAGCTTTCCTTGCATGTTCATGTTTGACCTTCATAGGCTGCCACTGCTGCTCTTGGGTTTCCCCAAGACAGCGTGAGTGTTGCTGTTGATACCACTGTAGTATCAACATAGTACACCCCTATCAGCACAGGGAACTGGTTGTTCACAGCCCCTGCACTCGCTTGCTCTTTCGCAAGGATCAGTCACTGAACTAGTTCTGTGGTCAGACTTATTCAGGAAGCAAAACATTGCAACTGCAGGCATTTGTTTGTGTCCGTGTTTGGCACAGTCTTAAGTCAACTCCACCTCTCTGATCTTCTCTTCCCTATCCCTTATTTTTAATGCATTCTTTCTCCTCCTGTCCTACCCTCTCCCTACCAAACCTCTGTTGTTTCATTTCCAGAGAAATGCCATCAATCACATCTTGATTTCAAAACGTACTTTTCTAATTATGGTATGGTAACCTTGCTCATTGCCAAAAGTCATTATGAAAATCATGAAGATGTTGGAGGTTCAGAGGGTAAACCAACACACAATGCTTATGTTACAGGAATCCTTTATTATAGGAAGGGGAAGGAAACCTACACTGCTTCCAGCTCTGGAGACTGGCTGAAGAAGTGGTGTGAACATTCACCTCTGCTCTCAGATATTCCCTTCTGGAATGTCCTAAAAGCAAATTATACAGGACAGTTCCATGTGATTGTCCCTTGTATTCACACTGGTCTGGGAAACGGACTGCAAATTGCAATGGGAGAGAAGCTGGGGGCTTTTCATCCTTGTGGTTCCCCTTGAATCATTTTGGCCACAAGGATACAAAAGATTTTGTTTTGCTCTAAAGAGGCAGGGCAAATCTAAAAAAGGCAAGTTTAAGCCAACTGTGCTAGCTTTAGTACCCTGTACAGCCCACAATGCAGGGCTTTGTGCAGACTCCAAGGAGAAGAACATATGTGCGTGTTTAAATGGGAACTGAAAGAAATGCTCTGTCAACTGACCAGGAGCTGGAATGTTTAGGGATCAGTTTCCAAAGTGAGCTCAATGGCATGACAGCAGTTCAGAGATAATTCAAATTAACATGCAGAGAAAAGCCCTCTGAAAGAAAGTCTTGCCCTGAACATATAATTTGTAGAATAGATCTCAACTGAAATAGATCTCTTTCTGAAGTGTGTTTGAGTAATAAATGCATAAGCAGGAAAGGATCTCTACTAGGCTTTGCTTCTCCTGGAAACACTCCCTGTTAGGCAGAGGACAGGTCGATAGAGACCCAAGCAGAAATGTCCATCTCGTTAGACATGCTTCTGGGATGCACTTATGTCAGTAGTTACCCCTTCTAAATGTTTGTCACTGCCAATCTACTGGATGAGCCATTTGTGGGACTGTTGTTTCTTTTCCTTGTGGAAAATCAGCTGAATTACTTTCATTGTTCAGCTTGTTGGTCTGAGCTGATTTTCAGCAGCAGCTGACTGAAGAGTGCTGCTGTATATTGCTCTGCCTGTAGGGTAGTTGGCAGTCAGTGACAGCCAGGATAGCAGGAGAAGAACAGTAGGGACAGCAGAGTCCAGCAATAAGACCTCAAAAAGTTGTAAAACCACCAGCTGAAGCCTAGAAACCTTTTATCCCCTCACTTCACTCAACCACAGTAGCTCCCTAGAGTCTAGTGCACCAAGCTGTGAACCGTGAGCCTTGATAATTGCCACAGCAAGGGGAGACTGATTCCTGCAATCTAGAGATTAGGTAGGTAGAAGGACACTCAAGTTTTAGTTTGGGCCACAGTGGAAAGAAAGACAGGATATGCAGGCAGAATATCTCTTCAACAATTTCACAGCTCCTTTGCACAATTCCTGCTCACCCCAGCAGCACTGCTATATCATGAGTAATGACAGGCATCTTTTATACAAGAACACCTTTTGTATAGCACATCCTCTATGTGCCTATAAGGTACCCTAAAATAAGTGATGGACAATTCTGAATGAGACACTTCTCCAGTACTCCTTTGGAGTATGAGTCATAGTATAGCCAAGAGCAGAAGGTGCCTGGGTCCAGGAGAACAGTCCCTACACAGCAGTCATCTGCTCTCAGGAGAAGGGCCTTCATCCCCAGCAGACAGTGATAATTCCATTTCTCCTCCACTTTAGGTATATAAATCCAGAGTAGGACAGCAGTGCAGTAAACCCATGAACTTCATGTTCCTGTCAGGTAGGCAGTGCTTGTTCTTCACGTTTAGATCACGTTTATGCACTGTTTAGGGAATCTTGTGTCTGGATTTCATTGTGATGACTGTGTACGTAAAACCTGAGCCTTGGCATTCCTGAGGGCTGGGCAACGTTTGGCCACAGGTCCCCTGAGAACAGTTTGTTTTGTTGCAGGGTCATCTGTCACTGCACATGAAATGTCTTTCTGCTGCCTTGTGTTCCACCTAAGAGCTGAACATGGAGCCCCACCATGGAGCACCATGTTTTTGATGGGGATTCAAGTAAAAGTAGAGCAAATCTCAGTGAGGGATTAGTCATTTACTGTCCACAATATTTCTGCTGTGTATAGAACAGTCTTAGTCCCTGTGCAGTCGAAATATTAAACAGACCAGTGAGTTATTCCTGGCCTTTCCTTACATATAGTCATCTCTACCCACCACCTCAGGGTCTGTGCATATCAAAAAGATAAAAACTAAGCTGGCAGAAGTCGTTTTTCACAATGTCATTACTCTCATGAGCAATTTGGCTTGCTTGCAACCATCACCACATCAGTCACACTGTCATTGTGGCATGAACAACACCTCCTTCCATTTGCTGCCAGACTGAAGAATAGGCTTGGTTCTCTTTTGTTGCATGTAACAGTGACAGTCCTGGTAGAAGGAAAGTGCTGAGACCACCAACCCACCTGACTGCCACGGATGTCCCCCACCTTGACTCTACACCAACAAACGCTGAGGCCTCTGGACCACAGTGCCATGACACTGCTACTCAGTAGCTACACGACCAGCCAAGGTATCCATGGAAAAGGATGTTTTTAAACCCTCTGTCAACTGCTCTTCCTTCCCAGGCTAACAAGTTGACAATTAAACCATCTTGAAGCAAAGCTGAGAAAACCATGTGGTCTGTACGTGTATCCAGCAAATAGGCAAAAACGCCCCCAGACCTCGTCTGTTCTGTATTATCCCCCATGCCTTTGGAAATCTGCCCTTGATTTTCATTAATTTTTTCCACAAACATTTGAAAATCAGTTCATTCCTCTGAGGTTTTGCGGTCACCTGGTTTGAGTAACCTGAGGAGCTAACACCAGGTCTGTAGACCTTGTTAACCCAGCACATAAGCAAGACCTTTTTGAGATTAACTCCTAAATTTGTGCTTAGATGCTTTCCAGGATTCTGAATTAATGTTTGAATGGAAATTTTAGGCTGTTCTTACAAGGCTATGCGAGTCAGAGGTGTGTACACACAAAGCCCACTCTACCTGCCTGCCCTTGCTTGACTTTTAGATAATCTTCTTTCTTGCATCCCTCTTGAACAGCCTTCTGTGGCTGACAGTAGATGGACAAGCTGGGTAATAGAATTTGTCTTTCTGCCCCTAAAATGCTATAGTTTCACTGAAAAGTAGACCAGCCATCAGGGAACCAGCCTTGTTGCCCTGTGGGGCACTAAAAATTTATCCCCTCTAGGAATCGATTCTCTGTTCCTATCACAAGGTAGACCAAGGTGGTGATTTTGTAATACAAACCTGAGGGCTCATTCCTATGGGAAAGCATGAGAGCCTGGGGGTTCAAAACAGGAGTGATGATAAAGGCAACATAAGGCATCTGGTTTGGTCTCACCCTCACTGCCAGTGGGGAAGGTTTCTTAGGGGAGGTGTCACCCACACAACACCAGGCTTTTGTCTTGGGCAGAGCTGGTTGGGTTGTTCTTTAACAGATCCTAGGAGAAAAGAAATGGTTTTGAAGTGTGAGCAGTCTGAGTTTGAGTTGCCTCAGTTTCTTCCCTGGATGATTTTTATTTGGTAAGGCAGACATAACACTGAAGCACAGGTGAGAGATCCAACTGTTCAGAGCTTATTGTACAGTCCTCTCTCAGGGACAGAGAAGACAGAGTCCCTGGTTTTTGAAAGAGGATTTCCTGGTTAAAGCACTCACCCCTCTTGTTTTTTATATTCAAACACCAACCACCAAGCAAAAACCAATGGGGCTTTTTGGCTACAAAAAAGCCCACTCTGCACATTGAAGATGCCCTTCACTAAAAGCTTTTCCCTTCCTCCCTCTTCTGCAGCTGGTTGACAGAAGGCCTTAGAGATTAGCTGCGTTCCTGTGAGCTATTTATACTGAAATATTTTGTGTTGAAAGATGTAAGCCCTTTGTTTCCTCTGTATGTACACGGTGATCCCTGCGGGCAAGCAAACCCTCTTTTGTTTTGGATCAGATATGCTGTGAATTGCTGTTGTAAGACAGCCCTGAGTGCACTTCTATGAGTCAGTCTCACCTTTACGCTTCCACATGTCACCAGGCTCTCTTGGATGTCTGTGCCGCTTTCCAATTCCAGATTACCCCAGTTAAAACAAGTCTAATCCCCACTTGGGATGATGCTTCCAAAACATTTTCTCTGAAATAATATTTCTTGATATTTTTTCCAGGCAGAGAAAGCATTTAGCTCCTTGGTTGAGCAAAATAAGAAAATCCCTCAGTAACATGCTTGGCCAATTTGGCTGGATGATGTGTTGGATTAGGCAATCCTCATCTGTAATGCAACCCTCATGGCCTAAAATAAAATGTGTGGGGCCATACAGTATTCTCTGTTCCTATGAATGGAGGACTATGATCAGCCCAGGTGAGAGGAACTAAAAGGAAACATGTAGACGAGAATGGTACAAAAACGCAGGCAGAAAAACATAGGAAGAGATTTCACCTCAGACATCCACCCCTTCCTCTCTGTCCATAGCAGAATAGCTTGTCTGCTGGAGCATACAGTCAGGTTTGTGTGGTAAGGGCAAGCTCATGGATGAGACTCTGGCACAAGTGGCCAGGGGGAGATTTTTTTTCTAAGTGTCTGCATTGTGGAGAGCACCTGCAAAGATGGGGATCTGAACAACCATCAAGCTCCATACTGAGCCAGCTTGATGAGTCTAGAGACCCTCTGACCAAAACTCCCTCAGCCTTTCCAGCTCCATAAGCAAGGACTCTGTCTTAGGGAAAAACCCAGAAGTATGAAATCTGAGTGTTGGGTTTGAAGGAGAAAGCTGGCAATACAACACAGTCTTTCCAGTCTCCAAGTCTTCTTCTCACTTCTCCTCCCCTCAGCTCTGCACTGAATCTGACAGGATCAGAGGCAATGGGCACAAACCAAAAGACAGGAGAATTCAATATTCAATTGATCAGGAAACCCTTTCTTACTGTGAGGGTGACTGAGCACTGGCACAGGTTGCCCAGGGAGATGGTGGAGTCTTTCTCCTTAGAGACAACAGCCATCGGGACACGATCCTGGGCAACCAGCTCTAGGTGGTCCTGCTTGATCAGGGGGATTGGACCTGGTGACCTCCAGAAATCCCTTCCAGCCTCCACCATTATCTGTGATTCTGTGAATTGACAGGAAAGATCCCTTCCCCTGAAGCCTCCCACATTCTGTATGGTAGCAGGGAAGCTCAGCATTAGCAGCAGCCCTCTGTTACAGTCTCTAACTGGGAGACAGATTTATGTGATCCAGTATGAGTCACTGGAGTTGCAGGTCAATGGCCAAATTCTTCTTTTTGTTACACCCATAGAGTCCTGTGGGCTTCAGTGAGTGGGAGGGGAATGGAACAAGTCCAGATGCTTTTTATTAGAGCAAAACTGCATTTTGGTCCAAGCTATTTCAAAAGCACTCAATAAACAAAGCACACTTTATTATGATGTCCCGGAAAGGTCACCCAAATCTTATTCCTTTGGGGAGATAATTAATTTAAATAAGATTGGTTGAGGAATAATACCATCCGAAAGGGGATTTTGCTTTTTCTTGGACAGTATAGGTTGCCATCAGTTGCTGAACCTTTCCTTGGTTGCACAATTTAGTGATACAAATACAAACTGCTGCTATGTACTAAGCACTATTTACACTGTTAATTCCCCTGAAATAAGATTTTATGCCAGGGGCTTCCACACTTCATTGGCAATCTGGTTTTAAAAATTTAAATGTGTAGACTTTTGTCTTCACATTAGCTTTGATTAGAGGATTTTATTTTCCATTACTTGCAAGTTATCTGTACCACACTTATTAGGCATGCTGCAGCCTTAAAAGGTTCCTTCAGATCAACTCAAAACACCCTGAACACTTTGCCACATTTTTGTGATATCTTTGGAGAGCATATGATGATGATTTTTCAGATTGAGACAGCAATATGTTCAAAATGCCCTCATCCCTCCCAAGTGAATATCACAACCAACCAGAAAATGTCTTTAAATGAAGTTTCATTATATGGTCTTTATGAAACTTTTCTAAGGCCAACACACATGAATAAGGATATCAGATGACTCAGATGATATCAGATGGCTGCAGTGGAATTTTATTTTGCTCTGCAAAGCAGCAGTGCTATAGGAAAAAATGTCACTATTGTTACCAATGTTGCTGCCAATTAACAAAAGTTAATTTTAACCAATAGGTTTGTTATAATTGATTTTTTTTTACATGGAGCTATTCTACAGTATCGATGAATATTTTGAATCAAGCATATTTATGGAGAGTAAAACAAAAGATATTTGTGATTTGCAATTTTTATTTTACTAAGTGGAATATTCGCACTCATTAGATTTCTGATTTCTATTACTAAAGGAAAATCCTCCACTTTTAAAGATAATAAAACATCCGGCTATATTTATACAGAACCCAGACAACAAACTCCACACTTTGTCTCTTGAGTTTTTTTTCCTCTGGCTTCTTCCTGCCTCCTATACTGCATAGACTCCTCAGTCTACCAGCCCTGATTGCTGGGACCGTGCCTCACATTAAACATTTAACAGAGACCTTTTGTTGCTCACTGCATGATTATGACAAATGGCAGATTGTTACAGCAGGAGCTGTGTTATCGAAAGTCAATCAAGAGTGTGCCAAAAACTCTGGTCCCTTTTGCAGAATTCCGACATGGAATAGGCATTGTCTAGATTAGAGAAAGAGACAACTCATAAACACCAGTCAAATAAAAACCATAGAGAGAATGAGAGGTGTGCAACTGGAACCAGCAAGTGTGTCACCAAGTGTTCTTTTTCACTTGCTTTTGCTAGAAAAATCCTTAAAAGAGAGAACCTTTAAAAGCTGACTGGAATGAGGTGAGGCCTGAAGACTAGTGGGGGCGAGTGTCCTATCTACATTTAAGGAGGTGGAAGCAGAGTAGAGGAACAAATCCAAGGAATTTCAGCTGTGGAAAGCTATTGGAACAAATTATGAAATGGCCTGTGAGCACTTGGAAGCTAATATGGTGCTAAGAAACGGCCAGCACAGTTTTGTCAAGAGTAAAGTATGTTAATGGAATTTAGTTTCTTCTCTGACATGGTAAGTCACTGTGCAGGGTTCACATGGTCAGGTTTTGGTAGCAGGGGGGCTACAGGGGTGGCTTGTGTGAGAAGGTGCCAGAATCTTCCCCCATGTCCAACAGAGCCAATGCCAGCCAGCTCCAGGACGGACCCATCGCCGGCCAAAGCTGAGCTCATCAGCAACTGTGGTAGCACTTCTGGGATAACGCATTTAAGAAGAGGGAAAAAACGTCCGTGCAACATCAGCCAGAAGAGAGAGAAGTGAGAATGTGTGAGAGAAACAGTCCTGCGGAAAACCAGGTTAGTGAAAATAGAGAGACAGGAGGTGCTCCAGGTGTCAGAGCGGAGATTCCCCAATAGCCTGGTCTCACAGATCATGGTGAGGCAGCTGTACCCCTACAGACCGTGGAAGTCCGCAGGGGAGCAGAAATCCATCATGCAGCCCGTGGAGGACCCCACACTGGAGCAGGGAGATGTGCCCTGAAGGAAGCTGCAGCCCGTGAAGAGCCCATGCTGGAGCAATCTCATCCTGAAGGACTGCAGGCTGTGGAAAGGAAACATGCTGGAGAAGTTCCCGAAGGATTGTGTCCTGTGACTGGGACTCCACACTGGAGCTGGGGAAGAGCATGAGGAGGAATGTGTGATGAACTGACCACAACTCCCATTTCCCATTCCCTTTAGCTTCTGGAGGGGGATGAGTCAGCAGCGAAGATGAGCATGGGAAGAAAGGAGGACAGAGGGAAAGTGTTTTGGGGTTTTCTTCTATTTCTCACTGTTTCCAACTGACAATAGATTAAATTAATCTTCCCCGAGTCAGGTCTGTTTTTCCCATGGTGGTAATTGGTGAGTGGTCTCCCTGTTCTTCTCCCAACCCACAAGCTTTTCATCTCATTTCCCTCCTTTTCCTGGTAAGAAGGGGGAGTGAAAGAGCAGCTTGATGGGCAGTTGGTAGCCAGCCAAGGTCAGTCCACCACATTCACCCAGCTGGTGACAGGGAAACATCGGACATAATTAATTGCATTTGTAATAAAACCTTGGGATATATGGTCTACACCACAATACTGTAAAGTAACCACAAAATTCAGTGGTATGACTCAGAGCAGGGTGCAACAATTTCTACCCAACAGAGATGGTACATCAAATAGCTCCTCTGAGTCTGTGATTTGAAATATCATTGTGAAATAGAAATCCAATTTATATGAGCAACTGGCACCAATGTGTGCAGGCAGGTTCAACACTCAAGTTGATCTCATTAAGAAGAGGAAATGGCCTAAATTAATGAATTTATTAAAAACATAGAAATGAGAAATCACAGATCAACTAGGAAAAGAAGAGAAGCTCTCAAGGTAACAATAGCACAGAATAGGCTTTATGAAATGAACATGAAAAAATATGATACATGAGAAACCAAATGTCACTTTGGGACATATTAGCAGGACTACTGTAAGTCAAAGATAGGAGGTAAACTTCAACCTTCATTTATCCCCCTTTGAGTAACAAATCCATAGAGGACCCTTCAGCACCTCTGACTTCCAGATTTCAGTGCCAGCTTTGAATAGTGCACATTAGAAAAAACGTAAGGAAAACAGAGACACTTGAGTGAAGAACTGTGATCCCTTTAGGCAACAAGACTTATGAGGAAATGTTTTAAAAATAAAGTTTGTTGTGTTTTTCAATACTAAAAGGGGAAAACCAATAGAAACACCACAGAAACACAGAGAAGGAAAGCCTGAAAACTGCTGGCCTTCCTGTGCTTGGAATTGTTATCTAGAGTGTTACATATTAGAAAAAAAACTTGTTCTCCAGGTGCCCTCAGCCTATGATAAGAAAGAACTAACAGGAAGAAAAAACCAAAAAATAATTTCTTAAGGTAATATATCTCAGAATAACCTAGAGAAACCTCACACTCTATTTCTGGAGGATTTTAAAACAGGTTTAAAAATGTTGATAAGCAGTAGGTACATTTACTTGACCCTTTTTCCAAAGGTACAGATTCTCATTTCAAGTCCTCTTCATCTCTACTTTTCTATGATTTGATATGAAAATACAAGTTCTGTTCTTTCCACGAGAAGCTGCTTGGCACTCTCCTCACTTTAAGGGGAAAAAAAATTAGTGTTTGGAAAATGCTGTGAGTTTCTTTCCAACTCTGGTTTCCTGTCAATAGACTAAAGCCTTGATTCTTATTCAAAGTCTTGAGGCTAGTAGACTGTTTTTTCAAATGTTTACAGTAAGTCGGTACTTCCAGTAGTGTTTCTATCTAGTATCTTGTTTTAATCCTTTTTTATGCAGCACTGCAGAGCTTTAGATACTTTTTTTCCCTAAGTCTTGAGCTGTCTAAATGGCTACAAATACAAGAAACTGCCTGAGCTTCACTAATCCTCTTTCTATAGGAAAGACCCTTGTAGGGTCACATCCCTTTTTTCAGAATGTCTGAGTATCCCTTCTCCACATGCTTTTGTGATGTTTATGCTGTTTTCCTTCTCCGAATGTTTACATCATCAGTAGAGTGAGCACAAAGCAATAAACAGGAAAAATCATGTTCAGCTTCTAGAGTTGCTTGGTTTTTGTCTACTTTGTGCAGTGATACCTGCCCATCTTGCCCAAAGCCCTTGCCATCTGGGCTACCCCATTCCTCAGTGCAGATTCCTGGACTTAGACTTAACCATCTTAAATGGAGTTAAACTTTCTAAAGACCAGCAGCTATGCCATATGCTTATACTTTAAATGAGAAATAGTCTGAAGAAGATGAAGTTGACTTTTACATGTTACCATATTCCGCCCTCTCCCCCTTCTTTTTATTCCTTCTTCCTGCTACTACATCCCTCCCTCTTATGACCAGGAAAACAGGGATCTGTCCCTATCCAAAATAAAAAAGGATTGAACACAGAACATGCTACAATGTCCAGGATTTCCTCTTGACTGAAAACACCTCTAATCTTTGGTCAGTAATTCAGACTAGGAGAGATATGTTGTTCCTTTTCCACATTTATAAACAAACCTTCTATATTAAGGAACTGATTTAAATATTCAAAGAGAAAACACATCAATGACAACAATGAATCATTGTTGTTATTTAACTATAGGAAGAACTTCAGGTGTCACAACATAAGTGAATGTTTAGGAGAAAAAGGTGTTTTTAAACAGTGGTTAATCCTAACCTTAAATATTTACCAGATCTGCAGACTCTGCATCACACTCCGTGCCCTGGCTCAGCCTTTCTGTAGTACCAGGGAACATACTAACTGAGGCCCCTTCAGATTATTCCAGGGAGGTTTGATACTTCGCCAGGAAAACTCTTGAGTACATAACATAACTGCTGGATGTTGGCAATGGGCACGCAGACGATGTGGCTCTAAAAATGTCCAGTTCAGTACACTGCAGCTGCTAGGAAAAAAAAGGGACACTTCCCCTTTTGGTGAAGAACGTTCTGTTTTAACAAACATCTAAGTAGAGGCACTGGCAGCTGCTGAACCCAGGGCACTTTTGGTACCAGCAGTTATTGTGAGACACCTTGTTTGGGCTTTTTTCCTTCTTGGGCTTTTAGCCCAAGAACCCGCTTGGTTCAGTGTAATTATCCAGGCAGGGAGTCCATTCTCTGCAGCACTGACAGTGGCTGGTCCCCAACAGCTAGACACTTCTTTGAAGCCACCTGGATATAGGTGAGGATCCATTTTCCACAGCACATCCCCTAGACTATCAATTCTGATAAGCTGCTCTTGCAAATTTGCATGCAGGGTCCAAGCCAAGGATGTGATTTCTTTCATCTAGAAAAAACCCTGAACGACTTAACTTTACAACAAGGCTGCTTTCCAGCAGACAAGGTTACAAATCTTGTACGCTGGGGGTAAAATCCACCATAGTCCCCCACCACCTGAGTGCTTAGCACACAATCTTGTCACTACATGAGCTCTCACCTGCATTTGTGGAGAGGTGGTAGATCAGAACTGGGTGGGCGTCTTGAGGTATCCCAAGAGTTCTTGGAACCCTTCCTGAAAAAGGAAACACTCAAAAGGAAGGGATGAGGTCTGGCTTTCATGCCTGCATCTGGAGCTTTCAGCATGGTCAAGACTAGGATTAAGCTAAAACTGCTGACCTGACAAAAGGCCAACTAATAATGGGTCTCAGGAAGCTCAAGCCTGCATTCAGCCTTTGTCTTGAGTTTCTAATAGAAAGGACCTAGAGAAACCCCTTTCACAATTGAGAATAAAATGCTTTAAAGCAGCTTCACAGTTGCCCAGGGCAGGTGGGAAATAGCTGTCCCTACTCCCAGCCTGCATCAAATGCCGCAGAAAGAACATAAGATTAAATTTGGTTCCTGTGGGCTTTTCTGTCTTGGAACTAATGACAATAATAAACCAGTAGGAAGAATCAGATATGTCATATGTCATATGTCTGAGTTTGTAGGTAAAGAATATAGGTCAAATTTTTTGATTTTTTCCATGCTACTTTATAAGATGTTTTAAAGAATGTTCCTCACTTTACTGTAATTCTTAGTTTTAAATACTGCTGCAGACAGAGTTTTTCACAATGCGTTAACTAGTTATGCTCAAGGCTTCCTTTCTGAGTTAAGAATCTTTTTCAGGACTTATTTAAGTATCTAACAAGATGCTTTGAAGTTCTGTCCAAATATACCTTGAGATATCATGTTTGAAAATGGACCATAAAAACCACGACAGATTTTTACCCTCTTTTAAATTCTGATAATTTTTAAGGAGCTTCTTCTGAGATAAAAATAATCTGCAATGTGTGGGACAAACAAAGCCATAAATACATTCCATCAGGGAAAGCATGCTAAACAGGAAATCTTACATTCAGTAAAAAATGTTCTTCATGTCATCCTTTATCAGTTTGCTCAGGGTCTTTCTGAGCTGAAGGGATGCAAATTGTGGTACAGGCAGTCTTTTCAGACACAGGGCCTCTAAGTTCAAAATGTTTTGTTTCAGTATGTTCATACTACTCTCCCAGGGTGACATTGGTATTAATCATGCTGCTGAAAACTCTGGTCTCGTGGCTCACGTGAGCCAAGCTCCATGATATGCAGTGCTGTTTGCTGGGGGTTAGATTCCCCCTTTTCCCAAGACTGCCTGGTACCACAGCCCACATGTGGGTGGATTACAGCATTCAGGCGTATCACAAAGGGTACCTACGTGCACTCAGAATCTACTCATCTCACATCACTACTATTTGTGGTAGCTCCAATATTGCAATTATCAATAACTGTGAAGTATTCAAGACTTATACTGTGGCCTTGGTCCCCTAGCAGAAGATGATAGAGAATGTCCTCACCATTTCAATAATGAGCACTTTTGACACAAACTGCCTCTCAAAATTAATTTCTAGTAAATTTAGTAAATCAAAGCAGGATTCCTAACCTTAGCTCTACCCTGCAATGAAATACCAAAATTAACAAATAATAGTTATCCATGTTTGTAAAGCTTTGCCACGCACTATTAAACACATGTAGCCATATTAAACACTTGCAGCCATAGATGATATGTCTCAGCGCTGGGTGATGAAAAGCCAAATTAAATACTGCATCATGCTGACAGACACTTACAGAGTTCAGTGAGGTAAGAGAGCTCAACACAAACTTCCTGAAAAGCTGCTTTTTCCATTTGATATCATTGATGATCAGTCCACTGCACTGAGGACAGAGGAAGCAGCAGCAGTGTGTGTGTACATGTATCTCGCCATAAAGTGTGGGAGCTCCTGCCCACTGGGCTGTGGTACCTGTTGGGCATTACCAGCTATGCATGTGCTGTGTAATAACAAGAAATTACATGTCTGAGTACCGTATCTTCTACTAGGGTCATTTAGGATAGCAACTAGAAGGACTATGCTTCCTAGATAATAAACACAACTGGCCCTCTAAGATGTAGTTTTTTCCAGCTGCTGTTAGCACTAGTTTGGTTGTTTCTTCTTACTCTGCTTGGCCTGTACTTTTTGTAAAAGTGGCAAAACTAGGATTCTGCTAACTCTGTTCATTGGATACCCCCCAAGACAGCCCTGAAAGCCTCCAGTTGTGATATCCTTGTCCTCAGCATATTCACCTGAATTCCTTCCTGATCCTTCCTCCCCAGTCTGGTGCCTCTGAATCAAGTTTTATTCACCAGTGAGCTCTTCTCTTTCCAGTGACAACTGGAGCTGGAAAAAGGCTGTGCAGCCATCACCTAACAATAACTTTAATAATTTTTTTCTGATCTAAAGCCCAGCCTTAGCTGTAGTTCTGCCAGTGTTGATCACCTATTTGTTCAAAAAGGAAATGTGATTTATACAGGTTTTAAGTGACATTGACCTGCTCACATCAAACCTCAGACATTTGCTCTGTTAGATATTTGTTCTAAGCATTAATACATAGGTCAAAAATGACTATTTTTCTTCCAAAATTGCCTTTTATTTTTCATTATGAAAATTATATTCTGAAATTTTTTGTAGTGTTTAGTTCATTCAGTATAGCAATGACATTAAATATCATGTATTAGTCTCCTATAGATAAAATCTTAGAATTTTCCACACCCAAAGCTCAACCTCAATCATTTCTTTCTCTTACTATCAAAATTCTATTTGCTTCTGGAAGACTTATCTTTGATCCTTTTGCAGAAAAGCACTAAGTCAACCATTTCTTTGGGATATTGGATAACTCCACTTACTGATAATTAAAACATTATAGTAACAGAGTCCCTATACCACTTCAGTTTCTGCCTTGGGTTTTTGAAACTCTAAGCTTGCATCCTGTATCCAGAGGACATACTGCACAGTAGAATTTCAGATCAACAACTGATTATTTTGGCAAATAGGTGAAGCCTCCAGAGTTCACCTTTTTAAGCATTCTTGGTACCCTTCACTGTTCACTCTGTTTTATGGTGATAATCCCAACATTGCTGTGATCTAACTTATTTTGGTTTCCTTAGCTTTATGTTAGTGTCTTAAACCTCAGACTAATTTCAGCCTCCCACACTACAACTTGTAGCTGTTACCCCATTATATTCTGTGCCAGTACCAAAAAGAGTTTGGCTTCATCATCCCTTCAGCTTCCTGCCTCAGAGACGTAGGTTGCTACTAGACCACCCCAGTGTTTCTTCTTGCCAGGACTAGACAAGCCTTCTTACCTTCTCCTTGAAGATTGCCTGCCCTAACCCTTCTAACTATCTTTGGAGCTTTTTGTTGAGATTTTTAGGGTTCTTGACATGCTGGTAGGCCCAAAACTAGTCCCACCAGGAATAAGGAAAGTAGGTAATAATTTCCCTGGATCTGCTGCATGCTTCTCGTGGTGTAACTCCATGTGATATTTGCACTACCTGTGATAAGAACAGACCATTGCCTCCTGACTCATTCTGGCATCGTCCTCAAGCCCCACATTCCCTTTCATCACGTCTCAACCATTCATTTCCCAGCCTGTGCTGATGTGTGGGGTTATTCCACCCCAAGCACAGAACTTGGCACTTCTCTCTGTTGAGTTTCAGGAAGTTCTTGTTGGTACAATTTTCATGTTTCTCAAAGTCCTTCTGGGCTAAATATTTTTGATTTGGTATATCAATCACTTTCCCTCACTGAGCATCATCTTGAATTTGCTGCAGGATGCACGCCCCTTGTCTCATTATCCAAATCATTGACGAAGACATTGAACAATACTGGACCTCTGTGGCACTCCATTTGTTACTGTCCTTCAGCTGGATGTTAAGCCATTGATTATGACACTCTTTAGCCCTGGCAGCACAACCATTTTTCAAGCACACTCATGATCCATACTTTCTCAACCCAAAAATAAGAATATTGTGGGTGATAGTGTCAAAAATGCTACAAGAGACAACATATATTCACCACTGTTTCTTTATTCACGTAACCAGTCTTTCCACCAGCAGTCCTTTTCCGAGGACAAGTGTTAGGAACTAATTGACATGATGTTTTGCAGATGGTAGACATCAACCTGGCAATTACTCATCTTTGATGGTTTCAGTAGCTGGATGGTTCCTACAACGATCCTTTTTGCCTTAGGCTGAGGAAAGCTTTCTTGCAGGTATGATTTGGATTACAGATATCCCTATTCTGTGATATCTTGAGAAATCCTTAATTTTACTTTTGCTTTTTCTTTCTAATAAAAATATAACAGCTATGTTTCATTTATGGTAGTGCCTGTATTTTGTTAAAAAAACTTTTCAGAGTTGCTCTTGTGTTAGCTGGAAGATGTTGAACACATCAAAAAATTCAGTTGCTGTGAAAAATAAGGTTACTGTCTTCCTTTTGGCACCCAGTTTCAGGCAGATAGAAGCTGAAATGCTGCTGAAATTTCCTGGTTTTCCACCTATCCAGAGGCTGCCAGTGGAGGTGGTGGCTTCACCTGCTGCAGTTCTTCATTAGTGAGAAACTGTTGAGGAGCACCAAGGGCTTGAGATATTTGCACAGACACTGCTTAGTGTCTAACTCCAGGTGGATGTATGTGATGATAAAACCTACAGAGGAACCTGCTCAGTTTTTCTGGATACGTGTAGGCTAAAAGGGGACAGAGTATGAGCTCGACACCCAGACCTTGCCTGTCCACACACTGAGTTTCTATTTTGCTTGCTGGCCCTGCCCTCCTCCCATGAGCTGTCACCAGGCAGAATGGACATGACCACTCTGCAGCCCACACAGTCCCCCAAGGCTGTCCCATCAGGTTCAGCCCCATGCATACCCTGAGGGATGCAACATATCCTTTCAGCTTCAGGCCATAAAAACATCACTCTTATGGGTTGCAACACCACCCTTAGATTCTTCCAGAGCCTCTGAACTCAAAAACATTATGAAAATGAAGATAAATCTTAGGACCAAAGGGACACGACTTGTAGCACAGAAGAGAGCCAGGGCCAAATGCCACACAATGTGTGGGGTCAGTTTGCTAGTCCAAAGACACAAAGCCTGAGTCAGGCCACGACACTTAGTGTCGGGGCCAGAGACTGGGGTTTGGCTATTTTATATTTAGTAGTATGGACACAGCATCTGTTTGAGATGCAGCTTGTGCGGGCCAAAATTTAACACCAAACTGGGATTTTTTTCTGTGACTCATTTGCTTTGCTAATCTGAAACAGATTTACCATGCCTTGTTTAATAGCAAACAGCCTCTAAAGCTATTAAATGAATGAATTGCTGGTTTAGAGCCGGCTGTTTGATTCTGAGCAACTGTTTTGAAATTGTTGGGAAAAAGAGCATGTCCAGTTTTGCTGCAAGAGCTGCAATCAGCTCACCTATGGCTCTCTTCTCCTGTCCCTACTGCCTCCACTACTTTGTCTTAAGGTTACACACCTGGTCTTTGTCAAAAGAAGCCTGAAGTGACCCCTTAAACAGACTGTAATCAAAAATTGTTGCTTGTGTCCTATCTATCTCCTCTCTGGCACCTTCTTCATTGAAGCTTTTGTAAGAAGTGAATCCACCTTTGTCTCCTCTGCCTGGACACAAGACAGGGAAGAAACCTGAGGTATTTGTTTTGTAGGTGTTTGTGTTTTATGCCCTGAAGTTCAAGACCACGATCATGGTTCCAGGTGGTCCCAGGCCTGTTGGTGTGATCAGCTCTGAGTACACAGTGCCAACCAGCAACATTACTTTGTGCTTCCTTTACTTTGGATTCAGAGCTGTAAGACCAGCATTTATAACTAAAAACTTCATAAAACAACTGTAGCCATCTAACTGATCACAAGCAATATGTGTCATTTAGGGTCTTGAAGAACCAGACTTTCTTTTAGTTAATTGCTTGGCTGTGTTACTGCTGTGTAAATGTGTTCTTAGGGCAAAAGGACATGCACTTTTAACTGCATTTTCAAGCAGAGGGCACATGACATTACTACGTGAGGAAGATTAGACAACGATCAGGCCTTTTACCAGCTCTTCCTTATCAGACATCAGCTAGCACAGAATTCTGACTTACACTTGCTTAGCTGCTCCTCAAATTGATAGGCGCCCTGTTTTGCTTGATTTTGAGCTATCTCAGCCTTGATGGGTTCAAAAGTTCAGCTGAGATGTGAGTTGGATGTTCCTTCAGTGGGGCTGTGAAAAATGGAATGGGAAGGATTCTGGTACACACAGATGAACTCATGGCTACGTGTTTGTGTGTATAGCAACGCCTCAGCCAGACTGAGTGGGAGGCAGAGGTGAGGGGGAAGGGAAGTACTTTCCAGGTTTCTAGCTAGTAGAGGAACTTCTTTAAAAATATAACAACTAAAGATAGGGACTAAAGAGAGACTGGAGCACTTGTACTTCAGTTTTGGAGCAATTTTGCTCAGCCAAATAATGACAGAGAATCAAAAAGATGCTAAATTGCATTTGGTGCTTTCTGCCTTGGCCAATACAACAGTTGCAGGTAACTAAGCTGAAGTGACCTGCAGCAGAGTGTTTGGAAACAGATTTCCTCATGGCTTCCAAGTCCTATAATCTTTTGCTTCAAATAGCCTAACTTATTACAGCATACCTCATACCCAGACTATCCCTGGTAACACCTTTCTGCTAAAGAAGAAGTTGCTGCAAGGCTGTTTCAGAAAAATGATTTAAAGTCCCCTTGAGGTTGCAGCCCCCAAGTGAGTTCTGTTTGAACATTCCTAACCCTGTGTCTCCAGGGAGGATGAGAGCAGGGTTCATAATGTTCAATACATAGAATTCCCCCTTTCTAGTATGTGAATGCAGCTTTTAAGAAAAGGCATTTACAACTTGCAGATACTTCTTTAAACTTGTTGAGTTTGCAGCAGAGGACAGCAGTTGCAGTGGATGGTTAGTCAGATTCTCCACACTTAGTGAATGGAGATGGAGAGTCCCAGCACCCAAGGCTTTATCCAGGCAGACTGAGGGAGGATTACAGATGCAAGAAGTTGTAGATGACCATTTGTGGGCATCAGCTGGGCTCTGTTAAAATCTCTACTCATCCATTGCTTCAGAAATTGAATTAGTAACTTGTGTAGTTTGTTTTCTTGTAGGTTTGAAAAGAAATGTTCAAAAGGAAGAAATGTCAAAGGGTAGTTCTTAAAGGTAGTAATGTCTAATTGGTTTTCTTTAGCCAGAGCAAACCCTTTCTGATAAACACCAAGTTTCTTGTTGGAAAGAGGATGGTGAAGGCCACCCAACTCTGAGAGAGCTGAGGAAAATCCCCCCTTATTTAAAGCCTTTCAATATTTCATTTCTCCACGTCTTACTGCTGTGTAGGGCTATGGCACTGCCTTTAGTTCACAGTTAAGACAGGTCTCTCTACTTTCTTCCCTGCCCATAGCTGACAACAAAAAGAATCAACATGAATTAAAAAGAAAATAATATCTCGTACCAGCTCAGTAAAACTACATCTGTAAGGGAACTTATTGTGTTTATCTGTATTTTTGGTGTCGATCACTAAAGGAACGAGCTCTATACAATTGTACATACAAGTGTGTACGTGTGCGTTCAACAGGTGGGCAAGTCTGAGGAGTTCAATATTCCTCCAGCAGGAATAAACAAACTCATGCAAGAGGCTACCAGATACCCATAAAAACAATTCTCTGATCTCCCGGCAGCCCCAAAAAACTTTCTGTTTGGACCATTGAACAAACACTGGGCAGGTGAGTAGCTGGTCACCAGACACGTCCTTCTGGGGCCATCAGCAAGGACAGGGATCTCCATGGGCCACAGTGCATGGCTTTGTGCAAACTTCTTCTGCACAGTGGCAAGCAGGTGACGAAGAAGGATACACAAAGAACCCATCTGAGTAGACAAACTGAGACTACATAAGTGCATTACACGTTGATTGTGGTGAATGAACCTGAACCTCACAGAATCACAGAATCACAGAATCACAGAATCACAGAATCACAGAATGGGTAAGGTTGGAAGGCACCACAGTGGGTCATCTGGTTCAACCTCCCTGCTCCAGCAGGGTCATCCCAGAGCATGTGGCATAGGGTTGTGTCCAGACAGTTCTTGAATATCTCCAGTGAGGGAGACTCCACAACCTCTCTGGGGAACTTGTTTCAGTGTGTGCTCAGTCACAGACACAGTAAAGTTCTTCCTCATGTTCAGGTGGAATTTCCTGTACATTCATTTCTTCCTATTGCCTCTTGTCCTATTGCTTGGAACCACCAAGAAGAGCCTGGTCCATCCCCTTGGCACCCTCCCTTCAGATACTTGTGTACAGCGATGAGGTCCTCTCTTACTCATCTCTTCTTGGGGCTGAACAGGCCCAGGTACTTCAGCCTTTCCTCATAAGAGGGGTGCTTCAAACCCTTAATCATCTTTGTTGCCCTTCTCTGGACCTGCTCCAAAAGCTCCATATCTCTCTTGTTCCGAGGAGCCCAGAACTGGACACAACACTCCAGATGTGGCCTCACCAGGGCGGAGTAGAAGGTCGGGATCACTTCCCTCAACCTGCTGGCAACGGTCTTTCTAATGTACCCCAGGATGTTGTTGGTCTTCTTGGCCCCCAGGACACACTGTCTGCTCCTGGACAGCCTGTTGTCTACCAGGATCCCCAAGTCCTTCTCTGCAGAGCTTCTTCCCAGCATGTCAACCCCCAGCCTGTACTGGCGCCTGCAGTTTTTCTTCCCCAGGTGCAGAACCCTGCATTTGCTTCCTTAGTCTGAAACACAGACACCACTGAGAACTGTAAAATCAAAGCTGGGCTGCCACCAAATCAGGATGTGTGTGAAACCACTGCCACCCTTGGAAAAGGAGTTGCTTTAGATCCTAACTGAAAACCCAGTTGGGATTTCTTCCCTTTTGTTTTATCCTGTGCAAGTTCCAGATAATCCCTGCTGGCTTAATCTTTGCACAATAGATAGCTTCTAAAATGAAGGCTTTCTTTGTGAGTTCTTGGTGTGAGAAACAGATTTTAATCTAGATATTGCAATTGGAGCCTTTTCTGTTTGGAGGAGCAGTAGAAGTATGCAGCAAGTCCCAATTCTCTTTCCAACTGTAGCAGGGATATAGAGCTATCTCCCTGCTTTCATAATGACATCTGTGAGCAACAGAGCCAAATTCTTTCTTCTTCCTGTTTGGCTTGATGAACTTTCATTATTTTTGCAAAATGTGTTAACCCCATCAGGAGAAATTGCAAGCAAAGAATTGTGCAATTGGTACATAACCACCCTCTAGGAGATGGTTGAAATTTTTTCCTGGTAAGGAGAAGAGCTGTACTCAAACACAACAGAGTGAGTATCGTATCTGACACTGTCCCTAGTTGCCTGCATCCTCTGTGGGTTCCAGAATGTGAGGCAGTATCAGAGAAAACTCTCATTGACCATAGGTATTCATCTCAGAGAGAACTCACAGTCAAAAACCTTATGTGGAAATAAACATAAAATCTATTTTAGAGCTTGTCTCTCTTGGCTTTTTCTCTTGGCTAGCTTTAATATTTACCAGTCATCATGTTGACTTCTCGTAAACCCAGGTCTTAGGCACTTACTTGTCCATGTGCACTGGACTGAAAGCCTGAGTGGCAAATGCAGGGCTGGGCAGCTGCGTCAATCAGCAGCTAAGTCCTGCTGTGAATGCAGCTCACAGATTCCACACCAACCAACAGAGCTTCCTACAGATATGTTTCCCTTGGTAAAACATTCCACCAATTACTCCTGAAGGGACATACCTATTCCAAACAAAACAACCCCCCCCCATCACCTCCATTTATCAAATGAACTTACAGATAAACTCAATATTCTGAAATATATTAAAAAAAGAATCCACTTCCTTTGAAAATGGCAGGAAGTTCCTAATGCAAGACCAAATAAATGACTCACCCTGCATCTATGCTTTTGCTGAAGCAGACAAACCTGCCAAAAGCAGTTTCCAAACTGGAAATAAGTACTTAAGTGGGAATATGAATAATACCAGGCAGTTCTCTGACAAAGGCATGTGAATCTTCAGTCTGTGGTGTTATTTATTTATATTTTTAATTGAGGTCAGTGCCCTTAGTTCAAAGCTACATTGAATAATTTTTGGAAGGACAACCAATCTGTATGGCTACATGTCAGCATCATCAAGGGATCCAAAGACAACAACAAAAGGCTATAGTAGAATAAAATTCCCAGTAGATGGGGTGTGATATTTGATGGGTCACACAGGGAATTCTTTTAACATGAACCAGCAAACATCAAGTATATTTTTCATAAAACATGTAGCTTAATCCAAAATTATCCCTTCTGTATTGTTAGCAAGAACAAGGGAACACCCAGTTTCTTTTGCAGTGACTAATAATATTACCACTGCTTAAATGTAAACAGAGTGCAGAGATCTTTCTAAACAAATGCACAATATTTTTTGCAAAATATAACACTGTGCTCCTTTATTTAACTCTTTTTCCTTCTTTGCTGCTGCAGCACAACCACTGAAATTTCCTGTGTTAATGTTGGCATAGCAAGAAATATAATGTCAAGGGAAAGAGGAATAGTCTTTTAATTAAAATCTGTTTCCATAGCATTGAAATAGATGGAATTGCTACCTTTCGGTGGACTTTGGATCAGGTCTCTTGTCTGGTGGTTCTTCATTTTCACCACCCTCTTTCCCCTGGAGCCTTGCAAGCATTGATTAGTTAATGGCTTTAAAGTGCTATTTAAATGCTGAAATATTGTTACTACCAGACACTGGAACACAGAGGCAGGTTTCAGCTCAGCACATATGATTAGTCTTTCACTAACATGGAAGTATGGTCTTTCATTCTTTGTGCATATGTGTCTTTGGATGTGTGGATACTTGCAACAACCCAGTTTAGTAAAACAAAATAAAACAGTAAATCAAGGACTTGTTTACTTTACCCTTAAAGAACTTGGAGACATGAGCTGTGGTCTCAAGTGAAAGTCATCAACAGCACTGGAAAGGTTTCAGATTCATTTTCACAGCTCGTTTTCTGGTACAGGAATGGAGATCCGTGTGGGGCAGCCACCCCTCTAGAGATGCTCTTCTGTAAAGGACAAGTGCATGCCAGCTGCGTAGAGCTGGTTTATTCAATGAAATAATATTTACAGTAGAAGTACTTCTTGAGATTTCAGTGAGTCCACGTGGGTGGCAGCTTGTATTGTCTCCCGAGCACAGCAGTTCCTAAAGTACACACGTCTGTGCACGTACGGATACTGGCACAGGAGCCACTCCGGTGCTGCGGGAATGCGGTGTGAGCAGTCCTGCAGCCCAGCACGGGCTGAAAAGTCACTGAGGCTCTGGCTGTTGCATTGTCAGTAGTGACATTCTGGCAAATTGAGGTTTGACATTCCTGTTTTCCCAACCTGTCTTCTGAGCAGACTTTTTCAAGCAGAGAGGAGTGATGTTCCCCAAGCTTTCACCCATGCTCCTTTCTGGCACACACCAGAATTTGAATCTCTGAGTATAAACTTTAGCAATTACATCTTCACATAGTAAAATACTTTCTAACTTGGATTTTCGGAATTAATTCATTTTCTTTTGCAATCCACGATCACCCTCAAAAGACATTGTAAATTACTGTGTTATTCTCAGCCATAACTAGCAAAATAGCTGAGAAGAGTGCATGAACTAGCAAAGGCTCTGTTTGGGTGCACAGATTACCAGGCTTTTCAAGCAACTACTCCTTGGGGCTTCTACCTGCCAGCCTCTAACATTTTAGAAGGTCCAACACCACATGTGATCTAAATAGCAAACAAACTGCAAAGGTCAAAGCAGAAGAAAACACTTCATTCCAGTTTTCCAGTCCATTCCAGACTCAGTACTTGTTTTTTACTGATGGAGTCTGCATCTAGTGCACAGAGAACAGTTAATTCCATCTGAATCTCTGGAGCTTTCAGCCCCTTCCCCAAAAAGCAGCCAAGCACAGCAGATTGAAAAGTTACTTGAGGATGGGCCAAATCACACAACTCAGACACTGACCCAGGTCTGTTTTCTGAAGGACTGAACGTTTCTGAGCTAGGATTTTGTTTCATGATCAGATAAAGGAAGGATTAATCTGTTGGAAAATTAATCAAGCCCATCTTCTCATTCTAGCATTTACACTTTTTCCATAACTTTGGTACACCAAGCTAGGCAGATCTTCCATAACAAACACAGCATGCCAGCGATTTGATGACATAATTTTGAAGATATGACTTCAAAATAGGCTCGGTTGCAAATTAAATTATTTGTGATGGTTTCATTTGTTTCCTGGCATCACAGTTTAAGATGATTATGAAAAAGATTAGACATTTTATGATCCAAAAAAAAAAAGAAAGCACACACAGAGCAGTGCTGTCTTAGAATGACAAATGCTTCTCCTCTGTTGTTCAGAAATACTTTTCATCCTTGCAAACATCAACTAAGAAAACAAGATAAGAAATTTCCTTTATTCTACACTTGGTAATACTTTGGAATTATTGCTGAACAACATGATCTCCCATCATTTTGTGGTGAAAAAGGGACCAGAATTCCAGGGGTTTTTTTTCCTGAAGGCAGCAGTTTCTGACTCAGGTGCAGAAGTTGACTTAGGAGGGGAGAAGCTAATATGCATTTTAACAGGAGCAAGCTTCTGTAGATCAACTTAATAAGCTTATTGTATAGCCAAGAAAACAGGAGGCAGAGAGTTTAACAGAGTTTCAGAGTTTAAGCAATTTCTGATTCCCTTTTCAGGCCACCTAATGAGGGAGAATGACAACATGCTGTGATTTCATCAGTTTGGGTCACAGTAACCTACCATAAAAGTGAGGTTGTTAAGTGAAACCACACTCTTGCGGGAAGTGTTGCTTTACAGAGAAGTCACAGAAAAAGCAGCTCAGGCCGTCATAGTTTAACCCGCCCCTCGGCGGGTGGCTACACGCAGAACTGTGTATACACAGATACTCTTTGCTCAGCAGGCGAGGGCCTCTTTTTGGAATAAACGATTAGCTGCGCTTCTTGCCGAAGAGCTGTTCACTGGGAAACTCACACAGCACTTGCAGCACCCCCTGCACCCTCTGAACTTCACCAGAAATGTACAAAGGCATTATTTTCCTCTTGCAAATACAGCTCCTTCCTAGTGGTCACTTTGATCTATGAGAATAAGATTTTGCAACTAAGGATCTGGTAAACAGACTTTATATCCATATAGAAGTATGTAGGTCCGCAGGACTTTGGCCACCTGTTGCACGACCCCGCTGTCGCCGTCCCCGGCTCAGCCTTTCTCAAGGCTCCTGTTCTTTAGGTCTTTGGGCAAGCCCTTGCACACACTCCTCTCTCCTCACTAAAGTGTGAGAAGCCCCTGCTAACGGGATCCGGGAAGCAGGACGGGTGACGGGTCTCCGCCGCTCGCTGCTCCCAAGTCTGCCCGGGAATGAGATGTCAGCGCTGAGCTCTCTCCAGTCGGGCTGCGCGGCCAGGAAGGAGGGGAGAGCTGAGCTTGCGGCTGGGCGCCGAGGTTGCCGGCTGACATCCAGGGACCCCGTGCGCACCGGGCACACGGGGTGTATCCGCCGCCGCAGTCGCCCGCGGCCGGCGGGGCAACCCCGGGGCCGGGCGGGCGGAGCCCCGGGACGGGCGGCGGCGGCGGCACCGCCCGGCAGGCGGAGCCCGGGCTATAAATCCGCCCCGCGGGCCCGGGCGGTGTCGGAGCGCGGTGGCGGCAGCAGGCGGAGTAGGGACAGCAGGAGCGTGGCAGGTAAGGAAGGTCCCTCCATCCATCTTTGTCTCTATTCATCCTTCCATCCGTTCGCCCGACCCGTGGACCTCGCGGTTCCCTCGAGCGCGCATTGCCCTCCTCCTTGTTCATATAACTAAATCCCTTTCCCGCTCCTTCGAGCAGGGCTCTGCCATCTGCAGGGGAGACGGATGGCTCTCAGCGGGGTGGTGGCTTGGAGGGGACCCCGGCCTTTCCCGGGAACGGGGGTGGCTGCGGGATGCTGCTGTCCAGGTTCCCGGGCAGCAGCGGGATGGGCTGAAAAGCAGCTGTGTAGCCCAGACACATACTTTCCCTACGGAAGTTGACCAGTGATGATTGTTGCCTGCGTCTCTCTGCTCTCGCAGCTCTGTGCTGGGTTCGGAGCACGGGACGGCCTTGACTGGTGGTGTCTGGTCAGTTGTTTCAGTGGAGTTGTTGTCACTGTATGTGGCGACAGGCACAGTTTTGCCGCCCGTGCTTCCAGGCACCCCTCAGTTCAGAGCACTTCAGCGTAGTGTTAGCAGGGAGGCACAGCCACGCACTGGGGCTGATGAAATAAGGGATTTCACTTCTGCTAGGGAGAATGTTTTGGCTAATGCTTTTCGTCATGCTATGGTTTTCCTATGAAACACTTACAAGCTACCATTACTCATTGTTGAACCCAGCGTTTTATAAAGATCACAGTGCCCGATTTGGCACCCCTTCCCCAGAACAGGACTTCAGAAAGAACTGATAACAAACTAACTGATAACAAAATAACAGATGTGTTATTTTGATGACTTTTTTTTCTCCTATTTAAATAGGAACTGTATTTTGAATGTAGCAAATGCAGTTGTAGTGACATGGAAGAGTTCAAAGACTACCTGAAGCTTTCTGCCCACATTCTCTGTATGGTGTTTTGACTTCCTCTGGCTTTCTATCAAATTTTTTTCTGTGTGTCCAAGTGTGTCAAAGATACATAGCTACTGAAAAACTCACTGTTGAGAGCAAGCAATGGAAATACCCTGTAAACGGTAGCTAGCAACTGTTTCAGGTAAATATCTGAGAAGCCTGTCTTGCTCTTTTTAGTTTTGGCTCTCACAGGCACGATTTACGTAAAAGAATCAGCCAGTGCATTAAGCTATGCACTTCAAACTTGACTCTGGAAACATGTTTGGTGGTTTTTTGGTTTGGTTTGGTTTTGTTTTGTTTTTAATTTTGTACTCTTTTACTCAGAGTCTAATGTAGTTAGACATGGAAGGGCTGTGTTTTTATCACAAGTATTTGAGTAAACAGCAGGCAGCTAGTGCTGTGTGATGCCCTGTGCACAGCAAGAATTTAATGACTGTGGATGAAATAGTAAAACTCAGAAGTAGATGCAGCAAAAATAGTGTTCCTTAAAGGCTTATGCAGTTCCCAGGGTATTAATGAGTCCTATGTTCTTGGAAAAAACAAAAATCATAAATGTGTTCAGGAGGAACTGTTGTGTGTTTTGACATGGAAAACACTGTGCAGTGAAAACAGGTTTTAGTGTAGTAATGAGACCCCTTAGGGTGTCTGTGGTTTCTATATCTAGTTGTTCAGTATAAACTGAACAGATGCCATGGTATAATGGTTTGGGAACCTGGAGGCCTCAACTTCTGCATCTGAGCTCCTTGTGCAGCAGACAGCTGAATGGGCAGGGCTTCAACCTTGAAAACTTTTAACCAGAATTTCTACAGTTAGTGAACTGAGAGATTGTAAAAAGGTTTGAGTTGGAAGGGACCTTAAAGATTATATATTTCCAACACTCTTGCCATAGTCAGGGACATCTTTCATTGGACCAGGTTCCTCAAAGCCCTATCCAGCCTGGCCTTGAACACTTCCAGGATGAGACATCCGCAGCTTCTCTGGGCATCCTGTTTCAGTGCCTCACCACCTTCACAATGAAGAATTTCTTCCTAATATCTAACTTTAATTGACCTTCTTTCAGTTTAAAGCCATTCTGCCTTGTCCTGTCACTATGTGCCCTTGTAAAAATATGAACTCATCCCTTGAAAATGGGCACTCTACAAATTGGCTGACCTTGACCTTGAACCAGGCTGGGGCAGAGGGTCTAGAAGGTCTTGACTAGCTCTGGTTTTCATCTGTTTTCCTTAGAAAGAAGGGTTTGTGTACTTATTTTCTATATTCATTGGCCTCTTCACCAAGGTGACAGCAAGATAGAGATGTCAAGGCATCAGGTGTCCATGGAATTAGGCAACAGCCAAAGAACTGTCACCTGCTGCTGAGAGAGGGCAGCCACATGCACTGCCTGTGTTTGGGAGCCAGCACCACCAGAAAACAAGCTCTTAAGCTTTTCCGTTTCGGCCCTGCACAATGGCTTTTTTATTTTTGCCAAAACAAAAAGGAACACTAAAACTGTGACAGGTCATCTGAGTAGATTGTATGAATGCTCAGTGAAACCAGGAGGATTCTGCAATTGTCTTTACTCCTGTGGGAGGCACTCTGCTCTTCAAATTCCTTTTTGCACTATGACAGTTACATGGGGAGATTACAGTATACCTTTTGGAACATTTTGGCATGGAATCCTCGTCCTTAGAAGTAGTTATAAGGCAATTAAGTAATTTTCACTTGTAGTTCAGGTGGGATTAGCAGTGAACTGCTGTGAGAAAAATTCTTTGATTCAGGTTTTTAAACCCAAGTGATTAATTTACTTGACTGAAGTGCAACATACATCTTCTCACGAGCAGCTTAAGGGATTTTGGCAAACTTCTAACTTCCCACAGAAAATACTGTTTTTTCACTCAATCTCATGAGAGCCCAAAACATAGATGATACATGTAATGAGACATTTCCTGCTTTTGTTGTCTCAAAATAGACAAAGAGTGAAAGAAAAGATAAAGAAGGGATGAAACCGGCTTGAAGCTCTTCAGAATGAAGACAAGTAGAAACTGTGAAACTCAAAAATAACACAAATTCTAATTGTGTTGGATCAGCAGTGTTTACATCATGTGTACAGCTGGAAGCTTAAGGCAGCAAAAGCCTGTTTGCTGTCAGGGAGAGCATTGCCTAGGAAAGCAATGGCCTGAATTGGTTCAGTCGCAGCAGTATGCAGCAAGATTACTTGCTCTGGTTTGATCATCTGAAAGGAAAACCTTCTAAAAACCAGGAGATGCAACTTCTTGGTATTAAAAAGGATGAAATGCTGGTTCTGGAGATGAAGTATGAATTCCAGCTGACTTTTTACATCTAACTTTCATGTTGAGTCACAGCACCTGGAAATCTCAGGCAGAAGTATAGAAGAGCTTACTTTGTCCTGTCACCTTTTTGCTAAATAAATGATATTGCATGTAGACTGTCCCTGGCTTCAGCTTTAGGTGGGAATTTGAATGTTTACCCTAATGTATGATGGTGATGCCCCTGCAGTCTTCTCAGTGAAGAACATCCCTGGACTGCTGGGGAGTGGTCTCCAGCTGTCAGCAGGTTATTATAAAATCATAGAAAGGCTTGAGTTAGAAGGGACCCTAAAGATCATCTAGTTCTAACCCCTCTGCCGTGGGCAGGGATGCCAACCACTAGGTCAGGTTACTCAGGTCCAGGAGCAGCAGCTACCCTTCTGCCCTCTGTCAAAAGCTCTGTCCCAAAAGTTGCAAGCAAATTAGTTGCTGCTGCTGAAAAGTCAGGGGAAATATTCTGCAATTGTTTCAAAGACTGGGAGTTAAGGAAATTTTAAGGGTTGGTGGTGTGTGTTGCTATGGATGACTAAAATCTGGGTTAGACCTCTTGGAAATCAATGGCTGTGAATGTAATGGCTATTGAACTTGGTGTTCCTCTCAAATGGAGGCAGCTTTTTTTTCCTATCCAGAGCCCTGGGTGACTTCAATGCGGGACAGTCAGTGGGAGGTAATCCCTACTGTTAATTTCCTTTGGCTATGGAGCTGGAGCTGTAAGGAACCATTCAGAGCTTCTCCTGAATATGTGTTCATGTATCATTGAAGTGTTATTATGACAAAATTTAACTCAGTACTGAGCATCCATGTGAATCAGTCACGTGAACCATTATCTGGCATTTAATCCAGCACGGCAAGTGTGAAGTAGAGAAAAAAGTAAAACCTGAAATTATTGAATTATCAAACTTGAATGTGTGAGCTCCTATGTTGGATGATGAAGGAAATGAGTTTTTACTTTTAGCTAAGGACTGCTGCAGGTTTAGGTCTGTTTTGTTTCCCAGCTGGCATGAGTGTTGCCTTTGGATAATGCTTAGCAGCTTGTTGTTAGAGGGACGTTCTCCATGCAGAGGTGCACTGTGGTAAGCTTGCTGATGCACAGCTGGGTTGCCTATGCTGATGAAATTTTCCACAGCTGTATCTGTTTGTACTAAGCAGGATGTCTGTCAGTTTTGCTGCTCTTATTTTGTGTGGCTGATCACATTTCCTATGTTTCTTTTGGGTTTGGGGCTACTTCCTTTCAGTTAGTTGTCAAAATTTTAATACATCTTATTCATCTGTCAAGGTTTTTTCTCTTAGTAGCTGGAAGTTGGTCAATGCAGGTCTTCCTCTTCAAGCCCTGTTTTTAAAACTGGGTATTCACTACTCTTCCAAGCCTTTAACTGACTGCTTCCTGTCTGACCTAACTATAGCTTCAAAAGTGTGGCTCTCTTAGCTTATTTTCTACCATGGATGTGTAAGGTCAGCCTGCTAGTACTGTATGGATGATGTAGAAATTAATGGAAAGAGAAAGCCTTAGGACTTAGTGCAGCATGAAAACCTAACTCACAAATCTTTCCACGTGCTTTCAACCCTCCACTGGGTTTGGTTATTTGTGTGGTTGTCAGTCCTTGCTGTTTCACTGCTCTTAAGACTTGACTTTCTAAAAAATTCTGAATTTTAGGAAGAACAAAAGAAGTAATAAAGATCCAAAACTGTAATGGCCCAATGAAGACCCTGAAAGCGGAGGTACTGGTATTGAAAGCAAAAAAGTGTTGTGTTTACTAGTAGGCATAAGGCATAATGTAAAATAATAAGCAAAGTAGGATGCAACTTTTGAAGGAACTTTTATTTGTGTTCACAGTAAACAGACATCTAGATGGGAAGTGCACTGTTAAAGGAAGGAAGGATTGCTCTTGCTGTGGGATTTTCGATTACTTCCTTCAGGAAGATTGTGTGCACCTTGACAAACTAATGATGTCATTCTCCTGCTGCCATAGTTCTACAGTGCTCTAAACATACTTTTCATGAACTGTATGTAACATATCCCTGCTAAATTTGTCCAAGGATACAAATACGTCTTAAAAGTTGTGACATACTGGCTTATGGGACTAGTCTATGCAGCAGAAACACTGCAGTTTTATGATGACCCTTTATGTTATGACAAATTCAAAGTACTGTTCTCTTTTCCAGATGACTCAGTTTAAGAGCATCACATCTTTTTTTCCCATATGAAACAGTGAATTTTATGAAGTTTTATATAAAAGCTTATATGAAAGCTTGGATATGTAGAACTCCAACCCCTACTATAAACATAGTCTGAAAAGTGATAACGAAGTTCTCTGCCTGATGTAATAGACACTAATTTGGAGTGTAGGTGGGTAAGGCTTTGACGAAAGTCAGCTGAGGATGGTGAATTGGTTTTTTGCCCATTTTGAAGGATTTTGAAAGGGCTTATTTTGAGAGGCAAGGAGTATTTTGGCACTGGATGGTGCTGACTTAGGTACTTCCCTCACCAGTCCCACCTGTTGTGATACAGGCTGTGTGTTCAGCCCTCGGGAGATCATATTGTATCTTGAGGTGCTGAGGCAATGGAAGACTGTTACACAAATCTAGTCTCAAGTAATTCAGCATGTGAAAATGCTTAAATTTGGGTAATTTTATAAAGGATCTTTCCTGGGAAGAATGAAAGATGTGTCCTTAATGTAATGACCATCTGTGCAAAGTTTGAGTCCAGATTAAGCTCTAGAAGGCTAAAATTCATCTAGAAAAAGGGAATGGTGGCTCACAGGAACAGAATATTTATAAATTATACTTTTCCCCTCAACAAACAAACAAACCCTCATACACTCATCATGGAAAACTTCAGCCCAGACATTTTGGCAGGGGTTAGAAAGAAAACTTGTAACAGCAATGAGCAAGCATTTTTAAAAGGTAGTAGAACAAGTCTTATATGTACGCAGAAGCTGTAACTCATCTTGCATGACCTCATGAATAAATGTAAATTAAGAAACATCATCAACATTAGCTTCAATGTTTTGTAATTTAAGTCCTCATCTCTGCAAGGCCATGTGAAAATGCAAAACATACAAAAAGAACCCACTATATACTTGTGAGGGTGCAACCTAGAGAGCCAGACAGCATTCCTTATCTCTGAGGATACTGTGGGCCTGTCCCTTCTGGAATAATCTCGGTATGTTTTTCCTCTAACTTTGACAGAACCACCCACTTGTTGGAGCGGCTGCAGCTGGGCAGCAGCTATGAACTATTAAAGCATGGCAGATTGAGAATAGGAGGGGGCAGGGAGCACTGGTGAGCTGCAGGAACAATAGCTTGTTTCTTGTCTGTTTAGACTGCAATCTTTGTGACAGAAGCTGTCTCTTCCACATTATGAAATGCCTAATCCATCTTTGCAGTATATGTTGTTTAATCTGCCTGCAAAGCCCAGCCTAGTACTCAGGTGCACAGCAGGTGCCAGGTCCTGTACCAGCGCGTCGCCTTTAATCTTTGCCTCAGACCTTTGTGCACAGTCAGCTGGAGGAGGAGTGGGACGGATGTAGAGGAGGGTGTTGGGAGGATGCTGGGGCAGTGGAAGGAGACAGGCTGGCTGGAGAGGTGTGTAAGGAAACGCAGCCTGGGAAAACAGCTGATTGCTCTTCACCCTTTCCACCCTGCAGTGCTGCCACCCGCAGCCTGGAGTCCTTTAAAGCTAAGGGACAATGTTGGTACCCTTTCCAGTGGGCATAATGTGTTTGCAAATAGATTTAGGCTGCTGCTCAGATGGAGGATTTCTTAGGAAAGCCCTGGGTTTCCCTACCCCCTTTCTGAGCCTTTGCCCTCTGCAAGGACAGTTTGCCACCAGTGCATGGTGGCTGCTTGAGGAGGGAGCTTGGACTAATGGCACTCATCATAGCCAGAGAGGCCTGGGAATCACAATGATTTTTCATAGAATCCTGGTGTAGTTTGGGTTGGAAGGGGCCTTAAAGATCATCTAACGCCCAAGCCAAGGGCAATGACACCTTCCATTAGACCAGATTGCTCAGAGAGCTATCCAGCCTGGCACTGAGCAATTTTAGTTTCTTTAAAGGAACTTTACCATTATTAGAGGTACCTCTATGACAAGTAGTTGTGTGGCCAGGAGCATTTTCAAGTTGTAAATGCTAGAGAAAACTGAATTTCAGAGAACTTTGCTAGGGTTTGTAATCTGTCCCTCATGGAGTTGTGATATTATAGCATAGGTAGTATTAGGGATTGCTACAATAGGAAAAAGCCCTAAGACATTGCAAGGCTTTCCATTTCCCTCCAGCTAGGAAGAGAATAGCTGCTCATTATATTGGCAGGGGGTACACAACAGGGGTGTCCATCATGGGGCAGTGGGGACAGCAGGCGTGTCCTTTGGCTAGCACACCAACCCTTCCCACAGCCACTTTCTGCTCCTGTGGAGCATAAGAGGACCTCGAGCTTTCTAAGGAACACACTTCACTGCATCCCACAGTAGGAGGATTGTGCAAGCTGCATTGCAACAGTTTTCTTGCTCAACATCTGCAGGGTAGACAGAAGAGCTGCTTCCAGCTCCCTGTGTTTTGATGCTACTCTCAGTGTGCAGCTGCCAGTGCGGTTTGTGGAGAGTGACCAGCCCCTGGTCTGGAGGAACTGGCAGTTTCAAGGCTGTGTTTGATCCCAGAGCAATCACAGCTGAGCAGTTCTGTGTTCATCAGGCACTGGAACCAGTCGCATGAGTGAAAACCAGCCAGAGGAGAAGGGCTGGAGTCAAGCCTGGAGATCTCATCTCTCTAATTGCAGGAGTGTGCCACAGCCAGCAGTAAGGGGGCTGGGGGAGATGCTGTGGCCCCCCATCTGTGCCTTGCTGGTGGGACAGCTGCTGGCTCTGTCCCTGCAGCTGTCTCCATGTGGCTTCACCCAGCTGTTATTTGGCACAGGGCTAGAGTTCTTGGTTGAAATGTTTTGGTTTCCTAATCAGATTGATTAGCACATAGCATAAGTCTGAACTTAAAAATGGCTAAAACTTTAGGGCCTTCTTGGGTTTTTTTTTGACTTTGAAAAAAATCACTGTTATGCTACATTATGCTGCTAACAACCCATATTTTGTTTTGTTTTTTTTTTCTTGGATTCCAGCTTTTATTTTCAACTAGAGCCTTCACAAAAGCATGCTGGTGGAGTAGCTCAAGAGGGAGGTTGAAAGAAAATAAAAGCACATTGATTAGAAAAAAATAATGAAATTGAGTATCAGCAGTGTACTGTACTTGAAGAGGGCTGGGTGATGGTGGCTCACAGGACATCTCTGAACTGGAGACCACCAGGCAGTGTAGCTGTTTCTGTTACCTGATATTATTTCATTTAATACTTTGGCTCCTGACCTTTTTCTCATTTGAAACTTTAGGTTATTTAAGGGTTCTGTTTCCAAGCTTTGTTTGTTATCTTTTGTTCTCAGTTTATTAACTTAGTTGCAAATTGAGATTATGTGTAACTGGAGGCTAAGGAAACCCGGAGAGTCCCAGGTAGTTGAGTGCCTTCAACTTTTGACACTTCCTGCTCAAACTGTTTAGTCAGATGCTACTTGACTGTCAGAAGTCATCTGCCTTATTTTTAAAGGGAAGGAACTGCTATAAAACCTCTTTCATGATTTATTGTGTGGAACAGTGTCAGAGAAAATCAGTAACTGTACACAAAGAACCTCGTGATACCAGTGCCTGTAACAAAGACTAGTTTAAACAGGGCAGAGTGTGGGCAGATGCTTATGCATGAATTGTTTTGAATGCTTGCAAAGGAATAATTTTCAAATGATTCACAAACAGGAAGATTAAATTTGTCAATTTTGTTGTAGAATATCTGAAATGTAAACTACACTTAAGGAGAGATGCATTGTGGACCATAACCATACATGGGTGCTATGAATTGTCTTGTATTGGTGTCCACTTGTCTCTGTTTAGTCTCTGCTTAATGAAGACAAGGTTTTGTTTCAAGCTGCTCTCTAGTTTGCGGTAACCATTTTTTATGTTAGGGCCAGTCAGACAAGTTTACAGCATTTAGTGTTAATGACTGGAAGAGGTCTAATTGGCCGTGTATAAGCCTCAAAGGCTGTTTGAGTGTCACAGTAACTTTCCTTGCTTCATCGTCAGAGGCCTGAGCTGCTTGGTTGTTTTTCTGACCTGGAACTGATGCAGGTATCTGCTAATCAACATTTGCAGTGCTTTGGAGACACCTTGGCTCTCTTCATCCTTGTTTCATTCTTGCTTTAATTGTGTTGTGAGCTGCTACAGGTGTGCAAAACCTCTGTCACCCCTGTCCTTCCAACCTGCCTTGATGCCAGAGCGTGAAGACACCTGTAGCTTTCAAGGAATAAAGTGCAGAGTGGTGCGATGGGCTTGGAAACACCTCCTACCTGTGACCCTGGAGCCCAAGTTCTGTGTGGTCCCTCTCTCTACAAAGAGAGCAACACTAGAGCTCAGAGCTGTGACCCTCAGTGCCCACGACCGTTTTCCTCTTTGTCATTAGATGCTCATGAGTATTTAATCCCACATGTGAAGTGATTGCTGTCCCTCCTGCTCGCTCAGCCTGCAGAGATGAAAATGCCATCAGGCTGCTCTGATGACATTACCCTTCTATGCATAAGTACTGAAAAGGATAATAATCTCCTTTTGCCAGTATTTAAAGAAGCAGTTTTGAGGAAATTGCCACCTTTATGAAACACTCGGGCAGGAATCTTTCCCTGTTCTTTGTTTTATATGATAGCACATAAATAAAAAACAGCTAGGTAAAAGGGCAGAGGTAAATCCTGTAGTGCTGACAGCAGTGCCCCCAAACCTTTATGGGTGTGAGACCATAGCCCTTGGTGATGCGCGCGCCCCACGGCACAAACTTGGACAACCCCTGCACGTGTCTTGAGAAATATGAAGTTTGAAACGAGGGATCTTTGGACTTGTTTTGCTCCTGTGCTTGAAATTAATTTGGTCACATATATGCATATTACCTAATATTTGGTATTTGATTGCAACACTGCTTGTGCCTGAGGGTGGATAGTCTGATAGGTGGCTTCTTGGCTCCTCTGATATCTGTTGTGCACATCAATCCTGTACCTCCTGCTGCCGAAACAAGGCTCCAACAATGACTGGCCCTCCAGCAATGATGTGGAGGGACAGAGGATGTATTCTGAACCTTCAATATCAAAATAATCAGACTCCTGATACAGACTTATGAACTTCTAGTCTTGTTTATGGCAGTCGCTGCAGTGGTTTTAGAGCAGTGGGCTTTGGTTGGAATGGGTACACAATTAAATTAGTAAACACTAATTTAATTGTTTAATTGAATTAAATTAGTAAACACAGTATTGCACAGATGACTTCACTTTTCCCTACACACCCCTTGCTTCCTAGAGGCTGGTTTGATGTCTTTCCTGCTAGTTGGCAAAGGTAGGTATGCCATCAGTTTTAAAACACTTTGCCAGCTGCAGAGGTGTCTTAAACCTTTAACTTTTTCTTAGTTAGAAGTATGATTCTTTTAAAACTTAAGTGTCTGAGCAGCCATTGCAACAGGTATCTGGTGCAGGGTGGTGAGTGTCCACTGGGTGGAAGTGGCTTCTTCCAGAAAAGAGAATTTGGGACCTCTCAGCAGGCTGAATTGGCCAAGCGGAGTGAAAAGTTGTTTTTATCCAAGTTGGCAACTTTACACTACTGCTTGCAGATATAAATGAACTTTGTCTTTGAAAGGCTTCTGTGAGGAAAGTGCTTTGAAATGTGTATAAAGGGATGCTTGTATAGTTATCTATTTAGGAGAGTTATGCAGTTGCATTAGCTTCGAGCTGCCCTGTCACATAACGGGGGGAGCACAAAGCACCTATTTAGAGACTATAAAATTTGTGCTGAACAAGGGTGGTACAAAGCCACTTCCCCATCTTTCTCCTTGGAAAATAAGATGTTTTTTACAGCACTGTCAAATAGCAGGGCTTTGTTTGCCAGCTTTTGTGAACAAATAGCATGTTGTTGTGCCACCTTATCACAAGGTTGTTGCTTGGTAGGAATGTTTCAGGTGTCCCTGATGCACAGAGGGAAAACCCAGAGCTTGAAAATGTCTGATCTAATACTGTTATATGGCACCAAGATATGGTATCTTTCCAAAAGTGAAAACTTGGTGAACGTTGGGCTTTTGTTCAGCAAACCTGAAGGCAGTCGTGTAATCTGCTGATCAGCACTTCCTAATGCTGGCCCTTTTGGAAACATAGAGCAACAACTTTGAACTATTAAAAAAACAGGATTGTTTTTTAAGGCTATAAAAAGCATCCATCTTGTGCTTTTCTGGCACGTTTTTTTTTGGTCATTTGTAGTCAGTACTCTCAGTCCCTGAAAGTCTGAAACTGCCCTGTGTAAACAACTCTCTTCCACAAGCACTCGCTGCAGCTTTGTTTCCTGAGCTGTTTCTTACTGGAAAACTGCAAGGGACCTGACTTCTTACTTTCCTCACCTATGGGCAAACCACAGAAAAATGTCCTGCACTTCTAGTCCCAATTGCAGAATTAGGTGCAACATCAAGGTGTTACTTCTGTCTTAACAGAATTTACCGAATTGTAAAAATAAAATAAAAAAAAATTAAAAAATTAAAAATCCATTTGGCTTTGGTACAATTGCACATGAATATTTTCGACTTCCAAATATTGCAGCAGCATTTATCTTACATCTCTATCGTACACAATTGCTCACTACATTGATGGCTGTAATCGCAAAAATATGTAACATTTACTAAAATGTCACTTGCAGTTGTTTGAAATCTTGTGAACTTGTTTTTTGCTTGTTCTTTAACATAAAAATTTGTAATGGACAAAACTTAATGGAAAAGCTGGAGAAAAAGGGTGAATCAGAGTAACTTGAGTCTTTTAACTATTTATGTATCCCTGCCCTGTTTTAAATTTGGATAACAAAGCACTGGCAATGGGGTCAGTTTTGGTACTGTTCCCATGCCTCAAGTGGTGGGGTAAAATACTAATAAAACATTTCTCTAAGCTTAAGTTTCCTGATCTAATTCTTTAGCGTAGCTATCAGGAAGGCTTCCTAAAATCCAAAACTACATGCATGGACACCCATGTTTTTTCAGCATTGACTTTCTTAGTCTGAGTGCATCCCTTCATAGCTTCCTGCAGCATCCAGCCATCTTGAGACCAGTCACTAGAGCATCTTTACCCAGGGACAAAAGCATCAAGTTAACCCATGTGGCAGAGTGAAAAATGTTGCTGCTGCCACTGCCTGGATGCTCCTGTGGGCTTCACAGCCCTTCCTGAGCACCAGGTCATTTATTTAGACGGGGTCTATTGGCTTAAATCAGATTTAAGTCAGGAGGTGGGGAAATCATGGCTTAAAGAATCAATGTAAATTTTGTTCTGTATTTCTATGCTTATCTTCAGGAAAACTGTTAATTAAAATGTGTGCAGTTACACATAGTCAATAATTCCTAAATACACTTCAGCCTTTTGTCTTGCCTTGTGTACACTTACTCATATGCTTAATTTCTAAACTTTTTAAGAAAAGTAAATTATTCACTTGGTTTATAGTTATGTAGATGGACAAAACTGGAAATTTATGAAAGATGCCTAAACCCTACATGACATGCATTTCTCCAGCAGGCCAGAGGATATGTAATAAACATACTTTGACTTTTGTATTTGTCATCTTGCTGCTGTAACAGTTCCAGTATCTCTTGAGAACTGTTTCAGGTCGTCATTAGAGCTTCATAAAGAACAGTCCTCTGTAGTGCCTCTGGCACTGTGCAGGGCCAAGAGCTTGACTCGATGATCCTTGTGGGTCCCTTCCAACTCGGCATATTCTGTGATTCTATGACCTTATCTTTGTCAAGAGAATGAAAACACTTTATTTTTTTAAACTCCCAGTTTGAACTGTTGTGCTTGATGAACTGAGATGCCTGTTAGTCCAAGTGTAGAGGGTGCTCTGCACATGCAGCACAGCCTATGTCTCTGTTTGCCTTTGCAGTCGCCTCTTCTGTTTGGCTGTGTCTGTGTTCCCAGCTAAGCTTTCTGCAGTTGAGAGCTGGACATTGCATTGCTAATCCTGTCCTAGAGCAGGATACAGCAATCTTGTTCCTTCTTTTGACAGTTTTGAAAATTGCATTATTGCACATATCTTGTTGGTGTCCACTTAAAGGAATATCTGACTTTTATCTCTCCTGAAGAATGGAGCATATTAATCTGAGAGTAAAATAGTGCTAATGAGTGTCCAATTCATTTTTCTTACAGTAAAATGTGGAGCATAGAAAGAGAGCCTTGCATAAACTAAAAACAAAAGGTTTCGGGAGCAAGTATTCAAGCGAGTTTCAGAAGGTAGTTGTGCAGATTTGGCTATGCCTTCTTTCAACTGTGGAATGATAGTTTTCATGACTCTCTCCACTGGTGCCTGCCCTGTTTCCTTCAACATTCCCTGGTTTGAAGCTGCCAAACTTCTGTTTGATCTTGCAGAATTCTTGCAAGAATTTCTTTAATCTTGTATTGTGCACGAGTGTGTATATAAATAAACCAGTGAGGCATTTTACAAGAGATTCATAATGTTCTTGCAGAGGTCTTTTAAACTATAACCTGAGTGGGTCATTGTGGGGGGCTGGGTGGAGCAGGATCTCCACTTGTTTCTGTATTTAATCTTTGATGCAAGCTGAGAACAAATCTCTTTTCATCTTTGCAGATATCAGCTACTGACCATGTCAACAGAGTTCCAGGATGCTCACCTTGCAGAGGTGAAACCTCTGGTGGAGAAGGAGGAGGTAAATATTGTAAAGCTTTCTAGAGCTTATCTATTTTGTTAGGACTGCTGTTGGTGCTGCACATGTGCTCTTGAATTAGTTCTGACATATTATATAGAGAAAACAAGAAAAACTGGAGATGGAATAAGAGCAGTTTGGGGTTGTTTAAAATAATGCAAAACTGAGCCTTAATTGTTTGTTCTTTCTTCCTGTTTGGTTTTGTGCTTCTCTAAGTATGGTGGTGACACTTTTTCTTCTCAGAATAATGACAACTGTCTTTAGCTGTAGTGAATGATGCCAATTGGGCAATCTCATGTACATCTGTCTATACCTACAGACTTCTCAATGTAAAAACAGACTTTACTCTGTCAGCTGCCTGTCAGGGAGGAACAGAGAGCCTTTATTTTTCCTTTGGGCACATCTGAATCCAGAGGTAGGGCTGAGCCCCATCCCATCCTCTCTGAGTGGATGGGGACAGCAGTTACACACCAACTGCCTGGTCTGCAGCCAGCTGGGTGTGCACAACCTGTTGCAGCATAGAAACTTCATAGCCTTTTTTCTTTTTTTTTTTTTTTTCCCTTTAGTCTTGTACTACTTTCCTTTTCTTTTTTTTTTTTTTTTTTCCAAAAATCTGCTGACAGCATCTAGATTTGGTGGCTGTCTGACTCTTCAGTGGTAGCAATTCTCTGTGCTTTGGTATGTTCATGGCAAAAAATTCACTGTAATATGTGAAGCAATGTCTCAGCTTTTTTTTCTTGAATATAAACTAAGATATTTTTTTTCCCTTTTTCCCAGTGAGGTTAGTTCTCGACAATGATGTATATCAATGTGTTGTTGTTTCTTTTTGATTTTCTACACTAAAATTCATTGCTCTATCTGATGCTTTCTTTATTTTCTACCTCTTTTGTGTAAACACTTTAGCAAATCATTTCCACTTATGATTGCAGTGAAATGGCTAGAGAAACTTTAAACACAGCTTGTTTGCCAAGGACATTGCATGAAAGCAGAGCTTGTTTGAATACCAGTGAAGGCAGGACTCAAACTTTTTAGAAACTAAGATCCTTTTTTAATGCCCGTATTGTTCAGTAGTAGCGAAGCAAAGGGGAGACTAAGCAGTAGACCTGTTAATACTGGAATATCTTTGCTTTAAAATTCAGAAATATCTTAAGACACTGATTAACTTCCTGGGTTTCTGTAGCACATAGGTCAAAAGTTGGAATCTTGACAATGAACCCAAATGCTTTTGTTCATGATGTTAGCTTAAATTTTGTCTGCATGGGGAAACTAGCAGAGAATTTGATTCCTCTGTGGCCATTCTTCACACAGATGAAGGAAGTTACTTAATGTATTTTGAGAAAGTGGAAAATATTGCCCTGAAAAACACTCAGCACATGCTAAGGTTAACAGTGGAGCTGGTTTTGAGTGGGTGATGCAACCTGAAGTCATGTCCTGGCTTGTTGTTCTTGGGTTTCTACTGTAGCTGAGTTTTCATTCCTGAACAGTGATCAGCCTTATTTCATATGCTGCTGGTACAGATACCACATACACTTCTTGCTTTCAACTCTAGGTCCCACTGGAACAACGGTGGATGACATGCTATGTTTAAAAGCTCGTGAGACCCACAGTATAGTAAGATTAAAACCCGGCAAGCACATTGCCTAAAGCTAGGCTATGTAAAGTGACTTCCACAAGCTCAATCAGCTCTTTAGCTACTTGTTTGTATGAACAAGACAGTGCCTAATTGCCTAAAGGCTCTCTCAAGTTGTGTCAGAATTGCAGGTTGGACTGCAATGCTTTGAGGTCCACCGAGACAATATTGCCTAATACAGCAGCTGTATTGCTTCCGATATCTGCCCTTAATTTATCTGGGCTTCTGGAGCTGAGTGACCTCCTTGTCATGATTCTAAGCTTTCCTTTTCATCTCCATATTTTTTTTCAAGCTTTGTCCTCTCTCTCACTTTACAGCATAAAGTGTTTGCTTGGCTGCTCTTCCTTCTGTTTTCAGCCCTGCAGTGGAAATAGGAATTTGACTTCTTCCTTGTCTTTTAATAAAAGGAGGTGACTATAAGACACTTCTTCTTTTGAAACTTTAAGCCTCATACTATCAGAGATGGGGAGGATGTCGCTGAAGTCCTTTCCTGGGGGAGATCCTTGACAGATTTTTTTCAAGGATCTTGACAGGAAGAGTTTGTCAGTAATACCTGTTGTGGGTCACAGGTTGGAATGGACCTCTCTGTGTTCAGCCAGCCTCCCAAACACTACAAAGACTAATTTTGGCTAGAATAAACCCCTTCTCACCTTCCACATCACGTAACCAAATCTCGGTAATGACTGCTTAACTGAGTTGGAAGTGCTCAGTGCATGCTTGAATGGTGACTTTTCATCCTGGGCAGGACTGTTGGCTGTACCATGGCTACAATAAGCTCAGTGTTTTACTGTTCCTTGTGAACATATTGTTCAGTGATTTTAACAATAACTGAGGATGCACCAGGTTTTATGTTTCATTTTGCCGGTCTGTAATCTAGTATTTTACTGTTTCATGTTCTCCATCAAGGTTAGCAGGTAAAAAGTTCTTGGGTGAATTTGACATTCATCAAGAGAGCTGTCATTGAATGAAGGGACAGGCAGAGCTCTGAGCTGCAAAACTGGTGGGTTAGATCACGTCCCAGCATAGGTTTCTGTAGCTGCAAGTTACTTCCATTAATGCTTTCAAATCTCTTCACAGGCTATCACTCGCCTCCTTCCAGATTTTGATGTTCAGGCAAGTAAAGTTATGGTTTTGTTGTTTGTTTGTTTGGGGGTTTTTTTGTGGATTTTTTTTGTGTGTGTGTGTGTTTTGGTTTTTTGGTGTTTTTTTGTTTTTTGTTTTTTTTTTTTCTGGCAAAAGGGGAAACGGAATTGACATTTGAGAAAACAGCAAGATGTGACCACAAGGGACTGCCTGCTTGCCAGGAATGCTGTTACTGTGAGAGGGGTCTGAATGGGGCTACACTGTAGTGATGTGAAGGGGACCACGGGAGGTCTTTTCAATCTGGAGCTGAGAAAGTTTCATTCAAAAGGGTGACTGGATTGCAAGCAGTTCTATTCTTGCTGAGAGAATGAGAATCTTTGTTAGCGATACTGAAAACAATATATTCCCTTCCCACATGGACACACACTTTCCCCAATTAATTTGCTTTCACTAGCACTGTGCATGCCTTTCCTTGGAAGAAATGCCCTTGTGGACACATCCTGTTATGCTGTTGAAATTTTCCAAGAGATTCCTGAGTCCTGTGTGGTCATGAAAGGTGTTAGGCAATCCGTGATATCAGTAATAGGACATATTTATTTATGGTCAGAACATGAGTTCATAAAGCACACCACTAGGTCACATGGTGGCTCTCCACTTTCTATGTGTCGTGCTTTTGAAAGATGACTTAGTAAATCTCCTGACCCCTCTTATTTCGTTGTCATTTGGGCTTTTGACTGAGAAGTTTGTTCTTGCTGGCTCTTAAGCTGAGACTAAGGAAATGGACAGCTGCAGGAATCAGGCTGTGTTCAACTGGGATGGAGAGCAGGGGGCGTGTACCTGTGTCGATAAAAAGAGTGAGTGGTGTTTTCCCATTGCTGAGGACAAGGAGTATGTGTTGGCAAAAAAGGCTCACTGTGTGTCTCCTTTTTATCAAGGGGTGTAGAAATGGAGGTATACTGTACAGGAAATAGGGAAAGCTATTAAATTGTTCTAGTCTTTTGAAGGTTCAGGCAGAGGTCCTTGAAGGAAATAACCCCTCTCCACTTTATTGTGTTTTGCACTTTATTAGCACCTGTCTATATTTTTATTCAATGTTGTGCAAACTGGTTAAATTCAGTAGTCTTTACTTTGGATACCAAGTGAGACAGTTATCTCAGACATCTTTCAATGGTTCTTACTTCAACAGCAATGCTGTAGTTTACGCCAATCCTGCATCTTCCCCGTCATCTTTTCTAAGGATGAAATCCACTGCCTGAAGTCTTGAAAAATGTACATTAAAGTTGCCACTATGCAGCTTCTTGATGGACTATGCACAGCATGGGAGAAGCTTTCCATTTGGGTCCAGATTGATCAGTTGGTCTAAATAAATCTGAATCCCAGATTAAGTCTGCTAACAGGAATACTGTGGTATTTTGATTAAGAATCCAGAAGTGACCCATATTTCACTTCTATTCTTGGAATAAATTGCTTGGTTTGTAAACCATGTATATATATAGGTTTTTTAACTTGCAAGATCAAATTCTCTAAGCCTTTTTGCTTTTTTTTCCATGTTTTGGATTAACTGCCACTAATCCAGAGCAGTGGTTCTTGTCATTTAGTGCTGTTCTGCCAGATCTTACTTTTTTAATGATCCTTCTTTGTTAAGAGTTTAATCTGTGACTGTTCTAGTTCAGAGAGAAAAAATGTGGAAGAACAGTCTCAATGCATTAAGAACTGTGGCTGCAAAGGAGGCTTAGCTTTGAACCTTAAACCCCCAAGTACCCTACCTATGTGTCTTTAAATTATTCTGTGGTTGATTTGTGAAAGAGGTGGTTTGGAGCTGTTGTGAGAGACTTGATTGCTTAGTTTATTGGAAAAGTTCAGGCCCTGGAGGACCCAGGTCACTGAGGGCTGACACTGAAGTTGAAGTGTGCTCTTAGTGAGCAACGTTTCCCATGAGTCACTCTTGGGTGGAGGATGGATCTGGTCAGGGAAGGTGATCAGTACTTGGCAGGATGGAGCTTCTTATTTAATGCATGTGTATGGGTATGGGTGTCCACCACATCCAATGTAACTTGCTCTGTCCTTCTGGGAGCAAGTTATGCAGTGTTCAGTTAATGTCTTTGTTTCTGCCACTGGTGAAAAGTAGTGATTGTCTGTGGCATGTCTTCCTTCCAAGAATAAATTTTATCTAGGTATTCAGATTTGGAAAAAAATACACCCTTATTTCACATGCTGTTTTAGATAGACTGGAGTTAAACATAGTTTTCCATTTTTAAAGTAAGTCACTGTATAGTGCAATATCACCCTCCTAAAAACACACATTGCAAGATGTGCATGTGGTTATTCTCTGGAGTAAAGTGTTCATGAAGTTACCAGGGGATGGCCAAGACAAGACATGGAAGAACTGACAGCTCTGAACTACATCTAGTAAGCATTCTGTCTGTTATTATGTCAGTGGCACCCATCTGAAAATTTAGGTAAAGGTCCCCTGCCTCTCAAGAAGGGGGAGTGTTCCTGACCAAACCTGTTTCAGCATAATTAATGATAATCCAGTGCAGGGCAGTGTGCCCTGTGTGGCTTTGTTTTCACCATGCTGAGCACATTTCAATTGTATTTCCAGTTTGATGTATTTGCCTATTCTCTAGTTCAGTAGGTTGGGAGCCAACAGGAACCCGGCTCCTCAACACTGGGTGTAAATTCTCTCAGCTCTGTGTTTCAGTCCATCAGGACACTGCTTTCTCAGTAACTAAGAAAACTTTGTGCTGTGTGGCATCTGTAGGTGGCAGAGATGAGTTTGTCCCTTGCGATTCATGGCTCGTGGCCATCTGTTTCCACCGGCATGCAACAGCTGTGGAAGCTTTACTTCCTTCTCCTGCCTGTTCTGGGAGAAGAAAAGAGCTGCCCTGCAATGGGAGATGAATCAGCTGGTCCTCGTGGCATGACAGGGTGGCTTTTCCACTGGCATCGGTGGATGCGGTTTGGAGCATTGCAGGATGTTCTGTGGATTTCCTCATCCTTTTAGGTCGCTGGAGGAACGGGCTGGGGGTGGTTGCAGTTTTGTGCCTGGCAGAGCAGTGTGACCCGGTGCTAATCGGACTAAGAAGAATCCCTGGGCAGAGCTATCGCAACAACCTGCGTCAGTTCCTGCACCAAAGTTTTTGTTATTGGCTTTCACCTTAGCAGGACCACTTACTTTTACATCTAAAGTCATCATCCTCATTAACGCACCTGACTCAAAGCCTGAATTGGGGAACTAAAATAGAGATCCTAACAAAACAAAAAACAACAAAAAGAGGAAAAATAACTGGAAATGTGGGCATTGGGGTTTTAGAAAAATATAAGATGACTTGAAATCCTATTTTAAAGTAGAAAAAGCTGGGAGGAAAATGTTAACTTCAGGGCAAAGGGGATTTGAAACTCAACAATGAAATACCACATTAAAAGCTCAAATATTTTTTATCTTAAAGACATTGAAAAAAGAAGTGAAAAAATAGCTTACACAGGTATTACTATATTAAAGTTCTTAAGTAATATGGATTTAAAATATACCGTCTCCTAGCAATTTAAATGCTTTTTAAATCATCTTTAAAAACTCTGAAGCTTTTCTCTCAGTTATGAGGCAAGAGAAGGGAGGTGTATTTAACAGGAATAATATTATAAATTAAAATAAAAGCATGAGATTGTAATTGAGGATTATGTATATTTGAAAGCTTTAAAATCTTGATGGAATGAAGTATTTTACTTAAAATATAAAATGACTTATTTATCAAAATGCGCAATGTGTGTGTACAGTTTTGCTTTTTAGATATTTTCTTTTTAGATATCATTTTGGTTGCATATCCCATACTTGAGAAAACAACTTGTTCATAAACATGTTCCTCAATCCATGTCTTCCTTAGTGAGGAGGGAGAGGGAAAGGAAAAAATGAGCTCTCCTGTGTGATAACAGATTTTCCCCTTCTAACCTCATGAAAGAAAATCAAAAAATGTTACTTGAAGCAAAGATAAAATCTATTTTAGAATGGCTCAGCACCTTCAAACTGAGACAGACTCTTTGAAATTGCACATATTTAAAGTATTTTTGTGTATGTTTTTAGGACACTAAGATAAGACTGCACCTCTGTTAAAGTGAGAGATGTGAACAGATGGTGTGTTTGTCTTTATCCTTCTATCGGATTAGTGTACCTTGGATTTTTTTCTAAGATAGTATTTTAATACAAATCAGTTGGTGAAGAGCCTCTTACTATAATGTTGATGTTGATTGGGATGTGCTGCCATCTGTTTTCAGTGCTCTGCATTTTGAAAACATCCATCCCTACATCACGTAGACAAATCTCTTGATCTTTAATAGGATCAATAGGGATGTGAAGTTGTTGGTTTGATGTCACCAAACAAACTGGTTTGAATTGATTTGTTTTTTAGAACCTTGTGGGTATTTCCCATTAAGAATTTGAGCTACTGGAAAATAACACAACCTCTTTGAATTAGGGGAGTCTTACTGTGAAGGTAATGAGGAATTAAGCCAATTATTAAACTGACTGTGTTTTATGCCAGTTATTGGGATCATGGTCGCCTGTTGTCTCTGAACTATTTTTAGTTGACACTGAGTTTGAACTAGACTCAGGTTTCTAGTTCCAGTAGAAATAGCTGTGGCAGTCAGTGGGATGTGCAGGTTCAAGAGTTTGGCTTTATTGACCATGAACAGTCTTTTTCATTTTTGCATGAAGGAGGGAGATCCAAAATCTTGAGGTGATGCCTGCAAAGAAAACACATTCTGGATTTTTCAGTGCTGTTACTGGAAGGCTCTAGTAATGAAAATCTGAGTATATGAAATGTCTATTAGCCTCTGAGGAAGAAATAATTTCTGTATTCCACACTGGACTGGAGGTGTGTTACACAATAACACTCTCAGTACTGTGAGGTTACCAAATTATCAATTTTTATGCTTTGCCTTGAAAATTATCTAAGTACAGAAGGGAGAGTAGAATGTGGAAAATATTATTTGCCATTATTATTAATTTCCACTATCATTAATTGCTATCTACTGCCATTGCAAATCTCTTCTGGACTACTGTATAATGACATTACCCAATTTTATACTAATTATATGATATTATATATTATTGGGTCCCTGAGCAATCTGATCTAATGGGTGACATCCCTGCCCACAGCAAGGAGGTTGGAAGGGATGTTAAAGATCATCTTTTTGTGATTCTACGATTCTATTTTAATAGTCTATGTTAATGATATACCCAAAGTATAATGTACAATAACCTATTTTCTGCCAGAAATTCAACTTATAGTGGCATTAATGTAATGTGGGAATTCTTTTGACTAGAAGTTGTGTACCTACTTTGGAAAATAGTAGATTTCAAACATTTAAAAGTACTTGGTTTTGTCATGCAGAATAATTGACTTAGACTAATTTCTCAAAGTGTTTTGTGTTTATACTGAAAACTTTAATCCTGACTTTTAGGAAAGAACTTGCTTCTGATTTATTTGAACATAAGTTTGGGGTATTTTAGCATTTGAGATAATAAAATATGCAGTGAAGCTAAACTTCTCAAAACCTGATGGAATCAGCAACAGGTCAGACTGTGCTAATTCCCAGGTTTTAAAGTTTGGCACTTTGTACATTGTGTGGCAGGGACTTAGTTCATCTTTGATGTCTGAGCTCTATTGAGTATGTACTTCCCCTGGTCAAACCTGACTCAAATCCTATTTAAGAATGACATCCTCGTGAATTAGTCTGTTTTGGTTTTCCTAGCTGGGCATTATGGGAGTCATAAGCCTATGTAGGGTAACAGCTTGTCTATATAACCCAGTTTCCTACTGGGACAAAGTAGAAACCCGCTACCCGTCCTCTTTATGACTTGCTGGATTTATCACCCTGTTTTGCCTAAGGATGGTTCTGGATGTGGAAGATACAGCTTACCTGCTAAATAATGCAGTGAGTATGCAGAGGAATGAGTCTCTAAGGAGACATAAAAGCTGAAAATTAGAGTTTTGATGGAATATAGTTCAGATAGCAGCAATGCTCAGCTCGCCAAGGGATGTAGATCTTGATTCATTGCTGTAGTTGTAACTTAAAACTGGTGTAATTATGTAATTAAAAGTAGAATAGATAAAATGTAGAATGGCATTGCCCAGAATCCTTATTTTCAACAAAATGTGCAATGTATACGTTGTGTCAAATTAAGGATCTGAGATTTAGATTGAATTGTTACCTCAGATCTTTGGAGAGTTTTTTAAAGGTTTTTATAGAGGCTGTATGCCTCTGATTTCTACAGAATATTTTTAATAGGTTTGAATTTAACTTGGACTTTGCCTCTGGGCATTATAAGGCAGAGCAAGTCAAGCAAGCCCTGCAGCAGTAGGCAGGACATTGAATGACATGGATCATATCTTATCTGTGTCCTGTACAGTACATAAAGCATTCTGCTGAGATGATAAGACTGACTGCTACCTATTAACTGCTTTGACTTCTATGTGAGTGTAAGGGTACTGTAAATAAGTGTCATAAATAACTGTTGGTTTGTGATTCCCCTTATACATGTTGGCAAAACAACAAATTGTTTGTGCCCATCTGAAGTTCAAGTGCAGAAGAAACAAAAAGCTGTTCCATCTGTTGTATAAGTTAGATATGACCCAAGCCCATCTAACTTTCATAGAGATCGAATAAATAAGTTGGTGCTAAGAGGGACTTCGGTTTGTTAATGATGTCCTTGGCTTTATTAAATACTGTTTGTCATTAAATAGTACAAGCTCCTGTTATCACTAAATAGTATAAACTCCTGTTATGCCAAATAATAGTGACATGCTTCTTAATGTTGTTTTTCTGATATCACCACAATGTTGTGGTTATTCCGCTCTATAGCGAAGTAACTTCAGGCAGTGTTTTGTGCTGAAGTCTGTACCTCAAAAGCCATGAATAAAACACATGTGGTGGCTGTTTTTACTGGGGAAGGCTACTGCAATCAGAAGCTTCATACTATGATAAGCCTCTATGGCAAACATGCAAACACAAGCTACTTAATACTGCTTTCTTTGGGGAGTAGTAATTATTTGCTGAGTCCTTTTCCTAGAAAACAAGTATTTTTGTCTTGGCAACTTGCAGTTTTGCAAATGTTGAGAGTCATAGTTGTAAGTTCCTGTTCTTTTAGGTGTCACTACATCGAAATGCTTTCCTAGTTTTCTTATGCTGCCTTTTAATGAGGTTAAAAACTGTTTAACTGTTCTCTCAGCATCTGGTTAAAGCTAGAAGCTTAAGTGCTTCTGTAGTTGCCTGCGGAACTGGAGTAGGTGACAGTCAGATCTAGAATGTTAGCACAGAATTCTTACCATGGGGGAGAACAGGGGCTGTTAGCACAGGGATTGTGGAACAGACCCTGGGATGGGCAGGACCTGTGCTCTTGGTTGTACAAGGTCTGCTGCAGCAGATGTGGAGCACTTGGTCAATCCCCTGACACATTCTTCCCATTCTTCCTGTTCTCTACCAGGAGCAAGATGTGGAGACTGTGCACGGCTCAGTCCGTGTCACCATGTGTGGGACCCCCAGGGGGAACCGCCCGGCCATCCTCACCTACCACGACATCGGGCTGAACCGTAAGTAGACTTTTTATTTAACAACACAGGCACAACCTGTTTCTGTAACACTGTAACTGCTGTAACAGTTCTGTAACTGCTGGAATCAGAGGTGTGGAAGCAGCGATGGTTAGGAAACCTTCCCCAGGCCCTCGACTGTTTGTGTGCATTGAAACCTGCTAGACGGCACATGACTCCTCTCTTACAGCAAATTTAATTCTCAGATTTTTTTTTTTATCCTTGTGAAGTAAATAATTGGAATATTTCAGTGGCAGGAGCGAAAGATCGCTGGATGTTCATAACAACTCTGCATAAGCACTGTAAAAACATCTCTAGGGAGGCTTGATGGTGTATTGACAGCAGGACTGAAAAACAACACTGCTGGGGCTTTGTCTTAGGTTCCTGTCTGATAACCAGCCTTGTGCTGCTGTAGGTTTATATGAATTACAAGTCAAGTTAGGATGATTAAATAAATGCTGGCTTTGTGTCCTTAGACAAGGAAGTTCTTACTAGGGAAAAAACTTTAAGTGCCTTTTATCTGTCATTTAAGGAGCTAATATCCAGACCTGCTCTAGTTTGTTCTTTTCACCAGTACTATTTGCTTCACACAATTCACTGTTTCTTAATAAGTTATTGATATTTAAAAACACCTGCAGATCTTTAAAGTCTGGCTATTACTGGGGAGTGGATATTATTAATATGAAAAATAACCTGTTTTCTTGTCCATTTTTAGTGGAACTTTCTTCTTTTATTTTTGATTTTCAGTGGATCAGGGCAGAGCTTAATCTGGATCCTATCTTTGAGTAAGACTTTTTTCCGCCTAGAGTTACAAAGTCTATGGTAAATAAACTTTCTCGCCCTTTGAAAGTGGAGGAAACTTTTCCCAAGCTTGTGGGTTCCCTCAAAGCTGATTTGAGCTAAAAGTACTTTATAATCTGCAAGGATTTTGGATGTATGTTGTAGTATGAAGACATGCAGAAACACGCAGAATATTGTATCATTTTCTAGGCATCTCAAATCTGGTGTGTTCTGCTCCAGAAGGAAAATGTGCTAATCCTCTTGCTTAAAAATCAGAAATCAAATCACCTCAAAGTATGGGGCCTATAGCACTGAGTATCCCAGAAGGATACTTTTGTCTTGAGCTACCTGCAACAGTTGATCATGCATTGTTCCTCTTGTAATGTTTGGGTAAAAGCACAAGCCATGATCTCAACCTTGGATACTTTTTTTCTTCCATCATTTTGACACAATCAAAAAAATAAAGATTGGACAAGGAAATGGATAGATAATTTAATCTAAGCAAAAACCTCTGATGAATATCCTTAACTACATTTTATTATTTTAACTTTGCATAAAAACAATTTTTTGAGAATTTAGTGTACCAAGAAAATACTGGTGGCAGGTACCAAAATAACCTGGATAAACCTTAGCTGGACATGATAAAGGAGCTGTTCAGGTTTTATGCTTCAAGGAATTAAAGCAAGTTGCTTTGTAGTAGGGCTTTACTTGTCTTTCCTACTTAGAAATATAACTGCCCCTTTTCTGAGGCTACAGCACCACTGATCTGGTTGAGTCAACTTTTGATTAACATGCAGGATAGTTTAATAAGTTATAGTAGCAAATTTACTATGTCCTGCAGCGTTATTATTTTGTATTTTCTTTTCCTTCTCAAGATAAAACTTGCTTCAATCCTCTCTTCAACTTTGAGGATATGCAGGAAATCACCCAGCACTTTGCAGTCTGCCATGTGGATGCACCTGGTCAGCAGGATGGAGCACCGTCTTTTCAAGCTGGGTGAGTTGCTGGGAAACAGCCCATTTCTTTAGAGGTATCCTCTTCCTGGAAAAAGTCTTGATCTGCAATTTGATTAAAAAGTGCTTGAAGCAAACACAGCAGTTGGCTTTTGAACTTAAATCCTGATACTAAAGTACTGGAGCCTGGGAGCTCTGTTTTGTTGTGCCAGTTCACAATAGACTTTGGGGCTGAAATTTTAAGTTTTTGCTCTGATAACTAGACTGCTTTTAAAGCAGTTCCTTGACAGATGTCTACATCTTGTCAATTTAAATATGGAGTCACCTGTTTTGTGATGACATCATGAAGACAAAAAAACTAAATTATTCCTATAAATAAGACAGACATTACTATAATGTCCTTCTTAAATCTGTGGTCTCAGTGAAATGGCAGCATGGTAGATGTTAATAAGGAGACCTGATAACCTCCCTGGAAAATCCAAGATTTTGGACAGGAACAAGGTGGTGTACCCCCACAGAAGGCCATAGATAGCTGCATACTTCTGACTGTGTATCACACTGTAACTCTTCAAAACCTTGTGTGCCATGAGCACCAAAATGCTTGACCCATTTAGGTCAAATGATGCAGGTTTACACAGAAATGCTCCTTGGATAGGAGTCAGCTTGGTTGAGGAAGGGAGCAGCCAACATGCTAAGGGGAGGATACAAGGAGAGAACTAGTTGTTCTGTAAGAACTAAGTATTAAGGAGCTTATAAGTACCCTTATTGCATGAGCCAGTCTATTTCCCTTCTTAATTTTTAAGCTGGTCTGATGCTGAGGAGGTCATGATGGGCCAGGTTCTCAGCTGTTGTTGACTGCAATGGATCAGTTGTCTATCAGAGCAGCCTACAAAGCTATTTCAGTCACCCCTTCTTTGCATTTGTTTAAATCATGAGCTTTTAAGTGCCTTAACCCTCACATCCTGAGCAAGTGTTAACACTTCTACGTTGTCAGCTGCATGAGGGCAATCATCGTGATCTATGCTAGTAAATACCTCTACTTGATAGAATCATGATGGCAATATAAAGAGCTGTATTATCTCTACCTGTCCTCCAACTGGGAGACCAACATTTTTAAGTTAAGTCGTAGAATCATAGAATGGCTTGGTCCGAAAGGGAAATTTGCAGGTCATATGGGTCAGCCCCCATGTAATGAGCAGGAACATCTTGAACTAGATCAGATTCTTCAGAGGCCTATCCAACCTGACCTTCAGTGTTTCCAGGGATGGGACATCCGCTACCTCTGTTCCAGTGTTTTGCCACCCTCATTGTAAAATATTTTTGTTCCACCTACTGCTCAGTTGAGATTTTGCTCAGAATTTCCTTTCCTTAAAATTTTATTTCTGCTTTGCAGAAGACCAGGAGCATTAACAAACAGCTGTTTTTATTGAACTTCCTCAGCAACTTCATAGCCCTTCTTATGCCTTCATTTTCTCCATTAATATTAATAGAAAGCTATTCTCACTTATCCTATGATAATTTGTGTTTCCCTGAAAACATGTATGCAAGTTATTTGCCAGATATCTAGATCTCATTGCTGTAGTCTGTGATTCTGCAACACAGGGAAACTTTTGTGGCAGACCAGAAGTAAAAATGTGGTGAATGTGGTTGGAAATTCGCCTTTCCTGTTCTAACTTCTTCATAGGTTCTAAGTTTCAACTTTTCTTGGAAAAGATTCATTGTGGTCTATTTTTCTCTTAGATGGACCAGACATTTATTGTTCTGTAACTCATAAAGTGCCATATAGATTATACACATATTTCTGTTAAATTAGTTACTTGTGCTTGTTCCTGTTCTAAATTCTGCTCATACGCTCAATGATCTCATAATGAGCACATTTGGTGCCAAATCTAGTGATGACTGTGTCTAAATTTGCCAGCCTACACTGCTGAACGTGGTGTAGTAACTCCACAAACACATGCTTGTTGTAGGTATGTGTATCCCTCCATGGATCAGCTGGCCGAAATGATTCCTGGAATCCTGAAACAGTTTGGGTGAGTGAAGAATTGTTTACTTATCTTTCTCATTCTTTTCTCCACATGTCTCACTGAAAGAGCAGGGCAAAGCAGGCATTTGCTTTGATCTGACTGTCTGGCATTTTGTTTGCTAGAACCACACTTGTGATTGTTTCCGATTCCTCGTTATGGGTGGATTACTTTTACCTTGGTTTCTGACAGCTTATTTTTTGGCCTTTTTTGAAATGTCTGTTTATTTTTAAACAGGAAGCAACTTCAAGTGAAATCCCATGTGCTTAATTTAGGGGTTTCCTCCAGTATTTTCTATGTATCGCCCGCACAGGGGCAGGGCACAGACAATCTGTTCTTCCCACTGTAACAACCCATGTTTTCCTGTGTGGTTAGCAGAAAAAAAAAACCCATGGTTGCATCTGAAGACATTTACTGTTTTGCTTCTTTGGCTCGAGTGTCTTTAGAAGGTCAGTCTGACCTCCTTAAGCCTCTTCTACCACCAAGTGCAGATGCCAGGTTGCCAATGTCGAAAGACCTAGTGGCAGTGTTCTTCGGTTGTCTACGTGCAACGAGTTTAGGTGTGTGTCCTCCCTTAAAGCTCAGCTTTAACCAGAGCTGTAGCTGAGAAAGGTTCCTGTTCTGTTGAGCTAGTGCTTCTTGTACGCAGTGAAGAGGGCAGGTAGGCACCTCCAAGGGGTTTTCAGAGCAAGCAGAGAAAACCTGGCATTCAGGGTTAGGCAGCCTTGGAGAACAGACAGGCTGGGCTGGTGGTGGGGATTTCAGACCAGCATCCCAATTTAGACATTGTTCAGTTGTAACCAATTGTTACAGTACCTTGAATGAGTTTACCTCACTTCTTAAGAGATGTTTTTTGAAATGCCTGATGCAAGTCTCAAGGTTGTCAGTTCTGGTGCACTGGAGTAAAAAATGCTAACAATAATGTCGGTACCTTGAAAATTAATTAAACTGGAGTGTATTTACAAAGTGTTGATTTAATCATGCTAATGAGAATGAAAATTATCCTCAGGTATTTTCCTAAAAGCATTGAATAAGCTGTTTTTCTGAATGGTTTTGTCTAGTCTTCCCTTCCATGTATTTTCTAAGACCTTGAAGGTGATGCTTTAAACCCAATTCCAGTTAATAGAAATATTTGGTTTGTCTCTGCCCTGTTTGGTTATGAAGTTTAAACTTCATCACCCCAGTGGCTGGAGAAGAGGAGATGTTTCCTTGCCAGCCCCCTGTTAGAGAGGAATCTGTCCCAGTTGGAGAGCTGTAATGGGGAGAGGGCAGGGGGAACCTGGGGAGTGGGGGAGCTTTGTATTTAGGCTGCAGATTTCAGGTCTGTATCTTATAAGTTTTTCTGGCAGAGACTAACCATTTCCCCCCAGAATCAGAAAAATGCTATGTTTGCTCAGTATATTTACTTAAAGATAAGTAAGAATATCTGCTGCCCTGCAATGCACAAGGACCAGTGTCCTGCAAATCTTACTGGGGCTGGTGGCATTGCTTAGAGTCCAGTTTGCCTGAGCTGAGCCCAACTTCTGTAGCTACATGCTGGCATGTGAAAGAGGAAGGCTACTGATGTAACTTATTTTTGGCACTCTTCCTCATTTGTCTCTTCTGTTTTATTGCCGTGCAGGCTGAAGACCATTATAGGAATGGGAACTGGAGCCGGTGCCTACGTCTTAACCAGATTTGCTGTAAGTTTTGTGGAGCTTCCCTAGAGCCTCTATCGTGATTTCCCTTACATATTATTGTCTCTGTAGCATGCAGAGAGGATTCCTGCTCTGCTGTGCCCATTTAAGTAAGCAGTCAGGCTTTTAAGTGAAATACCACAATCTGCGGGATAGCTAATCTAGAAGACCTAGATTTTCCATTTTAAGGCCTGAGCTCTTCTCAGTTAATTTTCAGAAGGTTTTTATAATGGGAGTTCTCTATTTAAACTGAGGGTGGAGGAAAAAGTTAAATCTTAATGTTCTCCAGCTGCTCAGTTGAATTGCTTTAGTGAAAAATTTTTTTCCATACATATGCTTGTTTTGTGCAAGATAAAACTAGACCTACCACCTTCCTCCCCAGGAGATAATTTGCTAATTTAAATTTTTTGCTGACTGATAGATCTGATGAATCTTCAATCTTTTCTTTTGCAGTTAAACCATCCAGACATGGTGGAGGGATTAGTTCTCATTAATGTAAACCCTTGTGCTGAAGGTTGGATGGACTGGGCAGCAACTAAGGTAAACATCTTTAACTTGGTAAAACAAATCTTACTGGAAGACTGTCGAACATGAGGAGCTGGGCAAGCTTGTGTGCCAAGACATGGCTGCAGACACAAAGTATCCCAGAATAACTCCTTTTGGGGTTTATTCTTCCATTTGCAAACATACCTCCTACAGGACTAGTGATAAAAATAAGTACTTTCAGAAAACAATTACTTGTGACATAGTGGAGCTACTGGGCATGGACAATTCTTAAGAGCCAGTAACTGCCTGGGAGAACAGAGTTTAACCTGGACACAATAGTTTGGGAAATGTTTCAAGTAAACTCAAGTGTTAGTGTAACATTCAGTTCTTTCTTATTCATGGCTTTATTTACCAGAACAGACCAAAATGTGAACTAGAACACAGAAAAATATTCAGAACAACATCTTCCACATTTCAGTCATCTGTGTGAGTCTTAGATGCCAAAAGGACTCAGAAAAGGCTATAGTAACTGCGGACAGATTGTTCATACCGGACTTTTAAGTGAAAATGTTCTCATATAAAAGAGCTCCTGTTAACTGTGTTCTTTTGTAGTTGTAAGAAACATTGCAATGTGGGAAAACAGGCACTGAGAACCAGCTTAAAAATCTTCCTGGAACCATTATATATAAATAAGCATAAACGTTACATTACATGTTACTCAAATTTAACATGTTAAAACATTTTTCAAGGTAAACTGATGGCAGACACTTCATATCATTCAGGGTCACATTTAAGTGAATGGTAGTTGCTCTAAACGCTGAGAAGTACAAAAATTAGTGTCATCTTTTAATCACACAGAGACAACCCATTGTAAGCTTCTAAGATGATGTAATGTAATGGCAACACTGTAATACTAGGAGAGACTTGCAAAGCTAGGATATAACATTCTTTCAAGGCTTAAGTTACTAAATAAACTCCCAGATGAAACTTATAAAAATAAACTGAAATACAAACTTATTTTAAAAAAGTAGTAACTTGTCTGTGTTGAAATTTAACAGTAGACCCATTTTGATTATCTCACCCAGTATCTTACTGTAATTAAATTTTTCTCTATCTGTGCCTTTACCTTCTACCTGTCAAGTATTGCTAAACTTAGGAGTACAGCAGGTGATTTTTATTCTTCTGTCCTTACAAAGCAAGAGCACATACTGTGGGTTATGATCTTAAGGTATCAGATCCATTGGTTTGTCAGGGAGGAGATTCGGCAGTGGCACCCATCTGGCTGGTTTGCTTGGTGTTCCTGCAGAGAGTGATTCCATAAACATCTATGCACTAGCACTGTTTTCTGAATAACTGCATTAAAAAAGACACCTTATGAGTCACTCAAACATAAACAACCCCTAATGGCATTAGAATTGAATCGAGGGGGGGGGAAATATCAGTCCAGAGTATTGTACATATGGAAACAACATACATAGAAATATCCATTTATGGGTAATTAGAAGGTTTCAATTGTTCAAGTGTTGTGTTAATAGCAGATACTTAGATAATCTTGCTGTTCAGATTTCAGGTTGGACAAATGCTTTGCCAGACATGGTCATTTCACATCTATTTGGAAAGGTAAGGATGTTCAAAAGATTCCTCTGATATATTCAGTGTTCTGTATCTACCTTCTGGGGCTGGAAGGAGAGGATAACCCTTCACTTAAACAACAAAGGACAGAGTTAAACTGTGAGATAGGTTTCATACTTGCATTCCCGGTATTTTGGAGGTGGTATGCTACCATAGGGCTTGCTGTGTCCTGAGGACTCAAGTGCATCTCAGTTGTGACAACTCTAGCAGGGACAGCTCTAAACCCTACTGTTTAGACAGCCAACACTTAAACATGAGTATTACTGCCACATTCAACTCAGGACATGAGCATATTACCCCACATATTTTTTTATATAACCTACTTGTAGCTCTGACAGCTGGTTATTAGTACTAATGGCACTCTTCAGTGCAAGCCTAATGGAAAGTACTGTATTGTTTTCTGAGGCTACTTTGCTGTGCTTGAAACTGTTAGTAAGTGCAATGGAAAACTCCATTCCAGCAGAACAAGGGACTAATCTATAAAGACTTGAGAACCAAACTGTTTGAAAATGTTACTGATTGAAGTCCTTGGAGTTTAGTTATTTACAATTGTGAAATTGAGTTCCACATTACATACATTTGTAAGCTTTCAACATCTACTTTGCCCTGAAAACATTTATTAGGCTTCTTACTCTGAATATTTTTTATTTGTTTTAAAACCTCACACTTGCCTGACTGTAACCTACTAACATCTGCACTACAGCTGCAGCTTTTGCAACTGTGAGATCTTAACATTGCAACATACTGAAGTTTTAAAGTGAAAATTGTGGTACCGCAATTACAAGCTAATATTAATTCTGGTTGACATCATGCTGGAAGTTGTCCCTTCCCTCAGAGTGCACCCCTGGTGTGTAGATATGAGTCTAATATGCAACTACTGTGCCATGTCTTCAGATCCTTTCAGAAAATAGCCCCTATTCTGAATTATTCTATCTCCACTTTAGGAAGAAATTCACAGCAACCATGACCTGATCCATACTTACCGTCAGCATATTATTAATGATATGAATCAAACCAACCTTCATCTCTTTGTCAACTCTTACAACAGGTAATACATTTACCTGATTTCTAACTGGAAATTGTTTTAACGGGCTATCTAGGTCTTTAGAGACAGTATTACTTGTGTGGTGAAATTGTGTGTTCCCCCAGGATAAAGTTCTGCTTGAGAGTGCCTTTAGGAATCTCAGGTGGTTTTCTTATGGGAGAAGGACCTTGTGCATTTGTGGGGTGAAAGATATTACACTGGGACTAAATTAACACATTGATCCTTCAGTCTAAGTATGGTTCTACATCAGTTATGGAGGTTACAACACGTATCAGATTAAATTAACATGTGAATGTCTGTACTTTCTCTAAATTAAAAGAATATGGAAGTGTCTGTAAAGTCTCAGTGTATCAAAAGCCTTTGTCCTCTCCATTTTTTTTTTTTTTTTTTTTTTTTTAGCCGGCGAGACCTAGAGATCGAGCGCCCTGTTCCTGGAGTAAATGTTGTCACCCTTCAGTAAGTATTTTATTTCCTACCAGTTCATTTGTACATGATGTGAGGTAAGAGGTGTGGTCAGTAGATGCATTGCAAATGCACTGCAGAACTGTAGTTGCATTTGCTTACGTGCTGTAATGTAGGAGATGAGAGGTTACTGCAAGTCAGGGACTACCATTAGGAAGATTTTCTCTCTTCAGACTTGACAAACATATATTAGCTGAAATGGAAAGTTAAGCAGTTCCGGTTCCTGTGCATGCGCAAACTTGGGCTTACAAAGTACTTGAAAAGTAGGTGTACTTATTCTCATGCAGAAATATATTATAGTTAATGGAAACAACTGAAAAACCCAACCTAAAACCATTTGAAAAAACAAAAATTGAGGAAGATGGAGCAGGTATGAGAATGACTTTGAGATCTTCTACTAACAGCTTTTCACTTACGCTGCAAATTGTGCAACATAACAGTTGTCAAGTCCTTCTCTGCTCAGCTGCTGATGGTTACATACAGGAGACTCTACTCCTCTGCCAATCTGTTTGGAATAGAATGGACAGATCCAAAAGCTGGAACTCAGGGGCCTAGAGGTGGGGGTGAGACTTTGGTGCTGATGCTCACATTCAATTTCTTTTAAAGCAAGGAATAAGAGCACTGAAAAAGGCTGATTTGCTGCCTGGTGGGGAAAAGGACAGGTTCTCAGGCAAGGAATCAGTGCATGTCAGTAGGTCTGCAGCTAATGCAGTGGATTTGATGTATGTTTAAGGTGTCTGGAACACAAACCAAATCGCTTCCACACACTTAACTGTCTCATCCTTCCAGCGACACAAAATGCAGCTTAGGGCAAGTCCGGGCTGGATCACAGAGATAACACCACTCCTGTCTGTGCTTCTTTGCAGGTGTCCTGTCCTCCTGGTGGTCGGTGACAGCTCCCCGGCGGTGGATGCAGTGGTGGGTACACTGAGCCTTCTTTGCCACCCTGCTGGGTGATGGGTGGGTGAGCCAAGCAGCTGCACAGGGCCAGCAGAGCTCCTGCCATACAGCAGCCTGGCTGGCTATCAATCCAGCCCAGCTGGCTCTCTTCTTTGACTGCAGGAGAGCTGCCGTTAATCCCTTGCTGTTTGTGCCCTCTGTGTGTGCACCATTATTTAACAGCTACCATGTTTGGAACAATCACCACAGCAGTTCCAGTGAACCGCAAATATTTTCCTTCAGAGAGGGATCTGCTCCTGGTATTTTAACTTGTTGTGTGGTGCTGGAGCTGTGCCCTGGATCACTATGGAAGTGAAGAGCTGCTTTTTGACCATTATAACTCACCCCAGATGACTGGATGACTTCAAATGTTGTGCCTTAATGGGCATGCCCAGTCTGCTGGCCCGAGGCCACATGGCTACTCACCACTTGGGATGCTACCAGATGACCCCAAATCACAAGATAAACAGTACTTGTTGCCACTGGAGTCCCAGAGACAGATGAAAAATCTACAGTTCCCAACTAATGGGTTTGTACATGGAAAAAAATGCAGTCAGAAAAGTGAACTGACTTGGGTTTAAAGATGCATATATGTATACATAGTCTTCATACAGAAGCATAAGATATTCATTTTACCCTGTATTAAACCAGAAAACAGGATTTTTGATCTGTTTTCATCTAGCAGCTCATAATTAAGTCTTGTGTACAATGCCTTATGCTGCTATTCTTTTATGTAGGTTGAATGCAACGCAAAACTGGACCCAACAAGGACCACACTTCTGAAGGTAATAACAAAAACTGTGATTTTTCAAAATAAACATTCCTCTCATGTAAAACCAGTTGGATTAACTAAAAAAAAAGGCAGAACCAGAGAGATATGCTGCAGTAGAACCCAGTTCTAATGTGAAAAGGTAGTTCCTTCAGGGTAAGAGTATTTTAGTAGAATAAACAAGGCTAGGGGCTTCTTGTTGGTGTCAACAGTACAGAATTTTTCAGCTCCTCCACTTTAAAGCATTAGGGATGAGACTTGAAATGCTCTGTATTTCACACACCCATAATGAATTTGACTAGAGCTGGCAAAGCTGATATTGAGGTATTTGGAAATGTTTGAAAAAGCATGGAAGGGAAGTGCAAACCAGCTCATTCTGATCCTGTGCTTGCCTGTCCCTCAGCAGTAGTGTCAGACTAATTGATTGCTATTGACAACTGACACATTTATCAACCACAGTTTGGTCATCCTGCCTTTTATGAGAGTACAGTCCAGGATATCTTATCAGAAAGTTGATAAAACGCACTTCCAAACAGCAGAATATGATGCAAAGGTTTTGGCTGATGCTTGGCATTCAGAGGACGGGTGCAGTTTTCAGCTCGTTACTGATGAAGTAATAGCATGCAAACAGCGAAACAAGTTCAGTCATGCTTCTGCTGTGAACTTCTACTGCATCTACTGCACTGAACTGGTCAGTGAAAATTATAATAATGATTTTTTAATTTTTTTTCCCAAATGATTTTTCCTCCTAACATTGAGGAGTTAGTCTCACGCCCACATGGTAGGGCAGCAGTGTATCTCAGACGCTGTATCTGTGGCCAGCTTTTTCTCAGTCCAGGGATATGGGTGATGCCAGATCCCATTGCAGGCCTGTTTTGCTGCTAACTAATCCTAGATAGGATTTGGGATTTCCTGTAATTTACAACTCCACTGTTTTGAGCTTGTGGTGTTCCTTGGAACAGGACTGTTTTTGTTGGGTTGACTTTGAGGGGTGGAGTGGCAGGAAAAATGAAATGCTCCAAAAATACTGCATGCACTCAAGATAGCTTTTCTCATTTGGCTTTCCCTGCTTCCCTTGGCAAGTCAGGCTGATGCTTGCCATCCGCAATCTCAGCAAATTGTTTTTCCTTCTCACCTCTGAGCCTCAGGTGTTTGTTTTCTCTCCCCTGTTTGTCATCCAGGTCAATACAGAGTCATGTTATTGTAATTCAGAGCTGAACTTGTAACCAGGACTATCAGGCTGGTTTCTAAGAAACTGGTAATCACTGCCTAGTAAAAAAACACTCGTAACTCCAGCTGATTCTTTGCCTGATGGTCAAGAAACTTCAGGGTTTTCTGGGGTCCACTCGTAACTTTTATAAATGTGTAACAGCTTACTTTGTGTTCATCCACGTGGATGTTACTCACATAACAAAAGGAAATGTTTCTCTGCCAAATAGCTAAAAAGGTCATTTTAATATATCCTGAGCACAAATGAGTTCCTCTGGCATTGTGCTAACTGGCTGTTCTCATCTCGTTTCAGATGGCTGACTGTGGTGGGCTCCCTCAAGTTTCCCAGGTAGGATTTGGCTGTCGGAAATCCTACTGATCCTGTTCTGAAGTGTGTCAGACTGCAACAAATGGGTGTTTTCCTGTAGGGTACTTGCTGTTCCCAAGTGTCAGCCAAAAGGATGGTTATGATTTCATGAATAATGATGTCAATTGGTCATCTGAGTTTTCTTTTTTCTTAAAAGAGCAGTGAAGCACAAAATTAAGATTGGGAGGAGATATTATTTTCACTAATAAAGTCTTAATCAAGTAAAGATCTGAAGTGGGAATGCAGGGGTATTATTTTATGCCTATTTACTAAGCAGATGTGGATTAAGGCTTGAGCACTAGCATTTTGAAAACAGTCTTATTTGGACTATTTATAGCATAGATCAGGAAAGTGGAGTGAGGAAATAACAATGTTATGTTCTTGCATACACTGACTCTGCTTGACTGAGAATGAACTGGAGTTTATGAAATATATTTAGGCCTAGATTCAAAGTTGGTAATAAAATTAGGGTGGGAAAGTTAAAATTTACTTGTGTTCTTGTGTCACCTCACTAAAAGAGCTGCCCTATAAATCAGCTTTAGAATCTAACATCTAAACAAATTTCTAAGCAATACAATGTGGTGTTGGTGAACTTAAGGAAAACCTGAATTTGTAATTGCCTGCAGCTGAAGTCCCTGGACAGGCAGTGTGTGCTCCAACAGTGGGAGTCAGGAAAAGGCTTTTTCTAAAGCTACACAGTAGTATGTGCATTGCTTCTGCTATGCAGAGTCCATTCTTTGCAGTGATTCAGATAGAATACAAAAAATATTTTCATGTACAATGATTGAGATTGTGAGGCTTATGTGGCCACTGTGTCAGCAGCAGAGAAAAACTGGGAGTGCCTCACTGCAAGAATGTCAATCACAGGCAGTTGTGCCTGTGTATTCCTGTTAAGCTTTTTTTGCCCTATAAACATAACTATCAGCTCTGACTAGAATTTGTTCTCTGCTGATTAGGAATCACTCAGTTACTGACCATGCGTGAACTGCCTTGTATATTTTGTGAGGCCAGCTGTTTTACTTTAGTTCACCTGCTTCAGTAACTGCACAAGCAAAGTTTGAGCCAGACTTGTCACTTCTCTGGAAATCTCATTCTTAAATACCTGTGTTCATTTTCTAAAATAATGAGGCAGGGGAGCAGTCTAGAGAGGGGAATGGTGGATTTTTGTCATAAATTAAGCTTTCAGAGGGTCAGCAGAGTCCAGAGAATATTTGAGAACCCTGTTAAGATAGGACATCTGTGACATCTATGACACTGTAACGTAACTAACCTACTGAGCACTACCTAAAATAACACTTTCTCTCTTTTGCAGCCTGCCAAGCTTGCGGAAGCTTTCAAATACTTCGTTCAGGGAATGGGATACAGTAAGTGTTGGTTTTATGGAATGGTTGATCCGACTATCAAAGTTAATTGGGCACCTAAGCACCCAGAGTCTCTGATCTCAGGTGTGTGATCTTTGCCCTGTTGGATGTGCATTTGCAAGGGGAAAGAAAAAAACACCTGTGGTATCTGGGCAAAAGGTTTTCAGACCAAATGATGTTATTAAACAGAAGAAAGCTTTTTGAACAGCTGATACCCACGAATAGCTGTTTAACTTTATCTTGATGTTTTTAAGGTGGATATTTGTAATAGTGTCCCCTTGTGGCATCACAGGATATGGTTCATATACTGCATGTAACATTTAAAGCCTCATTAGCTCAGAGGTTTTTTTGAGTTGTAGCTGGGGTTTTTTTCCACATATGTGCTTCTGGCAGCTGCTTGTGTGCATACATTTCCAACCTGGGCTGCCAACAAAGGTTAAACATCTGAAAGTAATGGGAGGTCTCATGGAGACTCTTTAGTTTATCTCTGTATTCTTGCAGCCACAACAATGTGCCATAAAGCTACCTTGAATCCCTCAACCCTGACCACCAATTTTACCTTAGTAATTTAGGCTCCTTAACTGTATGCCTGGAGCAGTGAAGGTAGTTCTGCGTGAGAGGCTACCATGAAAAGCATGTATTCAATCTCGAAGGCTTCTATAAGGGTGGTCAAGGTTGGAGAGGAAGGCAAGGACTTCCTTCCAAACCCACGAAGGAAGGAATTAATGAAAGACTCTTCTTCCAGTGCCCTCTGCTAGCATGACCCGGCTGATGAGGTCCCGCACCGCTTCTGGCTCCAGTGTAACCTCTTTGGAAGGACAGAGGAGCCGGTCTCACACCGGGGAAGGCACAAGGAGCCGGTCTCACACTGGGGAGGGAACAAGGAGCCGATCCCACACTGGGGATGGTTCCAGGAACCGCTCCCACACAGACACACGCATTGAGCTGACACCGAACTCGGCAAGCAACGCTGAACAATCAAGCCCCAAGTCCATGGAAGTGTCCTGTTAGATGGATGTAGGAGGTTTAAACTGGTCACGGTGTGAAAAAGTAATGGATGCCCCCTGTGTATCATAAAAACATAACTGTTATTAATCTCAAGCTATTCTGTAGGAGAAACTCTGTTCACCAGGGTCTGACAGGGACCAAAGAAAAGAAGCATCTCATTTGCTCTATTGTTATTCTTGTATCTCAGACAGCTGCTGCTATTGTGCCCTCCTTCAGTGGATGCCAAATTCTAAAGGATACTTGCCAAAAGCTGATGTGGTTGTAAACACTTCAGAGTCAAACCAGAATTGCTCAGTACCCTCCTTTAAAATCAAAGCTGTTACAGGCCCCTTTATTTCTTATTATCTTGAAGTAAACTGGCACAATTTGAGATGAGTTTCAAAGAGGGGGAGAAAAATATTATGGATTACTTTTACGAAAGGAAATGAAACAAATGTGTTATGGCCTCATGTTGAAGCTGGAGTTGAATTCATTGTATATAGCTTGACTTCAATGATAGAGAAATTAATGTATCGTGCATTTATAGGCCTTCTAATTCATTAGTATTCAAGCCTGTTTTCCTATGTACAATAATATACTACTAAAATAGGCGATTTTAATGTGACTTTGAGATGAACTAAATCTTTAAGCTTTTTTTATTTCACTTTTTTGAGACTTAGTTTCATTCTTCCTTTCCTTCCCCCCTCCTAGACCCTAAAATCTGCTTAGCCAAAAGAGGACAAGATTTAAATTTGATAAGCAAGATAGGATTCCCTGTTTGGGAACTTGGGCCAAAGGGTTTACCATACTGCGGAACTTGGTGTAGTTGTAAGAAGTAGCATAGCCATACACGCCAGCAAAGCAGAAACAGCTTGATTTTTCCTTCAGGAAGCTTCTTATCTTTGCGGCTCAAGTTTTTTGTGTCCAGCACAATTGTGATAAATTTGGAATTCTGCAAGCGAAGCCAGATCCAGCTGTTCTTTGTCAGGAGAGATGAATAACTGGGATGGCATGTAATTAGATACTGTATGTTCAACTGCCACTAATTACCTGATTTGAAACTGATGAGATCTCACTGGTGCTGAGAACTGTATTCCACAAAGTGGTGGAGCAGCAACACTGTATCTCTGAAATACAGTGTCTAATGACTGCGTAAATGTCATGATCTGTTGGTTCTGCATCTTTACATAGCCTCCTGATACCTTGGGTTGCTTTCTTTGAAGCTAGTGGCTTGATACCTATCTGCCAGTCAGATTTTCGCAGTTGGGTGTTCTTAAATTTGTCCTTCCATAGATAGCAGGACAGGATTTCCTGAGCTCCAGTGCATACCTGCTGAACTGCAGTCCTCACACAAACAAAAAGCTCAAAGGCCGAGCAGCTAAATAGCAAATGATAATACTTTGGGATTGCTTGTTCAGAAGAACACCATCTAGGTTACTTTATATTGACTAACTTCAGCTCTTGTGTAGAATATCCATAATGGTTTGTGGGAAGAACAGACAATTTCCAGAAAGAATAAAGCTATTGTGTAAAGTCTATCAAGAAAAGTTTCTTAATGAAGTATTTGTATTTATTTCAAAACAAATAAATTTGTAACTTTGCAATGTCTGGTGTCTTCATGTTTTACCAGGAGTACAATCTTTCTCAGTCCGAGTATATTCTTATCCCTTTGTATCAATGAAATCTTTTTCTCTTTTGCTTATATCTCTACCATTACCTACTTCTGTGATCAGTTTTTTTCCCCCCATTCCAGCCTACTATTTATACTAAGAAAACACCACGCATTTCAGCATTTTTATTGGCAATATTAATACTAAAGGATAATTTTACTCTAAGAAATATAGCAAAATATTAAGCCATGATATAGAGTACTATTTGCTGTTTGAAGTTTTCTTTGTCTCTCTGGCTGTAGTACTGTCTAGTGCACAGATCTGTGGTCTGTACACTGACTTCCTCACTGGAGTTGGTGCCATGCTCATTTTATCCGTTCTGATGCCGATCTGATCTGTAAATCCATTGATGTGACATGTTCTTCGTGAATAGCTGAAGGTATGCAGGCCTCTTGACTGAAATTGCAGATGCCACTTTGAGTTTCTAAAGGCATTTCTTTTTGGACCTCTTGCAAGAATCTAACTTCAGAAGAGTAAAGATTAACCTAGTGACTTACGTAACATACTGATGTTTTCAGGGACAGGTGGCTTTGTGATTTTGCTGGGACTCTTTTGGGCTGCTCATTCCTCCTGTATCTCAAAAAATCCCGTGATAGGAAGAGGCAAAAGCAAATATTTGACATGTCTGAGCCAAGGCTCTGCTAGACATGCTGATTCAGCAGTCATGATTGGACTGATACCAGCAAAGGGCTTGATTTGGTTAACCACAGCCAGCGCCAGTGAAAACAGGAGGAACCTGTGCCAGTTCATCTTACAAAAGAAGGGCAAAGTTATGTTCTTTGCTGAGCTTCTCTGGGAATGGCTAATCATTCCTTCCACAAGGACACCATGGTGCCTGTCAAGCCCAGGCACTTTATTTTGGTTTAATGGGGAGGAATGCATCCAAGCCTTCTTGCAGCACAAAAGGGTCTGCAAACACTTCTGAGCAGCAAGGCGTTTCTAGGACCACTATAAATGTCAGCTTTGCAACAAAGAGTATTCATTTGGCAAAGAACAGTGTGTATCTGCAAAGAAAAGCTGGAGGGCAGCACAGAGGAGTAATGCCTTACCTTTTACAAGGAGTTATGACTCCTCTTTCCCTGCAGTACTGATCTCCTGGCATCTTTAACTTGTGCTGTAACTAAAGAGATGCAAGTGGCTTTCAGATTTATTAGATTTTTTTTATAAAAAGCCTTCTTTAAGGTTGCAAAAGCTGATTTCTACAATATTCTTGGGGACAGAATTAAACTGGATGGTGTAGTGTCACTAAGCCAGAAAAGGCTTTTTTCTCCAAATATGAATGGCCATCAGGGGACAAGGAGCTCTTATGGCATAGAGGAAATTCAGGTTCGATAAAAGGAGGTTTCCAGAAAATAACCAGATCACATCTCACACTGCTTTTGGGGTTATAAAGGGTGGAAGAGAACAGAATGGGCTCTCAGGGACCATGAGGCTTCCTGATGCCATCAATATACCTCAATACCAAATCTTTGCTGTTGTGGTGCTCTTCAAAACCACTAATAGAAAGGATGTCATTACTGAAATCTGGGTTCTTTCCACCTCTGTCTGGGCCTTGACATCTACTGTACAAAAATCTGGCTGAACTTCAAGATGTATTTCCCCTGCCCTGTCCTTGCAGAGAAGGAATTGGAGAGGATGTGCCAATACCATGTCATGGCAGCAGGTCTTTTGTGCTGAAGGATGCTGCTTTCCTCTTTAAAAGTCTCTATAGATTGAACAGCTGAAAACTTTAACCTAGATGTGTTTTCAAGGTTTATGATTAATGTCATGTGTTGCAAGTGATGGACTGAGCTGGAGTGAAAACTGTTTATAGCGAAGCTGCTTATTTTTACTCTCCAGTGCAGGAATCCTCTTCCTGTCTGTTTTTGTATCTTGGGCAGAGTATCTGCTGCAATCCTTAACGTGCTGGTAATGGGGTCTGTTGCATCCACCAGTTCAGCACATTGAACAGTGCTGCTGCAACTTGGTCCTCCCCCTTCCCACATGCTGCCTTTTTTATTTTTTTACACTATTTTGCACTACTTCATGTTCACTGGAACAGAAAGCCTCTCCTTATCTATCCCTATGAACAGCTGCTTTGATGTGTGGATTTAGCGTTTCCACCGAGCCAAATATAGGCTTTATGTTGGTAGCTGATCATTGCTATGCCTAATGTTTAAATAGCTGAGAGAAAGGATGTCAGGGTATTTTAGGAGCTCAACCCTTCCCCCTCAGCCCTTTGTAATAGACAGACACAGCCTTTCACTGTTTCTATGTATTGCTTCATTAAGGGCTCCATTCATTTTATAAACAACACAGCTGCTGACCAGTGTTGGGGGGGAAAAAAAGGAAAAAAGGCTTCTGATTCCAACTGCCAAACAGTTCAGCGTCTGTTCCCTGCAACTCAGCTTGGGGATCGTTACCTTGCACTCCTGGGGGCTGGAGGAGAATTGTTATTTGGATGTCATTAAAGAAGCAACCCCACATCCCATATACTCTACATGTTTTCACACTGGTGGCTGTGGGATGTACATCATACACTGGATGCAGGCATCACTAGACATGTCCAGAAGAGCCCAGCGGTTGGGAAAGGGGATAGCAGGCAGCTCTTGCTTCCCAAGCAGCAGCATCACAGTGAGCTATGACCTGCAGCAGAGCTGGAAAAAGTATCCTTGGATGACCTGCCACTCTCTGCAATTGCTTATGGCTGGAGTGGATTATGGTATTCAGGCCAAGGTCAGTGTGGGGAGGGGGTTGGGGAGGGAACGGCTGTTTGCTGGGCAGCAGCACTGGGGGAGGGCTGGGACAGCTCCCAGTGAAGTCTCCATGACCAACCTGCTTGTAGGGTTTGGTGAGCCTGTACCATGCAAAGGTGCCACCCAGCTTCTTGTGCAGTGGTGACATGCACACTGTCACACCCTCCCTGCTGGACCTCAGTCCTGCACTTATATCTCTCCAGCTAGGAAATTGTCATTTACTGACTGACTGCAATACGATTTCACTTCTTTTTAATGATGAAAAGTCACCAAATCAAAAAAAAAATCTTAGTTCTTTACCGCCAGCTGCCTGTGTTAAGCATTGATCCCGTGGTGATTCCCTCCCTGCCACTCATGCAGATTTGGAGCAGGGGAGGTCCTACGGAAGTAAAGCCTATCACAGGGTCAGCACATCATTTGGAAAGTGCACAGTACACAGGAGATGATGGTTTTCCCAGACTAATGACCCTTCAGGCAAGACTGTGCACTTGGCAGCTGCCACATGGGCGAGCACAGGACACATGGAATTTCTGGTGCCTATAGAGACAGCAGAGAAATGTGGTACCTTTGATGAAAGCTATTGCCAGAGGCACAGTTTTCTGGAAAGTACTTAAAATGCAGATAATTGCCCTTTCCAGTAAACAAACAAACAAAACCAACCAGCAACAAAACAAAACAAAAATAAAGCACACTGAAGGAGAAGGCTGGAAAGAACATGCTTTCTCACCTAAAATTCCAGGAACTGTAAGCAACTCCAACACCAACCCAGAACTGTTCAGAACATGAGGCCATTCACAGTGTTTAAATTCCTACCAAGGCAAGTAACCTGCTTCAGGCTGGAAGGCAAACTTGATTTGTGGGAAAACTCTACAAGTATATTTTTCTAGAATTAAAGGGTAGAATCCTTACTGGGGTTAGTTCTGAGGATATGTAAATTAAGGGATATGGATTAATGAATGCTTTCCCCTATGTCTTTAATGACCTTGTTTGAACAATTTTGGTATGTATGGCTGCTGCAAACAGGTTACTACTGCAGCCTCTCAAGGGAGCTGCTAACAAAGCCACACTTAGGTTAAGAACACACTCCACTTTGCTCAGAGACTCTAGAAGTCTGTCCCAAGTCCAGTAAGGGGAAAAAAACCCCAAACAAATGTAGAACCAGAAACAGACCAGCAAACAAGAACATGTTAGTTTGGGAACACCTGGCTTTCCAAGCTGACAAAATACTCACACTGAAGGAGAAACTTCCACATCATCCTTTTTTACCATATTACTGTCTCTTTATTTGTATGTATCCTCCAGTTCAGGGCTTTGTCACAGATCATGAATGCACACTTGGACATTGGCCAGGCAAGGAGATCAGTAAAGGAAAAGAACTGCCAATGGCAGACATATTTCACTTCCATTTGCCTGCCTAAACTTCTAAATGAGGTGTCAGTCATAGATTCATTAACCATTTACTACTTATGAGGTTATTTAATATCTTTAAACCATAGCAGCAACATGCTATCTCAAAAAGCCTCACCATGATGCTTTATGAACAAGTAATGTGTTATATATAGCTGGAGTAACTCAGGCTGACACTGCCAAGCCAATCTGGTTTTCCTATTAATTTTTCCTGTATTTCAGTATATGAAGCTTACAGGTATAACTGTAGAACTGTTAAAACAGGAAAAGTCACAATTTCAGTAGGTGTGTGTATGGATATGTGCCTCTAGATAGTGAGAGCACTCTGTCTATATCAGTTTAATAAAGTGTTTGTTTTAAAACTCCTTCCAAAAATGGGACCAAAAAAACCTCAGGGTTTAATTTACAAGATGACACAGTGTTTCTGAGTTTTGTGTTTTTCCTAGAATTTTACATATACACAACACAACCCTAGTGAGCACATAAAAAATATTGCAACTGCACTACACCCTGTTTCCAATCGCATGCACACGAAAATGATGCTTTAATTTCCAGCCAATGCTCCATGAAAAGGCATTTGAATAAATTTCATGCCTGCTTCTTCGCTGAGTGGATAACCTGCTTTCTGGGATTCCCAAACAAGACAGCTTCAGCTACTGTACTGACTGTGATGAAGTTCCTACAGAAGGCTAATGGCTACGGACACTGGAGCTCACTGGAGTTTTGCTGTTCATACCACCATGAGTAGACCTTCAAAATCCCACCCTCCATCCTTGTCCCAGACTACAGGTCTAACAAGATAATTACTGTGAGCAGAATGTGTGTCAAACTGTCTTGACTTAGACTGGATTGCAAAATTGTCACTCCCATCCTTTCTCAAGCCTTTCCCAGGACTGCTGCAGCAGAGGGTTCTAACACCAGCTCTGCTCCTGGTATCTCCTCCAATGCTATTATTGTTGCTTCCTTGGGTTATGGTATCCCTTTCAGGTCCCAGCAGAGACCTGGGCCCATTGTACAAATGTACAGAGAACATCAGTTCCTGCTAGAGGAATTTTCACTCTCAACAGAGGCAATGAACAGTAGAGTCTTGTTCTGACTCTGAAGTACTGAGAAAAAGTGAAACCAAGGGCTGGATCCATGAAAGCCTTTGAGGATCTAGATCCTGAATGTATTTGAACAGCAACCACAAAATGCTTTTATAAAGATATATGGTTTGCCCAAAACAGAGGGAACCAGGAAGCTGAATCTAAAGGCTGGTCTGTTGCCTTAGTCCTAGAGCTAATCTTCTTGTAAACATCTGTTAGAACAAAGGATCTCTGATGCACCACAGACTGCAGGTCAAGTTCACTGTCTACAAGTGATGCTCTTCCCTTTCAGAGTCACCAGAAAAAGAGTTGTAAAAGCAGAAGAGTTAACGAGGCTGTGCATCCTATAGATTTGTGTCCAATCTCCCCACAATTTACAGCACTATTTACACTATTTACAGCAGTGCAATAACCACTATTCCCCGTCTGTGATTGCTTCAGCTGTGCCTCCTCCATGGCTGCTGGTTTCCAACTGGTGCATCTGTTCAAAACCCCTTTAAACTGCTGCTGAGGTGTTTGGGCCACACTGCAGACATGCTGGACACATTGGCTGCCTGGCAGATGTGCATGGGCTTGACAGGGACAATATGGTGGTCCTCTTCCCTGTCCTGCTCTTTGGTTTCGTTTTTTTTGCAGGAACTGCAACGCTTCTGAGATCTTTACACTTCTGCCCCCTTTGTTTGGCATTTCCCACAAAGGGACTGGCTGACAGACAGACAAACAAATGGATGGTAGGGTTGCATATGCCTTGCTTCCTTAGGAAACCAGGCTAGAAACAGAAACATCTTGGGTGCGCTGGGCAAGATCTGAGGTTTCCAGGCATTCACTTCACTAAAAACTGACATGCACTGGAGCTGCTGGCCATGCATAAGTTTTCAATAGCTTCTTTTATCTTACAGTGAAAGCCGTGTGTTACAGCCGCTGCAGCATTTCATTGAGAGGGTTACAGCATTAGCTAATTGCAAAGCAAAGCAAGCCTGTCGAGGGACACAGTTTTTTGAACATAATCTGATCCTGGTTTTGTTTCCTTATGTGTACATGTAAAACAGAGAAAGACTGATTGTACATATAAACACACATTACACATGCACTCCTTTTTATGCACCAAAGACTGCACCATAGGAATATATATACGTAAATATACACATATATATTCATGGGCATGTTTCTATGTATAATATTACATACGATATTATATAACTGCATCCACATAATATTTTATGGATGCATAAGGAGTCTTTCTGCTGTGCCTTTTGCAATCGGACATGTCTATCTAGTATTGGCCTTATTAGCCACCAGCGTGCTTGTAACAAATGTGGATAGAGCCTTTCCCAAATCTTCGTTTGCGAAGCCTAGCCATGGTGATATGTATGTATACATATATATGTATATATACACACATATATATATATGACATTTTAAGATGGGCAAGAACTAGAACACAGGATTCCAAGCCATATTTAAGGGATCTTAAGTCTGAGATTTAAATATTTAGATTTAAATACTGAGAGAGAGATATCCTAGTATGCCTTCCCTATAACATGTCTCAGTACAAACCATTTTCCCTTCTGGAAAACATTGTCAGTGTTTTCCGCTTCCTGGTCAAGGCCTCTTTTTTGTATGTTCTCATGGGACTTTTTTACCAAGGGATGGACTTTAAAATGTAACGTTATCAGTCTTGCTAGTGCTGAGGTCTCATTTGGGTGGAGGAGAATAGGTCAGATATGACCTCCACTGTCACATCATCCCGGCCAAAGCAGTCATGGGGCTGAATCTTGCAAAATACTGGTGGCCTCAGGTTCCTTATCATCAGAGGAACAAAGAGGAGAGAATGTTGAAACATGCAGGGAGGGACCACCCTTCTTTTCTGCCACTGGGTTCTTCATGGAAGCTTAAAGAAAGAAATAATAAAAGCTTTGAATTGAGGAATGGCCCAGCTCTATGGGAAATATGTGGGCAGAATTCTTATATACAAACAAATATGCTATTGGAGTTAGCAGCTTTTGAAGATACACAGCATTTTTCCTAGTTGTCTTTATATAGGGATGACATTGTTTTCAGACCACTCACGAGAACTTTTAATTCATCATAGCCAAAAAGATTTATATCTCCCAGAAACTAATCTAGCTTCCACTGGGTTATCAAGATGGAGACAACTTGCCAACTGAAACTAAAGCAAAATAAGTGACTAATTTAAAACACTTGCATCATTCCAAGTTCAGCCTTGTACTGGTCCAATCTCCAGACCATATGTCAATCAGTTCTACTGTGCCACCAGGGATTTTGGAACAGATACTACAGTTCTCCATGCAGAAACACATTTCTTCTCTCCCAAATGAAGCAATAGCAAATGTGCCATGGGGCATGGGTGCTGTACTAACAATTTATTGGAAAAAAACCTGGCTCCAGCACCTTTCAGTGATGATAAATGTATTGCTTGGAAAGGTAATGACAGATTTTTTTCTTCTCTTAGCTGATATTTGCATGTGAAACCATTTCTGAAGGAAATGCTTTACCTTGATGTCTACTTTAAGCCTCATCCCAGTTGGAACTAATGGACCAGAAGCTGTGACAAGGATTGTCTCTCCTTCTGCATCCACACATTCACAGAGCTGATGGGAGGCTTAATGTCTGTTTTCTCATTTAGCATATGTCTCCTTTCCTCTACCCCAGCCATGTAAAACAATGATTTGTGTCACTGATAAGGCAGCAGTGGGAAATGTGACCTGCATGCTGATAACCACATGGGGAGGAGGAGGTGGTGGTCCCCAGACACAGGCTACACAATTTCTGTGTGAATAAATGGGTGCATGAGGTCTTACCCCTTCATCTCTGATCTGGCTCTCTACATTTCATCCTTCAGGTCTGCAGAGCTAGCCTAGGAGCAATACGTAACTCCTGGATGGAGGATCTATACTGAAAATATGAGTTCTGGGGTGGCTGTTTTGGATTCAGAGCAGGTAGAGAACCGTGAAAATGTCTCTGATACTCCAAGAGATTGAGATGAATCCAAGGAGAGCAGGACACAGAGGTTCTTGGACCCAGCCTATTGCAGTGAGAGACAGACTCATCACAAAGAGATTTCAGGAAAAACATTCTTCCCCCTAGGCTTATCCCATGAAATTCACCATGGAGAAGGATCTGACTGAGAATGACGGAGGGGCAGTTCTAGCACTGATCTCAGTGTGACAGACACTAGACTTTAGTCCCAAGGGTCAGACCATCAAATCTTCATGTCTAATGTTAAAAATAAAACATATATGTCAATTTTCTATCTTAGACAACACTGTTCAAGAAATGACAAAAAGAGTGTCTGAATCTCATGTCTAAGCTACTGACAGGTATATTTTGCTGTCATACTAGTGTACTATTCTTTCCTTTGGGCAATTAAACTGCTGGCCTGATAAATGGCAGTGCCAACATAGCTGTCATTAAGTCCTGGAATCAGTGAATGAAGGAATTCCTGGCTGCTGTTAATGGATGAAGATCTATTGGAGTTAAAAATCCTGCTTGTTCAAGACCTCTCCAAAACAGTGTGGCAAAACAAGGATATTTAACATCCTACCTCAGGAAAAAAAATTGTACATTGGCAGTGGATGAAAATTCTCCTTTTATTTTAAAACCTCTGTAAAATCAGAGCAATGGGTCAATTCAAGCATTCAGCCAATTTAATTAGCGATTTCAGAGTAATCGTGGTAATGAGCCAAGTCGGCAAAGATGTCATTGGGGTTCCTGCAGTTCAGATTGCAAAAACAAGCATTGATCCACATGATTTTCCAGGAAAACTCAGTTCCATCTGGGCACTGAAACCTCACTTCAATAGTCTTGGACTTGTAGGGTGTGCAGCACCGGTTGTCTGTGCAGACGCCGCAATATTTGGGTCTATATGGACTTTTGCTCACACATCCTGAGATGGTGTAGTTCATGGGTTCATTGGCCCTGTAGACAGCCAAACACTTCTTTCCAGGCTAAATCAGAGAAGAAAATAAAAAAAAGAGACGTTAATATTCGATGCTGACATAGAATCATAGAGTCAACAGGGTTGGAAAAGACCTCCGAGATCATCAAGTCCAACTCTTGATCCAACACCACCATGGTTACCAGACCATGCCACTAAGTGCCATACCCAATCTCATCCTAAAAACCTCCAGGGACAGTGAATCTATCACCTCCCTGGGTAGTCCATTCCAATGTTTTATTACTGTCTGTAAAGAATTTCTTCCTAATATCCAACCTAAACCTCCCCTGGTACAGCTTAAGACCGTGCCCTCTTGTCCTACTGCTGGTTACCTGGGAGAACACACCACCCCCCACCTGGCTACAAATTCCTTTCAGATAGTTGTAGAGAGTGATGAGGTAGGACACAAAATTCACCTTGTTCTCTATAACTACCTGAAAGGAGGTTGTGACAGAGTCAGACTTGGCCTCTTCTCCCAGGTAAATAATGATAGGACAAGGGGAAATGGCCTCAAATTACTCCATGGGAGGTTCAGCTTAGATATTAGGAAAAATTTCTTAGTTGAGAGAGTGGTTAAGCATTGAACAGGCTGCCCAGGAAAGTGGAGGAATCACCATCCATGGAAGTGTTCAAAAACAAGTAGACATAGGATTTCACAATGTGGTCTAGTGGGCATAGTGGTATTTGGTCGAAGGTTGGACTTGATCATCTTGGATTTCTTTTCCAGCTTCAATGATTCTATGATTCTATTCTATGATTCTTGTATTTAAAAGGGTTTGAAGCTGTTAGGAATCCCTATAGGCCATGACAGATTTACATGTTCAGACCTATGAACCCAGTAGGATACTTGCAAAATGGAGTTCACAGCCACGAGCAGACATTCAGCATTACTTTTCCACTAGATGAGTACAGGTCTGTCTAAGCCACCACTGCGCACAGCAGGCTCTGCTTGGCCTTCTTTGCAATGACCTTTTGGCTGCAGCTAAAGCTCTCAGGGCAAGGTTTTCATACCAGCACGTGGAAGCACAGGGAGGACACATTTTGGAACTCTGTGCAGCACAGTAAGTCCATGTAGAAGTGCAGCCCTCTGAGGCCTGAAAGCTGCACAACAAAAGCTGAAGGGGCACACAAAGAAACACTCCCCACCTTGATGTACTGGGTTATATCCACCTCACAGGGTCTCATGTTGCACAGGCGGCTTTCCTTCAGGAGCCGGCACTGGTCGTTGTCGTTGGAAATCCTGGTGGAGATGCCCAGCCCACAGGTCTTTGAGCAGGGACTCCAGGGTGAGGTGTGAACGATGCAGTTCTTCTGCCAGGCTTCATCCTCTCCCTCATAGGCTGTGGAGACAGTTTAACCCCACATTATTCAGCCAAGACAGCTTCACATATTAAAGACCCTCTCCCCAGCTCATTACACATTCAGGCCACTAACCCAAATAATTAAACTACAGCGAAGTGGCTCAGCATTCCTGTGAAGCCCCTCATCCCACCCCCTTTGTGCTGACCTACTTGTGTCAGACTCCCCAGCTCTGTGAGCGCTCAGGGCCAGGGCTCATTTCTTTATTCCTTCCCCTTCACAGCCTCGCACAAGGAGGTCCTTGTCTGGGACCCCCAGGTGCTGCCACAATACAAATAATTACAGAAGCTTGTTCCAGCGGGTGGAAAAAAGGGATGAGATTTGATCTCACCATGAAGGTTTATTTCTGAGCCCGTTCAATTGATTCCCTGTAGCAGAAAGTGGTCAACAGTCTCTGCTGGATGGCAGAGGGCTTGGGAAGCAGCCACAGTCTTTCACTGTGAGGAAGAGCAGTTTGAATAGCCCACAGAGAGCTCAGTAGCCATTTGGAGAAGGGTGGGCTCTCTTTTGAAAGCAGCCTACAACCCCAGTTTAGGTTCTTTCACAGCCTCAGCCAAAGTCCCCTCTGCTTTGCAGCTCATTGGACATCCCAAAGGAAAAACTCTAGTAGAAACTGCTGCACTGAGCTTGCTCACTGTTATGTTTATTAGTATATTAATCACTATACTAAACATAATAAATGCTAGTCGTATTTCTGTAAGAATTCTACTTACAAGAGGAAAGTCAGGCAAGCAAAGCTCTGTTATGCCCATTTTGGGACAAAGGCCATGAAGATATAAGGCCAGTTTCAGTAGCAGATGCTTTGAATTTGGACCTGCATCACATTTCAGAGCTACTAGGGACAGAATTGAGGGCTAAACTCTGGTGGGTTTAACCCACAAAATGGAGATTGAAGCTTTGTTTTGTGCAGTAAAAATATAGATCAAGGACTGGGGGAAAAAAATCCTGTACCACCAAGGAAACAAAATCCTGGTTTACAACAAGCATCCTACATCTCCTTGAGCTTTGCTTTGTGAGATAGTCTAAAATACGGAGCTAATGTGGCTAATGGTAATACATTGCATTGCAGGGCATTTTGAGGATAAATTTGACATATGGCAAGGTGAGTCCGTCTTAAGCATTTGGAACCATATTTGAGGCAAATGGTACCACCTCTGTGCAGTGGGCTACGAACGTGTGTGGAAAGAAGACACATTATGTGATACACAAAATAGGTAGTTCAGTAATATCATCAGTCCAGAACTGATGAAAAGCTATACTAACACAAAGACAATTTAGCCCGTCTGGCAATGAAACTTCCACCACAATAATTGTTTTCAAGGTGTTATATAAGTTTGAGACTACTAAGATACAGGGGCTTTAAAATTGCACTACCAAAGCAATATGACCCAGACAGAAAGCCTCAGTCCCAAGTTAAACTGAACCCAATCTGTTTCCCAGAGGACCGACTGAAAAAAAAAAGATGAAGTATTAAAAAGGACTTGTGATATCTTCAAAGTTCCAGCAGATGCTTCAAAGGGGGCTTTGTCACACAGAATCACAGAATGGTTACACAAGCATCTTTGGTGAATCTCATAATGATAGAATCATAGAATGGTTTGGGTTGAAAAGGGCCTTAAAGATCATTTTGATCCAACTCCCCTGTAATGGGCAGAGATGCCACACTAGATCAGGTTGCTCAGGGCCCCATCCAACCTGGCCTTGAATGCTTCCAAGGATAAGACATCCATATCCACATTGCTGCTAAGGAGTTTGAGCACACCACATGGGTTTGCCTGTCCTGTTCTTCAGCACATGTTGTGTGGGAGTCTCTGTGCCTCCTTCACACAAAGACTAGATACCTGCCAGGTCTGGCAGTGCAAGCTGATACTTTGCTTGTAGATTCTGTCTTCAGCTTCCTGATGGCAAAGGAGAAGTCTGTCTCACTGCCTCCATACCTGCAGAGGAGATGTGACGTGGAGACGTCTTCCTGATTTTTCTGGAGTCATCACAAACCCACTGCTCGCAGCACTTCCCTGCCATCTTAATCAGCTTTGGGTTTGGGCACCAGACAAGGGGAGGACGTGAGTTTGTGCACATGGGAATACAGCCCACAGCCCCGTTAATGCACGTGCAGTTGTATTTGCAGTTGGGCTGAAACGCTTCCCCATTCTTATACCTGACTCCATTGAGGACACATCCTACACCAACAATTTCTGGAAAGAAAGAAAAAGAGAGAAAGACACACAGAGCACCATTAAAATAATGCTGGCAACAAGCAGCTCTGATGTGTTCCTTTACCAATCTGATCCCTGGGCTGGCAGAGCCAACACGGAGACACGGCAGTGCTGCAGGGCGATGTGTTCAGCGTGATACTGAGACAGGGGTAGTCACACCATCTAGGAAACTGTTTTCATTCTAAATCACAGCAAAAAAAGAGAATCTTTCAATGCTTAATGGAAAAATAAGTTAGAAAATAAAACAAGCTTTATCAACAAATACTTACTTAAAAAATCATTTCATGGCATGGTGGTAGGAGTTATTCATGGTAGGAACAAGCAAAGCAATTAAAACAGATAATGAGCAAAATTTGAAGCTTTCAGAGACATATGAGGGGACTATATGGAGTCACATATATGACACAGTTCTTCACAACACTTGTACCCATCTGAAGCAGAGAGGGAAAGACAACCAAGGTAGCAAAAGAGCACCTAAAAGGCACTGGATTCCTAAATTTAGGCAACTGGATCCTACTCACTTTATCACAGAATAGTTTTCTAGGAAAATGAAGTATACATTATAAAGCCATGAAAATAATTATTTGGTGTATTTTTTTAAGCAAAGTTACAAAAAAAAAATTCAAGAATTTTGATTGCCCGAGGACAGGAATCATATTGATTCAAACAGCAGTGTTTGGTTTTTTGTTTGTTTCAAAGTTATGGCCAGTTATATGGAAGCACTGGCAGAAATCTTTCAATGGAAAATTCAAAGTTTAGTTTCTTGTTTGGTCACATGGAGGCAGTGCACACGCACTGGTCAGATCACTTATGTTTTAAGTCTGGTGGGAAATGGAGCAGCAATGTGGCTGCTTCAGGGGAACACAAATTGAAATGCTGGATTAAAATTCTGCAAAGGCTATTTCTGGAATGGACTGAAAGAAAACATCAAACACAAATTCCTTCTTCTGTACCAAAACAAGAGCTGTTGGAATTTGAAGCACAAATCTAGATCTCCAGTTCATCCTCAGCTCCAATTTTGGTAATGCTTCAGTCTTTGTATTGAAAAAATATCACTTAGTGCTGGACCTAAGAATTCAGGTATATCTCTAGGTGTTCACATGGACTACAACAATTCAAGAAAATGCTGTATTTCCTGGTGTTTTCATACCAGCATATCCCTCCCACACTATGAGAACAGCCTTCTTCAAATCTCCTACACCAAGAGGCTCACCATGTGAACACTTCCAAACACAAAGGGGTTGCTGAATGCCTTCATGTAGAACTTCACTAAGTCTGAAATTAAGCAATTTGGAAGCACATCCCTAATCCCAGCCCCGTGTGCACAATGCCTGACTCCCCATCTGGACGTGTGCTCAGCACTCTGCTGTCTCTGCTTTGGTACAGAGAAAATCCAACAACAAAAGGAGAGCTGTAGTGGCTCCCAGCAGGTTCTTATTTCATGTCTGGGAGGTTAGATCCTGGGATACACCTCAGCACGCCAATCCAGATAATTTCTAGCCTGAATTTCCCCCAGTCTGACTGCATTCCCTTTCCCAAAACCAGTTCCTAGTTCTTTCAGTATCTTTATTTTTCCACGTATTATATTGTTTCCGTAGACCTACATGCTCTGGATTCTCTAGGTTCTCTAGACCTATAACACCTATATGCAAAGCAAATTCCTCACAGCAGTTAGTCCCCAACACCCAACAAGGTACCACTCACATGAGCCTTCACTCACCCTGTGATCAGGACAGAACCTGATGGGCTGAGAGTGGGGTGATGCAGCCTATATGTGCCCCAGGGTACAAGAAAGAACATGTCAGCAGATCCTGTCCTATGCATCTACCTGGATGATGAACGCAAGGGAAAGACTACAGGTTTCTTTGGCAGCCAGAGACAACCCACTTCAGTCCTAACCGTGGAAAGACCTACCTCTCATTCCCCTCAGCTCTGTATGCCACAGTGCCCCTCACCATAGAATCACAGATATCACATAATAGGGAATATATTGTCATGGTAGTAAGGATGATAAAGCATAGACTGGGAATCTCTCCAGACCTCACTGGAAAATCTGGAGCTCAATCTTAATACATCGCCGTGCTGCTGCCACAGACACACTGAATGCCTGTAATGTATGGGAGGACTGCAAAAACCAAAAGATATCCAACTAAGAAAGCAAGTATTTAAATAAATAAACAAATGTGAAGCAACGTGAAGGTCTTTAAAGAGTTCTAGGAAGGCTGATAGCTTTGAGACAACATCAAGCCTGTTTTCCTCTCCCAACCCAGGGCCAGCTGAAACGATGTCATTCTTGACAGTGTTTGTCTAACCTGCCCTTACAGACCTCCCACATACTCCAGACAATACACTTCAATGATCTCATATCCTCTTTTCTTAACCTTAATCTTTTCTAATCTTGAAAATCACTGTTTAAGCATACAGCTCCTTGCACGTAACTTCTCTTCTTGTTATTTTGATCATATTCCCCAAAAATCTGGTTAGACTGCACTTTTTGCATGCCTTTTATTTCTTTTCTAGCTGAGCTACTGCAAAGCCAAGGTCATTTCTTACTACACTTTCTATCCTTCTGCTAAGGAACAGCAACACCTAGTATCACTTCTGGGAGAAACTGTCAGCTTCCCTGAACTGCTTCACTGTTCAGACCTGCCCCTTGTGTGACTTCTGCTGTTTTAAATTTATGGAAGCCCACAGTTTGTAATCTTTTTCCTCTTCTGTGAATCAGTTATTCTATCTATTCATCTCACAATCAGCTCTCCTCCAGGTCTTGTTTTTCCTTTAGATTTCCTCTTAGATCATTCATAGTTATGTTCCAGCCTAGAAGACCCTACCTCTAAGTGACTTTTTCCTGTTTACGTACCTAAAGCCATGGCCATATATTCTAATAACTTGCTAAATAGTCAACAGCCTTTCTGATCAGCAATCTGTGTGGTTGTGCTTGCGATTCTTTCACTTTTAATCTTTCCCAGAGGAGTGATTGTCAGCAATTCCTGACATTTATGAGCTAATCAGATTCACTCTCATGTTCTGGATCTCAGAACAAGTGAACATATCCTTGGCACAAGAAACATTACCTAACTTTTTTTCCTCTGCTTGAGTAAATACATTCCAGTCACGTGAAACCAAGAGTTTGTTACAATAGGCGGGAAGAAATCCTTCTGCCTCATGGCAGCTAATGTGACTGTAACCATTGTAAAATTAAGGCTCAGACCTCAATTTGTTGTTGAAAAGCTCTGATAGGAGAGGATCCACTCCTGACCCTCTTGACAGGATACCACGTGCTATCCTTTCAAAGGATCCACGGTAGGGAATATGCCAAAAGCATCCCCTTAATGTCATCGTTTTCATGTAGATGCCTACGTTGCTTGTCTTTAAATCCGGCTGCACACCTACCCTTCCTTCATCTCTAACCCACTGCAGAACCTCCTTCTGTTGCAGGGAATATGGAATCATCTACTTGCACATCTGGAGACCTCCCAGTGCTGCTTGGTCTTTGCTCTTGGCTGCAGCCAACTCAAAGAGCAAGAATTCAGATGTCATTTCCCATTGAGCCACCTGCCCTGAGAACAAAGACAGATACAATGGAATGGAAGATGATGCATGGAGGAGTAGATGAGCGTGCAGTCAGTAATCTAACGAGATAAACCTCACCCACTGCTCAGACTGAGGGGAGCTGCCAGCGTATATCTAAGTCAAAAATATATGTACATCACTTACGTGCACATACTCCTATTTCGTACCTAGGTCTGTCTCCGCTGTAATCACAGTACAAGCCCCTGTGGAAATCACAGGTGTCAGCCTCTGTGCAGGTCTCTCCACGCTGCCTGGCACAGGTCTTGCAGCAGTCACAGCCGTCCATGACCAGGCTGACGCCCACGGAGCACCGCGGTGGGGACCTGGGGCACTCGCATGGCCACTTGCAGTACTGGGTCCGTGTGTAGGTCTCTGTCGTGTCTGGGACAGTGGGGGCCATGGTGGTGATGGAAGTCTGAGAAATGGCCTGCAAACAGAGAAACACAGCTTGGAGAGCGTTACAGAGAAATGGAGGCTGCAAAAGCAGTGGTGATTAGTCCTCAGTTAAAGTCCCCTCAGCTCTAATGGGTCTGTAAGGAAACCAAAGAATAAATGTCAAAGAGCCATGGAATTGTGGTGGTGCTGTCTTGTAAACTCTTCAAGCCCCAGCTGAGGGCAAATGCTCTGTGACTGGGACCACCATGCAAACAGCCTGGCACCACTTTGCTGGCCCTCAGCCCCTTCTAGACCTCTCTCTCTAAACAGAGGTCTCTCACCGTGTAGGAATGTACCAAAACCTCTCTGATACATGAGAAGAAGGTGTGAGGTGTGTCCAGTCTTCATCGCCTTGTGGTGCTCAGCAGAAATGCTCTCTGAGCCATGAGGCTGTTAGGTCTGTCAGCGGTGGGCTCTTCCTGGTCACATACTGTAGTTCCCATGATGTTGCCCTGGCTCGCACAGTCAAAAACCTGGGATATTTCTGCAGTGATTTTCCACCTACTCCTTTTGGCAGGTGCTTTTATCCTACATGGAGTCATTGTGGCACATGTAAGTTGGATGAGTGAAGCTTCATAACATTAGTGTTTTTCGCATTAGCCATGCACAAATATTTACCACCACGGTGAGAAAGGAAGGAATACTTTTAGGGGGAGGGTAATACTGCCAAGTTTCCATTACCTGATCTCCATTTCTTGGCAAATAAGTAAAAAAAAACAAAAAAACCAAAAAAAACCAACAAACTAGCCTTCATGTTAATTCAAAATCTGATCATCAGATAAAAAAATTGAGGTAAATAAAGGTAGAAAAGGGACTTTGTGTAACACAGTGATGCGACTGCAGTAGACACATCCAGGTGTCACTATCACTGAGATCATGGAGTACTGGGACCCCTTAATTCATTGAAAAACCCACAGAAAGTAGAGGTTCACTGCCTTCCGCACTCTCTAGTCTTCACAGAGCAAACTCTGGATGACATTTAACAGCACCAACCACACCTGTGGTGCAGGAAGGGTGCAAATCAGCGTGGTGGCAAAGCAAAGATGCAACTTTTCTGTGAGTATCACTGCACAGAAAACCTGAGCTGTTTGTGGGGGTCAAGCAGGGTACAGCAGCTCAGGTATAGAAAAAAACAGGGGTATTTACATACTGTCAACAGCAGCCAGAACATAGCACTGCTTTGGTACCTGTGGCCTAGAAACCCTTCCTAATGACAAAGTGTGAGGGCTGCAAAGAATAAGTGAGTAATCCTAAAAAGTTCCGAGAAGGAAAGTCAGGCTCTAGAAACTGCTAAGGCGATTCCATCTATTGCTGGCTTCCTTGTGCTGTACTATATATCCCCAGTGTTTTGTCCTCTTTGCAGTTTCAGATGTCTCAAACAGAAGGTTTTCCAACAACTCTCCACAAAGAAAATGCCATAACCCAAGACTTTGTGTCACCCCCAAGAACTGTGATCCCACAGTCAGTGAACTATCCATGAGGATATCTCTGCAAAGCCCCTTTACTGTCTTCTACAGCTTCTTTGTTAGCAGGCTCAGATTTTAATAAAGTGCATTTCGAAACCTGCTACTGCTTTATCTGAAGGTCCATTTAAGTCCCTTAGTATTTGGTTACCCTATATTTAGTTAATTGTGAACACATTACTAATCACTGCCAAACAGAGAACGTGTTTGCTCTGGGCATGATTCCCAATTCCATTAAGGCCTCCTTTACAAACAGTTGGCCTTAAAGTTGGCTTAAAAACACCTTTAAAGTGATGTTTAAACTAAAACATACCAATATAATTTACTCCCACTTTAAGGCTCATTGATGCTGCCAGAGTTGTTAAAAGAGAAACATTCAGATTGATGAAAAGCCCTGGCCTTTTAATAGTAGGATTTTTCATTCTAATCACAATGATTTGAGTAGGTGCAATAATCTGCCACTTGAGAAGAGAGGCCTCCTCAAGTGCAATAAACCTATTTACTTTGTCACTGATCATCAAAAGAAAGTGCTTAATCATCAAATCCAGATGCACAGACAAAAGTCACACAGCTATTTAAAAAGCCCATTGTCACGGCCCAACCCTGTAAGTAAATCCCTTGCCCATCTCTTGTTTCTATTGTCAACAAGAGCAAGCAAACAGCTTATACCCACTGTAGATATAAGAGCGTCTGTGAACCAACACGCAGCAAAGAGGAACCCTGCTACTCCTGTGGGTTTAGTTAATATATGAAGGACTGGGGCTGAATTCTTACAGTGGACTGGATAGCTGGGAGACTTTTGGTGGCTTTTGATAGACAAGAATTTGGAACTAACTATTTAACAGCCCTTCCTGTAGGTCTAAAGCCTGATCTGGCCAAGGAAGCCTTTCCAGTGTCCTTATAGTGGTTACCTGTTCTTGGATGTGCTGGCTGAAATGTCCAGTGGTATGGCTGAGTAAGCTCTGTGAGGACATACTGTGGGCTGCATAAGCATCTTCAAATAACCAGTGTGAACAAGCATCAAAATACTATGACTCCTCAGTTTTACAATAGGGAAGACATGGAGTGATGGAAGCAGCAGTATGTCCTAGGCTCCATCACCACCCAACCAAAACCTTTGGAAACTATTGTCCATTGAGCACTTTAACAAGTGCACAACATGTAGAGCTTCCAGGACCTCTTCTTCTCCCCTCCTAAGTCCCTCATAACTTAACTAGGGAAGAAACAATTCCGCAGAATTATAAAATTACTGACTTTCTCTTTTCCATGGTCAGCTGTCATCACTGGAATATCTAAATACCTTTGGAAAAGTCATTCAGCCCTACTATGTCAATATCCCAGAACATTTTGGGATATAGACTTACTTATTAATAAGTATGTTGGTTAAGACATCATGACTAACGCTTTCCACAAGTGCCACCAAAAGGAAATCACACTCCAATGGCCTTCATCAATGGCCATCCCTAACTAGAAAAAAAATGTCAAACAAGTAAACAAAAAAACCCACTCATGTAATTTAAGGTTTAAGGAATCATGTATTTAGGGTCAATACAACATATAGGACAACAAAGGTTTTGTAAGAAATCCAAAATAGGAGCAAAGGGAAAATTAACACAAAAAATCACAGTGGTGGGCATTTGACAAGTTTATTTTAAAATGTCAGAAAGATAAAAGAACGTGCCTGGTAGGAAATTAATTTTTGCAAGTACTGGTAATTAACCTATTTTATTTAATTATTCTTCAATCTTGGAGACTGCAGATTTATTGTCTTGGATGCCAAGGAGAAAATATTTCACCACAAGTTATTCATGAGTTCTAATTTTGCTGCTTTTGGAGGTACAAGCCCATTCTCATTAAAACAAGATGAAGCCTTTCTCATGCTGCCATGCTTGATAACTCCCTATTAAAGTCACTCCTGATTTATGCTTGGCAAGCTCCAAAATTACTTTCTTTATGCATCTACAGAGCAGATTGCTAGCAACAATTTATAAGTAATTTCTGTGTTCACATTGAAAAGGAGAGAAGGAGAAATAAAAAATTACCCATAGCCACAAACACAATATTTTTAATAGCCATGAGTTTTATTATCTAAGTTTAAAGATATGAAAGGGATAGTAGCATTTTAGCGGCAGATTCTACCTCCTGGTAAAGTATATTTTCAATTTGTTGGAAAATATTGTAATTTTTATCATGTTTTAGTTTCAAAATCTGGAAAGACCAAGCTATGGTGTTGAAATTACAGTCCAAACTGCAAGCCAGGCAGATATATTGCAGCACTTTTACACAGTGCCAGAGGAGTCTCCACCTTTGCTTTAGAGCAGAAAAGCCCTACATGCATCACAATATATTCTTTTTCTTCCAATTTGTACAGATGTTTAAAAATGCACTCATGTATTGATTTCACTGTTTCAGTCCTTCAAGATCTTACATTTAAAACATTTTCCTTTCAAGTATTTTTCTCATCAGGATCAACTGGGTTAAGGTAAGGAGAAGACATTGATGTTGTTTCCCTCCAGTTTATTGATGGAAAGAAGTTCAGAAAGGACAATGACTTTAAATTTGATTCCTCTGGCTGTTGACAGAGCTGGGGAAGTAGTTCCACATTACCAGAAACCTTAGCACTTTATCACCTCCTACTGCTTTCTCTTTGGTGGTAATTTGATCTCCAAGATGGACTTGTTAATTCACTCTGAGCTGCCCAGGCTGTGTTTTGCAGGGCACATGCCACTGGGTGCACTACATTTAATTTCCCACAGTAGAACACATTAAAGGAATATTTTTAGCCTACATTTCTGATGCTGCCTTTTGAGCAAATGCCAGATGTCGTTGATGGAGGGATACGATGTGATCTGGATTATCCCCTGTTGTCTATCTCTGACATATTCACAAGTGAAAATGGTCAGTGAGGAAATTTTATTAAAACATCCTCTTTACTACTGTGTGATGAAATCAGCTGATTTGCAGGCTGACCCAAGCTGGTGGGAGTTTGTGCACCAAGGTCTGACAGCGTCAACCTGTCATTTTTTAGAAATAACTTTTTTTTTTTGCTCTTTGACTATCCTAAACGTGAACAATGAAGTTAAAAACACAATTTTAATCAGACACCTTGGGATGAATCTCCCAGGAAAGGGCTGAGCATTTGTGCATACAGCACATCTGCTTTCCCCTGGTTCCACCTGCTGGCTGAACTGTCGAGACAGCACAAGCAAAAACGCCTGTAGAGCCAACTCCGGTTCCAAGAACCACCCCAAATGTTCCCACTATCCAAAATTACTTTAAAAGGTACCCTAGGAGACTGACATGCACATTCCCAGAGTTGCAAACACTAACCTGATATAGCATATTCCCAGGAGAATAAAGCATCTGGAGCTCAATAAAGAAGTAAAAAACAAAAGGACAAAATTAAATATAATTAATCTATTAAATAAAGCCACATACTCTTTCATCCCTCAGTTGTATTTCTGGGCAAGTGTAGAGATTGCTTAGTTTCATCCCAGAACTCACAGAGGTTAAAAACTCATAATGTGTGTCAGAGAGGTGGGCATATTGGCAATGAAAATCAGGACCTGGCTTACATCAGTGGGCTTAAATCAGGCCCTCAGGGTAGAAGTTTGTTCTTGATTTTTCTCAGCTGAAACTTCTGTGCTGAATATTGCTGAATATTTGCATTGTTTTTATACCCAAAACAGATGGGTTGACAGAGGGCCAGTTCTTACAGCGAGATCAGTGGTAATCACAGTACCATCAGGACTTCCTCACTGTTAAACTCTTGCTACAAATCCCTAAGTCCCCATGAATGCTCATAAACTGTCACAAGTTAATACTAGTGATAAGTGAGCTAGCATCAAGACAGAGATATAAATCAGATTCTGCAGGACACGTAATGGAAAATATGATTATTCAGGGCTCAGCGTTCCCAGAGTATTCATGAGGTTCTAGATACTTCATTAAAATTAATCCCAGACATGAAATGTCCAGAACAGATTGTGAAATAACAGAGTCTGAATCCAGAAAACATAAGACAGTTTTAAAGATGTCAGGTGCCAGCTGGATTTATTCTTGCTGTGTATGGTAGGTTGAGCAGAAAGGAACATTCTGCATGAAGCAAAACATTCAATAGCCTAACAAAATAAAATATCCACAGTGAGTCAACTGTTATATTTCTGTGGATTCATGAATGATGAACAACCAGCTTCCCATAACTTTATTTTGGGAAATGTATCTGTGGGAAGAATGTAGACAGATATTTGGAATAGTCTTTTCTAATTCAGTTTAGACAATTACAGAGTAAAGATTACATACATTCATCTCTTTGCCAAAAAAATTGCTTATACTGGCAAACTCAGTGTGGCCTCACATTTTCTTCTTATTTTTCCATGGAGTGTGCGGAGGGAAAAAACTTCTCTGTTAGAATGCAACCTGATGTTTTGTAAGTGTTGTCCCAGTAGAAGCAACACTTAGAATAGAGTGGCCTAAAAATGTTTGGGCATCATTAACGGATTGACACTGCCACCATGGACCCAACAAATCAAGATATTAAACAACACAGTTTTGTGCTCTAAGAACATTTTAATGTCTCGAGTTGCAAGTGTTTGGTTTGTGCATCTAATGAGCTCATCCCATGAAACAGGCTTGAACTGGAGTTTGAAAAGTAACAGGGAACATCTGGAGGAACGAGAAAAGTCTCCAGAAGGAACAAGCAGGCAGACCTCAGTTTTAGGAAAGGAAAAGTGCATGGGGAACTTACAAGGTCCTAGAGTTACAAACCATCCTAAAACTGTACAGTACAAGACATTGATATAGCAGCCACGAGCCGGGTAACAAAAGTATGAGTTCCAGCTGCCAGATAAGAGCAAACTGCTGTGGCAGAGGTTTTACTTTGCAAATAATCTGCATTTGCTTATCTTCTATTTTTCAGTCATGGCCTTGAAATCAAAAGGAAGACGCTTTTTGTCCTCTTACCCTCTTGGGGAAACTCTGTTCCAAGCTGAGCAAAAAAAATAAAAAAAAAAATTATCAAGCTCTACTTGTTTGTTTGTTTGTTTGTAGTTTTTCCCCCTATGGTGAGAACAGCACAGATTTCATGGTATTTTTCTAAATTATCTTGGTTTCCATGATTTTTTCTAATAAAAATAGAAATCTACATTTTCAAGTATCAACAATTTTCTGTTTCTGTTCCAATGCAGAGAATTTTGACTTATAACTTTTCATTTTTAAATTTCATTGTCATTTAAATTCTGAAATCGGAAACAGTATGCTTGACCTCTATTTCCTTTAAATAGCAATTTCCCCTCCATATCAAGTTTCCACAGCTATTTCCTCCAGTTTTACCTTTCTGAGTTGATTATTTTATTTTCCAACTATCAAAGTTTCTTCCCTGTTGAAATCCATACTAAGGGCTAGTTATTTGCTTTCATTTTGCAAGCATTAAATTGTTTGGATGGAGTATGGAAAAGAATCTGGTCTTGGTGAGATATCAATAGATTAATTTCCTGGACTATAGTTTTGAATCCTCACTGCCAATGGCATATCTAGGAGTTGTCAGTCTAGAGGATGGCAACCAAGATGGTCAGAGATCAAAAGGAGAGGACACATTGAGGGAGCTGGGCTTTGTTAGTCTGACAAAGAGGTTAACAGGTGATCTACTATAAGGCCACTCTTCCCAGTGGTAGCAGAGGGTATACAATGGGCAGCAGCCACAAAAATAGAGTTGAGGAAGTTCAGTCTGAACATCAGGAAGGTAACTTCTTTACTAGAAGAGAAAGGCATCACTGAGACAGATCATCCAGGAGGCTCTGAATTCTCCATCCTTTTCTGTTGCATTAAGACCCCCAGGAAGCACAAACAATCAGCATTACTGGCAGACTGTGAATGCACACCTTGCCAAAACCACACAGAGAATATGCCTGTAAACTGAAATGACCAACAAGATGTCCTCATCAGTTGAGTCCTGCGTTGTGCTACCTAAAGTCTGGTTCTGGCTCAGGGAATAAAAACTAATCTATTTGTTAAAAGGTACATTTAGTACAGACAAAAGAATTCTGTTGTTCTAATCCATCCTCTCTCCTGTCTTAAGAACGGCCAAAAAAGCTATTTGGCACTAATTATTATTTTATCTGATAACAGGAATCCTACCAGAAGTCTGGTTTTGTAGCTGGAAGATTTTGAGATAACAGAAGGAAAGAGACGCTGCTGCTACTGCTACTGCTACTGCTGCTTTAATGGCCCCTTTGGAACACATGGCACACATGGCTTCATCCAAAAAAACATAGCTGCCATTTAATACAGTGTTGTATCATATCAAAGCCACCTCAAGACTCTCAATGATGAGCAGTCTTTGCATTGCTACATCCCTGTGGTTAAGTAAAAAACAGATGGAACCTACAACTTATCTGAATAAACAGCAGCATTTCCAGATACAGAGTCCTATCATGAAAGGATATTTTTGTGCCAAGCATGGCATATTTTGGTAACTGTAGCTTACAGTATTTTATGAGATCTGTCAGACAGAGAATGCACTTGGAAGACATATAGGTCAGCAATATCCTTAGGGCCAACAGAAGATGCCAGACTCCTGCATACTTTAGGAGGACCTGACACTAATTCAGAGTCTGATTGCAGAACATTATGATCCTGCTTGAAATGATATATGTTATCTTAGCCTTTGCCAGGCAAAATCATGGCAAGTGTTTCTTGTAGCATCTGAAGCGAGTTAGTTCTGTGTGCTCAGAGAGACCGGTAAATCAGCATTTGTACACTTGAAACAAAGGCATTCACATCAATACCTGCCACACTGGTCATCTGATCTGAATATGGTCTGGCCACACTTCTGTGAGGGAAGCAGTTTTTCTTCACAGAATCATGGAATCTAAATGTTCAACCAGAACCTGGTTAGTGCCTGAGGCTTTTTCTAGATAACCAAATCAGGAAAGCACTGAAACCCAGAGTAGGAGAGGGGTATCATCAGATTGGATCATACACCAAGCAGGGAGAAAGACTAATGGCAATACTGCAATTCTAAGTACCAGCAATGCCAAACCCTATCCGCTTCATTGCTGTGTTGTGCTCGCAAGGCCGAGTCTTTCACCTTGGTCTCCACCATAGCTCAGCTCAGTTTGTGATACTTTCACGTCTTTTTTGTGAAAAATTCAGCTGATATACAGTGAGATCCTCTGAGAAGGAACAGATTAACTTCCGAAGACCAAATGAATTAGTATTTAAATTAAGGAAGGGAAAAAGAAGTTGAAGACAATAGGATACATCCAGACAGCAACAAATTGAACTGATGTTCTGAAAAAGTACCAGGTGTCTAGAAATCTCTAAAAACTCACATAGTCAGAAGACAAACCACAAAACCTCTCTGTGAGTTAAAGTCATATTACATGGTAAAGGCAGGGTGAGCGATGAACCACAAACATGAGATAACTGGCGTCCCCATGTTATCACAAAGAGCAAAAAGGAACTGAACACCTTATACCGGTTTCCTCATCAAACTCTTTGAGCATCTGATTGAGAAGTGGGCACAGACTGTATGGGGCATCAAGACGACCAAAGACCCCCAAAACCCCCTGACTCATTTCCATAAAGGTCTAGAAAAACAGACTGTGCATGATAACTAATTTACACAGAAAGTGAGAAACTTATCTCCAGGGCAGGAAAAACTTATCTATAAAATGGTACTCCCATGAAGCACAGGCATACGTTCCCCTCAGAACCCTGGGCATCCCAGCAGCTGGATCAACAGGACTCTTCCTTTCTCTCTTTCTCACCCTCTTTAATCCGTATCTCTCTCTTTCTCCCTTCCCTTTCACCCTACCCCTTTATCCAAAACACACTGCCATGTGTTTACACTGGGAGAACAGAGACTTACTTATATCAATTTCCAGGCCAAGTGTGTAATTTACTAATAAAAATTTGTGAACTTTTGTGGACCCTCTAACTTTTTTCATTCCTTTCAACCATGAGCATCTAAAAATCTCGTGTGTTTTCTTCTCCTTAAGGGTGGGATGCCACATAAGTCCCATCTGCCTCTCTTTCAAGATCCTAGACAGTATTCCCTTGACATTTCTCTTGAGTGCTATAAACTGAGTCACACAAATAGACACATATCCAAAAAATCTTCAGTTCAGGGATCTGAAGGAAAGTATAAAATGCTACACAGCACAGAGCAGATGCTGCTTTAAATCACATCCTCAAGGAACTGAAGTATTGAATTCCCTGGAGAGACATTATCTTCCTAATCTGTTTTCTTCCTAAAGCTGATATCAAGCTTTTAGCCATATCACAGGTTACCAAAGTCAAGCAACTGCCTTTTAAAATCCCCCTGGAAGATTTTCTCCCTGTACTTTAGAATGTGCCAAAAAGGTTCTTAAAAAGGAAATCCGAAGTCCTTTGTAGCAGTGATACCTGATGTCTAAAAAGAGAAGCAAGCAACTGAATGCTAAGCACACACTTCTGAGCATTTTTGCTTTTGACTTAGAAAGCAAAATCCAAAAAACAAGAACACACGAGACATGCAGAAACAGACTAAGAACTTTTAAATGAAACCAGTAAATTCAATAGAAATGTAACTGCAAGCTCTGCATGAGTTCAAATGTACAGAACCTGGTTGGAAGGGAGTCTGTGCCCATGCACACCATGTAGGCAACAAGCCAGAAACATGGTGATCCATAAGCTAGAGAAATGATGAATTGCTGTAAGCTCATATTAGAAGTTAAACTGAGATCAGCACAAGCGACCTTGCCAATTTTATGGTGAGATAATTTAGCAGGAGTGTGGTGATTAGCTAGAGGCCTCCTTTTCCCAAGCTTTGCTGAGCTTATCTGCCTAAATCCCTGGAACAAGCCCAGCCTATCTGAAGAAATTTACTAGCTCAACATGTGGAGCAGCGACACTGCTTGCCAAACCATGTACACAATGACCCTTCGCAAAAATGATGTTGGAGACCATCATTGGCCTGAGGCTATGAATGGAAAAGAACAGTAAACAAATCTGTAATTTGTTAACTTTTCTAGATGATAGTTGAGACACCGAGGTAGATCAGAGTACAGGTTTTGTAAGCAGAAAGGTGGAGACAGCAAATTGAGGATACTCAATGTACTTATCACCATATGTATCAGATCCAGGACACTCCTGAGTTTTGTATGAACTGTTAGAAGTGACAAGCCCACACAAGTAGTTTAGTTTGTGGTCTACCAAAAAGGAGAATGTTGTAAAGAAGCATCCTTTTCCTTTGATATCTGGGAAACTGAGATCTAGTGATATTCTTACCCAGCTCCCCAACTCAGGCTTGGTGATAGACAGGTGTGAAATGCCATACAGTACCTGATCCTAATGGACATGCAAAAGGACATCAGAATCCACAGACTGAATGCCATCTAGTATGAAACTAATCCCTTAAAGCTGGCACCTATCTGAGACAAGAAAGTTCTCCGTAAGAGATTTAAACCTATCTGGGGATCATGCTACAAATAAACACCAGCACTGTAATTCCAAAGAGAGCATCTAATAAGACATGTAAAACCATGAACTGGTTTTACATGTTATTAATCTTCTTAATGCTGTCATTAACTTCATGTAAGCTGCAGGCCCAAACACAAACAAACCTTTCATTTCTTAAGAAAGGAAAAGAAAATTCTGCTTTCAAGACAAGTCTATCAGGAGGGCAAAGTTTTGGGGCACACAGCTATTTGAGGGTCAATTCATGCTATTAAGGTGAATTTAGAAACTACTCAGTTCTTACATAACTGAGAGGATATCAGACCAGCTTTCCCCCAGAAAAGGCAAGAATCCACTAGACCAGGTTGCTCAGAGTCCCATCCAGCCTGATCTTGAACATTTCCAAGGATGGGGCATCCACAATTGTTCTGGGCAACCTGTGTCACTGCACACCTCACAGTAAAAGATTTCTTCCTAATATCTGACCTAAATCTCTCCTGGTTTAAAACTGTTACCCCTTGTCCTATCACTATCTTTTTTATAAGTACTTTTTTATAAGTACTTTTTTATAAGTACTGCTTTTATAAGTACTGGAAGGTCCTAATGAGACTTCCATGGAGCCTTCTCTTTTCCAGGCTGAACAACCCCAGCTCTTTCAGCTTGTCACTGGATAGTAGATGGAGAGAGGAGGAGAGTAAATCAGTTTTGACTGGGACCTGGAGGCACCCATACAGTAAGACACAGTTACAAATAAGACTACTAAAAGGAACCAATGGAAGCAGCTTGTTTTTGACAGCTGTTTTTGACAGTTCCTTAAGAGAAGTTCCTTTTCTAACGTAGACCACATAACCACACTGTTATTGCACATGGATGCATCTTGTTCACTTCTCATAGTCACTGCAAAGGATAAATGACAGGCAGAGCAGCATCACTGAAATAGCAATGCCTTAAAAGAATATTTATGCTAATGAAAGATGATTTGCACAGTCAAATTAATTTGAGCTAGTCAACAACTAAAACCTCTGGCAGTCAAATGTTTATGGACATTGACTTCAAAAATTTCCTGGAACAAGTCCCTGGAACTGTGTAGTGCTGTAGAAGATTGCAAGTGTGGTTATAAGCCTTTACTACATTTGTGAGACACTCAGTAGTAGATCAATGGAATCTTTGGCACTGATGAAATGATATGTAAAAAACCTCACTCTTCTCAGCTCCTCTGAGCAACAAGCTGTGCTCAAAGCTGCTAGGTGCAAACCCTGGTCCCCTCTCTGCTGACAGCTGAGGGGATCATTGCACTGACCACACAGAAGACTCGATTACTCCAGATAAAATATCTAAATTTGAGGCAACTAAAGGGAGAGAAGGTAAACGCTATATTGGAAGACTAGTGCATGACTTTGGTGCTTGAACTCAGCTTTTAGCCTCTCTATGTCTGCAGAACAGGGATGATAACACTTCTTTGGCTACAAGAAACAAACCTTGAAGACTGTGAACTGCCCAGACCATGGAGGAACATGCAGCTGCCATCAAGGGAGATGGCAGCCAGGGAATAAGGGCAAGAGAGATCCCAAGAGAGTTCCCCTATGAAGATATCAGTATGGATAGGGAGAGATAGGAATACTAGAGCCGTTTAAAGGACTATACATCCAGGGCTTTCCTGGTGCTGTGCCTGGGAAGAAAAAATTTCTATCTATGCACCCATAGAAAAATCAGTATTCAGTTTGTAGCATATGAATTTTTCTGAATATGACTTTCAGATGTGTCTGGAGGAGTTCAAATATGGTGGAACACCACAGCTGAGCACCTTGAAACCATCTACTTCAGACAAAAAGAAAAGGTTTCTCCATTTTGTTCTGATAAGAGGAACAATAATCTGGCAGTCAGCATATTCCTCAGGCTGGATATACTTGTAGCTTCAATAGCAGAGAGGTTTCACCCAGGGTGGCACAGCCAGATGCAACCAGGTCCTCATCGATAGGTGTGATGCCACCATGCCATCAATTCAAGCAAAATGAAAACAGACTCAGTACCAGAATTAAAACAATAACAGATGAAGATTTTGTTATGGTATGAAAGGCTGAAACACCCTGGCATGTAATTTATGCTAAGCTGAGTTCTCATCTCATACACTAAAAATTTTTTATGGAGAATTCTGGTGCATTGGTTTTCTGCTGGTGCTCTTGCCAGGGAATTTGAATATTAAATTTTAATTACTGTAAATTAAACTTAGAAGGTGTAATTACTTTTCCCTCCACAAACACAACACTAGAAAATGGGGGTTGTAAAGGAGAGACGTTTTCTCACCAAAGGCACAAGGAAATCCTGTTCTTTTTGAGTAAAGTGGTAAATCACAGCAGGATGTGAAATGCGTGAGGATGTGCAAAAAGAAGAAAGAGGAAAAAAAAGAATGCTCTGGACAGAAGCAAGAGGGGAAATTTTCTTTCAGAAGACAAACTAGTGATGCTGAAGCAACACAACTGCAAGAATTGAAGGGTTAAACTGTCTGTTTACAGAGCCATCCAGTAGAAAACACACAGCTGTATCAACAGGAAACTGGAATCTGGAGTCAGAAGAGCATTTTTAAACTTGTCCTTTTCTTTCTCAAATCCACCAAGGAGATTAACAGTAGAGATTTAACACACACACAAAAAGAAAGACCTCAACTGTGCAAACTCTTCAGCAACAAAGCACAGAGAGGGGAGAGAGCAGGTTCCAGTGAACTGGCACAGCACTTACCAGCAATAACACCCACCTTCCAGGCCACTGCAAAGACATAAAGCCTATTCAAGGTTCAAGAAAGTCTCACACGATGGGAATTTGCTGGCATGGGGCTGACTGACAGGTCCTTAGGTCAAGCTGAGCCAGAAGCAGCCAAATTTCTGTGGCCTTTGTGGTTATCCATCTCCTTGCATACACCCCAACATTTCTCCTGGTCTCCAGGCCACTTTTCTCCTATTTCCTCTACTCTTCTTGGTTGAATAGCCTTAAGAAGTTATAACTTCAATTTCCCATTTCTTCATTTCCTCAGCCCAGGTCCCAGCCTCAGAGGAGTGTCCAAATCTTATTGGTTTCAATTTGAGTTCAGACACAAAGTAGAGAAAAATAAAGAGGTATTAGAACACTGGTGTGGACCTGTATCTGACCCCACACAGAGCTCACATTAGCTTTCCAAGAAAACAGTTGAATTCAGCATTTTAATTGTAATACAAAAGGACTTTTCTTCTTCCCCCACCTCTGTTTCTGTTTTCAGTTCACCAGAACTATAAAAATGGCAGGAAATGCCTTTGCCTTTATCAGAAGGTGAGCAAAAAACTGTGAATTTTGTTACTCACATGTCATTTGGGGTATCCTTTCTACTCAGGCTCTTTTATTAGGAAAAGCAAACCACAGATACACATGCAAGAAAGCTTTTTACAAAGCGACTGATACAAAATGAGAAGGAACAACACTTTATTTTTCCAAATACACTCGTCTTGTAAGACAACAACTAGTAATTTCAACTCTGCTACAAACTACACTGAGGTTGAGGAGAATTTAAGGCTGGCTCTTGAGGACCAGGGTCTCATACCCCATGTTCACAGAATGCACAACCATGAACTCCCCAAATCAGGAGGGAAAACAGACACTGCTTGCTTCTTAGTGGCTTTTCAGTGGCTTTTCAGAGAGGATGCTTGGGATCTGCATTTACTCTGCTATATTTTTCCTTATTCTTAATCTTTAAGAGGGATTTAGATCTATATCCTGTTTCTTTGGGTTTTTTTTTTCAGGTGATTACCCAATTCAGGGTAAATGTTGATCTGTCATTTCATGCCATAGCATCAAATAATCCACATGGACTGGTAAATTAAAAAAAAAAAAAAAGAGTGAAAACAGTAAAAACAGTAGAGAATGTGAATCACTTAAACTTTAGAAGCATTAAAAGAAAATATTATGATTGCAAAATATTAAGAGATTTAAGAATACCAGAAAGCATTGAGGGTTTCAACAGGCAGAGGCTGAAAATGCAGGGCAACTGCTAGAAGGCAGCAGGTACATTCATAATATTAAGATCATTTGGAATGACTACTACTCAAATACCTCAGACATTCATGAGAAGGGAACAAAGGAATGGTTTCACTCCAAAATAGTGATTCTTCAGCACTGAACCAAGGAAGTTCCCATCAACAGATGCTCTGAGATCTTCTCTGCAGCTCAAATTTATGAGACATTTCTTTTTAATAATTTGGCTACTTGATAGCATTCTTTAAAGAAAAACTTTAATTCAGATTCAAAATTTTCACCTTGATGTTCTTTACAATTGGTAAAGTTTCCTTACTATGTCATGGGCAATTTCTCTACATCTGGTCTGTCTTGGTCTGGATTTCCATGGAGCTCACATTCAAAATTCTACAGACCTGGCACGGGAAAGTTCCTTCCTTTGGCTGCTATCTCATGGCTAGGAAAGGAATTCTTTCCCTTTCTGAAAATCAGCAGTACTTGGCTGAGAATATTTAGCTTGGAAGACTTGAATAAAGCTGGTTAAGCCCTCATGCAAGTTCAGAGGGCCATTACATTGTGACACAGCTCTGCAGTAGGCTTTTGCCCATCTCCTACCCTGGAGCCCCATGTCAAAGCAAGGCTACCTGATGCTGTGGGTGCCCAGGCACTGAGGTCACTAATCTAGATTTAACTGCCATGGCAGCCCCACAATGCAGCCCTGGGAAGCAGCATGTCCTTGATACTGACAGGACAACACCCTGGGGTTCCCTCAGCCACGTTTTGGCTGCCCACAGGAGTAGCTGAGCAGAGTATCAGGATGAAGGGCCAGCAGGGTCACAGGGAGAGACAGACAAAGGGAGCTTGGAGAGAAGATCACCATCACCCACGTAAGTCTGCCACATGAGGCTTGGCAGGTGGGCTGATCCAAACAACTTTTCTAAAGGGTATTTGGGTTTTTTAGCAAGAATTGCTACAGAGGAGCAGTCAGCAGAGTGATGGCTACAGCCGGCATCTTGTCCTACGTGTTGTGAAAGAGGAGGAAGGGGTGGTGATGAGTCCCTGAACAGGGGGAACAGACTGTTCCCAAAGACCTGGCCCAGAAACAGCAAAATGAGTAAATTTGTGTAGTAGGAATGAAGGGGCTCAAAAGAGGAGCCAGCTCTTGAGCCAGCTTGGGCTTTGCACTACAAACATTATTCCAGACACGCTTGAATCTCAGATCCTGTTTTAATACACAACAGAAAGCCCCAAAAAGCAGCTGTTCCTTCCCCACCACCCCCAACAGAAGCTGACATAACGCAAATGGGGAAGAAAGAAAAAAGAGAGAGGCCTGTAGATTAGCCCTTGGCTTTTACAAGATGTTGGGGACTAAACCATTGCTTTTCAATTAAATACAGTGGAAACTACAAGTGAAGAAAAAAGAACACTTCCTGGCACAAATTTATTAAGAAAAAAAAGGAAAGGAGTGAAGCTATTACTGTAGAAAAATGATGTGTTGGGCTGGAGAATTAATCTCCCTGCTCCTCAAGTCAGTGGAAAGAGAACTGAAATTCAGTGCTTGGTAAAATAAGATGAACCTAAAAAGCTAGTGCAAGCAGTAAATGTGAGGGCTGGTATATTCAGAGGTATCAGATCTCCAAATGGGAATGCACACATGTCACTTGCATGAGCAGGTAGAACGTGTCACATTCTGTGTCTAGGATGAACTCATGGTGGGAAGGAGCACCTTTCACGAGGATGAAATTATTAAATGATCCTGGTTTAATCTGGGGCCCAAGAGATAAAATGACTGTCCCAAAGGCAGACAGGGTGTCTGTGGCAGAGCCAGAAATAGCAGTAAGATTTCTTGTTCCTACACTGTAACCATACCATGATCCCTCCTCCCACACACAGCTAATAAACTAAGTCACCGAGTTCTTACTGGATGCAAAAAAGCAATTACTCCACTGAGCTGAGTCTCAGATGCTGTCAGTTCAGCTTAGTGTTTGACTTTCAACCCTCACTTGCATCTGATGCCTGCAAAAGAACAGGACTTGTTCACCTCTCCAACAACTTCAAATCCAACACACCAGTGGTGATCAGCAGTTTCTGCTTGATAGATCCATGTAAAGTGATGAAATGGGTGCTCCACTCTTGCTTGCAGGCAGCTACGATACCTGCTGGGGCCCAGATCTAAACTGACCAGGTGACAAAAATCCAAAATTCCCCTTTTGTGATGTGGAGACCTGCTGATACTATGAACGGCATAATGTAAACTAAATCAAACTAAACCAGACCAAACCAAACCAAAAAAAACCCCCAGCCTTGCTCGGGCCAGAGTATTGCTTTTCCATCCAAAAAAACGTGAACCTGGAGAGTGGCAACATCTCAGCCCTTAAACAGTTAATGCTTCTGGTTTTGTACATAGAGGAGGACACCAGCTGTATGTTTTGTCTCCCGGAGGATAAAGATGAATTGCTAATTGTCTGCTTACTGACATTTGAGTCTCCCAAATCCCCGACACGTGAGGGCAGTGTTGGTGTAGAAATGGCTGTGGTGCTCTGCAGCAGCCCTGCACAGCACCCTGCTTCTTCCGAACATCCCCCGGGCCAAAGTGGCTCCACAGACAGCACTCGTGCCAGAAAAACCACATTTGAGAAGCGTATGGGGAGGGGGAGGGAGGTGTTAAGCCAAAATATTTATGTCTGCCCAGCTCCCACCGCAGAGGCAGTTTTTCTGTTTCCCCAGTAGGTTATAGGGTGAACAATAAAAACAAGACCAACCCTTTTATAGTCATATAGTCACATGGAAATGAAACAAATTCAATTCTTTAATCATTGCTCTATAAAAATGTTACAATTATAAAGGATGCAGAGGATTTAAAGGAATCTCTATTTTGCTGCCATAATATCCACTTACTCCTCTAATCAAATACTACAGCCTCCTCTGGAAATCATTTTAAACTAGCTGGGACAGGAAGAAACAGCTAAAAATGTGACATAAACATCTCATCAAGTGCAAGCAGACTGCTTGTATGCTATATATGGAAAACCTGACACAAACCAAAAACATACAAGGGGGGTGAGTGGGTATATGCATATATGTATTATATGTATATATGTAAATCATACAGAATTAAGTGTATCATCTAAAAAAAGCAGAAGCATCGTATTTGAGTCTGAAAATAGGCATGTAATGCATTGTTCCACCACAAACTCGGGAGCCTACCCACCCTGGGTAGCTTTGTTGGACAAGGAATTCACCAGCCTAAATGTGCATGATCACACCAACTCTTTGGCCAACCCCAAAACATTGAGGAAAATTAGTACAGGTTTTGATGCAAAATCTGGAAATATAAGTCAAGCAGCTTCCAGAACTCCATTACATATGACCCCTTTGCCAGCCTCATGGAGTGCTGTGTCTCATAGAAATGTTCACATAAATGTAATTTTAAAAATTACACTTGTACACTTGTCACTCGAGTAAAATGTGAAAAATAATAGGAATGGTCTCCATAAATGAACTACAGTGTTAAATAGCAGGGATGTCATTGTATATTTAACTATTAAGGTCAAATGTGGAAGAAAAACTCACAGAAAGGAGGCAACTGACTTTTCCTTTATTCTCTTACATCAATGTACATCAGCCCACACACAGATGCCGGGGTATGATCCAGTCTTGTAAGACCAAGATCCAGCAGGAAATACTACCTTCAGTACTTAAAAATAAATCACCTGCTGAATGCCCGAACTAGTTAATGGAACCTGGATGTTTTCCTAATTATAGTTTTCCACCCTTTTTTTCCCCCCTCATAAAAATGTAGCCAAAGAGTTTTATAGTGTAATCCACTTGCAGATTCTTAGCACTGGCTGCAGTTTTTGTGGTTTGGTCCTTCCTTGCTAAACAGCTAAAATGACCCAGCTGTTACTCTAAACCCATGGAATTGGTAGCCTGGGGGCAGCCAAATACATGTGCCAGCCATTTGGAGAACTTAATTCTCCCCATATGGATTTTGATGTCTTTGCCTGTTTATCAGACCAGATACAGAGAGTTCTTTTTGTCACAGGCGGTATAAGTTGGTGATCATAAATGTGAGCAAATAGCCTGCTTGATCATCACATATATCCAGGAATATATTGGTTGAATTTCACAAACCAGAAAGAAGGATTTGCAAGTCCAAAAAATGCAGATACAGAGTAACCTTGTGCACCCACAACTACTAGAATCCCAAGGACACCATGTATCAGGCACGGCAGTGACAATGATGCAGGTGATTAGAGCATGGTCAGGAGAAGCTATAGGACAGTCATGGCACTTTCTGGGGAATTACCAGCCTCTCTGCAGAGCCCTGGTATATTACTGTCTGCTCAGTCGTTAGTGTTGCCCCCAAAACTGTGTTTCAGCAAAGACATGCTTCATTTTTTTTCTCTGTATTCTTCCTTTCACAAGCCAAACATATGTGCATGGAGATGTAGAAACTTCAGCAAGAGAAAGAAATAGCCCTCCACCCCTCCTGCTGTCACTTGTTACTCCAAAAGTTTCAGTAAGAAATCACAAAACAGGAAAGCAGGATGGTAGTCTGGAAAACCTGTAGAGCATGGAAGGAACCAAAACTTTTAAGCCACTCAGAAAGCGTCAGTTACATTCACAAATTCTAGAAAGGGAAAAGTGCAACTGTTCACATGCAGCTAAAAACATTGCTACCTTTTAATAAAAATAATTAAAAAATTTTTTAATAATAATCACGTCTGAGTCATTCAGAGCAATTTTGGTCAAAGTTGTGTTCCTGGTGGCAGGTAGCAAATTTTGTGTCAAGTATGATACAGGATTACAAAGTTGCTTACTACTACTGACTTTACTGTGTTCTTTTCCTTATATACAGATACTGCAAGGGCACAAGGGGTAATGGGTTTAAACTGAAGGTCGATTTATATTAGACATAAGAAAGAAGATTTTTATGAGGGCTGTATAACACTGGCCCAAGTTGCCCAGAGAGTGATAGATGCCCCATCCCTGGAAACGCTGAAGGTCACGTTGGATGGGGCTCTGAGCAACCTGACTGTGTCGAAGATGTCCCTGCTCACTGCATGGGGGCTGAACTGTATGACCTCTAAAAGTCTCTTCCAACCCAAACCATTCTATAATTCTATGACTACATATGATATTTCCATGTTTCTAAATCTAATGTAACTACTAACTCAGTCAAACTACACAGTTGCAAGCTAGAGATGTAACAATAAAACCAATCCATCTTATCTACCTGGAAGCTTTTCACTGGAGATTATTTAAATATGTTTGGAAGGGAAAGGGCAGGTTTACCTTAAGCTGAGTAGAAAGAGTCTGTTTCAGCTCCAAAGGAAAAGGTATAAAATCAGCCAAAGCATTACAGGTATTGTGAGCTCTGTTGGTCTAAGTGTCACTGAAATTCTGGACCAAGTTATCTTGCTATGCCCTCCCATTGCCAAGCATGAGACACTTTTCCTAGGAACTCCAATGAATTTACAAGGCAAGATCTTAGGAGAAGGTCCTTTTGCAGGGCTGGAATTGCTCCATGACAGCAAAGACTTAACTCTGCAGATGTTCAGCAGCATGATGATCCAGGTGACTCATAGCCCTCCATGGACGAGCCCGCAATTATTTCTACAAATACCTCTCAAGTTTCCCTTTGGGCTCATTGCAAGCCATTTTGGAGCTCATGAAACTTGGTCTTCCAACTTGCTCATCTCTCGTTTTGTTTATAGGTTAAGTGGAATGACAGACCCAGACTAATAAAACAGAATGTGGGAGCTATTGAGAAAAAGAGGAACAGAGATGACCACACAGTCCTGGAATGTGTTACCAACGCAAGTACTAGAAATTCATTACTCAGGTTGTGCTGCAAAGCTCAGCTTAAGTGTTATCTTCTTTCACAGCTGTTCCTGCCTAAAGGCTCTCCTTTCCTTCCCCATCCACAAGAAGAATTACTTGTAGACAAGAGCCAGCAGTTGGCACCCACAGATGTAAAAATGTCTTTTTTCTCTTCTACTTTCCCACACTCAGCCTAGATGCAAGGATGACAAGTCAATGCCCAGCAGCAGTCTATGAGAAGACACAAGGGATTAGAAGGACTCCAGAATTTTTACCCAGGATGCCAGAACACACATTAGGTGTCAGTATGGATGCAATAAATAACAGAGACACCAGCAGAGGTACATCTCAAAGTTGAGAGAGCATCAGGATGCAGGAGAATCAGTGATCCTCACCCACAGCTAGGAAACTCAGAGCAGCACTGGCAAATAACTGCACAGAGTTGCTAAAGCAGCAGAGTCAGAGCCCCTTGGACCTGCAAGACATTTGTAAAAATCAAACCCTGTGATCTCCTGCCAACCTACAGCAATGGGAGACTGCACACAACTCAGCTCAGGATGCAGCAAACCCTGGGTGAGACAACACATGTAGAGGGAATGATGGGGAAATTGGGTGCTGTAAGCACAGTTAAAGAAATTGGGTCCAAATTCTGATGTCAGACATCAGAACACAGAAAGAAAACAAATGGGTAGACTTCCTTTGAGCCTCTCACTGCCAAGCCAACATCTACCAGAGAGTGTTTCTACTCAATAGAAAGAGAAAATTGTGCTTTTAACATAAGAATGTTATGTTAAGAATGAGGGTGCTTGACCTATGCTGTAAAAAGGCAAAGGGGGAAGCAGGAAGAACAACTTAATCCAGGGTGACTACCTGAACCTACTGGTGACAGATATGAAAGACTGAGAACACCTTATCCTGTTTTCTGGCCCATAAAATGAGACACTGTCAGGTTCAATACACAAATATATCTCCAGCTGAAGCTGTGGGTGTCTGGCTTTCACCAGGCAACAACTGCCAAGGTTCACATACATGGTATTGTTTCTTGGGTTTATAAACAGCTTCATTTCCACCCATGCATGAGAGCCAGGGCTGTCCAGACAGGAATGCTCAAGACCCCTCTGGGATACTGAGACCATCCAAAAAGAGCAGTTCTCAGTAAGCTGAGCACTGGCAAAATGCTAAAGCAACTCTTAACATCCCAATATGGGAGCCCAGAGCTTCTGAAAAGAGAAGTCAAATATTCTATGTGGGTGTGGAGGACTTCTGAAATTTTTGAATGTTGCCTTTTCATAGTACCCAGGGAGGGCAGGAGAAACTAAACATGCACAAGTCTTTCAAAGGACAGACATCCAGTGTCATCATATAAATCTTACGCTTTTGCTAAAATCCACAGCTGTCACTTGTAAACAATGCCTTTTCCTGGAGAAGCCTCACCTGCAGGCAGGTGAAGTGTGGAAGGGAGGAAGGACAGACACAAGGGACACAAACAGGCAGTGGCACAACTGCAAGGAGGCTGAGGAAGCCAGTCCCTGTCCCCAGCTCTGTTGTGGTTGATGTTGGCAAAGAGATTGTTGAACACTGGCAGCTGATGTCTACCAAAGCAAATTCAGATACCAGTAGGAAAAGTTGTGAAAAAAATGCACAAACTCCTGCTTCTCTCAGCAAAAACTTCACAGGTTCATGTTTGTGTACTTAGGAGGCACCTTCATGAGAAACAGACTTGGGTTTGGGCCTCTGATCCACATGGAACACATTCAGTGCTGCCTTCAGGGTGTTGCCTTAGCAATGATTTCATTCTTCGAGTGGATGTGTGAGGGGGGACTGCCAAACAAAAGATCAGCTTTGGGAAAGCCCCACGTACGATGCAGCCGTACCCACGGGAACTCTGTCTTCCAGCTCCAAGCCTCAGGATGCTAATTTTCATGGCTGGATCTTCAGCTTCTATAACCAGAGCAATTTCAATTGACACCTACAATTTATGTAAGCGTAGGATAAGAGCCCTTCTATAGAGAAGTGTATCCAAACTATCTCTGGTAACCAGATGCTGTCAAGAAATAGGGAATGGTGAGAAGGTTAAAGGAACAAGACATAGAAACTTTGAACCTGTGCTGCCTGAGATTATCTGTGCATCATTAGCCATGATGAAAATCTGTAGCCTTCTGATAAGAAGCACTCAACAGGTAAACCTTAGCTCTCCTCCACTGGAGAGCCACAAGATTTTTCCAGGTAAGAGGGTGTCACTTTTTTTTTTCTTTTTTTTCTTTTTTTGTTTGTTTGGGGTTTTGTTTTGTTTTTCTTTTTTTTTCCTTTTTTTGTTTTTGTTGTTGTTGTTTATGTTTGGTCAGAATGTGGTTTTGCCTGGAAGAGCCCAATGAAATGTAATAATTTTTTCCTACTACCAAATCCAAGTATTTTACAAATTAAATCCTTGGCTTTATATCTGTAAACATAAACCTCATAAAAAGAAGGAAAACCCACACATTATGGTTTTTAAACCACTTTCCACACAAGCTGAGCTTGGGTCAATATCAGTAACTATCTAGTGAACTACATGCCCGCAAAGGAGATGATGCCTACAAAAAACCATCTTTGAACATCTCTCTCCTCCCTCCCACTCACCAAAGCCAGAAGCCTGGTGTCTGTGCACCATGACTGCCATCACATATAGCAGTCAATGCCTGCCTGCTAGTTAACATGATGAAGAGCAACACCATTCTTCACTATTTGAGGAAAAGTCTACAGATTTCCATTCACCCTGTTATCATTTATTTTACATTTTTATATCCACACACCACCCGTTTCTCCACTTCAAATATTTTAGAAACCTCCAATGCTGTTCTTTCTATCTAATGTCCTTTACTAATTTTCTACTAAGTGCAGAATTGTTTTTCTAATCATTATCCTGGTTTGGAACATTTTGTCCCATCTGAACAAGTGGTCTCACTTCTTCTGAGCCATCAGGATTTGGGGCTGAAGATTCTGGCTCTGATTCCTCAATGTACAACACTGAAAGGGGCCAACACATCCAGCCTTAAAGTCCTTGCTGCAAAAATGACTCAGGCTCTGAGGAATCTCAGCTTAGTTGACAGGACTTGAGCTCCCATGGTCTCTGCCCTTGTATCTATGAAAAAAAAATATTTTAAGAAAAGTTTGAAAACTTATGTCTGAAATTCCAGCTATGCTCTGTTATTTTTTCTTTCACAAGCCCATCACCTGTGCAGTTTCGATCTAAAAAAACCCCCAAACCTTGTTGGTAAAACTATTTAAGAACTCGGTAACTGCTTGTAGCTTCATACAGTATTGGGGGATGCTTAATCTGACAGCTGCCTTCTGAAATGCCTTTTCAGAAGGCATTCTGAAGGTCTGCCTGACCTTCCCATATTGACTCCTGTGCCTTTCTTTCTGGAACGAGAATATATATATCCTAGATAGTCAACTCTCCTCTTTCCCAGTGGAGCATCTTTTTTTGTCCATAGTTCTTCATATACATAAAGAGTGACAAGTCCCCAGGGAGACCACAAGGCTTTGCACAATATACACAGTCATCTGATGCTACCACTCCATGGATGTCTCTGCAGCATTGGAAAGATCTTTATTACTGTTATGAGTATGACAGCAAAGATGAGCACTAAGGACAACAAGGTGGGGTAGTGTTAGAGCTTTCCCAGCACCCCTCTGTTATGACTCATGACCTTGCTAAAATATCTCAATATTACTTGTTCCTTTGGACATCCCCCTTAATCAGATCAAACTAAGCCTGCTCTTCTCCCAAAAGTCCTTTAGATATTACATAGACAAATACTACCTCCCAGTTGTTCTGTCCCCAGCCCCTCTCACCAATCCATGCCATACACTTTTTCATCTCTGTTTCCCCACTCCCTTATGAGTGATGGACAGAAATCTCCCTTTCATCAGCCTATAAACCCTCCACCACACCCCAGTTCAGGTGTGGAGAAGACCTAAAGGAAATCAGTTCATTACTGGGGAAAAGTTGTCCCTACTCAGGAGTTTTTAAGTACAACACCCTGTGGATGTGTTTGGGAGGTGACAGTGTCCCTGAATGCTCCAGGGCGGCACAGCTTCACCTGTTCAATTCAATGGAGAGCTGGAACTGGAACTGCTGAGACCCAGGACTCTTTTTAGGCTACTGTTGGTAATATTTTGAACTCTTTTTGGATACTCTTTAGACCAAACACGCAGCTAGGGATATCAGGACTGCACTCCCTTCCTCACCCCCCCAGCAGGCACATGTACCTGCATGCACTCACACACATATTTTCATGCTGCAGCAGCTTTTTTTACAAACATCTCTGATACCAAGGGAACCCAGGACAACCACCGTACAATTTACAAGGCTCACACAGATCTCC